>NC_141695.1:904015003-905215003 GCF_964263255.1 Lissotriton vulgaris
TGTTTTTTAATCGTGCGCACAGCACCATCCTTGTGGGGACTTGAACACGTGCTACCATCCTTGTGGGGACCTAGTCTAACACTATTGTGATTGTATAACGTTGAAGGCACATGGCTAAATGTTTATTTTATCAACAATATACACAAACAGCATTATATCCTATCCATATATAAATTGCTGAATATATACTAGGGGTATACGTTAAAGACACATTATGTTAATGTGCCAGAAAATATCATATCATGCTTACAGAAAGGCCCTTAAAGCTGTATTTAACCTATTTATTAGTGCTTAAAATCTTAGGAGATAAGGGAACTAACACATAAAGAAATTAACATATGGAACTAAGGAATATGGTCAAGTCGAACCTAGAGCTTGATTAACTGCTTACATTTTTGCCAAAATAGATGTTTAAGTCTCCATAGAAATAGTGTGCATATTCAAAACTTAAATCCTATTATACAGAGTGTGAAGCTAATGATGTTGTGTGTAATTATAGGAATGCTCTAGTCCCCACAGAGATGGTATGTTATTATAGCAATGTTTAAGTCCCCACAGAGATAGTGTGTTACCATAGAGATGTTCAAGTCCCCACAGAGATGGTGTGTTATTATAGTGATGCTCAAGTCACCACAAAGATAGTGTGTTATTATAGTGATGTTCAAATCCCCACAAAGATAGTGTGTTATTATAGTGATATTTAAGTCCCCACAAAGATAGTGTGCTATTACAGTGTTGTTCAAGTCCCCACAAAGATAGTGTGTTATTATAGCGATGTTTAAGTCCCCACAGAGATAGTGCATGAAGGTGATTGTGTTTAAGTCCTCATTAAAATAGGGCCCAATTCACAAAGGTAAATTTAGACCAAAAGTCTAACTTTACTACTTTTCAATATTCACAAGGCCCCATATAGAAAATTTGAAGCTGATGAAGTTCAAGTCAAATCAAACACAAGGAGATGATGGACGGAGTGATGAAGCCTTTCAGACACTCATCCCCAGTCACAGATCTGGGTTCAGTTCATGATCGTTCTTTAGCTCACTTCGCCACCTCAGGTCAGACACAGCTATATGCAAATCAGTCTTTACCCTGTGCCTCATGGGACCCCCTGGTGCTTCAAGTCAAACCAGAGCATGTGTTTAATTACAGGAATGCTCGAGTCCCCACAGAGTTGGTATGTTTTTATCGTTATGTTCAAGTCCCCACTAAGATAGTGTTTTATTATAGCTTTTTTTAAGCCCAAACAAAGATAGTTTGTTATTATAGCGATGTTTAAGTTCCCACAGAGATAGTGCATGAAAATGATTGTCTTGAAGTCCTCATTAAAATAGGGCCCGATTCACAAAGGTAAATTTCGACCAAAAGTCTAACTTTACTACATTTCAGTATTCACAAAGCTCCATACAGAGAATGCTAAGCTGATGATGTTCAAGCCAAATCAGAGCTTGCATGTAATTACAGGAATGGTCAAGTCCCCACAGAGATGGTGTGTGACCATTGTATTACCACGGTCACCACAGAGAATGTGTGTGATTATAGACATGCCCAGGTCCCCACAAAGATAGTGTGTGATTATAGACATGCCCAGGTCCCCACAGAGAAAGTGTGTGATTATAGAGATGTCAAGATCCCTACAGAGATGGTGTGTGATTATAGATATGTCAAGATCCCTACAGAGATTGTTTGTGATTATAGAGATGTCTAGATCCCTACAAAGACAGTGTGTGATTATTGAGATGCCGAGGTCCCCACAGAGATAGTGTGTGATTATAGACATGCCCAGGTCCCCACAGAGATAGTGTGTGATTATAGAGATGCACAGGTCCCCACAGAGATAGTGTGTGAATATAGACATGCCCAGGTCCCCACAAAGATAGTGTGTGATTATAGACATGCCCAGGTCCCCACAGAGATAGTGTGTGAATATAGACATGCCAAGGTCCCCACAGAGATAGTGTGTGATTATAGAGATGTCGAGGTCCCCACAGAGATAGTGTGTAAGTATAGACATGCACAGGTCCCCACAGAGATAGTGTGTGATTATAGACATGCACAGGTCCCCACAGAGATAGTGTGTGAATATAGACATGCCCAGGTCCCCACAGAGATAGTGTGTGATTATAGAGAAGTCGAGGTCCCCACAGAGATAGTGTGTGATTATAAACATGCACAGGACCCCACAGAGATAGTGTGTGATTATAGACATGCACAGGTCCCCACAGAGATGGTGTGTGACTATAATATTACCACGGTTGTCAAAAAGAATATGTGTGATCATAGACATGCCCAGGTCCCCTCAAAAACCTACACCCACTTAAACCCGAAAAATTCACTTGCCACTCAAAAACCCATACCCACCATAAAAAAAGCCATTGTGGCCCAAATACCCATACAAACACTAAACCTTAAATGATTTCATTACAAGACCAGAGGCTACCATTATGCATATTTCTTTTAATGCTAACTCCAAGCAGCCACTTAGAAGCAATACATCATAAAGTGAAACAGACCTAGAATAGAATCTTCCAGATGTACAATAGCCAGTCACATAGGATAGTCTGCCTTTTTTAAATGTGGCTCCAGGCAGATAAGTACATTTTCTCTTCACTTTCATGTATGACCTGTATCTTCTAGAATGGGCAACTACATGTGTATGTATGTTTTCTTAATTCAATTTGTATACCTTTCTGAATAGACTTGTGCCCTTTTTAACTTAATTTGTATACCTTTCTGAATAGACTTATGCCTCTTTGACCTTAAACTCTTCTTAAATTTTGGCTCACACCTAACTGATTTCCAACTTATGGAAATCCTGCTCCCCCCCACTCTCTCTGGACCTCACATTGCATTTCCACCCAATAACGGGCTACCCCGAAATACAGACAAGTTTGGAACTCATAACAAAAATCAATAATTAAAATAAAAATAAAATCTTTAACCCATCTGTAGTTGAGGGGCTACCTGGGCAGTAAATCAACAGCTGATCGCTCACAAGCATATCCGATGTCAGGAAGTCTGGCAGTTGGACACTCCTGTGATCAGCTGCTAACTGCGACCGCAAGTACTCAAACTCTTTTTACTCCAAATACCTCTTTTTACAGTAAAGGAGCATAAAATGTAAAAGACCTGATGTAACAATGCATTAATTTACATAAGCTACTCTAACAAATCCCTAATTTACATAAGCTCTTCTGAACCTTACTAATAAATCAGATTGCCTACCTTACAAGTCATCTATATAGATTGCTAAATACTACAACCCGTAAAGGAGTATAAAATCCAACATGTCTGATGTAGAATCAGATGGTCTTGAGGTACTTACCCCTAACATCAATAATGAAGAAATGAAAAAGATTACTCAACAAGAGATGCACTCCTGCATGCGCAAAACACTCAACCGGTTCATCGCAACCAAAAAACCCTTAATAGAGAAAGAAGATGGCACTATTGAAACACAGAAAGGCCAAAACGTGGAATACAATAAAAAAGGGGGCACAAGATTAAAGAGAAAAAACAACTTTGAAAGAGCAAGCCCCATGAGCACATTGGGAGGTCTAAGCACCTCAAATAATTTGGGAGGTCTACGCACCTCATCGTATAAAGGAGGTCTAAGCACCTCAAACTGTAAGGGAAGTCTACGCACTTCAAAAGTATCAGGTGTCCTTAGGGACACAGCCTATCAAAGTGTCCAAAGCGGTACACAATATCTAAGTGCTCGTCAAGATACACAAGATCTTGAAATTGAACCACAAGGAGACCAAAACATGAACCCGTTGGATGAATAATTCCTTTAACTAGACCAGGATGATCTAGACTTCGAGAGTCCCCTATCAGAGGAAGAGCTCCCTTCATCCTCTAAAGAAATTCTAACCAACCCACTGGGTGAGGAGATGTTCTCTCCACATAATATCAGACACCCGAGGAGCTTAGAATGGTGGCCCCAAGATCCAGTGGTTCAAGAAAAGGTATGTCTGACACCCAACCTCGACCCAGAATTAATCAAATTCCTATTCAAAGTGGGTAGAGACCCCAGGAAGGGCATGAAAAGGTAACTGAAGGCCTGCCAGGATTGCATGCTTGATATTTTAGGCCCGCTGACTAGAATACTTGATATGGCGGAAGACAGCCATATTAACGGTACCCTGTTAGACTTAGATCAACTAAGAAAAGAGGATGGAGTCAGAATACTCTGATTCTATTAGGGAACGCAAATGCAGGGATAAATGCATACGACGAAGAGTAGTCCTTACCAAGATCAACCCTGAGTTGAGAGACATGGCTGACAAAGAACCCTCCGCAAACCCCAAAAGACTCTTATTTGGAGAGGACATGATCAAGATTTTAGGCAAATATGTCATAACCTCCACAGCCCTAGTCAAAGCTCAGAACTGCATGCGTTGAGTATTCAACCCTAGTGTTTTTGCCAGACCTGACAGAAGGGGCCACTCTGCCGGCGGTGTCCAACAAACACCCTACTACAGACAATGAGGATTAGGCTTGATATGACAGAGAAGAAGTTGAATATTTTTGGGAACCAACTGAATTCCATCTCTGGCTGGAGATGTTTGGCGCGATGTTGAATGTGAAGATTGTAACAGATGGGACAACATCTATAGTTGTGAGACTCCTGATAATGTCAAAGGAAAAAGACATTCTGAGCATTTGGCTCAGACCACCTGATTTGAGGGCCTGAGTGGGAAAAGTAGTCAGCAAAAGCCGTTCTCCCTCCTCCACTGTCATACACTCTTCTCCCTAATAACAATTAAGCCACTCTTTTCATGAACACCTTAGCCATTAACCCTCTTAATTCTTGGATGTTCTCTAAGGCGAGACACATCTTTATTAAAATCATTACCATGGATTCAAGGATTACTGTGGTCTCCACAAGTAATAGTACTAAAGCCTTCTTTGCCTTCAGGTTATCTAGATTTTAGAATTCGTCAGGAATTGTCTAGTAGTAAGAGGTGTTTGGAAGTTCGTGATTGTATTTATAATGTGCTTACTACCCTTGACGAGGTATTGAAGCACTTTTTGGTGAATAGTGCACTACTCCAGAAAACAGAAACACAGATTAGTGGTGGATGCCTCTACATTTCATACTTGACACATTTGGGTATCGATAATGAGGGCACTACTCAAAGTTATGGACTTCAATCTGTTGGACACTTGGGGAATGCTTCACCTGCCCCTTTAGGAAAGAGTACACATTTGTGTCCTGTGTCCATGGTATGAAGTTTCATTGGCTTAGCCCCTTTTTAAAATTCTATGCTACCAGTTGTATATTCAAGGAGGCATTTCAGATCATGCCTGAGTGTGCTAGGTTTTCATTTATTTATTTTTCACATTTTTAGAGCGCACTGTTACCCGGAGGTGTCCTGGCGGCTTTATCAAGTACATGGTGTTGTTTCAAAGTTCACGCATAGCCACCACATTTAGAACCAATGTATTTCCCATCTTAGATTGGTAAACCCGTGATATACGATATCCATAATGGTCTCCTGGTGTAGAGGAAGCGGCCAAGTGAGATGCGGTGTACTGCAGATGAAATGAGCAGCAAGCAGGTGACCCTTTTGGATCGCCTGGAGGACTGTAGAAGCCTCTGAAGAAGCATTAGAATAAAAATAAGAAAATAAAGTAAATAAAAGGGAACAATACATTTCAATCTAAAGGGCTGACCAACTAAATCTGACACTAATGCACACTCATCTTCAGGTGGCTGTGCACACATGATCAGAAAATGCTGTCATTCACAAGAGAGCCAATGAATGATGGCGACTGAAACTTTACCCCATGCACTTCACTTTCATGAATGGAAGCAGAGTGTAAATGACACTCAGACAGACCAATGCATTGACAGAAGATAGCTGGCCCAAAGGTCCTTGATGTATTTATATGGATGTAAATGTTTGAATAGACTAGATCTATGGCATTGGACATAATATTTCCATATCGAACCCAGTCCTAAACTTTTGAGTGTCAGCTTTTCCACAAGGCAACTATCGGAAACAGCCATAAAGTTAAGCGGGGGTCAAAATTACAGTTGGCTTATCAAAACTACAGCCTAACAAGAATTCTGACAGAGAATACCTTCTATATCCATGGTTTGTCACACTGGGTGGCCAACATAAAAAAAAATATTGCCCACTATGGAAATCTGTGAGATTCCATCTAACAAAATGCCTAGCTAAAGGTTTTAAGATAGAGTAATCAAGATCCACACTTAAATGCTTATTGCTGTTCTGATATGCTTTTTACACAAATACGTCAGGCCTAGTGGCTTCATCATAACATTCAATAACAAATAGATCAGGCGCATAGCCATGATCATTATCACTGGCTTGAAACCATAACCAACTCAGTACTACTGTAATGAGCATATATTTTGCCTCAAGCTAAAAAGTGCAATTCAAACAGTGTTTGTAGCAGAAGCACACAAATTCATCCCTGTCAAGTCCTGTACTGAGGGAAAGCTACATGTGAGTGTATCCTAAATCTCTCTCTCTCTCTCTCTCTCTCTCTCTCTCTCTCTCTCTCTCTCTCTCTCTCTCTCTCTCAGTAGGACTGTGAAAGCTCTATTTTGTTGATCACATCAGGTCAGGCAATGGGTGCACTGCCAATCCAGTCTTAAAATTCGATCTAGGTTAGTGTAGCATTTGCCTCTTAAACACAAAACCGCACTCTGAAATGTAACTCCTTCGCCGCGGGGCTAATTCCCCCGCGGTGCTGGGGGTAGGGGGGCGCTCTATGACACTACTCTGCACTACTGCACTCTATGCCAATGAACTCTATGACACTTTACTTTGCATGTCAGGAATTTGCATTACTGCACTCTACGCCACTGCACTCTACGCCATTCCACTCTGCACTACTCTAGCAAACTGCACTCTCTGCCACTCTACTCTACTCTTCATCACTACATTACACTCTGCTCTGCACCACTGCACTCTACTATGCAGCACTCTAATCTACGCCACTGCATTGTATGATGTTGCATTGCACTCCACTAAATTCTATGCTGCTGCACTCTATGCCACTGCACCGTACCCTACACAACTCCACTCTACATCTCTTCAATCTGCTCTACTCCGCTGCATGATATGCCACTGCACTATACGCCACTCAACTTCACTCTGTGCCTCTACACTCTAAGGCACTTCACTTTACTCTGAAACAATCTAGTCAACATCACTTTACTCTATGCCACTGCACTCTACGTCACCCTACTCCACTCTTTCCCACTGCACTCTACGCCACTCTACTCAAAACAACTGCACTCTATGCCAGTGCACTCTATGTCACTGCACTCTAAACCACTGCACTCTATTCTATCCCATTGTACTCTATGCCACTCTACTCTATGCCACTGCACTATATGCCACTCTACACCACTGCATTCTATGACATTCTACCCTGCACCACTCCACTCAATGTCACTTCACTCTATTCTGAAACAATCTTTCTACGCCACTGCAATCTACTCCACTTTACTCCACTCTGCACCACTATACTCTATGCCACTTCACTTTACTAAAACAATCTACTCTATGCCACTGAGCTCTCTACCACTGCAATGTATGCCTCTTTACTCCACTCAGTGCCACTCTGCCACTGCACTCTATGCAAATGCACTCTGAGCCACTCTACACCATTGCACTCTACGGCACTCTACTCTGTAAAACTGCACTCTCTGCCACTAAACTCAACTACAATCTACTCTGCACTACTGCACAACTGCCAATGCACTCTATATTTCTCTTCTCTGCATCCCTACACTCTGCACCACTGAACTCTGCATCACTCCACTGCACAGCACTCTCTGCCGCTCTACTCTATGCCACTCTACCCTACACCACTGCATTCTATGGCATTGCACTCCAAGCCACTCCGGCCCACTCCACCATGCACCAATGCATGCTTCTATGCATCAGTCTAATCTATGCCACTGCATTGCATGACACTGCATTGTATGCCACTAAATTATAAACAGGTGAAGTCTACACCACTGCACTATATGTCACTGCATTCTACGCCCCTGCACTCTCCTCTGCACCACTCGGCTATGCACCACTGCACTCTACACCACTCTACACAACATTCTTTGCCACTGCACTCTACCCCATTCTACACCACCGTACTCTGCATTTTAGGCCAATGCACTCTACACCACTCAATTCTAACATAACGTAATGTATATTTGTAAAGCGCACATTCACCCAGAAGGGCCTCTTGGTGTTGAATAACAGATGTTTGTTGTTACCTAACTCAATGGTTCTCATTTTATCGACCTAAGGATGAATGTCTGAGTAGACCTGCAAGGATTTGAACCTGTGACCATGTGGTCAAACACAAGCCCCTACAGTAGACGCATCAGTCCACTAATTCACCAGACCCGGCCACTCCATTTTACTCCACTCTACGCCACTGCACTCTGCATCACTCAACTCTATGCTACTGCACCCTATACCACTGCACTCTACAGCCCTATATTCTACTCTGCACCACTCCACCCTGCACCACTGCATTCTACTGTTCAACACTCTAATCTATGCCACTTCATTATACGACAATGCATGGTATGCTGCTGAAATCCATGCCTCTGTACTCTACGCCACTGCTCTCTATGCCACTATACTCTGCAACATTCTGTACCTATGCATTCCACACCACCTCACTCTACGCTACGCCTCTCTAATGTACACCACTCTATGTGACTCCACTCTGCTGCTCCAATACATGACTATGCCACAACCCTCTACTCCACTGTTCACCATTCCACTGTATGACCCTTCACTCCACTCTTTCTACACCACTAACTTTTAGCCATGATGAACAGCAGCCACGCTTGTGTACAACATGGTTAAAACACATTGGCAAAGCCAATAACTCTTGCATAGGTGAGAACTATTGGCTTTGCTAATGCTTGGTTTGCGTTGTCTTTGTTTTCCTACATATGTCTTTCCATGTCAACCTTCCCTCATCTCCTTCTCATGACTCCTCATGTTTTTTCCAGGGTTTGAATGCAACTATTCAGAAAAAAGTTCTGTTGCTTTTTTGAAATTTGTAGTTGCATACAGCGCAACCTCTACCCGAAAGTATTTAAGTGCTTTGTTTGAGCACCAATTACATTACGCAGAGTCACGTTCGCACAGGGAGGTTAGGTTATTTGCCCAGAATCATAAGAAGTTGAGCCGATACATGGTTTCCCAGCTCCAAAGTCGGTAGATTTGGTCATATGAACACCACCTGCAAACTCCTTATACTTTCGTCTCCCCTTATCCTGTTGCCATGTAATTATTTTGCATTTGCTGAAGCTCGGACATATAATTCCAGGAATAGTGTTAAGGTGTTTACAGAATGATTTTATTGTAGAAGTTTATTTAACAACCGATGCTGTTTGCAGAAATATGCGTGCATGACCAGTAAGGTTCGATTATAGAAACCATGATGTGATAGGGACTTGGATAGTAGAACAGTTAAGAAGGGAGATAAAAGAGACTGCGCAAAATATGTTTGTCTAGTGCTGAATGCACGAATAGAACCCATGTTTTCAGGAGCAAAAGTGTTAGCAATATAACATTCCTGTCACAATTTATTAGGGCCCCCAAGTATTTTCAAATTTTAAATTAGTGTAAAATAAAAATGATGCTAGCTAACAGCGGCATGGCAGCATTTTCCATGTAGCCAAAAAGGTCCTAGCCTTAGAAATATATTTTTTGGCATGAGACAGTCTTGCCATAGTCTTTTATAAAAAGATGCAATTGATATTCTTACGTTGGTCTCCGAAGTGTACTTTCACACAATGAAAGATTGAGAAGTTAAAGGGATGCGTTTCAAATGTTCGTTTTTCAGAGTCAGCTTTTATGTTTTGCCCATTTAATCCACTCCCCCACGACTACAGTCTGGGATGCAAGGTTGCCCCGGGATGTCTTGCTGCTGCTGTGCACGCCCTGGCTCAGGGTGTGAACTGGCCAGGTCGGAATGAAGCTGAGAGCGTCCAGCTCTCAGCCCTTTGTTATGCTAAACCTGGGAGCGCGCCCATTCACACCTGATCCACGGCCGTAGTCAGGACAAAGGCAGGCAGAGGAGGCTCTGGCCTCTGCATCAACCTGGCTGTGGGGGAGAGGATGATAGCATTGCACTTGTCTATTGAATGTGGTATTTATCTGCCTGGTAGGGGTTTGGTGAAATGGTTGTCTTGAAGAGCATTCTACTTTTGTTTGTTGCATATTTATTGGTATCGATGCGAATGTGTGTATATTAGTTGAGTGAGTTAATTGATAGGCCAGATTTTCTTCCATTTTTTCTTGTTAATAAATGCTGATTGATGTCGATCTACGTGGAGTACCAGGGTGCTTATGATTTGGTTACATACTTATGTGCATTCATTAGTCCATGGATGTCTGCATAGTTTTGTAGAGAAGTCTTCAAGAAGGGTCTTAATGTGGTAAGCTGAGGGCTTAGGTTTTAATGGCCCAAGACATATGTTCACACTGTAGCTTGACAAGAGGCACCGTTACCCTGCAGGTGCTTGCTGCTGTTCAGGTAGAAGAAGAGGATTTGGACCTAGGGCCTACCATGATCCCTGGTAGAGGACAAACCAGGGAGTACTTTAAAGCAATGCCTTGCTCTGTCCAATTTACTGGAACGAGGTCAAAAGATGCAGTTTGCTGGGAATGGTGGTTCTAAGCCTAATGGAGAGCTATGGCTTTGTTAGCAGACTTTTGCAGAGTCTGATTGGTGGGAAACGAATTATATAATGCAGGGTTTGTAGAATTTGTGTTCTTGAGTCAGGGTTGGACCGGAACGAAAAATTGGTCTGGGTACAAAAATAAAAGTGTCCCCTATCAGTGAACCAGATAACCACACTTGCCAAGACATGCTGTATGGGTATTTGGCAAATATGGGAGACTGCATGCATTTGTGTTTGCTGCAGCCAATGCTTGCTGTAATATCAGGGAAATCAACAGTAACAAGCATTTGCAATGCAATAGGTCTCGCATTTACACTAGTTTATGCTATTGGCATTGTAAATGACAATGCTTTTTATTTATGTTTTGGTTTTAAAACATAAAAGGCATTGTCATTTACAATACCAATGGCTTAAACTTGCGTAAACGCGAGACCTATTGCATTGCAAATGCTTGTTTAATATAAGTGATTTAAAAGTCTGTGGAGGGCTTTGCCTCGGTTTAATGCATGACTCACTTAAACTCATGTGGAAGGGATGCCTGTCAAGAGTCTGGGGAGGAGCTAGAGCTGAAATTTTTGTTAAATGGAAAGAATGCTGTAAAAGGACGGAAATCCTGATATTGATAATTTTAAGAAAAAGAATGTGAAAATGGCATGCATAAAGATTTTTAACGTTAAGTTTTGGAGCACTAATAAGAGATGCTTCTTTCTGGTTGTGCATGGGACTTTTCATCCAACAGTTGCTCGACAGAGTGGACTTTATACTTTGAAAGGCCCCAGCACCAATTGATTTTCGGTGTAGGCTGTTGGGAGGCACATACTACAGGATAGAGAGGTATGTTTACAAAGGCATTAATGAGGCCACGAAGTAGTAATGGAGGAGTGCTCTTTCACATGCTATTGCACTTTTGTGAAACGGCCCCAAGCGTCCAATTCCATATTAGTGAAAGTGCACAAACAGAGTGTAGAGCTTTTTATGTGCACCAAGTGTGTATCATTATTAATTTTTTTTATCTTTTGGAGCCAGTTCACAATGGCATGTAAAAGTAAGTACGTAAAAGACTACTACAGGAGCGCTGCTTCATATATTCCAATATGCCTTTCTGAATATGGCCCTCGGTGTTCTGCCATCGGACAGTGGCTGACTTTGCCCCTTCTCCACCTGTCTTTCAAGACAGTCTGCCTCTTGCCAATGCTTCTTTCCGCCCAGGGAAGTAGAAACCCGGCACTGGTTAAAAGTGTAGCTTGTTGAGCATAGGCATAATAGAAGGTTTGGAATGGTGCTACAGGTCACCCGAGTAATAAAAAGGGCCGCACCCCCATTCATACTTGTATATTTGTAAAGTGGGTGCATCGCCGCCTAATGCTCCTCTGGATAAGCCATTTTAGACGGCCATTCATACATCGCAATATGCATTACAAGGACCGGTCAGGTCAGCTGTCCGCTGGTTTCAGGCATGCACCTTTTATTGCTTATTACCAGTGTTTCGTAGTTTGCTCAACACTAGTTGTCAACTTTATTCCAATTTCCTGACACTCTGAAATCTGACTCGCTGAAAGGCAAGTGTTCCCATATTTCCAGGCTAATAATGTATTCCTCCTCTGCTGGCAACGATCCACGCTGAGGTATCAAAGAAGATGGATTCACTCGTATCACGGTTTAGTGAACAAGAATCAACATTATGGATTTTTTTCAGATTATGACAAGCAGTCCCACTGGTGACTCATCGCTCTCTCTCGGCACCGCTGGGGCAGTTAGGTTAGAAGTGTCCGATAGAAAACTGGCGCGTGCCGGTCAAGCGCAGGCGAGGCATCATTGGGCATCGGTCACTAAGCGTAGAGAAAGGCTCGAGTCACCCTTTTTTTGGGGGGTTTGAATTTATACGTTTTAATGCGTTGCAGACTTCTTAATAAGATCTTCTGTTCTGACGTGGTCGTTTATCAGGGTAAACGCGCATTCCTTAAAACTGGCGCGCCTTTCGAGTGAGGTTAGTGAGGAGCAGCAAGGCGCGTGCCCTTCCTTGCAGAGCGGCGCGAGCAGCCTGAGCACATGCGGAGGAGCGGTCGTCCTGCATCACCACAGGATTAGCTGTTCTCGGAATGATGAAGCACACCGGAGTATGGCGTCTCTTCAAGTCAGCAGTAGATGACGGAAAAGCGCAGCTGAAGCAAGACGCCCTTCAACTCCTGCCTGTTTATCAGCGCCGCGCGCTGGTATGTAGACTCCCCTGCATTCCAGAGAGGCGCGCGACGCGATCCGGTCTGCCATATCATGCTGGGGAGACAAGACCTGGCCGCGCGCACAACGTTATCCTATGGGGAAACGCTGTGCGTGGCCAGGTCTTGTCTCCCTTCGTCGTTTTCAGACTGCTGAGACGACGACTATAGTTCTCGCTGCGAGAACGCGCTTTCAGCGCGTTCGTCGTAGACGAGACCTAAAAACGAGCCCAGCTGGCCATAAAACAGGCTCACATACTAAATTGTCAGGCAAGTCCATTGGGTGGCATTGTCTGATTGCCATGCATAATTGAGAAAGCTATTCCACAGGAGGAGTATTACAATTGAGAAGCATCTGTCTCCTGTGAACTGCAATTGGATATGGGAGTATGGAGGAGGTTGAAGTTTATGAAATGCAAGGGTCTGGCTGGGGCATACTTTTGCATTATGAGCTGCTGGTAAAAGGCAGCTGAACCATTTTTGCATTTGAAAGTAAGGAAACTTTCCTAAACATTTTAACGAAATCTCAGGGACAGTTCGATGCATTTAGATTTGCCCGAATAAAAATCATGTTTGGTTTTAAAGATGGTGATATAAGTGGGTCTGGAGCAAGTTCGTATTTTGATGGAAAGGTTGGGAAGGTCTTTCCAAGGGTTCAAAAGAGTTTCTGTCACAGATAGTAAGCTTGAGAATTTGAATATTACTCTTATGGATAATAAGTGAGACATGCACTCTACCTTTAGTTCTATTAGTGAATTTGATGGAGTCATTCTGTGGACTAATGTGGTAAAATGTTGGAAGGGAGAAGGTAGTGACTCAGGTTTGAGTGACAATGTGATAGTCTAAAGCCAGGCTGATAATCAAGTTGAGTTGGTGAGGTTCTAGGAATGTCTGGTGACATTTCTAGCATTATTAAGGAAATACTGTACATTCTACAAGTTTTGCGCACATTTTGTTTTACACTCACAATTGGTAGAGAAATGGTGAGAGTTTGGAATCCCTTGATTTTTTATGGAGATTATAATGATTTCAGGGCTGGTGAAGCTGTAATAATAAAGTGGTGCATCTGTTCTGGCGAGTATTTCATAATCAAAGACATAGTATTCAGATATGGTAGCTGTACATATAAGTAATCAATGGACTCTATATGTCTACGGCACTGATGAAGGGTGCTTGTTGCAGACCTTTCTAGGCCAAAACATTTAGTGTCAGGAGAAGGTAGTCATGTGACCAGCTAGGATTTGCTCTTCCTATCAGGATGCTTAAAGACTGCTGATCCCAGCCCTTGCAGTTAATTGGCGGTTTTGGTATGTATTTGTAATGGCCAATTAGACCCACCTTGCTTTTCTTCCATACTTTGCTTTCTAGGACTGAATGCTGCTCAAGCTTTGCCTTCTAAAAGCACTGCCTCTTCTGCCTCTTTTCAATGACCCAAAGCTCTCCAGGATACCTACATGGCTGTTCAGGCACTGTCGGACTGCAGGTTTCACAACCCAAAAATTATTTGCCAACCCCAACTGACAACTGGAACAAG
Organism: Lissotriton vulgaris; assembly: GCF_964263255.1. Classification (NCBI taxonomy): domain Eukaryota; kingdom Metazoa; phylum Chordata; class Amphibia; order Caudata; family Salamandridae; genus Lissotriton; species Lissotriton vulgaris. The sequence continues at coordinate 904,029,444 of NC_141695.1, forward strand.
TCTCCACCCTTTTCGCAATTCAAACAAGTTTCATCCACACAAATCTATGACCTCATTCTCACCATCAAATCAGGTTCCCCTACAGATCCTTGCCAGCCTCGGTATCAAATCATTTTACCGACCAACTAGCCCCTAAACTCAGACATCTATAATGCCATGTTCAACGCCGGTATCTACTCAGCAACCTGGAAAAAGGCAACCATCAAACCTCTGCTGAAGAAACAGCATCTCGACCCACCAGACACAAAAAATTACAGACCCATCATGAGCCTCCCCTTCCCAGCTAAAACTTTTGAAAAAATAATGCACACAAATAGCTCACTTCATCGAAGAAAACAATCTCCTGGATGAAACACAGTTTGGCTTCAGGAAAGGCCAAGGCACAGAAACCGCCCTTATCAAACCTGCAGACGAGATTAGAGCCACCTGAGACCAAGGTGGAACAGCAGTTCTGATACTGCTGGATTTGTCAGCAGCTTTCGACACGATTGATCATGTAACCCTAATCGACCGTGTCTCAAATATGGGCATTAAACTCAAAGCCAAAGATTTACTGGAGTCGTTCTTGGCCAACCACACTCAGCTAGTGAGTCTCGGCGAATATAACTCCCCGTCTTTTACGCTCCCATGTGGTGTGCCACAAGGATCATCCTTGAGTTCGACACTGTTTAATATCTATGTGTTGGACCTGGCCAAGGTCATCAAAGCCCATGGGATGGGGTTAACATCTTACGCTGATGACACACAGCTGGTGCACACAATTAACAACGATGGAGGAGCATCACTTCCTGGGTGGCCAAAAACTGCCTAAAGTTAAACTCCGAAAAAACTGAGGTTATGATCTTTGGCAATCTACACTCAACATGGTCCCCCACTTGGTGGGCTACCGCCCTGGGCCCTCCACCCCCCCCCCCCCCCCAGTAATGAAGGTAAGGAACCTGGGCATCATGTTTGATGATAAACTAACTTTCTCAGCTCATGCCAATGCCATCGTCTCATCCTCCTTCTACACTCTTAGAATGATCGAGAAACTGCTACCCTTCCTTCCACCAAGCTCAGGAAAAACCCTGATTAGCACCCTTGTTATGTCCAAAATTGACTATTGCAACAGCCTGCTCCTGAATGCCCAGAAAAAGATCACTAACAAACTACAGATGGTACAGAATGCCGCTACGAGGTTAATTACAGGTACCCCCAAGTACAAATCCATCTCCTTGGTGGTGCGAAACTTGCACTTGCTTCCAATCACAAGTCGCTTAAAATTCAAGGCCCTATGCATTGCCTTCAAGGCCATTCATAACACAGGTCCGGACTTTCTAAGGAAAGCCTTTTGTGCTCACTAACCTAGCAGAAACCTACCATCCTCAACCGCCAATCTCATCACGATCTCCGAACAAACAAGGTCTCCTGGGGAGACAAACGATTCACTGTTGCCACGGCCAGACTGTGGAACACCCTCCCTCAGCAAATTAAATCCTGTCCCTCGTTGCCGGCTTTTAGAAAGCTAGAAAATACCTGCCGGCTTTCAGGAAGCTCTGCACCACTCCACCCTGCACCACTGCATTCTACTGTTCAACACTCTAATCTATGCCACTTCATTATACGACAATGCATGGTATGCTGCTGAAATCCATGCCTCTGTACTCTACGCCACTGCTCTCTATGCCACTATACTCTGCAACATTCTGTACCTATGCATTCCACACCACCTCACTCTACGCTACGCCTCTCTAATGTACACCACTCTATGTGACTCCACTCTGCTGCTCCAATACATGACTATGCCACAACCCTCTACTCCACTGTTCACCATTCCACTGTATGACCCTTCACTCCACTCTTTCTACACCACTAACTTTTAGCCATGATGAACAGCAGCCACGCTTGTGTACAACATGGTTAAAACACATTGGCAAAGCCAATAACTCTTGCATAGGTGAGAACTATTGGCTTTGCTAATGCTTGGTTTGCGTTGTCTTTGTTTTCCTACATATGTCTTTCCATGTCAACCTTCCCTCATCTCCTTCTCATGACTCCTCATGTTTTTTCCAGGGTTTGAATGCAACTATTCAGAAAAAAGTTCTGTTGCTTTTTTGAAATTTGTAGTTGCATACAGCGCAACCTCTACCCGAAAGTATTTAAGTGCTTTGTTTGAGCACCAATTACATTACGCAGAGTCACGTTCGCACAGGGAGGTTAGGTTATTTGCCCAGAATCATAAGAAGTTGAGCCGATACATGGTTTCCCAGCTCCAAAGTCGGTAGATTTGGTCATATGAACACCACCTGCAAACTCCTTATACTTTCGTCTCCCCTTATCCTGTTGCCATGTAATTATTTTGCATTTGCTGAAGCTCGGACATATAATTCCAGGAATAGTGTTAAGGTGTTTACAGAATGATTTTATTGTAGAAGTTTATTTAACAACCGATGCTGTTTGCAGAAATATGCGTGCATGACCAGTAAGGTTCGATTATAGAAACCATGATGTGATAGGGACTTGGATAGTAGAACAGTTAAGAAGGGAGATAAAAGAGACTGCGCAAAATATGTTTGTCTAGTGCTGAATGCACGAATAGAACCCATGTTTTCAGGAGCAAAAGTGTTAGCAATATAACATTCCTGTCACAATTTATTAGGGCCCCCAAGTATTTTCAAATTTTAAATTAGTGTAAAATAAAAATGATGCTAGCTAACAGCGGCATGGCAGCATTTTCCATGTAGCCAAAAAGGTCCTAGCCTTAGAAATATATTTTTTGGCATGAGACAGTCTTGCCATAGTCTTTTATAAAAAGATGCAATTGATATTCTTACGTTGGTCTCCGAAGTGTACTTTCACACAATGAAAGATTGAGAAGTTAAAGGGATGCGTTTCAAATGTTCGTTTTTCAGAGTCAGCTTTTATGTTTTGCCCATTTAATCCACTCCCCCACGACTACAGTCTGGGATGCAAGGTTGCCCCGGGATGTCTTGCTGCTGCTGTGCACGCCCTGGCTCAGGGTGTGAACTGGCCAGGTCGGAATGAAGCTGAGAGCGTCCAGCTCTCAGCCCTTTGTTATGCTAAACCTGGGAGCGCGCCCATTCACACCTGATCCACGGCCGTAGTCAGGACAAAGGCAGGCAGAGGAGGCTCTGGCCTCTGCATCAACCTGGCTGTGGGGGAGAGGATGATAGCATTGCACTTGTCTATTGAATGTGGTATTTATCTGCCTGGTAGGGGTTTGGTGAAATGGTTGTCTTGAAGAGCATTCTACTTTTGTTTGTTGCATATTTATTGGTATCGATGCGAATGTGTGTATATTAGTTGAGTGAGTTAATTGATAGGCCAGATTTTCTTCCATTTTTTCTTGTTAATAAATGCTGATTGATGTCGATCTACGTGGAGTACCAGGGTGCTTATGATTTGGTTACATACTTATGTGCATTCATTAGTCCATGGATGTCTGCATAGTTTTGTAGAGAAGTCTTCAAGAAGGGTCTTAATGTGGTAAACTGAGGGCTTAGGTTTTAATGGCCCAAGACATATGTTCACACTGTAGCTTGACAAGAGGCACCGTTACCCTGCAGGTGCTTGCTGCTGTTCAGGTAGAAGAAGAGGATTTGGACCTAGGGCCTACCATGATCCCTGGTAGAGGACAAACCAGGGAGTACTTTAAAGCAATGCCTTGCTCTGTCCAATTTACTGGAACGAGGTCAAAAGATGCAGTTTGCTGGGAATGGTGGTTCTAAGCCTAATGGAGAGCTATGGCTTTGTTAGCAGACTTTTGCAGAGTCTGATTGGTGGGAAACGAATTATATAATGCAGGGTTTGTAGAATTTGTGTTCTTGAGTCAGGGTTGGACCGGAACGAAAAATTGGTCTGGGTACAAAAATAAAAGTGTCCCCTATCAGTGAACCAGATAACCACACTTGCCAAGACATGCTGTATGGGTATTTGGCAAATATGGGAGACTGCATGCATTTGTGTTTGCTGCAGCCAATGCTTGCTGTAATATCAGGGAAATCAACAGTAACAAGCATTTGCAATGCAATAGGTCTCGCATTTACACTAGTTTATGCTATTGGCATTGTAAATGACAATGCTTTTTATTTATGTTTTGGTTTTAAAACATAAAAGGCATTGTCATTTACAATACCAATGGCTTAAACTTGCGTAAACGCGAGACCTATTGCATTGCAAATGCTTGTTTAATATAAGTGATTTAAAAGTCTGTGGAGGGCTTTGCCTCGGTTTAATGCATGACTCACTTAAACTCATGTGGAAGGGATGCCTGTCAAGAGTCTGGGGAGGAGCTAGAGCTGAAATTTTTGTTAAATGGAAAGAATGCTGTAAAAGGACGGAAATCCTGATATTGATAATTTTAAGAAAAAGAATGTGAAAATGGCATGCATAAAGATTTTTAACGTTAAGTTTTGGAGCACTAATAAGAGATGCTTCTTTCTGGTTGTGCATGGGACTTTTCATCCAACAGTTGCTCGACAGAGTGGACTTTATACTTTGAAAGGCCCCAGCACCAATTGATTTTCGGTGTAGGCTGTTGGGAGGCACATACTACAGGATAGAGAGGTATGTTTACAAAGGCATTAATGAGGCCACGAAGTAGTAATGGAGGAGTGCTCTTTCACATGCTATTGCACTTTTGTGAAACGGCCCCAAGCGTCCAATTCCATATTAGTGAAAGTGCACAAACAGAGTGTAGAGCTTTTTATGTGCACCAAGTGTGTATCATTATTAATTTTTTTTATCTTTTGGAGCCAGTTCACAATGGCATGTAAAAGTAAGTACGTAAAAGACTACTACAGGAGCGCTGCTTCATATATTCCAATATGCCTTTCTGAATATGGCCCTCGGTGTTCTGCCATCGGACAGTGGCTGACTTTGCCCCTTCTCCACCTGTCTTTCAAGACAGTCTGCCTCTTGCCAATGCTTCTTTCCGCCCAGGGAAGTAGAAACCCGGCACTGGTTAAAAGTGTAGCTTGTTGAGCATAGGCATAATAGAAGGTTTGGAATGGTGCTACAGGTCACCCGAGTAATAAAAAGGGCCGCACCCCCATTCATACTTGTATATTTGTAAAGTGGGTGCATCGCCGCCTAATGCTCCTCTGGATAAGCCATTTTAGACGGCCATTCATACATCGCAATATGCATTACAAGGACCGGTCAGGTCAGCTGTCCGCTGGTTTCAGGCATGCACCTTTTATTGCTTATTACCAGTGTTTCGTAGTTTGCTCAACACTAGTTGTCAACTTTATTCCAATTTCCTGACACTCTGAAATCTGACTCGCTGAAAGGCAAGTGTTCCCATATTTCCAGGCTAATAATGTATTCCTCCTCTGCTGGCAACGATCCACGCTGAGGTATCAAAGAAGATGGATTCACTCGTATCACGGTTTAGTGAACAAGAATCAACATTATGGATTTTTTTCAGATTATGACAAGCAGTCCCACTGGTGACTCATCGCTCTCTCTCGGCACCGCTGGGGCAGTTAGGTTAGAAGTGTCCGATAGAAAACTGGCGCGTGCCGGTCAAGCGCAGGCGAGGCATCATTGGGCATCGGTCACTAAGCGTAGAGAAAGGCTCGAGTCACCCTTTTTTTGGGGGGTTTGAATTTATACGTTTTAATGCGTTGCAGACTTCTTAATAAGATCTTCTGTTCTGACGTGGTCGTTTATCAGGGTAAACGCGCATTCCTTAAAACTGGCACGCCTTTCGAGTGAGGTTAGTGAGGAGCAGCAAGGCGCGTGCCCTTCCTTGCAGAGCGGCGCGAGCAGCCTGAGCACATGCGGAGGAGCGGTCGTCCTGCATCACCACAGGATTAGCTGTTCTCGGAATGATGAAGCACACCGGAGTATGGCGTCTCTTCAAGTCAGCAGTAGATGACGGAAAAGCGCAGCTGAAGCAAGACGCCCTTCAACTCCTGCCTGTTTATCAGCGCCGCGCGCTGGTATGTAGACTCCCCTGCATTCCAGAGAGGCGCGCGACGCGATCCGGTCTGCCATATCATGCTGGGGAGACAAGACCTGGCCGCGCGCACAACGTTATCCTATGGGGAAACGCTGTGCGTGGCCAGGTCTTGTCTCCCTTCGTCGTTTTCAGACTGCTGAGACGACGACTATAGTTCTCGCTGCGAGAACGCGCTTTCAGCGCGTTCGTCGTAGACGAGACCTAAAAACGAGCCCAGCTGGCCATAAAACAGGCTCACATACTAAATTGTCAGGCAAGTCCATTGGGTGGCATTGTCTGATTGCCATGCATAATTGAGAAAGCTATTCCACAGGAGGAGTATTACAATTGAGAAGCATCTGTCTCCTGTGAACTGCAATTGGATATGGGAGTATGGAGGAGGTTGAAGTTTATGAAATGCAAGGGTCTGGCTGGGGCATACTTTTGCATTATGAGCTGCTGGTAAAAGGCAGCTGAACCATTTTTGCATTTGAAAGTAAGGAAACTTTCCTAAACATTTTAACGAAATCTCAGGGACAGTTCGATGCATTTAGATTTGCCCGAATAAAAATCATGTTTGGTTTTAAAGATGGTGATATAAGTGGGTCTGGAGCAAGTTCGTATTTTGATGGAAAGGTTGGGAAGGTCTTTCCAAGGGTTCAAAAGAGTTTCTGTCACAGATAGTAAGCTTGAGAATTTGAATATTACTCTTATGGATAATAAGTGAGACATGCACTCTACCTTTAGTTCTATTAGTGAATTTGATGGAGTCATTCTGTGGACTAATGTGGTAAAATGTTGGAAGGGAGAAGGTAGTGACTCAGGTTTGAGTGACAATGTGATAGTCTAAAGCCAGGCTGATAATCAAGTTGAGTTGGTGAGGTTCTAGGAATGTCTGGTGACATTTCTAGCATTATTAAGGAAATACTGTACATTCTACAAGTTTCGCGCACATTTTGTTTTACACTCACAATTGGTAGAGAAATGGTGAGAGTTTGGAATCCCTTGATTTTTTATGGAGATTATAATGATTTCAGGGCTGGTGAAGCTGTAATAATAAAGTGGTGCATCTGTTCTGGCGAGTATTTCATAATCAAAGACATAGTATTCAGATATGGTAGCTGTACATATAAGTAATCAATGGACTCTATATGTCTACGGCACTGATGAAGGGTGCTTGTTGCAGACCTTTCTAGGCCAAAACATTTAGTGTCAGGAGAAGGTAGTCATGTGACCAGCTAGGATTTGCTCTTCCTATCAGGATGCTTAAAGACTGCTGATCCCAGCCCTTGCAGTTAATTGGCGGTTTTGGTATGTATTTGTAATGGCCAATTAGACCCACCTTGCTTTTCTTCCATACTTTGCTTTCTAGGACTGAATGCTGCTCAAGCTTTGCCTTCTAAAAGCACTGCCTCTTCTGCCTCTTTTCAATGACCCAAAGCTCTCCAGGATACCTACATGGCTGTTCAGGCACTGTCGGACTGCAGGTTTCACAACCCAAAAATTATTTGCCAACCCCAACTGACAACTGGAACAAGTCTCCACCCTTTTCGCAATTCAAACAAGTTTCATCCACACAAATCTATGACCTCATTCTCACCATCAAATCAGGTTCCCCTACAGATCCTTGCCAGCCTCGGTATCAAATCATTTTACCGACCAACTAGCCCCTAAACTCAGACATCTATAATGCCATGTTCAACGCCGGTATCTACTCAGCAACCTGGAAAAAGGCAACCATCAAACCTCTGCTGAAGAAACAGCATCTCGACCCACCAGACACAAAAAATTACAGACCCATCATGAGCCTCCCCTTCCCAGCTAAAACTTTTGAAAAAATAATGCACACAAATAGCTCACTTCATCGAAGAAAACAATCTCCTGGATGAAACACAGTTTGGCTTCAGGAAAGGCCAAGGCACAGAAACCGCCCTTATCAAACCTGCAGACGAGATTAGAGCCACCTGAGACCAAGGTGGAACAGCAGTTCTGATACTGCTGGATTTGTCAGCAGCTTTCGACACGATTGATCATGTAACCCTAATCGACCGTGTCTCAAATATGGGCATTAAACTCAAAGCCAAAGATTTACTGGAGTCGTTCTTGGCCAACCACACTCAGCTAGTGAGTCTCGGCGAATATAACTCCCCGTCTTTTACGCTCCCATGTGGTGTGCCACAAGGATCATCCTTGAGTTCGACACTGTTTAATATCTATGTGTTGGACCTGGCCAAGGTCATCAAAGCCCATGGGATGGGGTTAACATCTTACGCTGATGACACACAGCTGGTGCACACAATTAACAACGATGGAGGAGCATCACTTCCTGGGTGGCCAAAAACTGCCTAAAGTTAAACTCCGAAAAAACTGAGGTTATGATCTTTGGCAATCTACACTCAACATGGTCCCCCACTTGGTGGGCTACCGCCCTGGGCCCTCCACCCCCCCCCCCCAGTAATGAAGGTAAGGAACCTGGGCATCATGTTTGATGATAAACTAACTTTCTCAGCTCATGCCAATGCCATCGTCTCATCCTCCTTCTACACTCTTAGAATGATCGAGAAACTGCTACCCTTCCTTCCACCAAGCTCAGGAAAAACCCTGATTAGCACCCTTGTTATGTCCAAAATTGACTATTGCAACAGCCTGCTCCTGAATGCCCAGAAAAAGATCACTAACAAACTACAGATGGTACAGAATGCCGCTACGAGGTTAATTACAGGTACCCCCAAGTACAAATCCATCTCCTTGGTGGTGCGAAACTTGCACTTGCTTCCAATCACAAGTCGCTTAAAATTCAAGGCCCTATGCATTGCCTTCAAGGCCATTCATAACACAGGTCCGGACTTTCTAAGGAAAGCCTTTTGTGCTCACTAACCTAGCAGAAACCTACCATCCTCAACCGCCAATCTCATCACGATCTCCGAACAAACAAGGTCTCCTGGGGAGACAAACGATTCACTGTTGCCACGGCCAGACTGTGGAACACCCTCCCTCAGCAAATTAAATCCTGTCCCTCGTTGCCGGCTTTTAGAAAGCTAGAAAATACCTGCCGGCTTTCAGGAAGCTAATAAATGCCAATGAGCAGCACACCACTTCACTACTGCCTCTCCCGTCTATAGCGCCAAGACACCCACTGGTATTTGAGCGCTCTACAAATTGCTTACATAAATGAATAAATAGAAAGCTTTATAAATAAATAAATGGTGAAGCAACAGAAGCCACTTCTCACATACTTCTGCAAATGCCTCATACCCACTAGTGCTGTGCTTGTGTCACTCCACTTTGAAGCACTTTACATGAGCACCAGTTAAGTCATGTAAAATTTCTTTAGGCACAAGGAAATTAAGTGATTTGACCAGAATCACAGGATGTCAAGCTAACTTCAAGAATTGTGTTTGAAGTTTGCAGCTCTAGCATAATGCCACATCCTCTCCACCCTTCCGACTTGAAGACTTTCTCACTCATAAGGCAGGTGGTTCAGCACAGCCTATGCTACTGCAGTATGCAGTAGTTAAACTTGTATGATCTTGGAAGGCAAACTATATTTAAATACGCAGGAAGGGCAAATTGAAGTGGACATGATAGGTGCCCATTTTACAGAAGAACTTTGCACCATAGCTGACGCACTAAGTCCAAACAGTAATAAGCGTGGGTGCCAATGCAGTAGTTAGGGCACTGTGAGCCCAAATGCAAGCTAGGGATTTGGTCTCCTAACCACCTCCCCTTTTTTGGCTTTTAAAACATACTCACTATTTAGGGTGAACCAGGACTCTGTGCCTCTGCGTCTACTTCACTACGGTTGATATCTATCAGAGTCTGCATTTTATAATTGAATAAGGCCAACAAGGCTCTGACAACTTCTTTATATACTGTTATCAATAGTGGCAGCGTCAGAGATTTTTCTTTTCCCTACCCCCTCTGTTGATAGTGCTGAACCCTCACACGCCCCCACCCTACTGCCAGCAATATAAATTAATGTCATGATGTTGTCTGTTTTGGCTGCATCATAGTGTTTTAAAAAAATAATAATTTCAATTTCATCCATGAGGCAGAGCAGGCATGCTGCTGTACAACAGGGCAAAATAACTCTGTCAAAGCCAGTAGCTGTCTCGTAGGTAACACCTGTTGGCTTTGCCAATGCTTGTTATATGACTGTTCTTCACCCATCTATGGGAATGAAGCTGATTTAATTTGTAAAAGCATTAGCAACAGTTTGAAAATTAAGCAATACAATTAAAGGTAATTTCAATTTATGGCAAAATTTGAATATATTTTTTAAGAATGTCACCAATGTTCTAAGAACATGCTTTTTCTGTTAAAATTAAACTTCCCAGGGCTGTGGACATGACGTTACTGCAGTTCAGCATCTGAGAGAGCATAGCTGTTAGCACAATGCAACTCTAGGCACTCGCTCATCTAGCCATCATCTTAAGAACGTATTCCAAAGTGGATGTTAATATGTAATCAAATTTGTAAAAAACGATCAGATCAGCTTATATTGTATCATGTTTTAATGCACCATCATTCTTTAATTGCAGATAAGGATCATTCCACAATAGTGATGTAATCTGGGATTCAAATCGTGTCCACATTGCTTGTAACAATGTTTAACAATTTTTAAACTCAAATAGTCTGAATTCAAAATTTTCATGTAAATAAAGTTTTACTTTATTAAATAGGGAAAATGTTACTTTGCATGAAAAATATGTTTTAACCCCGGATTTTGCAGCTTTCCCTTTTAAATATCTGTGCTTTCTGCTGCTAAATTGTGTTCCTGGTGAACAAAGTGTGTTTAAATGCAAAGTGTGTTTAAGACTGCAGTACCGCCTCCTGTCTATGGGGGCAGAGGGAGCAAAAATATAAACACACTTTCTGAAACACAGGTCCCCACAAGACAATTTTTTAAAAAGTTGTAAAAATTGACACAGATGTTCCTGAAGTCATTTTTTATCATTTAAAGGACATTACCTTGTGGGGACCTGGGTTCAGGTCCCCACAGTGAAATCAAGTCCCCACAGCGTGAGTGTGTTATCACACCCAAGTCCCCACAAGGATAGTAACACAAACACACACACACACACACACACACACACACACACACACACACACACACACACACACACACACACACACACACACACACACACACACACACACACACACACACACACACACACACACACACACACACACACACACACACACACACACACACACACACACACACACACACACACACACACACACACACACACACACACACACACACACACACACACACACACACACACACACACACACACACACACACACACACACACAAGTGTCTTACCTGTAACTCCAATTCTGTAGTAGGTGTATCACTGTGAAAGTCATAATCATGTGAATAGTCCCGCCCATGTGCGTGGACCCCTGAGCACTTCAATAGATATAGTCTCATAAGTTGTCCTCTTCTGCAATCCTGCATAGACACTTAAGAGATAATAAAAGACAATAATGCTGCCTGAAACCAACTAGGCTACACTGGCCAGTACTTCATCCTGAAGTGAAAAAGATAGCCAGACAACAATTAAATGTAATGATTTTACTAAGTTTCACACATAGAGACACTCCCCTTCACAAAGACCCTTTTTTTCATGATAGAGATGAATGGTTGGACAGACAAGCCCCATAGGCTGCCATTATGTGTCTGTAAATGGCTACCGTGCCTTTATGAATCCTTTCAGAGACCCCTAGTATCCCATGATGCACAGCCCAAGGCCAGTTACTGTCAGTTTTTTTGAAGGTGTATAAAGCAAGGCCTGCTGCATTCAGGATATCACTGTTTCATCTACCAGGGGGAGGGTGGGTTGCTTATGACTATCACAGAGATACCCCCATATTACAGAACTGAAGTTACAGGTAAGAAACTACTCCTTCTGTAGTAGGGGATCTCTGTGTATAGTCATAATCATGTGAATAGAATGGCAAGCCCATTCCAACAAACAACCCAGCGGTGGAGGAAACAGACAAACTCACTATTATGCAAATAGATTCCTCAGCGAAGCCTGCCCAACCTGAGCATCTGCCCACACATCAGAGTCCAGGCAGTAGTGTTTAGCAAAGGTATGGACTGACTTCCAAGTGGCATCCTTACAGATTTCTGCAATAGGGACGTTATGAAGTAAAGCTGCCGTAGCAGCTTTACCTCTGGTAGAGTGAGCCCTAGGCTTACTAACTAAAGTCTTGTTGGCTTTCTGATAACACAGTTGAATACAGGACACAATCCACCTAGAGATGGACTGCTTGGAGGTAGCAAGACCAGTCCTGACAGATCCATAATTAACAAATAATTTATCTGATCTACGAATCTCCTTAGTCTTATCCAATTAGAGTTTTAACACCCTCCTCACTGAGAGAATGAAGGGGCCTCTCCGCATGAGAGGAAGGATGCTGAAAAAACGTGGGCAAAGTAATCGTTTGATTCACATGAAATTCTAAAACCACCTTAGGAAGGAACTTTGGGTGACTTCTCATGATAAACTTAGATGCATGAAACACAGTATAAAGCTCTTAACAACAGAGAGCCTGGATTTCACCCTGCTAGCCGATGTTATGGCTACAAGAAAAGCTGCCTTCCAGGACAGATGCTGGAGAGAAGCCTTGTGAATGGGCTCAAAAGGCTGCCTCATTATTCTAGACAGCACCACATTAAGCTCCCACAGAGGCGAAGGACGCCTAATGGGAGGAAACACCTTCTTCAAACCGAACAGAAAATCTTTGATGACTGGGATTTGGAAAAAGGAAGTTTGTGAAGGGCATTTCCTATAATCAGTCAAAGCTGCTAGGTGAACTTTGATGGACTGAAAATTGGATTGATCCAAATGTAGCAAGTGAGGAAGGATGATGTCCTCCTTGCAGGATGTAGGATCTGCATCTTTAGAAGCACACCAAATGCAAAATCTCTTCCATTTATATGCATAGGAAGTCCTTGTAGACGGTCTTTTCACTTCTTTTAATATCTCCATGCAGTTCTGAGGGAGATTTAAATGTCAACATCCATAGTGCACTAGCTCAGGAGCCATGCTGCCAAGAGGTTGGTATGTACCATCTGCCCTCCGAACTTCATGAGAAGGTCCGGCCGACACGGAAGTCGAAGATGCGGCAGGAGAGACTGTGTAGTAGGTCGGTGAACCACCACTGACGAGGCCGCTCCGGAGCAATGAGGATCATCTTGGCCCGTGATTGGGAAAGTTTGATCAGCAATGTCGGGATCAGGGGAATGGGTGGAAAAGCGTAGAGAAAGCTGTTCGACCGGTTGATCCACAGTGCATTGCCCAGCGTCCCCGGTTGGTAAAACCTGGAGGCGAAGTCTTGGCATTTGCTGTTTTCTGCAGTGGGAAACAGATCAATTTCTGGAGTGCCCCATCTTTCGATGATTTCTTTTAACACCTCGTCGTTTAAGACCCATTTGTGATTTTCTTGAAGGAGTCTGCTGAGCATGTCTGCCTGAGCATACTGCACACCTGGCAGATGAGTCGCCGTTATCGTCAGGTCCCTGGCCAGCAGCCAGTTCCAGATCGTCTGCTCTACCCGAGACAATGTGCGTGATCTTAAGCTCCCCCTGCTTGTTGAGATAATACATTGTTGTTGTGTTGTCCATCTGTACAAGCAGGGAACTGGCTCGAAAAGACGGCTGGAAGGCTTTCAGCGCTAAGTGAACCTCTCGGAATTCCAGGAAGTTGATGTGATACATGGTCTCCTTCTGGGACCACGTGCCTTGTATCTGAAGGTGGTCTGAATGTGTTCCCCAGCCGTGGAGAGATGCATCTGTCACAATGGTCTGAGTCAGTATCTCTTTGTGGAACGGAATCCCTTGGAGGAGATTGTGAGGTGAACACCACCACTTCAGGGACTGGACGGCGTGCTGCAACAACTGAATCCTGTCCTCCCAACTCCCTTGTTTCTGGTCCCACTGATCCTCCAGACATTCCTGCAGAGGTCGCATGTGGAGGCGTGCATGTGGAGTGAGAAAGATACAAGAGGCAATGGAACCCAGGAGAGAAGACACTGTCCTCACCATCAGCGAGGGAACAGACATAAGAGCCTGAGCTATCCAAAGGATTGATAAGCGTCGCTCCTCCGAAGGACAAACGCTTGTCTTGTGTGTATCAATTGAGGCTCCCTGGTACTGCAGACACTGGACAGGAGTCGGGACAGACTTTGACAGATTGATGTGAAAACTCAAGCGTTTCAGCAGAACGGTTGTCCTGTTGAAATGCAGTTGCTCCTCCTGAAACGGGTCAGCTTTGATCAACCAGTCATCCAGGTACGGATAGATGAACACCTTGTTCTTCCGTAGTTGTGCTGCGACCACCGCCATGCATTTTGAAAAGGTGCTGGGCACAGACTTCAGGCCGAATGGAAGCACTGTATATTGGAAGTGATTGGTGCCGACCAGGAACCGTAGGAATTTTTAATGCTTGCTTGCAATGGGCACATGGTACGTGTCTTGCAGATCTATGGTGCATATCCAGTCTCCTTTATTCAGCTGAGGGTAGATCTGGTGCAGGGAAAGCATGCAGAACTTTTTCTGCAAGTCCATTTGTTCGCTAGTCGCAAATCGAGAATGGGTCTGAATTTGTTCTTGTCCCTATTCCGTACGAGAAAGAACCTGGAATATTGACCTTGATCCCTATGAGGAGGAGGAACCAGTTCTATCGCCCTTTTTCTTAAGAGGGTATCGGCCTCCACTTGAAGTTTGTGCAATAGGTGTTGTGTGCGAACTGGTGGAATCGATGGAGGAGGGCTGGTGAAACGTAGACAGTATCCATTGCGAACAATATTCAGCACCCAATTGACCCGAGTTATCTTTTTACACTCTGCCAGATAATTTTGAATTCTTCCCCCCACCAGAGTGGGTAACAGAAGAGGGGGAAGTAACCTCTCAGGGCTTAGAACCAGCGGGGGCCTTGTTCCCCGGTGTTGACTGCTGGTGACCCCAGCCTCTCTGACGTCTCTGAAATGGTTGCCGTTGAAACTGCTGCTGCTGTAGTTGCTGTCCAGCCTGACGGCCCTGTCCGCGCTGGAACCATTGAGAAGAATAATGCAGTTGAAAGGGCCGAGACTCCTACGCTGCTCCTTAGGCTTTTCCAAGCCAACAGCCTTGAGGGTCTCAACTTCAGCCTTCATCCGGGCCATCTCCTCATCCACATGGGAATCAAAGAGGGTTGCACCAGAGAACGGGAGGTTTGCGAAGGGCTGCTGGGCATCTGGTTTCAAGGAGGTGAGACGCAAACATGAATGGCGTCGCAAAGTAACACCATGGTAATACCCATGGGCTGCAAGGAGAGAGGTGTCCACAGCCGCACGGAAAATCTGATTGGAGACCATCAGTCCCTCATTGAGTACCTCCTGGAAATCCTCACGTTTGTCCTCAGGCAGGAGTTCCATGAACTGGTGAAGAGACTCCCACAAGAAGCGGTCGTACCTGCCCAGGAGGGCAGTAGAGCTCGCCGCCTTCATCGAAGTGGCTGCAGTGTTGCAGACTTTCCTCCCTGCAGAATCAAGCCTACGGATTTCCTTGTCTGGAGGGACTGTGGTCGAAGGGGCCGTGGCATGCTGCTTCTTCGCCGCCACCACAATGACTAAATCAGGGGGTTGGTCCACCCGAAGAAATGCAGGGTCCAAGTCCGGGGGATGGTATTTCTTCTGGAGCCTTGAAGGTGCGGATTTCACAGAGACAGGCGTCAGGAACAATTCCGTCGCCGGTTCCTTCAACCCGGGTACCAAAGGAAGCAGAGGACAAGAGGCCTGCTTCTGCTGTAGTGTCTCAAAAACACTGATGTAGTAGGAGCAGGCACAGACAGCGCAATGACCAGCTTTGTCGCTCCCCTGACAAGAACTTCCTGAAACGTGGTAATGTCATAGACAGGTGACACTCTCGAAGGTGGAGAGTCCAACAGTGTTGGCGAGTATCTTCCCCCACTAGAGGACTCTGTGTCCCTAGTATATCGGGAACGTGATCTCTTGTGACGACGATGTCGGCGAGATCTTGTAGAAGACCAGTGCCGAGCTGCGAGAATGATGTCTTGGCCGGGATCGCAATCTTGGCCTTCTTGGTTCCGCCGGGACCACTGGCACAGGTGGAGCAACCAGCGGCTGAGGAGGAGGCGGAGGATGAGGAGGCGGAGAATAGGTCCCGGTAGATATTACCCTCCTCCGCTTGTGGGCTGGCCTCGAAGAGGAAGCTCTGGAAGTGGTGCCCCTTGATGGCGAACATTGATGCAGTCACGATCTGAAACTTGCAGAAGGAGAGAGGCTGACCACAGAGAGTGACTGGTCTCTTCACATCGAGCTCCGATGGTATGTCCTCGACGTCGACCGTCTCCTCGACGTCGACTTCCTTAGTGACATCGAACTTCTCCTTGACGTCGACCGTCTCCTCAACGGCGACTTTCTGCGTGACGTCAATCTTCTCGTCAACAGGGAACTGCGCGTCAAGGGCGAGCGGTGGTGTCACTTTGATGACGAGCACCGATATCTCCTAGATCGATGGCGATATTGTGTCGACATTGACTGGGATATCCTCGACGTCTACCTTGGCTGAGGTCTCGACGTCCTTCCCCTCGATGCTGATCTGACGTCATTTAGACTCAGAGCCCTGAGTCGACCGGGAGCATATAGTCGTCATACCTGGTTTCGACGTTGACGTTGTCGCCTTCTACGTCGACTGGGACAGGCATCATTTTTTAGCCTTTTGTGGACTGGGGAGCCCCCCAGAGGCAGACGCATGGGTTGTGGAGGAGGAAAGGCTCTTTCCATGCCCAGATGTCCCACCTACAGCCTGTTGTCTTCTCTGCTCCACACCTTGAAGGCAAATCTTCTCCCTGTCACACAGGGTCCTCCTGGAGAAGGATTTACAGGTGGTGCAGGAGTCAGGAACATGAGATTTAGGTAGACAGAGTATACAACTCTGTAGGAGTCCGACTTGACCTTTTTTCTGCCACATTCTGGGCACTTGTCAAACAAAGATGGCATTTTGACAAGAAAAACGTGGGCTAACTCCCCAAAAAGACAGCAAAAGGAAGGTAAATACTAAAGACGTTGAGTGAAACACTCAAATTAAGTATAAAGCTCAATAATTGAAAGATATACCACAAAAGGTAGAGCTCAATGCTCCAAGGGCCGGAAAAAGAACTGAAAGTAACTGGCCTATGGCTGTGCATCATGGGATACCGAGGGTCTCTGGAAGGATTCTTAAAGGCACGGTATCTATTTACAGACACATAATGGCAGCCTAGGGGGCTTGTCTGTCCAACCCTTCATCTCTATCATGAAAAAAGGGTCTTTGTGAAAGGGAGTTTCTCTATGTGTGAAACTTAGTAAAAAATAATTAAATGCAATTGTTATCTGGCTATCTTTTTCACTTCATGATGAAGTACTCGCCAGTGTAGCCTAGTTGGTTTCAGGCTACATTATTGTCTTTTATTATCCCTTAAGTGTCTTTACAGGATTGCAGAAGAGGACAACTTAAGAGACTATATCTATTGAAGTGATCCGAGGTTCATGCACACGGGCGGGACTATTCACATGATTATGACTATACACAGAGATCCCCTACTACAGAAATATATACACACATACACACACATATATCACCTTCTGGCGGTCGCCAGTAGGTAGTAATAGTTAGGACCAAGTTTCCATAGGAAGAATATTTTTTGTTTTGCTTATAACCTTGGCGTCGTTTGATGAATCTTCATGAAATTTTCCAAACTAATTCTTTGTTCACATCAGCTCCTATGTTGAAAGTTTGGTGGTGATTCGTCAAGGGGGGGCAGAGAAAAAAGGGGGCCCCAAATGTGTTTTCTCTATGCAATTTCCATAGGAAACTTTAGACAAGGCTACAGGTCGAACGGGTGAACAGAATTACCCCAAATTTGG
Source organism: Lissotriton vulgaris (assembly GCF_964263255.1). Lineage (NCBI taxonomy): Eukaryota > Metazoa > Chordata > Amphibia > Caudata > Salamandridae > Lissotriton > Lissotriton vulgaris. The sequence goes on from NC_141695.1 coordinate 904,047,316, forward strand.
GAGGGAGAAGGCTCTTGGTCTAGAAAACACACTTTTGTTCATTTGGTGTAAATCCGTTCAGCAGTTTTTGAGAAATATTGAAATTTACAGATATCGATATTTGGGAATTCTGTCATCTGATTGGCTGAGGCATTACAAGTATAAGCTTGTTGCTTATTGGCTGCGAGCGGTTGCAACTAAGAAGTATTGGCTGCCATTTTGTGATTCAGCTGAAGCGAGTAAGGGGAAAAAAGGGCGAAAAAAAGTAGGAAAGAGGAGGGTAGGAGCACTGTAACCTCTGTGGGGTGTTTAGGGTGTGCTATACAGGGGGTGCTAAGCGAACAACTTATACCTACCCGTCTTAAAGTGCTGAGGTACAGAAATTTAGTGAGCTGCTGTGGGACTCGGGGATTAAAGCGTGAGCCCAAACTGTGTGTCTTATGGTGTGAAGTCATGTGCCCTGGCCACTGCAGTACACCTGTGGAAGAAGTGTCAGCATGTGTTTATACCTACTAGGACGAACTACTGACCCCTACTGGTCTGAAAGTCCTAGAGTACGGAAAATATGTGAGGTATTGTCTAGAGTCTTATGGTGCTAAGCTGAGCTGCTGTCGGACCGGGGGATGAAAGCGTGAGTCCAAACTATGTGTTATAAGCCGTGAAGTCATGTGCTCTGGCTGCTGTGCCACATCTGTCCAAGTAGTGTCAGCATGTAGTTATACCTACTCTGAGGAACTTTTCTTTCAAACATTGTAACTGTGTATGGTGCTAAAGGGTTGTTATACATGGAGTTTGAAGGTAAATTTGAGTGTATCAAATCAATTTGGTATTTGTAAAGTGCAAACTACTCACTCGTATGGGTCTTATGGCGCTGGGGGTGTAAGCTCAGCTGCTGTTGGACTCAGGAATAACGCAGCGGAACTACTGACCCCAACCGGTCTGAAAGTGCGGGATACGTAAATTAAGTGAGGTATTGCCTAGAGTGTCATGCTGCTAAATTGAGCTGCTGCTGGACTCGGGGATGAAACCGTGAGCCCAAACTGTGTGTCCAATGCAGTGAAGACATGTGCTCTGGGTGCTATGCCACACCTGTCCAAGTAGTGTCAGCAATATTTTATACATAGTAGGAGGAAGTTTTGATTGGAATACGCTAACCTGTATATAGTGCTTAGGTGGTGTTATACAGGGAGTGCGAAGGTAAATCAATACAGTATTTGTAAAGTGCAAAGTACTCACCCCTATGGGTTTGAAGGCCTTGGTGGCCAGCGTGGAAATTATGTGAGCTATTAAGTGAGCTATTGCACAGAGTCACATGGTGCTGAGCTGAGCTGCTGCCAGAGTAGGGGACTAAACCTTGAGCCCTGTGCTCTGAACTCTTTTTTTCTGGGCGGTGCGGCACACCTGTAGTGTCAGCATGTGTGCATACGTACTAGGAGGAACTTTTGTTTTAAACAGTGTGACGGGGCGTGGCCAAGATGGCGGCGGAGTAGGACGCGCTTTTCTATCCCTCCGGCGCCGTTCCCATTAAAGCATTGATTAGCTCCCCACAGGAGGCCCCTCTGTGGTCCGGATGGTGTGTCGAGGCACGGAGGCACATCTGACCCAGGCGGTGCCGTTCTACTGACCCAATGGCAATTTCTGGAGCTGCGGAGAGGTGTGACCTACGCATCCCCAGAGGTCGCGTAGCAGTGGGGCGGAGCCTGCAGCGCGTCGGACAGGGCGTCCGATCTCCAGCATCAGGGACCAAAGAATTAGCACCTCCACCCCGGCCAGTGACTACGGGTGACAGCGAGGGCAGTTGAGCGTCGGGCAAGTATGGCAGAGCACCTGGAGGTAATCGGCGGCCCTCCCCCGTGGCCCTACGTAGGCGAGGCTCCGGCCCGGCAGAGCAGGGATGGCTGGTAGGACGACCCCCCCTCCCCTTGATCTGTCAGCGATTCAGGAGATGGCGCCTGTACTCCACATCGGCCCTGTGTAACGTCAGAGTGTGGGCCCCAACAGCTGATTACACCCCAGTTGGACTGGTATTGGCGCGTGAAGTGTAGCGCCGGGATATACTGTGTGGACACGGGGACGAAACTAGTCATCTCGCGCTAGTTCTCACCGGAAGACTGCAACATGGCGTCGAATAGGCCCAAAAAGGACAGGCTGCTGAAAGAAAGCGCCCAGAAAGGCACTCAGCCGTCAACGTCACCGGTCAGTGAAAAATCCCCGCGCCGCGACGACCCTGACGCACCAGCCACCAAAGCCTTTATGCTAGAACTTTTTACGGCGATTAAGAAGGACATCACTGAACTACGCTCCCAGCTAGCTTCGGACCTGAGGGAGATGAGGCGTGATGTCGATGCAGTGGGAGAGCGGGTCGCGACGTTGGAGGAGGATGACTTGGGCATTGCGAAAGATGTGCATCAGCTACAGCAAGATATCTTGCGCCTATCTTGAACAAAACCTTGACCTCCAAGCACACACAGAAGATTTGGAGAACAGATCTCGTCAAAACAACATACGGATACGGGCGGTGCCCTGGAAGGGAGAGGGGAGAGACCTACAAGGCTACGTGGAGGCGCTCTTTCCACACATTCTGAACAATGAGGAGGCACAGGAAATCAAGATGGACAGAGTGCACCGAGTCGGCCTTCCGAGAGGTCCCAGAGCTCCGCCACCAGACATTTTGGTTTGTGTCCACGACTACCAGCTCAAGGAAATAACTCTGAAGGAGGCGCGTGATCACTCTCCCCTAGAATTTCGTGATCACCGACCTGTGCTATATCAAGATCTTGCGGCCTCCACCCTGGCCAAGCGCAGGAGCTTCAGGCCAGTCACTACCTTCTTACGGGAGCAAGGAATACCCTACTCTCGGGGGCATACGTTTAGGCTTGTCTTTAAATGGAAGTCCAAGCTTATCCAGATTCGGTCGCTAGAGGCGGCCTGCGAACTCTTGGAATTGGACCCAACCAACAACCCGACAGATGCCAATGTCACCCCTTCTCGGCGACGGCGTCATTCCCAGGAATGGCAGAAAGTCGGCGAACAGGCAGTATCAACTAAGCCGGACCTATCGGACACCTTGCAAGAGAGGGGGCAGCAGTGGCATCCGTGGCCAAAGTGACAGACGCCACAACGGACGCGTGAGGACACTGTACTGAGCACACACCCTGTGGGCAGTCGATAGGTGCCGGAGGGAACCGTTCGTTGATTCTAGAAGAAGTCCCTGCTGGACGTCAGGAGAGATCGGGTGTGGATCGTGAGTCTCACCTGTGGGCGTCTTTCTTCCTGTTTCACGAATCATCCTCGGATGATGAACAATAAGTATGTCTCGATTTGTTGGTTTTATTATGGTTTTCTATTTCTCGTTATCAGGTGTTCAGTTGGGGGGGGAGGGGCTTGGGAGGGTGGACAGGTTCCAGGTCCGGTGACAATTTTGGTACGGCGTTGGGTGACCCCTGTTCCTACAGGTAGGGAGCATGTATTTCGACACTTCCTGATAAGCAGATGGCGTCCAATGGGGAAACCTTGGTTGCCGAGTGACACAGCACTCTGGGGGGCTCCAGTATCCCGTAGAATGTCCCATGCCCCCGACTGAATTGAAGGTCCTCACGCTGAATGTGCGAGGACTTAATAACCCGGTGAAACGGAAGGCGATACTCTTCTGGAAGCCTCCAAAGCAGACATTTGTCTGCTGCAGGAAACCCACCTTTTACAAAAAGACTGCACCAGGATGCGGTCTTGCTATTTTCCACACCAGTTTTACTCCTCATCTCCAACTAAAACTGCCGGTGTGGCGATTCTAGTGGCCCAACGATTCAGGGGAAGGTGTTGCAGAAGGGGGTGGAAATGAAGGGGCGGCTGTTGTCCTATAGATTCTCCCTAGGGGGGGTCCACTTTCTCGGTATGTTCTATCTATGCTCCGAATGAAGGCCAGGAGAAGTTCTGAATTTAGTGATGGACACCTTGCAGGACAGGTCAGGGCAGCGCTCCTCGTAGGCTGGTACACTCTCTGTAGAGGGAGTCGCTAGATTAAAAGATTAAAATGGTAGATTTGTGGCGCAGCTTGCACCCGGGCGAGAAGGGATATACATACTACTCTAATGCTCATAAGACCTATGCACGCCTCGATCACTTCTTAGTCTTTTCCACTTTACATGCGCTTGCCTCAAAGGTTGACATCACGGCTGCTTCCCTCTCTGACCATTCCCCAGTGGTGGCGGTGTTCGCCCTCCCCCCGATTTCCCAAACAGCACGTTCCTGGAAACTGCGCGACACACTACTACACCAGACCGAAGTGGTTGAAAGGCTTAAGCGGACTATCAGAGACTACTTAACACACAACAACACAACTGACACCTCATTGGCCACTCGCTCAGCGGCTCTTAAGGCAGTCCTCCGCGGGGATTGATTGCGGTTTCGGTAGCTGAAAATGTGGAGTGAGCGCGCAAGGAATTGACACAGAAAACGCGCAAACTTGAACTCATACACCAGCGCACGGGGGCTCTGAGAATAATGGAGGCATTTACGGCAGGCGCGGCAGGAGCTAGCGGCGCTAGACCAGGATCGGGCGGAATTCGCGGTGGTGAGCGTACGACATGTATTACACCGGGGGTGACAGGTGTGGAAGAATGCTGGGGTGTGCATTGCGGGAGGTGCAGCAGCGGCACACGGTTCAGGAGATCTACACACAGGATGGGAAGGTAGTCACCGAGGATGCAGACATAGCAGCGGCCTTTAGCGCCTTCTATACTTCTCTGTATGCGGGATCCTCTTTGGACCTAGCAGGAGGGGAGAAGTTCTTGGAGTCCGTGTCACTCCCGTCCCTGACCCCGGAGCAGGCAGAGTCCTTGGACCGGCCTATCCGTCCGGAAGAGGCCATTGCGGCTATTTCTCGCCTTAAATTGGCCAAAGCCCCTGGCCCGGACGGTTTCTCTGCCATATTTTACAAAACTTTTTGTGCGCAGGTCGTGCCGCTACTGACGGCTCTTTTCAATTCTTTTGCTGACCTCGGGACGATTCCGGGGGATCTTTTGGAAGCGACCATCTCCGTCATCCACAAACCTGGTAAGGACCGCTCACGTTGCGAGGCCTACCAACCTATTTCCCTACTCAACGTCGACCTTAAGCGCTACACTAGCATAATGGCAACGCGGCTCGCATCTCTCATGCCTTCCCTGATCGACCCTGACCAGGCAGGTTTCATCCCGGAGCGACAAACGGTGGACAACACAAAAAGGGCGCTGCATCCCACAGAAAAGGCCAGGAGGACGACGGGAGAATATATGTTCTTAGCGATAGACACAGAAAAGGGGTTTGATCGAGTTCATTGGCCTTACCTAGAGCAAGTGCTGGTGAAGGCAGGGCTGGGCGATAAGTTTCGCACATGGGCCCTTAATTGCTACTCTCGCCCCACGGCGACAGTCAAGGTCAATGGCCACTCATCACCCCGCTTTCCCGTCGAGCGTGGCACAAGGCAGGGATGCCCACTGTCGCCCTTGCTCTTCGCCTTCTACATGGAGCCGCTGACACAGTCGATACGGTCTAACCCGGATGTGCATGCGATTAAGATCGGGGCCTACACACACCATAAGTCTATATGCCGATGACATCCTTTTGTCCCTCTCCGCTCCGGCTACCTCCCTACCAGCATGCGTGGGCAGTCTCGATGCCTTCTCTAGGGTGTCGGGATTTAAGGTTAATATGTCCAAGTCGGAGGCCCTGGATCTTTCTCTAGAGGCACAGACCCGATCCCACCTGCAGAATAGTTTTCCATTCCGCTGGACGCAGACCACTGTCCCGTACCTGGGAATCCACCTGGGCCCCACACTACAGTACGGTTCGGGTCAATTATGCGCGGCTGAGTCTTCTTATCCGCAAGGAGCTAAGTCGGTGGAAGCATTTGCCACTATCTTGGTTAGGCAAGGTGGCTGCCGGCAAAATGACGGTCCTTCCACAGATACTTTACTTATTCTGAGCCCTCCCTCTCCGTTCACCAGATGGCTGGCTCCGCCAGACGCAAGCCGACTGGCACAATTCATTTGGAATGGCAGGAAACCTAGAATGAAACTTAGAGTGGCAACGCTGCCGCCCGAGAAGGGAGGTGTGGGCCTGCCGGACCTCCTCTTGTATTATCAGCCAGCCCAACTGAGAACCTTAGTTGAATGGAGCAGATGGGAGTCAAAGAAACACTGGCTTTTCCAAGATCAGGCCATAGCGGGCCGCCCACTCCAGGAAGTGCCCTTTCTCCGCAGACAACACAGACCCCCTAATCTTTACGCCTCCCACATTACGAGGGTACCTCTGGAGGTTTGGGATAGCACCAACTTGAAACATGACCTAACCTCCTTCCCATCCCCACTCACACCCCTGTTGGATAACCCTGATTTCACTCCCGGGCGGGACGTTGTTGCTTACGAGAGATGGCGCCCGGCGGGATGTAGGGCCTTGTTCCACATGTACATAGGGGAAGGGATCCTCCCCTTCGAAACATTCAAGCAGGAATATGGACTGTCGGAGTCGGAACGCCTTAGATACTTACAAGTGCGGCATTGGGCTCTTAATGGTCAGGTGCGGGAGACGGCGAACAGGCAATTGCGGCCTTATGAACATTGGTTGATCACGAGAAAAACAGATAAGCACCTTATCTCTGACCTCTACCGCATGTTGTTAGATCGCTACTCCCACGTCTATAACTCGAGCAGGGCCCGGTGGGAAAAGGAGTTAGGACGTACACTCAGCTCTAAGGAATGGGACGGTATATATTACCGAGCGTGACACTCCGCCTACCACATGGGCCTAACGGACACACTCACCAAAATAGCAACGTATTGGTACTACACCCCAGAGAGACTACATGAGATTGATCATAGTAGGGATGCAACATGCTGGCGAGGCGTGGGGAAACGGGTTCCTTGATACATCTACTATGGGACTGTGTGCACCTCAAGAGTTATTGGAAGTCGGTCTTAGAGGAGGTCGATGCCCACTTCGACACTGAAATCCCGCGATTCCCCTCCTATGTCCTACTAGGCCTTCCAAACCCTACTACATACCCATTACGGTGACGCAGGGGCAGACTGATCGCCATTGCTATTGGGTCTGCATTACAAAATATCTTATCCCTCTGGCGTACTACACACACTCCTTCCATTCAGGGTTGGCTATTTCGACTATGGGCAGTGCTAGGCATGGAAAAACTGTCCTTGATCAAAGCGGGGGAGGGTGCGAGGTATGCAGAACTGTGGCAGCCATTCCTGTCCCTATTAGCCACAGAATTCAGAGAAGTCACGTGCCCTAGGTACTTACGTATCTTACGTTTGTCCCAAACGGAAGGCTGTTGAGTTGGGGGGCAGGTTTACCGTATGCGGGGGACAAATCGGACCTGGACCTGGGGAGGGGGAGGGAGGGGAAGAGGGGATCGGACTGGAGTTGGGGTTCGGGTGGGGTGGGGTGGGGGGGTTCGTTTTTTCTTCTCTTTATTGATTCATTAGCCTCAACCTCTTAGGATAAGGCCACTTGGCCACATTGCTTATTCTATACGTTGCCGCCCCCTTGGGGTTGTAGGCGGCTTGCTGTGTTTAAACATTTGTTGTACCACCATAGGCTTTAAATTGCATACACGGAATTACTATGCTGAGCCGGCCCGCTGGGTTGTAGGTGATTGTTGTTCTGTCTATTAAGCTCAAAATTGCCAATAAACAGATTTAATACTAAACAGTGTGACGTCTGTAGGGTTATTGGGGGGGGGGTAATACAGAGGGAGTTTGAAGTTCAATTCTGTAGTTTTGAATCAATCTGGTATTTTTAAAGTGCAAACTATTCACTCATACGGGTCTGCAGGCGCCGGGGGCCGGAGTGGAAATTAAGTGAGCTATTGCCCAGAGTCACATGGTGCTATACTGAGCTGTTGCTACAGCCAGTGATGCAAGCGAGAGCTCTGTGCTCCAAAGCCAGATGGTCTGGCTGCTGCGCCACAGCTGTGTGGAGAATACATTTTGGCGAGGGTCCAGGAGTTGCTGTTACCTGGCCCTAAAATAGCAGGCCTAGGTTGTCAGTTATAGCGTGGCTCTAAAAAGAGCCCTTCAATCAATCGATCCAGTATTTGTAGAGCGCACTACTCACCCGTGAGGGTCTCAAGGCGTTAAGGGGTTGGGGGAATCCCTTGTGTTCATTAGTTGGAGCTACATATAAGTGTGGATGCACAGCTTCAAGTTATTCAGAAAAACTTGATTTCCCTGATCTGTGAAGTGTACTCCATCACTTCTATAGATATCAACCATTCTATCGTCTCTGAGGTATGCAGATCCAGCTTTGTTGACATTCTTCTTAGATTTTTCAATCTGAGAACAAAATTGGTTTGACCATTTCTACTTCTGTCTTTGGCATATATTGGAATATACAAAGACAGTTTGAGGCAAAAGTAACATCAATTGTCCAAAGGTGTCCTTCATAAGTATTTCCAAACCTACCCCAGTCAATGTGCCTAGGTCATTTCCACCACAATGCACTATCATGAGGTCAGGGTGTGAAAGATGCAGAGAGGTTTTAACCAAAGGTAGCAATTGGTGCCACTTCAATCCTTCTGTGCAAACCATTTAATGTTCACATTTTGTAAACCTAGATCTAAGTCAATACGTCTCTGCTCTGCATACCTCTTGCACCAGAAAACATAGCTATGTCCTACGATTCACACTAGCATTTTGAAGGTATGGCTGGAAGGTATGGAAAGATGTCTGTAGCTCATGCAGTTCCTTCGTAAATTAAGAGATATATTTAAAGATGGGGAAAAATCTTTTTTTACAGAAAACGATAAGTGATTGGAAGATAAGAAGGGTTGGGTACTAAAAACTAGGGTGCATATTAGTTGCGTGAAAAAGCATGTTTGTCATTGGTTGATAAAGAGCATTCTAAATGTGGAGTACATACGATAGGATAAAATATGCTCAACTCAACCACACGTGCTACTTGCATCTGGAAGGTGCATTTGTTACTTAAAACAATGGTGAACTTTTAACCCGCAGGTGCTATTAAATGTTCGAGAATATACTGAAGAAAAAAAAGTTACGTTCGGAAAAAATATGAACTTTTAACCTGCAGGTGTCGTAGAATGTTCCAGAAAGTGTGGTGATAAAATAGGTTGAACTTCTGACCTGTATGTGGCGCGGAATATTAAGTAGCTTTTCATATGGAAAATTCAATAATAAACAATGGAAATAAGTTTTGGAATGTCGTTGAAGGAATGAAGTATTCTGATTTGTTCTTAACATGTATTTATATGTGGAGCCACAGAGAAATTGTGCCATTACTGGTTCCATTCTTGGTGAAAGCTGTGCATTACTTGTACTGTGTGGCAAAGAAAGAATTGCCTGTGTGTGTGACATTTGCAATCTGCATACCAACTACAAAGGTGAGGTAGAAATGAACAAGGTGTGTTATGTTCTGTAGTAGTGATTTGAGGTGATATTTTTAAATTTGAAAGTCATTTTTACTTCAAAATAATATACTGTTAGTAAAGTGTGGCGTTTCATTTTAGTTATAAAATATGCATAACGTTTGACCTGTTGCTAAATGAGTACTTTATATATGTTTACATATTTTTCACAAAAAAGAATTGTAGTTTGTCATCTTTAAAGGACTGCATGGTTTTGAAAATGAGGTACAGCGTTAATTTGGGTTTGCTAATCTGTTCATGCAAGATAAACAAAATGTCCCATGTTTGCAAATTAGACTTTTGGTGGAAATATTGGGGGGGGGGGGGGGGGAATAGGAGATGTATGTGTTTTTAAGTTAAAAGCGATAAAACCAAACCCAGAAATGTTATGTGGACAGTTTGTGGTCTAATTTTTGACACTGAGAGGTAGATTTGAATATAAGTCGAGGTAGGTTGTTGTACTGTGAGGCTGTCTACAGTGTTTGGAGACTACATGGAGAGGAGATGGAGATTGTGAAAAGGATACGTTCCTTTTATATGTGCGCATAGTTTGAATCATTTGTTCATAGGTTGAGATATAATATGAGCATGATTTCTGGTTTGCATTTGGGAATAGTTAATCGTTTTAGTAGCTTCTGACTAGTGAATATTAAAAAGGTAGTTATACTAAAATGTACGGTAGCAAACGTATTAATGATTGTTTGTTCTTATGAAATAGTAGTGTTGGGGGAGTGTTTGTTTAGAAGAGATGTTTTATAAAAGTGTGAAAGATAAAAAAGAAATGAAAATGTTCAGTATATTTTCCGTATGGCTTTCTTGACATTCGTAAACTACATGTGATTATAAGTGATACTAATTGTCAGGTTGTGTCCCTGTGCTGAATATACGTAGGTGTTTAAGTGGTCCGGGTTTTACTGGTGCTCAGCTTCACTATCCCTTTTGAGACAGTCGTCAATTTTTTCATTCCATTGAATGTCCTTAATATACATAGAGTAAAGAGGCGGTATATCAAAAGTTTGGGAATGACAACTTTGTTTTCTCTCCCCATCTCCTGCTATACACTCTACAGCAGAGGTCTTCAAACTTTTGTAGGTTGAGCCCCACAGCTGATTTTTTTTAGATATTGGTCCCCCCCACCACCTGACAGAAATTTCTTGACTCGACCGCTACGCGCTCATTCCGGGCATATTCAGCGAGTAACATTCAATACAATAAGAGTGTTTAGTAAACTGCAGGTTTGCGAGTGGGTGTGGTGAAATGACAGAGGCTTATTACACAGCTCAAAATATCACTTTCCAAGACAAAATGTGTGCAAATTGTTTTTTACTAGGATGCTTTGTTTTACACATGACCTGGATTGATAACAACACCAACATAAATGTGACAGGTGTTCCTGTTTTTCAGAGACGGTCAAACTGAGGATGGATTTTTGCTACTGCCATCCTCAGGTTGTGCTCCACATCCAGTCTTGAACGGTACTTAGTCTTTAATACCGCAAGTTCGGAGAACCCAATCTCACATAAATAGGACGAGCTGAAAGGCAAGAGAGTTTTGATTGCAGTTTCTCCCAAAGCTGAATATTCTGCAGACATTTTCAGCCAAGACAGAGACTGTAAGGGAGACAGTGTTGTCAGATGTTTTGAGCACTCCCTAGCTCAGAGCTGGTACACGAGAAACTTCTCTAGAAATCATTAACAAACATTTTAGGCATCATTATAATCGGATAATTGCCCACCAACCAGTTATGGATCCGAAGACAGTTGAAAGTCCACAGAGAAGGCGCTGAACAAACACCTTATTGAGAATTCCTTAGTGGTACGATAAGTTGCTTGCCTGAAGTAGTGGGGGTTTGGGACACTTCAGGCGTATGTTTAAATAAAATAGAACTAGTAATAAATTAATGATGTTGTCTAGTTTACTTCAGAGTAATGTTGTCTGACAGACTTTGTGATGGCAGGGACATGTTAGGGATTTTGGGTGCCCTGGGCCGAAACAATTTTGGGGGCCCCTGTTCAGTACAAGTTTGAGTTTAAATGATTTATTTTCAGCTCTACCATACCCTATTTAGCCAGGCTACTAACGGTGCACAGGCATTGTAGTCGAAATTCTAAAAGCGTTTACATCTAATATTCAGAGATAGTGATGTGTTTTCACTGTGGTAACAAAGCAGCCGCGCACTAATTTTACAGTGAATAATATCTGTGATATCCTCCAATTTCTCATATGTGAGGACCTGCTTGGATCTAACTTTTTTATGGTTAACTTTATGGTTGTTGCATGAAACAAACACATTTCTCTGCAAATAGTAATAGACTCCCTCACATCAATTACATGAAAAAGAAATTAAACAAAACGGTATTTGCAAGAATCTGTTTAGCAATTATTCCAGTCCATCAGGGCAAAAATAGAACTGTCTCTATCAAGGGGCCCCTGGAAGGCTGGATTGTAGTGCATTTAGATGTCTCCTTTCGTAATTTAGGACGAAAACGTTAATTGGGCATGACATGCCCATACTTGTGTACAGGGATGAGTGAGGCGACCATATGAATTTGGGTGCCCATGTTAGTGCAGAGTGGGACAAATGAATGCATGGTTATTGGTGGGCTTATTGGAGTGAGATTGCAGACTGAGCAGTGAGGGGGACAGGTGAGTGAACTGACACTAGTGCAGTCTGAGTAGTGTGCTCGTGTGACTACAGGGTGAACAACGCAAGTGCATTGTGAGTGCAGAGTAATCACTGTGAGTGGAGGGTAAATGGGTGAATGGTGTGAATGCATGGTAATCAGTGTAAGTGCAGGGTGAGCGGATGAATGGTGTGAGTGCATGGTGATCAGTGAGAGCGCACTGTGATCGCTGTGAGTGCAGTGATCACTGTTAGTGGAGGGTAAGTGGCTGAATGGTGTGAGTGCATCGGGATCAGTGTGAGTGCTGGGTGAGAGTGAAAGTGAAGGGCGAGAATGAGGAGTGAGTGGTCTGAATGCAGGGTGCATTCCCAGACACTTGAAGTAACTCAGCATGTTATTGAAGGCAGCGTAGGGTTTCAAATGTGTTAAACTATTGCTATTATGGTAGTAACCAGGGATCAGGGTGGAGAAAATAAATAATGTGCTGATCCCCCAACAAACTTCCAGTCTTATGATTAGGGTTGCCAGCTCATTATTTTGATGTCACAGATGGTATAAAAATAAGCAGCCACCTAAAGTTGTATTTTCAGCACTTGTCTGTGCATACTTTGAACAGCAAATATAAATAGATAGAACTTTTAATTGTTTTCTAGAGCTGCATGAATGATCCATGACTGATAATAAATGGGGACCAAAGGTAGAACAGTCTCATTACAAATGAATACATACTTCTTATTTATAACCATATTTAGCAATTTGCAAGCTGTTTAAACAACACATGGCTGGCTGGCATTTTGCGCGCCTGCCTGTATCATTTTAAAAGCAACTTTCAGGGATGTTTTAAGGATTTTGGGGCCTGTGGGCAAAATGTATTTTTGGGGCCCCTGTTCAGACCAGCTTTGATTTTATGATTCAGTCTCAGCTCTTTCATGCCTTTTTGGGTCAAATACTAAATGTGTGTACATCGGATATTCAGGGATAGTGATGCGTGTTTTCAGTATGTAACACAACAGCAGTTCACTAATATTACTGCAAATAATCTGTTACACCCTTCCATTTCTCATATATGAGGTCACGCATTGATCTAAAATAAACTTTGTATATGAATGTCGCATGACTCATAAAACACATTTTGTCTGCAAAATGTCTGTAATAGACTTTTACACATTAAAAATGAATGATAGAAAAACGCTATTTACAACATTGTATTTAAAAATGATTCAAGGTCATGAGGCAAGACTGTATGACAGAGCTGGCTCTTTCAACCCCCCTCACCTCCCGCCCTCCACTCCCACACCCTTTGAAAGGCTGGGGCCCTGGGCCAGAGCCCACTTTGCCCATGCCTTAAACTTCTGGACACTTTTTCTCCATTCTGGGAAGAGCTAACTCTCCCAGGAGGGGGTTAATTCATAGAGGTGAAATGCTTCAGCTGCAGTGGGAGGCAAGGAGTTTCCTCTGCTGAAAGCATGTCTTCGGTTTTAGCAGACGATACTCCTTGCCTCCGACTGCAGCTGAAGCTGTCAGCTCTGAATTAACCCCCTCCTGGGAGAGTTAACCAGACAAAAGAATGGGCACGTCATGCCCATCCTTTCAGGAAACAAAGGTCAAATTGAGTGGAGTGCACGCCCCCCCTGGGATGATGTCTCGCCCCCCCAGGGGGGCGCACCCCACAGATTGAAGAACTCTGCTCTACATAGTGTTTAAACGACTTTTGTAACATACAGATGTCTAGCTTGAGCTAGAAAAGGTGGTGTAGTGCCACTGGGCCCATTTATAAACCGTGCTGTGGGATGGTTTATGTTTTACCCGCCAATGTGCATGCTTACATACTTTTTGATGATAAGCGCTCCGGAAGACACCTGTTAAAATGAACCTCGTGTATGGGTATAGTGGCGATACTAGGAATGGTCAGGGTTTCGGTTTGATTTCGTATGGTTAAGCAAGGGCAAGGGGGGGTGGGGGAGGTGGGTATGTTGGTGATTAAAACACAGACTTTAGTAACGTGCAGATGTCTAGCTGCTAAATGTGATGTAGTACCACTGGGACCATTTATAAAGCGCCCTATGGCATGGCATATGTTTTACCCGCAAATTTGCATGTTCTAATACGTTTTGCTGATGAGCGTTTCGGGAGACATCTGTTGAAATTAAGCCTCTATATGGCTATAGTGGGCTTCCAGTTTGCTGGGGCTCTTTCTTTTATTGTGTAAAGTTAAGCAAGGGCAGGTGTGGACGTATTGTAGTGGTACTGGGACTATTTATAAACCGCCTTATGGTATGGTGTATGTTTTACTTGCAAAATTGCAGGTTTTAATACCTTTTGCTGGTGAGCATTCCGCCAGACACCTGTTGAAATTAAGTCTGTGTATGGCTATAGTGGCGCTAACGGGAGTGCTGGGGCTCGTTTAGTGATTTCATAAGGTTAAGAAAGGGCAGGGTGGGGGAGATGGAGGTGGGTATGTTGCTGATTATAAGACAGACATTTGTAACGTGGACATGTGTAGCTAGTAAAGGTGATGTAGTGCCACTGGGTCAGTTTATAAAGCGCTCCATGGCATGGTATATGTATTATCCAAAGATGTGCATGTTTTAATACCTTTTGTTGCTGAGCGTTCCGGCAGAAACTTGTTGAAATTAAGTCCCTGTATTGCTATAGTGGCTCTACCAGGTTTGCTGGGGCTCTTTTTCTTTCATTTCGTAAGGTTAAGCAAGGATGGGGATGAGGGTGATGTAGTGGCAGTGGGCCCATTTATGAACCGCTTTATGGTATATGTTTTACTCGCAAATTTGCATGTTTTAATATCTTTTGGTGATGAGTGTTCCGGCAGACAGCTACGCAAATCAGAACATTTCTGTGGATAACAAATCTTCGTGCTGATAGCAGTGGCGGTGCGTCCATTAAGGGCGCTGGGGCGTTGCCCCACCAGCCGCCCGCGCCCGCAGATTCCTCGGCTTTTGTGAACTTAAGTAAACTCTTAGTTTACTTAAGTTCAGTCTAAGATGCCGAGGGAGAACTGAACTGACAATGCCTGTCAGTTAGCATGATGTCGGGCGGCCCACCCGCTTCAGAGTCTGAAGGGGGTGGGCGGCCCGACGTCATGCTTACTGACAGGCATTGTCAGACCAGGGGCAGCAGCACAAGTGCGCATGAGTGGGGACGGAGGACGAATTTTTCCTCCGTGCCCACTCATGCGCACTAGTGCCAGCTCTGGCTGGCGCATGCCCATTAGAAGAGTGAGGGTTGAGCAAAGGCTCAAACTTTGTTCTCCTAATGGGCTGGGTGGGCAGAGAGTAACTGTGCCCTAAGGCAATCCTGGCGCTGCTGCAGCACCAGAAATGGCGGAGAGGGATCGGTGGATGTTCCTGTAGGCGCCAACAGCAACGTGACCTGGACCCCGGAGCAGAGGCGGCGCGGGCCTGGTAAGTTAAAAAAAAAGGTTATTTTAACCTCCCGGCCCCCGGGCGACATGCGTCTGCGTCAAGGAGTGTTTCATTCCTTCACTAGCCTTCCTCGAGTCCGTGTGTTTTTCATAGGGTCTCTCTGCACAGTTTTCTGTGGTTATTTTTCACCTTTCACTTGAGATGTTATTTTACAAAACCTGACTTGTATTGTCACTCACAAATACCTTGTTAGTACATTCCTTATTTTTGAAAAGTGGTGTAACTCTGATTTGTTACTGTGTTTTTACATTACTTCCCAGCAGTGAGGTTACCGTTTTATTTTACGTAAATCACACGTGTTTAAGAGCAAGCTCAAGAAGCAGTTTTCTGACCCCTCTTAATAATTTCCAGTGGCTGAGATCAATGTAATAATTCCACCAAACACGTTTTTGTTTTCCTCGCAGTTTTCCACATTCGCCCGAGTCTTCAGGAGATGAAAGTCAATAGCACATGCTCACACTTTGCATTAACAAAAGCACACCTCTCTACTTGAACATGAAATATGAAGGTGTAATAAATTGCCCATGGTCATTGCTTAAAATTGGTGCTGGAACGGTTAACTGCATCAAACTTCAGAAATATCTCCAGAATTAAATCAAAACATTTAATTTCAATTTGTGATAAATTAACTTTTTGCAATGGATCCAATGCAACCTGCGTGTTATTTTATTTTCGATTCCTTGCCAATATTACATTTCCACGTTTGCTGGATTAATTTTTCTGCCTCCCCTGCTCAGTTTGAAGTTTGAAATGCCCAAGGACAACCGTACAGTGTCCAAAATGCAAAAGTGGCTAAGCCTTCGGAGTGCTCTGCAGTAAATCATTTTAGACTCACATGACCCATGACCCCCACGACCGCGGGAATTGCAAGAGCTGGGACTGTCTTTATCTTGTGGAAAATGTCATCACATTCGGCTGTGGCCAGGCAGGGAGGCAAGCAGCAGGCAACTCCAGCGAACGCACCCCATCACATTAATAAAAGGTGAGCTCTGATGTCACTAAGTTTAGGCTAGAGACAAGGTTCTGGTACAATAACGTACTAAATAGAAAGGTTTTAAGTGAAGATGTTTCACGTCACGTGCACACATAAAATGATGTTTTTTAATGCTTCCATGCTATAGTCAACAGTGCACAATGTCAACTGTAAAGGGCTGTGGTGGGCCCTAGGCCCTCATGCTGGCAGGCATTCATGCACTGACGCAGGACACACTGGAGGTATGGTGCAACTGGCCCAGAGCACGTGCGCTCGGCCTCTTTTATTGATGCTGTGTCACATAACCAGTGACATCAGTGGTGGGTGGGTGGGTGTTAACTGTAGATACGGGCATCAGCACTAGACTGCTGACTTATGCTGGGCATTACATCCCTCCCCAAATTAGTTAAAAATTACAGAAAAAACAGAAAAAGTCCAAAAACCTGTGGGGGAAAGAAAACGCAGAAAATAACATTGGACTTGCGCTTTCAAAATGAGTCTCTTTGGCTGCTTACCAGCCGCAGGCAGTATAGTTCTTGTGTTCAGGACTAATAGTTCTCGGTGGCACGGTTCGCAGTTGTTCGGCGGGTTCACTCTTTGTCTGTGCTGTCTGTCTGCTGTTCTCAGCCCTGCCTTTGCTTCACTCCGTTGGTGACGAGAGATAACTGGATGACCCAGGTGTCACCAGTCTTCTGGTTTTGTTCTCTCTTCTGTCTTCGTGATCTTTTCTGGGCAGGCTTTAGTGTTGACTCTTGGCAGGTGAGTAGAGTAGGTGCACACATCCCTCTCACTAGGATGCCCCTCTCGCCGGTATTCCTCTCTCACCAGATGTCCGAGAGGACCTCTTTGCCAGGCTTCCACTGGACTGGTGTTTTTGGTCGTGTTGCTCCACCATAGCCTTCGGGCCGTGAGCAGGGCGCTCCACGAACCTCACCGTTGTGTCCTAGTTCCACCTGAGGGTTGAGTTGTCGACTCTTCTCATTGCTTGCGAGGCTTTCATCCCCTTGGGTCCTGCAGACGTGCATCTGTAGGTCTGTCTCTCGTGCGGGACTTGCTGCCACCAGAGTCTCTCGAGGTCTCTGATTCTGGTTTGCCACGGGCTGGTGCGAGGTAGGTCAGGTCCTCAACTTCCAGAGGCCTGAGTAGTCTCGCCATCCAATCTTCCGCTCAAACCCCAGAAGTAGATGTCGCCAACAGTCTAGCTTGCTCTCTTCTGCGATCGCCATGTGGATGGATGGCTCGTAGGTGGTTGTCTTTGGTTTGCACTGCCTGTGCTCTTGCCAGGCTTGTCTTCCATTGCACTCAGGTGTTCCAGTGCCTGTCCCTTTCCTTCTTTACGCAGGGGTGGCTTCTTTCTTCTTTTCTTAGTGGCGGCGGCCACTCTGTTCTTACTTCCTTCTTCTTAACCTGACAGTCGTGCCACTCTGATTACTTCTTCCTTCTTAGTGGCGGTGGCCACTCTGTTCTTTCTCCTTTCTTCTTTTCTTCCTTTCTTCGGTGGCGGCATGCCACTCTGATCTTTCTTCTTCTCTTCTCCTCTTCTTGCGATGTACCCTGGTCCCCTTTTCTTCATCTTCTCTGGCCAGGCTTCCCCATGCAGCGCGCGCACTCTGCACGTGTCTTCCTGGTCTTGTCCTAGTTCTAGGACACTGTCTTCTTGTCACTCACTTCCAGGGTTAGCGTCATGACCTTCACATCTTCTTCCTATCGCTTTCATTAATTTGTGTGGTTGAAGTTCGTGGGTCCAGGTCCTCGGACCGCACCTTGTCGGAACTTCTTGGACCTCGTGCTGGTCCCTTCTGCCGAGGTCTGGCAGGTAAGATTCATGGTGCTGAGCTTCTTGGTGCTTGGTGACCATGCTGAGTGGTCATGTTGCTGCTGTGCGGATTTTTCAATGCTGCGGGTTGACTGCGCAACCATTTTCTTTTCATCTCTGTTTGATTGCTTTGGTGCGCAACTGGGTGCACTCTTTGTGTCTTCTTTGTGACTTGCTGCTTTGGGCTAGTGCTGTCCGCACTGCTGCGTATTTACGTCATGCGCTTTCGCACTTCCTGGTGCTGGGTTCTAGAACCATTGTCGGTTTGTGTGGGGTGTTTCTACTTTCGCCATTTTGTTGCAGCGATGGCCTGTGGCCACTAGGCATCGCTGTCTTCTCTTCTGGCGTGGTGTAGATGCTTCTTGGGTGTTTGCTTCTGGAGGGTTGCGTCACCACTCCGTTAAGGTTCTTCTGGTCTTGCTTCTTCTGTTTGGTGCTAGTTGCGATTCTTGTGATCTTCTTGTGGGCGCACTTGTCACGCGTTCTCTTGAATATCTTGTGAGGAGTCGCTGCACTCCTGTCGCGCTTCTGGGGTTTCTGGTGCTTTCTTGGGGTTGTCTTCACGCTCTTTTGTGCTTCTGGCGCGCTGCTGCGCATTTACCTTTTCTCTTCCTCGGTGGTGTGATGGCTTGTAAACTTCTTTGGACGTGACGGCGGGCAGGTTGCTGCCCTTCGTAATCTTTTACTGTAAACCTTCCTTGTGCTTTGTGGCGCATTTCTCTCTTCTTGCGAGTAGCCACCTGCCAGCAGGTGGTTCTCTATCAGTCTCTGGGCATCACTTTCGGGGTCACGTAGTTTTGGCTGTGTGTTTATCTGGCTTGTCGTAGGCTTGTTGCTTTTTGTGGTATTTAGCCTGGCTGCTGCTGTCCTATGCGGGGAGTCTGCTGTTCTGTGGCACACTTGGGGGCTGCTAGGGCAAAGCTGCAGTGATCACTCTCCTTGCTGCAGGCTTATCTGTAAGCTGGCTGATCCCCTTCACTGCAGTGTTCCTAAAAGGCCACTAGATGGCAGTCTGCTGTTCTGCTTCGTTTTCTGACCTCTCTCGGTTCCACGGTGTTCGTTTTACCGCTTTGCTCTCGCAGGGGTCGTTGGGGCAGAGGAGCCGGAGTGCAGCTCGAGGTGGTTGCTGTCTCCAGCCGCCTCACAGAATCTCACACCCCCCCTTTTCTGGGCATTAATCGCTTCTGCTACAGTCTGTCTGGATAACCGACGGTGCTGGTGCTGCATCAATCATCGCACCTCTAGTGCCTAGGCCACTGTTCATTTGCCTGTGGGCGGAACACCACATCGGATGGCCCCTTCGCAACACATGCAACGGAGGAGTCCTTCCCGTCAGTCGTCCGTACTTTCCCCTCCTGGTGGGTTGTAATTGTAATGGCTTGGGGGGGCTTTTCATTCGCTTAATCGCTTGCCGCTTTACGGGCATTTCATTGAAGGTGTCATCTTTCTTCTCGGTTTCCCTGCCCGCAGCAGCCTCTCAGGTCACACGGTGTGCGGGGTGGGGATGACAGCGCTGCTCCTTGCGATCGCGGGTGGGCTCCGCTTACTTCACATAGAGTCTGGCAGCTCTCCTCAAGCTGCGGGCTCCTTTGGTAGAGTTTCTCACCTTTCCCTTCCCCCACCGCCGCAGCCACACGCGGCGAGGGGTGGGTGTGATAGCGCTTTGCGGGTGGGCTCCGCTTGGAATGTTTGGGCGCCCGGCAGCTATCCTCACGCTGCGGGCGCTCTACGCTGAGGTTTTTCACCCCGCCGCCGCACTTCACACAGGCCTCGGGTGGGCACAGCGAGCCTTGCTTCAATGACAGGGCAATAGCGGCCGACGCCGCGTCGCTGCAGGCAGGCCGCCAGTGGGCTCCGCGAGCCTTGTCTTAATTACGGGGCCAATATTCAGCGCCGCTCGCATTTCAGGGGGCACATTAAATGTTCGTGGCTCATAGCGGGTGGGCTCCGCTTTTGGTTTGCACATATGTCCGGGCTCACCTTCGGCCTACGGGCCTGTTCTTCCGCGGGTGGGCACCGCGATGGCTTCTTTGTCTTTTCAGGGTATCGCCACGGGAGGGCGGACTACGGCAGGCTGGAGAGGTGCGGGTGAGCTCCCGGTCACCTCCTCCTTCTTCTCTAGGCCCGGGACTCGACACACGCCGCACGGGCCTCTCGGCAGCCGGATCTGTTGTTCCTAGGGGGTGCTCTCAGGCGAGCAGCATTCTCTTCCCCTTTTTCTTCTTGGCGTTTTTCACTTAGCTGGCACGCATGGGCACAGCTAAACCCTCGTCGCCATTGTAAAGGGCTGTGGTGGGCCCTAGGCCCTCATGCTGGCAAGCACTCACACACTGACGCAGGACATACTGGAGGTATGGTGCAACTGGCCCAGAGCACGTGCGCTCGGCCTCTTATTGATGCTGTGTCACATGACCAGTGACATCAGTGGTAGGTGGCTGTTAACTGTAGATACAGGCTTCAGCACTAGACTGCTGACTTATGCTGGGCATTACAAACGAATCTGCAGAGCTCCACTCTAGGGAAAGTGATTTTAGTCCGCACAAAATGCGTTTTGCAGTCTTCTTTACACTTGTAATATGAGTAAAAGGTAATTGTTATGTTAATGTGTTCCTGACTGGGCGGCCTCCCTCAGTAATACAAAAATGGAGCCCAGATTAAAATCTTGGTAGCTTGCTGTTTTTAAATTGGTTTGCTTTTCCTAACATGTAGGCCCATATCCGAGAAAATACGTTTCATATGCATACATTAAAAACAACTTCACACTAGGAAAAGTGTAGACTAGGGGAAAAGCTTCTGTCGGGGATTATCCATCACAATTATACACTTCCATATGCCCGCTGCCAGATGACAGTTACGAGAACTTTTGCCATTTATCGCAGGTTACAGATTTCAAGTTCAAAAGTTTCAAGGTTATATGGGCTCTATATTTTATTTATCCTGCTCCATGCAGTTATGGTCCAGCTTTCATACAACAACTCTCCAACATTGCACACTGTCCACATTGTTTTTTTAGTTTACAGACCTCCCAGTTCATGGAAGAATGTTTTCCTACAAAACTTGCAGTGAGAATGTGCGATTTGCAGTTAGCCACCCAGAACCTTAGTAATTAACAAAACGCATTACAATAAAGTTAAGAGTTAATCGAGCCGAGCCAGGAACCGGATCGAGCCTTCAGTGCAACGCTATGTGTTGGCCTCGCTAATTCGCACAACTACTTATTGGAACAAATTGTTGTACAGTGTAGTCCCAGCATTAACTTCTGCCTGAGTTATAGAACTCTTCAGTTGATGTTGCAATGAAGCACCTCAATCTTTCCACGGAATAAGTAAACTTGTTGATCTTTCCAGCTTCCTCACGACAATTGCCAGTGATTACCCAAGGAGACGGTGGGCATGTCTGAACGTGTTATGTAAGGACCTGTCAAAGATGGCATGCGTGTCCGCTTGTTTGCCATTGCACTTGTCACTGAAGGCTTCTGTAGATATTTGATAAATCGTCACACCATGTAAACAGTAGAAACAATATTAAAGGCTGTAGTTTACCTTCAGGCCTATACCGAAGTGTAATGCCAGGTAGTAGCAACATATGTAAGAGGAGTTGTTTTACGATTTGGGAAGGGATTTATGTGTATGGAGTTTTTAATTTTGTCCCTGCCAAATTTCGCTATTTTATTAGAAACTTTCCAGCCATCACTGTGATGTTTCCTGGCCTGGTTTTAGCATGTGAAAGGTCATATGTTTTAAACTCTTAGTTACATACATAATCGTGTTAAAGGTCACATAGTGTTAATTGGGAGTGTGCAAGTAATTATAAATGTGCTGGGATTTGTCAAAATGCTTCAAGTTTTTGACTACATTGTTTGATGCGAAACAGCCATTCACTTCAACACACAACTTTGGTTGTTAAATTGATTTTGAAGAGGCGGGATAATGCACTGACGCCGTATGAATCGGAGGTGGGTGGAGAAGAGGGGATGGTGGTGTTATGAAAGAAAGCCCGGTTGTGTATAAACGCAGGCTTTTGAATCCACAACTGGAGTTAGCGCTTCTCCACCTTCAGATTAGTTTTCGGTGTTGGTGCGTCGGGGCTTATTGTTTTATTACTCTGCATTTTGCAGCAGGATGCAGAGTCAGAGTCTTTCTGCTCTTAGGAGGTCCGTCTTGGCTTGTGGCTGGAGATTTGGCCAGTGAGTCACACAGAACGCTGAGGCGATTGTTATTTGCAGCAAGACCTTGCAGAATGCCTGGGTACAGCGTAGTTTCAGAAAAAATACTCCTTCGGCGATGGACATTGAGGAGTGTGAAAGGAACGCCAGCGCTGCATGCTTATTAAACGCTGTTTCATTTTACGGTTCGGTGTAATTTGGGATAGATGTTATTCAGTCACAAATAGAGGCACCACCATCTCAGTTCCCCATTGATGCAAGGTGTGATCCTGATACAATTGCATAATGTTTCATATTTGCCAGTGTTTGAGCAGTGATTTTGTATAACCCTGTTGCAAAGAATGGGCAGGAAATAGGAAGAATTTCACGGTTGTACCTGTATTGACTGTGTAACAGGGCACCATTTTATAAAACGTGCAATATGTTGATGAAAAAGTAATTGTTGTATTTATTTAAACATATTTTAATGCCTCATACCCCTAAGTACTTCCTGGCTTTTAGAATGCAGTGTGGTGTTTCAGAGGTACAAGCTTGAACATTTGAGATCGAAGGGGGGTGAAAGCTGAGTGTCTGACTATTTGTCTGCATTATATTTCCTATTATCAGATCCGTTTGGGTGTCTCTACTTTACAGTTTCAAGACTGAGATGTGTCTGCTTGTTAGTTGTGTATTTGTCTGTCTACTTGGCAATCCCCAGTAGAGAAGTGTGCGTACACCTGTGAGTGAGCATGGTTCTCTGTGGAGGTGGGTGAAGACACAAGAGCAAAGCTGTGTGAAGAGAGGGGCGGGAAGGTGCAGGTACTGATCTATGTTTATTAGGCTCAGCACTAATTGCTTTATTAACCTTGCAGTGTGAAGTAATCAAAATGATGCCGGTACTTCCATGTAAATTAAGTAAGTTGCTTTATTAAGTTAAGATGTTGATAAGATAAAAAGATAACAAGAAAACCCCATCAGGAGCAGCTGTCCTGCTGCTCAGCCCTCACCCAAATGGCATTCACAAACCTCTAACATTCCATTCATCCAACATTCCATAACACATGCATTCTAGCTGAGCAGCAGGAAGACATAAGATACAACATATCTCCCTTCTATGGGGAATTAAATAAAACATTGACAACATGTCTAGTACATATGGTCAGTAAATTATAGACAATTCGGCCAGTACATATGGTCAATGCATTCAATAAATTTTAAACACTGCACAAATGAAAAATATGCAATATAATCAATATACGATACACTTCCTCATACCTCACATCACAACCAGTGACACGATCATCAAACTGACACAAGAAGATACATCCGGTCACATCCCATACTGATACATGCTAAAACGTAATATAACATCTCATCTCGCACACTACAATCTGAGCAGAGCGTCACGTTGCTTCCTGAAATAAACAACTAACCAACAACGAACACCAACAAGCCCATATGCCACCAATCATACCAGTTGGCCAGACCAGTACAACAAGCAAGACACACAGGAACAAACCATAACACTAGATATATCAGGAGACAACGTGCACACCTCAGACACAGAACGAGCACTCACATAACTCATTCGTGCGCCATTTACCAACGTGCACACCTCAAACACAGGACGAGCACTCACATAACTCATTCATGCGCCAGGAAACAACAAGCCCACCACAGGCACAGAACAAGCACCCACATAACTCATTCATGCGCCATTTACCAACGTGCACACCTCAAACACAGGACGAGCACTCCCATAACTCATTCATGCGCCAGGAAACAACAAGCACACCTCAGGCACAGAACAAGCACTCACATAACTCATTTGTTCGCCAGAAAACATCGTGCACACCTCATACACAGAACGAGCACTGGCATAACTCATCCATGCGCAAGGAAATAACGTGCACACCACAGACAAGGGTCAAGCACTCATAACTCATTCATGCGCCAATAAACACTGCACAAAACCAAATAATGAGTGGCCACGTACCACATAACCAACTCAAACACGACCTAATGAGTGGCCTAACAACACACCCACTCATACACAACACCTGTCGTGGAACAGCTCTTGGTAACTTAATCACCTCTAATCAAACTACACAACCAATGGGTGACCACATACAACACAGTCCTCTCATACACGAGCTAATGAATGGTGTAACAACCTGACACCAACTCACACCCAACACCTGTTGTGGGACAGCTCTTGGTGACTTATTCACCTGCTACCAAACTACACCAAAACTGAGAGACTATACCGCAGTCACCTCATACATAACACAAACAAGAGTGGACTAACCACTTGACCACACAAAAACAACACACAGGGATGCTACACATGTTGCTGACGTTGGCTCTTCCACCCCGTCTTCATGCTTCCATAACAATTATTGTCCCTGGTCATTGCCCCAAACATGGTCTCTCTCAGCCGCCACTGTTACTGGGACCATCGTCTTGTAACTGCGACATATAATTTTCCACAGCTTCCTCTGTGTACGCCGTCCCGCTTCAATTCCTAAGACCATGGAGCAATTCTTGTAACTGCTGGGCCCTGAAACCAGTTCCAAATCTTAGTCCTATATAACCCTTCAAAACGTTTTTCTTCCGTCCACCTTGCCATTTTTTCCTTTTTTTTTCCTTGCTTAACTTCCCAAAAGTCAGTTGTCAAAATAAGCATAACAGAGATGACAGTACCTGGTTCTCGAAAACAACCTTCTGATAACACCCTTGGCAAAAACCTTTACCCTACGATGTATGCCTTATTTTTCCACTATCAAAATGGAGGCACGCACAACAACGTAAAGTCGGGTGGTTCACGGCACGCACATGGGCCAAATAATTTTGCGAGGTGATAAGTCGTCACAGAGGATGACGCCGATCCTCGCTGTGAAGGAAAACCTGTCTTGTGCAGATTTTGAAATGGAAACGGTAATCGTTACTTCTCCTTGCTTATGCTAACGGTCATAACAATAAAATGTACTTTACTTTATTCCAATGTTGATCTTTCCAGTAAATTTTCCCCTGCATCGTTTCCTCAACCTTCACTCAAATGTTAAAATATCACCAAAGCGTCGTATCACTTCACTGCTCACTTCCAGTACATCACATGAGCAGCATAGGTATCACAAAAGCGCAATTCCCACTTGTGTACAATCCTATGTGGAACATATCAACCCTTTGCACTTTCCACCGAGGCTCGATTTTCAGCCCCCGAACCGCAAGCCGATTACAGTTCAGCTGTAGTTAAACTCATGACACTTCATATTTTAATTCATGGCTCGATCTTTGCTCCTAAACATCTGACCCAACAATGGCAGGTAATATGCTCGCACTTCTCTCTGAGGCCCGATTTTGCCCCCGAACACAAATAAACAGCAGAGCGGGAGTCAAATCCTACACTCTCCATAAGCTTGTACTACTCTGTGAGCCCGATTTTTGCCCCGATCATAAATAAACAACAGAGCGGCAGTTATTAATCCTTCACTCTCCACCGAGGCTCGACTTATCCTTGCCCCCGAACTTCATTTAAACTACAAATAAGCTGATTTTAAGCCCTTGATTAATGCTGTTCTGGCACCTCTGGGTATTAGGGCGACCGATGGCAGGGTCACTGATGGGTTTTTTCCTTTTGTGCCAGACAACGTTTAAGTCATTTGTACGATAAAACCTAAAAGTCATTTACCTCCAAGTTATCTTTTCTTCATTTTTCGGTTTCAGTCCAGTTTCACTTCCCTCAACTTGGACCTCTCTTCATCATTTCAATCTTTTTCTTAAAAGTTGCACTCGTAGATTCCTCTTCCCAACAATCGCCAAATGAAGTAATCAAAATGATGTCGGTATTTCCATGTAAATTAAGTAAGTTGCTTTATTAAGTTAAGATGTTGATAAGATAAAAAGATAACAAGAAAACCCCATCAGGAGCAGCTGTCCTGCTGCTCTGCCCTCACCCAACTGACATTCACAAACCTCTAACATTCCATTCATCCAACATTCCACAACACATGCATTCTAGCTGAGCAGCAGGAAGACAAATACTACACAGTGCTTCCTCAAATGTGCTTAAACATGCACCGTTTGTCCACTCTTTTTTCCAAATTTTCTTGGGGGGAACCCCCAAATCCCCAGTAGTTTGTTCAAGCACGCTCGCTATACTTGCTCGCCGCAGTGCAGTACCACTATAATGTTACACCCACCACTTTCAAATGTCACCAGCCGCCACTGGCTGATAGACACTCTTGCACTTTGGTAGAAGGCTGCCAGCGTTGATGGCAAATTATGAAACTTTGTGCCATTGTAGATTGAAATGGAAGCTTTGACCATTTCTTTGTTACTAAAGTGTAGTCAGGGCTTTAACTGGGAGAAAAAACTGGGGGTGCTTTAAAAGGCACGGGGCAAACACCTTTGAAGGGGTGTGGGCTATCCAAGTAGGGGAGTGGTCTAAATCAAGATAACTAGCATTGTGTGCTTAAGGAAATCCTCTTCAATTATACTACCTTCGGAAAACACACTCTTCTCTAACCACATCAATGCTGAGGTAATTCTTCTTGGGTGCTTACATTTTTCAAATCCCATTGTTCATGACGAGCTCAGCTCGTCATCAGCACACGACCAGTGTACTGCATGACGAGCTGAGCTCGTCATGAGCATGGAAGGGGTTAAGGATTTCCATTCCTCCTACAACATGGCTCACCTAGCATGAGGTCTCCTCTTCTTAGTAGTGAGCAAAATAAGCATGCGCACATCGATGTGCATGCTCTCACTGCAGTCCAATAAAAAAAAAAAGAAAATCTACTACCTTTGTGAGGGCCGAAAATAGAGCCCAATAGAGACCAGTTTTAGGGCTCCCTCAAAAAAACTGCTGGTGTGGAGACCCGGCCCACTTAAAGCCCTGCATCCATTCATCCTAAGCAGTGCGCCATCCAACCATTTTTCAATTCATCCATACATTTCTACCTACATACATCGGTCAGTGCACTTATGCTATGTATCTATCAGCCCACTCGCCTATGGTAAGCACTGTGCCATCCATCCAGACATACGCCCATATATCCATACATACATCTGTTCCAGAATCAATTCTATGCATCTATCAGTCTATCCGTCTATCCCAAGTACTGGTCCATGCATCCATCCACTCATCCTTCCATCCATCTAGCTAGCTAGCTATCCATTCATTCATCCATCCATCCATCCATCCACTCGTTCTTTATTCAACTATCCGTCCTTATTTCAGTGTATCCTCCGCCCGATCCTAAATACAGTGTATTATACTCATCCACCCAGCCTCTTAAGGGGGCGAAAAGGTAGGCAATAAGCATTGACAAGAATATGTTTCTGATAAAGAACAAGAAAGCTTTCAGTTGCTTGTTGTAGACCATAGTTCACCACCCTTCTTTGGTGGTTTTTTAAACAAAGGTTGATCCAGCGAAAGAAATGTTAAGCAGCTTTTCAGTGTAAGATGTTAATTTAGAAACATAACGTTTTGCCGATTTCTATATAGGAACACTGATTTAAACTGGCCGTAAGTGACAGATACGGAGTACCTGTAGTTCTTACATTTGAGAGAGTATACCAGACAGCTAATTTGGGGTGGGGAGAACCTGAACTTCTATATTTCCATGTGAAGCACAGTATAGGAATATATAGGTAATTCCAAAGCTACTATCTTCATATTAAAGAGGGGGTGTGAGAACTAAGTGAGCCAGGCAAAGCGTGTATTTTTGTAGCACTAAAACAAGACACTGTGAAAGGTCAGAGCAGTGTCGTGCTTAAGTTTGCTGCCTGTGGTCGTCTCCCGAGGCATAACCAGAGCGAAATTTAGGGGGAGGCTAATTCTTTCAGCAATAGGCAGAGTGGGGATGTAGGTGCTCTAAAAAGTGGTGAAAATAACAGAGCCTCATTTACAAGCAAATGGTCTTTTGAAGACCTGTGAAGTACTTGGGTGCGGCTCTGTGTGCGTGCACAGGAAGCTGTCTCAGGGAGTCCGGGGCAATGTGATTTGCGCGCCTGGTGGTGTCCCTGCTAATCACCCCACAATGATGTTGCAACTGTGCTGCAAAAAGAGAAGGGAAATCCTGAGAGAAAATGGCTCTCGTACAACGCGACTCACCTGGCATTATGTCTCCACTTCTCAGTATTGAGCAATGTGCATACTCTCACAGTCTCACTGCAGTCCAATAATTTAAAAAAAACAATGGACTACCTTTGCGAGGCCCAAAAATAGAGCCCGATAGAGCCCCGTTTTAAGGCCCCAAAAAATAAACTGCCATTGCTCAGACCCCCACAGACCCCCCCTTCCCCCACTTAAAGCTTTGGGTGGAATTTTATGTATGTAGAGTTGTAGATACAATTGTTAGGCTAATAATGGTAATTTTTGTGTGTGCTGTTTGGTTGATAATATCATCCTAAGTACATAGATTACAATTTAAAAAAATACTATCTATAAAGTTGTTTGAAGTGGGTTGCAGGGGAAATGCTGTGGGGTGCGGCATAGAGGTGATAGAGGTGTTTAAATCTAAGCGCTGCTACTGCTGTCACCTGGGGATTAGATAGGCTTACCTGCATCTAAATTGTGCCCCCACAAGCCGCGTTTGCGAGACTGAGTTAGGGGTCCCTGGTCCTGGTGATTCGTCCGCCATCTTGGGTAGGTAGTGACGCTCTGAGACATTCTCAGGCGCCATATTGGTTGGGTTAGAGGCTCGAGCAGCCGGAAGCCCGCACTTGGAGAGCTTATAAAAGCTGCTCCTAGCCCTCGTCTTTCAGACCTTTCCTGACATCACGCGCATTACTTCGGATTCCTGTTTTTAAAACCTGCACTGTTCGATACTTTTAAATTTGCGTCATGGTAATTGCGCAGCTGTATTCTGCCGTTGTTTAAATCTAAGCGCTGCTACTGCTGTCACCTGGGGATTAGATAGGCTTACCTGCATCTAAATTGTGCCCCCACAAGCCGCGTTTGCGAGACTGAGTTAGGGGTCCCTGGTCCTGGTGATTCGTCCGCCATCTTGGGTAGGTAGTGACGCTCTGAGACATTCTCAGGCGCCATATTGGTTGGGTTAGAGGCTCGAGCAGCCGGAAGCCCGCTCGGTGTAATACTATAACTAGGATGCGTGCAGCGGAGGCGCCGTAGATGCGCCGGAGGTGCGCCAGAGGTAAGCCCGTTTGCGCCCGTTCGCGTCCCGGGCGCCTCTGGCGCTCCTGCCCCTGCATACCCCTGCCCTGCTTCCACTGTGGACTTAGAACCCGAGCCCATCCTCACCCCGCATAAGACATTGTCTTGCGGCTTGTTGAACGCTCGCTCTTTGATAAAGCACCACGCTGAGACCGCCTTATTAATTGAATCGTCACAGCTAGATATTCTATTCGTGACTGAAACGTGGGCCACGAAGGACTGTGACATGGAATTAGGTTGGGCGTGCCCGCCAGGCTATTTGATAAGACACACCCCCCGCATCTCGGGTAGGGGTGGTGGGGTAGGCTACATCTTCAGAGACTCTATATCCTTGACCGAATTGGTGACTACGAAGGTAGCAGGGTTTGAGCTTATGGGCTTTTCCATCGCGGCTCAAGGAGGTACCTTAGTAGCAGGTCTTTTATGCTACCGACCGCCCTCTTTGCCTACGACAGCCCTTCAATCTCTGATTGATCTAATTTACGACCTCTCGAACTCGCATACCAATTTTCTAGTACTGGGTGATTTCAACCTTTGGCCTTCTGGCCCCCATGATTTGGCCTTCCGAGAACTGTGTCAAGCATGTAGCAACATCCAACTTGCTCAACTGGTTCAGGTACCCACCCATGATAGGGGACATATACTAGACTTGGTATTTGCAGATAAGAACCTGGTTGTGGTAGATAAGGTCGAGGCCCAGGGTTGGACAGATCATTCTATGATTGTCCTGTCCCTCCTTATGCCTGCCCCCTGGAGACCCAATAAATCGACCAGCAGGAAGCTGAATCGGCAATGGAGTCGCCTCCTTAGGGAACCGATTCGACCCACACTTCTACCGGGAATCTTTCAGATGGAGGAGAATGTGGATAAGAGCTACGCCTCTCTTTGCCAGCATATTGTATCATCTCTTGATGACCTGGCCCCCTTACGCAAGGTAAGAGACAGGCCCAGGGGCCTAAACGCCTGGTTCAGCGAAGAATTAGGGCACTCCAAACTCCGCTGTAAACAGGCGGAGCGCACTTGGAGGAGAGGATATAGGGAGCAGGATAAGGCAGCGTACAAAGCAGCCTTGCACGAATACAAGGCCCAGTTAAGAACCGCAAAAGCCAAGTTTTTGGAAGACACTTTGGCGAAGGCCTCTAACAAATCTCAGACCCTGTTCAGACTGGTCAAGACCTTGTCTGACCCGCCTTGCATGGCGTCTACTATCCCGGCCTCACAGGCACTGTGCGACTCGCTGGCCCTTGCATTTGAGGAGAAAATCAGGACTATCCTGACTGGACTGAAAAATTCCGAACAATCGGTAACAACCGCAGTCCCTCCTCTGGACCCGTCTGACAACATGGACTCCAATTGGGTACCTAACAAGGAAGGTATGCCTCAGCTGTCCAGCTTTCCCGTTCCCTCGTTAGAGGAATTTGTTATCCTAGCAAGCAGTGTATCGTCAGGATCACCGCTGGACCCCATGCCTCACAAGATCTGGAAGGCCTTTCAAGATGAGCTTTTCCCTCCGCTGCATTCCATCTGCTGTCAATCGTTGACCACAGCGTCAGTTCCAGACAGCTGGAAGTTGGCCATTGTAACACCTCTGTTGAAAAAGGCTTCTCTGGACCCTCTCTGTGCGGCCAATTATAGGCCAATCTCGCTATTACCATTTGCGATCAAAGTCCTTGAAAGATGGGTCACAAGAGCCTTATCCAACTTCCTAGAAACAAATCTGTGTCTGGATGCTGTACAATATGGCTTTAGGCCAGCGCACGGCACCGAGACGGCCTTGGTCACCGTGTTGGACGATCTGCGAACGCGAGTCAACAAGGGCAAGTCTGCATTCTTGGTGCTACTTGACATGTCGGCCGCGTTCGACACGGTGGACCATGAAGTTCTACTTGGCCGTCTTCGGAGTGCGGGAGTGTGCGGCCTGGCCCTAGACTGGCTCACGTCCTATTTGGACAACCGACAACAAGCCGTGGCATTACCACCTTTTCGATCAGCCACTAGGCGGGTGAAACAGGGAGTCCCTCAAGGATCGGCAATTAGTCCGATCCTATTCAACATATATCTCCGTCCCTTGATAGCACTGATAAAGTCATTCGGCATATCTGTTGTCAACTATGCCGATGACACTCAGTTGATTTTCTCATTTGAGGGTTCTGAGACTATTTCAAGGGATGTCTTTCACCGCTGTATGGCAGCCACAGCAGCATGGCTGCGAGCCAATGCGTTGCAATTCAACGGATCAAAAACGGAGGTACTCCACTGCTCCTTGGACCGAACTTCCCGTACACTACCGGTAGATTTCTGGCCAG
Organism: Lissotriton vulgaris; assembly: GCF_964263255.1. Classification (NCBI taxonomy): domain Eukaryota; kingdom Metazoa; phylum Chordata; class Amphibia; order Caudata; family Salamandridae; genus Lissotriton; species Lissotriton vulgaris. The sequence goes on from NC_141695.1 coordinate 904,079,196, forward strand.
TGTCCATCCCGGGATCGGTGGAGGCGGCAGAGTCAGCTCGAAACCTGGGAGTTCTATTCTAACCCAATTTGCAGCTCGATGCCTCCGTAAACAAAACAGCAGCAACATGCATGGGTCTGCTCCGTGCTCTACGGAAAATCCTGCCACTTCTTCCTCGGGGCTCCAGAGCTGAGGTAGTGCGTAGTTCCATTCTCAGTAGGATTGACTACTGCAACGCACTACTTTTGGGTGCCCCGAAGATTCTGATCCTAAAGCTCCAAAGGATACAGAATATGGCCGCTAAACTGGCCTTGTCTCGACCACGGTCCGCCTCCTCATCGGCAGCTTTGGCCGATCTACACTGGCTTCCAGTCCAGCAGAGAATTGCGTTTAAGGCTCTCTGCCTTGTCTTTAGGGCCCTGCATGGACTGGGACCAATACCTCTTCAGACTCTCTTCCTCTGGTATCAGGCAGCCAGACCTTTAAGATCATCTTCGGTGTTCTTGGTAAAAGTCCCTAAAATTAATAGAACGAGAATGGGTGGTCGCGCTTTTAGTTTCGCGGCTGCCACGCTGTGGAACACTCTCCCCCTGGCATTAAGGAGCTGCCCTGATCTGCTCACTTTCAAAAAGAGCCTCAAAACTTACCTGTTTCCCAGAGTAATGTAGCTGTTTTAATAGATGCACGGTTCGGTCTCAGCGCCAGGATACCCTTGGGGGTGACAGTTGCGCTTAATAAGCAATAAATACAATACAATACAATACAAAAGTATGAGGTAGTGCAGTTACATATAAATTGTAAATGTGTATGTAAATAATTAAACAGCAGCACTTCCTGTGGAAGCCGTAGACATTAGTTATGTAATTGTATTTTATTAATTTAACATATTGACCAGATGTAAAAAATAATTGAATCTATTTTTTCTTTTTCAGAAAATTATTTTGTTTGGATTAAAATTGCCTACAAGAACTTAAAAAAAGGAAAGAGAAAAGAATATATATATATATATATATATATATATATATATATATACATACAAAAGAAAAGATTTTCAATTCCAAAACAATGAGTACTACACAAACAGTTTCTTCTGGTAAAAACACTAGACCATTTCTGAAAAAATATTACGAACATTTAATGAAAATAACATCACACAAAGCAAAAAGAAGAATTTTTCAAGTAAGAAGAAGCAGACTTCAATTTCAAATACCAGGAAAAGAAAACATGATAAAGAAACAGTATGTGGTACCTAGAGAGACAAACTATTTCAAGAAACTTGTCAAACTTTTTGCGAACTAGGGTGATTCAGAATTTAATAAAAATATGCTGCAAATATAAAAAGAAAGTGCTGCAATTCAAACAGAAGCAGCGTATTGAAAGTATAGTGGATACTGCTTTCAATTTAAAACAGAAGTTATTCATTGTGATTTTGAAGAGGATCAAAGTGTTGGGTAAAATAATGAAAGTGTTGAAAGAGAAAAGTAGAAGACAAAGACTTGTGAACAGAACCAAGTTTTGCAAAATCTTTAGTGGACATTGGAAACAGACTTCTACTAGTGAGCCTTTTTTTAATAAGTAAAGTTACTTCCAGGAAAATAGTTTACCATTTGCAGTTGATACTGGAGGTCATTGCTATGAAGTTCAGGATGGTTATCCCTTCCAAAAGAGGAAATGATTGGTAAAAGTGCAGAAGAGTTAATAGCTGAAGAAGTGCAAGGGAAACATACACAAGCTCCTGTGTATAAGTGGGGTTGTAGCAATATATGAAGTATTCAACAGGAATATATTGATATAATGCAAAATTTGCTACGAGAATATACACAGAAAAGTATTAAACAGAAGATTAAGTTGTTACAAGGACTAGATCCATGTAATGTATGAAAATATACTGAGAAGCATGGATATTCTCGGACTCGTCTTTCAAGAAAAGTGTGTAAAAGTGTTTTTCATCACTTGAGGATGTTAGCAGTACACCATTCAGAAATGCGGTAGTTTATAAGAAAACTGTACTATGTAAAAAGTCCTGCATTATGTTTAAGTGAACTGAATAAGTCTTTTACATGGTTCTTTATCAGATGTTCAAAAAAAATGAGATGATATTGAAATGCAATATTTTGGTTCAGAAGAGCAGTCCATATAAAGTGAAAGTTTGACAATTACAGATGTTGGAGGACATGGGAAAGTGATTAGCACTGATCAGTTTGAAGAAAAAATTGGAAAGTTTAATGTTGTGTGCTCTGAAATACCAAACTAGGTTTGTGTTTGTTGTCGGCATACTCATTATAAAAGTCAAACTAGGAATGTGAACTTGTATTTGAAAAGTGAAAGTTGGAAGAATTTGCAACTTACATGTTGGTGGAAGGTCGATTTGAGTTAGGTAGTGATCAACATACATGTAAATATTGTTACAACAAATTAGAAGAGAAAAAAGTGCCTGCAAGAGCAGGACATAATAACTTAGAATTAGTAGCTATTCTGGAGGAACTGGCAGAATTGAATACATATGAGTCGGTTATAATTCAATCTGATCATCCTTTTCAAACTATCATTCGGATTGAGCCTAAAACAAGTAAACTGCCACCAACAGACTTGCAAAGAGGGCTGAAAGGAAGAGTGGTGTACTTACCTTTGGAGTTAATGAAAAATAATGAAACTATTGCTGGAGAGAAAGAGGAAAATGAGGCAGCAGTCATTCTAGTAAATGGTGTACCAACAAAGAGTCAGAAAATATGGCAAGAATTTTTGGATGTTAATAAAGTTGAAAAGGCTTCCTTATATCTTATAAAGAACAATATTTGTTACAAAACTGTAAATGTGGATGAACATGTTATAACTTTAGAAGATGAATCTGAAATTTGAAGTGGTCAAATAGAGAAAGTGGACAAGTCAAGGACTGAAGAGATTTATGAACATTACGCAATATGTCCTTTGCATTCAAAAGAAGTAATAGGAAGCAGCATTAAGTTATTTCAAATGAAAACAGCACAGGGAACTCCAATGAGTGTATGGGAGAAAAGCTTGGAAGCTCGTTGTTTTCCACAGCTGTTTCCTACTGGAGAAGGTGGACGATATGATGACCGACCTGTACCGATTCCAGCTTCAGAATATCAGTCAACAAGATTATATTCTGAAGATCCTAGATTTCGACAGTGCATTCCATACATATTTCACCTTTTATTTGGAAGTGATCTGTCTTCTCTGTCGTATGCAGTGAACCACATACTTAAAACTGGAGTTCATCAATCTCTTCTTTCTGCAAAAGAATTTGTGGAGAAAGTTCAAGAAACAGATGAAAATTCAGAAGCACAGTTAATCAATTTGATTGCATGTCAACGTGGATCAAATGAGTATTGGTATTGTCGTCATGGAGAACTCAAGTGTATGTTACGTAACAGGTAAACCAACATGGTTTGTCACTCTTAGCTGTGCAGAGTATGCATGGGAAGATTTGCTGCTTGAGTTTCTAAGAGAAGCAAATTCCAATATAAAAAATGTTGAAATAAAGTCTCCTGGTGAACTGTGTTCATTGGATCCTGTAAATGTGTACATATATTTTTATCATAGGTTTCAAGCTATGATGTCTTATCTGCAACAAAAATAATCCACCTCTGAGAGAAGTTACCGATTTCTTTTGGAGAAAGCAGTATCGAGCAAGAGGTGCATCTCAAATACATATGCTACTATGGATCAAGGATGCACCTAAACTTGTAAATGATTCTGATGAAACAGTATTGTCTTTCATCATACAGTATGTGACATGTGAGATTCCACGAGAAGGAGATAGAAGCTTGAGACAGCAAGTTTTACGTTTCCAAAGTCACCGTTGTGGAAAGTACTGCAGAAGAAAATACAAGTCTAAAGGAACATTTTACACCAAATGTCGGTTTGGTTTGACAAGTCCAGTCATTTGTAAAGGAAGAGTAAATACTTTTTTTTCTTCTGTAAGGCACATAATAACTCGGAAATCTCCAAAGAATACATACAACTTAAAAAGAATAGAAGTGTCAAAGTATATCAATGACTACAATCCAGTCATTTTAAAAATGTGGAATGGACATCCAGTATGCTGCAAATAACTTAATTGCTGTTGCACGTTATGTTATATCATACATAACAAAATCAGAAAAAACAGATATGAAACAAATGTGGGAAGAAATTGCATAAGAGAAAAGCCTTAGCAAAAAATTGTACAGCTTTACTTTGAAAATGCTTTCCCACCTGGAAATTGGGTCCTATGAATGTTCAGACCCCTTGTGCTCTTCAAGTTTATATTCAATGTCACGAGGAATCATTTGGGTAAGTTTAGGTCTTGCCTGCAAACAAAATAGAGTGTTAAAATTATTTGAAGAAATTGAACAATTAGCAGTAAATGAACCAGACTGGACAGACATTCTTAAAACTAATATGTTGGACACATACTATCCGAAAAGGAGTCAACATCTGGAACAGCTATGTCTGTATGAAGTACTTCAACATTATAGCTTCAAAAGAAATGTTAAACAGAATTTAAAAGGAGGAAAATATGCAGTAGTTGGATGTCATGGTTGTTTAGTAAAACATGCAAAGGGTAATCTTATAAACCACAAGAAACTCAGTTGTGAAACTCCAAATTAGCGAGGATTTTACTATTTAGCACTTCTCTAACTGTTTAAACCATGGCTTAGCGAAAGTGAATTACTTGGTGAGTATGACTGCTATGAAGATTCTTTTAATGCATGTAAAGATAGCATTGCATGTACAATTTTCCTTACGTATTTAAAAATGTTGAATGACGAAGTTGAAAAGGAAAAGACTAATACAGCTGAAATAGCTAATGAAAGTTCTCAAGATAGTCAGACTAGTGGTTCATGTAGTCAAGATCCTCTTGGACAACCAATACTGGCGAATGAAGCAGCGATTGCTATGCACGAAGTTGCAAAGCACACAAGGAGAATACTACATTGGAAAACTTAGAAGAAGAAGTAAATGTTGAATAGAAAGAAATATATGTACAAGTGAGAGAACGGAAAGAACATGGTTTGTTGCATGAAAAAAAAGAATGTGTGTGTTCATCTTTTCAACTTCTTCTGATGTAAATCAGTGGTCGAGCTGAGACAGGTAAAAGTTTTTTAATTAAAGTTTTGACCAGTTATCTTAAAAAACTACTGGTTCACATTTATGTTGTGTGGTACCAGCTCCAACTGGATTAGCTGCACACAATGTATGTTAAAGGAGATACTTTGCATAAATTACTGATGTTACCAGTTGAGCATGATAATAAATTAGAATATCAGAAGCTGTCTCGAGAAGCTTCTTATGAAGGGTCAACAGTGCTGAAGAAAAGGAAACTTTTAATTATTGATGAGGTGAGCATGGTCTCAAACTTAATACTTGCTTTTGTACACTTAAGAATGCAACAAGTATTAAAAACAGATTACGGCGTTCTATTCGGAGGAAAACATTTAATTGTATTTGGAGATCTACTACAACTAACCCCTGTAAAAGGAGAACCAGTGTATACAACTCCTCTACATGAAGACACTAAGAAATCTTTGGGAAGTATTTTAAATGTGAATCTGTGGTTAGATTTTGAATATAAATAACTCACTCTAAATATGCAAGCAAGAGATGAAAATTATGCAAATATTCTAAAAGATGTAAGAATTGGTGTTCTAAGCAAACATGGTAAACAAGCTTTTCAAAGTTGTCTACTAAGGAACTTGTTTACAAATGAAAACACACCAGCAGAAGTAATGTACAAGAAAATGAAAGAAAAAAAGTATATAGTTTGCTTAATGACTACAGTGTTAGAGTATTATACATTTAGCAGAGAGCTTATGAAATTGGAAAATCAAGAAATAGTTCACTTTGAAGCTATTGATAAAAACCAAGTATCAAGGAATAACAATTCTTCTATCCGAAAAATTGCAGACTAAATTTTATTCTTTGGAAAAATCTGTATCAAAAACTGCTTGCATAGAAAAACATTTAGATGTTTATGTTTAAACTGTCGGGTAATTTTGAAGAGTAATCTGAATGCAGAAGAAGGTTTAGTAAATGGAGCAATGGGGACAGTTGTTGATTTTGTGAAATATCAAAATAGTAATGGATTTGAATTCTTAAAAGTTAAATTTGATCAGAATACAGAGGTAAGAGAGTGCACGTTCTGCTGCACGTCTTTTGCTTGTAAAAGACTTCGTTTAGCATATGCAATAACTTCATAAATCTCAAGGTTTAAGTGTAGATAATGCTTTGGAAAATGAAGAACTGTGTTTAAAGAGGGAATGGTGTATGTTGCATTATCTTGAGTTAGAATGTTGTCTGTTTGTATTTAATTGATTTTGATGAGAACAAGGTTAGTGCTGATGTTAATTGTGTAAGAGAATATTATCGTTTGAGAAGGCTTTATGCTCCAAGTTTAGGTGATATCCTATTTATGAGAAACGTGTTAAAGAATCAACCATGGTTGAAAAGCAGAAAGAAGATCAAGAGAAAAGAAAAGATGGAAAGAAGCAGAAAATACAAACAAGTGATGATGTTGTCGGATACCCATTAGAAAATGCTTCTGGTGTCAACTGCTATGGTAATGTTATTCTAAACATTATATTTTATCTTGAAGATGTTTATGGTGAAATTATGGAAAGTCAGGAAAAAAGATTATGTTCGGCACTTTATGCTTTATTTCAAGAATTGAGTACTGATAGAAGTAAAATCCATTCTGCTTCTGGTATTCTGGTAACTGTTGGATACTTGTGTGGTGTTCGATTTTAGATTCCGTATGCATTTCCTGATATATGCCCTTACATAGGTATATTTCACATTGCCCTTATATAGGCATGGATATCCAGTCCTTATTTAGGCATAGTCCATGCTAACCAAATACAGGCATGGCTACTTCCATCCATTAATCTACGTCACAACGAGGTCTGGGAAAACCAGGCTCTTAAGCTGTTAGGGACTTCCCCTTGCTTGGATATTGATTTCTCCAAGAACTCCGTTATTATGCATCATCATCTATTCCGTAGGTGGTTCATTCATGACGTTCACATGCCTGACTTTACGTCAATACTGCCATTCCTAAAACACCTCGAAGGTATAAATATACCTTCAGTTGCTATGGCAAAGCACGGTGTGGTTCGGTGCAGTTCGACTACCTACTTGCACGACGTAGCTCGCTACAGCAAGTGCCGATGGAAGCCAACTCTCCAGCTGACGCACTGATCAGAAGCGGTCATCCTCCTGCTGAGAAATCCAGCTCCAGTGTTTCTGACTCCCCTTGCGGGGTGTTGGGAAATCGAGTCCCGAGACAAAGATACCAACCTCTCATTCTAAGGTATGGAGCTGATTAGAGCCTAGGGAAACCTTTGGCAATTCTTGGCAGAACTAAACCTATGCTAAAGACAAACACCCACTTCTTTCTTCGTACTAGACCTAGGTTAGGTACACAGGGGTAGGCGTATTTTAGAAGCACCAGTTGAGTATTTTAGCCTGTGTTATTTATGAATTTTTATATATGTCATAGCAACAGACAATGCTATTACTGTATTATTTTATATTACTGTTTACGCTGTAAACATTATACTTCGCATTCTGTCTAATGATTGTAGCAGTTCACCTCTCTTGCATGAGAAAAAGGACTGTTCAATACATCCTTTTATTGAAATGCCCGTCTCTCTATTTCTGTGCAACTCTGTAGAAACGAAGCATGCATAATTGACTGAGTGAACTAGTTATCTACTGTATCCATGACTCAGAAGATATTGTTCTGGTTCTAGGGGAAAGAAAGTTGTCATGTTTATGCGGTTGTAAGAAACAAATCCCTTCTTGTTTATTCGAGAACGTTTTTAGTGACCTCTGAGTTAGCTGGCACATACACAATTAAGTTTAGTATACTCGATAGAGACATACTGACCTCAGTCCTATGTCAAATCTATAGTGTATATTATTCCAATGAGCAGAGCCTATTGGGAATATAGGAACTACACTACATGGCGCCCAACGGTTTGGTAAGGCACTAATTTAACGCTAGATACTAAAGTAACTCAGTCGTGCTTTTCTCAGAGACCCCTTTTTCTGATATTACACTAATAGAGGTCTGGAGTGGGTAAAGGAATAATATCCGCCATAGCTGAATAGTACAAAAACTCCTATGTATTAGCTTTTTGGTTTGTTCAACCTTGAAGGATACAGTGTTCCAAAATATTGTGCACCTTATCTTTGTTCCCTTAAAACTTGCTCTGCAAACTTTCATTAAACAAAAATGACCGAAAACGAGGAGAACTCGACTGGAGCTGCAGGCGAATACGCCAGACCAGCTTTTAACATTACAGATTTCCAAGAAACCGATTAGAATGCTGTAGTCATTCCTCCAAATTTAAGGAAAGCCATCATTATAAAACTTATAAAACATGGCCTAACATCAAGAGGTGGTAGGGCAGTTTTAGTGATAGAGGCACATGAATATCACCAGACAGAGGTATTCTATTCACAGATAGTCTTCCCAGAAGCAAATCCAGCAACACACGTTTCACTTTTACAAAAAAGATGATCCACAAGAGAAATACATTCCTTTCGAGGATATTGAGATTCCACTAACATACCAGGAGCATGAGCTCTGGTTTAAAGGTGCCCTAAAACATTTGAATCACATTAGCAGGCTCAGTCCACTAGGTAGATGGCCGATTTTAGCTAGCTATACACCACATACTGACATTGAAGAAATGTCAAATGAAGAGTTACTAACTCAACTCAAAGAGTTAATAAAAATTAACAGACAATTGGTTCAATATGTAATACAGACTTTTACAGTCCAACCACCTGTAGTAATTCCACAACATAACTCTTACCAGGGGAATACAAAGATAATCACACCACAGATTTTAGACTCAGAAACAGGTAAATTACCTGCAAAAGGTGAACAAATTTCATTTTGGATAGCTCAAAATATTACTACAATCAAAGCAGTATTTCCTAATACTAGCCCTCATGAGAAACACAGAATTTTAACAATCTGTCTACCAATGGGGATCACACCACATCTGGGGGACAGCACCACTTGGGGTTCAGTCTTTGCTGCTATCTACACTAAAACACATGGTGTTCCATCCATGGCGGTAATACCAGACGTCCTGAAACAGATATGGGGCAGAGCCTGCATTAAATTTGGGTATGAAACTACTGAAAGATTTCAAACAGGTCTCAACAATAATATTAGCTAATATTAAAGGAGAAGCAGCAATCGGTGGTGATCCGCAACAAATTAAGGGAATTTGATGTAACTGAGCAACCACAGGAATTAGCCGGAATAATTACAAACTCCTATGAGGAATTAGAGACAGTTTGGGTGGTAAACCAGTTAAACCGCAACTGTCTGACTGTCCTGAAAGGGTCTTTACTAAAAACACTGCTACTACTTCTAAAAGGAAGTGGTAAAATAGAAAACAAACTTCTAAAGAGAAGCATTCTAATTCCTGGGGTAGGTCTCCTCAAAAGGAGCCCTTTTAAAGGAGGTATAACCTCAGGAATAGGGATAATTTAAGAAAACCTGATAGATATCAAGATACTGATACACGTTCCTCTCGTGCCTTTCAGACTTCATCACAGAGAGGACGCTCAGAAAACAAAGAACGCGTGAAGTCCAAAAAGCAGCGTCCGGTGTACCCTGTCCCAATACCCATAGATAGTGGGGCAATCCCAGAATATGTGTCTGAAGTTTGCGGCTAGGGTTTGACACCAAAACTGTCGGCTGCTATCTACGATATGTCTGTGTATTAAAAATTGTCCGGGTGGAAGATTGTATTGCTCAATCATTTGAGCGAATGTCTTAATCTGCCCTTCTTCGAACAGGGACTCTACTTCCGTAACTGCTAGTTCTGTCCAGACTCGTAGGGCACCCTCCGTGTAATATTTGTCTCCTCTGGGGAAGCCCACAAGTGGCAGTAACGGTGAGTATGGGGGTTTGTCTTTTGACAATCGGTAAACTCTCATCATGCAGGTACGGGCTATTGAAACCTGTAGTGTTCGAGAGAGAGGCGGTTTGGTTCCAGGCTGCAATAGCCTACGTAGTGCTGGTAACGGTACAGGGCCCTCTGCAGCAACCGACTCCCCCATGCAACGCCCGCCGTCCAGTACGATAACCATTGTAATTGTGCTGCCAGAAAGTATGCCTCAAAGGCCGGTGCTCCCAGACCTCCTTCTGTCGTGGGCAAGTATAATGTTGCCAACGCCACTCTGTGTCTGCCGCCCCCCCAAATCAGCTCCGTGAGAAGGCTGTCTAACTCTTTGAAAAAGGAACGTGGTGGAATCACTGGGAGATTAGCAAAGTGATACAGTAGACGGGGGACCATTATGATTTTTGCAATGGCCACCCATCCTATGGGAGCCAAACGTAACTTCTTCCAAAATCCCACCGCTGTTCGAAACCCCGCCAATGTCTTGCGATGATTCCCCTCATACAAATCCTCAGGGGTGTGGAATAGTCGCACTCCCAGATATCTAGGAGCATCCCCGTTCCATGCGAGGGACTGTGATCCAATCCGTACCTCAAACGGGGCCAAGTGGGGACTTACTGGGTATATCGTGGATTTTTCCCAGTTCACCCTGAGTCCTGAAGCCTTTGAAAAGTCTCCCAGCATCTTCCAGAGGCATGTCAGGTCTTGGGTGGCATCACGTATATAAATTAATAAGTGTTCCGCATACAACGATACACAGTGTATCGTGCCTGCGAGCGGAATTCCCCAGTCCTCTCCCTCCAGTCTCAGACGGATCGCCAGAGGTTCCACTGCCAAGGCGAATAGCAGGTGAGACATTGGGCATCCCCGTCTGGTCCCTCTTTACACCACGAACCCTGGGGAGATAGATCTGCCCATTCTGACCCGTGTAGTGAGGCTCGTATAGAGGAGCCTAATGTATGCCAACAGTCCCGGTCCAATGTGAAGTTTCTGAAAGACTACAAATAAATAGGGCCACAGCAGAGTATTGAACACCTTTTCGATGTCCAGTATGAGGCAGGCCGCATTGGGAAACCGCCCCCCTGTGGTATCCTGTATATGGAACAATATTCGTATATTTTGTGATGTATTCTGCCGTGGTAAAAACCCACATTGGTCCGGGTGGACCAGTGGAGGTAGTATTTGAGCAACCCTGTCCGCCAGTATCTTGCCTAATATCTTGCAGTCCACATTGAGTAACGTAATGGGCCTGTAAGAGGACGGGAGAGTAGCGTCCCTATGTGGCTTCAGGAATGTGACTATTACTGATTCCCTCAAGGACCCCGGTAACTCACCCCTATCAAGCGCCTCGTTGTACATAGTCACCATGTGCAGGACTAACTGGGCTGAGAATGTGCTATAGTATTCGAGGGGAAAGCCATCCATTCCCGGGGCTTTGTTACGGGCTAATGCTCTGATCGCCTGATGGACATCCGCCGGTGTTATCCTTTTGTCTAACTGTTTTTGGTCCGCCGGTGGGATCTGTGGGAGTGCCATTGGGTGTAGAAATGTATCGATCGCGTGTGGGTCATCTTGGCTCGGTGCTCGATAAACAGTAGAATAGTAGGTGCAAAAAACTTGCAATATTTCGGATTGTGAGCTTCGGAGTCTTCCCGCCTAATCCCTCACCTCTGTAATTGGCTTCATCTCCAGGTCTTGTCTGGAAAACCAGGTTAAGAATGTCCCTCCCCTGTTACCCTCCCAATGTACTCTAGCGGCATAGACCCTGAAATTACACTTGTGGAGGTCCCTTAGGGTCGCAGCATATGCTGTTTTTGCTGTGGCTACCTGCTCTATGGTGGCTTCCCCCTTGTCTTCTTTTTTCGTGAGAGTGGCCAGAGTCTGCTCTGTGTCATGTAATGCTATCAAGTGTTCTGCGTACCCCTACCACCGTCTGTATGCATTGCCCTCTCGCCACCACCTTATTGGCATCCCATTCTAGTGATCGTGTAGAAGCTGTCCCCGCGTTCAGCGTAAAGTGCTCCTGAATATGATCTCCGTGTTCCTGCTTGAACACCTGATCCGTGAGGCACTCCAGTGGTAACCTCCACATTGGTATAGGGGGGTGTTGTGGTTTCCATCTGAGCGTCAGGGTGTGTGCGTCATGGTCCGATGAGACCCTACCTAGGTAATCTGTGTGCTGTACTTTGGGAAGTAGGATGGCAGAGCACAGAAAACGGTCTAGGCGCACGCATAGGTCATGGGGGATAGAACAGAAAGAGTAAATCTTGGCTGCAGTGTGGCGCGCTCTCCACGCATCTATCAGTGTCCAGTGTTCTGCCCACCTGTTAAAGAGCTCTGTTTGTTTATGGATCAGTGAATGCGCTGGCGGGGGCGGGACCTGTCTAGGTTAGTGTCTAGAACGCAGTTATAATTGCCGCCCAGTATACACGGGATGAGTATGACTTGAGCTAGTGTCCCCACGAGACGGTCCCAGAACGCAGCCTGTTCTACATTTGGTGCGTATATGCTACCTATCAGCACCGATTGACCATCCAGCAATCCCCCGATCATTGCAAACCGACCTTCTTTGTCGGTGTGATGTACTAGCTCCTTGAAGGGGGTGCCTGGTCTGATCCAAACTAGCGCTACCCTGGCGTACGCTGAATACTCTGTGGCGCATATTGTACCCCTCCACTTCCTCCGTAGACGTTCTGCCTCCACTGATGTCAGATGAGTCTCCTGTAGGGGAGCTATGTGTGTCTGCTGCCTTTTTATGTAGGCATATACTGCGTAGCGTTTGCTTGCCGTGTGCATTCCCCGCACATTCAGTGTAAGAAGGGTGAAATCAGTGTTAGGGACTCTTGTTGTCATGTGTGTTATTGTGTATCTTTTCCACTCCTCCAGTCCCTGACCCCACTCTTCACATCGTTCGTGCCATCCCGGCTAGTCTCCCCCCTGAGGATCTTAGGATAGTAGGTTAACAAGGGAAACTGTACAAAAATGTTCGGGAAACATTCCCAACTTATGGGGCCTATTGTACGAGACAATACGTCCAAACTGTGCATCTCGCAGTGTCTCTAGTTTGTTACGTTGGGGGGTGCATGTGTTCCTTCAACGCTGGCCGGTGTTTTTCGCTGCCCAGTTTAATCTGCAGAAGTGATTACATCTGCCGTTGTGCCTTCTGTGTCTTTCTTTCCGATGGTATTGAAGAAGCCGTGTCACCATGAGGTGCTCTGCCAGTTACCTAATCGTCGACTCCAAATTCATCATATCAGAGTGTCAGCTGTTTGTGCAGTCACGAGAGGTGGTGTCAATGAGCCTTCACGGGATGTATGTGTCTCACTGAGTTCCTCTTCCGAGGAGAAGATGTGCTGAGCCCTCGCTCGTGCGCCTGGCCTCTGCCGCAGCCTGTAGAGCTTTTCTACGCTCCGCGATTATTTGTTCCAGGCCGGGGGAGTTTCTGGTATTGGGAGCGGATGGTCGATTGAGCTGTGTCAGAGCAATTCGTTTGGGTTGTTGTCTTCGCCCACTGCGGGATCGGTGGGTCTGCGTGTCTGGTCGGTTGGCTAGGTCTCCAATATGTTGTTCCACCCAATTCCCTGCTTCCGTTGGGTCGGTGAAGAAGTGTGTGGCCTTCTTGTGGATAATCTTTAGACGGGCCGGGAACAGGAGAGCATATTGAATGTTATTTTGGCGGAGGGTGCGTTTCACTGTTAGGAACGTGGCTCGTTCCCGTTGAACCGCCTGGGAGTAGTCCGGGAACAACATCACCTGCTTGTCCTCCACCCGGAGTGTCTTTGCGAGTCTGGCTGCCCGTAGTATTGTATCCCTGTCTTGATAATGAAGTAGTTTCAGTAGGAACGGCCGGGGAGGGGATCCCGGGCGAGGCTTCCGAGCTGGGACCCTGTGCACACGTTCGATTGAGAAGAAAGTTGACAGATCTTGTGCTCGGGTAAATGTCCTGATCCATGTCTCTATGTATTGTATGGGGTCCGTCCCTTTCCACTCCCTCCGGCAGATTAAAAATTTGAATATTACTCCGTCGTGACCGGCCTTCCAAGTCGTCTGTCTTTCGTTCTAGGGCCTGCACTTTGACTTGTAGTTCTTTGATGGCTTTTTGCTGCACTTGTGCTTGCGGTTCCATCACTTGCAATGTCTGTTCCAATTGCCTCACTCGGTCCGCAAGTTTCCTATGACCGTCCCGTAATAGGTTGATGTCCGCGGCGAGCTCCCCGAATTTACTTTCCATGGTCACTCGGGAGTGTTCTATTGCCGCCAGTACTTTATCGAGTTTGGCCGACATGGCGGTTGCGCGGAATCTCCATCTTGGGTTGTCCCCGAAGGAGTCGGAGAGTTTGTTCTTCCAGTCTTTGGGCCCGCGATCGTGGTGGTGGTCCATTGCCGTCCCATGGTTTGCAGTAGGAGGATACCGCAACCTGTGTAGAAACCCTGCACGCCGTCCCAGGAGTACCTCTTGGTGGCTCCGCTGGTTGCGTGGTGGGTGCCCACCTTGTTGTAACTGTGTGTAACCGCGTATGGTGCGGTAATTTAAAGGTGCCTTCCCCCTCGGTCTGCTACCCTGGTTCGCGCGGGTCTTGTCCGTTCCGTTCCCTTTATTTCAGGCAAGAGCCTTTTCCACACATCCCAGCCTCCGACCAGGCACCTCCCTGCACAGCCCCCTGGTGCTCCCGGCAAGTGCTTCTGGATGCCCACTGAGGTTATGTCGTGGAGGTGTACCGCACGATTGGTCTCGTGCAGAGGGTCCTGAGGGGGGGTCACCCTCCTCCCGACTAAGTGTTCAGATCTTTGTTGTGCCCTTGGTGTCTTGTCACTGCTGGGTGTGTTGGGCTTAGTCCCGTGTGGTCCCGTGTCCAGGGGGTTGCTGGGGTAGATTTGCACCCTTAGTTGTGGATTGGGGGGGGGCTCCCGTGATCTTCTTGGCCTCCTGTTTCTGCTCCCTCCCGAATGCCACTCTTTGTCACCTCCCGGGAGCTTGCCGCATCAGTTGCGGACCCGCCACGCATCAGCTGCACCCCTCTCGTTCACGAAGACAAGGCAAATTCTCGGCCGCTCTACCGGGACATTCACTGCAGATATCAACCGGCCGGGGGTCACATCCCCCCTCACGCTCCACAGATCTTACCCACCGATGGGTGCCGCCATGTTGTGTTCGCGCCTCCTGTGGGAGGCGGGCCCTGGCTCCCGGCTTCACTGTCGGGTGATCGTAGCTGCAGACCGAACTCCGGGCGTGATGACTTTACATCCACAGCGCGGCTTTTTCGGAGGGGCACTGGACGCTGTATGGGTTACTGTCCAACTCCGAGTCTGTGGCCGGTGGGTGTCGCCATTTTGGGACTCCGGGTCTAGGTGCCGGTGGAGTTCCGACGTCCATGTAGCTGTTACCCCCTGTACTGCTCCCAACGGGGTACTGGTGGTTCTCGTGGACTTCCGCAGGGGTCTCCGCTGTGGGAGTCGGGCGTTTTGCAAGGTTATCGCTCTATACCCGAGCATCGGTACTGGGCGCTGCCATTTTGTGGCCGAGTCGGGGTACTCGGGCGGGAGACTTTTCCCGGCATTGGAGCTCGGTTGAGCTTGTTCAAGGGATCCATCGGGGCTCAGCGGGCATCCGGATGGGGCAGGACTCTGTCCGCGATTAGATAGCTGGCATTAGGCAGGGTTTCAGCATTGTCATACGGGCAGCTGAACGGAGCACTAAGAAGGTGCGTCCACCATCTTGGCTGGCTTGGCGACGCCCTAAGGGTTATGACATTCTTCTAGCTGAACAAGACTGGCCACCAGAATTTTTCAGGGAATGCCCACACGGGCGAAGACATCATTATGCCAGCCTTCTCTAATCATATTCCAACACATTTAAAATATACTTAAGCAAGGAAATGGGCAGTCGCCCAAGCTCCAGCATTATATAAAAATCATGTAGAATGGGAAGAGGATTCTCCTCACCATAAAATCCAGTTACAAAATCAACCAACTGCACAAAGGCAGTACCCAGTTAAGCAAGAAGCTAATAAACAGGTCAGGGAGATCTTAGATCAAGGGGTAATTAAAACTTGCACCTCATCAATGAACAATCCTTTGTTTCCTGCCTCCAAACCAGACAATATATATCGTCTAGTTTTGGATTACAGATATCTAAAGTCTTGTTGCAAAACATTTGCAGTACAAAATGCACACAGCACAGCATTAATGAATAACATTGTGCGTAAAAAATATAAAACCACATTAGACATTTTTAACAGTTTCTTTTGTCAAAACATAGCATCGGAAAGTGGGTATTTGACCGCTTTCTCAATAAGGGGGTCACAGCGTCACTTCTGTTATCTCCTTCAAGGATTCAAGAATAGTCCGGGGTTATTCTCAGCAAGGGTAACAGAGTTACTACAAACTTATGATGACGAGGCGATGACATCCATCTAACAGACGATGACTTGGATAGGCACTTAAACAGGGTGAACACCATTATACTTGGATTCGCCTCAGAGGGGTACAAATTAAATTTTAAGAAATCAAGAATTGCCCACCCCAACGCCCTTTTCCTAGGATATGAATTATCTAGTGAAGGCAAAAGGATGGCAGCGAACTTTTTTAGAAAAGTGTGCACTGCTCCTGCCTCTAAAAACGCTGAAAAACGTAGTCAATTCTAGGATTCCTGAATTTCGGAAGAACTTACATTCTAAATTAGGCGGAAAGGGTTAAACCTCTCTACAAATTAATCAAACCTGATTTTAAAACAGTAAATTGGACACAAAACCACACAGAAATGTTGCGTTCATTGCAAACAGACAGGTTGGCAACGAAACATTTACAAACACGCATGAACGTACGCAACTAAGTGATCTGAATCATTCCAGGACAACGCGGATTCACATACTGAACTTTTAACGAAGGTGAAAAAGTACCAGTAGCTTACAAATCACACTTGTACACACAAGCTGAAATGAAGTTCACTTCAACAGAAAAAATTCTGACAGGTGTTCAAACTGCTGTAGCAAAAGGGAAAACTAATTATGGTCGCAACACCTTAACCTACTTTAGAAGCAGTAACGAAAACGCGAGCATTCCTAATGCTAAAGTTTTACATCCGAGATGGATACAATGGTTTAATTGTCTTACTGCAACAGATGTTGAATATGTTTTTGATCCATATTTAAAAACACAAGCATTTCTACAATACGAACACGAATGTCCTCTGCCTACTGAATTGACCAGTATGAATGTATAATTTATACTGACGGATCAGCTCAACCTGCTACGGAGGGTAAACAAGCCTATAGTGGGGCATGCACGATCGTTAAAGGTCGTTGGCATGATGGCATATTTATACCCATGGTCACAAACTCAATCCCTAGGGGATTAAGCGTTCAAGATGGCACTTGAGAATACAGATCGCGAATTCCCCACACTCATAGTGTGCGATTCCTTTTACTGTGTCCAATCCTAAAATGAATATTTACAGAATTGGCTTCAAAACGGTATCAAAGATACAAAAGGTGGCACAATCAAGCATAAAATGCTTTGGGAACAAGTAGTTCAGTTAAGAGAAAGACTCAAAAATACTCACGTGATACATACGCTGAGTCATCAACGTGATGGCGATCATGTTGAAGGGAATTCATAGGTTGATGAAGCCGCGAAGGCAGCTGGGCAAACGGCTTCTGAAGCTGCAATCACTTGTTCAAAAACTAAAATAGACAGCAAAATAATGCTGGCTGTCAATGCTTCAAGCGAAGACAATGGAAAAACATTACCGAAAGGGTTTCCACTCAAATACTCGTATATAACTGATGCGAACCATCCTCGGTTTGCTCGAATCCCTGGAGTGGGGGATAGGGTAAATCCAAACATGGAACATAGATTAGGACTGATCCTAGTAGCACATGAAGGGCTCGCCTCTGCTCATGAAGGTGTTTCCGCCACAGTATTGTTATTAAAAGAGAGGTACTGGTGGCCACGCATGAGGAAACAAACCAGAAACAATTTTTTGGAATGTGAAATATGCCAGAATATGAAAGTCTGTGAAATGTCCTGCGAAGATGCCCCTGTTAATTTCAGATAAACCATTAGCTCGAGTTTACCTGGATCACTGCTGTCTCTTACAAAGGGATGGTAACCATATAGATCATATATATCGTCGCAGTGGATTCATGTTCAAGGTTCCTTTGGATGTGGCCTCAGCGCTCGGCTGACAATCGAACTGTTATAAAAGATTTGAGAGTCTTTATCAGTACATACACAATCCGTACGGTACATTCTGACCAGGGTCCTGCATTTAGCTCTCGAGCTTACAAGGAGGCTATGGCCAATTAGGGCGTTGCATTGCGGTATTTTAGTCCATTCCATCATGAGGGAAATTCGGTTGTGGAGAGAAAAAAACTGAACATTCTATAACAAGCAATCTATAACAGCTAGGGTATTAGGTTTGAGTGACGGGTGGGTCAAACATCGAATAAGTGTCCAACGTAGTCTTAATAACTTGGCAAGAAGTTCTCTAGGGGGTATCACTACATCTGAGGTCCTTTTTGGGACAAGAATGTTAGTTGCGGACCTTGATTGTCACCCATCAGTGGTGGAAACAAAGAAATTTGATAACAAAGATCGTTTGGCTGTTTTACAGGACTTAAATGAAACAATGCAATGCAACGTGTTCCTGAACCCAACCACCACTGAGGGAAAACCGACCGTTCCAGCAAGGCCTGTCTGGATCCCAAAGCTTGGTGATCTAGTAAGAGAATGGACAAGAAGGAATTCGGGCCTTCTTACAGTCAACCAGTACCTGTCTTAGCAATCCATTAATCAAGAACAGTTTTACTGCTGCCCCTTGCTGGTAAAAAGGAGAACAGGTTTGTGTCCATCGACCTGTTTAAACCACACTACGTGGCCGAGAATAAGCAGTAGGCCAAGTGGACTCCGACCAAGTAGCAGACGCCCTGCTCTAGCTACAATCCAAGAGGTTCAAACTGAGAGACCTTTGAAGAATCTGCAGTGCGAAAAGAAGGACTAAGCAACAAAACTATGGAACTTGTACCTCTTGAGACCCAAATAACAGTTCTTCAAGAAACACCTGTTTACAACAAAGTAGCTCCAGTCTACAATGAAGTAACAAGTGATCAAGTGGTTCCAGCGATTTTAACGGATTCTGATGCGATCCCAACAATTAACAGAACTGCCTCAGGCTATTTCATTAACTTTGATACGTTTTCTGAGGATCCCAGCGAACCTGAAACGACGCCAGCAAAAAGAACAAGTGGATGACCTTTTTCATCACCTAGAAAAGACTTATCTGGTTTCACCATAGATTGAACTTTGGATTGTGATGGGAATATTTTTTCTTCTACTTTGGTTGACTCTAGTAATAACTCAGAGTATGCTGATTACTAGAAGGTATGTCAAAATGGACAGAGCTAGTAAGAACGTCAACTTTCTCCTCAAGCCACACAAATCATCCCATTGTGAACAAAGAGACTTGTCATCAGTGAACATCACAGCCGTTCCTATACCTGGTGGTATAGCTTGGGAAAAAACAGAATATGACATTTTTGGCCCATCAGAGCGGTTGAAGATTCCACACTTATTCACAATTTCATTAAGTTACTTTGTTTCATCCAGGACCTATTCTTATGATTGGGACTTCAAGACGATTAAGAATATGATGTCAGACCTAGAAATGTCTGCAGTATTTTCAAATCATGAGTATTTAGAAGGTTCATCAAACTATGAACAAATGTAGTGTTATAATCATTACAGTCATCATTTCTTGCACAAATCTGCAAGTCCTAGAAATGTATTAATGTATAATCAATGGGAGCATTGTCCTACGCCACCAAAGGGTAGCTCAAAAACTTTTGCTAGTAAATTTCCATACTTTTCAGGGTTCAATGTAACCAATCCAAAATAATTTTATTTTCGAAATGTAAACAAAACTGGACTGAAAAATATGTTGACAAATACCAAACAGAGTTACTCTGCAGCCTTTTATGCCCAACTGTCTACATTAATTTTTGAATTTTGGAAAGACAAAAAAGACTAAAGACTAAAACTGTCTGGGGTAAAAAAGAGTTGCGGTTGTAGAAGCTATGTTTAGAGTCTGTATCATCCCTGAGCAAATTCTGTTTTTGAATGACACTGTCCAATAAACGTCTTGCCTTGGGTTAGCCAAGATCAAAGACATTAACAATCCGTCCATACCTACACCTACACCTGATAGTGATAACACTTCAGAGAGGGAGGTCGACGTACATACTATTATTTTACATCACAACAGAACAGATCCAGATTGGAATAAATGGTTGATCTGGCCCACAGACACAAACAACTGTCAAGATAGATTCCTGAACAAAACACAGGGTTTCACATTCAATAGGCCAGACCCAAGATATGTTTAAAGAAGGTATCCTGGAATAGTACAACATACAGTGTAGGGAAGCTCTACCTTGATTGGCTACAAAGATCTACACGTAAGGATGTAAAGCAACACTTATCTTTATTTAAAGATTGCGCTAATCTTAGGGAATTCTTGCTAGGACCGAGAAAACCGCGTCAAAAACGTTTTATATATGCCAGTAGATATGCTGCTTATAATGAAGCATGGAAGATTACACAAGCTGAGACTGCAGAAAGAATACGAGAAATTGATTGTATTAACTTAGAGAAAACTCACTCTGTGGTTGACAATGGGTTAACAACTCTGTCGTCCAGGATATACTCATTGGACAGCATAGTGTTTTCTGCCATATACATCATGGAACAGGACTTGGTCATGCTGCAACATGGTCAGTCGCAATTACGTTCTATCATGCTATTAGGCTGAATATGGCAAAACCTTCGCTCAGGCTATGTGCCTTGGCGTTTAATCAATACTAAGTCACTGTTTTCAGAATTCAATCTCACTGATAAACAGATCAAATTGGCACAAAGGGGAGCAGACTATACAGTGCTGAGCATTGAAAAACTGGAAAGATTGTCACTTACGGTAGCAGAGAAATCAGCTACTGAATGGATTACACATGGAACAATAACTCTACCGGTCACAATTTTTCATTTTCAGTATTGTCTAAAACACATACAAGCAGGCACATACGAAAGGTTAGGTAAAGAATAGATCAATACATCCTGGGATATACCAAACATTCACAGATGTTGGAGTGGGGGACGTGAAGTGTTTCTTAGCGGTTCAAACTATGAAAACACACTAAGCGGTTCTCTCCTTTGTCAGGGTATAAACATACACAGGGCCTGTGATGGTTCCTCTAGCAATTTATCCTGCCACCTGCAAGGTTCACCAGCTGCGGTGATTGATCCAAATTTTTTTACAACTTTCAAATGGAAGTTACCTCGTGTTAAACAATCACAGCTGCTGTGGCATGTTGCCAGGAATACCATATCAAGTTTCTGTGTCATCCAGGGTCACTTGCTGTATGCAAGTATTGTTTCCAAAAACCAAGTTAGTCAGGGAGTCGCCTCTTTGGCCTTCACTGAACATCTCTTCTATACAAATTGATACTCTAAGCAGAATGAAAGCCATTCTTTTGCAAAAAACTGTGCCACTGACCTCTGCCAAAGAGACCTATGATCTACAAGTCGCAAGGACTTCTGCCGAGATACATGCCCTTTTAACTACAACCTGCCCTATACATTTCTCAGAAATGTGAAGTCTTATCTTAAACATGTCTGATACGAGCGGTATGTTAAGTGTGTTTAAGACAGCATTTTCTGGATGTTAGCACCTTTTCAAGCAGTCCTAGGAATATTTCCAAACTTCATGCACTCTGTGTTTGGCGGATTGCCCCTCCTTTAGGGACTCATTGCAGGGATACTATTTTTGCTCCTACTTCTGCGATATGACAAGCCAATTCACCAGCGACACCCAGTTCTCCATGGAGACAACTCTACTGGCGATGAAGTGTCGTGAGCGGATCATCCAAATGTTGGGACTATCTCGTCTACGAGGTTTAAATACCACATAGTTTCTGTCATTCAGACCAATTAGCAAGATTGCATCTTACCTGTTCTACGCTGCCTGCTATGCGGAGAAGAATGTGTGTTAGACACATATCTCACACCCCCATCAGTCATGCCAACGGATGTTGATACTTTGCTTGAATTGGTAACGGCCCATGCGCAGTGTGGTCCCCAGCGGCTACCAATTCTGATGACTGCATTCATTGAGATCTCACAGACGCAAAATGCTGATGCTGAGGTACGAGAGGAAACTACAGGCACGCAGGTAACATCAGTTTTGAACATTGCTCATGCGATGAATGCTGACAGCGATGCTTCACATTTATGTGCGGTTAATCTTCTAAACAAGGTAATCCAACTTTCACCGACAATGGTAGACGACTTTTTGTCAACAGACATAGAAGATTTTATGTTATCTCCTAGCCCTAACTGTCAAGACTCTTTTACCTGTGTATCCTGGTAGCTTCTGTTGGGAAGTTGAAGACAGTTCGAACCCACCCCTGTATCTCTTGCCCCTCCGCACAGAGTTAACAATGCGCAGGGATCAAGAAATCCAAGGGAAGGGGGAAGTGGATAAAATGATAAACAGAGAGACAAACACAGCTTCGCTTGCAGTAGTCGTCTTATGGCGCGAATTCTTAGACTGTTGTGTCTAGGAATGAACAAATAAAGCAAATATTTAGTTAATTCTCAAAAAACTTAAATACTTCAAATAACATATTTTTTGATTTTAAAGAAACATCTGGATACCTCTCTACTCTGGTTATTTGGCTCACCAGAGCTATGGACTTGATCTGGAATACCTTCTTCCTTTAAATGAATTAACACCACATTAGTATAGTTTCATACCTAAACTTCTTGTAGTCTATTGTACATAAATATCTTATTAAATTCACTTAATGGCGTTACTCACTGATCTTTAGCCCACTGTTCTTCATAAATGATTCCTGCTCACTTAATATATTAGTGGCCTATTCTTGTCCCGTAATGTAACAAAGAATAACATTTCTATTGTCTTTTCACTGTGAATTCTCAACAGGACACAATTTGCAAAAAATCTATTCTGTGCCCTTTAACCTCAAACAACACTATAAAACTGAGCGCAAAATTCACGGATTCAGTTCTGCGCCCTTATTCACAAATTACGCCTTGAACCTGTTTTTTTTTTGTTCAGAGAAATAGTTCTTTCCCTTGAGAAAAGTCAATGCTTCTTTCAACGTTATTTACTTGGTCCATTTACGATCTTGATTAGTAAAGAAAAAATTGTCCATTCATGTACATGAATAATCACTTACTTGCAGCGTGGCAAAGATTGACTCCATACCTGACAGTTTGTTTCTTTCTCTTTGTTTTTGTTGCAGGCGGAACCTTCTTGATGGGGACCCGAAGGCTGGAAGCGCCGGAAACACCGAGGTCAAGATGCGGGGGAGGACCAGCACCAAAGCAGGAAGATCCGGGACTTTCAGGAGAGCGGTGGAAGGACGGGATGAAACCAGGAGAAGACCGGGGAGCAGGAAAGACGAGGCTGGATGACAAGAGACGAGGTAGGATCCACAGGTAAGTTGAGATTCCGACTAGCACAAGCAACCAGCAAGGGTCCGAGCATGCTTTTATAGGCAAAGACGGGTGGGGCTCTTACGCGCTGCATGTTGCAGAAAAGACAGTTTGGAAACGTGCAGTGCTCATTAATATTCCAACAGAAACACTCTTCCATTGTATGTATACTATATACAAATTCAGATATTGGTAATGCCTCTATAAATTCACTCGTATATTCTGTTGAAAGACATCTTAATGTTTGTAGTAGTGTCTGGTTTAAGCGCTCTGTTTGTCCATCTGTTTCTGGATGCAAAGCTGTAGACAGAGCTACCTCAATTTTTAATTTTGCACAGTGTTTTCCAAAATTTTGAATTAAACTGACTACCTCTGTCAGAAATAATTTTACTTGGTTACCCATGGAGACGTACTACTTCTTTAAGAAAAATATCCGCAAACTCTACTGCAGTAGGTAGTTTTATTAGAGGGACAAAATTACCCATTTTGGACAAATAGTCCACTATTACAAGAACAGTAGTATACTTCTACGTGGGAGGTAAATGTATTATGAAAACTACACTCAAGGTATGCCATGGTGTTTGTGGAGTTGGCATTGGCATTAATAAACCCACTGGTGCTCTGTGTGATGTTTTCTAGCGTGCACATGTAGGGCAAGCTTCAATATATATTTTTATATCAGTACTCATAGTGGGCCACCAAAAGTGTCTTCGTACATTTTCTAGAGTTTTTATCCAACCCGGATGTCCTGCCAAAACCGAAGTATGATGCCAAGCAGTAATTTGTGTTTGTAATTCAGGAGTTGGTAAATACAGAAGGGTATCAGGATACATTAAACCATGTTGCACCTTATTAGAATTATATTTTAGCCATTTTGGTGGGCGGATCTGCAAGTGTGACTCATACAAAAGTTTCATAAAGTCCTGTTGTATTGGTGCGAATATTTTCTGAGGTTCCATTCTAGGTTGCCCTCTTTTTTCCTGGTTTGGATCCAAAAAATGTCCTTATCTGGATAAGAGAAATAGTTCTTTCCCTTGAGAAAAGTCAATGCTTCTTTCAACGTTATTTACTTGGTCCGATTACGATCTTGATTAGTAAAGAAAAAATTGTCCATTCATGTATATGAATAATCACTTACTTGCAGCGTGGCAAAGATTGACTCGATACAGGACTGCTTGTTTCTTTCTCTTTGTTTTTGTTGCAGGCGGAACCTTTGTGACGGGGACCCGAAGGTTGGAAGTGCCGGAAACACCAAGGTCAAAATGCGAGGGAGGACCAGCATCAAAGCAGGAAGATCCAGGACTTTCAGGAGAGCGGTGGAAGGACGGGACTACACCAGGAGAGGAAGACCGGGGAGCAGGAAAGACGAGGCTGGATGACAGGAGACGAGGTAGGATCCACAGGTATGTTGAGATTCCGACGAGCACAAGCAACCAGCAAGGCTCCAAGCAAACTTTTATAGGCAAAGACGGGTGGGGCTCTTACGCGCTGCACATTGCAGAAAAGACAGTTTGGAAATGTGCAGCGCTCATTAATATTCCAACAGAAACACTCTTCCATTACCTACCAAGAAATCTGGAGACATCTGAAGACACCTTGCTTTGCAAACAAGCTTTGTTAAAATCAAGACCGAATATACAATTACTAGAACCCCTCAAATATCGAACTCAGGGTAATTACTAAAATGTTGACAACAAAGATACACATACAAAGAGTTCAGCTTTCCCTATAACCACCACCCTTAATGCTGTGATGAAGGATAAGCTCGTTGTTTAGAGCAAACCCTTACAACTAACACAGACTTTTGATTTTGGCACAAAGTGTTCTGAGAGACTTTCAATGTGACCTTCATTTTTCAAAACAAGGTACTAACTTTGGAACTCTTTTTCCTATGATTACATTTTTGTTTCCAAATTTGTATTTTTTCTTTTTTGGCACAAAGTAATCTGCTTACAGTAGACCTATTCATGGAGAACAAGAATTATTTGAATACTTCCAGAGACGATATTTAACCTTGTCCACAAACAGTTTTACGTAATCTGACATGAAATGGTTTTGCCTTTTTTCTTCGGTATTTAACTAACCATTTCATAAATGTATATTTTCAAAATCCATTCAGTTAGCATTCACATGTCAAAAAACTGTGCTTCGAATGAAACATTTCTTTAAATGTGTACAGCACC
The DNA here is from genome assembly GCF_964263255.1 of Lissotriton vulgaris. NCBI lineage: Eukaryota > Metazoa > Chordata > Amphibia > Caudata > Salamandridae > Lissotriton > Lissotriton vulgaris. The sequence goes on from NC_141695.1 coordinate 904,104,799, forward strand.
AATGCATCTTATGTGTACAACCAATTCTAATGGATTATTTATGTATATTTTGGGTGGGTTTTTAACACTTCATGTTTAGATATGTTTAACTTGTTTAGAACTTAGTAATGTCGTACATAAAAAAACGGAGTAGGGGTTGTGTTCGATTTTAGATTCCGTATGCAATTCCCGTTACTTGCCCTTATATAGGTATATTTCACATTGCCTTTATATAGGTATAGATATCCAGCCCGTATTTAGGCATAATCCATGCTACCCACAAACAGGCATGGCTACTTCCATCCGTTCATCTAAGTCACAACAAGTTCTAGGAAAACCAGGCTCTTAAGCTGTTAGGGACTTCCCCTTGCTTGGATATTGATTCCTCCAAGAACTCCATTATTATGCATGAACATCTTTTCCTTGGAGGTTCATTCATGACGTTCATATGCCCGACTTTAGGTCAATACTGGCATTCCTAAAACACCTTCAAGGTATAAATATATCTTCACTTGCAATGGCAAAGCACAGTGTGGTTCGGTGCAGTTCGACTACCTACTTGCACGACGCAGCTCACTACAGCAAGTGCCGAAGGAAGTCAACTCTCCAGCTGACGCACTGATCAGAAGAGGTCATCCTCCTGCCGAGAAATCCATCTCCAGTGTTTCTGACTCCCTATGCGGGGTGTTGGGAAATCGAGTCCCGAGACAGATACCAACCTCTCTTTCTAAGGTATGGAGCGGATTAGAACCTAGAGAAACCTTTGGCAATTCTTGGCAGAACTAAACCTATGCTAAAGACATACACCTACTTCTCCCCTCGCACTAGACTTAGGTTAGGTACACTGGGGTAGGTGTATTTTAGAAGCACCAGTTGAGTATTTTAGTCTGTTATTTATGTATGTATTTTTATGTATGTCATAGCAACAGACAATGTTATGGTATTTTTTATTGCTGTTTACGCTGTACGCATTATACTTTGCATTCGGTCTATCGATTGTAGCAGATCACCTCTCTTGCATGGGAAAGAAGACTGTTCAATAAATCCTTTTATTGAAACGCCTGTCTGTCTATTTGTGCAACTCTGTAGAAACGAAGCATGCACGATTGACTGAGTGAACTAGTTATCTATTGTTTCCTTGACTCTGAGGATATTGTTCCGGATCTAGAGGAAACAAAGTTGTCATGTTTATGCGGTTGTCAGAAACTAATCCCTTCTTTTTTATTCAAGAAATTTTCTAGTGACCTCCGGGTTAGCTGGCACACAAACAGTTAAGTTTAGTATACTCGATAGAGACATACTGACCTCAGTCCTATGTCAAATCTATATTATTCGAATGCGCAGAGCCTTTTGGGAATATAGGAACTACACTACACTTGTAGTGGATCTTTAACATTCAGCCCTAATATACAACAAGATGCACAAGAATTTCTTATGGTTATGCTTGGAGTACTAGAAGATGAAGGAATTCAGATTGAGAGTTTATTTGGACTCAGTTACAAATGGGTACATAAATGTTAACAGTGTTTATTAACTTCAAGCACTATAGTTGACATAGAACGATTTCTATATTTAACAATACCTGTCTGCAAATCTGTACCATTTTCCGAATTAGTAAAAGAATCAGATCACAAGATGATCTATTCTCGTTGTAAATCAACAATGCTATCTACATTATGCCTACAATGATATGGAAAATAGTTGATTATAATGCTGCAATGCTGTAGACCAAATGGAAGAAAAGTGAAACCAAAATTAAAAATGATGTTGCTAGTCAAGTATCTATTTCTGGAAGAATCAGAATACGCTTTATTCGGTTTAAATAGTGTTAGACAATAAAAGAACAATGCATTTAGAAAAATAACATTACATATTTGATGAAAAAAATGTCAATAAAAATAAAATCATGAATTCACATAGTTTAAAATCAAGAGGGGCCGTCCATTGTCAGTCTATGTCTAACCACCCCTTTCAAATATTTAACTATGTGCTCAATCACAGTTCCATCATTTAAACATTGCAACTTTAAAAAGGCAGGTCAACATGGTCTCAGGCCATACATTTTTAAAATAGGCAAAATCAATTTTTTCAGAGGCAAAGTATAAAACTTACAAAAAAACATAATGTGAATTGTGGACTGTACAGACACATTATCACAGGGACATAAGCATAGGGTACAAGACCACTCATTTATGTTTGGAAAAGTGACCCTGATATGAAAAATTCCGAGGCGAAGACGGGTCAATAGCAGCCTGTCAAATTCCTAAAATATTTGTCAGGTTGTGCTCCTGGTTGAATCAAGAGTAATTATAGCTCTTACTGTTGGTTTCATAATATTTCCAGCCAATCTAATGGTCTCCAGGTGATCCGTACATAGCAACTTTAGCTTGTTCCTAGTAACCTGATTCAGGCTGTCAGGGTTCGTAAAGTACTCAGGATGACCCAAGTAATTTGCAATTTTTTTTTAACATATATGATCCAAGATACAATCTACCCCATGAAGGGACAAGCAATCATTAATCATGTCCCGGTTCAAGGTAGAAGTAGTACTAGTCCAGACCTTATGCCATAGCAACATAGGCTGCATTTTATCTGGTCAGACAGATAGGACAAGTCCAATTCAGCATGGCAGATGAATGTAGTTGTACTATTAGGTACAGCTCGGAGATATCTTAGAAATCTAGTTTCTACTAGATGCAGGGGCTCGACGTTGGAATAGCCCCAAATGCCAGCACCATACATGGCAATCGGGATACACCTGGCTTTATAAATTGTTAATAGGTCAGCAATTGGACGCTTTCCTAGCTATATTGCAAAATGTATCAATGCACTAGTTGCTTTATAAAATAAAAATTTTCTTGATTCAATACCTTTTGCCCATAGACCCCTTCTTTCAAATAGAATTACCAGGTAAGAAAAGTGTTCAGTAAAATAGAGTTTCCTGTTTATGTAGAAGTCTCGGCACTTAACATTAGGCTTACTGCATTTCATTGTAAATGTTTTACTAATTTTTACATTAAAGTCGAGGTTTAGCATATAAACAGAAAAGCTGGAGATAACTTTTTGTAAACCAAGGGGGGTGTAAGGCAAGAGGACAGCATCGTCCGCATATAACAATGCTCCAATTGGCCGTTTACCAATACGTGGTAGATCTTGGCATTCACTATTCAATGTTGCACCCAGAATTTTAATATAAAGGGTAAACAGAAGGGCAGAAGGCGGGCCAACACACCCCTGCTGCACCCCCTTCTTGACAGGGAAACTATGACTAAGTTTACCACATCTACCATAACGAGCCCTGGCCCTGGCATCTGAGTAGGAGTGCTTTAAACATTTTTAAATTGCTGGATCCACCCCCATGGTTTCTAATGTGCTCCATAGCTTCTGATGATTAACACAATCAAAAGCTGAACTCAAATCAACAAAACACAAATATAGGCTCCCCCTTTTGGCCTGTAGATATTTTCCCAGCAAGAGGTTCAAATTCGGACTTTGTTCGTCAGTGCCGAGACCTTGATGGAATCCATACTGTAACTCTGAGATTATACAGTTTTCCTCCGTTCACAGCTGTAATTGATTTAAGACAACACGCCTGGCCACCTTCGTAAGGGAGCCCAAGAGTGATATTGGTCTATAACAGGTCGGGTCATTTCAGTTGCCTTTCTTATAAATAGGGACTAGTATGGACTCCGACCAAGTTGCTGTAAATCCCTGGGAACAGCAAGCCTTTAGAATCATAGCTAACAATGTCCCCCATAGCGCGGGACAAGATTTAAATAAATTCACAGGTATGCTATCTGGGCCTCCCACACTCGCATTTATAGCTAAAATCACCTCGTCAGCGCTAAGATCAATCTCAATTAGAAGATAGCTTGATGGGTTTATACTAGGAGCCTCTTCATTTTGAGTGTCTGTCGAATTACAAATAAGACTAGAAAAGTGGTATACCCATGGATCCTCGCCTATTGTTATTTCAATACTCGGTAGTTTCGTTGGGGCAAGAAATGGGGCATTCACCACCTTCCAAAAACCTTTCATATCTTTCAGATCTGAGGCTTGTTTAAGATTTTGCAAAATATGATGTGCGCCTGCACTCCTATGTAACAATTTGAATTCTAAATGTACTATGAGTTTTAAATCACTTGGTTCAAGTTGTTTGCTACCACCCAAACGCGAGAAGAGGCCCAATTCTTTCTCAGTCAGTAGAAATACAACAAGGGACTGTGGGGTACCCACAGCCTAGGCAGTGCACAGCTTTCAGACAAAAGATGTCTCATGTGAAAATTGAGTAAACATTCATTCAAAACTTAATCAAACGCTCCAAGGCCAAAACATTTTTTTTTATATCATGTCAAAATAGACATTTTAACAGTGAAAATAAATCAGCATCTACAAGTATTATGTACATAGCAGTGGCAAAGTTTTCATATTTTCTAGTGTGTCAACATGGTATTCATCAGTAACATAACATTGCACATTAATATAAAAATATACAACATTTCCAAGATTAACAATCCCAATGCATTTCGGGTGCGAAGCTGAACACTTCTTCAGGGGAAAAACAATTCTGTCAAGTGTGACATTTTTCAAATCAATATTTTGTCCGCAGTAATCTACCACACAATGAATACGGTAGTTGTGAGCCAACTAAAAAATATAGAATTTGCACTCTGAAAGGAAAGGTCGATAGTGACGTAAATTGGGCCCTAGAAGTACCCAAAGACTCCCCGAGAAATGTGGATAGCAAGATGAGAGCAATGTCTGTACTCGACCTGCTGTGTGACGCAAACAAAGGAATCAGTGCAAATGGTGATTAGGTCAATAGAACCTCATTCCAAGAAAAAATCACCCAGGCTCATGCCTAAAGTGCTGTTATAAACAATCAGGGTATCTAAATCAAACGTAAGACACAAATACAAAAAACAAATTCATACCCTTTAAAAGACAGTGATGAATTTCAAGCTGCGAAAAAAAACTCCGGTTCAAAATACTCTTTCTAATAACCTCTTGCCTTAGTTGAATCTGATCACCACCACAGGTCAATTGCACACGAATCTTACCGGAATGAATGAATATGAGATCTAGCGTCAAGTGCCGCTAAACGCGGACCCCTGTGCAAACAACCTGTGTGACATGGGTAAAAACAAGAAAACAATCCAATTTTAGATATAGCAGTAACTGCTAATAGCCATGTGATGTGGGAACCAATATTAAAGTCTCACCAGAAAATAAGAGAGAAACTCCACCCGTCCGTTACTGGGTCGCGGCACTCTGTTTAACCTTCTGTGCACGTGTTTATCTGTAATAATCGTCAAAAGTATCATCAGTCTCAGGGCCGGGCTGGGGCTCCTCAAAGTAAAAACTCATAGCATATCAATTATATGCACCAAGTGGTTCTGAATCCCAATCCGACCATTATACACCAAAGTTGCTTCTGACAAAGAACGCTGAAACTCGATCGCATACAGACCTTCCCCACCATGCCGTGCGGATTTAAAGAGACCGTATCTAGATCACATGCCGGTACACGGCAGGAAAACTTTATTACGTCCCCAAAAGTTAACATTTAAACAAACATGTTCATGTTTCGAGTGATTAACTACGCAATCCATGGCGATAAAAGCCATGTATTCTAAACATGACGTGGATATGAACTGTATATGCGACGAAATGATGGCTATGTGAATATGTGAGTTAGCAAATGATCTCAATTATCAGCGATTGTGATGCTATACAATAAGTACCTAATGCGAGAGTCTGGTCATAATCTGTGAGGAAGTGTTACTATACTGAAGTGCAACTCGGCTGATGGATGTTACATAATGATGCGAAATGAAAGATGAGTCCTCTACAAGCTTGCTTGAACAGAAGAGATATGAAAAGGGAAATGAAATAGAAAAACTGAGGATGATAGTCTATTTAACAAAGCGAAGAGAAAAGAGAAGAAATAAGAGTAAGAGAAGAGAGACAGAGTGCAAATTTTTACAAAACTTCAGAGAGAGGATAGTGGATGGGATTAAGCATGGGCGGAAAATCCGTTTCGCTCGCGGATTTTGCGGATTTTCGGTAAATTCGCAATCCGCGAGATTCGCGAATCTCCCGCAAAATCCGCAAATCCTCGAGCAGCGGATTTTGCTCGCACTGTTCGCGTGAGTTCGCGGCTTCCCAGTACAACTTCGCGCCCCGCGAATAAGTGCTAAATTGCAGAAATACGATCTTAGCAAAACTGAAACTACTTACCAGGTTCAAAAGTTCAGGCTCATCATTAGTAGCCATTTCCTGTAGTGCTTCCTGAGGGGCCCCTCCAGAGTTCAGTTGCCTACTTGCAACTATTATGTGACCCTGCTCTGAACCTCAGAATAGTTACACATATGCCACAAAGGTCCTGAATTACAGCTAAGGGAGACAAGCAGGAGCCAGGCTGGAAGTTCAAATCCATTAATCAGCCCCTTATTCATTATTGTCAGTTGGGGCAGGGCAGGTGTTGTAACTAATTTTGCAACAATGAAAGCACTTAGCAAGTGCAAAAGATCACTAATCAGGAAGCACTAAGGAAGCAGGTGCCAGCTAAAAAAATATTCTGTGACACATTAATCAGCCCCAAATTAATTCAGGTCACTTGAGGCAGGGAAGGTGTGCTTTGCTTTGCCACAATAATGTACACTGACTGGACAACCAGAGGGTGCTGTGATGAAACAGAGGGTGGCATGGGTGGGCCAGAGGGTGGCATGAGTAGTCAGAGAGTGGCAGTGGTGACAGAGAGTGGCAGTGATGAAGAAGAGTGTCCCAAACAGGCTGGACACGTAGAAACAACAAGTTCGCAAAACTTGCGACCCGACAGGTAAGTTCACGTTTGCGAAAGTGTACAAAACCCTCGCGAACTGGCAGAAACCCGCGCGAACACAAAAAAAAAATCCGCAAATTCGCGAGAATTCGCGGATTTTGCGAATTGCGAGTTCGCAAATCCGCAAAATTCGCGAACGCGAGATTCGCAAAATTCGCCCATGCTTAGATGGGATACATGTGTTACAAAAAACATAACATTTTGTAATGATCATTAAGCTCACCCAGGGTTATTGTTCCTAGTGTTTTGATCCAATAGGTCTCCCTACGCGCTAGGGCTGTGTTTATGTCTGTGCCTGGACTGATGTTAATGCGTTCTAGAACTGTAAAATGTACTGAGGTATGGTGTGTGAGACTTGTCCCCAGTGTAGGGCAAGAGGAGAGGTAGTATTTTGATTCCTAATCCTGCTCTTGTGTTCTATTATCCGTGTTTTTATTTTTCGTCTTGTTCTGCCTACATAAAGTAGACCGCAGGGGCATTTGATGGCATATATGGCTTTCTCCGTATTACAGTCGGACGTGTGCTTCAGTTGAATCCGGTTGCCTGTATGTGGGTGCATAAACACATCTCCTGGGATCACATTACTGCACTGGCCACAGTTGTAGCATTTTTTCATGCCTTTATTGGGTTGAGCTTCTTGGCATTTGGATTTCAGTATTTCGCGTAGATTCCTCGATCGATTGTGTGCGAATAGTGGTAGATCCCTAAAAAGGTTCACAAAATCTGGTTAATGTTCAATAATTTCACAGCGTTTTCTGATTATTGCTTTAATCTGTGCTGCTTGAGTGGAGTATTTTAATACAAATACCTCACTTTGGGATGCTGCTCCGATGGATGTCTTCAATAGGTCTTCCCTATATTTTTGAGCTGTCCTTTGTTCTGTTTGAGTCAATATTGCCAATGGATAACCCCTTGCTTGATATCTCAGTTTTTGATCTTGAATCTGCTGGGTACACTGTTGCTCATCAGACGGGATTCTTTTTATCCTCGTGAATTGCGAAGTTGGTAGATGTCTTTTCAGCGAAGTCGGATGTGCACTCCCAAAGTGCAACGCGTTGTTTACATCAGTGGGCTTTCTGTACACCGAAGTGACTAGACCTTGCTATGTTTTTTGGATCTCTATGTCTAGAAAATGTATTTTCTCTTCTTGGATGTCATGTGTGAATTGGATTCTGGGGTTATGTCTGTTCAGTTCATTGATGCACTCTTCCAACAGAGTCTTGGAACCCTTACATATGCACAACAACAAAAAATATCTGGGGGTCAAAGAGTAGGTCAGTAAGTCAAGCAAGAAGGACCACTATACCAAATGCATGCAAAACAGTATCAGTGAGAAACAATAGTTAGTGAGCGGTCAAGTCAAGACTCAAGAGTATATGGAGAAAAATGTATTGTTCCCATCAGAAGCCACACTGTACCGCCCTTGTTGTCATCATTTGGGATCTCCTTACCCAGGAGACACGTCGGCCGGTAAGTAGTTACCGTGACCGAGATGTGATGTGAGGGCAGAACAGAAGGGTATGATAGTGGCTAATGAAAAAAGCAGTGTCTGGTGATTGGAGTGAAAAAGTGAAGGGTAATGATAAAATTAGGTGAGTTGGGTGGAAAAGAGAAATTTATTAATATCCCCCAATCCCTAAGATTAAAAGGCAGGTGTGGGTGCAGGTTTTAAATAATAACCGCACTTATTGGTGGTCGACATGTTTCTGCATTCACAAGAAAGGAGTTTCTAATGCATTCTTCAGGACCTAAGAGATACACTACTGCTTTGTAAAATAGAAATAAGATAAATAATGAAAAGATATCACCTGGACATCCAGGCGGACTCAACCGTATACCATATATGTAGGTTGAGAGGCTTCACCCCACCTGGCTGCAGCGCAGGTAAAAGGAGCACCGCTCTTTCCGTCGGTGTCTCCGGGCAGTCTTCAGTACTGCTCGGGGGGACCCTTACATATGACCAAAATGTCATCTATACAACGGAAAAATGCTACTGCATTGGTCTTCAACTGAACATTGGTGAGAATGTGATTGTACTCAAAGTGGGCCATAAAGGTGTTGGCATACGAAGGGGCTCCAGGAAAGCCCATGGATGTACCCGTCTTCTGTAAATAAAATGTATTCCGCCAAATAAAATAACTGTGGTATAAAGAAAAATGTAACAGTTCAAGGAGTAAAACCTCTTGATCAGATGGTAAGGATGAGGCCAGCAATCTCCACTCCACTGCCTCTAGGTCTTCATTGTGGGCTATAGAAGTATATAAGGCAACTACATCTATATATTTTTCCGTTATATAGATGACATTTGGTCATATGGAAGGGTTCCAAGACTCTGGGAGTGCACATCCGACTTCGCTGAAACGACATCTACCAACTTCGCAATCCACGAGGATAAAAAGAATCACATCTGATGAGCAACATTCCAACGTGAGGTATTTGTATTAAAATACTCCCCTCAAGCAGCACAGATTAACGCAATAATCAGAAAGCGCTGGGAAATTACTATCAGGTTTTTCCCTTTTGATAGTAGTTTGCTTTGTATGGACTGAGATGTTTCTAAAAGAGCTGATAACATCAGACTTATTGGCAGTCTCGTCGAGGCAAACTGAGAAGTCGTCTTTACAACTATTTAAAAGACACTTACATAGTTTTAGCGAGTCAACACCTGCCAACTTAACTGTATAACCATACAGTCTTTTGATAGCAAGATCTTCCACAGGTTGATTTGCCAAACTTTTACTAGTTACCACCTTGGCAGGAAGATCAATAAAAACACTAACGGGATAATGGTCGCTAGAAGCGACGGGATGTATTTTAAAATGGCTAATTCTATCGGCATATCTGTTTGATACTAAAATATGGTCTATAACAGGCCCGACCATTAAAAGTACTGCTAAACTGAATTGGAGGTATACAAATTGTTTGCAAAACTCAAATCCATAGTATATTTAAGCAGATTATAATAATTGCCAGTAGCAGAATGCAGGAAATGGGACATATCTGTGTCATCATCTAGTGCTATACCACAGACATCTCCTGCTGTGTGTAAACAAGGCCCAGAATTAAAATTCCAACCCCAGATTAAGCAAAGGTCTTTATTAGTTATTTGCTGGATATTACTAAATCTTTCTGCAAGTGCTTTAAGATTTGTTCAGTGTCCCCAGCCGGTATATTATAAAAGTTTATTAATACTGTGCAGTGAGAATTATCTATGCACAATTTAAGCACCCGATAATACATTTTAGAATCCACAAATTCAATCTTAAATACATTAAGCCTATATGAGATATAGGTGCTTAACCCACCCTTTTTCCTTCCCTGACTAGAGGGAACTGCCGGGGTGAAGAATGTTTCACACCCATCTATGTGTTGTACATTATCAATCCAGGTTTCTTGAATACATATAATATCGAATTGATGGATAAATTGTAACCATGCAGGGTTGGTCAGTTTGGCCTTAAGGCCTGCCACATTCCAAAAAAGAATTTCCATTTGGTTTGTCCTAGGCACACCCTGCAGTGCATGATCATTATGGAAAGGATTAACAATGGGCACATTTGAATATTGACAGGAGCTGATAAATGGACATGCGTAAGGCATGTTAATAATTTGTTGTGATGTTCTGTTCTCGATATTTGGGTCGACAGAGGTGTCTCCCACCTCAATGTCGACTTGTTGTGGCATGTTTATATTTTGTTGGAATATTCTATTCTCAAAATTAGGGTTAACGGAAATGTCTCCCGCCTCAATGTCAACTTGATGGACATCAGCCAAAGGCACTGAACATGATAAAATTTGATCAGATAGATTTTTTTGGGTTATTTGGGTTTGTACAACACGATTACTTCTGTTTGCAAGTCAATCAACATTCCCCAAAGAAGAAAACATATCAAATCTGTTAGACAAAGGTAAATTAAAGTGAGAGTGATTTATAGAATGAGAATAACTGCTGCATAACATTAGGAGTATAATTTATTGGAGGGTGAAAGTAACCCAGGGGCAGTACGTTTATTCCCTGATTAACCACATGATTAGATCCTAGCCTGAGCAATGTCTCTTGTACTAAGCTGGCATTTTAAACGTAAGAATAACAGTCTCTGGCCAACGTTTTTTCCCTTTTCCCCACCCATCCCACCCTTCTTACCATTCTCTGAATAAGGCATCTGTTAGGCCAGATTCAGAACCAAGGCAACAGAGAGCCTTGTTTCTTAGGGACTCCCAGGATTCGATTGACTTTGAAGTGAGTTGTGGAACATTCATTAAAATTATTATATATGAGTGGCCTCTGGGGGCAGGTTTAAGAGCACCTCCTCCCCATTTTCTCTCTCCCGCGGGGTTACACGGAAGCGAAAGACCACTAGGCCCTTTTTTGCACTTGCGCTTTTTTATGATAGTATTAAGATCACTCTTAGGACCAACACATTTCCCAGAAACCGATTGCAAATTATCACCAAGAGAAGTCTGGGGTCCCCTGCCATCGTTCAATGCACTTGTCGGACCATTCTGCAGACTATTAGTGGAACAAGCAACCTGTATTTTTTTCAACAGATCCTCAATAACAGGTGTCATAGTCAACAGTTTCTCTAAAGGAACCAGGGCTGACCTACTTCCAAGGCCTTAATGGCCTTTGAATTCTCTAATGTAAAGAGAGACTCGCTATGCCCCGACATATTGGTGAATACATTGTCCAGATGCCCAAGACGACCATGCAAAGAAACAACATTTTTGTCTATTAGGTCTTTGATCTGTTCAAGGGCAGAATCCAAAGCTGTCACACCAGCAGCAATGATAGCAGTTTCATTTTCCCAACTGGAGGGAGACGCTGAGGGGGGTGCGTCCATAATCTGAGGGCCGATGGAACAAGTGGCGACCGCGTGTTTGCACTGAGGCGCCTTTTGTTGTTTAGGCTTCTGGGCACCCACACCCTTGTGTTCCTTGGGTGCCTTTACCTTTGTGCCCACCATGAGGAGGTTAGAAGTCAGAGTCCTTGTAGCTATACTAAGCCCGCTAGAAGTATTCATGTGTGATGCTATTGAGTCCTCAGACTCGGAGACCGGAGTATTGGAAGTAACCCGAACCGCCCCTAGAATGGTGGGAAATAGACAGCTTTGATGTTGAGGTAGGCATCCGGAAGTGTATATATCATCTTTTTTGCTTGATTACTTAAAATCATTGCAATCACAGCATCATAATTAACCAAAAAAACACAATTATATTTTAAAACAAGAGATCTTCTCTTCATATAATTCAAAAAACAATCCCATATAGACAGTTTAAAACCTTGTTGATAAGCCAAAATCTAGCCACCTTACATCTTGAATTACATAATACAGGTTAAAGTGACAGTGTGCTTTCCATACTTATCCATAAGTATCATAAGGAAATATTATCGACCAATAAACATTCATTTCCCATCCTTTCGAATGATCTAATGTGCAAAATGTGCATCAGTTTGCTGCGATGGTAACCCCGCTGATATTATATTTCAAATTAATACCATCGTAATAATTTAATCAAGATTATAAATCATTAAAATCAATAGCACCAAGGTCATAAAATTAGAGGGGATCTACACTATATTAAACATTTATCTACTGCCATTAAAAATGTTACCAATTGACATAGTAGTGGAACCGATTCACCGGACAATGACATGATTAATGCCTGACGAGCAGATCTCACACCACTCATCAGAAAATAAGGTCTCAGAAAGAAACGTCTAAGATTAGTCAACCTCGGGCATACAAGTACTATATGTACAAGAGTTTCCTGTGGCCAACCACAGAATCTACAATTAGAGTCCGGCCACTGTTTAACCCAAGAACGAGCGCCCTCCTTTGATGTGTTTATACCCATACGTAGCCTTAGATTTTTTTTTAAAACTTTACAGAAAAGAAGACATTTAAATATGGATGAACAAGCGGGGATTGATATGAATTAATCACGTACCATGCATAGTTTTTTCCGCTAAAGCAATTTTATCCAATTTAAACTATTCCGCTTTGATATGCTTTTTTAAAATTAGTTTATAGTTAGGCATTTTTAAAGCGGACAGTTCAATTTCCAGGCTGATATCATGTAAGGATGCTAAGATACAGGCTCTCCATTTTGCAGTGTAAGCAGATCTATCAATTTCTTGCCAGCAAATATTCCCTAATGATGCTGGGGCTGATGTTGCTAAAACAGCCATGCATTTTAGGAAGGATCCTTTTGATACCAGGCACTGTCTTTGGAGACCGAATTCCAGTCTAATTGCTGCTTGACACACTGACCTGTCAATTCCAAATGTTGCTTTAAAAACCTTCGTCGTGTATCAAGAGGGAGAGAGAGGACCAGAAAGCTAGCCCGTATCCCCGTATTATATATATAATTTAATCAAAAAGAGGCTAGCTGTTTGCTTTAAAAACCTTAACAATCATTAAGTCAAGCAACTTCACATTTTTTCCTCTAGTAATTGGAGAGCCATAAATGAGGCTAGGTTGTAACTTGGCTTTAATTATTTTTAGAATAGACTCATACGATTGATAATTCAGTGATTTCTTTCAACATTTAAAAGCATGGATCAACGTCAGTCTTGGCCCTTAAATCTTTAAGGTGATTATCAAATATTACCTCTAGGTATCTATATGTCTTAACCATATCAATTGTGCCTGCTCTGACTTTCCAGGAATTAAACTTCTGTTTAACTACACCGATTTTCATCACTTTTGGTTTTTTGACGTTCAGTTCAAGGACATTCAGCTGTATATAATCATCAAAGGAAGTAATGAGTCTCTGTAGGCCAATGGGGGTATGGCTCGCCAAAATCGTATCAGCAGCATACTGGAGGTAGCCAATTTCCACTCCCCCAATCCTAGGAGCATGGCACTTGACAACATCCAAGTGCTGTGGAAGGTCTGATAGAAATAAATTAAATATGTAGGGGGCAAGGACACAACCCTGCTTTAGGCCATTATAGGTTTTGATCCTCCTTGATAAGCAGTTACCCTCCCCAATCTTAACTTGAACCCAAGTGCTAGCATACAGAAGCAGAATAGCTTTCAACAGTTTCATTGGAATTCCCAGATCGGACAGTTTTTCCATAACAAGTTTTGAGGCACAGAATCGAAGGCTGCCTTAAGATCAATAAAAGCAATATATAGATTTTGCTTATTCAAGACCGCCTTCTCCGCAAGCAATGTTAGGGCCAACACATTGGTGATAGTGGATTGACTTTTCTGAAAACCAGTCTGATTGAATGGAATACTACTCCCCTTCATAGCCCAGTCTTCCAGGTCTATTAGAACACAGGAAGCAAACAATTTTGCATCAACATCAGTCAATGAAATTAAACGATAATTAGCGGGGTTTGAAACCGTACCACTTTTATAAATTGGTTGCACTATGCTACCTTGCCACGACACTGGAACAACTCCCAGTTTCAGGACATCCCTAAATAGATTATGCAAAAAGGCTGCCCACAAATTACTATTAACACGAAACAGGGCATTCGGTAACCCATTAGGTCCTGGGGCACCATTTGATCGCAGCCCTCGTAACACGGTCAGTATAGTATAGCACGGAATTTCTAGATCAAGTTTTAGATCAGGACTAGAATAAATAGCATGATCATTAGGGTTCAGATCGGAGCACTCTTCATTGCCCACATAAATTGATGATTAGTAGTGTGTAGTGTGTGTACCTAATGATGAACGCCTCTGCAAAGAAGAGGGATCTTAAGAAAACCGCCTCTCTGTTAATTCGATCTTGTGACAAAGTAGTGATTCGGCGCTCATAATGAAGGTATCCAATGTCCCCTTGGCCCCCTTGCATTTGTTCACAGCTGGGTTACTCATAATTATGTTAGCAATGTGCCCGTCACCGCAAATTTTATAATTAGAGGTCTCTGAACACATACAGGCAGAAAGGGAAAAAATAAGCTCCGCTATACCTGAAGCTAGATAACTCCTGAAATAATGGCGAGTGCCAGTTGTTAGGGAGCAGGCCCAGCCCAGTCTCCTCTGGTCTTTGATTGGCCCAGTCTTTGGTCCAGGCTTCGTCTGACACTGTCCGGGCACACGTCCTGCGCTGCGGGAGTCTGCAAGCGTTTTTCTAGTGCCTCAAGGTGCTGTTGGAATGCGTGTCAGCTGTGCCCTCCTCCCGACCACAGCAAAGACACTCCAGGGACACATTCAGCCCGCCCGCCACAGTCGTTTTTAGTAAAATAGACCCCGTTGAGATACTTAAACTGGACCAGGAAGAGTCGCATTGCTAAGGCCGCACCCCGCTGAGCTGCCAATGCCTCCGTCCAGTCCTCCTCCTCTAATGTGCCCACATCAGCCTCTCAGTCTCCCCGAAGCTTCTGCAGTGTCGGGGAGCAATGAATAACTTGGGATTGGTAGATCAGGGTGATCTTTTCCTGCAGGTTCCCCAGGAAGTCTTTAGCTTCTAATGGACTAAATTCAGGGAGAGACTCCAGACCCTCCATGCTGGGGGTCAGAGAGGAATGAAACTGGAGGTACTGAAAAAAGTGTGTCTGTGGTATATGGAATTCCCTCTAGAGGTTCCGGAAGGACTTGAGCATTGTGCCCCTCATGACATCTCCCAGGGATCACTGGAAGCCTTGCAGGGCCGCAAATTGGGGCAGGCAGCCATTATTCCACAGAGGGGTCTCCCAAGTCAGCGTATTCCACCATCCCATGCGTCGAAATGGATGCCTCCAAATCTGGAACACCCCCCGTGTGACTGATGGCATCCCCCTCCTTAGCCGCGCTGAGTGTGTGTAGCGAATGGTGCCCCCATGAGTTGTCGTTCCAGAGCATATGCCGGGTCTCCCATATCGCTATACCACCACTCATTAAGGAGGCCTGGTAGTATGAGAGAATGTCTGCGGACGCGAAACCTCCATAGTAGGGGGACAGGAAGCATGTACGCAGTGCTAGGCGCACCTTACCAGCCTCCAACAAAAATTGCCAGAGCACAGAATTCACCAGCCGGAACCATCTGGGCGGGATCAGGTACGGGTGATTCTGTAGCTATAAGGAAGCGGGCCCATCTTGAATATTGCCGATCTGCCAAACAAAGTCTGAGACATACCAAGACTTAAGGTCTGCACGAACTTCTTCCCACACCGGAGCCAGGTTGCGCTCCCAGGAGATTGCCGGTACATCCGAGAAGTATCCAGGTATTTGAAGCCCGCCACGCCAACTGGACCGAGGACGCCCACCCGCCTACTTTCGTTCGATCTCCCAGAGCTCACAGGTTGGACTTGCGGGGATTCATATACAAGCCCGATGTCTCCCAAACGATCTGCATAACGCGTAGAACCCACGGCCCCGTCTTGTCAACCGCTGTGAGAAATAAAAGAGGACATCATCCGCATATAGCAGGATCCTATCGGACAAACCCGGGGCCCACTCGAATACCCGGATCTGCGCATCAATGCGCACCCACGCCGCCAATGGCTCCATGGCCAGGGCGGACAAATATGGTGACAGAGGACATCCTTGCCTAGTGCCCAGTCCTATTGAGAAGGTGGAGGAGGCCACGCCCGCTACCCGTACCGAAGCTGTCAGCCCTGTATAAGGGCATTATATAGGAAAGGAAGCGCGGGCCCAGATTGAGTCTCCGCAGCAATGCGAATAGGTAAACCCAGCTCATGGAATCAAAGGACATATCCATATCCGCCAACAGACAAGCTGCCGGTTCCCCGTCTGCCGTATAGCTGCCAACGCCACATGTGCGTTCCTAATGTTGTGCCTGGTCACCCTCTGGGGCATAAACCCCGCCTGGTCAGGGTGTACAAGAGCCATGATGTGGGCAGGAGGCGATTGGCCAGCACCTTTGCCAGGATTTTAGCCTTCACGTTTAAGTTTAAAGTATTTTATTCATTCAATGTGACACATCCAAACTTATATACAGCAGTATAAGATCAGCAAATGAAAAGGAGCAAAAGTCCGGCATGTCACAACATTTTAGTACAAACATCCCCCACCACCCCAACGTCCCAATGCCCCACCCAACTCCCCCCCCCCCCCACCCACTGTCCAGTGCGCTACTAACATGCAGCCTATCTCCCAAGGCTATAGGTAATTGGGGAGGAGGGTCTCATCCCTCTCACTGATCTGGCGCTGGCGGGCTCGTAAGCCGTAGGAGGCGGAGGTACCTCGGACAGGTGAGCTCCCTGAACTCTGTTAGCAGCAAAGAGTGGAATGGTTGCCACAGTTGATTAAATTGCGTTACATCCCCAGCCACCACCAAAGACAATTTCTCCATACCCAGCACGTGCCAAAGTCTGTGGAGCCAGCCCGTTATCGTGGGTACCGTGTCGGTACACCAGTGTATCAAGATATTCTGAACTGCAGAGCCGAGTGCAATGGCGATCTGCCTGCCTCTTCTGGACTTGAGGGGATACATTAGATCATTTGGGAGTCCTAGCAGGGTATATGCCGGGAAGCGCGGGAGCTCTATGCCTAAATGAGAATCAATTTCATCCAGCACTTCCTTCCAGTAGTCAGTTAAGAGAGGACAGTCCCAGAGAATGTGCGTGAGCGTACCCCGGTGTCCGCACCCCCCCCAGCATGTGTCTGTCTTACTATGGTCGAACTCATGGATCCGCTCAGGCGTATAATACAAGTAAGTGGACACTTTAGTAAAAATATCTGTGAGGCCCATATGATAGGCTGAGTGGCGCGCCCTATAAGATATGTGGTCCCATTCCTTGGGGCTCAGTGTCCTCCCAAGCTCCCGTTCCCATCTAACCCTCCCTGGATTGTGGAAGTGTGTTGAGGGTAGTTGCAAAAACTTATACAGGTCCGAGATTAGTTTCGAGTCCGATGTACGGGACAACAGCCATCTCTCACACGATGAGAGCATCCTATACGCCACCTCCCGCACCTGTGGCTGAAGGGCCCAATGCCGAACCTGCATATAACGGTGTCTCTCCGTTTCAGGGAGTGAGAATTCCAGCCGAAATTGTGTGAACGGGATGACACCCTCGGGGCCATACAGGTGACATAATGCTCTGCATCCTGCCTGCCGCCAATGTGTGAAAGCTCCTTTCTCCATCCCAGGGGTGAAGGCAGGAAATGTGGTGAGGTCATATCTAAGGTAGGTCGCATCCCAGACCCGCAGAGGTACCCTAGTAATGAAGGAGGCGTAGAGATTCTTAGGCCGATGAGTCCGATGTAGGAACGGTATCTCCTGCAGAGGCCGCCCCGCCACCGCTTGGTCCTGGAAAAGCCAGTGCTTATCCGACTCCCACCTGCACCATTCGACCAAGTACCTCAATTGCGTCGCCTGAAAGTATTTACGGAAGTCGGGAATGCCCAGGCCTCCAGCGTCAGGAGACAAAAGGGAAAGGGTCCTGCGTAACCTAGGCTTTTTCCCCTGCCAAATGAAACGGGCTACGTCCGACTGCAATTGCTGTATTCACCCCTTCGGCGGCGGCAGGGCCCTAAATAAGTAGAGCACTTGTGACAAAATCGTCATCTTAATGGCAGCAATCCTACCCAACCAGGAGAGGATGCCGCAATTCCAGCGGCCTAGCTCGGTCTTGATCTTGGCACCCAAGGCCAAGTAGTTGGCTGACAACGTAGGGGCAATCTGAATCCCTAAATATGGTATCGCCTCTGAGGACCAAAGTAACGGGAACCTGTTCTGCAAATATGCCTTGGTATCAGGCGCCAGGGAGATATCCAAAGCCACCGACTTCCTCATATTTACTTTAAAGCCCGAGACTGTGCCGAACGCCGCCAGTTCTTCCATACAGGCCGGAAGTGATGTCCGGGGTGTAGCCAATGTGAAGATGACATCATCAGCGTAGAGACTAACGGCATGGGTAAAGCCACCCATCCGTATCCCCTCCACCGCCGGTCGCGTCCGCACCCTTTGAGCGAGCGGCTCCATGTAGAGAGCGAAGAGCAAGGGTGAAAGTGGACAGACTTGCGTTTCTGTAGGGTGACCACTGAGAGATCTTGAAAGAGGTCCACCCTATGACCTCTGAACTCCAAGGAGGGCTTAGTGCGAGCAACCCTTAGAATCCTTTCTTTCAGGGGATAGTCCGGCAGGAAGGCCAGAAGATCGGTGGGAGGCGCTGGGGCTCTACGTCGTGGGCCCACTCTATGTGCCCTATCAATCCTGAGATTAAAGTCTGCCGGCTCACCCAGGACCTCCCAGAACAGATCCTGCAGGTAGGCGGCCGCATCTTCCCCGTCTTCTCCTAGCGGAACGCCCCGGACCCTGATGTTGTTCCTCCGGGAACGGTTCTCGAGGTCCTCCACATGGGATTGTAGATCAATCTGCTGGTCCCGGAGCCTGATCACTTCCTGCTGAAGCTGTGTGAGTTCCTCGTCCCGGGCATGTCCCGCTTCTTCCACGGATGAGACCCTTTCTCCTAGGCCATCAACCTCTCTCCGGACCTCTCGCACCTCCCCCGCCACTTCCTGCTTAAGAGTCTGGAAGTCCTCTCGTAGGGAGCTAAAAAGCGACTCAAGGAATGACCTGGTAACTGGCGGCTCCCCTCCACTCGCCCCCTGTGAACTGCTAGACTGACTTGGGGAGGGCTGTCCGCGGTCTTGCCGAGCATTGCTCCTGTTCAGCATCTCCGGTAGGGTGCGGTCACCCTTCCTGTTCCCCCTGTTGCCGGCCATCTTGGGCGCCAAATAAAAGTGTTCAATCCTCACCAGCGACAGTAGCGTTCACTACACCGCCTAGCTACCCGTTGGGTGACCGCCCTGACCGGATAGGTCGTACGTCGTTCCTGTGGTGCAGTCCAACCCCCGTTCTCGACCTCCTCGTGCTCTTCGGGCGTCAACTCCTGCCCACTCCACCTCAGTGCTAGGCCGGTGGGACGTAGCTTCCAGTCCAAAATGGCGTCCACGCTCCGTAGCACGCTGCCTCGCAAGTAGCTCCCGAGCGGACCCTAATCCGTTCACAATAAAGGAGCCGACAAGTCCCCGCGGCCTGCCGCTTCAAAGGCTTCTGAGACCCCACTGGGCCAGAGTTACACCGCCAGGCACCCACCACCTCCTATTTGGCTTCAGCGGGTGGGACGGTCTCGTGCCCCGAGCCAGGCCAGGCAGGGCCTCCGAAATCCGCTCCGGTCCCACACACGGCTGTAAATCAGCCGTTCTTCTTGGCGGGGCACCAACTTCTCGCCGCCTCGGTCGCTTTCGCTCAGCGCCACAATCAGCGGCTCCCCACTGCAGTAGGGGGCGGACCCGAGCTGGTCCCCGCTCCTCTCTAGGCCACGTCGGCGGCCTCCGCACAGCGCCTCAGGCTCGAGTTTGCTCACAGGGCGGACCCAACGCCACTTCCGGTCAGGCCGCAGCTTTCGAGGGTCACCGCTCAGCTTCCACAGTCCGCTTACAGTGCCTTCTAGCGCGCAGATTTTCCTCTCAGCAAGGTCCGCTAGTTCTCCACTGCACCCGCCGTCGCCGGCTAGCGACGATGGGGGGGAGATCAGCAGTGAATAAAGTGTTCAGGGGCCTGGGCCGGAGGAGCTCGCCGAGGCCGCGTCCTACTACTCTGCCATCTTGGCCATGCCCCCAGCCTTCACGTTTAAAAGGGAAATGGGGCGATACGAGGCATGATGCTCTGGGGTCCGGCTGGGCTTATGTAACACCACTACCTCCGCATGCCTCAAATCTGGGGAGGCAAGCCCTTTTCCCGGGCCTCCTCCACTACCGCCCGATAATAAGGGGCCAACTGTACATTGTAATGTCTAAAGAATTCGCTTGGAAACCCATTGGGACCAGGTGCTTTTCCGGGATCGAGCTTCCCCCAAAGCCGTGCCTAGATTCTCGTCTGTCAAAGGAGCCTCCAGCTGATCTTGCACCTTATCCGGTACAATTTTGGGGGGTAGGTCTGTTATGAACTTATCGATGATGGGCACTGACAAACATTCCTGGGGAGCATAGAGATCCACATTGTATGCAGCAAAGCTCTCCACTATGACAGAGGGGTCTGTAATCGGATTTCCTGCCAAGTCCTGAATTTCCGGGAGGGCCTGGGAATGAAAGGTGCCCTGACAAAGTTGATGCAGCATCTTGCTGGACTTCTCCCTTGTCCCCCCATTGGTATATTTTGCTGCACGTCGCCAGCCAGACCTGGAGTGCTTCGTCCATTAATAGGGCGGCACAGGTCTGTTGGGCAGGGAGCAGTTGCCGCACATACTGGCCCCCACCTGGCTCTCGACTCTGGTGCTAAAGTGCCCCCATGTCTGCTTCCACACATGTCAGTTTCTCCCTACGCTTCCTGCGGGCCGCCGCGCACCAAGATATGTCTACCCCTTGTAGTGTAGGCTTCATTGCCTCTCACAGATTCGTGGCGCCAGGAATGGACCTCTCATTAGCAGTCAGGTACTGGGCAATTGCTTCACTCGCATGCGTCTCACACTGAGCGTCGCCACCAAAATGGTTGTTCCCCCTGCCTATTGAGAGCTCAAGGGAAACCGGAGAGTGATCAGAGAGGCCGCAAGGCAGAATGTCCACCAACGCCACCCTGTCGACCACCGCCCGGGGAACAAAGAGATAGTCAATTCTGGACAGTGATTTATGAACCGCTGAGAGGTAGGTGAACTCCCTTCGATCCCCATGGATACGCCGCCACACATCATTCCAGTCCAACTCCGTCACTAACGAATGCAGTTTTGTAGGAAGATCACTCCCGAGCCACCCCCAGCTCTGGTCCTATCCTTGGCCAGATTCAGAACATAATTCCAGACCCCGCCCACCACAGACAGTACATCAGGAATGTCTGCCCACAAGGAATGCAGATTCTCTACCAGATTCCATTGTAGGGTGGAGCATAGACACTGCCCAGTACCAGGGGGTCTTCCCAAATCCTGCCCCGGAAAAAAAGATAGCGCCTCTGCGTGTCAGTCCACTGTTGTAGATGCGTATAGAGAACCCTGCGGTGCATCAGGATCGCCACTTCCTGTGAACCCCTTGTAAACCCAGCATAAAAGACCTGTTGGAACCCATAGCGCTGCAGGCAAAGGGCCTTTGTACCCATGCGGTGCTTCTCCTATAACATAACATCTGCCTTGGCCCTCCTTGCTTGGTGGAGTATTGCCCCTAGTTTGATTTTATCAAGGGCCCTCCGCACGTTCCAGCTGATAATGCAGAGACTGCCCGGGGTTACCTGTCCACTATAGAGTACCCTAGCCATGTGGGAGCGTATCCGCCTGTAAAACGGATATTGAGCTGTGGTGATGCATGTGTACAGTGCAGCGGACTTCTAGCGGACGTGCGATTTGAAAACAAACAACCCCCATCCAACAAAATCCCCACCCCATACCTCAAAAACACTGAAGTATCTGTCGCAGTGGGGCTAGTTCCAATCCCCAACGGGGGGATGGAGACTGCCCCAACCAATGGATCCCTAACTCACAGCCCATGTCTCTAACCAGTTCAGCCCTGGCGGAGAGACGTGCCCATATCAGGACTACCCCGAGCAATGCTTCAATACGGCTCCGTAGCACCCCCACCGTCTCCACATATTAGGGTTCAAGTGTTTGTCGCCCTGAGGTAGAGCCCCCCTGGGAGGAGGAGGCGCTGTAGGATTGGGAGTGCCACCAGGATCAACAGTTTTGCTATAACTGGCCGTGGGCAAGCCCCCTCCGGGGGTTTCTGTACGAGCGCTCTGTAGGCCCGCTCCATGACAAAACACCGGGACATGGCCTCAGGGGGAAGAAAGCTCTCCAGACATTGCGTGAGAAATCGTTCCATGTTGCCCTCCTCGCAGCCCTCCAAAAACCCAACAAAACGGAGGTTGTCGCATCGGGCCCATCCCTCTGCATCCTCAACACGGAAAGCAAGCCCCTTCTGAATGGTCTTCATCGCAGCAACCTTCTGCCTCAGCATTGTGACATCATCCTTCACCTCAGAGATCCGGGTTTCGGGCTCAGGAATACTGGACATCGCATTGCGTAGATCTTGGTGCAACAGCATGACATTCGACCCAACTGCCCCAATTTTTGCATCCAACATGTCCCAGGATTGGGTGATAGCTGCCATGAGGGCCGCATTGTCCGATATAGCTCCCGACAGGTCCCTGAAGGTCCCCTCGGGCCAGTAAACTTATCAATGGGGCCCTGCTTGGTCGCACCACTGCCACCTTTATCCCTCGTCATGGCTACCCCCAGTACACCACACGGAGACCCGGGATGAGCCGGGCAGGGGGCAGGTGTGTATACCACCGGCTCCCGCGGCCCATACAGACCGCCGAATGGGTACCGTCAAACAATCGTGGCTGGTGAGACACCCCAGGGGCCACCCAGTCAGGGGCTCCCAATCACGTGTGCGCGGTCTGACTGACCGCCGAAGCGATGGCACCGTAGGTCGATAGAAAAGGACCACACACGCCCCCGCAGCCGTGCACAGCAGCCACTAGTTTCAGGGGCCTGATGTAGGCCCAAGCGGCCCGACCAACCGCCGATGTGGGCGCCCCAGGCTAACCCGGGGGGGAGGGGGGCAGAGTACCAGATGACGGGCCTCTCAGCCCCCTCCCACGCGGCCAGGCTGCACCACCGGTCCCCCACTACACTGCTAAGTAAGGGAGAAGCGCCCAGAGAAAAAAACTCAACTTTCCACTAATCAACCGATGTAGGCGCCCCTGACCGTCTAGAATGGACTCCGGGGGAAGGGGAAAAATGAAGGCAAGCTTGCGAGGGACTGAATCGCTGCCCCCACGACCCAATTATGCCGCTGATCCCCCACCAGAGTATCAAGAGAAGGAGGGAGCACCGTGGACAGCAGGGCAGCCCCATGCGGTCTGACCGACCGCCAGCATTGGAGCCCCCGAGGGCCCAGGATAACTCAGCGGGGGGGGGGGTGGTGAGAAGATGGCAGGTCCCCCAGCCACCTCCCTCGCAGCCCGGCCACACCGCCGATCCCCACATCAATGCCAGGAAGAGGGGGGCACTGTGGATAGCATTCCCACCACCCATCACCGACCTCCACCGATAGCCCGCACAGTCAGGGGGCCCAGTCACAGGCAGAGGCCTTCTCACCTATGCGGCCCGATCCAGCTGCCGGGTCTCCTCCTCCGATGTGGTCTCGGGCCGCGGCGCAGAGCAGCAGAGCAGCGCTCCCGTCAGCCACTGCTGCCCTTGCTGACACCGGGACTCTCCGATCAGCTCACCACGACGGCAGGCGAGCAGAGATCGCCACCTCCGGTGATTTCAGGCACGTCTCCACCGCCGACAGCTGGGCCTCAACACCGGAGCAGTCCGATCTCACCGCAATGAACCGCCGTGGGTTCCCCAAAACCACACAGGGAGAGTATGTAAGCAGTTCCACGCTGCGGGGTCGTCTTGATGATCTCTCAGACTTCAGGGAGTCAGGATTAACGAAGGATATTCAGCGGGCTGGATGGAGCTCACTCAGCACACGTCTGCTGTGTTGGGTTGCCAAGCCACTCCCCCTCAAAGCAAAATGTTTGATACATTATTTGGCGTATTGGGAAAATGTGAAGAGAAACTTCGAAGTAAAGGTAAGATTTGAAGATTGGAAATAGTATTGGATGTGTTATTGGTGTTGATTTTGTATTACATTGGCAGGAATTAGGGATTTGTTTTTTTCTAATAATCTAGTTGATCGGTATTTTTCCTCTGCTGTTTATGATGAAACTAATCTGACATCACTGTGAATAGTGAAGTTAAGTAGTAGCTGATGACAGCAAAAAAGAAAGAATTGTTTACCAAATGTTAAATTATTTTGTATTTAAAAACTCACTGTAATTTGTGAAATATATTACATTACATAGCAATTTTGCAGTTTATTTTATTTAGTTGAAAAGTTAGAAAAAACAGTACTGAGAAATAGCACAATAGTAGTTCAATATTTAAAAAACTTGAAATTCACTAAAAAAAAACATAGGTTTTACAGACGTTCTAGTTAGAAATTTGCATATAAAAACCTTAGAAATCCACTGAAAAAAATATAGGTTTCAGAGATGTTATAGTTAGTTGGACATTTGACTCATATCCAACCTGAGATTTGCTTGTTACAGTTAGTTGAACAAACTATATCTAGCGCGCCCGCAATGCACTGCTGATGACGTCACATATTACATCACTCATGACATGGTCAGTGACATCACTCATGACATCACCCATGACATCACTGATGACATCCACGTGAAAGTCTGACACCTCCTCACACTCTAATATAACTTTTGATACACGCACTCAGTCAAAGAATCTTTATTCGATTTAGTTAAAAATCATACAAAGAGAATTAAAAACATTTTTATACAGATAAAACACAATTAAACAATTTCATACCAATCAAGTTCATATGGCGAGGTATTTGAGCAAAAAGATTTTTTTTAAAAGATGTTAAAATGCAATTCATATCTTGCGTGATTTAGATCTAGATCTAGCCGCCGCCAGTAAAAAATTTGCCATACAAAATGTGATACGAATATTACACAGTAATTGAAGATAAAACAAGGCTGGTCTCACCTGGGAGAAGCCAGCCTCCCTTAAGACAGGTAACAAATGTCTTTCTATAATCTGAAAAGAAACCACAAAACATAACAAAATGCAAGGTATCTTGAACAGAAAGATTATCACAAGTACAGGGCGGGGCTGTCTCTGGTTTGACCCATGTATTAAAACTGCCTAGATAAAAGTGTATAAGGTTAAATCTGAACTTCGCCAGAAGAAACCTGTGAAATGGCCTAGTAACAAAACTTAAATAGGGTTCCAGTGCAATGGAATTTACTAGCAAATAATGTCGTCTCACTGCTGGCTTGTGCAGTTCCCTTTCCTCACGACCCACTCTTGCCGTTATCATGAACTGTTTTTTAACAATGTCTACATCCTGTTTCCTGATGCCAGAAGGGTCTGTAAAGAGTTCTGGGCAGCCCAATTCCGTAAAAGATTTCTTCTGATAGGCCAACCATGGCACTCTACTACGATGATCCAAAGACATGACATCATTCATTATCCTGTGATTACGAATTAGTTCTTTACTGAGCAATGTCTTTAGCCAATAAATTAAAGGTGCTAAGTTTATCCTACCACAAACGTGATCCAGGCCCACTTCTGCATGTATGGAAAAGGTTGGCGTAGACTGGGGGACAGACAAAAGGGAAAGTAAAAATCTGTTTTCTGCCTTTTGTATTGGTTCCAGGCAAACATAACCCCATAGTGGTGCGCCGTACATTGCCAGTGAAAAACATTTACTGCTATAAACCTTTAAAAGGGCTTCCATCGGTCTAGCGCCCAACCTTTTTGCAAAACCCAAGAGAGCCACTGATGACCTGGTCACCGCCAGGCTTTTTGCCCTAACCTGAGGACCCCAGGAACCCCTGTCATCAAAAAGCACCCCCAGGTACGGAAAGGCCGAAACACTAGTAACGACTTCGCCCTTGCATTTCTGTGGTGCCCAACAACCATGGTATGTGACTTGTTCGAGTTAACCTTCAAGTCTAGTTGGTCCATGAAGGTACCAAAGGCATCCAGGAGCCGTTGAGACAGACGCCGGTGCGGGCCATCAGCGCCGCGTCGTCCGCGTATAGGAGAGCAGGGATCTTAACTTCTCCTACACAAGGAACGTCTCCGTCCACTGCTTCCAGGTAGCTACCCAGACCATTGATATAAATTGTGAAAAGCAGGGGGGCCAGTATGCAACCCTGCCTGACCCCTCGCATGGAGTTAAAACGGGATGTGCACCTTCCCTCTTTGGTGACCCGCACAACTGCAAATAGCTCTTGATAGAGTGAAGCCATAAACCTGACCAGTGCCTCATCGATCCCGATCCTCAGAATGATATCCCACAACTTAGACCTGTTCACCAAGTCGAAGGCCGAGGAGAAGTCCATAAACGCAAGGTATTGTGACACCTCCATGGCCACCGTATACTTCGAGATCAACAGATGTAAGTTGGAGCACTGCTCTATTGTTCCTCTCTTCTCTCTGAATCCGTATTGGATGTCAGCCAAACCCCCACAACTCTCCAGACTGTCCCTTAACC
Organism: Lissotriton vulgaris; assembly: GCF_964263255.1. Taxonomy (NCBI): domain Eukaryota; kingdom Metazoa; phylum Chordata; class Amphibia; order Caudata; family Salamandridae; genus Lissotriton; species Lissotriton vulgaris. Next base: position 904,131,586 of record NC_141695.1, read on the forward strand.
TGGCCAGAAGGACTCTGCCTAAGATCTTAATTGCAGAGTCCAAAAGGGATATGGGCCTATAGCACCCTGGGTCATCCCGATGACCCTTCTTGAATATGCAAAAAAAGAAACAATGTCCTGAGAGGTAAGAGTCAGTAGACAATTAAAACAAGCATGCACATAGCATTACTTTGAAAGAAAGAAGGAGAATATTCGTTGGTATGACAAAAGATAGTTATTCATCTTTATATTGTAACATTAGTTCCAAGGTCAGAAGTATACAGTTGGGAACAGCACTGCATACATTGAATTAGTAACAACCTTGTGAAACTTGGTGCATAAAAGTGTACAAAGTGCAAGTGGCGACGCAAGTGAAGGTGAATAGCGTTGGCGGCGCACTGTGCATAAGGTGCAAGTAATTTACAGTGAGTGGCTCAGCGGCGCATGTGACAGTGTGATATCACAGTAGGCAAGGGTTATTTCATTTGATTGTAGAGCCACAAGAGAGAAGTGCGCCTATTATTTAGGCTGTTAGGTCGACGGCGTTTCGATCCGGGTGAGTTCGGATCATCATCAGAACTTGGTTGTCTGAGTTAAGGAGTGCTGAAGTGGGATCCGAATAATGCGAATCCTCTTTTAAGTAAGTATCCTCAGGAGGGGGGCCGTGGTGACTTGTGGACACCCGCTCAAGGATCGTCTGCTGGCTGCAGGGGGGTACTTAATTAATCGGTGCCCCGGTCGGCTGTGTGATTCAGTCGATTTCACGAACGCTGTCTGATTCGGCGTGCGTGGCGCTTCTGAGAAGGCAATCGTCTTCTTGGATATGGGTACGATGGTAGAAGTTACCCAGGTGGTTGGTAAAGAGTTGCCATTGGCGGCGGCAAATACATTAGCTAGAACACCCGCCCATAGCTTTGGAGAGTGTATGTAGAAATCTGCTGGCACCCCATCTGGCCCAGGGGCTTTGTTCTTAGTAGTGGCCAGTATTGCTTTCTCCACCTCGGCCCTATTCAAGCATATGGGGGGGGGGGGGACTCAGGGACGGTCATGTTGTTCACTTGGACAGCCAAATCAGTATCTCCATAAACCGATCTAAAGTGGGCCAACCATTTGTCGTCTGGGATGACACAATCCATAGCGGAATTGGTCGAGTCAGAGAAGGGCTGGTTAATTATGGCCCAAAATTGCCTGCTATCCCGTAGGATATCTGTACAAAGTAAATTCTCCGAAGCTTCGTTCTTGATTTTGTCCTGCCTAACCTGGATAGCTCCCTTATATTCCTTTCTTAATATAGCAATATCTGCCCTCACCCTTGGTTGTGCCTTATGAGCAGCCATTAAAGATTTGTGGGCTTTCGAACATGATGCATCGAACCAGCGACACTGGTTGCTTGCGCCCTGCCTCAGTTTGACCATGAGGTTCAAAGAAATGTCACTACAAATAGTTTGAAAGGCACCCATTATCTCGTAATCTGGGGCACCTGGGTTCTGGCAGATCACCACCTGGTCCTCAATTTTCAGGAGAATGTCAGCGTAAAAATTGTCCGGGACCACGTTTGCCCACTTGAGCCTTCTACCCTGGTCCGCTGGGCATAAAGTGTGCCCTGTTTCTACTTGCCCCGGCATCGGCCCCACAAAGTCCCCCCAGGTGACCTCAAGAAGTACAGGGTTATGGTCACTATGGGGAGAGGGAACTGTACAGTAAGAAATAGCCCTATTTAGGATAGCAGGGGTCACAAATATGTAATCGATAATTATACCGGGGACTGTCCCCTTAAAAGTAGGTGTTCTAGACCCCCCCTTACGCAGACGTTGGTTCTGAGAAGTTGAAATTGGCCAATAAATCTTCCAACTCCTCGCCCAGTTTGGTATGCTCGAAGTGGGGTCCCTCAGGTCCCGCTACCACCGCAAGGTTAATTGAGCTACACAGAAGTTTACTGGGGTGAATATTAAAATCGCCCATTAGTACGTATTCAAAATTGGTATGTGTATTATGACTGACTGAGGTTAAAAAGGAGTCTAGGGCGGCGATGTTATCACAAAAATCCCTATTCCCTGAATTATAAAAGTTCATAAATAATGTACTCTTTGTGGGACTAATTTCCCTTTCAACAATTAGGATATTTGAGGAATCGTTTTTGATCTGCTTTTGGGGCCCTTTGAGAGCTAGTGAAAATCAGGTTAGAAGACCTCCCCTAGCCCTACCTGCATTACTGGGGGTGGCAGCCACAGCAAAACTGGTGAACCCATCCAACCAAAAGCTGGAGGAGGTATCCCATGTTTCTTGTAGGGCGATAACATTATGCTCAGAGACAAATCTAGACCATGCATTGTCACCACTCTTGGAACTAATTCCTGCCACATTCCAAGTAAGCATTTTACACACTGCAACCCCATTTGGATTACCGCCCCCCTCTGCCGATGTTAAAGTCTAGTTTGTTAGTCAGTCTGTGTCCTCCAGGCCTGACAAGGGGGCAAAATGGTTGCTCGTAACCAACCCACAACCCTCATATGCACCCTGGAGAGCCCGGGGAGGGGGTAGTGGCGGGGCAATGGGTCGCCTTAAAGATTGTGAATTTGTTCAAGTTCAAGAATTTATATAGCGCACTACTCACCCAGAGGGTCTCAAGGCGCTTGGGGATGGGGTTCATTATTTGTCGAATAGCCAGGTTTTAAGTTCTTTTCTGAAGGAGGTGTGGTTCTGTGTAAGGCAGAGGTGAGTGGGGAGTGAGTTCCAGGTCTTGGCCGCCAAGTAGGAGAAGGATCTACCTCCCATGGTGGATCTTTGGATACGCGGGACTGCGGCAAGGCCTTGATTGGAGGATCTCAGTTGGCAGGTGGGTGTGTAGAAGGATAGTCAAGTGTTGAGGCATTCGGGACCTAGTTTGTAGAGGGCCTTGTGTGCGTGGGTGAGGAGACGGAATGTTATTCTCCTGTTGACGGGAAGCCAGTGAAGATCTTTCAGGTGGCCGGTAATGTGATCTTGGCGAGGGATGTCCAAAATGAGTCTCGCTGATGAGTTTTGGATGCGTTGGAGTTTTTTTTTGTAATTTGGCTGTAATTCCGGCGTAGAGGGTGTTTCCGTAGTCTAGTCGACTCTAACCAGAGCGTGGGTGACAGTCTTTCTTGTCTCGACGGGGATCCAGTGGAAGATTTTTTTGAGCATACGAAGTACATTGAAGCAGGAGGATGAGACGGCGTTGACTTGATTGGTCATCGAGAGTGAAGAGTCTAGGATGAAGCCTAGGTTACGTGCGTGGTCCGTGGGTATGGGTGCTGAGCCCAGATCCGAAGGCCACCATGAGTCGTCCCAGGCAGAGGGGGTTGATCCTAGGATGAGCACTTCCGTTTTGTCTGAGTTAAGTTTAAGGCGGCTGTCTTTCATCCATATGGCTACTTCTTTCATGCCTTCGTGAAGATTGGTTTTGGCGGTGTTGGGGTCTTTGGTGAGGGAGAGGATCAGCTGGGTATCGTCTGCGTAGGAGATGATGTTGAGGTTGTGTTGACACGCGATGGAAGCGAGTGGACTCATGTAAACATTGAAGAGGGTGGGACTGAGTGATGATCCTTGTGGTACTCCGCAGATGACTTTGGTGGCCTCTGATTTGAACGGGGGAAGTCGGACTCTCTGAGTTCTCCCAGTTAGGAACGAGATGATCCAGTCCAAGGCTTTTCCTTTTATGCCGATGTTGCTGAGGCGTTGTATGAGTGTGTTGTGACAAACAGTGTCGAAGGCGGCGGAGAGGTCGAGTAGAATGAGGGCCACTGTTTCTCCGTTGTCCAGAAGTGTTCGGATGTCATCTGTTGCTGCGATGAGGGCGAATTCAGTGCTGCGTTTGGCTCGAAAGCCGGACTGTGAGGGGTCGAGGGAGTTGTTGGATTCGAGGAAGGCAGCGAGTTGGTTATTGACGGCTTTCTCAATGACTTTGGCCGGGAATGGGAGGAGGGATATGGGGCGGTAGTTTTTAAGTTCGGAGGGGTCTACTGTGGGTTTCTTCAGGAGGGCGCCGACTTTGGCATGTTTCCAGCTTTCTGGGAAGGTGGCAGAAATGAAGGAGCAGTTGATGACATCACGGAGATGGGGTGCAATGATGGAGTCTGCTTTGTTGAATATGTGGTGGAGACAGGGGTCGGTTGGCAAGCCAGAGTGGATGGAGTTCATTAGGCGGATGGTGTCTTCGGTGGTGATTGGGTTCCAGGCGCTGAGGTTGTTAGAGGGCGGTTTAGGTTCTGAGGGGGGTGGAGAGGATTGTTTGTTGGAGCTGTTTTCGAAGCTGTTATGTATGTCAGCAATTTTGTTGTAGAAGGAGGATAACGAGTTGCAGAGGTCTTGGGTGGGAGTGATGTCGTTTGAGGCTGCGGTGGGGTTGATGAATTATTTGACGATGTTGAATAGTTCCTTGCTGTTATGGGCGTTGTTGTCGAGGCGAATCTTGAGTGCTGATTTCTTGGTGTCTTGGATCAGCTGGTGGTGTGTGCGGGTGGCTGCCTTGAAGGTTGTCATGTTGGTAATACTGGGTAATGATTTGTTTGGTTAATACGGGCTAAGGGTTGATAAAAGAAGCCCAGAGGGACAGGTCTCAAATGGTCCCTTGTTGATATTGTGGAACCGTCCCAAAATAACCTATCAGCCAGGTTAGCCCTGCTAAAATGTATTATCACACAGTCCCCCTGTGTGGGTTTTTAGTTGTTTACCAATCCAACCCACCCTCCTTGCATGGATAATCATATCCGCAATGTTCTCCCCACAGCATTTCTCTGAACACCACCTATTCGCCTTGACCATAAGGTCTGAGGTTGATTCCATCTCTCCCTCCTTAAGTGGGGGGACCCCTATGAACACAGCAACTAGTGGGGACGCCTCCGGTGGTAAGTTAAGTTTGTATTTGCAGGGGGTAACCTTCCTATGGGCAGGTGGACTAGGCGGATTTAGAGAGGGTGTCTTGTCCGCCATATTAGGAGTGCTGGCCTTTATACAAAGGAGTGGGGCTTTGGTAACCTGTGAACTATCACCCAAATGCAATACCCTACTTGAAGTCTGTGCGATTGGCCTATTACCAGGTACCTCCATACTCCCTGCACGGACGGCCCCCTGTCAAGTGAGTCAATATGAGGGGGTATGGAGTTTACAAGTCTATCGCCACCAGCACCCTGCATCGAGTGGCTCAGGGAAGTGACCCGCTTCCCCTAACTGACTATATATCCTTTTTGCCGAACTTGTGCTTAGCACACGCTGCCCCTTAGACAAGTAAGAATGTTCCTCTCACTTGAGAGCATGGACGGTGGCCCGTTCCGCCACTGCCCTTTTGGTATTTTAGTGGGGATAGCCCGCTGTTGGTTGTTGTTATTCATTGTTTTTCCCTGCCCTAATGTCTTCCTGAACTTTGCTGAGTGCACTACGGGGGGTGGAAACGGGAGAGCTGAGAGAACCACTGCTAGAGCCTTTGGCGGAGCCGCTGCTGATGGGAATGTGGGGGAGGACTGTGTATTGCCAAAATGTCTGCCATAAAAATATGTACATGGAACAGAGGTATGCACACACCCGCGCGCAGGTACCAAATTTACTCCTACTTGAAAAGGCAAAATGTGCAGGTCGCGCTACTGCAGGAAACACATCTGTGTGGGGCGGAGGTGACAGCGCTGAGGCGAAGATGGAGGGGACAATTGTATGCCACTGGATACTCCTCATATGCCCGCGGGGCGCTGTTGTGGGTAAAGCCGGGAACTCCTTTTGTAATGTCAGAAGTTCACACAGACACGGAGGGAAGGTATGTCCTAGTAAAGGGTCGCATGGACGGGCAACCATTGGTCCTGGCGTCCGTTTACGCTCCAAACACGGACCAGGGCACCTTCCTGGCGCGCATATCAGAGAAATTGGCGCCCTGGCATGGCGTCCCATGGATACTGGGAGGCGACTACAACACGGTACTAACCCAGTGATGGACCGCTCGGTCCCGCCAAGGCCAGAGGCAACATCCCAGGGGGCCACGAGGGCACTCACACAGTGGGCGGCACAATGGGACCTGAAAGATGCATGGCGTGCGCACAATCCTGATGCTAGGGTGTAATCTTATTTCTCGGGGGCACATACGTTGCACGTCCGCCTTGACAGGTACATGGTATCAACGGAAATGTTGCCACATATCACTGACTCCCAATACCTGGGCCGGACACACTCGGACCACAACCCCCACACCCTACACATGGCTTGGGAACGCCCGCACCCACCAATCCCCACATGGCGACTACAACCTGCCCTACTGCTAGACGGCCCCTTCAGAGACTCCCTGCAGGCCTGCGTAGCACAATACTTTACTGACAACTCAGACACAGCGTCCTCCCCGAGAGTAGAATGGGACACATTCAAGGTGGTGGTAAGGGGACACTGCATGAGCACTCAGGGGAGCATACAGAGGAAGTTGGAGGCGGACTTACGCAGGGTGGAAGCGGACTTACTCTGCAGGGAACAGGAGGCGGTGGGAGGCGCAGGAGACCGGCTGCAGGCGGCCCGTACAGAGCATGAAACACTACTGGAACGGCTGCGACACGTCAACTTCGCGGCCCACTCGGCGCGGGTGCACCAATACAGTGACAAGCCCGGTAGGTTATTGGCCTGGTTAGTCAGGCAGGAGAACCGCACGGAGCCAGTATCCGTCATCCGCACCGCTGAGGGAGAGCTAGTGTACACCCAAAGCAAGATACATCAAGCGTTTGTGGGGCACTATCAGGCCCTATACAAATCACAACTGAGAGTCTCCGCGGCCTACATAGCAGAGTACCTGGCGGACATCCCGTTGCCTTCCCTCACAGGCTCGCGGCAGGACGCCCTGGGGGCACCATTCTCCCCGGAAGAAATGCACGAAGCCATTTTCGCATTGTCCAACGGCAAATCACCTGGCCCGGATGGACTACCCGCCGAATTCTTTAAGGCATGTTCGGACACGCTGGTTCCGGAGCTGCTCAAATTGTACCATACTGCGATGGAGGAATCAGCACTCCCAGACTCGCTCAATGAGGCAAACCTAGTCTCACTATTGAAACCGGGCAGGGATGGCGCACTCATGGGATCCTATAGACCGTTGGCCATGCTGAATACCGATTATAAAATCTTCACCTCCCTCCTGGCCCGCCGCCTAGCCCTAGAGGTCCCAACTCTGGTACATGCGGATCAAAACGGCTTTATGCCGGTGCGGAGCACATCTCGTAACCTGTGCCGCCTCTTCCGGATTCAGGAAGCGGCCTTGACACATTGGCCTAGATCGGGGTGTCTGGTCTTGGACCTGGAGAAGGCCTTCGATTCGGTGGAATGGCCATACCTGGGGGCAGTGTTAGACAGATTCGAGGTGGGAGATGCCTTTGCTGACATGGTCGGACTACTCTACCAGAGACCCAGTGTCCGAGTGAGGACGGGTGGGCTGTTGTCAGAGAGGGTCAGGGTGCGCAGAGGCACCAGACAGGGCTGCCCCCTGTCGCCCCTCCTCTTCTCTTCTCTTTAGCCATTGAGCCCCTGGCGGCCCTGCTGCGGGACAGAGGAGCGGAATGGGGGATCCCACTGGCTGATGGAACGCACACCGTCTCACTCTATGCAGATGACCTGCTGCTTTATGTGCGAGACCTCACTGCGGTACCAGCCGAGCTGTCGGACATCTTCCAGACCTCAGTGTCAACTGGGCCAAGTCCGGAATATACTCGTTCAGCCGAGACCAGGAGGAGTGTGAGGTGCACCTTGGAGGGGCCCGGCTCGCCTGGTACCCGACCACGTTTAAATACCTTGGGCTGCACATCTACAGAGACCCACAGGACATACTGGAGGGCAACCTGGTACGCGCCATTTCCTCCCTGCGAGCCCAGATGTCCTTCTGGAAAACTCTGCCGCTGAACGTGCCCAGCCGAATAGCTCTTTCCAAAATGATAGCGCTCCCCAGGCTACTCTATCACTTTGCGAATATCCCTACGTATGTCCCCACACGGATATTCCGCGACCTGGAATCAATGCTTCACGGCTTGATCTGGAACGTGGGGCGACCACGAGTAGCGCTGGCTAAGCTGTACTCCCCGACTGCGGAGGGAGGATTGGCTGTCCCCAACATGGAGCTGTACTACCTGGCCGCACAGCTCCAATGGGTGACGTACTGGCTCAGCGATACGCATCTAGACGATACGGCCACTGCGGACCACCAATGGACCCACCCCCAGGTTTGCGCCCTGTTTCACCCGTTGACCAAGGACCCCGTCCTCTACCCTTGCATATGGCCGTGGCCCGCAAATGCTTTCTCCGTAGCCTGAAACTGACACAAAATGTCAGACCGTATGCTCCTGCCCTCCCACTGTTAGGCACCCCCAGGAGGAGCGGGATGGTAATGCCGCGTAACCTGGAACACTGGATCACAGCCGGAGTAGAGACCATGGGCAACCTGTCTGCTGACGGGGCCCTGCTCCCGTTTGCGGAACTATCAGAATACATGGGACTGCCGGCTGGGCAATTCCTACTCCACGCGTCAGTTCTACGGGCATACACCGACTCCTGGGGAGACATCCAGGATGAACCACCGATGCACCACCTGATCCAATATCTACACGTGATGGGCAGAGGCTCGCACATCACGCATTGGTTAGCGCAGGCGCTTCTCATCCACACGCAAAAACCCACATAGCAGATCAGGGCTAAATGGGCAGCGCACCGAGGGAGGTATTGGACAGATAAGGAGTGGAACCTAGTCCTAGCCAGTCCTGTGAACGTCCCCCGCAATTCCCGTTTCCGTGTCATCCAGCTGTACATATTGCACCAGGCATACCTAACGCCGGATAGAATAAATAGATACTTCGCGATCGACACTGCCGTTTGTCCCAGATGTGACCTGCTGGGTGCAGATATCCTGCACATGCTTTGGCACTGCCCAACCCTGGCCACGTATTGGGGGGAGGTGATATCACTCCTGACTCACAGCACGGGCCCGGGTCTGCCTGACACGTGGGAGGCGTGCATTCTCGGACTATATAAAAAGAACCAAACTAAACAAAACGCAGGCACGGTTCTGGGATCTGGGCCTCATCACGGCCAAACGGCTGCTCACTAGGCATTGGAAACGGCGGGAACCGCCTAACCCGACACACTGGTTCACATCCTTCACAAACTGGGCCAGGGCAGAAGGCACGGCACTCCACCGGGAAGAAATAGCGGGTCTGAGGCAGTTCCCGATCGCACAGCTCTGGGATGGCATCCTGGGGTCCCTGCAGGGGGAGGGCGCTGTCAGGGGGCTCACATAGAGTAAGCGACACTGGGAATGGGCCACAGAGACTACAGCTCTATTGAAGGAACCACCGCACACCGCGCCGCCCCCCCCCCCCCCCCCAACCCAGACATGGATCACCCAGCCCGCCCCCGCAAGTGCACTCCACCCCCCCCCCCCCCCCTTCCCCATATATGTTCACATGTTTGTAGTATTGGACCCCTGCTCACCGGCGGTGGCCTCTCCAACCCCCCCCCGACACGGTGGATAGACGCCGCCCCAGGCGGCGGACACAGGCGTAGACGCCGCCTGATACACCAACAGCTAGGCTACTCCACCTGACTGTTACATGCACCGCTAACCAGGCCGGCAACTGGCGAAGTACCACGGCCCAAAGGAGCTGTCCCACTATAAGTCTGAGAACACTTGCACACGCACACCACTGACCCCCTGATGTACTGTAGCATCATCGGCATACACCACACTGACCAGAGGTGTCCCCTACCAACACCGTGCAAATGGGACAGACTTGATGTGGCGAAGCCACGAAAGGAACATTGGGACATACCGATACGAACTGTTCTGTTTAGTTTGCTGAATTCACGGCTTAGTTCTAGAAAAAACTGAAAAATAAGACGTCATTTATGGAACTATTCTTTTACTGATTTAAGGTAATGTGACCATACTGTCTGTGACCTAACATGCCAGAGGCATAAGGGGCGCACCGATACGCCCTCCTGTACAGACTTGCACCCTCACGATTTACCGTTCCTTTGCAGGCAGCCCGCAGGGTTGTAGGCTTCGCTATATGTACTGCACTTTTGAACATTAATAAACGTCTTAAAAAAAAAAAATGGAGTTCACAAGTCTATCTAATAGGGAACATTTCTTTAGAAGTCTTTCCAGACAGGTGTTTAACATGTCCACAATGTCCTTCGCAATTCCCACAAGTAGAGGTTCAATCCTGGCTACAAAAAGTTCCTCCAGTTTATCTCCCAGAAGATCAGGTTGTACACTAGATGTGCCCATCATGTTGGCGCTTTTCCCCTTCTTCCGCCTAGCTGGTTGAGTTACCGACTGGGGGTTCTGTCTGATAGGGTTGATGGTCGGTGTTGGGGCAGTGTCCTTGGTTATTGGGCAAGGGGGGGGGGGGGGGTAACAATAGTCGCCAATGGTTCTAGGGGTATAGATGGAATATCAGTTGGGCCTAAGTCAGTGGGCTCCAAAGGATGAGGTGTTAAAATGTTAGTAGGGGACAGGGATGACAAACCCAGTTCATGCACGGCGTTAGCAATCTCCTTAGTTAGGGCCCCCACAGCTGAGGAGAGAAGTCATGATGGAGTTGGTGTGTAGGAACCTTAGCATTTTTTCCACCCTCCTCCATGGTCAGTGCTTTCTTTCGCTTACCCATTTGTGGCTGCAGATGTTAAGGGTATGGCCCTGCCCTGCCTCCTCAAGCCCCGGACGGCCCGCCCTTTGCCCGGGCTTAGCCTGGTGCCGCCCGCGAGTGTCCCGCGTGGCGTTCGGTGTACTTATGGCGCCTCCAGGCGCGTCACAACCTCCCTTGGCCTGCTGGGAGCTGTAGTCTGCTGGCCGGGACTACAGCGTGCGGTGGGCGGTGAGTAGCAAGCGGCTGTAATGACCTGGAGCCGTTTCCCTCACGGCGGCGTCAGGCTCCGCGATGCACTCTAAAATACAGCCAACCAATTTCGAAACCATAGACACACCAATACCAGATACCCATCCACTGATTCCTATCTATATATTGTGAGCCAGACATACACTGATACAGTCACTCATCATTACATCAGTATTATATCCACTCATACACCTATACATACATGTATACAATGCTTCTGATCCATAGTTACTCACACACCTGTTGTGTGCCTCTCTTTGCACACACCTACTCAGTCATGGCAAAAACCAATCACACACCCATGTACTCACCTATGCAGATATATATATACACCACCCGAGTTATTTATACACACACACACCACTTCCCTTATTTATATATATACTATCACATACTTACTCTTATACAATCCATACTAATAATAATGAGAGACCAAACCTTTGAGGCGGGTAAGCTCCGGAACCACAGCGCCAACCGGAACACCGCATACAGCATTGGAAAAGTGAGGCAAAGCAGATGGACATAGGCTATACACCAGCGCAAAATGTAGTTTGGAAGGGACAAAGCACGTTGTGGGACACAGTAGTCCGGTGGATGTAGCACCAGCTCTGAGGTGGGCGTGTGCGTTCAGGATTGTTGAGGTGGGCGTGTGCGTTCAGGATTGTTGAGGTGGGCGTGTGCATTCAGCGTTGTAAAGTGTGAGAATAGCGTCCTACACGTAGAAAATGTGTGACATCTAGGTACGCAGTCGGATGACGTCGAAGCGGCGGGTGGTGTCTCAGTGCACCACGCCGTGTTTTTGAAGTCTGTGGAAGTACGAAGATGTGCACAGCATGACGGCTGTGCCGCAATAGCAGACTGTGAGGCCAGACAGCAGGCACACACGCTGAACGTTTTCGCCGTCATCAGCGGATGCAGAGGCACATATCGCTGGGGCGCTTTATGACAGTAGCTGAACACATTTGGAGCACGCACACACGGTAAACAGCATGCTGCAGACATTCATTTTCATACCCCGAGCTGCAGACATTCATTTTCATACCCGGACAACGTCGGGACGGGCCGCTAGTCACTAATAAAAGTACACATTCATGTATGTACACACTTGCATTCAGTAACGTATAGTCAATTATGCACCCTAACACTCACATATACTGTCTAAAAACATATAGTTACTCACATGTATACAACAGACATCAATTCACTAATCAACACACCTGTACACACAGTCAGCTACCCACACAGCCCTTCGGAGAAGCACTTTTGAATTTATACAACCAGGGAATCAGCCATTCAGACATGTATGCAGTCAGACACCCCCCACCCACCCACATAGACACTCAGACACCTATACAGATACTCATACAATCAATCAACATATAGACACTGATGTAGCTACTCAAAAACCCATGCACCTGATTATACACCATCTGCGAGACTAATAGAGACATTCACACAGTTTTGTCACTAACCTATGCATTCAGTAACGGATGTTCAATCAATGACTTACAGTCAGTCATGCATCTACTAAATAATCCATTCAGGCACTTGTACATCCACTATATATGAAAAATATTTAAACTTTACAGAAACACAAATTCACTGGATGATGTCATGAGTGATGTCACTGTATATGTCATGAGTGATGTAATATGTGACATCAGCAGTGCATTGCGGGCACGCGAGTTCTAGTAAGCTCAACTAACTATAACAGTCGAATTTCTCTGGTTTTAAGACTCAAATATCCAACTAACTAGAACGTCTTTGAAACCAATGCTTTTTCAGTGAATTTCTAAGGTTTTTTAAATGCTAATTTCTAACTATAACGCCCCTGAAACCTATGGTTTTTTCAGTGTATATACATATATATATACATACACACACACATTGAAATGATTACTTAGCAGTAGGAGTAATTTTACAGCTGGAAGAGTTTCCTAAATTCATGTGCGGTGCATTTTTCCGCCATCTAGTGGTTGGGTCTGGAATTGCATTTTTTTTGTTTGCGGCGTCATCGACCACCCTTTGGTGCTAGGCCCATTCCTTGTGTGACATCGCCCGGAAGTTCCTGTGCATGGTAGCCTTCTTCGGATATTACCCCCTCTTTTCATGCGGGGAATGTGTTAAGATCTGTTGTCTGTAGGTGTTAGTTCTTTGGCTTCAGTAATATCTTGTCCCACCTGTTAGTATTCCTCCTTATAGGGGAGGTGGGTGGGTTGCATGTGAATCCATAAAACTCTTCAAGCTGCAAAACACTCCTACTGGCAAGTAACCATTTCATTAGCAGCATGAAACCTTTTCTGGATTCACATGCTGTGCATTAGATTATGTAGCGGTTTCCACCTCCTTGGGGTGGCTGTGGTAAGATGAGGAAGACTTTGTGAACAGATGTTGAAGTACCTTTGTTTTGTCCTACTTGAGCTTCCTTAGTCATCTGTATATCACTCAATGTTTGGTGAATGTGTGTGGAGATGCCCACGTTGCTGCAGCACCGGTCTATTGGCACATTGGCCATAAAAGCTAGGGTTGCTCCCTTTTTCCTTGTTGAATGTGCCTTTGGCCGTGTGTTTGGCCTGCCGAGGCATAGCATATTTGGATTGCTTGAACAATCCAACATGCAGTTGTCCCTTTTGTCATGGGTGCTCCTTTTTGGGATTTTAAGTAAGAGACGAACATTTGATTGTTGTTACGGATTTCCTTTGTCTCTTATAGATAGTACACTATAGCCCTACTTACGTCTAGGTTATCGAGGCTTCTTTCTAGTCATGTTTGAGGATCTTTGAAGGACATTGCTAGCTGGATGCTTTGGTTCAAATGGAATCTGCTTACTACCTTAGGTAGGAATTGAGGATTTGTCCGTAAGATAACTGTCTTCGTGGATTTGCATGTATGGTTCTTCAATAGTCAACGCTTGTAATTTACTTGCTCTTTGTAACAATTTTTCAGGGTGATGCATTGAAGTTCTGCTTTGTGCATGGGCTTGAAATACCCTGTCATTAGTTGTGTTAGGACTGTGTTTAAGCTCCACATTGGGGCTAGAGACTTTCTTGGGGGTGCAATCTTTTTTGATCCTTTAAAGAATCTTTTGATGACTGGTGCTGTGAAGAAATGTTCACATGATTTTCACCTGGTATAGGCTATACACTTTGCTGCATAACATTGTCTTGAGGTTTGTTTTCTTGCCTCTCAGTATTTACATTGTTCTTGGAGGGAAGTTCAAATCTACAAACTATGTATTCAGGCGCCAGGCTGCTAGGCCGAGCGATGCTGGGTCTGGGTGACAAATGTGGGCCCCTTGCATTGTGAGGAGGTGCTAGTCTGCTTTGAGCATGATCATTTGTCCCTTGGACAGTTCGAGTAGACTGGAGTGCCAAGTTTGTCTTGCTCATTAAGGGGCTATGAGTATTAGATTTGTTCCTGGTTGTCTGGCTTTCCCCAAGTATCTTTGTATTTGAGGAATCAGAAGAAAAGCATATGCAAAAGTCCCTGCCCATTTTAGTGACCGGGCATTCCCTTTTGATAGGTGGTGATTAAACCTGGAGAAGGAAGATTGGCATTTTTGTTTTCTATTGTTGTGAATCGGTCTAGCTGTGTGGGTCCCCCTGAAGTTGAAGACTTTTTGCAGGCTTCTTTTCATCCCCCCACTCATGCAAGCTGCTGTTCTGTCTGCTGAGTTGATCCATTTCTGTGTTGTCTTTCACTGGTCGGTGAATTGTCTGTCGGCTGAATATCCTTGAATTGACCCATTTTCAAATCTCCCGTTAGTTTGCTTAGGGTGAAGGACTTTGTTCCCTACGGTTTGTCGAGGTAAAACATAGTTGTGGTGTTGTCCGTTTGAATTAATACAGTCATTCTTTTACAATGTAGGCTTGGAAAGCCTTCAGTGCCAGGAATACAGTCTTCATTTCTAGGAAGTTGATGTGTTTTATGGAGTCTGCATTGTTCCATTGACCTCATTCTCTCAGGTGTCCTGAATGTGCGCCCCAACCCTTGTGGGACGCATCTGTTGTGATGGTCACTGAGGGAGTTGGTGTTTTGAAAGGTCTGCCTATTGCTATTTTCTTGGATGCTCACAATTTTATCTGTCTAAACTTTGTGTTTCATCCACTAGATCTTTTCAACTCCCTGTGGCTTGTGACCAGCTACTGCAACGCCACACCTAAAGAGGGCGCTTGTGAAGCCATGCATGAGTGATGAGGGGGATGCATGATGCTATCATGCCCATGAGTTTCATGACAGTCCCACTGAAGTGTGCAGATTACTTGATGGACATGTGCTTAACATGTTTGTTTTGAATATGTCTTTATTAGCCAGTTGTCTAGGTAGGGGTAGATGTGGATCCCATTCCTTCTTAGGGATGCTGCAACTGCTGCTAGGCATTTTGTGAAGACTCTTGGTGCCGATTTTATCCCGAAGGGGAGGACTTTGAATTGGTAATGAGTGTTCTCGTGGAAGAACCATAGGTATTTCTTGTGGGTTTGGTTCATGGGGATGTGTAGATAGGCATTCTTTAGATCTACTGTTGCCATGAAGTCTCCCTTTTGGAGCTGTGGGATTATTTCCTGTAGTATCGACATTTTGAAATTCTCTGTGCAAATGAACTGGTTTATGAATCTGAGGTCGAAGATTGGTCTTAGTGTGAAATCTTGCTTCGGGACTAGGAAGTATGGCAAGTAGTTTCCTTTGTAGTGTTCGGTTTTTGTTAGCTTTTCTATTGCTGGTTTTTGCAGGATTTCCTTTATTTCTAGTCTTAATTTTTGAACTTTTTCGCCTTTGGTCAATCAATCAGGGAATTGTAAGCACGCTACTCACCCGCGAGTCTGGAGGCCTTTGGTGGGTTTGTTAGTTCCATACAATATTTGTGGCATACCAAATTTAAAATCCAACTGTCTTTGGTGATGTCTTCTCATTGTTGTAGGTGGTGTGCTATTATGTCTCCCACTGGTGTGTGGGTTTTTTGTTGTGGGAAAATCACTTGGAATTTGCTTCTTCGCCTCTCGAGGGCTGTCCTCTGCCTCGAAAGGGCTGCTTTGGCTGTTGTTGCCAGGCTTGGTACCCGGACTGCTGATGTGACTGCTGTCTGCCGAATCAATTTTGTTGTTGGCCTGTTAAGAAGAATCCTTTTCCTGTGGGTCTTCTGGTGTTGAGACTTCCTCGTTTGAAGGTGCCCCTCTGTTGTAGGAATCCCATAGCCCTGGATGTTACCTTGTCTTTATTTATTTGTTGCATTGACTCATCAACTTCACTTTCAAAAAGGACATCTTCCTTTGGAAGGTCGGATAATAATTGAGGTCTGGACCTCTTGTTTGAAGATTGATATTTGTAGTCAGGCATGCCTTCACAACGTTGCTCCTGAGCACATTTGTCTGCTAGCTGTATCGGCTGCGTCTAGGGCAGATTTCAGGCTGGTATTTGCTATGTTCTTACCTTCTTGTATGATGGATTTTGTTCTTTTACTATCCTACTCTAGGAGCTTGCTCATCAGTTCCTCAATGTTATCCCATTGTAGGTGGCCATACCTGTTAAGAAGAGCATCAAGGTTAGCAATGCGCCATTGTGTTGCAACTTCCTTCTCTATTTTTTTCCCCACCATGTCCATTCTCTTGCTTTCTCTCTCTGGAGGTGGTCCAGTGGAGGAGTGGATGTTGCCCCTCTTTCTTGCCGTGGTGACAATGATTGAGCCTGGCACTGTGTTACCCTGAATGTATTTAGGGTCTTTTGTTGAGGGTTTACACTTCTTCTCCACTCTCGGTGTTACCCCTTTAGTGAGGCTGGTTCTATGAAGGCCTCTTTTCTTTGGTCCAGGATCCTTGGTAGCATTGGCAGGTATTGTGTCCCCTTAGTGGATGGTGCCTAAGTCTCTAGAAGAAAGCATGAGTCTTTTTTTTCTTCTAAGGCGACCACGAAGGTATCGGCTGCGCTCTTGATGAGGCTATTGTAGATGGCTATGAAGTCTGGTGGGAAAGCCTTTAAGGGATAGTAGCAGACCTCTTCTCCTGGGCTTTCTGTGTTGAGTTTGTTCCATTCTTCCTTGAAAGGCTCCAAGGCTTCTTCCATCTCTGGGGCACAGAGTACTACTTCGACGTCTTCTTCACACGGTTCAGGGGTACCCGGTTAATCGAGGATCTCCTCAGCGATTTAGACGTCGAGTTTCGCAGGAATTCGGAATTCCTTCAGAGCTCCGGCAAACTCTTTTTCTATGAAGGAGCACCATCATTTCAGCGGTTAGGCGTCTCTTCTTTTTCTGCCCCTCGAGGACCCTCTCCGCGTGAGGCCAGGGATATCCTCTTCTTGGATGTGGTGGTTTCTGGCTCCAAAGATGATGCCTTTCCTTTGGTGGCCTCTCATTTGGTTTGCCTTTGTCGTTTTCAACAATCTTCCCTCATCGGTATCCCTCGGCTGGGATCCGTGGGGTTATTTAAATTGCGGCAGACCCTTGATAGTAATTTTCTTCTACTCCTGGGCTGCCTTTTATGCCTTCTTTTTGTAGCACTTGGGTTCAGACAGTCGAGGGTTTCTTAACTTGTCAATCTTCTTCTCGGTATCCTTCATCAGCTTCTACTAAGCGTCCCCTTCGAGTATCTCGACGTCCGAACCCATGTGCGTCGATTCTGCGGGTACACCTTGGTTGTCCTCGTCGCTTGAGAGAACGAAGGTTGTTTCTGACTTTGTAGGATGGCTGCGTAGTGGTCTTGTCTGCCTCACAGTCCTCACCTTTGTGATCCTCTGCAGGCAGAGGTTATAGATGTCATGTGGATCGCACCGGGCAAACTTGTGGTGGCACTTTGGGCAGAATTTGAAAGGGATATTCATGGCCCCACCTCGCCCTCTGTTGATCCATGTGCGTTGCGGTTATGTCTGTTTCTCAACAGAAAGGAGGGTTTCCTGAGGTCCTTACTTTTCTCTGATATCTTCGTAGTCTATGAGCAGTGGTATCTTTAGATTACTTTGATTCTTTCAGAGATTTCGTCCAAATCTTCGGACAGTCTTCCTTTTGCTTACAGACCAAACAGCGTAAAAAATAATCTTTAATGTGGCTACCACGCACAGGAACTTCCGGGGCGCCTTCTGACGTCACACAAGGTGGACCTGGCACCTACTGTTTGTCGACGCCACAAAAAAAAAAAAAAAAATAAAAAAAAAAAAAAAAAAAAAAACGACAATTCCGGAAACACACCACTGAATGGCAGAATAATGCACAGCATGTGAATCCAGAAAAGGATTCATGCATCAAAGACATGTACTAACAAGTTACTTACCTTTGATAACGATATATCTGTAAGAAGCATTAGTAGTGATAGATTCCTGACCTTACCCCCAGGCGTCAGACTGGATCAGGAAAACTTTAGTCAGCAGTACCCCCTGCGTGTCAGAAGGTGGCGTTATGCAGCTCTGCATCTGTCAATGGCGTCGTTGTTGCAGAGATGACGTCGCAGCAGCTACTTAGACGCCACCCTTGTGCCATGACGTCAGTTCTGTACACAACTTTCCGCGCCAGTAATGTAGAGCCATCAAGAAACTGACCACTGGTGCATTGAAACTAGGGCCCTGAAAGGAATGACCTTAACCCTAGAAATCAGTTTGCAGAACGGGGCGGATGGGTGGGGCGGTATGGAATCTATCACTACTTATGTTACTTACAGATATATCGTTACCAAGGGTAAGTAACTTGTTCATCTGAAAGAAACAGTGATAGATTCCTTACCTTAAAATAGATACCCCAGCAATACCAACCCCGGTGGTGGGTCTGCGAACCAAGATCACACCAGAAGTCACTGAGAACAGAACGGCCAAAGAAGCCATCTCTCCGGATTTGGCTGTCCAGGCAATAATGCTTTGTAAACATGTGCAGCGAGGCCCACGTGGCTGCCTGACATGTCTTGCAGGGGGACACCACGTCCCAATGCAGTAGTGTCTGCAGTAGCTCTGGTGGAATGAGTAGGCAATCCCACAGGAGGTTCCTTTCTAGCAAACTAGTAACAGGCTTTGATACACAAGACGACCCAGCGGGAGAAAGGCCTTTTGTGTACCGCCCGACCTTTCTTGGTGCCAACGTAGCCAACAAAGAGTTGGGTTATCCACCCGGAACTGTTGTGTGCAGTTGAGATAAAATGAGTGCACTTTTTGGGTCCAGACGGTGGAGCCTCTCTTCCTCACTGGAAGGATGCAGAGGTGGAAAGAAGGTAGGCAGGGTAATAGTCTGCCCAATGTGAAAGGCTGTAACAACTTTTGGCAAAAAGAAAGGGTGGGGCCTGAGCACAACCTTGTCCGGATGGACAGTTAGGAAAGGAGGCTTACAAGAAAGAGCCTGGAGCTCACTCACTCGCCTAGCGGCCGTGATGGAGACCAGGAAGGCAGTTTTCAAAGTCAAGAGATGAAGAGGACAGTTGTGAAGAGGCTCAAAGGGGGCGCACATCAAGTATGTAAGAACCAGGTTCAAGTCCCACTGTGGCATTACGAAAGGAATAGGAGGGAAAAGAGGAGAAATGCCTTTGAGGAATCTATTTACAACAGGGGACTTGAAAAGAGAGGGCTGATCAGGGATCCTGAGAAAGGTTGAAATAGCAGAAAAGTAGCCCTTGATAGTGCCCAGAGCAGCGCCCTGCTTGGCCAAAGAAAGAAGGAACAGAAGAACTTCTGAAAGAGGGGCAGAAAGGAGATACACAGCCTTGGCTGTGCACCATGCCACAAATGTATTCCACCTGTAGGCGTATACCAACTTAGTGGAGGGACTCCTGGCTGCCAGAATGACATCATAGACTTCAGGTGGCAAGTCGAAAGGAATCAGCTGCCGTGGCTCAATCTTCACGCAAAGAGGTGGAGATTGGACAGGTTCGGGTGGAGGACCGTCCCCTGCTGCTACAGAAGAGCCTCCCGAAGAGGCAGATGAATCGGGGGTTCTATCGTCACACCGAGTAGCTCGGGATACCAAACTCTTCGAGCCCAGTCCAGAGCCACAAGCATGACTTGGGCCCGGTTGCGCCTGATCTTCAGCAGTCTGGGCAGAAGTGGTATAGGCAGAAAGGCGTACAACACACCGCTCCTGCACTAGCGAGAAAAGCGTCGCCTAGCGAGTGCTGCCTTGGAAATTCCAACACGCACAATTGCTGACATTGTACGTTTTCTTCGGTGGCGAATAGATCTAGCCAAGGCTCTCCCCAATGCCGAAAAAGACCTTGCGTCATGTCAGAGTGAAGACGCCATGCGTGATCCATCAGGCACCTGCAGCTGAGTTCGTCCGCCCTGGCGTTCAATGAACCTGCCAGGTGTTGAACCACCAGGGAAATGCCATGCTGTTCCAGCCATGTCCAGAGGCGCAAAGCCTCCCGACATAGGGTCCACGACCCCACCACACCCTGTTTGTTGCAGTATCACATGGCGGTGGTGGTGTCTGAACACCTGCACTACTCTCCCCTTGACAGAGGGAAGGAATGTCTTCAGGGCAAGTCGGATCGCCGAAAGCTCCAGAAGGTTTATATGGGGCCAGGATTCCATCGGAGAGACCAGAGGCCTCTGATCTCCGCCTCTCCCATGTCTGGTGCTATCTATTCGCTTACGCTTTTCCGCCGTTTCCATTAATACCGCGGGTGCTGTGGAAGATGCTGAGACAACCTTGCCTCATCCTGCTGATCGCACCTCGTTGGCCCAGGCAGGCATGGTTTTCAGAACTGCTTCTGTTGTCCCAGTGTGAGCCCATTCCTCTGCACCCTCGTCCAGACCTACTATCAATGGATAGAGGCCTAGTGTGCCATCCGGACCCCTCCACGCTACAATTGTGGGCATGGAACCTGAGTACCTTGAATTCACAGATTTGAACTTATCTCAGGAATGCAGAGACATCCTGGCACAAGCTAGAGCTCAGTCTACCATCAAAACTTATAAACTCAAGTGGAAGAGATTTTGCCATTGGTGTGTCTCAGCCAATGTTCATCCCATTCATTCCACTCCAGAGCAGCTTCTTCCATTCTTCTTAAGACTGACTCAGTCAGGACTCTCTCATTCTACCCTGAGAGTCTTCTTAGCTGCTATATCTCGCTCCAGACATGATGGCTCTTCTTCCCTCTGCTCGTCCAGAATCATACGACAATTCTTCAAAGGACTTTTCCGAAAGTTCCCACCAGTTCGGTGCCCTCCTCTATCGTGGCACCTCAATGTTGTACTATCCCAACTTATGAAGTCACCATTTGAGCCTATCCATAAATCGGATATCAAATTCCTCACTTGGAAGGTTGCGCTTCTTTTGGCTTTGACCTCATCTCGTCGCGTGAGTGACCTGCACGCTTTCACTATCAAGCCTCCTTACCTTCAGTTCAGGCCTAACGGAGTGGGCTCCGCACCAACCCCTCTTTCCTACCTAAAGTACCGACAGACTTTCATTTGAATGAGCCTGTGTTCCTTAAAACTTTCTTTCCGGACCCAAAGTCTCCTGCGGAGCAGTGCTTGCATTCTTTGGACATCAAACGATGCCTTAAATTTTATATTGCCAGAACTGCCTCATTCCGCCAGTCCGACCAGCTGTTCATCGCCTACGGACGTTTCCGTAGGAGACATCCTGTTTCCAAGCCAGCTATTGCTCGATGGCTTTCCTCAGCCATTGCCTTCTGCCACCAACAAGCTGGTAAACCATTGCAGTCTTCAGTGAGGGCTCATTCTACGAGGGCGATGTCTTCATCCACGGGCCTTGTTTGCTGGTGTGCCTCTTCATCAGATTTGCCGTGCACGTTCAGATTGCCGTACACGTTCCCTGCGGCCTGTTACACGTTCCTTTATTGAAACCCCAACACACCCCTCGCTTACTTCCGTTCCAGCCCGATCTAGGCTGAGACTCCCCCCCCGTAGCTTGGAGGAAAGGGCTGTGACTGCCTCTGTGGAAATGCCCTGGAGCCATTCGTGCTCGACCCCGAACCACCCGCTGATCCTGGCAAGAGCTGCGCATGCCATGATACCGTATCCAGACAATCCCAGGTCAAAGCCTCGTTAAACTCTTTCGCTTTTCTAAAAGCCACATCATAACCTTTCCACTCCTCACCTCCATACTTCTCATGGAAGTTCGTGATCCTGCTCTGATAACAAGCCAAGTCACTCAACAGTTCTGGTGTACGTTCAGCGATAATAGCCACAAAGATAGAAAAGGCCCTGATCCAGTTCATCATTGACTCCTCGACCCTGAATTCCGCCATCTTTGCCCGCCATACACTGGGGTGCCATAAATCCTTCTGGGTCTTTGCATATTCCAGCTCTCTATGATCAGTCAACAATGAAAACATTAATATACTTGTTGGCCCACACCATCTCTTTAGTAACCATGGGAACATGTTGCGCCAAGCTTTCCCGCCTTGAGGGTACCGCGCCCTCCCCCATCATCGGTAACGATCTCTTACCAGCTTCCGTCGCACTTCCAGCCGTGTCCATCGCTTTATCTTGGTTGTCTGCCGGGACCACCTTCGCCACCTGTGGGGAAATAGAAGGCACCTTCGCTGCCCCAGCATCCCTTGTCTGCCGTAACTGTTCAATAATTAGTCTAGCTTCTTCGGCCGGGTCTCCCGCAGCCGCGGATCCCCCTGTTCCCTTTTTCAACCATGGTAGCACAGCCGCTAACTGAAGCGCTAATTCCGGAGGCATCTGATCGTTCTCCAGCGGTGTGATGACCACAGGGATAGGCAACCCCCCGTCCGGTATGGGTACCGGGCTGGCCGCTGGCGCTACTGGGATTGGTGGTATCTCCACCGGGACTGGGGCCTCGCTAGGACCCGCTTTCACCCTCCTCTTTTTCCCCTTATCCACTGGGGTAACGTTTGGCAAAGCCGGCCCTATGACTCTCTTAGGTCGCCCTGAGGGGGCAGCTTGAGCCTCCACCTGTTTTCTGAGGGCCGCCAAGCCGCGATCCAGCCGGTCTACTTTTACCGAACTTTCGGTTCATCGCCACAACCTGGTTCACCAATGTACGCAGAATTCGTTCCATCTCGGAGCTCTTTCCAGGCTTCTTGCCAGGCATGTTCGCGTTCAACGTTAGCTCGGCCTGTCCTTCGGAAGTGACTCAAACTCCAGCTACGCCTTGCTGACTGAAACAGAAAAACAGATTACAAGTTCAAAAAACTGCAGCTTGTTCCCTTGAGGGCTCACGAGCGACGAGTGGTGCAGTCTTCAGAGCGCAGGAACAAGAGGACGCGGTCTTGGATTCCCGCGCCTTTTATCCAGCAGCGGGAGGGCGGGGCCGCGCCCCCAGCACGCCCATCGGTACACGGACTTCCGGGCGGGTGTTTAGGCCAACCCTTTTTTGGGCGGTAGGGGCGTGCTCCGGCCACGCCGCATTGGGCATACCGGCCGGGACACGCCCCCCCGCCTGCAATGGTTTCCCGGGGGATCGGGGCACCCATCCATACGTTCGGGGTGACCGAGTGGTCTCCCCTTTCCATTCATCAGATTTGCCGTGTAGCGACATGATCCAGCAGGCACACTTTCACCAAGCATTACTGTTTGGAGGCCATCAATGAAGCGGATACCGCTGTGTGACAGGGAGTGCT
Source organism: Lissotriton vulgaris (assembly GCF_964263255.1). NCBI lineage: Eukaryota > Metazoa > Chordata > Amphibia > Caudata > Salamandridae > Lissotriton > Lissotriton vulgaris. The sequence goes on from NC_141695.1 coordinate 904,154,957, forward strand.
TCGCCATCTGTTTCAATAAGGTGAGCCTCTGTTCCACCCTCCTCGATGTTTTTACTGTGATTGCTATGACTGTATTATTCTGATAATGTCTTGGTTTCTTCCATTTATTTGCCTTGCAATCTCAGTTCTCGGAGGTTACTGCTTTCTATTCTATTCAAGCATGTGAATCTATGAAAGACACCCCTAATACTGGAGAAGAACAATTGTTACTTACCTGTAAACAGGTGGTTCTCCAGTATTAGTGTCTTTCATAGAATCACATGCGACCCACCCTCCTCCCCTCAGAGGCTCTCTTCTCCTCATGCGCTCTTTATTACTTGTGCTACGAAAATCTGAGGGCTTGAGCTTCTGAGGAGACGGTTCTAGAGGGTGCTGACTCCTGATTGGCTGTAATTTGGATTAACATAATGACACTAATGTGTTACAGTAGTTCTCTTTGCCATGCATTCCTAGGTAAGAATGTTTTTTTAGATTCCTATTATGTTTTCTATTCTTTACCATGTAATATATGTACATATATTTATTATATATATTATTATATTTAGCATTATTGCTATTTTATTTACCATGGGACTCCCACTTCGACGACGGGGAATATTCAAGCATGTGAATCTATGAAAGACATCCCTAATACTGGAGAAATAAGCAGTCCACATAGGATAAAGGTTACACTAGATGAAAAGTAAAAAACAATTGCTAAACACCATAAGATCTACAATATAGAGGTCGCAGTTTGGTGGGAAGGTTCGATAAAATATACCTAGGAGCAAAAAGGACCAAAAATGTGAAAGAAAAACTGAAGGTCATAAGGTGTAGTAAGAAACGGGAGGGAACTTCTCCTTCTGGAGGGAGCGATTGACATCCCCGAGGTTCAAGATAGGACGTCCTTCTTGGGCACCAGCAAGTAGTGGGAATAACAACCACGTCCTACTTCTGGCGTAGGAACATGCTTGATGGTCCCCTTGGCCAAAAGGGACACAACTTCCTGATGAAGAAGTGCCAAGTACCGACACGCATTGGTATTGGGGTGGCATGGCTGGACGGGTAGCCTCGAATGGGAGGGAGTAGCCCCTTCAGACTATTTGTAAAGCCCACCTGTCCAAAGTGATGGTGCGTCAGTGGGGGAGGTGATGGTGGATCCTGCCGCCCACTGGCGTTTGATGGGAATGAAAGACTTGACTGGGACTGTTTGGTGGCAGTGGTAGCCGGTGTGGAGGTGGACTGATCACCCCACCCCTCCCCCTGACCCACCTCGACTGGCCCCATGTCCGCGGCTGTGCGGAGACAGTGGCTCTGAAGCGAACGTGTCGGGGAGCCCCTTCTGTGGCCACAAAAGGAGCAAAAAGCAGAAGGCGGAGGAGGGCACGTGAGTCCTTAAAGCGCTCCAACGCCCAAACTGCTTTATTGCCCGAAAAGGCGAATGCCATCAAATGGCATGTCCATCAAGGTGTTCTGGACATCCCCTTAAAAACCAGTTGTCCTCAGCCAGGCGTGGGACGGAGTGTCACTGTCGTGGAAATCGCTTTGCCCAACGAGTCGGCGATGTCAAGGCCACATCGTGAATTGTGAACTTAGCTGCATCTCTCCCTTCAGCAAATCGCTTGAGAGAGCACTGTCCGGACCTCCTCCGGACACCGAAGCAACACCTGCACCACCGTATCCCACACAGAGTTGGAATAACGGTCCAAGAGGCATACAGTGTTCACAGACCGCAGCCCTGAACTAGAGGATGAAAAAATCTTCATACCGAACTGATCAAGTTTCTTGGGTTCCCTGTCCGGAGGTGCGGAAGGGAATGCGCTTATGGGACATAGAGGCTTGGACAACCAAGCTCTGAGGGGTGGGGTGTTGAGAAAGAAAAATGGGGTCGCCCGGGGCGGGCGATGGCATCAGGCCATGTTCCTACCCACAGGAGCCCCTGTGTTGGGCCTGGACCAGGTGCCCAAAAGAACATCCGAAAGTGCATCATTAAAAGGTAGCAGTGTGGGGGGGCGTGGCTAGCAGCCGATGATGGCGGCAGCAACCTAGAGAGGCTCCCGTAGCTAGGCGGCTTCCCGCAACAATCCGCATGCCAATCCGCGCACTACTCAGTCCGGAGAGGGTGTACTGGGTGCAGTGACCGGGCGGCACCGGCGCAGAAAATTTGGGAGTGCCTGGACCCCGATTTCGGGGCGAAACTTCATCTCCATCCCTTGGGCGAGACGGGCCTGGTGACACGAGGCGAGCAGCGGTGTCGAGTGAATCCTGAGGCCGGGCGGAAGTTCATCCTCCCCGGCGCAACCATCCGGAAGTAGCCGACGACGCCATCGCCCGACACCTTTGGCTGGCGATCCTTCCCCGCCGGCTGCTCTACCCCTCCCGTGGAATACACAGTGACGCTGGGCATCTGTGCCCCTTGGCTGCGCTCGACGCGGACCGGAGGTCCTGCACGGCACCAGACGCCATTTTTGCTGAATTGGCCGAGGCCGCCAACGCTCCGCGGCGGCCGGCGACACTTGCATAGTACCAGCGGACGTTGGCATCCCACCACTGCTGAACCCCCCCTGCATTCCCTTTTCCCCCCCCGTGGACAGCGACGGACCTCCGGCCCGTTCCAGCTTGGACTTTGTCTCACTGGACAGCAATGGCGGGGAAGGGACAGCGACAGAATGCTGCTCAAGCGAGGCTCGGGAAATATGCCTATGAGGGCCAGTCGGCCACACAATCTGAGCAGCGCAAATCATTGGGGAAGGGTTCTGACAATGACGGCGCAAAAAAGGCCACGCTGGACGACGTGCTACGGACACTGGAGCAGGTGCAGGCCACGGTGGGTTCGACCGCGGCGGAGGTTACCCTGATCAGAGCCGACCTCCAGAAAATGAGCGAAAGGGTGAAGCAGGTGGAGGTAGTGACCAAATCGTTGATAGAAGACGTTTCGGACCTGCAGGTGGCAATGGAGAGGCTGCAGGCGGACAATAAACTTTTGAAAAGTAAGCTGGACGACCAGGAGGGGCGTTCCAGACGCAACAACGTCCGTATTTTGGGGGTCCCGGAGTCTGAAACAAAGGGGGCCATGGACCTATATGTTGAAGACCTTATAAAGACTAAACTGGCCCCGAAGGGACTATCCAACTTCTTCACAGTAGAACGGGCCCATCGGGTCCCGGGCGGGATGCCCACCCCGGGTGCAACTCCGCGCCCCATCCTGGCGAGACTCTTCAATTTTCGAGACCGCGATGCAGTCCTCCAGGCCGCTAGGGTGGCACCGCCCATCCAAATCCAGAATTCAAGGATTTCCTTTTTCCCCGACTACACGGCGGAGGTCACCCGCAAGAGGAGGACTTTCCTCGAAGTTAAAAAGTCGCTTCGCGACCAAGAACTGCCGTACTCCATGCTGTTTCCGGCCCGGCTACGAGTGGTAGCGGATAAGAAGGTCTGGTTTTTCGACTCGGCAGAGAATGCCAGGGAATGGCTGGATGGCTGGCGCACAGTGGATCGCACCTCTAGCCGTCGACGCAACAGATCGGGAGGGACGAGCCGGCGGGGCTCCCGCTCCCCATCCAGGACCAGCGAGAATGGAACACCACCACAAGACCAATTGGGAGCGGATGGCGGCAAATGAAGATACCACAAGGGACTATCGTGTTACTCCTGAACTCTACTCCCACTGATTCTCTATTGAGCCGTTAACGGACACTGGCCCGGACGCCCAAGGGCTGCAGAGGGACCGCCTGCTTTGGGGGACACTCTCCCCCGACGTGCAAGTACTCTGTTTCAGCTATGGGTTGAGCGCTCTGCTAAGTTGGGGTGGCGGGCAGTTTTGAGTCCGTTTGGCAGGGAGGCAGGGTGGGGGGTGTTGGGGGGGGGACTTGTTTGGTTTTACGGGAAATTCATGCTATCGTATGAACAATGTAGAATGTACTGTGCTGTTTACTGGAACGATGTTGAGAGGGCGGGCCATGTGCTGCGGGTTCAGGCCCCTGAGTTTCGAGGGTGGTGGGTGAGCGGCGTAACGTGATGCAGGCGGGTGGGACGCGATTGGGCGGCTCCTCCCTCAAGCTTCTGGCATGGAACGTGCGTGGGTTGGGTGATAAAGTGAAGCGAGGCCTTGTTCTGTCCGAGGTCAAGCGACATAAACCTGACCTCATACTCCTTCAAGAGACCCATCTAATGGGTACTGCCACCAAGGCCCTGGACAGGCGGGGGTACTCAATGTTGGCCCACTCCGAATTTTCCACTGGGTCCCGGGGCACAGGTATCCTGCTTAGAAAATCCTCAACTTTTATCACCATTTGCACAAAAACCGACTCACAGGGCTGTTTTGCGGCAGTGAGTGGTCAATGGGAGGGGCGCCCCCTGACAATAGTATCAGTGTACATCCCGCCGTCCTTACACTCTGTGATGCTGCCTGCCCTGGGCGATTTCCTACTGTCCCTCCCCGAGGGTGACACCTTGTTGGGCGGGGACTTTAATTCCCCTGCCGACCCACTACTCGACAGGTTCCCCGCACCCGCTCTCCCCGGGGGTCCTTCCAGATTCCAAAGGTTCCTTGAGGCGTTGGGGCTGGTAGACATATGGCGGCACGTCCACCCTACATTACGACAGTACACCTTCCACTCCGCCGTTCATAATAGCCTGTCCCGCATTGACCACTTTCTGGCGCTCGGGGATGGTTTGCAGCGCGTAGAGGAGGTGCTCATTCATCCAAGGGGCATTTCGGATCACTCCCCACTGACTCTCACCATTACCTCACAAACACGCTCACGCCACCGTGTCTTCCCGATGCATGCCTCATATCTTAAGGTGCCGAAGGTCCGGAAAGCACTGCAGACCGCCACAACACATTACTTTATAGAGAACGAGCCTACCGCGGCCTCGGCTGAGGTGCTATGGGAGGCCTATAAGACTGTCCTGAGGGGGCAAGCCATTAGCTCCATAACCTCATATAGGCGAGAACAGGCGGCGGACCACTTGGCGCTCGAGATACGACTGCGCGACGCAACCGCAGCCCATGAAGCGGGCCCCACTGACGACACACTGCATGCGCTCACGCTGGCCCAGCGTCTCTATACAGACCATGCTCGACACATTGCCCAAGGTCACATCTCTGACACACAAAACCGAGTGTACGATCTGGGGGACAAAGCAGGGAAGATGCTGGCCTGGCTAGACAAAAGAGGCGGGAGTGCCAGGGGGATCCAACAGGTCAGGGATGTCCTGGGGAACATTCACACGGACCCAGCTCGGATAGTAGAAGAGCTGGCTGCCCACTTCGAGAAAGTCTACACCCCGGAGCGGGACGTCACGGCCATTGCGGCCCAAAGCGCACTGTATGATCTGCACATCCCGGCGCTGTTGCCCGAGGCGGCGGCTGAGCTTGAGACGCCGTTCACTGCTGACGAACTGCGGATCGCCATTGGGGCCCTGCATACGGGCAAGGCGCTCGGACCAAACGGCATTCCAATTGAATGGTTCCAAGACCGCACTGCTGTTATTAGCCCATACCTGCTTCGAATGTATGAGGAGTGCCGTACGGCGGGGGTACTCCCGTTAGACCAACGAACGGCCACGATAGTGGCTATCCCTAAGCCTGGCAAACCTCCGGAGGACTGCTCCTCATACCGCCCTATATCCTTACTCAACGCAGAAAGTAAAATCCTGGCGAAACTGCTGGCAAATCGTCTCCTGCCCCACCTCTCTGATCTAATTCACCCAGACCAGTCCGGGTTCATGCCCCACAGGAACACCTCACTCAATCTACGACGGGTGCATGGGGTGTTGGCCAAAACGGATGAACTCGACGAACCAGCGGCCATCTTGGCCTTGGATGCCAAGATGGCCTTTGATATGGTTGAATGGGCCTATCTCTTCGAGGTTCTCCAGTACATGGGTTTCGGCCCTGTTTTCATATCCTGGATTAAACTGCTGTACACTGGGCCGGTAGCGCATGTGGTGGCGAACGGCCACATTTCGCGCTCCTTTCCGCTCAGACGCGGCACTCGGCAGGGCTGCCCTCTTTCCCCCCTACTATTTGCACTGTCGCTAGAGCCCTTGGCGATCCGCATTAGGACCACCCCCTTGCTCAAGGGGATTCAATGGAGGGAGGGCTGGGAGGACCGCATTTCGCTCTACGCGGATGATATGCTTGTATACCTGACGGATCCTGACCATGGCATCCCGGCTCTTTTAAGTATCTGCAATGCCCACGGGGAGGTGTCGGGCTACACAATTAATTGGACTAAATCTGAACTATACACCCTGGCGGGCGACCCACCCACGGTTGGCTCAGACTGCCCCTTGCGGTTGGCCGGCACGTCCTTCAAATATCTTGGTGTTCATGTTACGAGTGACCCGACGGAATTTGAAAAGTTGAACTTGGAGCCGCCGCTGGACCGCCTCAGGCGCGATGCGAGCTTCTGGGCAGGATTACCGCTAACGATGCTGGGAAAGGCAGCCCTCTTTAAGATGAAATCCCTGCCCCGCTTTCTGTACATTCTGGACAACACCCCCTTTGCAGTGCCCCCCAGGTACTTCAAAAGGGTGGCGGCAGTGGTCACCAGTCTACTATGGCACAATCGCCCGGCACGGATAGCTCACGCCAAACTCTGTAAAGGTTGGTACGAGGGTGGCATCGCACTCCCTAACCTTCAACTTTATTATTGGGCGGCTCAGCTTAGACCGATTAATCAATGGCTGCATGCATCACAATCGGACCCTGCATTCCAGGCGGATCGGGCCCAGCTAGGGGCGGGTACCCTGCTGGCCCCGCTCTATGACAAGCGTAAACTCAGGTTGTTGAGGGGGCCCACGAAGATCACAGTTTCCGTCTGGCACGCAGCCACCGCTGCGCTAGGCTGGAAAGATACTATCACTAAGCTCACCCCGCTTTGGGATTCGCGTGCTCTGGGCAACCTTCGGACCAGTAAAGGGTTTTCCCGCTGGGACGACATAGGCATCTCAACAGTGGGAGACATGTGGGACCATGGGGCTGTCATCACGTTCGCCCGCCTGAAGGAACTCTACGAAATGGGACCACATGAAACCTATCGGTATGTTCAAGTGCGTCATGCTCTGCTGGCGGTTATTCCGGTGGGGTCAACTCTCCCAGAGTCATCCCCGCTAGAGGATCGCCTCCTAACTGACTATATGGTGGAGAAGGCCACCTCCCTTACCTACCGGAAACTCCTGAATAATTCCCCAGACCCGCTAGTGCCTCTTAAGGGAAAATGGGAGCAGGACGTGGGGGAGATGGATGAACACGAATGGAACGAGGCACTGGCATCCCCTAAAGAGGCGGGCATATCCTCTAGAATGAGACTCATCCAACTCAAGGTTCTGCACAGGACATACTACACCAGAACATTGCTTCATCACATACAGCGAGCCCCTGACCCTTTCTGCTTGCGCGGCTGCGGGGAGGAGGGCACACTACTCCATACACTCTGGGACTGCTCCCTCATACAAACATACTGGCGTCAGGTCATGCGCACCGTCTCACAAGTCCTAGAGGTCTCAGTGCTTCCTGAACCACGTCGCTGTCTTCTTAATGTGTGGGAACCAACTGACCTGTCCCGACATGGTCGCATCTGGGTGACGATTGGTATGATGGTGGCGAAGAGGGACATCGCGCAGCGCTGGGGGGTGGCAGATCTGCCGAAGGCCTCCCAATGGTGTGTGAATATGGATAGGACCATGGTCACGGAGCGGGCGGTGTATTTATCCAGGGGGTGCCCGGCCAAGTGGAACAAAGTTTGGTCCCCGTGGAATGCTTACCGGGGTGAGATTTGTGAGCCACTCCCTGAAGGGGACACACTGGAGTCGGAGGAGGATGAGTGACTGAGAGGGGAGGGCATGGGGGTGGGAGGAGGGGCTGCACTGGGTGGGGGCGTTATAACGGAATGGGGCAATTGCTACGGTAATTACCAAAATGTGAAAAGCGCAAATTGAATGGACTCAGAGGCACATTTCCGCCTGCATGGCATTCAGTTTCTTGTGTCGATGACAACGTGATTTCCCGAAGTTTGAATGTTTTTCTTTTTAGGTATTAAACAAAAAACGGAAACCTCATAATTTGGCAAGGACCATTCGCAACTCCTTCTTCACAATTTCCTTTCGGTACCTTATCCTCAAGTCCTCACGACAGCCTGTACTGTGTTACTGCATATTTATTGCTTATACGCTATGTTAGCGGCCGGCCCGGTTGGGTTGTAGGCCACGTGCTGTGTACTAATCTGTGAAGAATCAATAAAGGTTTTCAAAAAAAAAAAAAAAAAAAAAAAAGGTAGCAGTGTCTCCGCAGAGGTAGCCGCCGGCTGAAGCACTTCGGTCAGGAGGTTAATCCTGATGGCCACTGTAGGGAGTTCGAGGTGGAAAGCCTCGCCACCCTAAGCATCACCACTGTGTAATTCACACCCTCCTTCGTAGCCACGGTGGGAGGAGTTACCATGCCAAGGTCAGGTGAGGTGTCAAGACCACTGGCATCCCCCAATTCCTCTACCCAGTCAAGGTCAAACTCACACTGTGCTGTGAGAAGGTCGTCAGACTCCTCCCCTTCCTCCAAAGGCTGCTTAACAGGCCGAAAATAAGAGGGCTGGACATGGGAGTAGAAAGGCCCCATCGGCGCCTAGCGATACCGTTCTGGCGCCATGTCCACATCAGGGCTGAAACCGGGCATTTCGTCGTCCGGGGGCACGGGCGATGTCGGAGGTGGTGCCGGTGGAATCGACGTCAGTGGAGGTGTCGTGTCAAGTCAAGTAACTTCATTCGATATTACATTATCAATAAAAGTACAGTGGAGGTGTCACAAGGTCAATAGGGATCCAGGCCTGGATCCTTGGGGGACCTGCGGCGCGGAGCAGACAGCGAGGCCTGAGCCACCGACAATTAAGAGTGAGGACCCCCAGTCGGGCCGGTGGGGCTTGACGGCCCAAAGAGACGGACCATGGCTGACAAATTCCTGCAGCTGGGCCGGAGTCGCCGACTGACCCGGAAAGGGCGGGTAGGCCGGCAGCAACTGCGTAGGCTCCACTTCGCCTTACCTGACCCAGAGTGAGAAGACTTCGATCCCGATGAACAATGGTGATGACTCCGCGACCGGTCCCTCGACCTCACACGGGACCAGGAACGGCGCGATGCCAACTGCTGGATTTCAAGCAACTTTCAAGACCACTCCCGCAAAGTCTTCGGTGCCATGGACCTGCAGTCGAGGCACGACTTGGGGTTGTGGTTGTGCCCCAGGCTTAGAGACACAAGTGGTGCGGGACAGTCACCGACATCATGCGATGACAGTCCCCGCAGGACTTGAAACCAGGCATCCCTATGGCACTAGGAGTCAATCGAATCGATAAGCAGAGACATAAAGGCCTCGAAAAACTCAGTCAACAAGTGACTGGGGGTACCGCTCTCTCCGGATCTGTGTTTGCAGGCGCGGAAAAAGAATGAACTGACATCAGCGTGCAAGGGCATCGTCCAAGTAGCTGCTGCAACGTTATCTCGGCGACCACGACGCCAACGACGGACGCGGAGCAGCAAGACTCCACCCTCCGAAGCGCAAGGGCACTGCTGATTAAAACTTTCCGAATCCAGTCGGACGCCTGGGGGGTAATTCTAAGGTAAGGAATCTATCACTACATGATTCTTTCCGATATACAACTATACATACACACACACAGATACATATACATGCAGGCTACCAGTAGTGGAAGGAAGTGCTAATGGAGGATGGGAAATAGGATGCAGAAGGTAGAAGTAAAAATTACGAATGCCTACTCCTAGGGAATACCCTTTCTTTCTGAGAAGGCAACAATATGGTTAAAACCCCAAAAAACTAAAAGGAAGGATAGTAGTGATTATAACTTCTGCACCGGTCAGCAGGTTTCATTTCGTCGCTCCATCAGATGAATGTTCCTTTTGTCAGGGCAGCGGAATCCCCCGTATCCAATAAGCCCACATACAAGCAACACTCAGCCAGCACGTACAATACATGTCTTCTGTTCCTGCTGGGGGCTAAATTGATTGTTCAGTGAATATTCAATGGTCAATGCAAACAATGCTCCGTGTTCCATGCTGAATTCCACCTATGCGAGAAACCCATCAAATAGCACTCGTGGAAAGACACTGCAAACTAGTGAACCAATGACTGGGTGATGTTACTGTCACCTAAATAGACTCATTGTAATAATTCATTAGCATCTGTCTGACTAGCAGTTTTTTTATGTATACCTGGATGAAATCTGAATTGTCAAATGCCTAAGCAAAGTCTGAAAAACAACTCAAGATAACAAGTTATCACAATGAGCAAAGTATGCGCCAAATTAATACATTTGAAGCCCAATTCCCAGGCTATTTGGCCGCACCAGCAAACATAATAACCCCTTAAAAATAAGGGTGGAGGGGTGAGGGAATGTGACGAATGTATGGACTTTTCTATGTTTGCATCCTCCCACAAAACACACTAAACCACAAAAAAAAGAAAACGAGACAGACAGCATATAGATCAGATGAGTGACAGACATTTTTCAGCCTCCATCTGGGCAGTTTCTAAATAGAGATGTAATTTTCCCAAAAAAGAAAATATTTGCAATAAAGAAAATACAGAACAATTCTCTTAGTAAGGGCGCCAAGTAAACCAATTCTAAAAATGTTCTTAAGAGCTTTGGCAGCAGAAAAAAACCTTATAAATGCAGAGCTCAGTGCTCAAACAGCCTGTCAGAAGGAGCTGGAAAAAAAGGACGGAGTTAACTGCAACCTACAGGGCTAGATGGAACACTGAAGGTCAAGATACCCTTAAAGGTGCAGTGTTCCATTATCATTTTAACATAGCTGCAGCCTGTTCATTTACAGTGTCCTATCCTTCCCCATTATGCACTTTACAAGATTACAAAAGTTCTGTGCAGGTGTTTTTTTTTAAACTTCACTTTTCCTTCTGTAGGTGACCTTTAAAGGCTTTAGTTATTTCTTCCATCTTTTAATATAAATTAATCGAATTGGTAAGAAAGCTTTTTTAGGCTGCTAAAATTTAAATTTGTCATGAAGTAAGGTGATAATACTGCATAAAAGGTCAGTTTGAAAAGAGTGTGCCGGGAGCCCCGCACATGGGTGACTATTCAGTGCTTATGATTGATTGTCCATGGAGATACCCTGAATCTCCATACGGCTTTGCCCTCAAAAGTCTTGAAAAGGCAAGAATGTGTGACTAAGGCTCTTACTGTGTGTGTGTCTGTGCTTAGTGTACACCGTGCATGTGACAGGAAGCAACCTTACTTCCTGTGCTCTTTTTACTGCTTGTGATTCACCACCAAAGTGTATGCCCATCTGGTAATGTGATAATCTATTCTCTTTGTGGTGTTCCAGGAAAACACATTAAAACTCCTGCAACCTAAAGTTTAAGTGAACACAATATTCATTTTGGCCGCAACACCTGGTCCAATACAGAACATGCTTTCTTCCGCAAATGCAAGTAAACATACATGTTAATACATTGAAGAATCATCAACTGCATTTTTTTATTAAAAGATTTAATCTGTGTTTGGACTTGGACCCCCTACATTCACAATATAATTTATGATGTTACATTTAAGAGCACATGAAACAAACTTTGAACAGTTACATACACAAACCCAGGTGAACGTGAGGCACTTACCCTCCCCAAAAATACTTCAGGCCCTGCCTCTAAGCAAGGAATTCAGCAGCTTGCTTTATGAATTATGGCTTACACCAACTGTGTGCTCCCCGGGGCCAGGGTTTCAAAAACAGAGTAAAAGGGGGAGTGTGGTATGAGGAGAAATGGTATGGTTTGCAGGGCAAAGACCAGAATACTGCTTCCATGTGGGATACAGGGTCAGGAGAAAAGCTGCAATTCAGCCATCAAAAACTGAACAAAAGAATTTAAAGTATTATAAAATCTGTCACAAAGGTCATTTCAGAATGAAGGACAAACCGAGTTCTGATAACAGCTTAACACAGAGGAAGAAACAAACAAAATTAATAAAAATACAGTTTTTGAAAAAGTGGTTTCTACTTTACAGCTGATATAATCTATGAGATGGCAAACATGTCAAAAAGCACTGTTTCCAAAGGTTAAGGTTGGAAATGGAATTTATAGTGGAGCCCAAATAGTTAACTAACAGAACACATCTCTAGCTATCAAAAGCAGGGAGAAAAATACAAGCCGCAGCCTTGTCACAACTGCTGTATAAGTAGAGAAACCACACAAAGCTGGAATTTATATACATTTATATTTTTGTTTTTATCTAACATACGTCCAAACACTCAAGAAAAGGGTACAAATCCAGTGTGAGGCCTGCACTTCGACAACCCTAAGAGCCCTCTCATGCAAAATGAGAACACTGACAGCAGAGGAGTACCATAGATGTCATGCACAGGCCATGTCATGAAGCAGCTGTGCTCGATCTGGAGGAAGAAACAGAAGCCCACACTTCCACTGTGGTTGGGCCATGCATTGCTTGTTAACCAGCTATGCTCTGTCCAGGGAAAACAGAGGCGCACACACACTCACTGATTGGGTCATGCAACGTTTCCTACCAATTTAATTTCGAACACTTCAACCTTTGCACCGCTGACAGTCTTAACTTTAATGGGGAAACTTTAGTTTTAAATGAACTGAACCTCATTTTATGACCACTTCAACAAGCAAACTTCAACAGAGAATTCCTATGCTGAGTAATCTTCAATTTGGAAAATCTCACTTGTTACTAAACAATTTAACCTTCTACTATGAACTCCTTTTTATCATCAGTAATGCAATTGCCACCCTTACTTCCTGTTTCTACAACGCATGTAATTAAATATGGTTTGGAAACTTTTGGCAAAACTATCCTATTTTTATTTGCTTGTTTCTCTTAGGAAAAAAATAAACAAAGCTCTCAGAAATCCAAGTGTATGTTCAGTTTTTAGGTTACACTACAGAACCCAGAGATAAGTCAAAGCCAGTTAATATTAAATGCATTTGTCTCACAGGAATGATGTTATCACACATGATTGCAAATATTTAGTGCTAGACACGAGTGATTATACTGCATGGAGTTCGACTTGAACCTGTGCATGGCAATGTTTAATAGTTCGGTGTTTCAGTTTATGATGTCCAAGGTTCTCTTTTCTCACCCCCACCCTGCACCATATAGAAATTGGATTTTCCTTCCGTCCCCTTTGCAGATTCAGTCCATCACTACTAATATGCATATTATTCTTTTCTTGACTTTCTGTTTCTGGGGGATCTACTTCGATTTTCTTCTTCCTGTAAAAGTTTAAGTACAGAAGATTATTACATACTTGCTATGAGAAAATGATAGATAGCAAATACTTCAGCGCTCATCATCAATAAGCATTTGTAAGGCAATATTTCTTGCCAGCAACAACAAATTAATCTGAAATTTACACAGTCTAAACATTAGCAAATACAATGCAAACCACAATGAAACCCAATGAAAATTTAAGTAAAGTGGCAAAAATTGAAATATTTCATACTTGCAGCACTTGTTCTTTCTGTGTTACACATTTATTTGACTTGTACACCATCAGAAAATCTCTTACTTTTATGGAACCATGCAACATTTATTTTTAAGCAAAATGTACTACTTGTTTTCTAAGGCACCATGTAGCACACATCAGCTGCTTTAGAGCACCATCAGAAGAGTCTTTATAAAAATAAATAAAGAGCATTGAGTCTCAAATGTACTCAAGTCTGCCAGAGCATAGCCTCCTCAGGAAGTGTTTTAGAAGAGGAAAAAGACTCCAACTAGGCTCCAAATAAGCACCTGGATGTCAAAAAATAAAGCAGGAAAACGTCTATATACAAGAGTAATTTTACTTCGATCCACAGCCATCAGAAAACAGAGCAATAGGTAAAATACAGCACTTTTGAGAAACTGAATCCTAACGCAAACATTCATGAGAAAGACAATTCATATCTGTGCCATCAAATGAAGCAAAATAAGTGAAACCATATTCGACGCAAGGGCGTATGAAGACAGGCGGGACAAGATTTATCATCTCAAAAACTGTGCAGTCTTGTGTCCATTTCAGATGCCCGTATTGATGCATTTCAGGAGGCAGGCCACCAATCTCAAAGATGGTAGACAAGTGGAGGATCCAGTCTTGATGCCTGGAAAGGCAATCAGGGTGCATAGCAATGTATAGCCGCTTGGAGATTTAAGAAAGCACAACTGTCAATGCAATTCTATTAGGATTAGGTTAATTGTAGTGATAAGAGTTTCTATAGCTTTGTCTACCTTGGATATTGGTGAAATGAGAGAAGTGTTCTTGAACGAAAGTGTGCTTTTTTACTAGTATTTTGACTTATTGGTTAACCCCTTCGCAGCGGAGGTAATTCCCCCGCTGTGTTGGGGGCGGCGCGCACAGCACCCCCGTGCTCATGACGAGCTCAGCTCATCATGAGGCACAGTGCTAGTGTGCTCATGACGAGCTCATTTCGTCATAAGCATAGAAGATGTTAAAATGAGAGATAGAGATAGAGAGATATCTATCTATCTATCTCTCTCTCTCTCTCTCTCTATCTCTATATATCTCTATATCTCTATATCTATATATATATCTCCAAGTCTCCTCCCCAGCTGGGAAAGAAAAGGCAGCACTCGCGGGGTGTTTTGTCAGTTATCCAAATTTATTCAAGCGCTTCTCACAGACGCGTTTCGGGTCAAGCCCTTTATCAATGTGTCAACACGAGTGTTGCACCGAAGCTCATTTTAAAGTGCAGCGTGCAATCTCAAACAGAAAGCGAGGTAGGACAACTCATTGATATTACATGAGCGCCATCTTGGAATGTGCAAAATCGGCAAAAACCATATACACACAGTTCATAATTAGAACTGAAACATTTCATAATATCAAACATGTATAAACATATTAAAACATATTCAACAGTATTACATTGAGCCGTGGATCGGCCTAATCAAGTCGTTAATCGACAGGACTTGTTTGACACTCAATACACGTGTTAAAACAGTTTTTTTAGAGACATTTATGATTATTAGCTCTTTTGTTTAGTTCTAAACCTTAAATAATATCCTAGTATATATTTAACACACTATTGATCTCAGTTTTCTCATTGAGTGATGGCGTATGATAGTACAGTCCAATATTCAAGCACATCCCCAAAAATCAATCTTGCCGTGGATCGGCTATGGCGGTTCCTATCACTAGGAACCGCTGAAAAGACCTCTTGGTGGTATCCCCTTATGGGGATACCATTTCTATCGAGATTGTTTTAGTGGCCATGGAAATGTGTCTATAAGCTTATTTTCCTAGGTGAATGGCCAGTTCTTCCCCACTGTTAAGGCCTGTTGGAATTTTGGTTTGCAGGTCGATAATGTATCGGGACTCAAGGAGTCTGAGTTTAGTTAGTCTGTTACCACCCCTTTCATGCTCCGGGACTTGATCAATCCCAAAGTATTGCAGCTCGTCCCTGTTGCTGTTCCTTCTGAATGAGAAGAAGCGGGAGTAGAATCCCTCCCCCTTCTGAGACGATGGTACTCTCTCTATCGCTCCTTTCCTGAGCATAAGCGAGAGTTCTTGCAGAAGCAATCGCAGATTTTTGTGCTACATTCAGCGGGGAGGAGTTGTCGGAGAGATACTTTCGAATTCCATGGAATGGCCAAATTGAATCAATTGAAGGACCCACCGGTCCGTGGTTATTCTTCTCCAATTCCTGAGAAAATGTGTCAATTTTCCTCCAATCTTTAAAGAAGTAGATAGGGGTTGGACTGGCTGGATGAATAGGTCATTGGCGTCCGCCATTGTTCCTCCTTTGATTTTTACCTCTAAAGTTTGACTTTCCGTATGAGGATTGCCGGCCTTGTTGTTGCTGGCGGTTCTGATATTGGGTTCTACCCTGGTTGGAGGAGTATGTTGATCTGCTCTGAAAACCACCTCTGTAAGAGGGTAGTCCTAGTCCTCCGTTCCCTCGAAAGGACTGGTTCTTGTATTAGAGCGTACCCAGCGCTCTTGCCGTGTCCGTGTCTTTTTTAATACTTTGTAGAGCTTCGTCGATCTTAGCTCCAAACAGATGTTGACCATCATAAGGCATATCTAGGACTTTAGACTGTACTTCTTGTCTAAATGAAGTTGCCTTGAGCCAGCTGCTGGAACCCTGTCATCGCTATGTCCATAGCACAGTCTATCATTTCATAAGCTGACGTCTGACCCTCCAAAAGGATAGATTGAACTTAGTGCCAGTGTGTTTGCTGCTTTCACCGTCATTGCTGACATTGTAGAAAAACGTTTTCCTATATTGTCGAGCTTTCTCTTTGTCCGGTGGCGCTGTCAACGGAGATGAGGGATTTCTAGAATTCTTTTGTGCGGCTTGAGTGACTACGGAATTAGGTTTAGGGTGTCCATTGAGACAGGCTGCTGCTGACGGTGGTGCCTTGTATTTCTTATCCAGCCTTGGAACTACTGGCGAGACGGAGGCTGCAGTTTGCATCAACTGTAGACCCTGTTCCCATACATAATGAATTATTGGAATTGACCTTTAAAATCATAAAGGAAACAGTCATGTTCCTGAGATTCCATTGTTATGT
This sequence comes from Lissotriton vulgaris, assembly GCF_964263255.1. Taxonomy (NCBI): domain Eukaryota; kingdom Metazoa; phylum Chordata; class Amphibia; order Caudata; family Salamandridae; genus Lissotriton; species Lissotriton vulgaris. The sequence continues at coordinate 904,171,492 of NC_141695.1, forward strand.
GGAAGCGTTTTGCCGCTCTTTCAACCAGATTGTGGAAACCACAGATGTCCACCGGTGGCGAGTCTGAAGTAGCGGGAACTGGAGACACTGGAGAATCAATGTCATAATCGACATGAACGGATAGGTAATCCTGTACTTCACCCTACTCAAGTTGATCTTCCCCTTCTTCTTCATCAGATGATGGAGACATGTGCACCCTCTCCTGCCGGAGAACCAAGGGTGGCGGTCGAGGTCGTGGCGATGGCACTGTCGCCGCTGGCTGAGGGGCTGGTGATCCCGGGAATCTTTGTTTATAGTCGTCAATCAGAAATTTTAAGTCAGTCACTAGTGATGCTGGCAGACACCATAGGTGTAATGTGCATTTGTACTGTATGCTGCTGGACTACTTCCTCGTCCGAGCTTTGACATTTCACTACTAGCTCCGAATGCCTGTTTACCTGGAGCATATCGTCGTCATCAGAGTCTTCATCTTGTAGAAGATGAGCTGGTGGTAGACTTTGCACCCGGCTTGGAGATGTTAAGTCAGGTGTGATTGCCCTCTGAGATTTCTGACCTGCGAAGTGGAATGGAAACCAGAATTTGTCATTAACACCTGGCTCGTCGACGGAGAGATCGTAGACTGTGTTGCTAACCACTTGTTCATTCTGGACCTTTGCCGTTAACGAGATTATCGTCGTCGACGAAGTTTTCATAGACTGTCACTGTTGACGGCGTCTTTATAGTCGTCGACGCCTTAGTCGACGGCGTTGCCGTGGACGGTATCTTCATCGTCGACGAAGCCTTGGTCGACGGTGTCTGTACCGACGGCCTCGTCGCCGCCTTCGTCGACTGTGTGCCAGTCGACGATGATGTTTTTGTCGACGATGTCTTCGTCGGCGTGGCTTTCGTCGACGGAGTGGACTTTGTCGTTGAAACAGTAGTCGGCGCTGCAGTGGTCGATGGCGTTTTGGGCGTCGACGATGACCTTTTAATAATAATGGTCGACGACAAGGGCTTACCCGCCGTCGATGATGGAGTAATCGTCGTTGAAGATAATGTCGACGATGCCGTCGTCGACGTTCGAGACAGCTTTACTTTGCGCCAATGATTACGTCGTCTATGACGGCGCAGGTTTTCTGAAGGTGTGAACCTTGTCAGACGCTGATGCTGACTGGACCTCTGAAGACTTTCAGGTGTCTTCTTTGGAGGAGTGTCTTGAGGGCTAGGGGTAGCTACCCGTGGCCTTTTGAGAGACAGTTTAGAGGAGACTGAAGAGCTCTCATCTTCTTCAGAAGATTCCAGGTTGTCTCCGTCCTTGAGCCTTTGGAGCCATATCAGAAGGTGTCCTTTTCGGTCCTTGAGAGTTTTTGTGGAAAATGTTCTACATATTTTGCAGTCCTTGGATGAATGAGCCAGGTATAGGCAATATAAGCATTTCTTGTGTTGGTAGTCTATGTGGAGCCTTTTTTTACCACAAGAACTACAGGCTCTAAAAAAAACTTCTAAGTGTCAGCCATAACAAATCGTTCTTATCAAGAAAGAATCCAATTCTGAAAGAAATAAAGCTCTAGAAGCAAACCTGAGGAGAACTCAGGTGGAGACTCCCTTAGCACAACGTGCGGTAGAAAATCTAAAGGACTGAGGCTCCTGCCAGGAAGGTTCTAGAGGGAGATGGCAGCTGATTGGCTCTTGTCTAGAGTTTAGTCCTTTTTACAAAAGGACATGGAAATGTTACTAAGGTGAGGCCTTTAGGCCTACTATTCACTATGTATGTCTATAGGACATTACTTTTCTATGTACCGGAGACTCCAGTCTCGACGACGGGGAATGATTCAGCATGGTAATCTATGAAAGACACGCATAATACTGGTTAATGGTTATGTTCCATGCCTCCATTGGATATAGAGCTTCCTTGCTCCTACTGGATAAATGACATTTAAAAACTCCTCAAAGGCGTGTGAGTGTTTGAATGTTAGAAACGTTATTGTCAGAGAGCCAGCTTTGGAGTCATGCAACCATCTGCTCTGTTTGTAATCCATAAAGGACTTTGTAAGCAATTGACCTGAGACTTCCCTGCACGTCCGTTCTGGTTCGCACCAGAGGTCTGATAGTCCCATATTCCCACATTCCTGTTTCACAAATGCTAGCTAAGGGATTTTTGCTGCGCTTCTAAGGCTCAGAACGTCCTTCAAATCAAGCCTATAATTTGACAATTCTGGGGTTATCCGGAGCCTACGCCAAAACCTGAGGCTTCAGGGCTAGCTCATCCTGGATACAGCTCAGTCCTAGATCTAACCTCAGTGGAAGGAGAGGTGTGCTTTGGGGGAGTGCCAATAGCTGCCGCATGAACTTGTTCTCCAGGTTAGGGATTTCGGGTCTGCAAGAGTGCCCCCAGAGTTCCCCACCGTAGAGAGCCGATGCCCTCTCCTTGACCTTGTAGATCTCCAGTGCGGGGCTCACTGGCTTAAATGTCGATATATTTGACATTTTAAGAATGCCTCCCATTGATTGGGAGAGTTTAAGTTGGGATTTCACCTGTTGGGGGCCCCAAGAGAGGTTTTCGTTAATCGTTACCCCTAGATATTGAAAGGTCGGTACCCTCTCCAGTCTAGCCGGGCCCACTATAGGTGTTGTAATATAAACAAACAATGGTCCGAGACCCAATTTTGTTGAAAGCGAGAGATCAAGATTTAAGTAGTTCAAGGTGTATATTAAATTCACAGACCTAAACACAATTAATGAAAAACAAAAGAATAGGCAACAGCAACAACCTCAGACTCTTTCATAGCATTTAATCCATTTTCTGAAACAAGATTCAATCTACAGTTATTTTACATTTTATATACAGTGCCCCGTATCTAGAGCGTGCAGTAAAGGAAAAGAAGGTGTTGAAAGGGCGTGATCGTGAAAAGGTGAAAAGGAGAGGTTTCACACAGAGTATACAAAAAATTATTCTATATTATTCAAGGAAACACCAGTCAAAAAAGAACTGGAACAGTAGATCCTGGCCACTTAGGTAAATCAATATGTAGTCCTTCTAGTTATTCAAGAGACATCAGATGAGTCAATGTCTGGACTGGGGTGGATAACATTAGTGGTCCAGGTATTATTGGATGTCGACGTTTCGACTCGTCTTGCGGCCTTCCGGTTAGTTATGCCTGGGCCATGCGAGTCTTCCTCAGGACAGGTGCAACGGGGCAAGGGATCTAGCAGATGACCCTATGGAAAATACAAATAACCATGAGGGTTGGGGCTGTTGCCTATTTAATTTAAAACTATGGGAAGGGGTCCAATTTGCTTACCCTTCACAGGATGAAGTAGGCGTAATGTCTTCCAAGGTAACTTGGTCCAAATAATTCAAATGGGGGTATTGAACAGATCCTCTGAAAAAATCAATGAGGAACCTATGTTTTACAATAATGTATACTTAGTAGAATTGATATCAGGATAAATAATGTAAAATTATTACCTTGTTCTGTGCGTAGGGGGTTCCTATCAAGATACTGAGACCATATAACACTATATGTCTCCTCAAACACAATCCATAGTCAATTGTGCTGCTTAGAGAAATCTTCACGTATTAATTTAGCCTGAAAAATTAAGGACCAAGCTGTGGTAAGTATCAGCACAATAGTGTACCCTAAATACTATGAATTAGCGCTGATTATTATAAGGGCCTTGGTTGCCCCCATCCTTTTTAACGTCCTCTGAAGGTTTCCATTGCAATAATGACTTGGGCGAAGGGTCCTTTCTCGCCCTCTCCGACCCGGAAGTGGTTGGGTACCGGTTAGTCCGTCGTCGCGTTCTACTCCCTGAACGCGCTACAACAGAGTCACCACACTCGGTGTTAGACTACTCTGTCCAGGGGTTACCGACGCGTGTCTACTCTGAAGCACCCTGCCTGTCCTGAAAATGTGAGTAAACCGGACTACTCTAGGAATACTCACGCGGACCAACTTAGATAGGGGGACTCATCCTTGTTTCTTTGCTTTTAGCTGCCGGTTAAGTTTTTCGATCGGCGAGGGAATTTTCCTTCAATTGAAGCATTGACAATCAGCCCAATTCAGGTAAATGGCTCCTTTTCTCCTTTTTTGGCCATTTCTCTAAGTATTTAGGGTACACTATTGTGCTGATACTTACCACAGCTTGGTCCTTAATTTTTCAGGCTAAATTAATACGTGAAGATTTCTCTAAGCAGCACAATTGACTATGGATTGTGTTTGAGGAGACATATAGTGTTATATGGTCTCAGTATCTTGATAGGAACCCCCTACGCACAGAACAAGGTAATAATTTTACATTATTTATCCTGATATCAATTCTACTAAGTATACATTATTGTAAAACATAGGTTCCTCATTGATTTTTTCAGAGGATCTGTTCAATACCCCCATTTGAATTATTTGGACCAAGTTACCTTGGAAGACATTACGCCTACTTCATCCTGTGAAGGGTAAGCAAATTGGACCCCTTCCCATAGTTTTAAATTAAATAGGCAACAGCCCCAACCCTCATGGTTATTTGTATTTTCCATAGGGTCATCTGCTAGATCCCTTGCCTCGTTGCACCTGTCCTGAGGAAGACTCGCATGGCCCAGGCATAACTAACCGGAAGGCCGCAAGACGAGTCGAAACGTCGACATCCAATAATACCTGGACCACTAATGTTATCCCCCCCAGTGCAGACATTGACTCATCTGATGTCTCTTGAATAACTAGAAGGACTACATATTGATTTACCTAAGTGGCCAGGATCTACTGTTCCAGTTCTTTTTTGACTGGTGTTTCCTTGAATAATATAGAATAATTTTTTGTATACTCTGTGTGAAACCTCTCCTTTTCACCTTTTCACGATCACGCCCTTTCAACACCTTCTTTTCCTTTACTGCACGCTCTAGATACGGGGCACTGTATATAAAATGTAAAATAACTGTAGATTGAATCTTGTTTCAGAAAATGGATTAAATGCTATGAAAGAGTCTGAGGTTGTTGCTGTTGCCTATTCTTTTGTTTTTCATTAATTGTGTTTAGGTCTGTGAATTTAATATACACCTTGAACTACTTAAATCTTGATCTCTCGCTTTCAACAAAATTGGGTCTCGGACCATTGTTTGTTTATATTACTAATTACCCAGGTCCAGTACCTCTAGGGTTACCCCATTACTATAATGGTCACTATAGGTGTTGGGCGAGTCGATGCCGGAGGATTGAAAATCATGAATTTTCTTTTATCCGCGTTGACTTGCAACCCGCAGCATCAGCAAAAATCCATAAAACCGTCCAACACGTGTTGAATCCCCATAGGGGACTTGGAAAGCAGGAGGGTGTCATCGGCGAACATTATCGCCGGCACCCTCCTGCCTGCCAATCTGGGTGCATCATTGTTGGGGACTGCATCCAGATGCGATATTACGCCATTCACATAGAGGCAGAACAGGGTTGGCGCCAGGACACACCCCTGCCTGACCCCCCCCTGCAGACTGGAAACCTAGACGACAGCACCCCATTCCTCCCGCATCTAACCTCTGCATAGTTTTGTGCATGCAGCCTCATCAAAACCGCCAGTATTGTATGTGGAACTCCCATATCCAAGAGCACTGCCCACAATTTGCTCCTGGGTACTAAATCGAACGTGGACCGGAGGTCCACAAAGACCATATAGAGACTGCCACCCTCTAATGTTACCGTCTTCCAGAATAACAAAAGGAGACGGAAAATCCGGTCCACCGTAGATGTTTTCCTCCTAAATCTGGCCTGATCGGGGCTGAGGATATCATGCTCCTCCATCCACTCCTGGAGCCAATCCAAAATTAGGCGAGAAAAGATTTCTTGGGGGACATCAATGAGGCTAATGGGCCTATAGTTGGTAGGGAGCAGTGGAGAGCTCTTCTTAAAAATTGGGACAATCTCCGCTCCCAACCAAGTGCCCGGTACCCCCATAACTGCATTGAAAAGGGCACACAGGTAGGGGGCCCAGATCCCCGGTTGATCCCGGAATAGGTCACCGGGAAGTCTGTCTAGGCCAGGAGCCTTTCCCATAGCCAATTTCCTATGGCAATCTGGACCTCCCCCACTGAATTCCTGCTCATCCAAGTCCCCAGATATTGTGTGTACCGGGGGCTTTCTAGACCTGGGACGGCTGCATATAGTGTCTTAAAATGGAGCTCCCAGACCCCCGCCTCAATATTGGGTTAGATTGCGGAGCTGGGCTCTCCGGACCCTGTGCTAACTATAGCCCAGAATCTGCGCGCATCTCTCGATTCCAACGAAGAGGAAAGATTAGACCATCTTTCCATGTCCCAATCCTTCCTAGCGTGATTCATTAATTCTTTATATTGGGATCTTAGAGAGCGGATTTTTGGTTTGTCTCTCCCATCTTTCTTGGCCTTCCTACAGGATGCATTGTACCAGGAGGATACAGGCACCCTACACTTCCTGCTAGAGCCAGGGGGATTGAGAAATTCCGCTAGACAGGCTACTAGGTCCTGATGCACACGCAGCATATTTCCATTAAAATCTAATGCTATGGGCTGAGTGATAAAGGCACCAACCTTCGTAAGAAGGGGTAGAATTGAACTGTATAATTTAGGTATTGCCTCTCGTGATGTCACCAATTACTCACATTTCACCCTACGTCTTATTGGTTATAGACAACCCTTCGGCCACATCTGGGGCAGGTTCCTTTTCATTTACCCGTGGCCATGGGCTGTCTATCTTCAGACTCAATGTGTTGTGGTCGCTGTCCACCCTGGATATTACCTCAAAGTCTAGAACCCTCGACCATAAGCATGTCTCCACCATAATGTAGTCCAATCTTAACTCTCTGGACCTTTTGTTGAAGGTACACTTTGACGGAATATCAGAGGGAGTCAGACCATTGCAGGCCCTAATTGAATTATTCAAAGTTAGGGCCGTAATCTGAATGGTCAGTGGGGACCAGGACTTCGAATGGGGAGACTGGCACAGCGGGATTCCCCAATGTTGGTCCTCACCTGTCAGCACCCCCTCATTTAAGCCGCGCAGGGGCTCAAAGTGGCAGTTTAGGTCCCCAGCGTATATATAGTGTATATCCCTGCTAAGTGAGCCAAGAAAAGATGACAGCTCTTCAATAGTTTTAAATACGATTGCCACACTTGTCGGCCGTGAATAGACATTCACAATGGCAAATTTGTAGGGGATTGGCCAGGACAGGAGAACACACTGGATGTCGTCATTTGGTCGGGATGGACTCGCCCGTACAACCCAGATGAACAAGTTACTTACCTTGGGTAAAACTTTTTCTGGTAGATACAGTATCTGCCTGTGGATTCCTCACCTTGTGAATATATCCTTGCGTCAGCCTCGCGCCGACGTGGACTTGGACGTCATAGAGACACGGCATCGCACACGACTCCGCTGAAGTCATCGACGCCCATAATAGGCCCACGCTGGCGTGATAACATCAGTTCTGAATTTTTCCGTGCCTTCGAGGCACACGGACAGACCAATGACAGTAGAAACATACATAGTATACACAGTACACGAAAGTCGAGGTAACACACACACACTGTGAAGCAAATGTAGGAAAACATTTGAAATGACATTTTCTTTTAACCATAAAACAAAAACAATACAGTTTCTCTGGTATAGAAGAGTGGACAACGGGGAGGCTGTTTGGGTCAGGGAGAAATCCACAGGCAGATACTGTATCTACCAGAAAAAGCGTTACCGAAGTTAAGTAACTTGTTCTTCTGATAGATACATCTGCCTTGTGGATTCTTCACCTTGTGAATAGAGTCCCACAGCAGTCCCACTCCTGGAGGAGGGTGTCCACTCTCCTAAACCAGAAAGTCCTGGAGGACAGAGCGCGCAAAGAGGCTGTCCCTCCTCACTTCGGTATCCAAGAAGTAATGCTTCGCGAAAGTGTGGAGGGAGGACCAAGTTGCGGCCCTACAAATATCCTCTACAGGAACACCTCTAGACAAGGCTGAGGTTGACAACTTAGCCTTGCAGAATGAGCCCTTATACCCCCTGGAGGCTCCTTACCGGCCAAAGAGTAGCAGATCTTTATACAGAGGATGATCTATCTTTAAAGAGTTCTTTTATAAACCGCTCTTCCTTTATTGCAGCCAGCGAACCCAATGAAGAGCTGGTCATCCACACAACAGTCTTTAATTCTGTCCAGGTAAAAGCTCACTGCCCTCCTAGGGTCCAGACGGTGTAACCTCTCCTCCTCCTTGGAAGGGTGTGGTGGAGGATAAAAGGTAGGGAGGATAATGGATTGTCCTAGCTGGAAGGGAGTCACCACCTTAGGGAGAAAAGCAGCCCTGGTCCTAAGAACCATTCGTTCAGCATGAATGGTCAAGAAAGGGGGCTTGGAACTAAGAGCTTGAAGCTCACTTACCCTCCTTGCCGAGGTAATTGCAACGAGGAGGACTGTCTTAAAAGTCAAAAGCCTCATAGGACACTTGTGTAAGGGCTCAAAGGGAGCACCCATCAAGTATGTTAAAACAAGATTTAAGTCCCACTGAGGTACAATTAAGGGAGTAGGAGAGAATTTATTCGTTAGACCCTTCAAAAATCTGAAGACTATAGGAGATTTGAAAAGGGACGGCTGGTCCGGCAAACATAGAAATGCCGACAACGCCGAGAGATAACCCTTGACTGTGGCAACAGCAGGTCCTTGCTGCGCCAGAGAGAGAGCAAATTTGAGAATATCAGATAAACGGGCTTTCAAAGGGTCTACAGACTTCTCTCCACACCAGGTGACAAATTTAGACCATCTGTAGGAATAAATAGATTTAGTGGAGTCACGCCTAGCCGATAAAATGACATCCACCACATTGTGTGGAAGAGAAAAGGAATTCAGGTTGCCCCGTTCAATCTCCAGGCATGAAGGTATAATGTCTGGAGGTGGGGGTGTAGAACCTGCCCCTCCATCTGAGTGAGGTCTGCCCTGAGAGGGAGACGGAGGGGCGGGTGAGAGGAGAGGTGGAGAAGATCTGTGTACCACTCCCTTCTTGGCCAATCCGGGGCGACCAATAGGACTTGGGCCCGGTCTTGGCGAATCTTCCTCAGAACCCGAGGAATCAAATGTATGGGGGGGAAACGCATAAAGGAGTTGTCTTCCCCAACTCAACTGAAACGCGTCCCCCAAGGCTCCTTGCATCGGATACTGGAGACTGCAAAAAGACGGGCAGTGAGCATTCTAGTGAGTGGCGAACAGGTTCACCCGAGGAGTTCCCCACATCTGAAAGTCAAGTCAAGTCAATGGATTTATATAGCGCACTACATACCCAGAGGGTCTCAAGGCGCTTAAGGAGGGGTGGGAATTACTTGTCAAATATCCACGTTTTAAGTTGCTTTCTGAATGCTAGGTGGTTCTGGGTAAGGCGAAGGTAAGTGGGAAGTGAGTTCCAGGTTTTAGCTGCCAGGTATGAGAAGGATCTACCTCCCATGGTGGTCTTGTTGATGCGAGGTACAGTGGCAAGGGCTTGGTTGGAAGAACGAAGCTGGCGGGAGGGGGTGTAGACGGACAGTCGTGTGTTGAGGCATTCTGGTCCGATTTCGTAGAGTGCTTTGTGTGCGTGGGTTAGGAGCCGGAAAGTGATCCTCTTATTGACGGGAAGCCAGTGGAGGTTTTTCAGGTGACCAGAGATATGTTCTTTACGCGGGATGTCTAATATGAGCCTGGCTGAGGCGTTTTGGATTCGTTGGAGTTTTTTCTGGAGTTTAGCGGTAGTCCCGGCGTAGAGGGTGTTTCCATAGTCCAGTCGGCTCGTGACCAGAGCGTGAGTGACCGTTTTCCTAGTTTCGGTGGGGATCCAACGAAATGTTTTTTTGAGCATGCGAAGAATGTTGAAGCAGGATGAAGAGACGGCGTTGACTTGTCTGTTCATTGAAAGTGAGGAATCCAGGATGACGCCCAGGTTCCGTGCGTGGTCTGTCGGGATGGGTGCTTTTCCAAGGGCTTCTGGCCACCAAGAGTCGTCCCATGCGGAGGGGGAGGTACCTAAGATGAGGACTTCTGTTTTATCAGAGTTCAGTTTCAGACGACTGTTTCATCCATTCGGCTACTTCTTTCATTCCTTCGTGTAGGTTAGTTTTGGCGGTGCTAGGGTCATTGGTGAGTGATAGGATCAGTTGAGTGTCATCCGCGTAGGAGATGATGTTGAGGTTGTGTTGGCGGGCGATGGCTGCGAGGGGGCTCATGTATACGTTGAAAAGGGTGGGGCTGAGTGAAGATCCTTGTGGTACGCCGCAGATGACTTCAGTGGCCTCTGACTTGAATGGTGGGAGGCGGACTTTCTGGGTTCTTCCGGTGAGGAACGAGGTGATCCATTCCAGTGCTTTTCCTTGGATTCCGATGTTTCTGAGGCGCTGTAGAAGGGTGCTATGGCAGACTGTGTCAAAAGCTGCAGAGAGGTCGAGGAGGATGAGGGCGACTGTCTCCATTGTCCAGTAGAGTTCGAATGTCGTCTGTTGCTGCGATGAGGGCGGTCTCAGTGCTGTGTTTTGCTCGGAAGCCGGACTGTGAGGAGTCGAGGGATTTGTTGGCTTCGAGGAAGGCGGCGAGCTGGTTGTTGACAGCTTTCTCGATGACTTTGGCCGGGAATGGAAGGAGCGAGATGGGGCGGTAATTTTTGAGTTCGGTGGGGTCCGCTGTGGGTTTCTTCAGAAGGGCGCTGAGTTCAGCGTGTTTCCAGCTTTCCGGGAAGGTGGCGGATTTGAAGGAGCAGTTGATGACGTCTCGGAGGTGCGGTGCTATGATGGAGTCTGCTTTGTTGAAGATGTGGTGAGGGCATGGGTCTGTGGGGGATCCTGAGTGGATGGAGTTCATCAGGCGGATGGTGTCCTCAGTGGAGATTGTGTTCCAGTAATTAAGGATGTTTGAGGGGGGTGAAGGTCCAGCAGATGGTTGGGTGGGATGGTCTCCGGGTTGGTTGTCGAAGCTGTTGTGGATGTCTGCAATTTTGTTGTGGAAGAATGAGGCTAGGGAGTCGCAGAGGGCTTGAGAGGGGGTGATGTCGTTAGAGTTGGCCGAGGGATTGGTAAATTCCTTGACGATGTTGAAAATTTCCTTGCTGTTGTGGGCGTTGTTATCTAGTCGTTCCTTGAAGGCGGTTTTCTTGGCCTTTCGGATCAGTTGATGGTGTATGCGGGTGGCGTTTTTGAAGGCGTCCTTGGTGCTGGTGGTTGGGTCTTTTTTCCAGGCCTTCTCAAGGGAGCGGCAGAGTTTCTTGGATTTCTTAAGATCATCGTTGAACCATGAGGCCTTCTTGCTGCCAAGTTTGCTTTGTCGTTTTTTCAGTGGTGCTAGGATGTCGGCGCTGTTGGATAGCCATAGGGTGAGGTTGGTTGCGGCTTGGTCGGGGTTTGAGGAGTGGGCTGGGGGGTTTAGGAGAAGCGATGAGGAGATCTGGTCGATGGTGATTTTGTTCCAGTTTCTTTGCAGAGTTGGTTGGGGGTGGTTGTTGGGTTTGGGCTTGTTGTAGGTAAAGTGAACGCAGCTGTGGTCAGTCCAAAGGAGATTCGTGGTGTGGCTGAAGGAGACATGATTGCTGGAGGTGAAGATAGGGTCGAGAGTGTGACCTGCGATGTGGGTGGGGGAAGTGACCAGTTGTTTAAGTCCGAGGTTGGCGAGGTTGTCCAGCAGGGTGGTGGAGTTGCGGTCGTTGTTCTTTTCAAGGTGAAAGTTGAGGTCTCCCAGAAGGATGTAATTTTTGGAGGGGAGCGCGTGTGGAGTGATGAAGTCCGTGATGTCCTCACTAAATTGAAGATGTCTTGAACTACCTCCAGATGGAGCCTCCACTCGTGGTCGGCCGAGAATTGCCAACAGGCAGAGTGTCCGGCCAGATGATTTGCCATCAGACAAATCTGATGGTCCAGGACCAGAGCCGCAGTGCCTCCCTGATGACACTGTGACCCCACTTGTCCCTGCTTGTTGATGTACCACATCGCGGTCGTGTTGTCCGTCAGGACTTGGACTGACCGACCACGAAGGGGAGGGAGGAAGACCGTGAGCACTAAACGTATCGCCCGCAATTCCAGAAGGTTGATATGAAGTAACCTTGCCTCTGGAGACCAAAGACCCTTGACCTCCAGGTCCCCCAGGTGAGCACCCCACCCTAGAGTGGATGCATCAGTTATTACTGTGGCCACCGGAGGAGGCAGATGAAAAGGCTTCCCTTGAGACAGGTTGCCTTCCACGCCCCACCAAGACAGATCCGCTGCAGCTTCTCTGGAGATCCTCACTGACTCCCTGAGATCTCCGTTGTGCTAATACCACTGCCTGCGGTGGCAACACTGGAGTGCCCTCATGTGCCAGCGTGCATGGTTGACCAATAGAATGCATGAAGCCGTCAGACCAAGCAGACGAAAGACCTTCAGGACTGGAACGACCGCTCCATTGAAAAATAAAGGAATCATTTCCTGAATGTCGCGAATCCTTTGAGGAGGAGGGAATGCACGACATACAGTTGTGTCCAGTACAGCACCTATGAACAGGATGCGCTGGGAGGGCACCAGGTGAGACTTGGGTACATTTATCGAAAAACCCAACCTGTACAACAACTGGGCTGTCTCCTGCAGATGCTGGAGCACTCTCTCCGATGACTCTGCTTTGATTAGCCAGTCGTCCAAATAGGGGAATACTGGAATCCCCGACCTTCTGAGATGTGCTGCCACCACCGCCATCACCTTGGTGAAGACTCGAGGCGCAGTAGTAATTCCAAAAGGAAGGACCGCAAACTGATAGTGTTGCCATCCCACCGTAAAACGGAGATACTTCCTGTGTGACTTCAGGATTGGGATGTGAAAATACGCATCCTGTAAGTCGAGCAACACCATCCAGTTTTCTTCCAGCAGCGCTTGAAGAACCTGAGCAAGGGTGAGCATCTTGAATTTCTCTTGTTTCAGATAGAGATTCAAGATCCTGAGATCCAGGATTGGACGAAGTCTGCCATCCTTCTTGGGAATCAGGAAATACCGGGAGTAGCATCCCTGACCCCTTTCCTGCTCTGGGACCACCTCTATCGCACCCCTTAATAGTCTGCACTTCCTCCTGTAGAAGCAACAAATGTTCCTCCGTGCAAAAACCTTGGCAAGGAGGGTAATTGGGAGGGAATTCCCAAAGGGAAGGGCATGGAATATGCTACTTACCAGTATGCATCTGTTCTTGGCATGTAGGGCTGCTGACATTCATACCTGTGCATAGATCGCCACCTAGTGTTGGGTCCGGACGATTGCACATTGTTGTCCTGGAAGAGTCTTCGAAGTATCACGAGATAGGTGGCTCCTCCCCTGGACTACAGTGCGCATTGGCATCCTCTCCATCCTCAGATTGTTTTTCGCCATTGTGGCAGAGATGGAGTGTAATACAGTAAGTGATGACCATGCCTGAGAAGTATTCCGAGTGCTACAGCTGCGACAGGCACCGGGGAGGAGGGTGGGCGATATGAATGTCAGCAGCCCTACATGCCAAGAACAGCTGCATACTGGTAAGTAGCATATTCCGTTCGAGGCATGTGGGCTGCTGAATTCATATCTGTGCATAGAATAAATAGCAGTTACCTCCTTATTGGCGGTTGCCCGTGCCAGCTGCAGCAGTCTGAAAGAGAGTTCTGAGAACAGCCTGTCCTACAGCAGCTTGCTGTTTGGAGTGTACATCTACGCAGTAGTGTTTGGTAAATGTATGTATGGTGGTCCATGTGGCTGCTCTACATATATCCTCTAGAGGAATGTTACCTAGGAAAGCCATGGATGCCGCTAGCTTGCGTGTGGAATGCGCTCTTGGGGGAACTGTTAAAGTGCGTTTAGCCTTTTGATAACAGATTTGTATGCATTTAACAATCCATCTGGCTATACCTGATTTGGAAATAGGGTTGCCTTTGTGTTGTGGAGAGAAGGCAACAAACAGTTGTTTAGTCTTTCTGAAGTCTTTTGTCCTGTCGCTGTAATACAGGAGAGCTCTTTTGACATCTAAGGTGTGCAGTGCTCGGTCTGCTACCGAATCTGGGTTTGGAAAGAAAACCGGCAGTTCTATGTTTTGATTAATGTGGAACTGCGAGATGACCGTCGGCATGAACTTGGGGTTGGTGCGCAGCACTACCCTGTTAGCATGAATTTGTAGGTTGGGCTCTTGAATTGTCAGGGCTTGAAGCTCACTGACTCTTCGTAGCGATGTGATGGCTATTAGAAAAGCTACTTTCCATGTAAGAAACTGTATCGCACAAGAATGGAGAGGCTCAAAGGTGGGCCCCATGAGCCTGGTGAGAACGATATTTAGATTCCAGACCGGCGAAGGAGGGTGTCTGGGAGGGATCACTCTTTTAAGGCCTTCCAAAAAGGCTTTGATGGCAGGCACTTTGAAAAGTGAAAGGTGCTGCCTGTTTTGTAGATAAGCGGCCATAGCAGCCAAATGTATCCTGATGGAACTATACGCTAGATTGCATTGGTACAGATGCAGAAGGTAACATATGATGTTCTGCGTGGACGCATCTAGCGGGTTAATGTCATTGTTGGAACAGTATATGACAAAACGCTTCCATTTGGCTGCATAGCACGCCCTAGTTGTAGGCCGCCTTGCCTCTTTGATGATGTTCATACACTCAGGGGGAAAGTTGAGGTAGCCAAACTCTATGACCTCAGGAGCCAAATCGCTAGGCTCAACTGTTGCGGATCTGGGTGCTGAATGTCTCCATGGCTCTGAGTGAGGAGGCTGGGAGTGAGGCGCAGCCGTTGGTGAGGCACCACTGAAAGTTCCAGGAACGTGGTGTACCACGCCTGCCGTGCCCACGTTGGAGCAACCAGGATGAGCGTCATGGAGTGTTGTCGCAGTTTGCGCGCCGCCAGCGGTATGAGTGGGGCTGGGGGAAAAGCGTACGCAAATCTGCCTGACCAGTTCATCCATATCGCATTGCCCTGAGACTGCGGGTGTGGGAACCTGGCGACGAAGCTTTGGCATTTTGCGTTCTCTTTTGTGGCGAAGAGGTCGATCTCTGGATGACGCCACTGCTGGAAGTATGGCTGGAGTACCTAGGGGTGGATTTCACACTCGTGCATCTGGTGACTGTGCTTGCTGAGCAAGTCCGCCATCTGGTTGTCCACGCCCGGGAGATGCTCCGCCATGAGGAAGATGTTCCTCTGAATGGCCCACTTCCACATGCTCTGGGCTAGGTGAGATAGCTGCGGGGAGTGTGTGCCTCCCTGTTTCTGGATGTAATACATGGCAGTCATGTTGTCAGTCCGGATCAACACGACCTTGTTGCACAGGTGCAACTTGAACGCTTTCAGTGCCATGAAGATTGCCATCAGCTCTAACAGGTTGATATGCATCTTCTGCTGTTGTGTTGTCTATAGTCCCTGCACCGTGTAATGGAGGACATGCGCTCCCCAACCCTGGAGAGATGCGTCCGTCGTTAGCACTATCTGTGGGACAGGCTCTTGGAACGGTCGTCCCTTGCAAAGGTTTAGTGGATTCCACCAATGCAGAGAGTTGTATGCACGACCGGTCACCAACACTAGGTCTTTTAGATGCCCATGAGCCTGGTTCCACTGTTGTGCTAAGCATTCTTTCAGGGGACGCATGTGCAGCCTTGCGTGCAGGACTATGAATATGCAGGATGCCATCATACCGATGAGCTGCATGAACACTTGCGCTGGGAGTGATTGTTGAGGCATGAACCTCCGAATGAGCTGCTGCATGCTGTTGACCCTGGCAGAGTTCGGCTGCGCTGTTGCAGTCAGAGTGTTCAATGTTGCCCCTAGGTACTGTTGCACATGGGCGGGCTGCAGGTGTGACTTTGTGTAGTTGAGTGAGAACCCTAGACTGTGAAGGAGGTGAATTGTGCGCGACATGTGGCTGGCACACTGCTGGGCTGACTTGGCTTGAACGAGCCAGTCGTCCAGGTAGGGATAGACGTGAATGTGTTGTCTTCGAAGGTGCGCAGCCACAGTCGCTAAGCACTTGGTGAACACTCTGGGGACAGTGGTGACCGCGAAAGGCAGGACCTTGATTGGTAATGCGGATTGTTGATGGTGAACCTGAGATATTTCTTGTGACTTGGGTGAATGGGAATGTGGAAATATGCATCCTTGAGGTCCAGGGTCGCTAGGAAGTCGCCCTGACTGAGCAACGGCAGGACCTGCTGTAAGGTTAACATATGAAAGTGTTCTGAAAGTATGTATTGGTTGAGGGGTCTGAGGTCTAGAATGGGCCACAGGGATCCGTCCTTTTTTGGGATTAAGAAGTACAGAGTACACCCCTGTACCTCGTTCTTCTGCAGGCACGAGCTCTATTGCCCCTTTTTGCAGCATGGAGGGTACTTCTTGCTGCGATAAGTGCATGTGCTCTGCGGACATAGGACGGGGCCTTGGGGGGTGGGGGGGGTTGTGGAGGTTAGTTCTAGACAATAGCCGTATCAGATAAGTTG
The DNA here is from genome assembly GCF_964263255.1 of Lissotriton vulgaris. Lineage (NCBI taxonomy): Eukaryota > Metazoa > Chordata > Amphibia > Caudata > Salamandridae > Lissotriton > Lissotriton vulgaris. The sequence goes on from NC_141695.1 coordinate 904,187,882, forward strand.
TCTCACCCACCTGTCCGTGGTAATGGCCTCCCAGACTGGCAGGAACTGCTGGAGTCTTATCCCGACAGGTGTTAGATGGTCGGGGGCAGTGACAAGGCGTCACTGTTTGTTGGGAGCGGAGGATCTGGCGTTGTTATTGCCACGTCCTCTGCCTTTGGCGCTGTTCCCACGGCATCCACCCCTGGTATTCTTTGTATAGGTGGATTGCGTGTTCCCTTTGGTGTACTGGGCCTGCTGTAAAGGCTGTCCTCTAGAGGCTCCCCTATTACCGGAGCGACGAAAGGAACTGCCCCGAAACTGCTGAGATTGCAGAGCCCCCATGGATTTCGCTGTCAGTGTCCTTTTTTATTTTTTCGAGTGTTGTGTCTACCTCGGGACCAAAAAGGAAGTCTGGGTTAACTGGCTGGTTGAGCAGAGTTGTTTGAATCTCGGGTTTGAATCCAGAGATGCGGAGCCATGCGTGACGTCTTAGCATTACACTAGTGTTGATGGCCCTAGCTGCCGTGTCTGCTGCATCCAGTGCGCATTTGATGGATGCATTAGAAATCAACTTCCCTTCCTGTATAATCATTTCTGCTCCCTCCTTGTAAACATCAGGCAGGTGTTGCAACAGCTGTTCTAGTGTGTCGTAGTGAGCCCTGTCATATCTAGCCAACAGGGCCTGTGTATTTGAAATCCTCCAAATATTAGCAGCCTGTGCTGCCACTCGCTTTCCTGACGCCTCCAAGATCTTTGATTCTTTGTCCGGAGGAGGAGCGTCACCACTAGTTTGCGAGTTTACACTCTTGCGGGCATTGGACCTCTACAAGGGTGTCCAATGGGAGCTGGCCTTTGATGTAGGTAGGGTCCACTGGAGCAGGCCTATATTTTTTTTCAATCCGTGGGTTCATAACCCTTGCTTTTGTGGGTTCCTTGAAAATTTCCGCAGCATGCTTGAGGACCCCTTTAAGCATAGGCAAAGTCTTAGTGGACCTTTCAGAGGTGGAGAAAGTGTCAAACAAGAAATCTTCAACAGGTTCTGCATGCATTTCCACGTCATGGTTGAGGGCTGCCCTCTCTATCAAAGTGTTAAACGCCGCCGTGTCCTCAGTTGGCGATGTTTTGACGCTGTAGGACTGAGCGTCCGGTGCAGCTTGTGGATCATCAGGGTCTACAGTGTGATCTACATCCTCAGACCACTGTTGAGGTTCGTCCTGATCAGTGTCAGCGTGATATGTGAAGGCCGCTTGACTGTAGTCTTCACCCATGTCCTCCTCGCTTTGTGCTGGAGAATATGCCATTTGTTGTGAATAGTCATGAACATGTTCAAAGAGAACTGGTGAGGTGGCCGAGTTTTTCTTCCATTTAAGAGGAATTTTGTAACCCTCCAAGGGATGTTCAGGTGCGATCTTCCGCTTATGGATGGTTAGCCTGCCCGATTCCGAGTTGATGAAGAGTTACGACTGGTTGTCGTACGAGGGCTCGTGGAACACAACCCCTTCAGGGGTGCGCTTCGAAGGCGCCGACGACGTTTTCGAAGGGTCGGTGCCTCTGTGGTGTTCGAGATGCTTTGCTTGAGCCGTTGGTGGAAGACCGAACTTAATCGGAGGGTGGCCGACTTGTTTGGAGCTCGTCGTAGTGGTCGATTCGAGCTGCTTCGGCGACTGAGTAGGACGCTTGCTTGATGGCGTCGACTCGAGCTCCCGGTGTGTAGCAGGGCCAGCCTTAGGCATCGACGACACTTGCTGTTTCGGGTCGGCTTTGGTTTTCGACTCTAGTTTTTTGCTTAACAGTGGCTTGAGCGCTGAAATCTTCGGCTCGACGGCCTTCTTGGTCTGGAGGCCTTTGGTCTTGTCGCCATGTTTGTGCGTCGAGGTGACGTGTTTGACGGTCGAGCTCTGCTTCGACGCTCCAGTCTTCGAGGCGACTGCCCCTTTCAACGCCGAAGGGTTGTCGATAGTCTTTGACTTGACTGGCGTCGACGTCGAACCGACCACCATTTTAAGTAGTTTCGGTTTTGATTTTGGCTCCGTTGGTTTCGGTTTAGATTTTGAAGAATCGACCGATGGCTCCTTCGATGTATTCTTAGCCTGGCTTGGGCGCGGGGCTATAGCATGTAAAGGAAGATCTTGGCTACGGCCTCTCGGCGATGCCTCGACCTGAGCCGTAGGGAGCGTAATGTCAGTTATAGGCCCCGCTACTGCAGTTGGGCCTGGCTCATCACTGGAGTCGTCATAGACGGCTCCGATGGCCCCTTCGTCGTCCCCTACCTCGACGACGTCTTCTTCGTGGACGTACTCTTCAACCTGCTCGTCCACCTCGAAGTTGGAGTCGTGCTCCGACGCTGGTTCCGACTGCTCTTCAGGAACCTCTTCTTCTTCGGTGCCTTCGTCACCGGCCTCGAAGATGTTGACCGGCTCGGGCGCCGACTTTTGCGCTGACTGTCTTGCTGCGCGTCGAAGTTTAAGCGTCTTCTTGGAGCGGAACTTCGAGCAGGCCATACAGCTGGCCTCGTGGTTCTCGGGGGACAAACATTTATTGCACACTGGGTGCACATCAATGTGGGGGTATTTCGAATTACAGACGGGGCATCGTTTAAACGGGCTCCGATCCATCGTAGTCGTAGTCTGGGCCTTTGTAGTCGAAAGCGAGAGGCAGCCTCCGACGTCCGGTTCGAAGAACTGGAAAAGAGACAGGCACCGAACGAGACAATACCGACGCTTCGAAGGCCTTAGGAAAGAGTCAATACAAAGTTTCCGAACAAGAGTCGAGAAAGTACATCCGAACCCAATGGCGGAAAAAAACAATCTGAGGATGGAGAGGATGCCCATGCGCACTGTAGTCCAGGGGAGGAGCCACCTACCTCGTGATACTTCGAAGACTCTTCCAGGACAACAATGTGCAATCATCCGGACCCAACACTAGGCGGCGATCTATGCACAGATATGAATTCAGCAGCCCACATGCCTCGAACACCCATTTTCTACGAGATTGAGAACCCAAAGATCTGATACAACAGATTCCCAATCCCGTAGAAAGTGGGTAAGCCGACCCCCCACCGGACCCGCATGATCCCGAATGGCAGATCTAGGGCTGCTTTTCTGAGGCTGGGGGATTGGAGGAGGTGGAGGAGGAAGAGACCTGACGTCCACGAGGACGAGCTCTTTGCTTTCCCCTGTAAGAACTGTACAAGGTATTCTGCTGTTGCTGACCTTGTCGGTAATTCCGAAAGGAAGAGCGTCCAAAACCTCTGAATTTCCTGGCCGAAGAACCTCTGATCTGGAGACCTAAAGATTTAGCAGTAGCTCTACTTTCTTTAAACCTCTCCAAGGCAGAATCAGCTTTCTTGCCAAAGAGACCAGATCCATCAAACGGCAGATCCAGCAAGGCCGCCTAAACATCTGCCGAAAAGTCTGAAGATTTCAGCCAAGCCGTTCTCCTAGTGGCAACCGCCGTGCCCATGATATGTGCCACCGAGTCTGCAGACCACTCTATCACTTGGCGTGCCGCAGCCTGTGCATCTGATGAAACCTCCTCAAAATCCTCTCTGTTGGCATCAGGGATCTTAGGAGCTAATGTACGCAAAGTATCCATAGGGGCATGCACATACCTCCCCATAATGCAAGTGGCATTAGTTGACTTCCAACGCCATACTTGCAGAGGAGAAGGTCTTTTTAGCCACTTGATCCCGTTTCTTTGCCTCTATCACCGGACACCTGTGGAAAGGCACTCACGTTCTTTTTGGAACATGTAGCTTGAATGACTAGACTCTCAGGTGATGGATGAGATGTCAGAAAAGCAGGGTCTTCAGGTGCAACCCTGTATCTTCTAGCCACACTCTTAAGATACTGCAGGAGCTGACAGTGTTTTTTTCTGCACCTCCATAATTGGTTCCGTTAAGGCATCATTAAACGGTAGCAATGGTTCCACCACAGAGCTAGGTGAATGTAAAACTTCTGTTAGAAGATTGGACTTAAACTCCACCGTTGGTAAAGTCAATTGCAGAAGTTCTGCCGCCCTCCTCCTCACCACATAAGGCTGGACGTCCTTTGAAGGTGCATCTGAGCCTTAAGGCAATTCCCACTCTGGAGAGAAATCCAAGCTACCAGCGTCAGCCAGATCCTCTAAACAGTCCTCCTCCAGTTCACCTTCCTCCATATCAGGATGTAATTCTATATATCTTTGCTCCTCCAAAAGGCGTTTTGCCTCCCTTCTGGACCTCTCCTTAACACGCTTTGCAGTTGGATCCACCAACGTCCCCAACGGAGTCGGGACCGACGTCGGTATTGAATTAGATGGCCCAGTGGGATGCTCTCGAGGTCGATCTGGAGCGGGCGACGCCGGAAGCGGCGTCGACGACCTCGGCGGAGCCGGGAATAGCCAATGCGGCGTCAGAGCCGGCATATAAGGCATGAATGAAGCAGGAGGATAGGAGTGAGGAACTCCTAAATTGAAAGCCAGTGGACCCGTGGGACCCAAAGGTGCACCAGAGGGGTATCACGCCCTTGTAAAGACGCCATACATTGCGTTTAAAAACGCTGATGGGTCCTGACTGGGGTTGGGAAGGGTGGCTGAAAACCGTCAGGCTGATCTTGTGGAAGGTTCGGAGTAAGCTCTTAGACAGGCGCAGAATCCGCATCCACTTTAACTTCTTCCTCTTCCCGGGCCGGGGACTGCGCCATAGACGGATTCGAACCTGGAGCCGGCGAGTGAACTCGCGACTCCGCAGATGAGGTCTAACCTTCATGATCAGAGACTTCAAGCGTGACCACCTTCAAACGTATCTTCTTCGGCAACCTCGAGCCCGACTCCTTACCAGAATGACATTTTGACTCATGCCTCTTCTTAGGTCTCCTCGACTTCGATGCATGGTCTTAAGGGGACTTCGAAGTAGACTTCTCTCGAGATCTAGACTTCGATCTCGACCTCGCCCTATGAGAACGAGACCTCGAAGATTTTCCCTTGCCAGCCTTCAGCTTCGCTACCAGGAGTTTGGTCTCTCTTTCTCTAAGGGCCTTCGGGTTCATCTTCGGACAAGATGAACATCCATCCACATCGTGATCAGAGCTCAAGCACCAGATGCAGTCTTCGTATGGATCCGTTATGCTCATCATCTTCCCGCACTCCCTGCAGGGCTTGAAGCCGGTCTTCTTTGTCGACATCGCGAAGAGACAAGAAAAAATGAAGCAAAAAGCAAGTAAAAAGGCAACAAAGTCACCAGTTGGCTACTGAGATTCCCGAAACCGTTAGCGTCAACGACATGGAAAAAAGGGAACTGATGTCATCACGCCGGCGTGGGCCTATTATGGGCGTCGGTGACGTCAGCGGAGTCGCGTGCGATGCCGTGTCTCTATGACGTTCAAGCCCACGTCGGCGTGAGGCTACGAAAAGAATTTCCGAATGTTGCTGACGCAAGGGGATATTCACAAGGTGAGGAATCCACAAGGCAGATGTATCTATCATAAGCCAAGTAGTAAGGCCCCCTGATGGTCGTCTCTTACCTCCCCATCGGGCAACAATGTTGATTGCTGCAAAACCCACCATGTTTCTCCTCCCTAGCCCAAGTTTCCTGAAATACACATGTCGCTACTGTCCACAAAAGTGCCCCACTCCGGACATGCTAATTTATTTGGTAGGCCCGCCACATTCCAGGACATAAGCATGCACTTTGTGTTGCCAGCACGAAGACCTGTACGATCGGGCAAAATAGTGTCGTCATTCCCCAAGGGTTCATCGTCACTAGTGGTTATGTTATGTTATGTTATAAAATATTTTATTACGCGCTCTGCTACTACAGAGTATCCTGGCGCGATATGTAGGCACTAAACTGACCCAATCCAAAAAGAAAGAAGCAGAGAACTAGATACTAAGATTAAAAAGATGGGTTTTTAGCCCTTTCTTAAATTCTGCCAATGTGGTTGCTGATCGCAGAGAGAGCGGCAAGGCATTCCAGGCCCGTGCTGTTTGGACTGAAATTGACTGACCGCCCAGTCTTGCATATCTGATTTTAGGCATAGACATCAGACGAAGATTGGCCGATCGAAGAGCACGATGAGGCGTGTAAAAGGAAAACCTCTTGTGCAAATATTGAGGGCCTTGCTGGTGCAGGGCCCGAAAGGCCAAAACCAGTGATTTAAACATAATGCGATGCGCCACAGGGAGCCAATGAAGCTCACGCAGATGGGCACGCACACTAGTTCTTCGAGGGAGATGGAACAGAAGTCGCACGGCCGCGTTCTGAATGATCTGCATTCGCTTGACAAGGTATTTGGGGAGACCACTATAGAGAGCATTGGCATAATCAAGCCTTGACAGAATCAGAGCACGCAAAACAGTCTCCTTCGCCTCCCTATGGAGAAGTGGAAGGAATCGCTTGAGTGACTTTAAGGAGGCAAAACAGGTTGCAGTAAGTTTTTTTAGATGGGCTTCAAACTTAAGATCCTGTCCAAACCAGACCCCCAGGTTTTTAGCCGGGCATCCATGGTAGCTAGGGCATGCAAAATCTGTCGGCCAAATAAGCTCTCTAAAATTGGCCGGAAAATTGCCATAGAATAGTAGCTCAGACTTGTCCTCGTTGCATTTAAGCTGGGCTGAGACAAGCCAACGGAAGACATGGGTCAAACAGGAACAGACTGTCTGAGCGTCTAAGCAGTCCTTAGGCCAGGTGAACAACAGCTGCGTGTCGTCAGCGTATGACATTTTGGCTCCCCACTGCTCAGCCAGATAGATCAGCGGAGTCATGTAAACGTTGAACAGCAGTGGGCTCAACGTCGAGCCCTGTGGTACCCCGGTGGTGAGCTTCTTGGGTGACGAGGAAAAAGGAGGCAACCATACCTGCTGCGACCGCTCAGACAAAAACGAGGACAGCCAGGCCAGAACCGCACCCGACAGCCCCACCTCTGCCAGCCTAGTCAGCAGCTGGGCATGGGGCACCGTGTCGAAGGCGGCAGATAAGTCTAGCAAAACCAGGACCGCTCTGCCGCCTCCGTCAAGACACTCCCTAATAGCCTCTGAGACTTCCACCAGAGCCGTTTCAGTACTGAAAGCAGCCCTGAACCCTGATTGAGCCGGGTGCAGGGCATGAGAGGACTCGATGAAAGTATTCAATTGCCTAAAAACTACTTTTTCGGTCACTTTCGCTAGTGCCGGGAGCAGAGATATCGGACGATAGCTCGAGGTAGACAGGGGGTCCAGGCTGGGTTTCTTCAGCAGGGGAAGAAGCTTCGCCTGTTTCCAACAAAAAGGCACTGAGGCAGAAGCCAGAGACATGTTAACAACCTGGGTAACCTCCTGATACACCAGACTAGCCGCTCCCCCCAGAACCCTAGCAGGGCACGGGTCAGAGGGTGAGCCAGACTTTAGCGACTCCAAAATGGCTAGCACGTCAGCTTGCTGAGCAGGCTCAAAGGTGGAAAATTGACTAGCATGTTGCTTCGCATCCATAGCAATATTAGGTGGTGAAGGCAAAGGAGGACTATCAGAGTTTAAGAGCTCCTCTTGAATTTTTTTGATCTTATTATCAAAGAAACATGATAGTTCCTCACACCACAAGTCGGAGGCCGGGAGAGCTGGGGAGACAGCGCATGGAGAGAGGAAGCTCTGAACAATGGCAAAGACTTCTCTGGCATTGTTATCCGCCTTCTCAATCCTTCCTGAAAAGTAGCTGCTTTTAGCGGCCTTGATTTCAGCATAATAAACTGGTTGCTGAGGGCGGTACTAGTAGGTGATCATCGGCTATCCTCCCTGAATCAGGCGCATCACTGCTGCTCCTACTTCTCCCTGGTGGGGGATTCTGGGATCCTATCAAATCATATGCCTTGTTTCTTCCCAATGCGACCGTGTTGACCTTTATAGCAACATCCTGGCCTGGGATATTACATGATGATTCTGGCCCACTTAGTGCTAATCAGTCGACCTGATCCAGGCCACTGAACCTATTGTAACATGGGATCTGATTTCGGGCAAGCGGCGGGTAGTGGCCATACCTATTCGTCCCACCCCTGCCCGTTCGACAGTGTGATGCAAGGGACCAGCCCTCGTCTAGATTCCTCAGTTGTTTGCTGGGGTAAAAATAGGAAAGAGGCCTAGCTTCAATTTTTGTGCCTGAGCTAGCTGTACTCCAATTGCAAATGTAGTCTACGGTATGTGGGTCCCTAAAATTAACCAGCACACAATCACCAGTTAGAGTTTTAGGTATGCTCCCTACCCAACCCACCCTTCGGACCATAGATATCTCACTAGTAATGTGTGGGGGCAGTGATCTGTGCATGTTAAACCAGTGGGTGGCTTTGTTTTTCAAAGTTGTTTAAGATTCAGCACTCGGCGCACTGATTTCGGGAACCCCTGTTAGAACAATTAAATAGGGACTCACTTCTGGTGGCAAATGAACTCTAGGCTCAGTTCTGAGTCTATTTTTTGTACCTAAATTTGCAGGTGCCCGCCCACCGTTAATATCAGTTTGGACCCCTCCTGCACTACTGGATACTGTATGCTGTATGCTGACCTACCCTGGACCCCCCTCCTAGTTTCTTGGGCGATGCATTTGTGACTGTGGCAGTTCCCGCCGTGGATTTTGTGTTATTACCTGCAGCTGGGTATGTCAGAGGGATAGCGAGATTGTCGTGCGTAACAGCCCCCCAGATGTGGCCAAATGATTTGAATTACCCTGGTCTAATGCATTGTTAACAAAACTATTTAAAGGTCCCAGTGTAACATGGTCAAACTTGGAGTTGTCTTTCTATACGGACTCCAGCGGGCGCAGTGAGGCACTCAAGAGTGCGGTGAATTTTAAACATAAGGAGTCCTCCCCTGTCGGTAGTTCTTCTGTGGATACACCTGCACCTTGCACAGTATCTCCCCCAGAGCTTGCTAGATGCAAGGTTAAATCAGGTACGACACTTGACCTTAGTGCCTCAGCTTCCTTAGAGTTTGGCAGCATGTCATTTTGGTGGCCTTTGGCAAGCTTAGCTGCTCTGGGTCCAGCAGTGTTGGCAGTGAGGTGCTTCTTCGGAATCGCACCCGTACATTCTCCCGAAACTGGAGGGTGTTTGGTCTTTCAGGGGTCTTTGACGGGGTAGGTGCACCCAATGTCAATGGAGTATCCTGCTCGAGTGAGTGGAGAGGGAAGTTACAGCCACATCCTGTGTAGGTGATTGATTTTGCACAGTCATTAGGGCAATAAAAACGTACCTATTCCCTCTCCCGTAATTCCCTTCATCCTTTCCCGCCCAGGCCAGGGTCTTGGTTCTTAGCGCCGGGACGCCTCATTGCTGGGGCAGCTGTGTGCGCTCTACCAAAACTATAGAATAGAATAGAATAGAATTATCCATATTCAAGCCCCTAGGAGCCTCTGGTGTGCGAGCGTTCGCAAAGTGCCCCATTGAGGATCTTTTAGCCATTGCAAGATCCTGCGACACCCTATGTTCCATTAACACAATACCCTGGTCAATCACAGAGTTGTCTCTGAATATAAAATTGTCCAGGGTTCCCGTGAGATTGCCATTGTTGGCTTTACTCCTGGACTCTTGTGCAGCCATATTTCAAAAGTGGGATAAAAGGTGAAAATCCAATCCCACCACACAAAGTCCTTACAGGAGACTTGAGACGGCACCAGCTTCCAGGGATGTCGAAGGAGAGGAGGGAGGGGGGCGCGGGGTGGGTGGGGTGTATAACGGTCCGGTCTCCTCCGGGCTACAACGGGCCCGCCCTTGGCACGAGCTCGGCCCGGTGGAGAGGTATAGTCAGTTAAATCCGTCCAGGCAGGGGCAGGAACAACAGGGGAAGAGGACACAGCTGCGGCCAAAGTAGAATGCGGGTTCTCGCAGTCCCAGGTAACGTGCTCCTTTCAGCTGCTAACAACCACTGTGTACGGCACCCGCGGAGCGGGGGCTGTGAAAGGTCTTTTCACTATCCAGGCAGGGGCGGGAACAACAGGGGAAGAGGACACAGCTGTGGCCAAAGTAGAATGCTGGACCTCGCAGTCTATGCTACCGTCGATGCTGACGTCGTCGACACTAACAGGCAATGCTGGAAATTTTGACATTTTCTGTACCTCTGTTTTCGTCGCCGTAGACGATGGTTTCTTCGTCGACTATGTAGTTTTTTTTGGTTTTCTCCTCAGGAGAGATGGAAGATGGTTTCCTGAAGGATTCTCTGACCAGAGGTGGTGACTTGGAAGGCTCAGAAGTGGATCTCTTAGACGATTTGTCACCAGAAGTGTGTCCTTTACTCTCTTTTTCCTTTGGCTGAGGAGATTTTGAAGGACTACGCCCTGAAGACCCATGAGTGGTCTTTTTTAGGGCCTTCCCAGGATGTTCCCCTGATGAATGAGTCTGAAGAGATTTGCTTCTCTTCTGGGATCTCCTAGACATAGAGGACTCCTGATCACTCATTACCTCCTTTCTGGCCTTCAACTTCTGAAGCCATATCATAAGGCGTCCTCACGATCTCTAAGGGTCTTTACTAAAGAAAGTGCAACATACCTTGCAGTCCTTGGCTTGGTGATCAGGGTAAAGACAGTAAATGCAGTCTTTATGTGGGTCATCAGTGTAGAGCCTCTTCTTAGAGCAGGTAGCACAGGCTCTAAATAGACCCTTCTTTTCTTTTCCTGACTTTCTAACAGAATGTATTCTCAAATCCAAGTGAAGATAGCAAGAAACAGAGTTCCTCAAAAGCTGAATAGCTAGAGTTTGAGCAGAGCTCAAATGAGACTCCCTAGCACAACGTGCCTCTGAGGGGCAAAAGGTTCTCTCAGGAGTGTTCGAGGGTGAGGAGCTCTGATTGGTTCTGGGAAAAGTTTGGTCCTTTTTCACATAAAGGTTATGGGTTACAAAAAGGAAATGGGTCTAGGTCTCTTTCCAGTTTGCTATACTACTAAGCATTGCTTTTTTATGCCCCGGAGACTCCCGTCTCGATGACAGGGAATGATTCAGGCATGTGAATCTATGAAAGCTCCAATACTGGAGTAAAGTTGCAACCTGAAGATCGTTATTGGCAGGAACCCCCATAAATAATGGGTACTTTTGATTTATTGTGGAGGATTGCACTCCATTCCAACAGACAGGAGATCCCCTCTCAAATCAGTTCTATGCCGAGCCTGCATTGCCATGACCATCGAGAAGCCCTGTTTCGACAGCTCCTGTGTTGCCATGAGTCACTGAGCAGCTGCTTTGCAGCATGCTGAGACTGACGTGCACGCTTAGTTATCGTCCGTCCCCTCTTTGTTACCTCATTCTCTGCAGGCCCGCATCTTACCAGTAGACTCCAGTAGGGCTGCGGAGACAGACTGATAAATTGGCACCGCTTTGGAAGGTATATCTGATATCGCGTTTCTAAGTAGAACCAAATGAAATGTTTCGAATTTATTTTTGTTTTTATTTTTATTTAACCACGGGGGACATTTTACATTATGTCTTCTTTAGAAAACGTTTAAATTACTAAAACACAGGAAGCACTATCGGCTCCCGTTTCCCCAACGCCAAGAGAGGAAGGAATACGATGGGTCGCATTTCTCCCTGGTGGGAAGGGCTATTAGACAGATAGCTCCATGATAAAGCACACTGTACAACGTTAGAATGTGCTTGATTTGAAGTTTTCATGTTTAGCCCATTACGCCTTTGTTCCATAGTTACCCCTAGGTGTTGCCATTCAGGAAAGTGCATATCAGCTCCTGAACCAGATAATGGTCTGAGCACATTCTATGCTCCCATCTCGATATTTGAAATCTGGTCAATACGGTTTTTCGGATATAGGTACATATGGAGGACTTCTGAGATTTTATACGACTCCTCCATCCATGTAGCAACCTAAAGGCCTTTGATACAAGTGAGAGGTGCACGTGGGACCCCTTCGTCTTGATCCACAGTCCTGAATAAGACCCTGGGTGATGTTTTGCAAAAGCACTCTTTGATTGGGGGCTGAAACGTCGACGTACAGATTCGGCATTCCGTACTAGTATGCCATATATCAATGCCCAAAAATAAGGCTATCTGTTGTATTATATTTGCTAAGCTTACGCCCAAGTCTTTTTCTATGTGTATTGTGAATTTTATTGTGATTGTGTTCTATGTAATTCACTTTGGAGCTTATTTACAAGCCCCTTGCGCTGCCAGTACGCCACTTTTTTTTCCATTTTGAAAGTAATGTGCCGGTGGCGCAAGTGGCTTGTATACAAGTCCCCTTGCATTTGGCACATATTTATGTCTGTAATAGAATATGATGAACAGTCCTGTGACTTGGTATATATGTATTGTTGGATATGGTATATGATTTTCAATATATCAGGCACATTTTGAGCTTATAACATATGCCATCGATTGGTTTTCCAAGATGTCAGGATAAATGCAAAACGTTCTGAAGCAATTCTACCTTTCTCGACAGAACCAACAATTTGTATATACTGGGTTCAGTAGATCAGCACAAGTAACACTGTCCAAGCGAAAATGTATAGTCAGAACTTGAGCGGACACAAATTTTTAAACCCGGGCGAAAGACAACAGGTGGAGTCTATTATAAATCTTATTATTGAAAGCAGCAACAAACAATAATAAAACACAAATGCAAAGAAAAAGAGCAGTTGTCGAAATGATCAAGTCACAGACTAAATACCTTGTATATGTAATCAATAAAATAAAAAGAAACGTCACTGATAATAGTTCGGTCACACATTGACATTAAACCATTAAAGTGTCTCTTTATCAACGTTAAATGGGAAATCATCAAGGGGGTCCCCAAATCCCCTCTGCTTTCGTTCCAAGGGCCTTATATTTTAGTTAATTGGCCTGGGCATCCCCTGCTCTCCTACACCACCCTTTCGGCCTGCATGCACCAGTCCATGTCCTTCGCCGATTTCTTATGTCGGGGCCCAACTCCCCCCTTCCATATTCTGGCTATTTTGCAATGATACAGCAAAATGAAACCCATGTTTGTTTGGTGTGGGTGAGGTCACTGGCATCCCAAATATTTAACTTACAGAGTTGAGGAGAGGTTTCTATATGTTTATGACCATTCGGGACAAGGTGGACAAAAACCTACTCCAATACTGTTGTAGGACTGGACAGTCCCACCACTCGTGCAAGAAGGTACCCAGGGAACCACAGTCTCGGGGACAGAGCAGGGAGACCGTTAGACCTATTATAACAAGTGCTGCACTGGTGTAATAGGCCCTGTGGAGTATTTTGAGCTGTATAAGCTTAAAGCGATAAAGGATCGCCACCTCCCTGGGAAATGCCAGGGCCTTCCTCCAATCTCCGTCAGGTAAATCCCCCATGTCATCAGACTATTTCGTGCGAGTTTATCGAGAGATTCAGGTGAATTATTAAGTATTTTACGGTAGGTCAAAGAGATGGACTTATCTGGAAGGTAGTCGCCTAGAAGCCTATCCTCTAAAGGTGAAAAAACAGGCAGATCGAAGCCCTTGGGAATAACCTTACTTAATGCACTACGTGCCTGAAGATATCGAACAGTTCCCTCTCATGCGGCTGGTATTTTACTTGCAACTCACCGAACAGAACCACCACACCTTTCGCCCACATGTCCCCTTCGGCAGAAAGAGCATCAGGTCCCATTTGTCAAACCCAGGTTGACCCGAAAGCATACCCAATTGTCAAAATTCCAGCAGCGGAGTAACCTGAGTGACTTTACCTTTCCAAACCAGCGCAGCAGTTGGCGTGTGCCAGATCGAGACTGTGGTGGAGGTCGGGGTAAAGTTGGGTAGATGCCCAAGCCCCCAATATAACGCCCGCAAGTAATTACCCGCCGCTATATTGAGCCTGTCCATCCTGTACGCTGGGTCCGTAAGAGGACAGTGGGCCCAATGATTGAGGACCACTAATTGTGAGGCCCAGTAATAAGTTTTAATTGCAGGGAAAGCAATACCCCGCCATACCAGCGGTGTGCGAGTGTGGTCAGGGCAATTCGGGGCGTGCCGCCTTTCAATAGTAGTGAGCAGACCTCAATCAATTGTTTGGAAATACTGAGTCGGGACGGGGTAGGGCATATTCCCGTAGGGCTTAGAGGAAACCGGGACGTGCCATCATTTTAAAGAGGGCAGCTCTACCTAATAGAGTAAGGGGCAGTGTCTTCCGATGTTGCACGTCAGCCCGGAGGCGGTGCAGGGGAGAGAGGAGATTCTTCTGGTGGAAAACATCTACATCTCCTGCGACATAGATGCCCAAGTAACGGAAGTCGATTGTAACTATGTCGGTGTTGCAGCCCGGGGGAAGCCGTGCAGGCTCCCCACTGAAGACGTAAATCAACAACTTGTCCTAATTAATGGTGTAGCCCGAACATCTGCGAAAGAGGGTGAGAATATGCAGCAATTCATGGATTGAGGATCGGAGTTTGGCTAAATATAAAAGAATGTCATTGGCATAGAGGGCGATCCGGTCAGGTCAGGTCAGTCCGGGGACCAATTCAGTCTGCGGATAGAGGGGTCACCTCTAATCCACAGCGCCAATGGTTCTAGGGCGAGGGCGGACAACCCGGTCTCGTAACCTTCCCCAACTCTAAAATCGCCGATCTGCCACCGTTTACCGAGATGCGAGCTAGGGGGTTTAGCATATAGTAGACACAAGCAAGACAAAAATTGTGGGCCAAACCCATACCTTTCCAGAGAGGTGAACAGAAAAGGCCACATGATCAGGTTGAACGCCATTTTGGCACCTAAGGACACAATTATCACATCCTCTTGTATGGTGGGGGCTCTGCCTAGCACTCCGAAGAGGCGATTGAGTGCCGTATTTTTAGTCGGCATAAAGCCGGATTGGTCCAGGTGTATTCATTTATGAAGGTGGGGTGAGAGGCAAAGGGCCAGAATTTTGGCCAGGATCTTGACCTCTGGGTAGAGGATGGAGATTGGTTGATACGAACCACATTGGTCCGGGGGTGTCCCTTTCTTGTGTATGACCGCAATATTAGTTAGTCTCTGTGTTTCGGGCAGGATTCCACGATCCACACTCTCGTCATACATCCGTATGAGAAACGGGGCAAGCACCGAAGAGACTGCTTTATAGAGCTCGATTGGAAGGCCACTAGGACCCATGCCCTTCCCGGACTGCAATGCACCAATTGCTTTAGAAACTTCCTCAGGGGTCAAGGCAGTGTCAAGGTCAGTGACATCCTGAAGGTCTAACCTTGGGAGGGTGGAAAGCAGTTCAGCTGCTTCCTCCTGCATGGAGGTGGACGTGGGGACAGAGCCGCTCAAAATGGTTAGCAAAGCTATCAGCGATCCCATCTCGGTCGTACCGCCTCACACCATCAGGAGCCACAATTTCAGCCACCACCCTATTGGCCAACCCTCGCATATCTAGCCATGCCAACAATTTACTGGCCTCATCTCCAATCTCAGACACTATATTGAGTGGTCCGGTATTGCGCTTGGGCCGTATTTCTAGCTATATCGCTATATTCTTTTTGTTTTACTGCAAGCTTGTGGGAGGTGTCGGGGAAGCGTATGAGATTAGTTCGCGTTCAAGATTTGTCACCTCCAGTTCTATATCCCCCAATTGCTTAAGTTTCTCCTTCTGGAGACCCACCACTGCCACCATCCCACATCCTCGAATACGCCTCCCAGAGCGTCACATCAGATTCGACTGAGCCCTCATTTTCTGAGAAATTATCTGTTGTGGCCTATACCAGCTTGTCCCGCATCTCCGTCGCCTTAAGATAACATGCGTTGAGGGCCATCTCATGACGAGAGCGAGAAGGCACACCACAGTAGTGGGTCAGGATAGGAGAGTGGTAAGATACCTCTGGGCAAAAAGGTGATTTCTCCGAACAGAGAAAGCTGAGCGGCTAGGCTGAAGTAGTCTATGCAGGACATACTACCATGTACCCCTGAAATGAAGGTATATAGCTTGTCGGAGGAGTATGGTGTGCGCCACCCATCCATCAGTCCCCTGGCTGCTAAAAAGTCAGATACAAGTTTCCCCTGTGGTTCTCCTTGTCGGGGTGGTAAACAATCCAAGTCCCCGGCTATGGCAGCGTTACAGTCTCCCTTTGGTAAAGTTTCCCCTTCGGGTAGATTCAACATGTGAGGGCCCAAATCAGTCAGGGTGGAAGAGTGTAATTTGAGGGGTATGTATAGGGAGGTCACGTTGAGGGAGCGACTCTGCCACCATCCGGACACCGTGACAAAGCGGCCAGAGGGGTCGCGTGTAATTTTTTGGATTTGAAAAGGAAGGGAGGCTCGTGCGAGGATGCCCTCCCCACTGGAACCCTGTGTGTAACCCGCATGGGCAAGCAGTTTATAACCCTAACAATTTAGTGCACAGTATGTGGTGCCAGGAATATGTGTTTCTTGGAGCAACACTAGGTCAGGGTGTGGCATTTGAGATATTGTAATAGTATTCCCCTTTTAATTCGGTCACCCAGTCCGTTCACATTCCAAGAGATTATTTTGAGTTGACCCAGTGATGGAAAGGTGATTAGGAATGCCACTCATTTGTGGAGAACAGCCCGCTTCCCACAGGGCCAAGAGAGCAGCAATGTGCAGCGGGACACACCCCCACACCGGGAAAGGATAACAAGCGGGTCACGGAGGTCCCCTGGCGAAAGTCGGCAGAACCCCCACAGGGAGACTCACTGGACCATGAAAGGAACCTCTGGAGCGGAACTACACCAAAAGCATAGCAGAATTGTGCAGGGTAGATAGTTGTGCGTGCTGGTAACCCCACCGAGTTTGCATGTGACCTTGGTAAACAAACTGCTCATAAAACATTAAAAATTGTAAAAAAAAAAAACCCTTAGAAAAACACCTAGGAACCCCCCCCCCCACACTCCCCCCACTGCGCCTCCCTGCAATGTGGACTCAGAACTGCTCACCACCCCAATTTGCAGAGCACTTGCGTACCCATAACTAGAACCATGTAGAGGGTAACGCTACACAACCAAACTACCCCAAGATCCGACCCTCCCCTCTAAAGAACAGTTACATTTGCCCAGGTTGAAACCTTGAGGGCCACGTAGCCCCAAACTAGGAATAGGTCGCTAAAATCGCTAAGGGCCTCCCCACCCCCTCCACAAAATCAAGTCGCAAATAAACACCGACAGTGATCCTAGAGTGCTCATTAGGGGAAACAATACAAATATTAGACAATGTTCGGATGCAAATAGCACCTTCCTCCCATTAAACCAGGGATCGTGGCAAGGGCCAGTATAGTCAGTGCCACAGCTAAACACTAGGTATGGGGTGGGACCCCAGTTCGTGCAAAGTCTACTGATATCAGTGTCTGGTTAACTCAGTCAATGTTCCCGAAGGACGGTTGGATCTACGAGGGTGATCCTGGGATGAGCCACCTGCGTCTGCGGAGGAACGCCACCTCTCTAGCCAGTCTTAGGAGTCCTCCGTGGACTGGAAGAACAACGACTTACCATCTGATTGCACACGCAGTTTCGTTGGAAAGAGCATGGCATGACTTCCGATTGTGACCCCCGAGTGCCCGTTTCATTTCCAGGAAGGAGCGGCGTTTCTGTAACCGGTGGAGTTTTTATCCTATTGCACTGTAGACTAGGTCACAGCAGGTATTGTGACTCAAACACAATAAAAAAAAACAAAAAACTCCCAAACGTCTGCGTCCAACACTAGATAGCGGGAGTAACTGTAAATCTACAGCCACACATGATATACTATAAAGCTTTTCTAGTGTCTTCTGGGACAGAAAAGTTGGAATAAAGACAGAAGTGTACATGAGGCAGCACTATTGAAACTATAAAAGCATTTAGCAAAGTCCTACTCCAGTTTACACTGTATGAAATTTAAGGGTTATCATGGATGGCTAAACTGAGACAGTTACATATTCATGCTTTCAATATTTATAAGCAGTAAGGAAAATACTGCAGGTTATCCTTCAATCAGTTCATCACCATTTTCCACGCATGGGTTGGATTGCGCTTAGACAATGCAAAGGTCCTTTACTTTGAGCTGCTGGCATACCACACTTATAAGTCTTCAGCTGGTGCAAAATTGTGCATCACATGTACACCTAAAATTGACACACCACCCTTTAATCTCAATCAATCATAGCATTTGTAAAGCGGGGGGGGGGGGGGGGGGGGGGAAGGGGAGGGGGAACACTGCTACTGTTCGAAGAGCCAAGTCTTTGGAGAGGAGGGGAGGGAGGGGGGGGGGGGGGGGGGGGGGCGGGAGAGGCAGAAATGTACGCTGCTACTGTTCGAAGAGCCAGGTCTTGAGGAGTCTCCTGAAGGTTAGGTCGACTTCGGTCTGCCGTAGGCAGATGGGGAGGGTGTTCTACGTCTTGGCGGCGAGGTGGGAGAATGGTCTGCCGCCGGTCACTCTTGCGGGGGGACAGTGGCGAGGGCGCAGTCTGCAGAGCGGAGCTGGTGGGAGGAGGTGTAGAGGCTGAGGCAGCTGTTGAGGTACGCTGGTCCAGTGTCGTGGAGTGCCCTGTGGGTGAGGAGCTTGAAGGTTATCCTCTTGTTGATGGGGAGCCAGTGCAGGTCTCAGGTGGGGTGTGATATGGCTGTGGTGCGGGATGTCGAGGATCAGGCGTGCGGAGGCGCTCTGGACGCGTTGGAGTAGTTTCAGGAGCTTGGCCAGGGATCCTGCGCAGAGTGTGTTGCCGTAGTCCAGTCTACTGCAGACTAGGGCCTGGGTGACCGTCCTAGGTGTGGTGGGTGTAAGAGAGTAGGGTCTGCAATCCTATGATCACCCCAGATTTTAGCTTTTTGCTTCACTGGTTTACAACTTCCCTGGCTGTGGGCCTGCTAATCAGACCCACAGCCTAGCTGTTCTCTCACTAAATTGACACGTGTACCTTAGGGGCAGTTACCAATTGGTACTGGGCCACCTTATCAGTCCCTGTAACGCCGGGCATAGGTGTACCCAGGGCCTACCAGGGGCTGCAGCATGTATTATGCCACTCCTGGCTGGCCATCTAAATCTGACAACTGGCTGCACGACAGCTGGGGCAAGGTGGTGTAATCACCCTTTGCTTTAGATATAGCATACCTATATCCAACCCTAAAATGGACACATATATTCCTATCAGTCACTCCTATGGCAAAACCTTATCAATCCTGAAGGCAGAGTGCTTGGAATTATGTGAGATGGTGCTCTGGCATGAGCTGAGCCCGTCTGCAGCTTGCGGAACCAAGTCCTAATAGCGGTTCCATGATAACGCGTACCATATACTCTTAAGTGCATTATAATCCTCGCGGTTATTTGCCAACTTTGGTATCGCTTTATCAAAACATGTCGAGTAAGGTGTCATACGAATTGGATTACTAACCCCTCACCAATTCTGGCGACGGGGTTAGCATTCCACCCTTCTAGAGGGACACGACATGTATGTAACTGTGAACCCCGGTTAAAGTTAACTCAAGCCTCAGCATCACAAAATGGATGCTGCCACCACAGACACGAGTCTGACCTCCTGCTGCTGGGAGTCCTTCCAGCGAGGAGAGCTTGGACAAAGGGTTTCCTGTCAGGGGCGATGCTAGCACCATCCCAGACAGGGTTTTGTGTATCCTAGGTAGGCAGGGCTGAATAGGAAGGTGACTGCAAGTGGCACCCCGGTGCTCACTGTGCATATGCCGGCTTGAACCAGTTCCAGGGGCACACCAGCCCCTGAGCTGGGGAAAGTCCGGACAGGGGTGTAACCACCCCCCTTCCTGGTCCCACCCATGGGCAGGACCTAGTCGCGTACCAGCCCCTTTCTTTAGAATAAAGGTAGGAGCGGGGACCCTTCCAAATTAGATCATCTTTGAATCCTGAAACTACTTTCTACAAAAGGAACTCTCGACTTCTTCTCAAGATTTCTCCCTTGTGACTAAGGAGTAGTCACCCTGCAGCAGCAGGCACCAACTAAGTATCTTGCGGTTTGCTGAAACGTCCTTCCTCCGGAACCAGACTGACCAGCACGACGAGACCCGGACTCCCTGCCCTCTCTGACCTCAACCTGCCTCTACAGCACAGCTGAGAACCGTGGGTGCGACGAGACCAGAGGACCCGGCGATCATCAGAACCAGCACGACACTGAACCAGCACGACCACCGAGGGACCCTCGAGGGAGTGCACTGGGGAAGAGAAGCCCCAATCCCAAGCAGCACGAGCACCGAAGTCCAGCCCCGAGCATCCACCAGATCTGCGTGGGGCCCTTTTGCTCCTGGGTTGCTGCTACGTAGTCCGGTCACTTGCCCGTTGGCTAGTGACCCTCCAGACGACGTCCTACGTTTGTTTCACCGCTGGTCTAGCTCCTCTAGACTAGCCCTAGTCTCCTCCTGAAGGGGACCTTCCTCTGACCCTCCTGGTCCACTCCAGATGCCATTTTGTGTCGCTACGTGGGCTTGCCTTAGCCAAGGCTTGTTGCCTCCTTCACCGGATCCAGCATCGCCAGCAGCAGATATCCGACGTGGGACAGCTCGCAGACCTCCAGCCTGGTCGACATCAGCGCCCTGGTCCGTGCAGCAGCAGAATCCAGTGTCACCTCTTCGCCTGGCTGAGTGACCTTGTCCGGTGCCATCCTGGTGCCCACCTAATCACTGGCTAGTGATTCAGAACTCTGTCCCCTCTGCTTACAGGTACCCTTCTTCACTGATCCAGTCCTTGGATCAGCCCGGAACATCTTCACTGGTCGCCTGCCAGCAACTTCCACTTCAGGCTCCTGGTTCGTCAACGAGGATTCCCGACGACACTTGAACCCTATGCAGCCGCAGCCCCTGGGCTAGGTAAACCGAGTACCACGGTGCTCCAGCGTAGATCCACTTTCGTTTTTGACCTACCTAGTCGGGTTCGCCCGAGAACACTAACTTTGCATTTACTAGTATCCATAGACTTTGTCCCGCATTACGCGTGAGAGTTTCCACTCTGCACACGACGTCCCTAGGCCTCCTGCTTCTAATCTAAGGGTTCAGCATTGTAGGCCCAGCGGTTCTAAAGCCTCTGAGAGTAGTACTTACCTGCTAGTAATTTCGCATTCCACTTTTGTAGTATATGGTTTTTTGTGCCCCTCGGGCATTTGTGTAAATTGTGCAACTTGAAGTATTTTCGTAAGAGTTTTGTATTGTGCTTAGCGCCCTGTCCTCATAAAGAGTCCAGGGTTGTTGTGTTATAAATAAATATCCTTTTATTTTCATAACAGCTTGTGTGGTGTCCTTTCACTTGGTGTTCAAGGGGTATATGTGATGGTATAACAGCTGGCTTAACACGCCCTCTAGAGTTTAGCCTAAAGACTGCTCTTGTCCATGTTACTAGGATAGCTGGTCTATAAGGTTGACTTACAACCAATCATCAATAAGGGTCGTTTGGTATGATACATAGTGATTACTAGAATAGTGAGCACTGCATATCAGGCCAACTTCTCACATTGGTGAGCAGCGGTTGGGATTTGAGCTTGCTGTTTTACCACAAGTATCCTAAGAATATCATTTGAAAGATCACATAAGTACCAAGGTACATATAACTTAGCTTAGAATACTCTGAGTTCTACTGAACCAGCTGTTGTAGTTCAACAGGGCCTAGCACACCCTGACTACAACTCTTAGCAAGGGATCAGTAGGCAAACAAATAGTGTAGGTAAGTGCACCACTTACACCTCACTAGAAAAGCATGTCAGACAAAGGAGGGAACTCGGAGGCCCCCCTTGTGTCAGTTGACCCTCCACAGGCCATATCAAGATATGCAGCTCTTAGCTTCCAGGAGATGAGACAAGTGTGTACCTCCAGGAAGCTAAAACAGGGTTCTAACCCTACCATCCCATTCCTGATTGGTCTCTTAGAGACTTATGATGCCAGGAGGGCTTCTAATACAGGTCCTTCTAATCCAGATGGGAGCATGCCCCCCTTAGAGGGAACCCTTGGGGACCCCGACCTCAACCTCAATGAAGCAGTTAGTGGTGGTGAGGAAGAGGATCAGGAGTTGTCAGGGGATGAGGCAGATAAGGGTCAGGTAGAAGTCAGTAGACTCACCAGGACCAACTTAAGTAGGCATGAGAATGGATTTGGGGGACCCCCAGGCCCACTCTCAGGCAGGCTTAACATTGGGAGTGGACGAGTTAGGTCTCTATCCAGAGGCTCTAACAGATCAATTCGAACCAATGGCTCTCAGACCTCTTCTCACAGAGGGATGACATCCCCTCAGAGGAGAGAGCATGAGGCCAAGATGAGGGAAGTCAATCTGAGGATTGAAAGGGAAGAACTTGCCCTGGCCAAAGAGAGACTTGCCTTTGCTAGAGAGCAGAAATTGAGTGGGGCAGACTCCACTTGTGGCAGCATTTTACCTAGAGAAAAGGACAGGAGTTTAGACACTAGAGACCTGAGTAAGATAGTGCCCCCCTTTAAACAAGGGGATGACATCCACAAATGGATGACTGCTTTGGAGAGGGCCTGCACTGTCCAGTGTGTCCCCCAGAGTCAGTGGGCAGCTATCTTGTGGCTCTCCTTTGAAGGCAAAGGTAGAGATAAGCTCCTCACTACTAGAGCTGAGGATACTAACAATTACCAAGTCCTGAAAAATACACTGATTGATGGGTTTGGCTTAAGAACTGAGCAGTACAGGTTGCTGTTCAGGGACACCCAGAAAATTCAGTCTCAGGATTGGTCTGACTTTGTGGATTGTGCCACTAAGGCTTTGGAAGACTGGTTGCTGGGCAGTAAGGTTACTGATTATACAGGGTTGTACAATCTGATCATGAGGGAACAGATTTTAAATAACGGTCAGAACCAGTTGTTGCATCAGCCCCTTGTTGACTCAGATCTGACCTCTCCCCAAGAATTGGGAAAGAAGTCAGACAGATGGGTCAGAACAAGGGTCAAGCAGAACCAGGCTCAGAACCAGGGTGGTCAGAAGAAAGCAGACCAAAAGGGTAGTAATAAGAATGAGCAAAATGACCAGAAGTCTTCGACAGGCCCCCAACAAACCAAAGAGGGTGGGGGTCAGGCTTCACAGCAGAAAAAGAAGACTCAAGAAGGCCAGTCAAAAAGGTGGTGCCAATACTGTAAAAGTAAAACTCACTGGTTTAGTGAGTGCACCAAGAAAGGAGGGCAAACTCCTACCACTACAGCCCTTAAGCCACCTGCACCCCCTAGTACAGTCAGTAGTGGTAGTGCACCTCCCAAGGGATTAGTTGGGTTAACCTTGGGATCTGAGGGGTATGACAACCTAGTTGGCACACTCACTCAGGCTGTCCTTGTCTGTACAGGGGATGTGGATATATCCCCTGATGCAAGTCCCAATACTTTGGGCAAATACAGGCAGACACCTTTTATAAATGGAAAAATGGCTCAGGCCTACAGGGACACTTGTGCCAGTGTCACAATGGTGACACCTAACTTTGTGGACCCTGGACAGATCATACTAGGTACAGACTACCTAGTGACCAATGCCAGCAAGGTCGCTACCCACCATAGTATGGCAATTGTTGATTTCTCCTGGGGAGGGGTAAGTGGCCAAAAGAAAGTTGTGGTTAGTTCAGACCTCCCAGTTGAATGTTTGTTGGGCAATGATTTGGAAACATCACTTTGGTCAGAAGTGGAGCAGAGGACTCACATGGAAATAATAGGCTTGCCAGCACATGTGCTTGCTGTGACTAGGTCACAAGCCAGAAGATGCCCCACTGAACAGGTGCTGGATCCTGCAACAATGGACCAGACACCTACCAAGAAGAAGAGCAGTAGGGTTGTGGATCAAGTCTCAGAGGAGGCTGACCTCAAAGAGCTGAGGGAAACTGAGCCTAAAGAACTTGAACCTGATCAGGTTGAGGTTCAGGGGGACCCTCCAGAGAAGACCTGGGGAAGGCACAGTTAGACTGTCCTTCTCTTGAACCCCTCAGACAGCAGACTGCTGCTGAGGCTGCAGGGAACGCCACAGGTGCCCACAGGGTATACTGGGATGATGGACTCCTGTACTCTAAAGCAAGAGACCCCAAACCTGGTGCAACCAGGAGGCTGGTCATTCCCTTGTCACAGAGAGGTTTCCTTCTTACCTTGGCCCATGAGATTCCCCTTGCAGGACACTTAGGCCAGAATAAGACTTGGGACAGACTTGTCTCACACTTTCACTGGCCTCACATGAATGAAGATACCAGGGAGTTTTGTCGCTCCTGTGCCACTTGCCAAGCCAGTGGTAAGTCAGGTGGCACAACAAAGGCCCCCCTTATACCACTACCTGTGGTGGGGGTACCCTTTAAAAGAGTGGGGATTGACATTGTTGGTCCAATGGAACCCCAGACAGCATCAGGGCACACGTTTATACTGGTGGTGGTGGACCATGCCACCAGGTATCCTGAAGCTATTCCCCTTAGGACCACTACAGCACCTGTTGTGGCAAGAGCCCTAGTTGGAGTGTTCTCCAGAGTGGGCTTCCCTAAGGAGGTTGTCTCTGACAGAGGTGCAAACTTCATGTCAGGATATCTGACTGCAATGTGGAAGGAATGTGGTGTCAACTACAAGTTCACCACACCCTATCATCCACAGTGCAATGGGCTTGTTGAAAGGTTCAACAGGACCCTAAAAGGGATGATTCATGGACTACCCGAAAAGCTCAGACATAGATGGGATGTCCTGATACCCTGCCTTTTGTTTGCTTACAGAGAGGTCCCACAGCAGGGGGTTGGCTACAGCCCTTTTTGAATTTCTGCATGGGCATCCTGTGAGGACCCCGGTGAAGGAAGGATGGGAGAGACCTCTCAAAAAGCCTGCAACCAACATAGTGGACTATGTACTTGGTCTCCGCTCCAGGATGGCCGAGTATATGGAAAAGGCTTCTAAAAACCTTGAGGCAAGCCAAGAACTCCAAAAAGCTTGGCATGACCAAAAGGCTGTCCTGACTGTGTACAGGCCTGGACAGAAGGTGTGGGTGTTGGAGCCAGTGGCCCCAGCAGCACCCAAAGACAAATGGTCTGGGCCCCACACAATCATTGAGCAAAAGGGAGAGGTCACCTACCTGGTGGACCTTGGGAACTCCCAGGAGCCCCCTCAGGGATGCTCCATGTGAATAGGCTCAAGGCATATGTCGACAGGAAGGACATGAGCTTGCTCATGGCCACAGATGAGGGACAGGAGGAGGAGAGTGACCCTCTCCCAGACCTGCTCACTCAGAACCCTGATGATGGGTCAGTAGATGGTGTTGTCTTTTGTGGCAGCCTCTCTGAACATCAGCAAAAGGATTGCAAACAAGTTCTTCAATCCTTTAGACATATGTTCTCTCTGACACCCAGTCAAACCAGTTGGTGTACCCATGAGGTCGACACTGGTGACAGTCTGCCAGTTAAGAGTAAAATCTACAGACAGCCTGATCATGTCAGAGACTGCATTAAAACAGAAGTGCAGAAAATGTTGGAGCTGGGAGTCATTGAGCCGACAGATAGCCCTTGGGCTAGTCCAGTAGTTCTAGTGCCAAAGCCTCACACCCAGGGTGGTAAGAAAGAGATGGTTTTGCGTAGACTACAGAGGCCTCAATGCAGTCACTAAGACTGATGCCCACCCAATACCAAGGGCAGATGAACTTATAGATAGATTGGCTTCTGCAAACTACTTAATCACATTTGACCTGACAGCTGGGTATTGGCAAATCAGGTTAGCTGAGGAAGCCAAGCCCAAGACAGCATTTTCTACCCCTGGTGGGCATTATCAATTTGTGGTAATGCCCTTTGGTCTGGAAAAAGGCACCTGCCACCTTCCAAAGGCTGGTGAATCAAGTTCTCACTGGGCTGGATGACTTCTGTGCAGCATATCTTGATATAGCTGTCTTTAGTTCCACCTGGGAGGATCACCTGGTCCACCTGAGGAAAGTGTTAGAGGCACTGCAAGCAGCAGGTCTCACTATCAAGGCCACAAAGTGCCAGATAGGGCAGACACAGGTTGTATACCTGGGCCACCTTGTAGGTGGAGGCCAGGTTCAGCCACTGGCGAGCAAGATACAATCCATCAAGGACTGGGCTCCTCCAACCACCCAGACTCAGGTTCGAGCTTTCTTGGGCCTGACTGGTTATTACAGGAAATTTGTCAGAAATTATGGATCAATTGTGACTCCACTTAATGACCTGACAAGTAAAAAGATGCCAAAGAAAGTTCAGTGGACAGCAGGCTGTCAAAAAGCATTCGATGACCTAAAGCAGGCCATGTGCACAGCACCTATCCTAAAGAGTCCAGCCTACTCCAAACCATTCATTGTCCAAACAGATGCTTCTGAGTTGGGTGTGGGAGCTGTTCTATCTCAGCTGAATTTTGATGGTCATGACCAGCCCATTGCTTTTATTAGCAGAAGGCTGACCCCCAGAGAGAAACATTGGTCAGCTATTGAGAGGGAGGCCTTTGCTGTGGTTTGGGCCCTGAAGAAACTGAGGCCATACTTGTTTGGCACTCATTTCAAGATTTAGACCGACCACAAGCCCCTCTTGTGGCTAAATCAGATGAAGGGTGAAAATCGTAAACTGCTTAGGTGGTCCATTTCCCTACAGGGGATGGATTTTACAGTGGAGCATAGACCTGGCACTGATCATGGCAATGCAGATGGGCTCTCTGGGTATTTCTACTTAGAGCAAGAAGACTCACCTGGTCAAGGTTAGTTTATTGTCCCAAAGTTGGGGGGGGGGGGGCGGGGGGGGGGGGGGTCATGTAGGAGAGTAGGGTCTGCAATCCTATGATCACCCCAGATGTTTGCTTTTTGCTTCACTGGTTTACGACTTCCCTGGCTGTGGGCCTGCTAATCGGACCCACAGCCTAGCTGTTCTCTCACTAAATTGACACGTGTACCTTAGGTGCAGTAACCAATTGGTACTGGGCCACCTTATCAGTCCCTGTAACGCCGGGCATAGGTGTACCCAGGGGCTGCAGCATGTATTATGCCACCCCTGGCTGGCCATCTAAATCTGACACAACCGGCTGCACGACAGCTGGGGCAAGGTGGTGTAATCACCCTTTGCTTTAGATATAGTATACCTATATCTAACCCTAAAATGGACACATATATACCTTTCAGTAACTCCTATGGCAGGCCTTATCAATCCTGAAGGCAGAGTGCTTGGAATTATGTGAGATGGTGCTCTGGCATGAGCTGAGCCCGTCTGCAGCTTGCGGAACCAAGTCCTAATAGCTGTTCCATAATAACGCGTACCATATACTCTTAAGTGCATTATAATCCTCGCGGTTATTTGCCAACTTAGGTATCGCTTTATCAAAACATGTCGAGTAAGGTGTCATACGAATTGGAATACTAACCCCTCGCCAATTCTGGCGACGGGGTTAGCATTTCACCCTTCTAGAGGGACATGACATGTATGTAACTGTGAACCCCAGTTAAAGTTAACTCAAGCCTCAGCATCACAAAATGGATGCTGCCACCACAGACACAAGTCTGACCTCCTGCTGCTGGGAGTCCTTCCAGCGAAGAGAGCTTGGACAAAGGGTTTCCTGTCAGGGGCGGTGCTAGCACCATCCCAGACAGGGTTTTGTGTATCCTAGGTAGGCAGGGCTGAATAGGAAGGTGACTGCAAGTGGTACCCCGGTGCTCACTGTGCATATGCCGGCTTGAACCAGTTCCAGGGGCACACCAACCCCTGAGCTGGGGAAAGTCCGGACAGGGGAGAGGGGTGTAACCACCCCCCTTCCTGGTCCCACCCATGGGTAGGACCTAGTCGCGTACCAGCCCCTTTCTTTAGAATAAAGGTAGGAGCGGGGACCCTTCCAAATTAGATCATCTTTGAATCCTGAAACTACTTTCTACAAAAGGAACTCTCGACTTCTTCTCAAGATTTCTCCCTTGTGACTAAGGAGTAGTCACCCTGCATCAGCAGGCACCAACTAAGTATCTTGTGGTTTGCTGAAACGTCCTTCCTCCAGAACCAGACTGACCAGCACGACGAACCCGGACTCCCTGCCCTCTCTGACCTCAACCTGCCTCTACAGCACAGCTGAGAACCGTGGGTGCGACGAGACCAGAGGACCCGGCGATCATCAGAACCAGCACGACACTGAACCAGCACGACCACCGAGGGACCCTCGAGTGGGTGCACTGGGGAAGAGAAGCCCCAACCCCAAGCAGCACGAGCACGGAAGTCCAGCCCCCCCAGCATCCACCAGATCTGCGTGGGGCCCTTTTGCTCCTGGGTTGCTGCTACGTTGTCCGGTCACTTTCCCGTTGGCTAGTGACCCTCCAGATGACGTCCTACGTTTGTTTCACCGCTGGTCTAGCTCCTCTAGACTAGCCCTAGTCTCCTCCTGAAGGGGACCTTCCTCGGACCCTCCTGGTCTACTCCAGACGCCATTTTGTGTCACCACGTGGGCTTGCCTTAGCCAAGGCATGTTGCCTCCTTCACCGGATCCAGCATCGCCAGCAGCAGACAACCGACGTGGGACAGCTCGCAGACCTCCAGCCTGGTCGACATCAGCGCCCTGGTCCGTGCAGCAGCAGAATCCAGTGTCACCTCTTCGCCTGGCTGAGTGACCTTGTCCGGTGCCATCCTGGTGCCCACCTAATTAATCGCTGGCTAGCGATTCAGAACTCTGTCCCCTCTACTTACAGGTACCCTTCTTCACTGATCCAGTCCTTGGATCAGCCCGGAACATCTTCACTGGTCGCCTGCCAGCAACTTTCACTTCAGGCTCCTGGTTCGTCAACGAGGATTCCCGAAGACACTTGAACCCTATGCAGCCGCAGCCCCTGGGCTAGGTAAACCGAGTACCACGGTGCTCCAGCGTAGATCCACTTTCGTTTTTGACCTACCTAGTCGCCCGAGAACACTAACTTTGCATTTACTAGTATCCATAGACTTTGTCCCGCATTACGCGTGAGAGTTTCCACTCTGCACACGACGCCCCTAGGCCTCCTGCTTCTAATTTAAGGGTTCAGCATTGTAGGCCCAGCGGTTCTAAAGCCTCTGAGAGTAGTACTTACCTGCTAGTAATTTCGCATTCCACTTTTGTAGTATATGGTTTTTCGTGCCCCTCGGGCATTTGTGTAAATTGTGCAACTTGAAGTATTTTCGTAAGAGTTTTGTATTGTGCTTAGCGCCCTGTCCTCATAAAGAGTCCAGGGTTGTTGTGTTATAAATAAATATCCTTTTATTTTCATAACAGCTTGTGTGGTGTCCTTTCACTTGGTGTTCAAGGGGTATATGTGATGGTATAACAGCTGGCTTAACACGCCCTCTAGAGTTTAGCCTAAAGACTGCTCTTGTCCATGCTACTAGGATAGCTGGTCTATAAGGTTGACTTACAACCAATCATCAATAAGGGTCGTTTGGTACGATACATAGTGATCACTAGAATAGTGAGCACTGCATATCAGGCCAACTTCTCACAGTGGGGATCCACTTGAAGATCCTGCGAAGCATGCAGAGGGTGTTGAAGCAAGAGGAGGAGACGGCGTTGACGTGCTTCGTCATGGAGTGTGGAGTCGAGGATGACCCCTAGGTTTTGTGCGTGGTCGGTGGGCGTAGGAGGTGCTCCTACTGCCATTGGCCACTAGGAGCCGTCCCAGGCTGAGGGGGTGGAACAGAGGATGAGGACCGCCGTCTTGTCAGAGTTCAGCTTCAATCGGCTGTTCCTCATCCAGTCGGCGACGGCCTTCATTCCTTCGTGGAGGTTGGTTTTGGCGGTGTGGGGGTTCATGGTGAGCAAGAGGATCAGCTCGGTATCGTCGGCGTGGGAGATGATGTTTAGGTCGTGCCGTCGGACGACGTGGTCGAGCAGTGCCATGTATACGTTGAACAACGTTGGGCTGAGGGATGATCCTTGGGGTACACAGCAGATGATCTCAGTGGCTTTGGAGCAGAAGCGGACACTCTTTCTCCCGGAAAGGAAGGAGGTGGTCCAGTCCAGGCCTTCTCTTGGATTCCGGCATCGTGGAGGCGTGCTTTTAGTGTGCGGTGGCAGACTGTCGAAAGCGGCTGACAGTTCCAGGAGTATTAGGGCCGCGGTTTCTCCATTGTCGAGCAGGATCCTGATGTCGTCAGTGGCGGCGATGAGGGCAGTTTCAGTGCTGTGGTTGCTACGGAACACGGACTGGGACTGTTCTCTTCGAATGTGTGAAGGGGCTGTGAATTACAAGTACCCCTTTGTGATTCACTGCCCCTTCACACATTAGTAGCCGGTCCATTTTTATGACACAAGGTGTCAGGAAGTGGACCTCTAGGTAATAACCTCCCCTTTGGTCCTGAAGAATGCTGCGTACCCTGCGGGGACACATTAGCAGAAACATGTCGACCCTTTATAACACGGTGAAGGGAGATTAATGTCCCATATCACGACCACTTCTGTTAACTACCATACCTTTGATCACTGAATAAACTAAGGATATGGACAAGGGTAATGGTTTGTAATACACTTTTTCACCCCCCCCCCCCCACAGCCATCACTTAGATTTTAGAAGTGCATCCCTGTCTCCAGGTGTAGGCCCGCCCTCTATCAAACCAAGTTTTTAGAGGGAGAAGACAGCCGATGATTAAGTATGACACCGGGTGGTGTGTGAGGCCAGTCCGTAACTTTTTATGAGATGCCCCCATTGGCAATGCATCTCCCCCTAACTCTGTAGATACCTTTAGGAACACAATCTAGGGGTAGTCATCTTTTGTGGATTCATAGTAAAGTGGAGGCTGGCTTGCCCCTTAGTACCGAGCCTCTGGTTCCCACCCGTGGCATCTGCTGAGGTTAGTGTGTATGTACACCATTGGGTAATTGCATTCTTTAGAATTATCTAAAAATTGCAAAACCAAGTACACTATTTTGGACCATTTGACATTTTTCTCTACACAACAACTACCTAATGACAGGTTGGAAAATTATGTGGCAGCATTAGGACCACTCATAATGCTTTGTAAGAATACATTTAATTTAACACACATCACAAAAGTTCAATAAAGATTGTGGGCAGTAACAACTCAATCATATTGCAGAAGGCATAAACAAACAGAGAAAAGACCATTTTGTACCTACCTTTGCATCAGGTTCTTTTTCTTCCTCCTCGTCTACATCTTCCTCCTGACTCCCATTTCCAGCATCTTCAGCATCACTCTTCTGTTTCTCTTCTAATAAAAAGATCACATTGTTCTTCTTCAGGGCTCGTTTTAACTTAGTTGCTCACTAATAATCTTAGATTGACTCAGACTCATATGAAATATGGTTTAAAGTTCCATACCTTGCTTCTCATCCACCTCCATTTCACCTTCCTCGTCTTCATCTTCCACCTTTCCTTCCTCCTTATCACTCACATCTGGTTGTGGTTCATCAGTCTTCTTGTACTCTGCAGGACTGGGCTGCTTCTGTATTAGGAAAAATATTCGTTTTGATGTAATAAGAGGCAAGAATTGTAGGACAGCCAACAGTTATGTATCATGTCTTTTCTAAAGCCTATATAGACTCACTGTTCTCTTTACCAGTATCACACAAGTGAAGACAATTAGTAACAACTTGATGTATGAGCTTGTAGCTACAAACTGTACAAAAGCACATAAACAAGATTAAATACTGCAAACTACCTACAAGATTCCACAAAATAAGCTGTAAAAATAACCACAGACAGGAGTATCTTGCGAGGTTTGACATTTTTTGTGAGTAGCAGATATGGCAGATAAAAGTTGGAAAACCACACATACCTTTCCAGAAAAACAGAAGAGAATGATGAGGAACACCGGTAGAGCAACAGTCAGCACATAAACCACCCAGAGCCAAGGCCGTTCCTCTGCAGCTGCCATCATCTGTCCAACTACACCAGGCTGAAAAAACAAGCAGGCATCAGGGACTAGAAGAAAGTCAGGTTCCATCAAATAAACAAACCAGAGTTTAATCACACTTTATGACTAAAGATCTAGTTGAACAAGTTACATTTCAAACCAGGTGCTTACCTTCGGTAATGCTTTTTCTAGTGGATCCAGTATCTGGAGATTTCTCAGCTTTTAAAAAGCCCCGTACACCAGCATTCCACTGAAACTTTCTCGATAGCTCTTTCATGTTGACAAGGGCATCTGAATCCACATGGCTCCACATGCGGCACAGTGTGATGTCACTGGAGCCATAAGAAGCCCCCATCAGCATGCTGACGTCAATTTCCACCCATTTTCTACGTGCCTTCAAGGCGAGTGGATGGAACTAAAATCACAACTGGAATTACAGTTTCTAAACTACAAACATATTAAAACTCATTTACATACTAAACAGACATACTTCTTTTTGGTACATGCAGACAAGAAAGGAGGTGGTGTCAGGGTCAGTGAAGAATCCGCAACGTAGATACTGTTTATCAGAAAAAAGGTTACATATGAAGAGAGGTCCAAGTCGCTGCTTTACAAATATCTGCCACAGCCTCCTCTAGGTAAAGCAGAAAATGTAGCTCTAGTAGAGTAAGCATGACTACATTCCAGACGTTCTGCGTGCGCCATGGGGTATCAGATCTAAATACAAAGAATGATCTATCTTGCAATTTCTCTGTGAACTGCTTTTCCTTTTTCCAATGCACTCCACAAAAAACTGGTCATCCAGTCTGAAATCCCATGTCCTGTCCACGTAGAAACGGACAGCTCTTTTGGGGTACAATCGATGAAGTCTTTCCTCTTTTTATGTTGGATTGGGAACCCAATAGAAATTTGGGAGGAGAATAGAAAGTGAGGACAGAAAATGGGAGGAAGACAAAGTAGGGAGGATGATAGAAAATGAGGAGGAGGAAGATAGAACGTGGGGAGGGTGAGGTGATATGCGTGCCATACAAACAGAAATCACATAGCAATGTGCTTTAAGTGATATCTAAATGTGCACTTGGCTTTGGCATAGCAAATTTGGGGAGGGGGGTGTTCCAGGTCTTGGCGGTGAGGTGGGAGAACGATCTGCCGCCAGAGGTCGTTCTTCGGATGCAGGGGACGGTGGCGAGGGCAAGGTCGTAGGAGCGAAGCTGGTGGTTGGGGGTGTAGAAGGTGAGTTGCCTGTTGAGGTATGCTGGTCCGGTTCTGTGGAGTGCCTTGTGTGGGTGAGGAACTTGAAAGTGATCCTCTTGTTGACGGGAAGCCAGTGCAGGTCTCAGGTAGGGTGTGATGTGGCTACGGCAAGAGATGTCGAGGATCAGGCGTGCAGAGGCGTTCTGAATGCGTTGTAGTCGTTTCAGGAGTTTGCCCAAGGCTCCTGCATAGAGGGTGTTTCCGTAGTCCAACCTGCTCCTCACGAGGGCCTGGGTAACCATTCTTCTTGTTTGGGTGGGGATCCACCTGCAGAGGGTTTTGAAGCAGGAGGACGAGACGGCGTTGACCAGCTTAGTCATGGAGAGGGTGAAGTCTAGGATGAACCCCAGGTTGCATGCGTGGTCGGTGGGTGTTGGTGCTTTTCCCAGTGCGGTTGGCCACCAGTAGTCGTCCCAGGCCAAGGGGGTGGAGCAGAGGATGAGGACCTCCTCCTTGTCCTAGTTTAGCTTCAGACTGCTGTTCTTCATTCACTCTGCGACTGCTTTCATTCCTTTGTGGAGGTTGTTTTTTGCAGTAAGGGGGTCCTTGGTGAGGGAGAGGATCAGCTGGATGTCGTCGGCATAGGAAATGATGTTGAGGTTGTGCAGTCGGGCGACCTGGGCGAGTGGTGCCATGTAGATGTTGAACAATGTCAGGATAAGGGATGAGCCCTGGGGTACGCTGCAGATCTCGGTGGCTTAGGGGCGGAAAGGGGGGAGGCGGACGCTCTGGGTTCAGGCGGATAGGAATGAGGTGGTCCAGTCCAGAGCCTTTTCTCGGATTCCAGCGCCGTGGAGGCGTGTGCGTAGGGTGCGATGGCAGACCATGTCGAAGGCGGCTGACAGGTCCAGGAGGATAAGGGCCGCGGTTTTGCCGTTGTCCATCAGGGCCCTGACGTCATCAGTGGCGGCTATGAGGGCTGTTTCGGTGCTGTGGTTGCTGCGCAACCGGGACTAGGACAGGTCCAGGATGCTGTTCTCCTCGAGGTAGCGGGTCAGTTGTCTGGTGATTGTCTTCTTGAGAACATTCGCTGGGAACAGGAGCAGGGAGATGGGTGTAAAGTTCTTGAGGGCCTTAGGGTCAGCCTTGGGTTTTTTGAGCAAGGTGTTGATCCCAGCGTGCTTCCAGCTCTCCGGGAAGGTTGCTGTCTCGAAGGAGAGGTTGATGACTTTCCGGAGATAGGGGTGCGATGGTGGTGCTGGCTTTGTTGAAGATGTGGTGTGGGCATGGGTCTGAGAGCCGGAGTGGATGGTGTTCATGATTTTGATAGTGTCGTCGTCAGTTGGTCCAGGAGAGCAGGGGATCGGTGCAGATGGTGAACGTGGGTACGGTTGTCTCAGTGGGTGTCGGGGCAGTCATGACGTTGAAGCTGTCGTGGATGTCTGCGATCTTGCAATGGAAGAAGGTGGCAAGGGAGTCGCACAGGTCTTGCGAAGGTGGGATGCCGTTGGGGTTGGAGAGTTCCTTCACGATGTTGAGCAGCTCTTTGCTATTATGTGCGTTATCTAAGCGGTCTTTGAAGGAGGCCCTTTTGGCGGATCTGATAAGGTGATGGTGTCTGCGGGTGGAGTTCTTGTGGGCGGCGTGACTGTCTGGTGTCTGTCTGTTCACAGTGCCATTTGTTTTCTCTAGTTTCCCGGCAGGTTTGCTTGGAGACCCTCAGTGAACCAGCTGGCTTTCTTGCTGGTGTGTGTGTTGGAGGGTTCCTTGATCAGGGCGGGAGTGTTGGCGCAGTCCTCGATCCAGTTTCTGAGGTTGCAGGCGGTGGTGTCTGGGTCGGCTCAGGGCGATGATGGTGGTTAGCTGTTTTAAAGCGATTTTGCTCCAGCAGCAGGGAGGGATCTGTTGGGTGCAATGGTGCGTTTCTGGAAGGTGAAGTGGATGCAGCGATGGTCGGTCCAATGGAGTTTGGTGGTGTGGCTGAAGGAGACGTGGGAGCTTGCTGAGAAGATTGGGTCAAGCGTGTGGCCGGCAGAGTGGGTTGGTGTTGTGAAGAGCTGTCTGAGTCAGAGCTTGGCGAGGTTGTCAATCAAGTTGGTGTCGTTGTTGTTCTCGATGTGGAAGTTCAGGTCCCCAAGGAGAATATGGTCTGTGGGGGAGAGGGCGTTTGTACTGACTAAGTCGGTGATGGAGTCGCTGAATTGTGGTCAGGGTCCGGGGTGCCTGTAGATGAGGGTTCCTCTGAGGGTGGTGTTGGGATCGGTGTGGATCTTGAAGTGCAGGTGTTCGGCGGTGCCGAGGGTGTCGTCGGTGCTGGTCGAGACTCAGTGTTTCTGTGGACGATGGCGATTGCTCCTCCTGTTCCGTTGGTGCTGTCTCTGTAGGTGATCTTGTAGCCGTCCGGGATGGCTATGGCGATGTTGAGGAGGGGTTCATCCAGGTCTCTGTCAGGAAGGCGACGTCTGGGGAGGCTGAGTCGAGTAGGTCCCAGAGTTCAACAGCGTGTTTGCGGACGGAGCGGGTGTTGAGGAGAATGCATCTTAGGTGGTTGTGTTCTTTTCCGGTGGGTAGATTGGTGGATCGGATGCTGGTAAAGCTGCAGGTCCGGCAGCAGAAGGGTCCTTGGGTGTGTTTCGGGCGGCCAGGAAGCTGGTGTGTGATCGTCCCGTGTGGAGTGCGTGGAGGGTGCTGCCATCCTAGCGGAGACTGACATCGTGGCATTCACGGGGGCCAGGGGGTCTGGCGCAGACGGGCTTGCCTTAGGCGCGCCAGCGGCCACCATATATGCGGAGGAGGGAGGAGCAGCTGGCAGGCAGGAGTGGGGCGGCAAATGGGCAAGTCGGGGCGGGCCGCAGGGAAGCAGCTGCGGGAAAAACAGGGGCGCAGAAGGCAAAAAAGGGTAACTGAAAAATTCAGTGACAAAACAGAAGTAAGGCAATAAGGCACAAACAGATAAACAGAAGGCAGCAATAAAAAACAGGAGCAGGCAGAAAATACAGGCAGAGAAGGAGGAGTGGCGAAATTATAGTAAATGTAGCAGCGGGCACAGAGGCATGGGCACACAGGTGGTGCTGTGCGGCGTGGGGAGTGGCCTACCCGACAACAAAGTCAATCTATAACTAATGCGTTTCTTTTAGATAAAGTGATTTTACAAGATAGAAATTGAAGGGAGCTTTATGTAGTGGTTTAAATGGTGGACCCATAAGTCTAGTGAGAATAAAGTTAAGATTCCAGATAGGTGTAGGTGGAACCCGGGGTGGGATCACTCAAGAACGTCCATAAAAGCCTTGATTATTGGTATATTGAACAAAGACTGGTGTCTATTAGGCAGTTACTGGAGCCAAATGCAAGCTTATGGATCCGAAAAGCAAGGCCAGAGAGATGACGATGGTACAGGTAACAATATTTTGTATTGTAGAATTAAATGAATTGATATTTGTATTTTGATAGTAACTGACATCTTTTACATTTGAGATTGAGCATAACACTTCGGTGAGAATTTGAGTTAACCAAATTCTAAGACCTCAGGAGCCAAATTGCTAGGTTGAGTTTCTTGGCATTTGCGTGGCGGATTGATTCATGGTTCTGAGTGAGAGGTGCGGGTGGAGGGGAAGCGTCTCATTGAAATCTACTGATGTACGAGTTACTTACTTTCGGTAACGATGTATCTGGTAGAGAAGTTGTCTAGCCTTACATGCCTCAACTTACATGCCTCAACTTACATGCCTCAACTTAGAATATCCCCAGGCGTCAGACTGGATCCGGAAATATTTTGCAGCAGCACCTCTGCGTGCCGGGGGAAGGCGCCACATGACCCCGCCCCATCGTCCACATACATGACGTCAGCGAGGTCATATAAGTCCCTCCCAGTGCGTTGACGTCAGTTTTCTTTGGGGAAACGTTTCTGCTGCACAACGCGGAGCCACCACCAAAAAACTGTGAAAGAGGAGAACAGTGTGCGTGGTATGAAAAATCCGTGAACAAGATGGAGGATGGTGGAGACACCATCATAAAAGACAGAATAAGACACCACCTACATATAAGTGAAAAGCTTGTGAGAAAAAGCCCCGCAAGCTAAGCGAAGACCTTTCCCTGAGTGCAACAAGGCAAGAACATCTCAACAGACCGAAATAGACTGATATTGCCATGTAGAACTGTGTCATTTATAAAAAACAGAGCACAGAAAAACAACAGTGCACCGTAGGAAGGATGAAAAGCCTGGCCCTTTCCCTATAATAAGGGAGGTTGAAACCAGAGCACAACCGACTACCAAGAGGAGACCAGGGCCCGAGTCCATAGAAAAGTCATAAGGAAGGGAAGGTAACTGGAGAGGAAAACGAATCTCCTCGTGCCGTATTACAGGAAAGAAGCCCCTCAGCAGAGGTTAACTGTATATGGAAACACTTAGAGGGGAGCCACAAACTGAACTCCTGTGAGAGCTAACCCAATGGCAACTGAAGAGGCTAGCGTAAGAACACCACTCTGCAAGGTTCTTGCAGAACGGGGAAGCTAGGTGACCGTTAAGGAATCTGCGGCTAGACAACGTCTCAACCAGATACATCGTTACCGAAGATAAGTAACTTGTACATCCGATAGAGACATCTAGCCGCACATTCCTCAACTTAGAGTAGATACTACAGCCATTCCCCAAAGGGAGGGTGGGTCTGGGACAGAACTACAGAAAGCTCCAAGCATCCGATCCGGCAACAGAGTGACGGATAAAGGAGGAAAGCTGTGGGGGAACAGTAGACAGCAACCCAAGCAGCTCGAAGAGCAGAAATAACGGGATAGTAGATATCCTAAAAAAAGCCAGAATGGCGCTACACCATACCCCTATAACAAGGACAGGTATAACGGCATGAGCAAAGAAAGAGAGAGTGTGTGAGAGAGCGAGTGAGAGTAAGTGAGAGACCACTCTCCATTTAATGGCACACAATGAGTACACCGACCCAAGTACAAAAAGAACCTGAAGAGATGCAACCAGAGCCTAACAGACTAGCCTAGAAAAGGAAGTTGAAGGAGCTGGAGCCAAGAGCCCAAAGGCAAGACCTAGAACTTGAGCAATGCGTTGGGAATAGCCGGCGAGACACGAAACACACAAGTGCACACTCAATCTTAAATGGGGGAAATAGGGGCAGCAGCATCAATTTTAAACCCACTGAAGCAGGTAGAAACATGCAGCAGGCAAACGGCCATAGAGACCTGAAAGTGGCTTACACAAGAAGCATAAGAGTGCCCGACCGTGGCAGTATGAAGCCAAGTGAGAAACACAAAATATAGACTTGCAGGCAGTAGTCAAGGACCACTGCCATCAGAAGAGCTGTCCCGCAGGCGTAGCTTTAACAATAGTAGGTGATAATTTGAAAAAAAGGCATATCCGAAGGAAGTGGCCAAAAACACCAAGGTAACGAATGGTGGGTAGAGTCTCAGAATCCGAGACAAACACTCCAAAAAAACACGTACAGAGTTGAACACCAAAAGGGAGCATATGTCAAATTGGGAAATCACCCCAGTAAGCGGAAGCAAGCAGGAACCTATGGGTAACTTGCAACAACTCAGAAAAGCTCCCCCACACATGGAGTTATTGGTCCAGACCTCACAGCCTCAAAAAGAGGTGGCAATGTAGGAAGAGGAATACCAAGGCAACCAGCATGTATACATAAATGTATAAACCTAATTATGTAGAAACAGAACTAGTCAGGAGCAGGAACATGTCCATACCGGATTATACCTAGTACAGTAAGGGCAGGTAGGAGCCGGTTTTGAAGAGGAGACCATGAAACCTCCCAAGGAGGTGAATGACCATGGTGTAAGCAGATGGCACCAGGGAAAAACATAGAACACCATGCAACGGACCACCAAGCAACGCATGGAGTCCACAGTTGTCCAGGCCCAGGTGAGATAAGCAAAGCTATATAATAGCATACAAGTACCCCACATGGAGTATGCATACCCCAAACAAAGGAGAACACCTCTTCGGGAATGAGGCCAAGCCAAAAGAGTGCAGTAACAAACTGAACCCGTGAACAGGAGTTCTGAGCCATATGACATTACCTAGCGGAGCCACCGGCTCAATACCACAGTCAGAGGACCAGACACCGCAACCTGTGGAACACAGCCACAGCAGGCAAACGGGCAGCTCAAAGCAAAACGCATCCAGGGGATGCCTATAAAAGGGTCAACACCCTTGACCACAGAAAAAAGAAGACGTAAGGCTCACTGCCCATGTTAAACACAGAGCGCATTTAAAGGATGTGAAATGAAAAAGTACCACCATGGAAGATATGCCTAAGAAGACCTGAGTGGGAGGACGAAAGCCCGCAAGGAGCCGGTGAACCAATGTCTCGGCGTGAGCATCAAACAGCAAAACTCCATCAGAGGATAAGTCAACCAGTCGCTACCGGACATTTTCAGGGAAGACGATATTTCGCAACCAAGCGTGACGCCTTAAGGCAACAGCACCAGCCATAGCTCGGCCCAAAGAATCCGCAGTATCTAAGGCTGAGCGGATTGTAAATTAGGCAAGGTCGCAGCAAGCAAAGACTCTGCAGAGTCCCACAGGGCAGAGGTAGCCCGAGCCAAAACACACTGTATTTAAGGACCATAGGGCTGCACTAGTGGATGAAAAGATGTTCCTACCCCATGACTCAAGCTATCTGGACTCCCGAGAGGGAGGAAGCGAAGAGGGGGTAGGGAAGAAAAGGCAGTCTGCAACACAGACCCCCGCGCATCAGGATGCATAAAAAGAAACAGGATCATGTGGAGCCGAACAGCGGTTGTGCAAAACTGAACGAGCCACCAGGTCACCTGAAGCAGGCCAGCCCCAGGTACCCAACAGGGCATCATAAAGGGAAGCCGCAAACGGCAGAAGGGGCTCCACATTCCCGGACCCACGGTGAAGGACCTCAAGCAAGGGGTCGACAGACAAAGGGGCAGAAGGGGGCTGCATGTTTAACCCCTTCCATGCTCATGACGGAACGGTTCCGTCATGAGCGTCGGTTGGCCTGTGCTTATGACGGAACCGTTCCGTCATGGTTCCATTTGTTCTTTAGAACCTTCAGCACCGCAGCAGAATTTGCGCAGCGCTGAAGGGGTTAAAATGCGGGTGGCCAATGAGACCACTCTCAAAAAAGCCACACCAGCCTCTGTAGCCCTTGCGGAGGGTGCGACCAATGACCCACGGAAGGGAGCCCCATTGAAGAATGTGGTTCCTGATGGGGCTCCCGGGGAGGCGAAAAGCCTGTCTGATCTGGGAGCTCCTGAGGAGGCTCCACAAATTCAAAGGGGGGCACTGGCAACAATACCTCCGGCGTCGCTGGGCGCAAAGGTGACGCCGAACTTTCTCCAGAGGCCTCTAGAGAAGAGTCCAAAACCCAACGCTGACACGGCACCAAAATGATGCGTGCCGGCGCCGATCATGCCTAGTCAGTTGCCAACTTGGCTGCATCAGGCGTCTAGTCTGTGCCGTTCGTCGTCGAAACTTCAACCTCCCCTTCCAAAGAAGGAGAAGGCGCCGGAGCAGCAAACCTCCGGCGCCGCACCGGTGCAGACTCTGCCTCAACCAGGACAGGCTCAGACACCAGAGAAAGAAGCGGAGAAGGCGAGGCGAGTCGAGTCTACGGCTCCGGAATGGCGCCGACCCGAGCTTCGGACATGCAGCCGGGGTGTGCTCAAGGCAGGGCTATGAGCACCGGCAACCACCTGCAATGCCACAGGGAGCCCAGAGGGACTATGCGGCGCGGCAGAAGCGCTGTGGGTTGTAGAAGGGGACCCAGCTGGGCTGCGCCCTGACTACTTCATGTGGATCGTAGAGGGAGACCAAACCGGGCTGTGCCCTAACGACTCCACATCTCCGACATTACTGGGTGGCAAA
The DNA here is from genome assembly GCF_964263255.1 of Lissotriton vulgaris. Classification (NCBI taxonomy): domain Eukaryota; kingdom Metazoa; phylum Chordata; class Amphibia; order Caudata; family Salamandridae; genus Lissotriton; species Lissotriton vulgaris. The sequence continues at coordinate 904,228,553 of NC_141695.1, forward strand.
GGCCCAATTGGCGCCGGCGAGCCCGTTGGTGATCCCGCAAGAAGCGCAGGCCAAGAGGAAACGCCAGAACGGGAGAGGACCCAAGGGAGGCTGCAAAGCAGCGGCATATACCTCCATTTGGGCCAGAGCCGCCCCCACACCCTGAAAGAGTGGATAGAGGTGTGGGGGGGGGGGGGCGACTGTCAGGAGTGCACATCCGGAATGTTCCGGGAACCAGTGTCCCTGACAACAGAAGAAAGGAAGGTCGAAGACCTCGGCGACAAGCTCCTCGACTTACCAAGTGGCGAACAACAGCCCCGGACCCCAGAGGGCGATCGACGGCGGAACCGGACAGTAGAGGGACCTGCCGGCGATGAAGAGGCCGGGAGAGGAGACGAATCCAACAGCCTTACAGAGATAAGCTTCATAAGGCGCTCCTGCAGAGACTTCGGCTTCAGGTGTTGGCAGACTTCCCAGTACGTGGAGTCATGGTGCTCACCCAGACACCACATACAAATAAGATGCGGGTCCGTCGCAGACATCTGTTGCAAACAGGAATTACAAGTTTTAGAGCCCGAAGGCATCGCACACTGTTCCTGACGCGAAGCGTCGAAAAGGAGGCCTGAGAACAGGCCAGAGGAACCATTCACTCCGGATCCGCGTTGCACACGCAAAAGAAGTAAACAGACGTCAGCGCGCCGGGAGGGACTTATATGACCTCGCTGACGTCCTGTACGTGCACGACGTCAGGGCGGGGTCTCGTGGGGCCGTCCCCCAGCATGCAGAGGTGCTGCTGCAAAACAATTCTGCATCCAGTCGGACACCTGGGCATATTCTAAGCTAAGGAATCTAAGTTATGGAATCTGCGGCTAAAGGTCTCTATCAGATAGTTCTAGTAGTGTTTTGAACCAGAGATGTTGGTCCTAGGTGAGAGCTACTAGTATGAGTGTGAGATTTTAGCCTGAGCTTCAGAACCAGAAACAGAAGTGGGAGAGGTGTGTACGCTTTCAACGCTAGATGAACAGTATGTAACTCCAGGTAGTTAATGTTAAGACCTTGGTGTTGTGCCAAAGAGTCTGGACCGTGATATCCTGTAAGTGAGCACTGCAGCCTGTCAGTGATGCATCCGTTGTCAGGATAATGTGGGGAACAGGGTCTAGAAACGCATGGGGGGAGATGTGGCGGCAGCAGCGGCACTGCGGGCTGAGAGCGAGAGATACCAACGAGTTGCAGCGAATTGCTGGTGAGCAGTCGTGCAGAGCGCGGGGAGGAGCGGAGCGGTTCTGGAGCAGACCCAGCTGCATTACGGTGTGAGCTTGTGCCGACCAAGAAGACGGGCGAGCACAGTCCTGGTGAGACGTCTGCGAGCAGGGAGCAGAGAGCTGAGCGGGTGGTGGATTACGCTTTTGGCTGCCGGCTACCGGCTGGTCCCAGTCTCTACGGCTTCCCTCTTCTTGCAGCTTCCCTCCCCCCTTGCTCCTCTGAGCCGCAGCGCTACGGAGTGCTACGAAGTATCAGCAGTGCAAGTGCTCAAGTTTTTTTAAACGCTGCCATCGGAGTGCTACAGAGTGCTGAGCATCAGCGGCAGTGTTCAAGTTGAGCCTCATTCCTCGCTCCCCACACGCGTTTGTCACGCCTCTCCCTGTTGCAGTGAAGGGGGTCGGAAGGGGGCTGGAGCTGGTGCCCCCTGGGCTGAGGAGGCAGGATAATAATTGGAGCCCTGCGGAGTCGTGTGGAGAGTCTTGTGGCGTGGCAAGGCGTATAAGGGAATAAGGCACAGGGTGGTGAATTTTACAACTGCTTACTTACTTATTCACTATCACTACCACCATCATTCGTGCCCTCCAACTGGCAACTAGTTGACTGTTAACTATCCATCTCCCGAATCGATGAATTGTGGAATTGGGAGGAGCACGGCAATCCGGGGTTAAAAGAAGTACTAGGTGCTGAGGTGCCAGGGCTTTGCCAGGTCTTTGCAAGGTCTTCAGGCCTTGCTGTGAGTCAGGAACTGCTGGTGGGGATGGTCAGGGACGATTAGGAGCCCAGACCCTAGAGCCCAGACCCCTGATCCCAGACCCCTGATCTCAGATCCCTGATCCCAGACTTCAGACCCCAGAGCTTTGAAAGAAGTTAAAGAGGATCGCATGATTGTGGATAACCAGAAAGAAAAAAGAACCGTATTAGCATTTGGAAAAGTATCAGCCAGGGGTTATCTAAAAGAAGTAATAGCTCTGACACCAAGTGTAATTGCTTTGCTGGCTAGTGGTTCACCACCTGTGAAGCGATACGGGATCCGGTGTGCCCCTTCTTCGTGAAACATCTTGCAAAGGCCAGCAAGGGGTCTGTTTAATCACACATATAGTCTGCAAAAGGCAGGACCAAAACGACAACCAAGGACCTAGACCAAAACAAAGACATAGTCAAGTCAAGACCTAGTTCCTTCAGGCCACACCATGAGGTCTGGTAAAGTGAGGAAGGCACCAGGGGACAAGATACCAGCCTCACGAGGTTCTCTCTGAATGCTAATAAGGCAAACAGTCCAAAACAGAATCCTCTCATTTCACCATTTGCCTCTCTTTGAAAAGTCAATCCAAAATAAAAACTCGTCATGTTCTAGATTCCAGTTTTTGATAGACCCAGGGGATGTTTTATTCTCCTCAACGGAGGGAGTCTTGGGTTTAACAACTCCGATTGCTCCTTCAACTAGGATTTCCCTTGGGGAGTATATGGCGGCCACGCCAAACAAAGCTCTTCCACCACCACCAACAATAACTGCCCTTGGGAGGCATAGTATTCAATCAAGTGATACTTGTGAAGCCAGCAAACATACTGAACAGTGGGAGATTTTTGATAAGATAGAAAAAATAACAGGTCTTTGGGGGAAACATGGTTAAGTTACAACAGTAGCATTAGCACACACTACCCCTGTGGTCAAACCAATGACATCTTCATTAAAATTGCAGTCCCCAAAAATGCTAACAACCACCAATCCAAGCCCAGCATCAACAGATTCCACAGTCACTCGGGAAGTCAAAGGCGCGGCCCTGATGGAACTGGCCCCAGAAGTGTTGGCTTGCCCCAGCCCCAATACAAGCCTATCGACAGAGAAAGGTGAATGTATGGTTGAGTCTGTTGAGTTTTTCCGAGGCGACGGGGAGTTAGTGGGGGTAGGAGCAATTGAGAGTAACAAGGAGGACAGGTTTCTGCACAGTGAGTGCCTCATAGAACTCCCACAGAGGCCAACGGGTCACAGGGCGGCTCAATTGCCAGCAGTGAATACAAACCACAATGTTCCGTTAAAAGAGGAACCCTTGACTAAAACACAAATGGACACGGCGTTTGTGAATCTGGTTGCCCCTCTTCTAAAAGCCTTGCAAACGTCCACAAAAACCTTGATAATGCAATCTAACAAGTTGGACATTCAAATCGACTTAATGAACATTATTGCGTCCAATATTGCTGGGATAAACACAAAGTTGGACAATCTGAATAGCCTAATAATAAAAGCACAAGCACATTCTAATCAGTTACAATCCTCTTGCCCTTGTGTCCCTGTCTTGGACAAATTGAGCTCTCTTCCTATCATCCTTGAACAGATTCTAACATTAAATCAAAGACTGATCAAAGCAGATCAGAAGTTGGACGGTCTGATTAGTCCCAATCCCGAAGAAAATTTACAGCATGATGAAAATGCTCTAATTGCGTTAAAAACAAAAGAGGCCAATATGGCCTTGGTTAAGGCCAATATTGGTGAAGGAACCAACATAATAGCTGAGAAAGACTCCAGTAATACAGAGTCCGCAAAACTAACGCTAACCAAGAGACAAAGGAAACAAGCATTTGCAATGCAATAGGTCTCGCATTAGGAAAGTTTGAGCTATTAGTACTGTAAATGACAAAGTTTTTATTTATGTGTTGGTTTTGAAAATAGCGAAATTAATAGCTTTGTCATTTACAATGGCAATAGTTTTAACTTTCGCAAATGTGACACCTATAGCATTTGTAATGCAATATGTGTTGTATTTACGTGACCTAGATGTATTGATATTACAAATAAAAATGGCTTTTAATTTTTTTAAGAATTAATACTGAAATAAAAGTTATTGTAATTTATAATGGCAATAGCTTTTGTAAATATTTAAAGATTATGTTCATTGTATTTTATTGTGACGGAAATCCAAGAACAGAAGTGAAATATTAACATTTTTTTGTGACATTTGTAATAAAGCTTGAAACATTGAGAGAACATATTTGAACCAATTGTTGAATGGTTGCACATATTGATGCTGTGGTGGCGCTGAGTGATGTTGTGGCGTTCAGTGATGCTGTGGTAGCGCATACTGATGTTGTTGTGCCCCTGAGTGATGCTGTGGTTGTGCTGAGGGATGCAGAAGTGATGCGATAGCTAGATAGAAGGAGGGCGATAGATAGATAGAGGGAGGGCGATAGATAGATAGAGGGAGGGCGATAGATAGATAGAGGGAGGGCAATATATAGATAGATAGAGTGAGGGCGATAGATAGATAGACAGATAAAGTGTATTTATGTTGCATTGAGTAGAGTAAGTATGAGGTGTGCAATTATGTTGCATATAATTATGTGGCACTGAGTGTTATTTGGAGTGTGTGAGGGTGCAGAGTGTGTGAGGGTGCAGTGTGTGTGAGGGTGCAGAGTGTGTGAGGGTGCAGAGTGTGTGAGGGTGCAGAGTGTGTGAGGGTGCAGAGTGTGTGAGGGTGCAGAGTGTGTGAGGGTGCAGAGTGTGTGAGGGTGCAGAGTGTGTGAGGGTGCAGAGTGTGTGAGGGTGCAGAGTGTGTGAGGGTGCAGAGTGTGTGAGGGTGCAGAGTGTGTGAGGGTGCAGAGTGTGTGAGGGTGCAGAGTGTGTGAGGGTGCAGAGTGTGTGAGGGTGCAGAGTGTGTGAGGGTGCAGAGTGTGTGAGGGTGCAGAGTGTGTGAGGGTGCAGAGTGTGTGAGGGTGCAGAGTGTGTGAGGGTGCAGAGTGTGTGAGGGTGCAGAGTGTGTGAGGGTGCAGAGTGTGTGCGGGTGCAGTGTGTGTGTGAGGGTGCAGTGTGTGTGTGAGGGTGCAGTGTGTGTGTGAGGGTGCAGTGTGTGTGTGAGGGTGCAGCGTGTGTGTGAGGGTGCAGCGTGTGAGGGTGCAGCGTGTGAGGGTGCAGCGTGTGAGGGTGCAGCGTGTGAGGGTGCAGCGTGTGAGGGTGCAGCGTGTGAGGGTGCAGCGTGTGAGGGTGCAGCGTGTGAGGGTGCAGCGTGTGAGGGTGCAGCGTGTGAGGGTGCAGCGTGTGAGGGTGCAGCGTGTGAGGGTGCAGCGTGTGAGGGTGCAGCGTGTGAGGGTGCAGCGTGTGAGGGTGCAGCGTGTGAGGGTGCAGCGTGTGAGGGTGCAGCGTGTGAGGGTGCAGCGTGTGAGGGTGCAGCGTGTGAGGGTGCAGCGTGTGAGGGTGCAGCGTGTGAGGGTGCAGCGTGTGAGGGTGCAGCGTGTGAGGGTGCAGCGTGTGAGGGTGCAGCGTGTGAGGGTGCAGCGTGTGAGGGTGCAGCGTGTGAGGGTGCAGCGTGTGAGGGTGCAGCGTGTGAGGGTGCAGCGTGTGAGGGTGCAGCGTGTGAGGGTGCAGCGTGTGAGGGTGCAGCGTGTGAGGGTGCGCTGTGTGTGAGGGTGCGCTGTGTGTGAGGGTGCGCTGTGTGTGAGGGTGCGCTGTGTGTGGGTACAGTGTATGGGTGTGGGTATGTGCGGTGTGTGGGGGTAATTGCGGTGTGTGGGTATGTGCAGTGTGTGTGGGTATGTGCAGTGTGTGAGGGTGCGGTGTGTGAGGGTGCGGTGTGTGAGGGTGCGGTGTGTGAGGGTGCGGTGTGTGAGGGTGCGGTGTGTGAGGGTGCGGTGTGTGTGAGGGTGCAGTGTAGCTGCAGACATGATCTATTAGCCATAAACAGGACCAGGCAGCTGTGTTCAGATCTTAAAGGGAGTAAACTTTGCAATGAATGTTGAAAATAACAGATATACTGTGTGTGAGGGTGCAGAGTGTGTGAGGGTGCAGAGTGTGTGTGTGTGAGGGTGAAGAGTGTGTGTGTGCGTGGGTGGGTGCGGTGTGTGTGTGTGTGTGTGTTCAGTGTATGGGTGTGGATGTGTGCGGGGTGTGTGATGGTGCAGTATGTGAGGGTGCAGTGTGTGAGGGTGCAGTGTGTGCGCGAGGGCGGTGTGTGTGAGTGTGCAGTGTGTGTGAGTGTGCAGTGTGTGTGAGTGTGCAGTGTGTGTGAGTGTGCAGTGTGTGTGAGTGTGCAGTGTGTGTGAGTGTGCAGTGTGTGTGAGTGTGCAGTGTGTGTGAGTGTGCAGTGTGTGTGAGTGTGCAGTGTGTGTGAGTGTGCAGTGTGTGTGAGTGTGCAGTGTGCGTGAGTGTGCGTGAGTGTGCAGTGTGCAGTGTGCGTGAGTGTGCAGTGTGCAGTGTGCGTGAGTGTGCAGTGTGCGTGAGTGTGCAGTGTGCGTGAGTGTGCAGTGTGCGTGAGTGTGCAGTGTGCGTGAGTGTGCAGTGTGCGTGAGTGTGCGGTGTGCGTGGGTGTGCGTGAGGGTGCGGTGTGCGTGAGGGTGCGGTGTGCGTGAGGGTGCGGTGTGCGTGAGGGTGCGGTGTGCGAGGGTACGGTGTGCGAGGGTGCGGTGTGCGAGGGTGCGGTGTGCGAGGGTGCGGTGTGTGAGGGTGCGGTGTGTGAGGGTGCGGTGTGTGAGGGTGCGGTATGAAGGTGCGGTGTGTGAGAGTGGACAGCATCAAGGGAGGTTCTCATCCCTTATGTCTCAGACGTGAACAACCACCTGGATAATTCAAGCAATTTCTGGTGCAACCCTGGCGTAGCACAGGTACATTCATTCCCAAATGGCAGAGTGGGTTCAATGAAGGTTCTTGATATCAAGGCACTATAGAACCCTCCTGCGGTTATCGTGGACAATACACTCATGTCTTTAGGATGTCTCCATTATGAAAGCAATATTCAGGCCAATATTCCCCCAGAACGGGGCTGACTGAAATGATTCTCAAACATATAAGGATGCCTGACCAGCTGAAGCCCCATTCTGTGGTTTCCCTACATTTTGACTAAAAGTGTGACTTGTCACAGCAAGTAGGAAATGGGACTGGGAACCTAGCCTCCATTGCTAAACCCTATGACAGGTAAGCCAAGGAGGCTACGGTGGTTTTATTTATAGATGTAGCTGTTTGGTAAGGCACTGGTTGTCATTTTACGACCACTTACGGGGCTTAAGCCAGGCGTTTGCAATCTACAGTATCTACGTTTGCGGAAGTGCAGACCACGTCACCTATGGGATCGCAGGTGCGGACTTTAGGCATCACTGCTCTGGCACAAGCTGAGACACGGTCCCGAAGGATCGAATTACTGTAATTCCTGCAGGGGCGTGGGTTTCTATTACCCATCCGACAAAACCCAGATTTCCTATTAGCTCTTAAGGGCAGTGAACTCTTTTCCGCATGTAACTGTGCAAGTGCAACCTGTTCTAACCAAAGTACTGCGGGGAACTCTCCCTACACAGGTGCCTGCACAGCAACCATGTGAGCTAATTGCCGGTCACCGTCGTGTTATGCAAGGCCTGCAGCACTGGCAGACCCGTTCCGCTGTCCCTCTGTGTACTGATCATTTCTGAAGGGACGGAAGCCCCCTGTCGAACTCGCACTTGCGTGATTTGGGTCAAACCACATGAGTCAGCGCCAGGCCTTTGCTGCCGACCGAGTATGTATAACGGAAGAACGCCAGGCACCCGGGAGCTGCAGGCCAAGCACACGGCAAACGCTGCTGGCACTAATCCAAGCAATTTGAGCAACATTCCCTTCCTGTCCCTTCAGCGTCCAGCGGTAATGAGCACATTGACATCACAGGCCAGCCTCCCAGCACTGAGGGACAATTGTGTACTAGACTGCCCCCATCAACTAACGTCCTGACTCCCGAGGGAGGCTGCAGAAGTGCACTATAGACAGCGTTCAGCAGAGGGGGCCGGAAGTCGCTGGAGCAGCGCTCTGAATGACAGCTGTTCAGAACGAGGCCCGACACGCAAATAGGTTTTCCAGCCGGGAGAAAGAAGAGGCGTGACACGCACGAACTTCCTGAAGGGGCGGAGAAACAACGGAGCGGGCTGCGGAGTCTGGACACGGAGGGACAGGACGAGAGGAGCCGGTGAAGGGGGTCGTCGGGGCACATCGACGGTGCCCACCCCCCAGTGATGGAAGCCCTGCATGTGCCCGGTGAGCAAGGTTGGGAGTGTGTGTGTGCGCGTTTGTGTATGTATGTAAGCCCTTGGGGGTGGTGCGCTGCGTGCCTGCGTTGTACATGTGTGTGTGCCTGCCTGCGTGTATGTGTGTGGTGCGGTGGGGGTCTGTGAATATGCGAGTGCATGTGTGCCAACTTTAAGACATCGGAGGGATGTGCGCGGGGCGGGACGGAACGTGCGCGTTCGCGCACCCAAATCTGGCAGCAAAAGCTCGTAACACCCTCTTGTCCCTCATTCCCCAGAGACCGGCAACTAAAAGTCTCCAGCTGGACGCATCCTTCGGATGCAGTACCAGAGAGACCTAAAAAGAGAGGAAAGCCCGAAACAAGAAAAGTGATGTAGGTTCAAATATGGGTAATGGTTTATATCTTATTTTTTCTACCCTGAACCAAGGTCCACCAATAAATACTGACAACTGCGGTAGCCATTCAGACACATCAGTAAGTTATGACACAACTAATGTAGGTCAATCACTGTCTACAAATGCTCCAAAAAACTCTCAGCAAACAGGAACTGTAACCAAATCTCTAGTCACTAAAACGCTGCAAATCGAGATGGGTGGCACAAATCATCTGTCTATTCCAAATCCAGATAAAAAGTGTAATAAATCTGGTGAACTGTGCACGGAGCCAGCAGTAAAATTCAAGATCATGCCCACTGAAGTCAGTGTCCAAGGCGTGGAAAAGGATGACAAGGAGGGGCGATTGCAATCAAGTAGCTGCACAGTGAAATCAATACTATCTAAACCACAGGTAGATTAACAACCGGCAGATAAAAATACTGCCCCAGATTGCTTAATCAGCCTTGCCCAAATGTCAGTGTATAGCGACGAAGGTCCAAAGGCAATACCAAATTCCTCGACACAAACAATTACAGATCTGGCAATTACAACTAGAAAGGATTCACTGTACCGTGAGTGCCAAGAACTGAACGTGGAGTTAAGCTCCCCGAATCAGAAAACATTAAAATTCTGTTTAAGGAATCCAGAAGTTGCTCATGTAAAGACGGAACCTGGCATTCCGAAACGGCCAATCAAATCCGGAATAGAATTGCACAAAATAATCTGGTCACCAGAGTACAAGACACAAGGGGCTCACAATATACTGAATAGGTGCAACATTCTGAAGTTACTAGCTGAATTTGATGACCTAAAAGAAATCACTACAGCCGATTTTGAGCAGGTCCAATTTCTTGAAGGCCCCAACGATACATCAACAGATCACTCCCTGACAACCTGTAAATCAACAGAAATAGCAGAAGCAATTATGGGGAAAGCGGATATTTTTCAATCTTGGGGCATTCAAATATCTTACCAAATTTCCCCACGCTACCCGCCCCCACTGAAGAGGTCGGGTGGAGTTCTACTTATCAGGAAAATTGATGACACACATACAAATCAACATAAACCTGTATATTCAATTCTATTCAACGCAAAGGGTAGAAGTGAACCCTCACAAACATGTGTTGAATGGGGAGTCACAAAACACTATGGATAACTGGAAATGGCTCCCTGGAATGTTAAATGATAAACGGATGGTCGGATGGTCTGACCGTCCAAAGGTAAACAGAAACCAGATACCAATAAGGTCATACATGTGTTATCTTGGAACATTGCAGGCGCAAAACGACTACTAGAAGGAGGTCTACCACTGGAAGAATGGCATGGTTGTGACATAATTGCACTACAGGAAACTTGGCTACAAGAAGAAATTGCCCTTGTGGGGTTTATACACCATAGCGTAGCCGCTGAAAAATGTAAGCCATGGACGTGCCATTGGTGGCCTTTCAGTATATGTGTCCTCATCCCTAAAAAATAACTGTTCAATTACAATCACCAGATCCTAGTATTCAGTTAATTAAACTAACAGATCAAAACACCAATAATTCCATGTCAACAATTTTGGTTAATTATTATACACAACCTAAAATTAAGGAGAAAAGGTTAAAGAATGCGATATTGTGCAATGTCCTTACTGACCTTTGCGCTTCAGATCCACTATCCAATATAATAATCACTGGTGATTTTAATTCCAACCTGATCCTAACACCGGAAGAGGATGATAAACTATCAGTTGATAATATATACTGGGTGTTCCCCAACAGAAACAATGTGGTGCAGGAACACGGAAGGATCGACTAGCAATCCTATTAGTGACTGAACTGGAGTTTCTTGGGTTGCGTGCATTGAATGGGAGGTTCCCTGAAGATCACCCCCCCCCGGTAGAACGTACTATGGTCCACATTCTCAATCCACCTTGGATTTTACAATGGTTAGTCTTTCAATAATCCCCTTGGTGATCAGCTTTCAAATAGAGTTTACCCGGTTGAGTGACCATGCAATGCAACATACCATAATTAACCTCAACAAGGAAAGATTGCAACCGTCATATAGGTTAGGTCAGCTAAGTTCTGTCAACCTGAAACGCATAAATTGGTCCAACACCAATGATTACGAGTGGTTCGCAATAATGAAGGACACATTGAGTGAGATAGGGAATGTATCAACGAATGCGATCCAAGCATGGTCTCATTTCCTGTTAAAATTAGAACAAAAAATGAAGCTGCCTGTTGTGAAATCCAGCATAGATGGACCACAGAAAAAACACCCGAAAGAGTTACAAGATCTGCGCAGACAACTTCAAAAAACTCAAAGGAAGTTACAGCCGGCTGACTGTGGTACTGGTCAATGGGCCAGCTTCCGTGCACAAAGAAAAGAATATAAAAATACGGTCTGGAAACATAAAAGGTGAACTAATGAGAGTTTTTGGTCCAAACTAATTTTCAGTTGAAAACTTCAAAACACGAATACATTTTGGCAAACCATAAATCAGCTAACAAGACCCTGTAACGCCCTTACATCAAATATGCATGAATCGGAGTGGGCATCGTTTCTTGCTACAAAATTTACAGATCGACAAAAACTGAGTAATGCTCTCTGTCCAAACAGTCAAAACAAAATGTGCCCAGTAGAAGAACAAGGGAGTCAACCTTTGACTAGCAATCCCTGTAACGTACCAAGTACTGTTTCCCAGAACAAACAATATACGGCGGAAGAGATAATTAAACTGGTCAAAAAAGCTAAACCCAATGGGGCGCCAGGCCCGAATGGCATCCCGCAAGCGGCGTACAAATATGCTCCGGAATTTTGGGAACCTTGCCTGGTGCAACTGTTTTCGGATGTGCAAAACTGGAACCGAGTACCCTAAAGCTGGCAAGGATCCATATTTATGCCAATCTATAAAGGTGGTGAAAGATCAAATCCGAACAACTATCGCCTAATAGCGTTGCGGGACGTCGAGGCAAAATATTTTGCATCGCTTCTCTTAAATGATTTGGTCACTTGGTCAAGTGAAAAAGAGCTGATTCCCATTAATCAAACGGGGTTCAGGAAGGGGATTGGTACAACAGCAAATATACTATCCATCACTATGATTGCGGAGAAGTGCATTACGAGTAAACAGGACTTGAACCTGTGTTTTATTGATCTTCAGGCTGCTTTTGACAGTGTGGATCGCAACTTATTGTGGTCGAAATTGAGAGCATGGTCTATACCGGAGAGTATCCTCAGGGGTGTGCTGCTATTTTACTCAGATACCTGGTCGCAAGTAAAAATAGGGGATGGCACACGGTTGTCGAGAAAAGTTTCTACATCAATTGGACTCAAACAGGGGTGTGTACTTGCACCTCATTTATTCAATCTCTTCATCTCGGATCTTTCCGGGAAACTGAACTCTTGTAATGCTCACCCACTTAAACTAGGCGACCTACAGCTCACCCACTTGGCCTATGCCGATGATATAGTACTCATGAGCCTAACAAAAGTGGGTCTAACCAGATTAGTAACTGAACTCTCAGCATTCCTGTTGGAAAACAAGTTGGCTTTAAATGTTTCAAAAACCAAAACCATGTTGATAACCAACCGACATGGATCTCATTGCAATATTTGGCTAAAAGGAAAACCACTAGAGAGAGTTTCAGCATACAAGTATTTGGGGTTCTATCTAGATGATAAGCTTGATTTTAAAGAACCGAAGAAATATCTGCCGCAAAGAGCGGGTGCCCTGATATTCGGACTAAGTACTTTGACAAAAAAACTCGAAGGTCCATCCCTTAAACCCTTATTAATCGTGATGGCCAACAAAGTTCTCCCAACACTGACCTATGCAAGTGAGGCAATGCATGGAAAGGATGCGGACCTACTCAACAGTTTAATAACAATTTACAAAAATGTTCTACGATTACCCAGTATGGCGTCTCCAGCCCAAATGCGCCTAGAATTTGGCTTAAAAAACGAAACACCGGGCAGATTATACTCATACATCAAGGTATGGTATCAGATCAAGCAAAAAGCAATTAATAAAAATCTTAACTACCTATGGCAAGAGCTCAAATCTAAAAAAAAATCCAAAGTAAATCAATTCCTGACAATCCGGACACCTTGCACTCCTGCCTGTCGGACGTTCATACTTGGATGGAAGAATCTTCCCTCAAGCTGAACGGTTCGAAGACGGAAATAATGCTGCTCGGGAGTAAAACGCCTCTTTTCCCTTCGATCAGCTGGCCGAGCTGCATGGGCGACCTCCCGGCCCCCAAAGAGGTGATTAAGAGCCTGGGAATCTGGCTTGAACCAGACTTGTCATTTCGTACCCAAGCCAAGAAAACCGCAGGAGTGTGTTACGCCCTGCTACGGTCGGTTCGAAAAATCTTCCCTCTCCTACCGGTAGCATTGAGGAAGCTGTTGATTCAGGGTCTTATAACATCTAGACTGGACTATAGTAACGCCATTTTTTTGGGCGCCCCTGAATCCACCTTCAAGACCCTTCAGCAGGTCCAAAATGCAGCGGCAAGGCTGCTTATGGATGTCCCGAGGACGCAATCAGCGAAACCAGCATTGAAGGCGCTGCACTGGCTCCCAGTGCGGGAGAGAGTGGCTTTTAAGGCACTTTGTACAGCCCATAAAATCGTCTTAGGAAATGGCCCCCGCATCTTAAAGAACTTAGTTACCCCATACAAAGCAAGCAGAATGCTGCGATCGGATCTGAAACATCTCTTGCTAGTCCCCAAAGTCAAAAAGGCCCGTACGGGCGGGAGAAGATTCTAATTTAACACGGCAAAGCTTTGGAACTCGCTTCCTTTAAAATTACGTGCCGAGTCCTGCACACTGCGTTTTCGCAAAGGTCTTAAAACCTTTTTGTTTCCCGCTTGAGTGCGTTACTCTGTCCCTCGGTACCATCTGATGTTGTCTGGAAAAGTGCTGGGATGCCCAAGGGTAACTGCGCGCTATATAAAATTTTAAATAATAATAATATTAATTCCTCACGCACGCTTTGGATGGGACTTGCTCAAAAACCCTATGGGATAAAAATCTGTCATTTGCAGTATTAAAACAGGCATTAAATAAAGTGGCCAAACTCCAGTCATTGGTATTGGACAAAGATTTTTTCCCCATCGCTCGCACTCTTGGGCTGTGATAAATGGCTATAAGGCATTAACCCCAGCACTGTACCTGGAAACAACATATTCCATTTTTATTAAGAGAAAGCTGATGTCATTGAGATTTGGCAAATTTCCGACATTAGCCGAGGAACCAGCTTGGAAACAGCATGCAGCTGTAACATGTCGACTGTGTGGTAGCCCCAAAGAAGATCTAATACACATAATTTGACATTGTAAGAGGTTGTCTAAGGAACGGTCAAACGTTTTAAAGCATAGTTTTCAGATCAAGAGGCTACGAATGTGTTGATCTGCCATTATTGGAAGCCTGGACATAACTGCCCCTCGAATGCATTGCAAGTTGGTGAAGTTTTTGCAGGCATTTGAGAAACATCTTAAACATGAAGATCTTAATTGTTAATAATTTGGATAATCATTGACTCTTAATACTTAGTTCTTATAAAATGTTTTTTTAAAACTTTTTTTTCTTTTAATGATAATTTATAATCTTTTATAATGCTTGTCCTTAATACATCAAATTGTTATGGTTTTAATTAACTAAACAATAAAGTTTAAATTTCAAAATTTCACATTTTTATAGCGCCTTGGAGCAAGAGAGCTTGAACTTCCTGTGAGTAGTATTTGGTGTTCCAGAGAGCCTGTGAGTGCGAGGTAGAATGTTTATAGGTGTGGCAATGAGTTCCAGACAGTAACCATGTTGAATCAAATTCAACACCTACTGGTCTAATGTTATTGATTGCCATGTGGACAGAAAATCTTGGGGAGGGGGTGCGGAGGTGGTTTGGGGCTGGGTGCAGCACCGTCTGGGAACGCACCATTTTCTCTACATTTGGCATTGTTGCCCCCTATTGAAGCCTCTGTAGTAACCTTTTGAAGTGGAGTGGTTACCCTAGCCACGTCGGTACGAGGTAGAAGCATCTTTTTCTTCACCTGCTAGATAGGTGGTGGGCCAAAAGAGCCACAGTGTTTGAAGTCCACCCATTAGACTTGGCAGCCTCTGTACCCTTTTTCATTTTTTCTAGGGCCAGGTCAACATGGGAACCGACAAGATGTTCTTTGTAGAAAGAGACATTTAATATACTTTGTAGGACTTCTGACTAAGCTGTATATGCGGAGCCAGGCATGGCACCGCAGCAAGATACTGGTATTAATCCCCCTAGCAGGAGTATCTGCTGAATCTACGGCACAGCGGATAGATGTGTGAGAGAGATGAGCTTTCTTTTGGATACAAGCTCCTAACCCCTTTTCATGTGCTCCTCAGATATCGGAGGAGTTCCTCCATTTCATCCCAGGGAATGGCCATACCTTGCAAGAAAACCAATTGATTTGGCAAGACGCTAAGGGTTGGTGGATTGAGCTGCGACCCTTTAACCAAGGAGGTGGTGCATCACTGGCAGCTAGGGAATTAGCTTGTTTGCAAGCGCTGGTAACAAGCAAGTTAAGAGGAATATGTCCCCTGATGTAAATGGGGTCAGATGGAGAATTAGATTTTGTATCCGCCCTCTGCATGAGGATTCTGGCTCTAGCAGGGTCTTTAAAGATTCCATCTGCATTACACACATACCCTTAAGCATTGGGAGGTACGGAGTGGCCCTTTGTGTGGAAGTGTGTGTTTCAAACAGGAGGTCCTCTTTCAGAGGTTCCTTGTGTAGCACGACCTAATGAAAAGTATCGGCTCTACCAATAAGATCTTGTTACGATGTGGCGTCATCAGGAGGAGATGGATGAACGTAGCATAGATCTAGGTCTTTGTCTATTGGAGGGTCTATATCGAATATGCTACTTACCAGTATGCATCTGTTCTTGGCATGTAGGGCTGCTGACATTCATATCTGTGCATAGATCGCCGCCTAGTGTTTGGTCCGGATGATCGCACATTGTTGTCCTGGAAGAGTCTTCGAAGTATCACGAGATAGGTGGCTCCTCCCCTGGACTACAGTGCGCATGGGCATCGACTCCATCCTCAGATTGTTTTTAGCCACTGTGGCCAAGATGGAGTGAAACGAAGTGAATGATGACCATGCTAGAAGTATGTGTGAATGCTGCAGCCGCTACAGGCGCCGGGGAGGAGGGCGGGCGATATGAATGTCAGCAGCCCTACATGCCAAGAACAGATGCATACTGGTAAGTAGCATATTCGGTTCGAGGCATGTGGGCTGCTGAATTCATATCTGTGCATAGAATACATATCAGTCCCTCCATTAACGGCGGCTGCCTGTGCCAGCTGCAGCAGTTTGGAAAAGTGTTTTTAGAACAGCCTGCCCTACGGATGCCTGCTGTTTGGAGTGCACATCAACACAGTAATGTTTTGTAAATGTGTGTGTGGTAGACCATGTGGCTGCTCTACATATGTCTTCCAAAGGAATATTTCCAAGGAAAGCCATGGAGGCCCCAAACTTTCGGGTGGAGTGGGCCCGTGGTGGAATGGTGAGAGTGCGCTTGGCTTTCCGATAGCAGATCTGAATACATTTAACGATCCACCTGGCTATACCAGCCTTGGAAATGGGGTTACCTTTGTGTTGTGGCGTAAAGGCAACAAAGAGTGATTTAGTCTTCCTAAAATACTTGGTCCTATCAATATAATACATTAGGGTCCTTTTGACGTCAAGTGTGTGGAGAATTCTCTCCACCAGTGACTCTGGATTTTGGAAGAATACAGGTAGTTCTATAGTCTGGTTGATATGGAACTGAGACACTACCTTAGGAAGGAATTTAGGGTTAGTGCGAAGCACCACCCTGTTAGAATGAATTTGAATAAATGGCTCTTGGATAGTTAGTGCCTGGAGTTCACTAACCCGTCGTAGCGACGTAATCGCTATAAGGAAAGCCACTTTCCAAGTCAAGAATTGAATCTCGCAGGAATGCAGTGGTTCAAAAAGGGGACCCATCAGCCTGGTGAGGACCACATTGAGGTTCCACTCCGGAGCTGGTGGCGTCCGCGGAGGAATGATTCGTTTGAGTCCTTCTAGAAAGGCTTTAATGGCAGGCACCCTGAAAAGTGAGAGGTGCTGTCTGTTTTGGAGATAAGCAGCCATTGCGGATAAATGTATGCGAATGGAAGCATAGGCCAGATTACATTTGTACAAATGTAAGAGATAAAAAATTATGTTCTGAATAGATGTATCCAGCGGGTTAATGTTGTGGCCTACACAATAAATGACAAACCGCTTCCACTTCGCCGCATAGCATGCTCTGGTGGTGGGCTTCCTTGCCTCCCGGATGATGTCCATACAGTCAGGAGGTAAGTTGAGGTAGCCAAATTCTAAGACCTCAGGAGCCAGATCGCCAGGTTGAGCTGTTGCAGATCTGGATGCTGAATGTCGCCATGGCTCTGCTTCAAAAGCCTGGGTGTGAGGCGCAGCCTTTGATGCGGTACCACGGACAGTTCCAGAAACGTGGTGTACCATGGTTGGCGAGCCCACGTTGGAGCAACCAGGATGAGAGTCATCGAGTGCTGCTTCAGCTTGCGTGCCACCCGCGGTATTAGAGGGGCTGGGGGAAAAGCGTACGCAAATTTGCCTGACCAGTTAATCCATATCGCATTGCCTTGCGACTGTGGGTGTGGAAACCTGGCGGCAAAGCTTCGGCATTTTGCGTTCTCCTTTGTGGCGAACAGGTCTAGCTCTGGACGACCCCACCTTTGGAAGTACCGGTGGAGTACCGATGGATGTATATCCCACTCGTGCATTTGGTGGCTGTACCTGCTGAGCAGGTCCGCCATCTGATTGTCTTTGCCTGGGAGGTGTTCTGCCATGAGGAAGATATTTCTCTGAATGGCCCACTTCCACATGCTCCGAGCCAGATGAGACAGCTGTGGAGAGTGTTCCTCCCTGCTTCTGAATGTAGTACATGGCCGTCATGTTGTCCGTCCGGATCAACACGACCTTGTTGCACAGATGTACTTTGAAGGCTTTTAGTGCCATGAAGATCGCCATCAGTTCCAGAACATTGATGTGCATCTTCCTTTGCTGCGGTGTCCATAGTCCCTGCACAGTGTAATGGAGTACATGAGCTCCCCATCCCTGGAGAGAAGCGTCCGTCGTCAGGATGATCTGTGGCACAGGCTCTTGGAACGGTCGTCCCTTGCAAAGGTTTGGTGGATTCCACCAGTGCAGAGAGTTGTATGCCCGACCGCTCACCAACACTAGGTCTTTCAACTGTCCGTGAGCCTGAGTCCACTGACGTGCTAAGCACTCCTGAAGCGGACACATATGTAGTCTCGCGTGCGGGACTATGGCGATGCAGGAGGCCATCATGCCTATCAACTGCATGAACACTCGCGCTGGAAGCGAGTGTTGAGGTCTGAATCTTTGTATCAGCGATTGAATGCGGTTGACCCTCACTGAATTTGGCTGTGCTATGGCTGCCAGAGTGTTTATAGTCGCACCCAGATACTGCCGTATGTGGGCAGGTTGCAGGTGGGACTTTATGTAATTCAGTGAGAATCCCAGATCGTGAAGAAGGTGAATGGTGTGGGACATGTGGGCGGCACACTGCTGGGCTGACTTTGCCTGGATGAGCCAGTCGTCCAGATAAGGGTAGACATGAATGTTCTGTCTCCTTAGGTGCGCAGCCACCGTCGCCAGGCATTTTGTAAACACCCTGGGTGCCGTGGTGACCCCGAAAGGCAAAACCTTGAACTGGTAATGTTGGTTTTGGATGGTGAACCGGAGGTATTTTTTATGTGACGGGTGCAGCGGAATGTGAAAATACGCATCCTTTAGATCTAAAGTTGCGAGAAAATCCCCCTGACTGAGCAACGGGAGTACTTGCTGCAGGGTTAGCATGTGAAAGTGCTCCGATAGAATGAACTGATTGAGGGGTCTGAGGTCCAGTATGGGTCTGAGGGACCCGTCCTTTTTTGGTATCAAGAAGTACAGTGAGTAAACTCCTGTGCCTCTTTCTTCCACAGGCACGAGCTCGATTGCCCCTTTTTGCAGCATGACGATTACCTCCTACTGCAATAAGTGCAAGTGCTCGGCGGACATAGGACGGTGTCTTGGGGGGTATGTTGGGTGGAGTGGATTTTAACTCCAGACAAGAACCGTACTGTATAAGTTGTGTGACCCACCTGTCTGGGGTGATGGATTTCCAGACTGGCAGGAACTGTTGAAGTCTCCCCCCGACCAGTGTTGCGTGGTCGGGGGGCAGTGACAAGGCGTCACTGTTTGTTGGTGGGAGAGGATCTGGAGTGGTTTCCACGACCCCTGCCTTTGGCGCTGTTTCCACGGTATCCACCTCGATTTAGTTTGGTGTATGTGGACTGCGTGTTGCCTTTATAGTACTGCGTGGTTTGGGAGAGCTGGCCTCTGGAAACACCTCTAGTGCTTGAGCAACGAAAAGAACCACCCCTGAATTGCTGGGACTGCAAGGCCCCTATGGACTTAGCAGTTTCAGTGTCCTTCATCTTTTCCAAGGTGGTGTCCACCTCTGGGCCAAACAGATAATCAGGGTTCACTGTCTGATTAAGAATGGTGGGATGTATCTCTGGCTTAAATCCTGAGATTCTGAGCCAAGCATGTCGTCTCAGCATGACGCTAGTGTTCACAGCTCAGGCTGCGGTGTCAGCCGCGTCCAGTGCACATTTAATAGAAGCATTGGATATCAGCTTCCCCTCTTGGATGAGCATCTCAGCTGCCTCTTTGTATTCGTCAGGCAGGTGCTGCAACAGGGTCTCCAGTGTGTCATAGTGTGCCCTGTCATACCTCACTAGAAGTGCTTGTGTACTTGAAATGCGCCAGATATTGGCCGCTTGAGCTGCCACCCTTTTCCCTGATGCCTCAAACACCTTAGATTCTTTGTCTGGGGGAGGAGCATCACCCGTTGTTTGAGAATTAGCCCTCTTTCGGGCATTTGAGACAACAAGAGAGTCCAAAGGTAACTGTCCCTTGATGTAAGTAGGGTCAGTAGGCGCTGGTTTATACTTCTTCTCAATCCTAGGGTTTATCACCCTGGCTCTGGTAGGCTCTTTAAAGATCTCCCCAGCATGTTTTAAGACACCCTTCAACATAGGCAGAGTCTTAACAGTTCTCTCTGAGACGGAAAAGGTGTCAAAAAGAAAGTCAACTTCAATGGGGTCAGCATGGAGCTGGACGTCATGATTTTTAGCCGCCCTTTCAATGAGGGCATTAAACGCCGCTGAATCCTCCGAAGGCGACGTTTTAACAGCATAGAGTTGAGCGTCTGGGTCAGAGTGAGGATCACCTGGGTCAGCACCAGCTGCCCAGGGTTCATTGGTATCTTCAGGGTCTGTGTAGACAGGATAGCTGTACTCATCACCTTCCCCAGCGTCCTCGTCAGAGTAAGTCGGTGAGACATCATGGCCATGTGGAGAAAGTGGTTCCACAAGAACAGGAGTTGAAGTGGAATCCTTTTTCTTTAAAGGAATTTTGTAGGACTCCATTGGCTGTTCCGGGGCAATTTTCCGTTTATGGATCGATAAAGTGTTCTTGTTCTTCTTCCAACGAAGATTGTCGATGCTTTAAGGTTGGGACCCCCGTCGTCGACTTCGGCACCGAGGGCACCTCCTCGGGCACGCTGGCGCCCATTCTAGGGGTAAAAGCCTTCGGCGCCACTTTCAGCGGCAACGTGAAGTGAATGGGCGTCAACGCTTTTTGAGGTTTCTCGACCGGCATCGAAGCTGGAGGATCTTTCGGACCGACGGTCGAGGCCTTCTCTTTGATGCGCTTTAGGGAGTCCGCTACCTGCTTGGAGAAAGCGGCGGACGGCCGCGCAGAGTCGACGGGATCCTTCGAGGCACCACTAGACGTAGACTCGTGGGCTGCGCCGCTCTTGGCCTTGTCATGTTGACGCGGAGTCTCGAGAACCTTCGGATCACCGAGTCCTTTGTTGGTGTCGACCGTCTTCGGCGCCGATTTACTTGGCTCGAGCACCTTGACCTTTGTCTTCGGCGTGGCAGACTTAGTCTCGACGCCCTTGACCTGTGTCTTCGGATCATCAACACCCTTCTGCTTCGTCGGTGCCGACGGCTCTGAGGCCTTTGATCCGACCAAAGTAATGCGCACTTTCGGTTTCGAGGGGGGGGCAACAGTGCTTTCGCTTGCGTCGAGACCGTTGGTTTTACTTTCGGTTTCGATTTTGCAGGGTGCGGCTCAATAGCAATGTCCATAGCCGAGCCCGAAGGCGGGGCCATAGAACCCATAGTAAGATCTTGGGTAAGGCCTAGTGGCAATACCCTCGACCTGAGCCTTTTGAAGCGTCACGGCCCCAATGTCAGTTTGAGTTAGCTCTTCGCTCGAGCTATCTTCCATGGCCCCAAAGACCCCGTCGTCGGCTCCTACCTCGTCAACGTCTTCCTCCGCTTCGAACATTTCAGCGTCCGCGTCTAGGTTATAGTCGACCTCCGACGCGGGATTCGACAGGTTTTCACCAACTTCCCGGTCAGCTCCCTCATCATCCCCGGCATCGAAGATGTCCACAGGCGCCGGTGCAGTTTCCTGGGCCTCCTGGCGCGCAGCGCGTCGATGCTTAAGCGTCTTCTTGGATCTGAAACTGGAACAAGCCATGCAACTGGCTTCATCATGATCCAGCGACAGACACTTGTTGCACACCGGGTGGACGTCGATGTGGGGATACTTGGAGTTGCACCTGGGACATCTCTTGAACGGGCTCCGTTCCATGATGAGGTCTGTGGCGTCGACTGGGCCTTCCGCGTCGAAAGCACGCGGTTCTCTGGAATCCGGCTCGGAACCGAGCTGGAAGAATCAGGCACTGAACGCAAGACTATACCGACGAAGAAAACTAATGAAGTTTAGTTTCGGTACCGAAGTTGGAGTAGAGGAATAACATCCGAACCCAATGGCGGAAAAAAACAATCTGAGGATGGAGTCGATGCCCATGCGCACTGTAATCCAGGGGAGGAGCCACCTATCTCGTGATACTTCGAAGACTCTTCCAGGACAACAATGTGCGATCATCCGGACCCAACACTAGGCGGCGATCTATGCACAGATATGAATTCAGCAGCCCACATGCCTCGCACCATATGTTGTCCACGAGTCGGTTGGGGCTCATCATCCCCCATGTACATTTGTATAAGAGAGTGGGGACCCTTGAGGTGTTCTATCCAAGGGATCTCCATCAGTGTGTGTAGGAGATAATGAATGTGGTGGTGGGTGCAAGCAGCGAGGAACTTGGGGCCTACTTCTGTTTGGTGCGGGCTGGTACATCAATAACCTTTTCGAAGGAGAGTAGTATCTGATGGTGGTGGAGCAGGAACGGAGAGTCTGGAAAGAACACGCCCTACATGAGGCTGGATGTGTATATGCTTTAGACAAGCATCCAGTTTCTCTTGTAACTTGAGGAGAATAGGTTCCACAAGCTTGCCAGAATCAGATTTTGGAGTTGGTTTTGAAGGTTTTGGGGCAGGGGAGTATTTGTTTCGGAGCTGAAGGTCCGGTCGGAGCCGAAGAGAGGGCTGGTCAGCTCGGTAGCAAAGGTGAAATATGTTGATGGCTTTGATTGGTGTTTTAGTGCTGGGCCCAAGAGCGGGAAGTCCCAATTAGTCTTTCGGTGCCGACCATAACTCAAAGCCTGCGGTGGTCTTTTTCTCGGAAGGGACTGTAAGAAAGTGGATATGTATATACTGTTCCAAAGTAAGGTACAGTGTGCACAGAGTCCACAGGCCCGAGGTTTGGCAGAGGCTAAAGTTAGATATAACCTTACTCTCTAAAGTGGTAGCTTGGTCAAACAGTAAGGCAGTATCAGTGTACAGTGAAAAGCATTTGTTGCACTCAGTCAGCAAATGGTCTCACACACTAGAGAACTGAACTCTAGGCCAATTGTTTTATATCAAAAGATATGGAAAATGGTACTTACCAGTATGCATCTGTTCTTGGCATGTAGAGCTGCAGAGTCTCACACTGTGCATTAGATCGCAACCTAGTGTTGGGCTCGGATGATTGCATGTTATCGTCTTGGAAAAAATCTTTGTAGTCACGAGAGAGGCGACTCTTCCCTTGGACGATAGAGCACATGGGCATTGACTCCATTTTTAGATTGTATTTCGCAATGAAGGGAGATGATGGTTAGTAGAAATAGAAAAAGGGATGTCCATGTGTGTGTGTCTCTAATTAAGATAGAACTGGAACAGATACAGGCCCCGGGCAGGCGGGTGGGCGTGTGAGTGCAGCTCTACATGCCAAGAACAGATGCATACTGGTAAGTAGCATTTTCCGTTCGAGGCATATGAGCTGCAGATCTCACACTGTGCACTTGATTGTACAGCAGTGTCTCCCCTAGCGGTGGTCACCTGTATCTGTTGCAGTAGTTTGAAAGAGTTTTGAGGACAGCTTGGCCTACCGCAGCTTGCTGCTTGGCTTGTACATCAACACAATGTTTAATGAAGGTATGTGTTTTAGACCAAGTTGCTGCCTTACAGATGTCTTCTAGGGGAATGTTCCCTAAGAAAGCCATGGAAGCTCCTATTTTGCGTGTGGAGTGCGCTCTAGGAGGAACTGTTAATGTACTTTTTGCTTTGTGATAGCATATTTGTATACATTTTACAATCCACCTTGCAATTCCAGCTTTAGAGATGGGGTTGCCTTTACGTGGTGGAGAGAAAGCTACAAACAGTTGCTTTGTTTTACGAAAGGATTTGGTTCTGTCAATGTAATAGAGAAGAGCTCTTTTCACACCGAGTGTGTGTAAAGCTCTTTCTGCCACAAAGTCTGGATTTTGAAAAAACACTGGCAACTCTACTGATCGATTTAGATGAAAAGGGGTAATTAGTTTAGGAAGGAATTTGGGATTAGTCCTTAGAACCACCTTGTTACGGTGTAATTGTAAAAATGGTTCTTACATAGTGAAAGCTTGAATCTCACTAACTTTCCTAAGTGAGGTAATAGCAATAAGGAAAGCTGTTTTCCATGTAAGGAATTGCAGTTCACACTTATGTAAAGGTTCAAAAGGGGGCCCCATGAGCCTGGTAAGACAATGTTTAGGTTCCACACTGGAGAGGGTGGTAACTTAGGAGGAATGATTAATTTTAATCCCTCCATAAAAGCTTTGATTACAGGTACTCTGAATACCGATATAGGTAGTCTATTTTGTAAATATGCTGCAATTGCTGCATGATGTAAACGTATAGATGAATATGCTAGACTACATCTTTGTAAATGGAGAAGGTAGCAGATATTCTGGATGAAAGCATCTAGAGGATCAATTTGCTTATTAGTGCAGTAAATGGCAAATCTCTTCCATTTTGCAGCATAGCAAGCTCTAGTAGTAGGCCTTCTGGCTTCTTTAATGATATTCATACAGGGGGGCCCCCTGTGCACGCATTCTCCGTTGGGCGTCGACGTTCTTTATCTTCCTCATCCTCTTAGTCGTCCCAGCTATGGGCTTCTGGTCGAGCGATGAGAAACTTCAACTTTTGGCGTTTTCTGCTTGATTTGCTCTTCTTTCCATAAAACTCTTCGATGACAATCCAGACCCAACAGCGAAAAAAAGAATCTTAAGATGGTGCCCAAAGTTGGGAGCTTCCGAAGGAAGCATGCCGACGTCACAGGAGGACACGCAATGGTGGGACGTACAACAATTCCGGGCCCAACCACTAGACCATGGAATAATGCAGAGGATAGTGAATTTAGAAAGATTCACGCTGCAAAACTAAGGCCCTGAAAGGGATGACCTCAACCTTAGAAATCAGTTTGCAGAATGGAGAGGATGGGTGGGGCGGTAAGGAAGAAATGCGTTACTTACCTGTAACTGCAGTTATCCAGTATTGGTGTCTTTCATAGATTCACATGCCTGAATCATTCCCCGTCGTCGAGACGGGAGTCTCCGGTACATAGAAAAGCAATGTCCTATAGACATATATAGAGAAACATAGGCCTAAGGGCCTCACCTTAGTAGCCTATGTCTTTTTGTAAAAAGGACCAAACTCCAGAAGATAGCCAATCAGCTATCACCTCCCTCTAGAACCTTCCTGTCAGGAGCCTCAGTCTCTCAGATTTTCGTACGCACCAAGCTAGGTAAGCGTAATACTGTTAGAGAGATAAGTGAGTCCTTCCAGGGGAGGCGGGAGGGTTGCATGTGAATCTATGAAAGACACCAATACTGGATAACTGCAGTTACAGGTAAGTAACGCATTTCTTATCCATTATTATGGGTGTCTTTCATAGATTCACATGCCTGAATCAGAGCAGCAAGCAATACAATATGCACATTTCTGATGGAACAGCATATACCAGTCTTTAGATAATACATATCATGCGACTATGAGCCATCAATAAATAACAAGAAATAAGAAAATAAATGTGCATACCAGCAAAGGATGGCGGGAAGGAGGAAAGCTCACCTCATTGGAATAGATGGCGAAGCACAGCCTGGCCCACTGCTGCATCCTGCATCAGTTCCGTATCCAGGCAATAGTGCCTGGTGAAGGTATGCGGAGACTTCCATGTCGCCGCTCTGCAAATGTCCAGTATTGGCACACCAGCGAACAGTGCAGCCGATGTGGACACAGCTCGTGTAGAATGAGCTCTTACTTTTGAGTGCAATGGCCGTCCGGCTCTGTCGTGGCAAAAGACAATTGCCGAAGATATCCATCTTGAAATACTTTGTTTGGAAAGCGGCATGCCATTCCTTGGCCTACTAAAAGCGATGAATAGCTGATTTGTTTTCCTGAACTGTTTTGTTTTGTCCAGGTAAAATTTAAAACACCTTTTCAGGTCCAAAGAATGCAGAATTCTTTCAGCTGCAGTGCTGGGATTTGGGAAGAATGATCGGAGGACTACAGGCTCATTTAAATGGAAGTCCGACGGGACCTTAGGAATAAATTGATGATTAGTTCTTAAAATCACTGTCTTCCTTAAACTGCACGAAGGGATCTTGTATGGAAAGAGCCAGTAGTTCACTGACCCTTCTTGCTGAGGTCAGTGGCAGTAGGAGGGCTGTTTTCCGGGAGATGTATTTGACGTCTGCCCTGTGGATGGGTTCAAAAGGGTGTTTCATCAATTGGTTGAGGACCACATTGAGATGCCATGTTGGTGGAACCCTCATTGGCCGAGGAAAGGATCTGTAGAGTCCTTTAAGGAACTGTTTTATTAACCTGTGTGACCAGAGAGAGGGCCCTTTTGAAGTTTTTGAATACCGTGAAATTGCTGCCAAATGGACTCTGATGGAGGCGTGAGCAAGGCCCGACTCTGCCAGGTGTAGCAGATATGCTAGTAGTTGCTCCGGAGTAGTCCAAAAGGGATGTAGACTTTTGTCCTTACACCAGATGCAAAAGCGTTTCCACTTTAGGGAGTAGGTTTTGTTTGTGCTCTCCGCTCTTGCCTTTGCGAGGACATCTTTGCACTCCTGCGGGATGTCTAGTTGGCAGAACTCTCTGTACTCAGGAGCCAAGCCGATAACCTGAGTGAATTCAGATTCGGGTACTGTACTTGACCGTTGGACATAGTGAGCAGGAATGGATGTTGACGCAGGCGGATTGGAGGCTGGACCGAGAGGCGAAGGAGGTCCGTGAACCATTGCTGCCTCGGCCAGAACGGGGCAACCAGAATCAAAGTGCAGTGCTCGGTCTTCATCTTCCCGAGGACTCTTGGTATCAGTGGGAATGGCGGAAAGGCGTACGCAAACACGTTGCGCCAAGCGATAGAAAATGCATTTCCGAGGGACCTTAACTGGGGATGCCAACTTGCGAAGTTGTGGCATTTAGCGTTCTCCCTGGTGGCAAAAAGGTCGATCCGCGGTGTTCCCCATTCCGAAAAGATGTGATCTAGCACCTCTTGGTCGAGTTCCCATTCGTGGGACATAGATCTCTGTCTGCTTAGAGCATCTGCTATGACATAAGCGCTTAGAGACCCCTGGGTGATATAGCGCTATACAAATCCAATATACAATACAATTGTCCTTGACTGGGACATACTCCGCTTTTAACGTGATACTGTGGAGAACAAGCCAGTTCCAAATTTTCTGCGATTCATGAGATAGTGTGAGCGAACGCGTTCCTCCCTGCTTGTTCAAGTAGTGCATCGTCATAGTGCTGTCGGTCCTGACGAGCACTTGGGAGTTCTTGATGCGCGGTAGGAAGGCCTGCAGAGCTAGAAAAACTGCCCTCAGCTCGAGGAGGTTGATATGGAGCTGCGTTTCCTGGTCCGTCCACTTGCCGCTGATCTGCAACTCCTGAAAGACAGCTCCCCATCCCTCTAGGGAGGCATTGCAAATGCTACTTACCAGTATGCATCTGTTCTTGGCATGTAGGGCTGCTGACATTCATATCTGTGCATAGATCGCCACCTAGTGTTGGGTCCGGATGATTGCACATTGTTGTCCTGGAAGAGTCTTCGAAGTATCACGAGATAGGTGGCTCCTCCCCTGGACTACAGTGCGCATGGGCATCGCCTCCATCCCCAGATTGTTTTTAGCCATTGGCAGAGATGGAGTGAAGAATGTGAATGATGACTGTGAGAAGGTGGCCTGATATGCAGTGGTCACTATTCTAGTGCCCACTATGTATCAGTCCAGCAACCCTTATTGATGATTGGTTGTAAGTCAACCTTATAGACCAGCTATCCTAGTAGCATGGATACGAGCAGTCTAAGGCTAAAGACTCGAGAGGGCGTGTTAAGCCAGCTGTTTACCACACATATACCCCTTGAATACCCAGTGAAAGGACACCACACAAGTGTTATGAAAATAAACAGTTATTTATTAAGAATCACAACAGCCCTGTACTCTTTATGAGGACAGGGTACTAAGCACAAACCAAAACTCTTACAAAAATACTTAAGTTAGCACAGTATATACAAATGCCCGAGGGGCACGGAAAACCATATACTCTGAAAGTGGAATGTGAAATTCCTAGCAGGTAAGTACAGTACTAATAGCTTTTGGAATCGCTAGGACTTGACTAGGGAATCGTTAGACTACGACTAGGAGGCCTAGGGGACTCGGGTGCAGTGTGTGCACTCTCACGCGAGATGCGGACAAAAGTCTATGGTAGCTAGGAAATAGGAAGTCAGTGTTCTCGGGCGAACCCGACCTGGTAGGGAGAAAACGAAGATAGATTCTGACCCTTGGATAGTGAGGCTATGCTGGGGCACCGAAATGCCGAAATTACCTAGCCCAGGGGCTGCAGCTGCATAGGTCTGAAAAGACGTCGGGAATCCTCGTAGACGGACCAGGAGCCGGAAGAAAAGATGCTGGCCGGTGACCAGTGAAGAAAGTTCAGTTGGATCCAAGCCTGGATCTCGAAGATAGATGACACCTGAAAGCAGAGGGGACCAAGTTCGAGACTACTAGCCAGTAGTCAGTGGGCACCAGGAGGGCACCGGATGGTAGCCACCTCGACAAGGTGAGTGGGTGACTCTGTAGCTCGAAGATCTCACGGACCAGGAGGCGTTGTCGGCGACCAGGATGGAGGATCGAGCTGTCCCACGAAGTTAGAAGCTGTCGGCGTCGCTGGACCCAGGATTGGGCAACAAAGCCTTGGCAAATTCAAGCCCACGCGGTGGACCTAAAATGGCGTCTGGAGTGGACCAGGAGGGTCCGGGGTGCCTCTCTTGAAAAAGGAAGCAAGGGCCAGCCTGGAGCAACCAGACCAGCAGAAGAGTTGTCGTCGGGCGTCGTTCGGAAGGCCACAAGCCAGCCGGCTAGTAGCCACAGCAAACAGCAGAAGGGCCCCACGCAGATCGTGGAGATGCAGGGAGGCTGACCTTGGGTGCTGGAGCTGCGCAGGGTCGGGGCTTCTCGGACCCCAAAGCACTCACCAGTGGAGGACACGGTGGGCTTGCAGTAAAGATGTCGTGCAGTCTTGGCGATCGTCGGTCCCTCGAGGTCTCGTCGCACTCACGGTTCTCAGCTTGGCTGTAGAGGTGAGTAGAGGTCAGAGGTGCCAGGGAAGCCGGGTCTCGTCGAGCTGGGTCGTCGGATTCGTGAAGAAGGACTTGCAGCAGACCGCAGTGTTCTTTAGGATGGTGCCCGCTTGATGCAGGGTGACTACTCCTTAGCCACAAGGGAGAATCTTGAAGAAGAAATCGTGAAGTCCTTTCGAAGAAAGTGGTATCTTGATTCCAAAGATGATCTAATTTGAACAGGGGGCCCGCTCCTATCTTTATACTAAAAAAAAAGGGGCTGACCCGGTGAC
The DNA here is from genome assembly GCF_964263255.1 of Lissotriton vulgaris. Taxonomy (NCBI): domain Eukaryota; kingdom Metazoa; phylum Chordata; class Amphibia; order Caudata; family Salamandridae; genus Lissotriton; species Lissotriton vulgaris. The sequence goes on from NC_141695.1 coordinate 904,257,369, forward strand.
TAGGTCCTGCCTATGGGTGGGACCAGGAGGGGGGTGGTTACACCCCTCTCCTCTGCCGGACTTCCCCAGGCCAGGGGCTGGTGTGCCCCTGGAACTGGTTCTGACTGGCCTATGCGTAGTGAGCACCGGGGTGCCACTCAGCAGTCACCTTCCTGAAAAGCCCTGCCTACCCAGGATACACAAAACCATGTCTGGGACGGTGCTAGCACCGCCCCGGACAGGAAACCCTTTGTCCAGGCCTCCCTCGCTGGAAGGACTCCCAGCAGCAGGAGGTCAGACTCGTGTCTGTGGTGGCAGCATCCATTTTGTGGAGCTGAGGCTTCAGTTAACTTTAACCGGGGTTCACAGTTACATACATGTCGTGTCCCTCTAGAAGGGTGGAATGCTAACCCCGTCGCCAGAATTGGCGAGGGGTTAGTATTCCAATTCGTATGACACCTTACTCGACATGTTTTGATAAAGCAATACCAAAGATAGCATTTAACCGCGAGGATTATAATGCACTTAAGAGTATAAGGTATGCGATATCATGGAACAGCTATTAGGACTTGGTTCCGCAAGCTGCAGACAGGCTCAGCTCATGCCAGAGCACCATCTCACACGATTCCAAGCACTCTGCCTTCAGGATTGTTAAGGCCTGCCATAGGAGTGACTGATAGGGATCTGTGTGTCCATTTTAGGGTTAGGTATAGGTATACTACACCTACAGCAAAGGGTGATTACACGACTTTGCCCCAGCTGTCATGCAGCCAGTTGTGTCAAATTTAGGAGGCCAGCCAGGGGTGGCATAATACATGCTGCAGCCCCTGGCAGCCCTGGGTACACCCATGCCCTGAGTTACAGGGTCTGATAGGGTGGCCCAGTACCAATTGGAAATGCACCTAGGGTACATGGAATCCATTTTAAAGGGAGAGCAGTAGGCCTGGGGTCCTGATTGGCAGGGTCCCAGGTCGACTATGTCCAAAACCAGCTAAAACACAGGGCAATAAAGTTGGGGGCAACCATAGTCAGGATGTACCTTCCTACAATGACCATGCTATGAGCATATGTGTATATATGAATGAATACTGCAGCTGCTACAGGCGCCGGGGAGGAGGGTGGGCGATATGAATGTCAGCAGCCCTACATGCCAAGAACAGATGCATACTGGTAAGTAGCATTTGCAGTTCGAGGCATGTGGGCTGCTGAATTCATATCTGTGCATAGAATACATAGCAGTCCCTCCATTAACGGCGGCCGCCCGTGCCAGCTGCAGCAGTCTGAAAAAGCGTTTTTAGAACAGCCTGACCAACAGCTGCCTGCTGTTTGGAATGCACGTCTACACAGTAGTGCTTAGTGAAAGTGTGTGTTGTAGACCATGTGGCTGCTCTACAGATATCTTCTAAGGGAATGTTACCTAGGAAAGCCATAGAGGCCCCTAACTTCCTGGTGGAGTGGGCCCTCGGTGGGATAGTGAGAGTGCGCTTAGCTTTAGCGTAACAGATCTGAATGCACTTTACTATCCATCTAGCAATCCCTGCTTTGGAGATAGCGTTTCCCTTGTGGTGTGTGGCAAAAGCAACAAAAAGTTGTTTGGTTTTGCGGAAATCTTTTGTCCTGTCTACATAGTACATTAAAGCCCTTTTCACATCAAGGGTGTGGAGCATGCGCTCCGCCAGCGTCTCCGGGTTTTGGAAAAACACCGGCAATTCAATTGTTTGATTTATGTGGAATTGTGATACCACTTTGGGTAGGAATTTAGGGTTAGTGCGGAGCACCACCCTGTTAGCATGCACTTGGAAGAAAGGTTCTTGGATGGTGAGCGCCTGCAGTTCGCTAACCCTCCGTAGCGATGTAATGGCTACTAAGAACGCAACCTTCCAAGTTAGAAACTGAAGCTCACAAGAGTGCAGTGGCTCAAAGGGAGGACCCATCAGCCTCGTAAGAACCACGTTGAGGTTCCATTCTGGAGCTGGTGGGGTCCTTGGCGGAATGACCCTTTTGAGTCCTTCCAGAAAGGCTTTGATAGCAGGAACCTTAAAGAGTGACAGGTGCTGCCTATTTTGGAGGTATGCTGCAATAGCAGATAGGTGAATGCGGATGGAAGAGTACGCTAGATTGCATCGATACAGGTGAAAAAGGTAACAGATGATGTTTTGAATGGAAGCATCTAGCGGGTCAATATTGTGCTGAGCACAGTGGATGACAAACCTCTTCCATTTAGCCGCATAGCAAGCTCTAGTAGTGGGCTCCCTTGCTTCCCGAATGATGTCCATACAATCGGGAGGAAGATTGAGGTAGCCAAACTCTAGGACTTCAGGAGCCAGATCGCCAGGTTGAGCTGTTGCGGATCTGGGTGCTGAATGTCGCCATGGCTCTGCGTCAGAAGGCTGGGAGTGAGATGAAGCCTTTGATGCGGTACCACGGAAAGTTCCAGAAACGTGGTGTACCATGGTTGGCGAGCCCACGTTGGAGCAACCAGGATGAGCGTCATTGAGTGCTGCCTGAGCTTGCGTGCCACCAGCGGTATCAGAGGTGCTGGGGGAAAAGCGTACGCAAATCTGCCTGACCAGTTCATCCACATCGCATTGCCCTGTGATTGCGGGTGTGGGAACCTGGCGGCGAAGCTTTGGCATTTTGCGTTCTCCTTTGTGGCGAATAGGTCTATCTCTGGATGACCCCACCTTTGGAAGTACGGTTGGAGTACTGATGGATGTATCTCCCACTCGTGCATCTGATGGCTGTGCCTGCTGAGCAGGTCCGCCATTTGATTGTCCTTGCCCGGGAGATGCTCCGCCATGAGGAAGATGTTCCTCTGAATGGCCCACTTCCACATGCTCTGAGCCAGATGAGACAGCTGTGGAGAGTGCGTGCCTCCCTGCTTCTGGATGTAGTACATGGCTGTCATGTTGTCCGTCCGGATCAACACGACTTTGTTGCACAGATGTACTTTGAACGCCTTCAAGGCCATGAAGATTGCCATCAACTCCAACACATTGATGTGCATCTTCCGTTGCTGTAGTGTCCATAGTCCCTGCACAGTGTAATGGAGTACATGCGCTCCCCATCCCTGGAGAGAGGCGTCCGTCGTCAGGATAATCTGTGGGACAGGCTCTTGGAATGGTCGGCCCTTGCAAAGGTTTTGTGGATTCCACCAATGCAGAGAGTTGTAAGCCCGACCGCTCACCAACACTAGGTCTGTCAGTTGCCCATGAGCCTGAGTCCACTGACGTGCCAGGCACTCCTGAAGCGGACGCATATGTAGTCTCGCGTGCGGGACAATGGAGATGCAGGAGGCCATCATGCCTATCAACTGCATAAACACCCTCGCTGGAAGCGAGTGTTGGGGTCTGAATCGTTGGATCAGCGCCTGGATACTGGCGATTCTCACTGAATTTGGCTGCGCAGTGGCTGCCAGAGTGTTGATTGTCGCGCCCAGATACTGTCGCACGTGGGCGGGCTGGAGATGGGATTTGGGGTAGTTCAGAGAGAATCCCAGATCGTGCAGGAGATGAATGGTGCGTGACACGTGGTCGACGCACTGCTGTTCTGTCCTTGCCTGAATGAGCCAGTCGTCCAGGTAGGGAAAGACGTGGACGTGCTGGCAACAGAGATGAGCCGCCACGGTCGCCAGGCACTTTGTAAACACCCTCGGTGCTGTGGTGACCCCGAACGGCAGAACCTTGAACTGGTAATGCTGGTTTAAGATTGTGAATCTGAGATACTTCCTGTGTGAAGGATGCAGGGGGATATGAAAATAGGCATCCTTCAGATCCAGCGTAGCCAGGAAGTCCCCCTGTTGAAGCAGGGGAAGCACCTGCTGTAACGTGAGCATATGGAAGTGCTCCGAGAGGATGTACCAGTTCAGGGGCCTGAGGTCCAGGATCGGTCTGAGGGACCCGTCCTTTTTGGGGATGAGAACATACAGGGAGTAAACCCCTGTTCCCCGTTCTTGCAATGGAACGAGCTCTATTGCCCCTTTTTGCAGCATAACTAGGACTTCTTGCTGCAACAAGGTCAAGTGCTCGCCGGACATAGGACGGCTTCTTGGCGGTATGTCCGGTGGAATGGACGTAAGCTCCAGACGGTACCCGTACTGGATAAGAGACCTCACCCACCTGTCCGTGGTGATGGACTCCCACGCTGGCAGGAACTGCTGGAGTCTCCCCCCGACTGGTGTTGTGTGGTCGGGGGGCAGTGACAAGACGTCACTGCTTGGTGGTGGTGGTGGACCTGGAACCATTGTTTCCACGTCCCCTGCCCTTGACATTATTGCCTCTGTAACCACCTCTGCCCTTGTTGTTATACGAGGCTTGGGTGTTACCCTTGTAACATTGTGTGGATTGGGATGCCTGTCCTCTTGAGGTGCCTTTTGAATTTGAGCGGCGAAAGGAGCCACTTCGAAACTGCTGACTTTGTAAAGCCCCCATTGACTTGGCAGTTTCTGTGTCTTTTTTCATTTTTTCCAGGGAGGCATCCACCTCAGGGCCAAACAGATGGTCAGGATTTACAGTTTGATTTAGTATAGTAGTCTGGATGTCGGGTTTGAACCCCGAAATCCGAAGCCAGGCATGGCGTCTAAGTAACACGCTTGTATTGATAGCTCTGGAGGCCGTGTCTGCCACATCCAGTGCACATTTGATGGATGCGTTAGTAATGAGTTTACCCTCCTGAATAAGCATCTCCCCTGCCTCTTTGTATTGGTCAGGCAAGTGTTGTAGGATGGCCTCAAGTGTGTCATAATGGGCCCTATCATAACGTGCAAGCAGGGCTTGGGTGTTAGATATCTTCCAGATGTTAGCTGCCTGTGCAGCGATCCGTTTGCCTGAGGCTTCAAAGATTTTCGACTCCTTATCTGGGGGAGAAGCGTCACCAGTCGTTTGAGAGTTTGCCCTCTTCCGAGCGTTGGAAACAACCAAGGAGTCCAATGGCAAATGTCCCTTGATATATGTTGGATCTGTGGGAGCGGCCCTATATTTCCTGTCGATTCGAGGGTTGACCACACGCGCCCGTGTGGGTTCCTTGAAAACATCTGCGGCATGTTTAAGCACCCCCTTAAGCATCGGCAGCGTTTTGACCGACTTTTCAGCCACCGAGAAGGTGTCGAACAGGAAGTCCACATCCACGGGGTCCGAGTGTAGTTCGACGTCGTGGTTGGCCGCAGCTCTCTTTATCAGCGCATTGAAGGCCGCCGAGTCTTCTGTAGGGGATGTCTTGGCGGCGAAAAGCTGAGTGTCCTGACCCGACTGCGGGTCCTCGGTGTCGGCTCCGGTTGTCCAGGGCACAGGCTCCTCCTCCGGATCCGAGTACGCCGGATAGTTGTACTCGGCATCCTCCTCGTCCGCATCGACTGCGACTGAATGCGTCGGAGAGTGCCCTCGGGCCTGGGGGGACACAGGTTCCACCATAGCCGAAGATCCCGCAGAGTCCTTCTTGTTCTTAAGAGGGATCTTAAAGGGTTCCAGCGCCGGCTCTGTTGTGATCTTCCTATTGAGGAGCGACAGTTTTCCGGTGTTGGCGTCGATGAATACCTCACGACGCTCCTCGACTGCAAGTGGCTGGAGTCGAGGTTTTGGCACCGCTGAGGCAGCTTTAGGCGTCGATGGCTCCTTAGCGGATCGGCCCGGCTTCGGCGCGAAGGCCTTCCGCGCCGACTTGGGTGGGAGAGTGAAACGGATAGACGTGTGGCCCGCAGTAGGCTTAGGCGCTACAGTGTCCTGAGCGGGATTCACACCGGCTTTTCGAATCCGCTGCAAGGATTCCGTCACCTTCTTTGTGAAGGCTGGAGAGGGCTTGACCGGCTCGAGCGATTCCTCATCCTCGAGATCCACAATGTCAGAGGGCACCTTCTTCGGTGCCGGCGGCCCATGCCTATTGGCGTCGTCGCCCTGACGCTTCTTCGGAGCCGTCTTCGGGTCCACGACCCCTTTCGGCGCCGACGCGGCCGCATCGGAGGACTTCGCCTTAGGCGCCGACCCAGAGGCCTTCGGGTCGGCCATTTTGGCGCGACGCTTCTGGTTGGCCATTTTGGATGTCTTTGTAGTTGACGCCTCCAGAACCTTCATCACCTGCGCCGGTTTCGGATCCGATGGTGCGTGACCAGTTGGCTTCACTTTCTGTTGTATAAACTGAAGTGATGGTTCTGAAATGTCCGTGACCGGGCCCGGAGGCGGGGACGTAGGACTTATAGTTAGATCTTGGGTAAGGCCCGAAGGCGATCCCTCGACCTGGGCCGTATGAAGGGGTATAACCCCTGAGTCTGGTTGGGGATGCTCCTCCTCCGAGCTATCCCCCATCGTGGCACAAGCCTGATCGTCGTCCCCTACCTCGTCGGAGACTTCGTCAAAGTCCTCCTCACCCGCGTCGTAGGTCTCCTCGTCGCACGCGGGACCAGAGTCCGAGTCTCGCGCGTCGTCTTCTACCTCGACAGATTCCTGGAAAATGTCTTCTGGAGGGGGCGCCGCAGCCGATAGTTGAGCTTGGAGCCGATTAGCCCGGCGAATCTTCAAGGTCTTCTTGTTCCGGAATTTCGAACACGCCATGCAGGTGTCCTCGCGGTGATCCGGTGACAAGCAAGTATTGCACACAGGGTGCACGTCGAGGTGTGAGTATTTGGAGTGACACAGCGGACACTTTTTAAATGGAGTCCGCTCCATAGCTAGAGGTGTAGTGTAGGCCCGTCCGCGCCGAAGGCACGTGGAAGGGCAGCAAGAGATCGGAGCTGAGAGTCAGAAAGAAACCCGTACGCAACTAAACCGACGCCCAGCCTAAAGACCTTTTGGTCTCGAGTAGAAGTTAAACAACTGTCGGTTCCGACAGAGGGAACCGAAACACATCCGAACCCAATGGCGGAAAAAAACAATCTGGGGATGGAGGCGATGCCCATGCGCACTGTAGTCCAGGGGAGGAGCCACCTATCTCGTGATACTTCGAAGACTCTTCCAGGACAACAATGTGCAATCATCCGGACCCAACACTAGGTGGCGATCTATGCACAGATATGAATTCAGCAGCCCACATGCCTCGAACCCGTTGTTACTACATGTGGGGCTGCAGGAACGGTAACCCTTGAGAGGTTCTTGATCGACCTCCACCAGAGTAAGGCCTTTGTCATTTGCGGAGTTATCACAATGCGATCCTCGAAAGAACCTGTACTTTGAGTCCATTGCCTGGTCGAGGCCTCCTGCAGAGGGCACATTCTGAGCCAACAGTGTGGAATAAGCAGGATACACGAGGACATCATCCCCAAGAGGGACTTGAAAGTACGGACCAGTAAAGTTTTCTTCGAGGCCACTGAGGTGGCCAGAGTGATAAGCTTGTGCTTTCTCTCCAGAGATGGGAATGCTTTTGAACATTCCGTATCAAATGGCGCCCCGAGAAAGGTAAGAACTCGGGAGGGCTGTAGAATAGACTTCTCGTGATTGAGCGTCAGGCCCAGGTGCTGGAAAAGATTGAGACAGGCGCTGGAGGATTTGGCTGCGCCTCCCATAGATGGTGCTTTCACCAGCCAGTCGTCCAGATATGGGAAGACCTGGTGTCCATACTGTCGTAGGAAAGCCGCTACTGGAGAGAGGCACTTGGTGAATATAAGAGGTGCCGACTTGAGGCCAAATGGGAGGACACAGAATTGATAGTGTTGGCCCGCCACTGCAAATCTGAGGAATTTCCTGTGGCCTTTGAGAATAGGGATGTGGTAATATGCGTCTTGCAGGTCTAAAGACGTCAAAAAGTCCCCTTCCTCTAGTAGCCCCAAAATCTCCTGGATCGTAACCATGCGGAACGATTGACTCTTCAAGAATGCGTTGAGAGCCCTGAGATCTAAGATGGGCCTCCATTTCTTCCCTTTCTCTTGTATCAGAAAGAAGCGGGAATAGAATCCCTTTCCTCTGTGATCTGATGGTACTCGCTCTATTGCTCCTTTCTTCAACATGGAAGAGAACTCTTGAAGGAGTAATCGTAGATTCCCGTGTTGCATTTTCCGAGGAGGAGTTGTCGGGGGAATTGATTTGAATTCCAACGAATGTCCGAATTGGAACAATTGGAGCACCCACCGATCTGTTGTAATTGATCTCCAACTGTTGAGGAAGTGTGTCAATTTTCCTCCAAGTTTGAAAAAATGAGATTGTGGACGGACTGGCTGCTGGAGAAGGTCATTGGCGTCTGCCAGTGGTTTTCCTTTGTTTTTTTCCCCTGTAATTGGACTTTCCATACGAGGTCTGGCGACCTTGTTGCTGCTGTCGCTGTTGGTATTGTGACCAGCCCTGATAATAGGAGTATGAGGATTTGTTTTGGTAAGATCCTTTGTAAGAGGATTGACCTCTACCCCTGCCCCCTCGAAAGGACTGGCTCCTAAACCGTAGTGTGCCAAGGGCCTTTGCCGTGTCAGTATCTTTTTTGATTGTTTGCAGGGCCTCGTCGATTTTCTCTCCAAAGAGGTGTTGGCCATCGTAAGGCATGTCCAGTACCTTAGTTTGGACCTCTTGGCGGAAAGAAGTAGCTCTGAGCCACCCCTGCCTTCGCAAGACCTCAGCCCCTGCCAGCTGTGTGAAACCGGTCATTGCAACATCCATCGCACAATCAATGAGTTCCGATGCTGATGTTTGTCCCTCTTTGAGGAGTGATTGAACTTCCTCTTTAACGTTGTCTGGTAGCTCTGCCAGATATGGAGCAATATCCTCCCACAATTGCCTGTTGTAGCGGCCCAGTAGCGCAATGGAATTAGCTACTTTCACAGTCATGGCCGACGTGGTGGAAAAGCGTTTGCCAATACGGTCTAGTTTCCTGCCCTCCTTGTCTGGTGGAGCTGACAATGGAGATGAGGGATTCCTAGAATTTTTCTGTGCCGCCTGGGTAACCACGGAATCTGGCTGAGATGACCAGTAAGGCAGGCTGGCGCTGTTGTTGGTGCCTTATACTTTTTGTCCAGCCGTTGTACCACTGCTGAGACCGAGGCTGGTGTCTGCATCAGCTGTTTTCCCTGCTCCCATATGTGCTCAATGATAGGAATTGATCTGGTTGTTTTCCTAACCGGGTCTTTAAAATCATATAGGAAACAGTCTGTTTCATGAGATTCCATAGTCATATGGAATCTTTTGGTCGCTCTCTCCACTAAGTTGTGAAATCCGCCAATGTCCACTGGCAGTGAGTCTGAGGAAGTGGGCTCAGGTGTGGCAGGAGAATGAGCGATGTAATCTTCATCGTCTCTATGGTCAGACTGGTCATCTTGGACCTCTCCATCCTCTGGTTCTTCAACTTCCTCGTCAGAAGACGGGATATCCTGCACTGGCTCTCTTTCCTGTCGGATCACTAATAGTGGTGGTCTAGGCCGTGGAAATTGCGTCGGTCCAGATGCAGCTGGATTTGTTCCCGCTGATGGGAGCAGAGGACGATTCAGGAAATCGCTGCTTGTAGTCCTGAATCAAGAACCGCAAGTCTGTATCTATAGACGCTGGAAGGCACACCATTGGCGTGACTTGCGTCTGGACTTGTGAATGCACAGTCTCTTCTGTAAATTCCATTTCATCCCCCTCATCATCAGTGCTTTGGCACTTCACTATTAGGTCTGAAGGACTGGTGGCCTGTTCGTCCTGATCCTCATCTGAGTCCCAGTCCTGCAGTAGGCGAGTTGGGGGTAGCCGTTGCACCCTACTGGGAGACGTTAAGTCTGGTGTTATTGGCTGTTTTGTGCCCTTTTTTCCCCAGAGGGGTTTGAAGCAAGCAGTCTGCTGGTGTTGATGGCCCGGTAGTCGACGGTGGGATCGTAGACTGCTGAATGGCAGCAGTCGACGGAGAAATCCGCCACGATTGCTTCCATAGTGTAGACGATGTCGTAGTCTACTGAATATCCATAGTCGTCGTTGGTGCCTTCGTCGACGGTACCTTCGTCGACGGCACGCTAGTCGACGAGAGAGTCTTTGTCGATGAGAAGGCTGTCGACACGGTCTACGTCGAAACAGACTGGAGACACAGTCTTCTTCTGCTCTGAGGAAAGCGTCGACTAAGTCGTCGTCGACGACGACGGTGGAGGCTTCCTAAAGGCAGCAACCTTCTTGTCAGAGGTTGATTTTGCCTCTGAAGACTTTTTGGCAATCTTTTTAGGAGGAACGTCTGTAGGGCTAGGGGAAGTAACCCTTGGCCTCTTCAAGGATAATTTAGAGGAAACAGAAGCTATCTCACCGTCCTCTGAAGACTCTAGGTTGTCTCTGGTTTTCAGCCTGCTCAGCCAGAGTAGTAGTCGTCCTTCTCGGTCTTTTAGAGTTTTTGTAGAGAATGTTCTACAAATTCTACATTCTTTTGGCGTATGGTCCGGGTAAAGACAGTATAAGCAGGTGCAATGCTCATCATCAATATGGAGCCTCTTCTCACCACAAGAAGAGCAAGCTCTGAAGAGACCCTTCTTCTGTTGATCAGCCATGGTGGAACTATGAAGAAAATATCCAAATTCTGTGAAGAAAAGAGTTTGAACAAGGAAACCTGAGGAGAACTCAGGTGGAGACTCCCTAGCACAACGTGCGGTAGAAAATCTGAGAGACTGGCTATCTTCTGGAGTTTGGTCCTTTTTACAAAAGGACATAGATAGGCTACTAAGGTGAGGCCCTTAGGTCTATGTTTCTCTATATGTCTATAGGACATTGCTTTTCTATGTACCGGAGACTCCCGTCTCGACGACGGGGAATGATTCAGGCATGTGAATCTATGAAAGACACCCATAATACTGGATAATCTATCACTACCAATGTTTCTTACCGAAGGGGAGTATCTTGTGCATCTGAAAGAAACACTTTGTGATAGATTCCTTACCTTGGAATATATACCCCAGCAATACCAACCCCGGTGGTAGGTCTGCGAACCAAAAATCACACCAGAAAGTCCTGGAGAACAGAACAGCCAAAGAAGCGGTCTCCAGACTTGGCTGTCCAGGCAGTAGTGCTTGGTAAATATGTGCAGCAAAGACCACATAGCTGCCTGACAGATGTCCTGCAAGGGAACTCCTCGTCCCAGAGCAGAAGTGGCTGCCGTCGCCCTGGTAGAATGGGCGCACAGCCCCACCGGAGGCTCCTTTTTAGTCAAGGACTAACAAGCTTTTATGCACAGAACAACCCATCTAGAGATAGTCAGTTTGTGAATAGCCCGACCTTTCTTGGTGCCCACGTAGCCAACAAAGCGCTGGTAATCAACCCGGAACAGTTGTGTGCGGCTCAGATAAAAAGAGAGCACACGTTTTGGGTCCAGGCGGTGGAGCCGCTCTTCCTCTTTAGAGGAATGCAGAAAGAAGGTGGGCAAAATGAAGGTCTGCCTGATGTAAAAGGCAGCGACAACCTTTGGCAGAAAGGAAGGACGAGTCCTTAGAACAACTTAGTCCGGATGGACAGAGAAAAGGAGGCTTAGAAGAAAGAGCCTGGAGCTCACTCACTCACTCTTCTGGCAGAGGTGACGGCAACCAGCTTCTTTGAGTGAGAAGACTAAGAGGACAGGTATGAAATGGCTCAAAGATAGAACTAGATTAAAGTCTCACTGAGACATCACGAAAAGAACAGGAGGAAACATGTGAGTGATGCCTTTCAAGAATCTATTTACAACAGGGGCCGTGAAAAGGGAAGGCTGATCTGGGAGCCTAAAAAAAGGCGGAAATGGCCGAGAGATGCCTCTGATAGTGCCCAGAGCAGAAACTTGGGGGCGTAACATATTTGCTTCCACTAGTGCTGCTCTACGCGCGCTCAAAACACCTTGTGTGCTGGCCACCGGGCCTCCCGTGACGGAGGGAGCAACACTGAAGGCAAGGAAGGAATAGAAGTCTGCAGGACTGGGCCCAGGGCGGATGGGTGGGAAAAAAAGACAGACTGGATTGTGCGGGGCAGGGCGGTGGCTGAGCGGCTGAGCCACCAGACCCCTCGTAGCAGGACACCACCCCAGGCCTCCAGCAGAGAGTTGTGTAGCGAAGCTTCAAATGGAAGAAGCGGCTCCACTCCACCAGAGCCCTGGTGGAGACCTGCAACAAGAGGTCTGTTGGGAGTGGAGCGACCGGGTTTCCCATTTGCAAAATCCCAGTGGCTGTGGAAATGGCCCGGACAAAGGCTACACTCTCCTCCGTAGGGCGTCGAGAGAGAGCAACTCTTCCATGGGCGAAGGCTGCAAACTAAGCCGCTCGTCCCTATGACCTGCTGGAGGAAGAAACAGCTAGCCCCTGTTGGCTGGAAGAGCCATGGACGAGTGAGGGGTCTGAGGGGTCTCTGGAGAAGGCGGAGAAGCCTGTGGGGCAATCAACTGCAAGGTGCGGAAGAGTGGGTCTGAGGGCAGTGGACGAGGAGACTGTATAGAACCCGCCCTGGAAGCAGTCGGGGAAAAAGCAACGACGAAGCATTCAGTCTCCAGTGAAGAGGATTTTCAAACACAGGAGCTTAGAGGGTACAGCTAGTCATAGGTCGCCCTCCACTCATGATACAACAAACAAATACAAGACCTAGACTTTTTTGGGCACTTTTAGACCTAACCTTCTGTTGTGAGCATACCAATTTTTTGCAATAATGTTGCAAGAAGCCACTCCCCTATCATTAGCTTTTTGGGGTAGTAGGTATAGCTCTGGATGGTGCCTTATTTAACAATCGCCCGTTCCAAGGAAATCAATTCAGTTGTGAGACGACACACTCACACACTTTAGTGTCAACCAATACTACATAAATGACGAAAAAAGTGAGTGAGAGCGAGAAAGCACCTCACGGGCGCACCACCGATGGGAACCTGGCAGGTACTCACTGTAGGAGAGTAGGGTCTGCAATCCTATGATCACCCAGATTTTTTTGCTTTTGTTTCACTGGTTTACGACTTTCTCTGGCTGTGGGCCTGCCAATCAGACCCACAGCCTGGCTGTTCTCTTTCTAAATTACCTCATGTACCCTAGGTGCATCTACCAATTGGTACTGGGCCACCTTATCAGACCCTGTAACTCAGGGCATAGGTGTACCCAGGGCTGCCAGGGGCTGCAGCACGTATTGTGCCACCCCTGGCTGGCCTCCTAAATTTGACACAACTGGCTGCATGACAGCTGGGGCAAAGTCGTGTAATCACCCTTTGCTGTAGGTGTAGTATACCTATACCTAACCCTAAAATGGACACACAGATTCCTATCAGTCACTCCTATGGCAGGCCTTGACAATCCTGAAGGCAGAGTGCTTGGAATCGTGTGAGATGGTGCTCTGGCATGAGCTGAGCCTGTCTGCAGCTTGCGGAATCAAGTCCTAATAGCTGTTCCATGATATCGCATACCATATACTCTTAAGTGCATTATAATCCTCGCGGTTAAATGCTATCTTTGGTATTGCTTTATCAAAACATGTCGAGTAAGGTGTCATACGAATTGGAATACTAACCCCTCGCCAATTCTGGCGACGGGGTTAGCATTCCACCCTTCTAGAGGGACACGACATGTATGTAACTGTGAACCCCGGTTAAAGTTAACTGAAGCCTCAGCTCCACAAAATGGATGCTGCCACCACAGACACGAGTCTGACCCCCTGCAGCTGGGAGTCCTTCCAGCGAGGGGAGCCTGGACAAAGGGTTTCCTGTCAGGGGCGGTGCTAGCACCGTCCCAGACATGGTTTTGTGTATCCTGGGTAGGCAGGGCTTTACAGGAAGGTGACTGCTGAGTGGCACCCCGGTGCTCACTACGCATAGGCCGGTCTGAACCAGTTCCAGGGGCACACCAGCCCCTGGCCTGGGGAAGTCCGGCATGGCTGAGGGGTGTAACCACCCCCCACCTAGTCCCACCCATAGGCAGGACCTAGTCACCGGGTCAGCCCCCTTTTTTAGTATAAAGATGGGAGCGGGCCCCCTGTTAAAATTAGATCATCTTTGGAATCAAGATACCACTTTCTTCGAAAGGACTTCACGATTTCTTCTTCAAGATTCTCCCTTGTGGCTAAGGAGTAGTCACCCTGCATCCGCAGGCACCATCCTAAAGAACACTGCGGTCTGCTGCAAGTCCTTCATCACGAATCCGACGACCCAGCTCGACGAGACCCGGCTTCCCTGGCACCTCTGACCTCTACTCACCTCTACAGCCAAGCTGAGAACCGTGAGTGCGACGAGACCTCAAGGGACCGACGATCGCCAAGACTGCACGACATCTTTACTGCAAGCCCACCGTGTCCTCCACTGGTGAGTGCTTTGGGGTCCGAGAAGCCCCGACCTTGCGCAGCTCCAGCACCCAAGATCAGCCCCCCTGCATCTCCACGATCTGCGTGGGGCCCTTCTGCTGTTTGCTGTGCACCGCGTTGTTTGGCTACTAGCCGGCTGGCTTGTGGCCCTCTGAACGACGCCCAACGACTTCACGACTGCTGGTCTGGTTGCTCCAGGCTGGCCCTTGCTTCCTTGTTCAAGAGAGGCTCCCCGGACCCTCCTGGTCCACTCCAGACGCCATTTTAGGTCCACCGCGTGGGCTTGAATTTGCCAAGGCTTTGTTGCCCAATCCTGGGTCCAGCGACGCCGACAGCTTCTATCTTCGTGGGACAGCTCGATCCTCCATCCTGGTCGCCGACAACGCCTCCTGGTCCGTGAGATCTTCGAGTCAAGCGTCACCCACTCACCTTGTCGAGGTGGCTACCATCCGGTGCCCTCCTGGTGCCCACTGACTACTGGCTAGTAGTCTCGAACTTGGTCCCCTCTGCTTTCAGGTGTCATCTATCTTCAAGATCCAGGCTTGGATCCGACTGAACTTTCTTCACTGGTCACCGGCCAGCATCTTTTCTTCCGGCTCCTGGTCCGTCTACGAGGATTCCCGACGTCTTTTCAGACCTATGCAGCTGCAGCCCCTGGGCTAGGTAACTTCGGCATTTCGGTGCCCCAGCATAGCCTCACTATCCAAGGGTCAGAATCTACTTTCGTTTTCTCCCTACCAGGTCGGGTTCGCCCGAGAACACTAACTTTCTAATTCCTAGCTACCATAGACTCTTGTCCCGCATCTCGCGTGAGAGTGCACACACTGCACCCGAGTCCCCTAGGCCTCCTAGACATAATCTAACGATTCCCTAGTCAAGTCCTAGCGATTCCAAAAGCTATTAGTACTGTACTTACCTGCTAGGAATTTCGCATTCCACTTTCAGAGTATATGGTTTTCCGTGCCCCTCGGGCATTTGTATATACTGTGCTAACTTAAGTATTTTTGTAAGAGTTTTGGTTTGTGCTTAGTACCCCGTCCTCATAAAGAGTACAGGGCTGTTGTGATCTTTAAATAAATAACTGTTTATTTTCATAACACTTGTGTGGTGTCCTTTCACTTGGTATTCAAGGGGTATATGTGTGGTAAACAGCTGGCTTAACGCGCCCTCTCGAGTCTTTAGCCTTAGACTGCTCGTATCCACGCTACTAGGATAGCTGGTCTATAAGGTTGACTTACAACCAATCATCAATAAGGGTTGCTGGACTGATACATAGTGTTCACTAGAATAGTGAGCACTGCATATCAGTCCACCTTCTCACATTGGTGAGCAGCGGTTGGGATTTGAGCTTGCTGTTGTTTTACCACACGTATCCTAAGAATATCTTGTTGAAAGATCACATAAGTACTGTTAGGTACATATAACCAAAGCTTAGAATACTCTGAGTTCTACTGAACCAGCTGTTGTAGCTCCTCAAGGCTTAGCACACCTTGGCTGCAACTCTTAGCAAGGGATCAGTAGGTAAACACATAGTGTAGGTAGGTGCATCACTTACACCACACTAGAAACAGTATGTCGGACAAAGGAGGAAACACTGAGGTTCCCCTTGTGTCAGTTGACCCTCCACAGGTCATCCCTTCAAGATATACTGCGCTTAGCTTCCATGAGTTACGACAAGTGTGTACCTCTAGGAAGATTAAGCAGGGGTCTAACCCCACAACTGCCTTTCTGATTGGTCTCTTAGAGACTCATGATGCAAGGAGGGCTGGTAACCCAGACCCTTCTAATTCAGATGGCAACATGCCCTCATTACAGGGTCCCTTTGATGCCCAGGACCATCCTCTTCAGGAAGCAGATGATGCTGATGATGAGGATGATGATTTGGTATCAGGGGATGAGGCAGAAAAGGAACAGGTAGAAGTCAGCAGACTAACCAGGTCCAACTTAAGCAGACATGAGATGGGCACTAGGGGACCCTTGGGGCCACTCTCAGGTCAGCTTAACATTGGGAATGGACGAGATAGATCTCTATCAAGAGGCTCTATCAGATCCCTTCATACCAATGGCTCTCAACGTTCCTCTCAAAGGGGAATGACATCTCCCCAGAGGAGAATGTATGAAGCTAAGGAAAAGGCAGCCAATCTGAGGATTGAAAGGGAAGAACTTGCCCTGGCCAAAGAGAGGCTTGCCTTTGCTAGAGAGCAACAATTGAGTGGGACAGTCCCCACTGGTGGCAGCATTGTACCTAGCAATAGGGAAAGGAGTTTTGATACAAAACACCTTGGTAAGATAGTGCCCCCCTTTAAACAAGGGGATGACATCCACAAATGGATTACTGCTTTGGAGAGGGCCTGCACTGTGCAAGGTGTTCCCCCAAGTCAGTGGGCAGCTATCTTGTGGCTCTCCTTTGAGGGTAAAGGAAGAGACAAGCTCCTCACCACAAGGGTGGAGGATGCTAATGATTACCAAGTCTTGAAAAATGCACTGGTTGATGGGTTTGGCCTAACCACTGAGCAGTACAGGGTGCTGTTCAGGGATACCCAGAAAACTCAGTCTCAAGATTGGGCTGACTTTGTAGATTGTGCCACTAAGGCTTTTGAGGGCTGGTTGCTGGGCAGTAAGGTTACTGATTATAAAGGATTGTACAATTTGATGATGAGAGAGCAAATTTTAAACAATTGTCAGAACCAGTTGTTGCATCAGCATCTTGTTGACTCAGATCTGACCTCTCCCCAAGAATTGGGAAAGAAGGCAGACAGATGGGTTAGAACAAGAGTTAAACAGAACCAGGGCCAGAATCAAGGTGGTCAGAAGAAAGCAGACCAGAAGGGTAAGGATTCGAAAGGGGAACAAAATGACCAGAAGTCTTCGACAGGTCCCCAACAACCCAAAGAGGGTGGGGGTCAGGCTCCCCAAAAGAAGAAAGAAGGCCAATCTAAAAGGTGGTGCCAATACTGCAAAAGTAAAACTCACTGGTTTAGTGAGTGCACCAAGAAAGGAGGAGGGCAGACTCCTGCCACTGCAGCCCCTAAGGCACCTGTGCCCCCTAGTACAGCCAGCAGTGGTAGTGCACCTCCCAAGGGTTTAGTAGGGTTAACCCTGGGTTCTGAGGGGAGTGACAACTTAGTTGGCACCCTCACTCAGGCTGTCCTTGTCAGTACAGGGGATATGGATATGTCCCCTGACATAAGTCCCAATACTTTGGGCAAATACAGACAGACACCTTTTATTAATGGAAAAATGGCTCAGGCCTATAGGGACACTTGTGCCAGTGTCACAATGGTGACGCCTAGCTTTGTGGACCCTGGACAGATCATGCCAGGTACAGAATTCCTGGTGACCAATGCAAGCAATGTCACTACCAATCATAGTATGGCAATTGTAGCTTTCTCCTGGGGAGGGGTAACTGGCCAAAAGAAGGTTGTAGTTAGTTCAGACCTCCCAGTGGATTGTTTGTTGGGCAATGATTTGGAGTCATCACAATGGTCAGAAGTGGAGCAGAGGACTCATCTGGAAATGTTAGGTTTGCCAGCACATGTGTTTGCTGTGACTAGGTCACAGGCCAGAAGATGCCCCACTGAACAGGTGCTGGATCCTGGAACAATGGACCAGACACCTTCCAAGAAAAAGAGCAGTAGGGTTAAGGCTGTGCCTTCCCCCTTGCCCCAGGTTGTGGATCAAGTCTCAGAGGAGGCTGACCTGCAGGAATTGAGGGAAACTGAGCCTAGAGAGTTTGAACTTGATCAAGTTGAATTCTTGGGTTCAGGGGGACCCTCAAGGGAAGACCTGGGGAAGGACCAGTTAGGCTGCCCTTCTCTTGAACCCCTCAGACAGCAGGCTGCTGCTGAGGCTGCTGGGAACGCCACAGGTACCCACAAGGTATACTGGGAAGATGGACTCCTGTACACTGAGTCAAGAGACCCCAAGCCTGGCATGACCAGGAGGCTGGTTGTACCCTTGTCTCAGAGAGGTTTCCTACTTACCTTGGCCCATGAGATTCCCTTAGCAGGACACTTAGGCCAGACAAAGACTTGGGACAGGCTTGTCTCACACTTTCACTGGCCTCACATGAATGAGGATACCAAGGAGTTTTGTCGCTCCTGTGTCACTTGCCAAGCCAGTGGTAAGTCAGGTGGCACAACAAAGGCCCCCCTTATACCAATGCCTGTGGTGGGGGTGCCCTTTGAAAGAGTGGGGATTGACATTGTTGGTCCAATGGAACCCCAGACAGCATCAGGGCACAAGTTTATACTGGTGGTAGTGGATCATGCCACCAGGTATCCTGAAGCTATTCCACTTAGGACCACCACAGCCCCTGTGGTGGCAAGGGCCCTAGTTGGAGTGTTCTCCAGAGTGGGCTTCCCTAAGGAGGTTGTCTCTGACAGAGGTGCAAACTTCATGTCAAGCTATTTAACTGCTATGTGGAAGGAGTGTGGTGTCAATTACAAATTCACTACACCCTATCACCCACAATGCAATGGGCTTGTTGAAAGGTTCAACAGGACCCTAAAAGGGATGATTCATGGACTACCTGAAACACTCAGGCGTAGATGGGATGTCCTGATGCCCTGCCTTCTGTTTGCTTACAGAGAGGTCCCACAAAAGGGGGTTGGCTACAGCCCTTTTGAACTTTTGTATGGGCATCCTGTGAGAGGCCCCTTGTGTTTGGTGAAGGAAGGATGGGAGAGACCTCTCAAAAAGCCTGCAACCAACATAATGGACTATGTACTTGGTCTCCGCTCCAGGATGGCTGAGTATATGGAGAAGGCATCAGAAAACCTTAAGGCCAGTCAAGAACTTCAAAAAGCTTGGCATGACCAAAAGGCTGTCCTGACTGTTTATCAGCCTGGACAGAAGGTGTGGGTGCTGGAGCCAGTGGCCCCAGCAGCACTCAAAGACAAATGGTCTGGGCCCCACACAATCCTTGAGCAAAAGGGAGAGGTCACCTACCTGGTGGACCTTGGAACTCCCAGGAGTCCCCATAGGGTACTCCATGTCAACAGGCTCAAAGCATATGTCGACAGGAAGGACATGGGCTTGCTCATGGCCATAGATGAGGGACAGGAGGAAGAGAGTGACCCTCTCCCAGACCTGCTCACTCAGAATCCTGATGATGGGTCAGTAGATGGTGTTGTCTTTTGTGGCAGCCTCTCTGAACATCAGCAGAAAGACTGTAAACAGGTTCTTCAGTCTTTCAGACGTATGTTCTCTCTGACACCCAGTCAGACCAATTGGTGCACCCATGAGGTTGACACTGGTGACAGCCTGCCAGTCAAGAGTAAAATCTACAGGCAGCCTGATCATGTTAGAGACTGCATAAAAACTGAAGTGCAGAAAATGTTGGAATTGGGAGTCATTGAACCCTCAGATAGCCCTTGGGCTAGTCCAGTAGTTCTAGTGCCAAAGCCTCACACCCAAGATGGTAAGAGAGAGATGAGGTTTTGCGTAGACTACAGGGGTCTCAATGCAGTCACTAAGACTGATGCCCATCCAATACCAAGGGCAGATGAACTTATAGATAGATTGGCTTCTGCCAACTACTTAAGTACATTTGACTTAACAGCTGGGTATTGGCAAATCAGGTTAGCTGAGGATGCCAAGCCCAAAACAGCATTTTCAACCCCTGGTGGGCATTATCAATTTGTGGTAATGCCCTTTGGTCTGAAAAATGCACCTGCCACCTTCCAAAGGTTGGTGAATCAAGTCCTTACTGGGCTGGATGACTTCTGTGCAGCATATCTAGATGATATTGCTGTCTTTAGCTCCACCTGGGAGGATCACCTGGTCCACCTGAGGAAAGTGTTAGAGGCTCTGCAAGCAGCAGGCCTCACTATCAAGGCCACCAAGTGCCAGATAGGGCAGACACAGGTTGTATACCTGGGCCACCTTGTAGGTGGAGGCCAGGTTCAGCCACTGGAGAGCAAAATACAGTCAATCAGGGACTGGGCTCCTCCAACCACCCAGACTCAGGTTCGAGCTTTCTTGGGCCTGACTGGATACTACAGAAAATTTGTCAGGAACTATGGTTCCATTGTGACACCATTAAATGAACTGACAAGTAAAAAAATGCCAAAAAAGGTTCAGTGGACAGCAGGCTGTCAAAAAGCATTCGATGACCTAAAGCAGGCCATGTGCACAGCACCTATCCTTAAGAGTCCAGACTACTCCAAACCATTCATTGTCCAAACAGATGCTTCTGAGTTGGGTGTGGGAGCTGTTCTTTCTCAACTGAATTTTGATGGTCAGGATCAGCCCATTGCTTTTATAAGCAGAAGGCTGACCCCCAGAGAGAAGAATTGGTCAGCTATTGAGAGGGAGGCCTTTGCTGTGGTTTGGGCCCTGAAGAAGCTGAGGCCATACTTGTTTGGCACTCACTTCAAGATTCAGACCGACCATAAGCCCCTCTTGTGGCTAAATCAGATGAAGGGTGAAAACCCCAAACTGCTTAGGTGGTCCATTTCCCTACAGGGGATGGACTTTACAGTGGAACATAGACCTGGTACTGATCATGGCAATGCCGATGGGCTCTCCAGATATTTCCACTTAGAACAAGAAGACTCACCTGGTCAAGGTTAGCTTATTGTCCCAAAGTTTGGGGGGGGGTCATGTAGGAGAGTAGGGTCTGCAATCCTATGATCACCCAGATTTTTTTGCTTTTGTTTCACTGGTTTACGACTTTCTCTGGCTGTGGGCCTGCCAATCAGACCCACAGCCTGGCTGTTCTCTTTCTAAATTACCTCATGTACCCTAGGTGCATCTACCAATTGGTACTGGGCCACCTTATCAGACCCTGTAACTCAGGGCATAGGTGTACCCAGGGCTGCCAGGGGCTGCAGCACGTATTGTGCCACCCCTGGCTGGCCTCCTAAATTTGACACAACTGGCTGCATGACAGCTGGGGCAAAGTCGTGTAATCACCCTTTGCTGTAGGTGTAGTATACCTATACCTAACCCTAAAATGGACACACAGATTCCTATCAGTCACTCCTATGGCAGGCCTTGACAATCCTGAAGGCAGAGTGCTTGGAATCGTGTGAGATGGTGCTCTGGCATGAGCTGAGCCTGTCTGCAGCTTGCGGAATCAAGTCCTAATAGCTGTTCCATGATATCGCATACCATATACTCTTAAGTGCATTATAATCCTCGCGGTTAAATGCTATCTTTGGTATTGCTTTATCAAAACATGTCGAGTAAGGTGTCATACGAATTGGAATACTAACCCCTCGCCAATTCTGGCGACGGGGTTAGCATTCCACCCTTCTAGAGGGACACGACATGTATGTAACTGTGAACCCCGGTTAAAGTTAACTGAAGCCTCAGCTCCACAAAATGGATGCTGCCACCACAGACACGAGTCTGACCCCCTGCAGCTGGGAGTCCTTCCAGCGAGGGGAGCCTGGACAAAGGGTTTCCTGTCAGGGGCGGTGCTAGCACCGTCCCAGACATGGTTTTGTGTATCCTGGGTAGGCAGGGCTTTACAGGAAGGTGACTGCTGAGTGGCACCCCGGTGCTCACTACGCATAGGCCGGTCTGAACCAGTTCCAGGGGCACACCAGCCCCTGGCCTGGGGAAGTCCGGCATGGCTGAGGGGTGTAACCACCCCCCACCTAGTCCCACCCATAGGCAGGACCTAGTCACCGGGTCAGCCCCCTTTTTTAGTATAAAGATGGGAGCGGGCCCCCTGTTAAAATTAGATCATCTTTGGAATCAAGATACCACTTTCTTCGAAAGGACTTCACGATTTCTTCTTCAAGATTCTCCCTTGTGGCTAAGGAGTAGTCACCCTGCATCCGCAGGCACCATCCTAAAGAACACTGCGGTCTGCTGCAAGTCCTTCATCACGAATCCGACGACCCAGCTCGACGAGACCCGGCTTCCCTGGCACCTCTGACCTCTACTCACCTCTACAGCCAAGCTGAGAACCGTGAGTGCGACGAGACCTCAAGGGACCGACGATCGCCAAGACTGCACGACATCTTTACTGCAAGCCCACCGTGTCCTCCACTGGTGAGTGCTTTGGGGTCCGAGAAGCCCCGACCTTGCGCAGCTCCAGCACCCAAGATCAGCCCCCCTGCATCTCCACGATCTGCGTGGGGCCCTTCTGCTGTTTGCTGTGCACCGCGTTGTTTGGCTACTAGCCGGCTGGCTTGTGGCCCTCTGAACGACGCCCAACGACTTCACGACTGCTGGTCTGGTTGCTCCAGGCTGGCCCTTGCTTCCTTGTTCAAGAGAGGCTCCCCGGACCCTCCTGGTCCACTCCAGACGCCATTTTAGGTCCACCGCGTGGGCTTGAATTTGCCAAGGCTTTGTTGCCCAATCCTGGGTCCAGCGACGCCGACAGCTTCTATCTTCGTGGGACAGCTCGATCCTCCATCCTGGTCGCCGACAACGCCTCCTGGTCCGTGAGATCTTCGAGTCAAGCGTCACCCACTCACCTTGTCGAGGTGGCTACCATCCGGTGCCCTCCTGGTGCCCACTGACTACTGGCTAGTAGTCTCGAACTTGGTCCCCTCTGCTTTCAGGTGTCATCTATCTTCAAGATCCAGGCTTGGATCCGACTGAACTTTCTTCACTGGTCACCGGCCAGCATCTTTTCTTCCGGCTCCTGGTCCGTCTACGAGGATTCCCGACGTCTTTTCAGACCTATGCAGCTGCAGCCCCTGGGCTAGGTAACTTCGGCATTTCGGTGCCCCAGCATAGCCTCACTATCCAAGGGTCAGAATCTACTTTCGTTTTCTCCCTACCAGGTCGGGTTCGCCCGAGAACACTAACTTTCTAATTCCTAGCTACCATAGACTCTTGTCCCGCATCTCGCGTGAGAGTGCACACACTGCACCCGAGTCCCCTAGGCCTCCTAGACATAATCTAACGATTCCCTAGTCAAGTCCTAGCGATTCCAAAAGCTATTAGTACTGTACTTACCTGCTAGGAATTTCGCATTCCACTTTCAGAGTATATGGTTTTCCGTGCCCCTCGGGCATTTGTATATACTGTGCTAACTTAAGTATTTTTGTAAGAGTTTTGGTTTGTGCTTAGTACCCCGTCCTCATAAAGAGTACAGGGCTGTTGTGATCTTTAAATAAATAACTGTTTATTTTCATAACACTTGTGTGGTGTCCTTTCACTTGGTATTCAAGGGGTATATGTGTGGTAAACAGCTGGCTTAACGCGCCCTCTCGAGTCTTTAGCCTTAGACTGCTCGTATCCACGCTACTAGGATAGCTGGTCTATAAGGTTGACTTACAACCAATCATCAATAAGGGTTGCTGGACTGATACATAGTGTTCACTAGAATAGTGAGCACTGCATATCAGTCCACCTTCTCACACTCACCAGGATTGCCCTGTTATCATTGGTGCTTTCAAGCACGAAAAAAATTAAATAAAGTGTCCAAAACACATAAGGAAATTGTGTCAAGAAATATGCAGTGAAAAAAGGAAAGAAACAAACTGTGATTTACAACATGTAAAAGCACATCACACAGCAACACAGATATATAACTTTATTCACTCTCTTGTGTTGGGTGTGAGAATCTAAAACTAGTAAGTGAGGTCACTAACTATCCAACCACCACTACTATACTTGCCGACATGTTTCATTGCCATATAAAGATTTTGGCAATTTCTTCAGGGCATCATATACATTAAAGCCACTGCATATGGAATGTTTAGTCTGCACAACTGAAATGAAATAAAAATACATACACTATTGTAAACAACCTGTGTGTGGGGCTCAAGCCACTTTACACCCAATAGCATACACCTTTCTCATAAGGGTAATTATGAGAAAGGTGTATGCTATTGTATGCAGTGGCTTTAATATACATGATGCCCTGAAGAAATTGCCAAAATCTTTATATTGCAATGAAACATGTCGGCAAGTATAGTAGTGGTGGTTGGATAGTTAGTGACCTCACTTACTATTTTTAGATTCTCACACCCAACACAAGAGTGAATAAAGTTATATATCTGTGTTGCTGTGTGATGTGCTTTTACATGTTGTAAATCACAGTTTGTTTCTTTCCTTTTTTCACTGCATATTTCTTGACACAATTTCCTTATGTGTTTTGGACACTTTACTTTATTTAATTTTTTTCGAGCTTTAAAGCACCAATGATGACAACAGGACAATCCTGGTGAGTACATGCCAGGTTCCAGTCGTGGTGCGCCCGTGAGGTGCTTTCTCGCTCTCACTCACTTTTTTCGTCATTTATGTAGTATTGGTTGACACTAAAGTGTGTGAGTGTGTGTCGTCTCACAACTGAATTGATTTCCTTGGAACGGGCGATTGTTAAATAAGACACCATCCAGAGCTATACCTACTACCCCAAAAAGCTAATGATAGGGGAGTGGCTTCTTGCAACATTATTGCAAAAAATTGGTATGCTCACAACAGAAGGATAGGTCTAGAAGTGCCCAAAAAAGTCTAGGTCTTGTATTTGTTTGTTTCCAGTGAAGAGGAGACAAGGAGACAACAATCCTCCGGAGAGGAAGGAACATCTGGAGAAGAGTTGACGATCCAACGTCGGGGATGGCACCGGGGAGTCTGCCATGGGCATCAGTGCGTCCTCGATCGGCGCCGTAGTGTCCACCAGGGGTGCAGAGTAGGCCTCGACCCGCGGCAGCACCAGGGCAGCACCGGAAAGGCGTCGGCTCAGCCTCCGGTAGGACGGCTGCCTGCCCAGAGGATGAAGGGGGACTCTGGGACGAGCCGTGAGTCCCGGCGACCTGCGACAACACAGGGAACACCACTAGGTTTTGCGGCAAGGCAGGGGCTCCGTGGGTCGAAGAGGGGAACCAAGTAGAGCCGCACCTAGACGACACCACGCCACCATAACCTGAAGCCGAACTAGTCGGCGCGGGCGAATCCGCAGACTTCCCAGTAAGAGGAGGGGCTAAAGAAGCCTGCAGAGCCATAGGGTAGGCCTTCATTTGGGCCCTTGTCGCCGCAATGCCAGGAAACGGCGGATAGGGTGGCGACGGGTGAGGGCGCACGTCCTGAGAGGAACCTGTGCCCTCTGCAGAACGAGGACAGGGCCTCGGTGACAAACTGCAGGACTTACCGGCGGGCGACGCCCATGGGGCTACGGTGAAGGGCAATGCCGTAGCCGGAATCGGCGGCTTCTGGACCCTTCCGAGGTCGGGGACAGACGCTGTGACGCGACCGATCTGGACAAGCGGCCCGAAAGCAACTTCATACAGCACTCCCGCCGGGACTTCGGCTTGAGATGCTGACAAGCGTCGCAGTCCTTAGAATCATGGTGCACAAGAAGCACATGCCTTGAAACCCGGAGGCATTGCACACTGTTCCCAATGCAGAGGCCTTAAAAACATGTCAAAGGAACACACTCCAGATCCACGTTGCACGTGGAAAAGAAGGAAAAATTACGTCAGCGCGCCGGGGAGGGACTTGTGACCTCGCTGACGTCACGTCCACCAGGGCGGAGTCACATGGTGCCGCCCCCGGCGCGCAGAATGCTGTTGCAAAAAAAATTCCGGACCTAGTCTCACGCCTGGAAATAATTCTACGTTAAGGAGTCTGCGGCTAGTAGTCTCTATCAGATCTTCAGCACTCTGGGCAGAAGTGGGAAAGGCGGAAAACAGACCGCAACTCCACTCGCGACGAAAAGCGTTGCCGAGCGAGTGCCGCCTTGGAAATTCCAACACGCAGGAACTGATGACATTGAGTGTTCTCTTCAGTGGCGAATAAATCAAACCAAGACTCTCCTCACTGCTGAAAGAGACCTTGCGCCACGTCCGAGTTCAGATGCCATTCTTGATCCATCATGCATCGGCGGCTGAGTTCGCCCGCCCTGGCGCTCAGAGAACCTGCCAGGTGTTGAACCACCAGGGACATGCGCTGTGGTTCCAGCCAAGCCCAGAGGCGCAGTGCTCTTTGCATAGGAGACACAACCCCACCCCACCCGGTTTGTTGCAGTACCACATGGCGGTGGTGTTGTCTATGAACACCTGCACTACTCTCCCCATGACAGAGGGGAGGAATTCCTTCAGTGCAAGTCGGATTGCCCGAAGCTCCAGCAGGTTGAAGTGGAGCCTGGACTCCGCCAGAGACCAGAGGCCTCTGATCTCCGCCTCACATGTGGCTGTCCCATCCCAGAAGAGACGCATCCGTCACAACTCTGTTCCGGTTGGGGAAGGGAGAGGGATCTGCCATTGACCCCATTGCAATTCGTAAGCCACCACTGCAAGTGCCGTGCAGAGCCTTCCAAGATCTGGACATGATCGGACCGGTTGCCCTGATGCTGTGCCCACTGGAACTTCAGGTCCCACTGCAGAGCCCGCATATGCCATCTGGCATGATCCACAAGCAGGATGCAGAAGGCCATCAAGCCCAGCAGCCGAAGGGTCATCCCGACTGAAACCCGGGAAAGAGGCTGAAAGATCTGAATCGTAGTCTGAATGCCCTGGACTTGCTGTTCGGGAGGATAAACCAGAAACCGTGCAGAGTCCAGAACCGCTCTGATGAAAAGGAGCTTCTGCGAGGGAATCAGGTGCGACTTCGCCATATTGATCGGAAACCACAGCATATGCAGAAGGTTGGCCATAGTCTGGAGGTGGGAGACAACTGCCTGGGGCAAGCACGCTTTAAACAGCCAGTCGTCGAGATAGGGGAAGACTGAAACCCCTGACCTGCGCAAATGAGCTGCGACCACCGCCATCACTTTTGTGAAGAACCGAGGGACGCTGGTAAGGCCGAAGGGGATCACGGTAAACTAAAATGCTCGTGACCTACTGTGAATCGCAGGTAGCGCCTGTGGGCAGGCAGGATGGGAATATGAAAATATGCATCCTGCAAGTTCAACGCCACCATCCAGTCTTGTGGGTCCAGGGCAGACAAGTGCAAGCATCTCAAACTTCTCCTTTCGGAGGAAGCGATGGACGTTCCGAAGGTCTAAGATAGGACGCAGGCCCTTGTCCTTCTTTGGAACCAGAAAGTAGTGGGAACAACCACAACCTACTTCTGGCATTGGAACTCGCTCGATGGCCTGCTTGGCCAAGAGGGCCGCAACTTCCTGCTGGAGAAGTGCCAAGGGATCCCCTGACATGCGGTGGCACTAAGGTGGCATGGCTGGAGGGGTTGTTTTGAAGGGGAGGGAGTAGACCCTTCAGACAATTTGCAGCACCCATTTGTCCGAAGTGATGTTGCACCAGTGGTGGAGATGGCGTATACGGCCACCCACTGTCGTCTGATGGGCCTGAAAGATCGGACTAGGAAGGCTTGGAAGCGGATGCTGAGGGGGTGGTGGTGGACTGACCCGCCCGCTGGCCCCTGAACTGCCTTGATGGTTCCCACATATGTGGCCACGCTGAGATAGTTGCTGCTGTGGCCTGTGGCTCTGCGAACGCTGTGGAGCGCCCCTTCCGTGGTTACGAAAGGAGCGAAAAGGAGGAGGAGGCCGAGCAGCCTACAGGCCCAAGGACTTGGCCGTAGCCTAGGAGTCCTTGAAACACTCAAATGCACTATCTGCCTTGTTGCCAAAAAGGCAAATGCCATTAAAGGGCAGGTCCATCAAAGTGTTTTGGACACCCACTGAGAAGCCAGTTGTCCTCAACCAGGCGTGGCGCTGAAGCGCCACCGTCGTAGAAAACAACCTGCCCAGTGAGTCGGCGTTCTCAAGCCCACAAAGTAGGGTGAACTTTGCTACGTCTCTCTCGGCCGAAATCACCTGGTAAAGCGCTGCCTGGGCCTCCTTCGGGCAGTTGGGCAGCACCTGTGCAACCGTGTCCCACAGAGAGTGGGTAGGATGACCCAAGAGGCATGCAGTGTTCACCGACCGCAGCCCTAAGCTGGCAGAGGAAAACCGCTTCTTGCCAAGCTGACCCAGCTTATTGGATTCCCTATCTGGAGTGCGGTAGAGAACGCACTCTGGGATGTTGAGGCTTGGACAACCAAGCTCTCAGGGGTGGGGAGGGGGTCGCCCGGAGCCGGGCGATGGCGTCGGGCCACGTTCCTATCCGCAGGAGCCCCTGTGTTGGGCCTGGACCACGTGCCCAAAAGAACGTCTGAATGTACTTCATTGAAAGGCAGCAAAGGCTCCGAAGAGGTAGCCGCCAGTTGGAGCACTTCTGTCAGGTGGTTAGTCCTGACGGCCATCGTAGGGAGCTCGAGGTGAAGAGCCTTGGCCGCCCCCCACGCAACACCACTGTGTAACTGGCTCCCTCCTCCGTAGCCACGGTAGGAGGAGACAGCCTGCCAAGGGCAGGTGAGGTGCCAAGACCACTGGCCTCCCCCAAATCCTCTGCCCAGTCCGCATCATAACCACAGTCCTCTGCCAGAGGGTCCGCAGACCCCTCCCAGTCCTCCCCTTCCTCCGAAGTCTGTGGAACAGGCTCAAAATAAGGATGATGGACTTGGGGCACAAAAGGCCCCATCGGCGTCGAGCGACGTCGATCCGGCAAAGTGTTCGGGCTGAACCTGGGGACGACGTTGTCCCAAAGAGCAGGCGACGTCGGAAGCGGTGCCAGGGAGATCGGCGCCGGCGGAGGTGTCACAAGGTCAACCAGCATTGAATGGGGTCCGATCCTGAATCTCTGGGGGGTTGTCGGGGCCGGAGTCACCGGAGAAGGCAAGGTAGGACCCCTGTCAAGCCCACAGGGCCCGCAGGCGCACCGGCGGGGCCAGACAGCCCAAAGAGTTGGGCCATGGCAGCAAGAAACTCTTCCACCTGAGCAGGCGTCGCCCCCGCTCCCGGAAAGTGGGGGGTAGACTGAAGGTGACGTCGCAGGCTCTGCCGAAGCGGCACCGCCCACACCCTCAGCCGCGTGACGGGCAAGGGGAAGTCAAAGAGCGACGATGCTTCTTCGACTTTTTTGGAATGCTTAGACTTACCTGACCCGAGTGTGAAGACTTTGATCCAGAACAATGGTGATGACTACTACCTGACCGGTCCCTCGACCTCCCACAGGACCGGGACCTCGGACGGCGTGGTGCAGTCCTCCGGACTTCAAGCAACTTTCGGGACAGCTCCCGCAAAGTCTTCGGCGCCATGGCACGCCAGTCGGGACACGACCTGGGATCGTGGTTGGGCCCCAGGCAGTAGAGACATACGCGGATGGGGTCCGTCACAGACATCATGCGATGACAGTCCCCACAGTTCTTGAAACCGGGCATCCCTACGACATCAGTTGTCGATCGATTCGAAAAGACGAGGTATAAGGCCTCGAAAAACTCAGTCAAAAATTGACTGGGGGATACTTGCTCTTCCCGGATCTGTGCTTGCTGGCGCAGAAAAATAAAGAACTGACGTCAGCGCATGCGGGTGCATCTAAGTAGGTCCAGCGACGTCATCTCAGCACCACCAACTCCAACGACACACGCAGAACCGCACGACGACACCTACCGACGCACAGGGGGTAACTGCTGACAAAAAACTTTCCGTATCCAGTCTGTCGCCTGGGGGTAATTCTAAGGTAAGGAATCTATCACTACATGTTTCTTTCAGATTTTGCACTACAGGGTTTAGACAGTGCTGCAGGTCACAACCATTTTCCAGTCTCAAAAGAAAGCACTTTTAGAAGAGATCAGACCATAAAAAGTTTAACAAATACTGCTACATTCAGGTAAACATGATTTTGAACAGAGAAACAAACATTTTTTTCCCATTGTTTCTCAGTGTAAGATTTTTGGTGTCAGACGGAAGGTGCAGAAAAGTAGGTCAAAAGCATAATAGAATAGATAAAGTTCCACTGACTAGTATGCTTAGGTCGCTCTCCTATTGGAGACCAGCTGCCACTGGAATTCTGATGTACACCTACTGCTACAACATTTACTCTTACCTCTGAGGCACCATCAGCAGCTTTCTTGAGACCCCAGCCATCATTGGCCCAGTCGTCCGCCACAGACCGGTCAGAGCAGATTATAAAATTGTCAAAAAAGATGTCTGATGTCATGGACCACAGCTCAAGTCCAACTGCACTGAAGGGTGTCATCCTGAATGGCGCAAGATCTTCAAAGTAATCTGGGTTCTGAATTTTGCGTGGCTTCCAAACACCCTGCAAAAACGTTGAAGACAAGTGTAAGATAGGCAGTAGAGTTAGTGAACATAATTGATATAAAAGAAGGCACAGCATCCACACAACTCAGAAGAAAAAAAAGCTTCAAGTACCTATTTTTGTGTAGATCATACCTGGTAGTTGGGGTTGTCGATCATAGGTGCCTTCCATTTGCCCTTAAAATTAGGGTTGTCAATCGTCGGTCTTTGCCAGGCTCCACAGCCAGCAGCAGCTTCACATTTGGGGTTTGCAATCTGAGGCGCCTCCCACTCGCCATCCATGTCCTCATCCCTAAAAAGAGTTATTAAAATTTCAGAATACGGCTGAAAATAAAATATCTGTTTACATCAGACAGTACAATTTGCATATTTCCAGTCACTTAAGAAGCAAAGTTTTCTTGAGCAAAATGCTAAACCATTTATAGTTTATTGAAAACAATTTGTAACCACTTCCAAATAAGTGCCTGAAATAGCTGGAGGCCGAAAAAAAAAGAAGAAAATGCACAGTATTAATCAAGGGAACACAATAAAAAATTCTAATATTGGGATGAGATGATTCCCTGCATGGTATATAAGCATGTACCCCTACCCTGAGTCACAAAATGATGGTGGCAGAATGGAATAGGTTACTTACCATGTAAGCATCTATTAGTAGCATGCAGTGCTGTAGATTCACATGCTCTGCATACTTTTGCCATCTAGTGTTGGATCGTATCAAAAAAATAACTAAGGGACAAGTTCTCTCAGGATCTGCTCTAGGCTGGTGCGGTATAAGAAAGAACTGACCTCAGCGCGCAGGGGCGGCATCTCAGTAGGCACCACCATGTCATCCCGGCGACCAGGATGGTCAGTGAACATCAGGCTCAGTCAGCCCAGACTCCATAACAAACTTCTTCCTTGACAAGCTGCTTCTTCGGAAGCGTGCCTCTTTCCTTCCGAAAGTAACCACTTCTTTTCATACTAGTCAGAGAATCACTTTGCCTGCCTTTTAGACCCCACCTTATGCATCCAAGGCCCTAAAAACTGTTATTCTATAATGGTTGCACGAAAGACCACTGTGTAGACAATGCGCTCTTAATGTGTTCACATGAGCGTACCGAAGCAAAAAAGGGCAAGGCCATGCAGAAGCAAACCATCTCCTGATGGTTTGTATGCTGCACAAAGATTTGCTGCACATTGGAGAAGAAGCAATACCCTCCATAGAGGGCTTGCAGCTCACTCCACCAGGGCCAAAGCTGCCATGGCTGCTTTAGTGCGTGGGGTCCTGTCCTGGACATCTGTCAAGCTGCCCCGTATGGACATCCTTCCATACGTTCATGAAGCACCACTGCTTGGAAAGTCAGGACGGTCGTGAATGGCATTTAGCCTGCTCTGTCCTCCAGGACATTTTGTCTAACCCAGCTCGCATGCCCACTTCCGGGAAGGTATGCTTTGGTATCTGTTATAAGGTGAGAAATCTGTGGCTAGAAGGAAGGTATGCTTTGGTATCTGTTATAAGGTGAGAAATCTGTGGCTAGAAGACTATCAGAAGAATATACTATTCTAGTAGAGACTTTTGTTTTATATAGCACAAACTCGACACCGGATATTAGGTATCAGAGTGCTTCACACGAACTCCAGTTGCGTTACAGACAGGCACATTAATCAGGCACGGGGAGATTAAGTGATTTTCCCAGAACCACAGGATGTTGAGCATCCCAGCAGAGACTTGAACCCAGTTCCCAGCTTCGAGGTCGACCGCTCTAGCCGCTAGACCACATCTAACCCCAGATTCCTCACTGACCACTCCCATACTCTCCATTCTGCAAAATGGGCTCTTTTACCCATAAAGATCCCTTTAGACACTACACACTGGTCAAAAAAGTATTGGTTTTTACATGGCTTTGCATTTTTGGCACAGAATTAGTCAAGAAGGAACAGACTGCTGGGGTGGCAAATATATAGGCACCGCACCGTCACTCCTGACAACGATGCACTGCCAAATGACACCGCACAGAGGTACGGCTCAAGATTTTCCAGATCCAGTCTGCTGGTGAGGAATCTGTAGTTAGAAGTCTCTATCAGAAAAGATGGAGCACATGACTGTCGCTCGATGCTAGTCTAATTGCTAATAAAGTTTCCAGATCCAGTCTGGCACCTGGCAACATTCACAAACTGAGGAATCTGCACTTATAAGTCTCTATCAGAAACTAAGTAAGATGCGAGTAGGGGTAGAGGATGAAAGCATGAAAGGCATCTTGCTGGCTGGAGGCAACACCAGAGGGGGCAGGGTCTGATATCTGCCATCAACGCCTTTATGCATGCAGTAGGCTTAGCAACCTTCTACAGGAGTGAAGCAGGTTAATCGTGTCTCCCTGCTAGCCAAAGCTCTTATTTTCAAGCTCCGTCTGCAATCTGAGATGTCAAGACAAGGCGTTAGGCTGAGAAGTCATCAGAAGTGCCCACTGGCACCTGATATTTTACTATCGCCCTGGCAGCAGTACTGGACGACAACTCTGCATAGAAATGTTGAAAAAGAATGTAAAACATGAGGTAGTCCAGTCAAACTACGAAAAATAATCAAACCCCCAATAGAAGTAATTTAAGTGGTTTTCTACTCTGGAAAAGTTACTGTTTGATATATCCAAAATTTGACAAAATCAAGCTACGAGAAAGCCCCAAAAATCACATTTCAAAATGGTTACCGTGCCATAATGGATCATTTTTTTTCCCTGGAGAATGAATGTTTCAATGGATTTTTTTTTTACGTCTAAAGAAAAAAAAAAGATTTTAAAAAAATGACCTTGTATATATTTCAGACTAGCAATAATACATGTAATAAGCTCTGTACGGAAATAATAACATAAGAACCAATTGGATCAGAAAACCCAAAAACAACTCAAAATGCATGAAACCCCCCCAAAAAAAGAAATCAATCTGCATCACTGCTGCTTTATATTCGCTAGTAACAATTATTGCAGCCACGGATTTTGCACTTTCTACAAGCAGCAAAACAGGGCTTCACATTTTATTTTTTGCAAGCACATCTCATTGTTGCACAATGTATCATTAAATAACAAATTCGGAGCTGGTGGGTGGCAAGTCGCATATTGTGGGTCAAAACGAATTATCTTTTTCATACCAACCCCATTCTTTTGGATTGAGATTATTTTCGGTTGATTGCCAAGCGTTCTGTTGTATCAAACGATTTGCTAGCTACCAACTTTACTAGCAACATTTGATGCATAAATGTTAATGGAATCCATTTTCCTGCACCCATAACAGCAAACA
This sequence comes from Lissotriton vulgaris, assembly GCF_964263255.1. Lineage (NCBI taxonomy): Eukaryota > Metazoa > Chordata > Amphibia > Caudata > Salamandridae > Lissotriton > Lissotriton vulgaris. Next base: position 904,290,783 of record NC_141695.1, read on the forward strand.
GGTCCTTCTTACCAGCGTTTTCAATGTCAAAATGTTGGGAATCTTCCCAACATAAAATGTCTGCAACTACTTGGAGCTTCTTTTCCTTTAGCAGACGACTCAATGCTTTGACCTTTCCAATAGAAAAAGTTAGAGAGCCACCTTCTATGGCATACTAATCAGTAGATTATATTTCAACAATCTCAGTGCGTAACTCAGACTACTTTAGTATTACATGTGCTAATTGAGACTTGGCCTTAACAGCCTTTCTTAACATATTGTGAGATTCAAATAATGCAGGAGGGAAAGCACAAAGCTCATAATGAGTGATATTTTCAAGATTCTTGTCACTGGAAGCAGCAACAGTCGTCCTTCTTTGAAACAACAATGCTGGATCTATTAAATTTCAGCATCTACAGTAATAATAGCAACAGCAGATCCTAGCATTTTCACCCGGTCTGATCTTTGAGCTTTGAATGTGAAAACTGGATTCTCTTTCATTTTGGAGACTATTCCACTGCCAATGGCATAAAATGTATGTTAAACATCAAGCGGGGGTTGCTGAACTGTTCCTAGTAAAAAAGGAGGAGACTGGCTGTGCCGAAGGTGTACGTTAACACCCTTGGGCATCCATTAAGTTGGACATGTTTGCCTCACACACCCCGAGGGATGTCATGCTTCATCATCGGCGGTTGCTCCTCGTCGGGGAGGCGGTGCAATCCCCGACGGGCTCACCTCAAAGAGGGGCTCTTTGGCGGAGATCTTTTTGTCCAGCTGCCTGTTGATGAAGTGCGGGTATGTGGGCCAGGGCAATAGTATCCTGAAATGGAAGGTGAGGTTTAAAATATAGTAGAGGGTCCGTGAAAAGACTTTATTCTGGAGGTCCTCCTACTATCATTAAAAGGTGTAGTTTAGCTTGTTGGGTCACGGAGAGTTACGTGCCGTGTTTCAAACTAGACTAATGTGAAGGTCGGTCAACATGTTTCTCGCTAGGGGATTTCCCGCGATTCGTCAGGACCTGGTGAAAATGTGGGTGGGGGTTTAAAACCGGGACATGCTAGTGTCATGAACCTCGTGTGCTTTACCTCAGGGGAAATCCTGTACCTGAAGTATGGAGACAAAAGGAGACATTAGAGCAGGTATCATGTTAAATATCAACAATTGTCTTTGGTATCAGCCAATCTAGCATCTCAGTGCAGTGAAGTGCAAGTGGTGTGTGTTGTTTCACACATACCAACATGCCTGTGATGTATAATGAGTGTGTGGTGTAGTGAACACTCATATACCTATGTCCGTGGTGGGTGCGTTGTGATTAAAAACAGTAGTTAAAACCAGTAGTTAAAAACGCAACTGCTATCTCAGGGAGAGAACTCGAATCAAGAGGTGGCAAATCATGGCGTGGTTAATTACAGACTCACCTAAAGGTCTTGGACTAATAGCCACCTGAGTTGTCGGCGGGTCGGTACAACAGAAGTTGCCTAAAGTTCAGGCTAAGGAAAGAGACCTAAAGTTATGGAAGTTCTTGGTGTCTTTTCCTCCGTATAGGGCACCTATGGAGTTGTTAGATCTTACCTCAAGTTATCCGTGTCCGTGCTGAGTCACCTACCCTTCGCCGCCGAGCTCGAATAGGTAATGAACTAGCGGGGCGTGGGCTATTTATAGGTAGACTCGTCATAAGGTAGCGTCAGTTAACGCCCTCAGTGCGGGTCACGTGATAACCAAGGTAATACCGGCCATGATGGAGTGGTGTAGTTAGTGTTTGACCTGACGTGGGTTGACACAGTGACAAGGGGTTGGATGTTTACAGGGAATACCAGGGAATGTCTTCATTCAGACCTTGTCTATCTGTGGAGAGGCGGTGTACCCACCTTTGTTCTTTGCGGAACAGGGTATTTTTGGGGCAATTTGGACTTGCCTCAAGAATCACCCACCGTATGCAGTCGGCGCTGTGTTGTTTCTCAAGATAGTGTTTGCACATCTTCGTGTGCGATTTCTTGCACCGGAAATTACTGCGGTGTTCAGTGATCCTTGTCTTAATTGTACGTGTAGTCATCCCAATGTATTTGAGACCACATGGGCAAGTCAGCATATAGATGCAATGAGTGGTGTTGCAGTTCGTGTGGCCCTGGATGACCCATTTAAAGGTGTCAGTGAGCTGTAATGTTTTTTGGGGGGTAGTGTATTTGCAAACCCCACAGTTACCGCATGGGTAGTGACCGGTAACCGGTGGCAGGTTCCATAGTGTCTGTTGGGAACTTTTTTTGGTGGTCTTAGGTAGAGTGTGGATCAATATGTCCTTCACATTTTGTGACCTTTTGAAAGCAAACCTCGGTTGTTCAAAAGTCAAATCACCTGTGTTAAGGATTCCCCAGTGGCGTTTAATTGTGTTTTTTATCTTGGTGGATAGTGGGGTGAATGTCGTCACACAGGTGATCGGTTGGTTTTCGATGGGTAGTTTTTCCCGTCTCTCCAGGAGTGCCTCTCTGTTATTATTCCTTGTCCGTTTTTTTTTGCTTTCATAACCTCTCCTTTGGGATAGCCTCTGTCTAGTAGGTTTCTTGATAAGATGGTGGATTCCTTTTTGTAGTCTGCAATGTTACTACAATTCCGTCTGATCCGGAGGAATTGTCCAAATGGTAAATTGGACCGTAAGGCTTTGGGATGGTGGCTCTCAAAATGTAGGAGACTATTTCGGTCTGTTGGTTTCCTAAACATTGTTGTCTGGAGTCTACCATCTACCAGTTGTACTGTTAGGTCGAGAAAAGCAATCTCTTTGGGCGAGGAGGACATGGTGAACCGGAGATATGGGTTCAGTGAGTTAACCCATACGAAGAAGGCCTCATGTGAGTTAGGACGACCCGACCATAGGATGAGGATATAGTCAATGAAGCGCTTCCACATTGTGATATTGGCTAAAAATGGGTTGGATTGGTGGTGGATGAATCTGTCCTCGAAGTCGGCCATATACAGACATGCCACCGACGGGGCAAAAGTGCTGCCCATCGAGGTTCCTTGGGTCTGATGGAAGAATTGCCCCTTAAACTCAAAGAAGTTTTCAGTGAGTGCCAGTGTAGCGCATTCCATAATGAATGAGGGCGGAGTGTTAGAATCCCAATCCTCCATCCTCAGGCGTGACTCGATTACCTCTAGTGTGGCCCTTTGTGGGATGTTGGTATAAAGGGCTTCAACATCTAGGGTAATCAAAAGGTCAATTTGGCATGCATTCTCGACTGAGTTAAGGTGCCGTAAGGTGTCGGCAGTGTCCTGAATGTAAGAAGGGATGCGTTTAACCAAGGGCTGGAGGAAATGGTCGCAAAATTTGGACAGAGGTTCTAATACAGAGTCGATACCAGAAACTATAGGTCTCCCTGGGACTGGTCTTGTCCCCTTATGAATTTTCGGAAGTGTGTAAAAGTAGGGAACCCTAGGATTTTTTTGGTTTAGAAATTCTGCCTCCTTTTTGCTTATCCAACGCTCACATTCAGCAGTTTCCACCAAGCCTGTGATAGTTGTTTGCAGGCGTGGGGTCGGGTCACAAGGAATGGGGGTGTAGTACCGACCATCATTGAGTTGCCTTAGACATTCAAGTTCGTAGTCTTTAGTGTTCATTAGAACAGTGGCCCCGCCTTTGTCAGCCTGTTTTATAGTGATGAGTGGGTCGTCTGCCAATGTTTTAAGCACCTCCATGTCTTTACGGGAGATATTAGAATGGTTTGTTTGCCTATCCAAAGTCTCAATGTCTTTCAGTACCGCCTGTTCAAAGGTCAGGACCTCATTAGGGACCATCCCATTGTGGGGTGTGAATGTCGAAGGGTTGTGCAATCCTGAGTCTTGTGCTGGTTCTGGGGCTTTGCCTTCAAAAAAAGCCTTAAGCCTGACCTTTCTGAAGAAAGATTGTATCTCCCTGGTTTGATTGAACAAGTCGATCCTTGGTGTGGGTACAAAGCCCAGTCCTCTTTGGAGAACTTGTTCCTCATTCTCGGTCAGAATGCGATCCGAGAGATTGACCACGAGGCTCATTTTGGCCCTGACCTGTTCGTGCTCCGGGTGTCCATTCCGTGGGGGCGTGTGTCCTCCCACTGCACTTTCTTCTCGGAGGCGTTGCCTCGCTTTTGCCCGCGCCCTCTGCCCCAACCTCTGCCTAAAAAAGGGGGGCCTGATGATCCTTGGGGCGCAAAGAAAGGTGGGTATTGTGGCGCAAATGGTGGCTGGAATGGCTGAAATTGAGGATATTGCCAAAACGGGGGACCCATAGGGTTGCCCTTGGTGGGGAAAGTTCGGGTAGTTATGGAGGTTTTGTTGTCCTCGCCCTCTACCTCTTTTGGCCCTGGGTGGGATATTAGTTGTGCCATTATCGTCACTGCTCTCAGAGCCGCTGTTGGAACCTCGTCTGGACGAAGTCGTGCTGGAGTCTGAGTTGTAATTTGTTCCTGGCGGTACGTAATCGTCCTTCAGGTACGGGTAGACTTTCTCCTTGGAAAATCTTTTGATATCCTTTTGGAGCTTAGCTACTTTTTGATTCATTAAGTACTCCTTGTGCTCTGCCATTTCTTTATTCAGTTCGGCTAGTTTTGTTTTGAAGCCCGTATTCTGGGCTGTGGTCTTCAATGCTGCCTCAGCTTCCTGAATGCGGACTAGTAGTGTGTCTGCTAGTCTTTTGGCAGTGTTGACGATAAGGATCAAGAGATCATGAGTGCATTTCCATGCTACTTGAGACCACTCGATCTTGAATTGCCCATCTTCCCAGAATATCCTTGGGAAGTTCTTCACTATTAGGCCATTCGGGGCAATTCTGGCTTTAAAATATTGTGCCATCATTCCTCCATGTATTGTGATCCTAATCCATTCTCGTTTTAAGTCTGATAAAGTTTGCCACTCAGTGGTGTTACTCCCTGAAGCAGTTTCAACGTCTATGCCAAACAATGATGGAGCTCTCATAATAGCAGCTGCGTCTTCTTCACCAAAGCTAAGCCCCTGACCTTCCATTGTGTACTAGTCAGGTGGAGCCGGTGAAGAGAATCAAAGAAAGAAAGCGGTTAGTTACCCAAAAAGGGTAAAGTGTGTGATTCGCCAATCGGTTAATTTAACCTATTGGCGAATCACACACTTTACCCTTTTTGGGTAACTAACCTCTTTCTTTCTTTGATTCTCTTCACCGGCTCCACCTGACTAGTACACAATGGAAGGTCAGGGGCTTAGCTTTGGTGAAGAAGATGCAGCTGCTATTATGAGAGCTCCATCATTGTTTGGCATAGACGTTGAAACTGCTTCAGGGAGTAACACCACTGAGTGGCAAACTTTATCAGACTTAAAACGAGAATGGATTAGGATCACAATACATGGAGGAATGATGGCACAATATTTTAAAGCCAGAATTGCCCCGAATGGCCTAATAGTGAAGAACTTCCCAAGGATATTCTGGGAAGATGGGCAATTCAAGATCGAGTGGTCTCAAGTAGCATGGAAATGCACTCATGATCTCTTGATCCTTATCGTCAACACTGCCAAAAGACTAGCAGACGCACTACTAGTCCGCATTCAGGAAGCTGAGGCAGCATTGAAGACCACAGCCCAGAATACGGGCTTCAAAACAAAACTAGCCGAACTGAATAAAGAAATGGCAGAGCACAAGGAGTACTTAATGAATCAAAAAGTAGCTAAGCTCCAAAAGGATATCAAAAGATTTTCCAAGGAGAAAGTCTACCCGTACCTGAAGGACGATTACGTACCGCCAGGAACAAACTACAACTCAGACTCCAGCACGACTTCGTCCAGACGAGGTTCCAACAGCGGCTCTGAGAGCAGTGACGATAATGACACAACTAATATCCCACCCAGGGCCAAAAGAGGTAGAGGGCGAGGACAACAAAACCTCCATAACTACCCGAACTTTCCCCACCAAGGGCAACCAATGGGTCCCCCGTTTTGGCAATATCCTCAATTTCAGCCATTTCAGCCACCATTTGCGCCACAATACCCACCTTTCTTTGCGCCCCAAGGATCATCAGGCCCCCCTTTTTTAGGCAGAGGTTGGGGCAGAGGGCGCGGGCGAAAGCGAGGCAACGCCTCCGAGAAGAAAGTGCAGTGGGAGGACACACGCCCCCACGGAATGGACACCCGGAGCACGAACAGGTCAGGGCCAAAATGAGCCTCGTGGTCAATCTCTCGGATCGCATTCTGACCGAGAATGAGGAACAAGTTCTCCAAAGAGGACTGGGCTTTGTACCCACACCAAGGATCGACTTGTTCAATCAAACCAGGGAGATACAATCTTTCTTCAGAAAGGTCAGGCTTAAGGCTTTTTTTGAAGGCAAAGCCCCAGAACCAGCACAAGACTCAGGATTGCACAACCCTTCGACATTCACACCCCACAATGGGATGGTCCCTAATGAGGTCCTGACCTTTGAACAGGCGGTACTGAAAGACATTGAGACTTTGGATAGGCAAACAAACCATTCTAATATCTCCCGTAAAGACATGGAGGTGCTTAAAACATTGGCAGACGACCCACTCATCACTATAAAACAGGCTGACAAAGGCGGGGCCACTGTTCTAATGAACACTAAAGACTACGAACTTGAATGTCTAAGGCAACTCAATGATGGTCGGTACTACACCCCCATTCCTTGTGACCCGACCCCACGCCTGCAAACAACTATCACAGGCTTGGTGGAAACTGCTGAATGTGAGCGTTGGATAAGCAAAAAGGAGGCAGAATTTCTAAACCAAAAAAATCCTAGGGTTCCCTACTTCTACACACTTCCGAAAATTCATAAGGGGACAAGACCAGTCCCAGGGAGACCTATAGTTTCTGGTATCGACTCGGTATTAGAACCTCTGTCCAAATTTTGCGACCATTTCCTCCAGCCCTTGGTTAAACGCATCCCTTCTTACATTCAGGACACTGCCGACACCTTACGGCACCTTAACTCAGTCGAGAATGCATGCCAAATTGACCTTTTGATTACCCTAGATGTTGAAGCCCTTTATACCAACATCCCACAAAGGGCCACACTAGAGGTAATCGAGTCACGCCTGAGGATGGAGGATTGGGATTCTAACACTCCGCCCTCATTCATTATGGAATGCGCTACACTGGCACTCACTGAAAACTTCTTTGAGTTTAAGGGGCAATTCTTCCATCAGACCCAAGGAACCTCGATGGGCAGCACTTTTGCCCCGTCGGTGGCATGTCTGTATATGGCCGACTTCGAGGACAGATTCATCCACCACCAATCCAACCCATTTTTAGCCAATATCACAATGTGGAAGCGCTTCATTGACGATATCCTCATCCTATGGTCGGGTCGTCCTAACTCACATGAGGCCTTCTTCGTATGGGTTAACTCACTGAACCCATATCTCCGGTTCACCATGTCCTCCTCGCCCAAAGAGATTGCTTTTCTCGACCTAACAGTACAACTGGTAGATGGTAGACTCCAGACAACAATGTTTAGGAAACCAACAGACCGAAATAGTCTCCTACATTTTGAGAGCCACCATCCCAAAGCCTTACGGTCCAATTTACCATTTGGACAATTCCTCCGGTTCAGACGGAATTGTAGTAACACTGCAGACTACAAAAAGGAATCCACCATCTTATCAAGAAACCTACTAGACAGAGGCTATCCCAAAGGAGAGGTTATGAAAGCAAAAAAAAAAACGGGCAAGGAATAATAACAGAGAGGCACTCCTGGAGAGACGGGAAAAACTACCCATCGAAAACCAACCGATCACCTGTGTGACGACATTCACCCCACTATCAACCAAGATCAAAAACACAATTAAACGCCACTGGGGAATCCTTAACACAGGTGATTTGACTTTTGAACAACCGAGGTTTGCTTTCAAAAGGTCACAAAATGTGAAGGACATATTGATCCACACTCGACCTAAGACCACCAAAAAAAGTTCCCAACAGACACTATGGAACCTGCCACCGGTTACCGGTCACTACCCATGCGGTAACTGTGGGGTTTGCAAATACACTACCCCCCAAAAAACATTACAGCTCACCGACACCTTTAAATGGGTCATCCAGGGCCACACGAACTGCAACACCACTCATTGCATCTATATGCTGACTTACCCATGTGGTCTCAAATACATTGGGATGACTACACGTACAATTAAGACAAGGATCACTGAACACCGCAGTAATTTCCGGTGCAAGAAATCGCACACGAAGATGTGCAAACACTATCTTGAGAAACAACACAGCGCCGACTGCATACGGTGGGTGATTCTTGAGGCAAGTCCAAATTGCCCAAAAAATGCCCTGTTCCGCAAAGAACAAAGGTGGGTACACCGCCTCTCGACAGATAGACAAGGTCTGAATGAAGACATTCCCTGGTATTCCCTGTAAACATCCAACCCCTTGTCACTGTGTCAACCCACGTCAGGTCAAACACTAACTACACCACTCCATCATGGCCGGTATTACCTTGGTTATCACGTGACCCGCACTGAGGGCGTTAACTGACGCTACCTTATAATAGCCCCGCTAGTTCATTACCTATTCGAGCTCGGCGGCGAAGGGTAGGTGACTCAGCACGGACACGGATAACTTGAGGTAAGATCTAACAACTCCATAGGTGCCCTATACGGAGGAAAAGACACCAAGAACTTCCATAACTTTAGGTCTCTTTCCTTAGCCTGAACTTTAGGCAACTTCTGTTGTACCGACCCGCCGACAACTCAGGTGGCTATTAGTCCAAGACCTTTAGGTGAGTCTGTAATTAACCACGCCATGATTTGCCACCTCTTGATTCGAGTTCTCTCCCTGAGATAGCAGTTGCGTTTTTAACTACTGGTTTTAACTACTGTTTTTAATCACAACGCACCCACCACGGACATAGGTATATGAGTGTTCACTACACCACACACTCATTATACATCACAGGCATGTTCGTATGTGTGAAACAACACACACCACTTGCACTTCACTGCACTGAGATGCTAGATTGGCTGATACCAAAGACAATTGTTGATATTTAACATGATACCTGCTCTAATGTCTCCTTTTGTCTCCATACTTCAGGCACAGGATTTCCCCTGAGGTAAAGCACACGAGGTTCATGACACTAGCATGTCCCGGTTTTAAACCCCCACCCACATTTTCACCAGGTCCTGACGAATCGCGGGAAATCCCCTAGCGAGAAACATGTTGACCGACCTTCACATTAGTCTAGTTTGAAACACGGCACGTAACTCTCCGTGACCCAACAAGCTAAACTACACCTTTTAATGATAGTAGGAGGACCTCCAGAATAAAGTCTTTTCAGGGACCCTCTACTATATTTTAAACCTCACCTTCCATTTCAGGATACTATTGCCCTGGCCCACATACCCGCACTTCATCAACAGGCAGCTGGACAAAAAGATCTCCGCCAAAGAGCCCCTCTTTGAGGTGAGCCCGTCGGGGATTGCACCGCCTCCCCGACGAGGAGCAACCGCCGATGATGAAGCATGACATCCCTCGGGGTGTGTGAGGCAAACATGTCCAACTTAATGGATGCCCAAGGGTGTTAACGTACACCTTCGGCACAGCCAGTCTCCTCCTTTTTTACTAGGAACAGTTCAGCAACCCCCGCTTGATGTTTGAGTACTCTGCACACGGGCACACGCTGGAACTGGACCTTCCAACTACCCCTTGAGGTGGTAATTGGTGCCCGTTCGATCAATAGATCACACTCCCTCTTGTTTGATGACGATAAAATGTATGTTAACACTTGCAGGAGCCGTAACTCTAGTAACAATGGTATGAGAAAATATGTAGGAATGGAATGGCAAAATGGGTTTCAGCCGATCACATATTTTCTGGATATCGGTATTGTCTCTAAATGGTCTTCTTTCGCCATATCCTCTGCTTTTAATGGTAAGCATCGAGACTTATTAAAGAAGTCAAATTTGTGTCACTAACGCACAAGTTACTACTTGTGTAACGATATATCTGTAAGAGACATTAGTTAGTGATAGATTCCTTACCTTAGAATATCCCCAGGCGTCAGACTGGATCCGGAAAGTTTTGCGTAGCAGTACCCTTGCGCGTCGGCAGGCGTCGTCTGCGGCTCCGCGTCCGTCGTAGGCGCCGTGATGACGTCGTCTGAGTACTTAGACGCCGCCTCCGCGTGCTGACGTCCGTTCTTAGCCACAGCTTTTCCGCGCCAGAAGCGCAGAGCCATGACAAAAACCGACACTGGTGCCAAGAATCTAGGGCCCTGAAAGGGGGAGACCTTAACCCTAGATATCGGTTCGCAGAACGGGGAGGATGGGTGGGTCGGTAAGGAATCTGTCACTAACTAATGTCTCTTACAGATATATCGTTACACAAGTAGAAACTTGTGCATCTGAAAGAGACACGTTAGTGATAGATTCCTTACCTTAGAATAGATACCCCAGCAATACCATCCCTGTGGTGGTGGGTCTGCGAACCAATATTTACACCAGAAAGTCCTGGAGAACGGAGCGGCCAAAGTAGCCGTCCCTCCGGACTGGACTGTCCAGGCAGTAGTGCCTAGCAAACGTGTGCAATGAGGCCCACGTAGCCGCCTGGCAAATGTCCTGCAAGGGCACACCTCGGCCCAAGGCAGTTGTAGTGGCCGTGGCTCGAGTGGAATGAGCCCGCAGCCCAACAGGTGGCTCCTTCTTAGCCAAGGAGTAACACGCCTGAATGCACATGATAATCCATCGAGAGATGGTCCTCTTGTGCACCGCTTTTCCTTTCTTAGCGCCCGCGTACCCAACAAAGAGTTGATCATCCACCCGGAACTGGCCTGTGCGATCCAGATAGAACGAGAGCGCACGTTTTGGGTCCAGACGGTGGAGCCTCTCCTCCTCTCTCGAGGGGTGCGGAGGCGGAAAGAAGGTGGGCAATGTGATGGACTGCCCAATGTGGAAGGCCGTGACCACCTTTGGCAAGAAGGAGGGCCTAGTCCTCAAAACAACCTTGTCCGGATGGACTGACAGGAAAGGAGGCTTACAAGAGAGGGCCTGGAGCTCACTCACTCTCCTGGCAGAGGTGATGGCTACCAGGAAGGCAGTCTTCAAAGAAAGAAGGCAAAGTGGACAGTTATGAAGTGGCTCAAAGGGAGCGCACATCAGAAAGGTCAGAACCAGGTTCAAGTCCCACTGAGGCATCACGAAAAGAACAGGAGGAAAGGTATGAGTGATGCCTTTCAGGAATCTGTTAACAATAGGGGACTTGAACAAAGAAGGTTGGTCAGGCAGCCTCAGGAAGGCTGAAAGAGCCGAAAGATAGCCCTTGAGAGTGCCCAGAGCAGAGCCCTGCTGGGCAAGAGAAAGAAGGAAGAGAAGAACCTCAGAGAGAGGGGCATTGAGGGGATCCACAGCCTTTGCTGTGCACCATGCCACAAATCTGTTCCACCTGCAGGCGTATACCGTCTTTGTGGAGGGACGCCTGGCTGCCAGAATGATGTTGCAAACTTCAGGAGGCAAGTCAAATGGCCTCAACTGTCGCCGCTCAATCTCCAAGCATGGAGGTGGAGACTGGGCAGGTTCGGGTGGAGGACCGTCCCCTGCTGCTGCGACAGAAGGTCCTCCTGAAGAGGCAGACAAATCGGGGGATCGACTGACATGCTGAGTAGCTCGGGATACCAGTACCTTCGAGCCCAGTCCGGAGCCACAAGGATGACTTGTGCCCGGTCGCACTTGATCTTCAGCACTCTGGGCAGAAGAGGTATAGGCGGAAAGGCGTACAACAGACCGCAGCTCCACTCGCGACGAAAAGCGTCTCCGAGCGAGCGCCGCCTTGGAAATTCCAACGCGCAGAACTGATGACAGTGCGCGTTCTCTTCGGTGGCAAATAGATCTAACCAAGGCTCTCCCCATCGCAGAAAGAGGCCTTGCGCCACGTCCGAGTTCGTCCGCCATTCGTGATCCAGCGAGCACCGACGGCTGAGTTCGTCCGCCCTGGCGTTCAGAGAACCGGCCAGGTGTTGAACCACCAGAGTCACGCCCTGATGTTCCAGCCATTGCCAGAGACACAGAGCCTCCTGGCAAAGGGTCCATGACCCCACTCCGCCCTGTTTGTTGCAGTACCACATGGCGGTAGTGTTGTCGGTGAACACCTGCACTGCACTCCCTCGGACAGACGGGAGGAATGCCTTCAGTGCCAGACGAATCGCCCGCAGCTCCAACAGGTTGATATGGAGCCGGGACTCCGCCGGAGACCAGAGTCCTCTGATCTCCGCCTCTCCCAAGTGGCCTCCCCAGGCCTGGAGGGACGCGTCCGTCACAACTACGTGCTCCGGTTGGGGAAGGGAGAGGGATCTGCCGTTGACCCAATCGCGGTCCGTGAGCCACCACTGCAGCTGTCTCGCAGTGCCCTTCGAGATCAGGACATGGTCGGTCAGGTTGCCCCGGTGCTGGGCCCACTGAAACTTCAGGTCCCACTGCAGAGCCCGCATCCGCCACCGTGCGTGATGCACCAGAAGGATGCAGGAGGCCATCAGCCCCAGAAGCCGCAGCGTCAACCTGACCGAAACAAGGGATAACGGCCGAAAGACCGGAATCAGAGCCTGTATATCCCGGACCCGCTGTTCGGGTGGGTAAACCCGAAACTGCGCCGAGTCGAGAACCGCTCCGATGAAAAGGAGCTTCTGAGAGGGGCACAGGTGTGACTTCGGCACATTGATGGAAAATCCCAGCTTGTGCAGGAGATCCGCCATAGTCTGGAGGTGGCTGACGACTGCCTGGGGCGAGCCCGCCTTCAACAACCAGTCGTCTAGGTAGGGGAAGACTGACACCCCTAACCTGCGCAGGTGAGCTGCGACCACCGCCATCACCTTCGTGAACACCCGTGGGGCGCTGGTAAGGCCGAAAGGGAGCACGGTAAACTGAAAGTGCTCGAGGCCTACCGTGAACCGCAGGTAACGCCGGTGGGCCGGCAGGACGGGGATGTGGAAATACGCGTCCTGCAAGTCCAACGCTACCATCCAGTCTCCTGGGTCTAGGGCAGCGAAGAGCTGAGCCAGTGTCAGCATTTTGAACTTCTCCTTCCGGAGGAAGCCGTTGACGTTCCTCAGATCCAAGATAGGGCGTAGGCCCCCTTTGCCCTTCTTGGGTACCAGGAAGTAGTGGGAGTAGCAACCACGACCTACTTCTGGCCCAGGAACGCGCTCGATGGCCCCTTTGGCCAAGAGGGCCGAAACTTCCTCCTGCAGGAGCCGCAAGTGATCCCCCGATACGCGGTGGTGTTGCGGTGGCATGGCTTGAGGAGTCGTTTCGAAGGGGAGGGAGTAGCCCCTCCGGACGATCTGCAGCACCCACGTGTCCGAAGTGACAGTGCGCCAGTGAGAGTGGTGATGGCGAACCCTGCCTCCCACTGGCGTCACATGGGCCGAAAAGCACGGACTAGGAGGGTTTAGAGGCGGATGCAGGTGTGGACTGGCTCCGCTTGTTCCCCCGACCGCCTCCACGGCGGTTCCCACGGCCGCCGCGCTGGACGACAGTTTGCGGCGAGTGGCTGGCGGCAGGTGTGGGGACGCCCCTTCCTTGGCCACGAAAGGGGCGAAAGGCACCCACTTGCTGGCGCGGGCCGAGAGGCCCAAGGACTTGGCCGTAGCCCTGGAGTCCTTAAAACGCTCAAGCGCGTGGTCTGCCTTGTCGCCAAAGAGGCGACGGCCATCGAACGGCATGTCCATGAGCGTATTCTGGACGTCTGCCGAGAAGTTGGCGGATCTCAGCCAAGCGTGGCGTTGTATCGCCACCGTCGTAGCCATCGCTCTGCCCAGCGAGTCAGTAGTATCCAGTCCGCACCTGATTGAATACTTCGCTGCGTCCCGGCCTTTCAGTAGGGCTTGGCCGAGTTTGGCCCGTACCTCCAACGGACACTCTGGCAGCACCTCCGCCACAGTTTCCCACAAGGAGTTGGTGTAACGGCCCAAGAGGCATGCGGTGTTGGAAGACCGCAGTCAACAGCTAAGGGACGAGAAAACCTTCTTGCCATAGGCCTCGTACCTCTTGGATTCCCGATCGGGGGGAGCCGTCGGGAATGCGGTCTGGGAGTTAGAGGCCTGGATAACCAGACTCTCGGGGGTGGGGTGGGTGGACAGGAAACATGGGTCGCTCGGGGCCGGGCGGTGGCGTCTGGCCACGTTCCTATCTACAGGCGAACCTGTAGCGGGCCTGGACCAAGTGCCCAAAAGAACGTCCGTCAAGGCCTCATTAAACGGCAGCAGAGGCTCCATGGAGCATGACAGCGGCTTAAGGACCTCAGTGAGGAGGTTAGTCCTCACGGCCGCGACGGGGAGCGCAAGGCCCAAGGCCTTAGCAGCCCTCATCAACACCACACTATATGTCGCGCCCTCCTCCGAAGCCACGGTAGTATGGAGAGGTGTCCAGGCCACTGGCCTCCCCAAGGTCTCCTGTCCAGTCCATGTTGGACTGACATTCCCTTGACAGAGGGTCCTCAGACCCCTCCCAATTCTCCTCGTCCCCCACCTCCTGAGATTCAGGGTCATAAGTGAATGGGGTGGGTTCATAGAATTGAAATTCTCCGAACGGCGCCGAGATCGGCGCCGGCAGGCGTCGACCCGATGTCGGAACCCATTGAGAGGAGGCATCGGGGACGGCGCCGCCCGAGGACGGCGCCGGAGGGGACACCATATGGACCGACACCGGGGGGGTCGTAAGGTCCACCGGTGACGATCCATCGCCCAACGAGGGCCCAGCGGCGCCGGGCTCGAAGGCAACGACGACGCCGGGGCCGCTGTACCCTGCGGCGCCGAGCCCAAGGGCAGCGGCGGCGTCGGGATCGTGGAGCCCTGCGGCGCCGGGCCCGAAGCACCCGACGGCGTCGGGGTCATAGCCCCCGACCCACTAGGGCCCCCAGACGAGTTCACTGGGCCCGAAGGCGCCGCGGAACCCGCCGGAGGAGAAAGGGACCTCATGGCCATGAGGAAACGTCGATCTCCTCCGGCGTCGCGTTCAGCCCAGGGACCGGGGGGTATGGGGCCGAACGCGGCGCCCGCGACTCGCGGGGAGCCGCGTGGGCGGTGTCACCCGAACCCCCGGCCGTCTCTTCGACTTCTTATGCTTCTTACCGGACGACTTGGACCCGGAGGAGTGGCGCTTGGACCCGGAGGAGTGGCGCCGACTCCCGGAGCTGTGACGCCTCCGTCCCCGCGACCTGTCCCTCGACCTCCCATGGGACCGGGACCTCACACGGCGCGGGCCGACTGACTGATCTGGAGTCGCCTGCGGGACCTCTCCCGCCTGGCCTTCCTCGAGAGGGCCCGACAGTCGGAGCAGGCCTCGTCGTCATGGTCGACGCCCAAACACATCAGGCACAAGCGGTGGGGATCTGTGACCGACATGGTACGGTCGCACTCGTCGCAATGCTTGAAGCCGGGCATCCCTAACGGCACCGTCGGAGTCGTAAAGACTTCGAAATGGATCAAAAAGATCAAAAAGTTTAGTCAAAAAGTGACTAGGGAACTGCTCTTTCCAGATCTGCGCTGGCTGGCGCGGAAAAAAGAAGAACTGACGTCAGCACGAGGAGGCGGCGTCTAAGTACACAGACGACGTCATCACGGCGCCTACGACGGACGCGGAGCCGCAGACGCCTGCCGACGCGCAAGGGTACTGCTACGCAAAACTTTCCGGATCCAGTCTGACCCATGGGGATATTCTAAGGTAGGGAATCTATCACTAACGTATCTCTTTCAGATACTAGTTAAAACACCCTAATATGCCTTATTCCATATTTACATGCCACCATTTTGAAATGTGATTTTCAGGCCGTTCCTGTACCCCAATTTTGTTGGATTTTGGATATGTCAAACAGTACCTATTCCGGAGTAGAAACCCACTTGCAAAGCTTCAGTTGCAATTTTGCCCACGTCTTACACCAGTTTGACTAGGCTAATTTAGTTTCTTGGTTCTGCTCTCAGTCGGAAATAATAGAGGTAGAATTAGCCTGCAGCAGATCTGTCCTCTAAAGCAAGCTTCACTCACTATAGAAAAAAAAAAAGCATTTTTTTTATTGAGTCACATGTAAAAAAAAAAATCTTACAAAACAAAAATCCTGTAACAGCAGAAGGTAGACAAAATGTGTTTATGAAAATAAATAATTTGTACTAACTAGAACTAATTTTCGCAGCAGGCATGAGTCTAATGTTATGAATTAGAAGACAGTTAATTGCAGGACAAACATCACTTTACCACTGCAAAAACTTCTCACTTTAATATGCTTTCAACTAGTTGTAATATAGGCCTTCTTTCATAAAATGAACCCACTTTGAAAGGGCAAATTCTAATCTCTGTCTACATTTATATTACTCACCCTATTGCCCGTAAAACCGGGTAAACTGATTTTGGTGCATTTACTGACAAATGTCATTAAAAAGTTGCAAGCTGTGGGAGCACACCAGAAAAGCACTCAATCTTAACAGACTGTCCTATCAATTAAGGGCCAGGAAATCTCACAATCTGTGGTGGATATGTATACAAGAGGGTTATGATAAAAAGTTGGCAAAATGACTCACCAGTCTTCTGGCTTTTCGGCATCTGGATCGGCCACATATTCAGGTTCATCATCAAGCCAGCCTTCCGGTTTCACAGCATTGTCATCTGGGATTTTGGCAGGAGCATCCTCATCCCTGCAGAATGACAGAATGTCTGTTACAAAGTAATACTAAAAAGTAGGAATGCAGGAGATATACGTTTAAATAAGACAATCCATAAATAGTTCTGTAGTCAGGCAAATGGAGCCTCATTACGATGGTTGGATAGATTACCTACCCTTAAAAGTAGGTCAACAAACTGGTAATCCTTTAGATTGGAACACAGCTTAGAATAGTCCTTGTCTAGGGAATCTCCAAACATCTTGGAAAACATTTTGATGGCCTAGTTACTTAATATTTCTTTACACACAAGTGGGCGTCATATGACACCTATGTACCACCTTCAATGAGCCAGATATTCAACTTTACTTTTCAAGCAGAATGGGTGCGATTACTACTTGCATAATACTGCCATTTCTTGTTTAATTGTTTGCAAAGAGGTTAATTTTCTGTTTAGCTGCATGAGTCCGGTTTTCTGGATTCACATGTGCATCATTCTACAATCTAGTGGTTGGGTCTTGAAATTTGGGGGAGGGGGGGAATTGTCGACCACCAGTTGGTGGTATGTCCGTCCGCTGTGTGACATCAGATGGAGGCCGGGATGTTCCTGTGCATAGTCGCCATCTGTGAGAAAGTGGCTCTATATATACTGGACCAAAATAAGGTACAGTGGGTATAGAGACCACAACCCCCAGAGGTATATGAGAGGTTGAAATCAGGGCTGAAGACAGTGTAAAGCATGTGTTGTACACAGTCATCAAAAGGTTTCACACACAAGAACTGAACTCCAGGCCAATTGTTTTTATGTCAAAAGATATAGTTGTTTTATTTTTAGAACCAACAGGTATCAAAATATACTTTTCTCAATATGAGTGATCTCAGATAATTGCTTAGCAGAAAGGTAATAAACTTTGTAAACACAATAGGTACAGGGGTTGCAGTAGGCAACACAATTCTAAACACAATTTAAAAAGGAGCTCAAAGGGTTTTTCTACATAAATGCAGTTGATTACTTTATAGATTACTTTTTTAACTCCAGGACTGGATCCTAGATTCAGTCCTGGTGTCTAAGCTGAAAACAGTGTAGTAACAAGCATTTGCAATGCAATAGGTCTCGCATTAGGAAAGTTTGAGCTATTGGTATTGTAAATGACAATTTTTTTATTTATATTTTGTTTTTGAAAATAACTAAATTAATAGCTTTGTCATTTACAATGCCAATAGTTATAACTTTCGCAAATGTGACACCTATAGCATTTGTAATGCAATATGTGTTGTATTTACGTGACTTACGTGTATTGATATTACAAATAACAATGGCTTTTAATTTTTTTTCAATAGTTAATTAAAAGTTATTGTAATTTATAATGGCAATAGCTTAAAGTTTTGTAAATAACTTTTGTGAAGATTATGTTCAGTGTATTTTATTGTGACGAAATTCCAAGAACAGAAGTGAAATATTAACATGTTTTTGTTACATTTGTAATAAAGCTTCAAACATTGAGAGAGCATATTTGAACCAGGTGGTGTTGAATGGTCGCAGAGATTGATGATGTGGTGGCGCTGAGTGATGTTGTGATGGCAAACGAGTGATGCTGTGGCGTTCAGTGATGCTGTGGTAGCACAGTGATTTTGTGGGGGTGAGGGGGTGTGAGGGGGTGTGAAGGTGAGAGGGGGGGTGTGTGAGGGTGAGCGGGTGAGAGGGTGAGGGGGTGAGAGGGTGAGGGGGTGAGGGGGTGTGAGGGTGAGGGGGTGTGAGGGTGAGGGGGTGTGAGGGTGAGGGGGTGTGAGGGTGAGTGAGAGGGGGTGTGAGGTTGAGTGAGAGGGTGTGTGAGGTTGAGGGTGAGGGGGTGTGAGGGTGAGGGTGTGAGGGTGAGGGGGTGAGGGGGTGTGAGGGTGAGGGGGTGTGAGGGTGAGGGTGTGAGGGTGAGGGGGTGAGGGGGTGTGAGGGTGAGGGGGTGTGAGGGTGAGGGGGTGTGAGGGTGAGGGGGTGTGAGGGTGAGGGGGTGTGAGGGTGAGGGGGTGTGAGGGTGAGGGGGTGTGAGGGTGAGGGGGTGTGAGGGTGAGGGGGTGTGAGGGTGAGGGGGTGTGAGGGTGAGGGGGTGTGAGGGTGAGGGGGTGTGAGGGTGAGGGGGTGTGAGGGTGAGGGGGTGTGAGGGGGGGTGAGGGGGTGTGAGGGGGGTGAGGGGAGGTGAGGGGGTGTGAGGGTGAGGGGGTATGAGGGTGAGTGAGGGGGGTGAGGGTGGGGGGGTGAGGGTGTGTGAGGGTGTGGGGGTGCGAGGGTGAGGGGGGTGAGGGTGTGTGAGGGTGAGGGGGTGAGAGGCGGTGAGGGTGAGGGGGGTGAGTGAGGGGGTGTGAGGGTGAGGGGGTGTGAGGGTGAGGGGGTGTGAGTGTGAGAGTGTGGGTGAGGGGTGCAAGGGTGTGAGGGGAGGGTGTGGGGTTGTGAGGGTATGGGGTGGTGAGGGTGTGGGGTTGTGAGGGTGTGGGGTTGTGAGGGTGAGAGGGGGGGACAGGGGTGACGGGCTGAGGGTGAGTGAGGATGAGGGTGGGTGAGGGTGTGTGATGGTGAGGTGGGTGCGGGTGTGTGAGGATGTGTGTGAGGGTGAGAGGGTGTGTGAGGGTGAGAGGGTGTGTGAGGATGTGTGTGAGGGTGAGAGGGTGTGTGAGGATGTGTGTGAGGGTGAGAGGGTGTGTGAGGATGTGTGTGAGGGTGAGTGAGGGTGTGTGCGGATGTGGGTGTGTGAGGGCGAGTGAGGGTGAGAAGGTGAGTGAGGGTGTGTGAGGGTGTGTGAGAGTGAGGGTGTGTGAGAGCGAGGGGGTGTGAGAGCGAGGGGGTGTGAGAGCGAGGGGGTGTGAGAGCGAGGGGGTGTGAGAGCGAGGGGGTGTGAGAGCGAGGGGTGAGAGCGAGGGGGTGTGAGAGCGAGGGGGTGTGAGAGCGAGGGGGTGTGAGAGCGAGGGGGTGTGAGAGCGAGGGGGTGTGAGAGCGAGGGGGTGTGAGAGCGAGGGGGTGTGAGAGCGAGGGGTGTGAGAGTGAGGGGGTGTGAGAGTGAGGGGGTGTGAGAGTGAGGGGGTGTGAGAGTGAGGGGGTGTGAGAGTGAGGGGGTGTGAGGGTGAGAGGGTGGGTGTGTGAGGGTGAGAGGGAGGGTGTGTGAGGGTGTGTGAGGGTGTGTGAGGGTGGGTGAGGGTGGGTGAGGGTGTGTGAGGGTGTGTGAGGGTGTGTGAGGGTGGGTGAGGGTGGGTGAAAGGGTGTGAGGGTGGGTGAAAGGGTGTGTGAGGGTGGGTGAAAGGGTGTGTGAGGGTGGTGAGAGGGTGAAAGGGTGTGTGAGGGTGGGTGAGAGGGTGAAAGGGTGTGTGAGGGTGGGTGGGAGGGAGGGTGAAAGGGTGTGTGAGGGTGGGTGGGAGGGAGGGTGAAAGGGTGTGTGAGGGTGGGTGGGAGGGAGGGTGAAAGGGTGTGTGAGGGTGGGTGGGAGGGTGAAAGGGTGTGTGAGGGTGGGTGGGAGGGTGAAAGGGTGTGGGTGGGTGGGAGGGTGAAAGGGTGTGGGTGGGTGGGAGGGTGAAAGGGTGTGGGTGGGAGGGTGAAAGGGTGTGTGAGGGTGGGTGGGAGGGTGAAAGGGTGTGTGAGGGTGGGTGGGAGGGCGGGAGGGAGGGTGAAAGGGTGGGAGGGTGAAAAGGGTGTGTGAGGGGTGGGTGGGAGGGTGAAAGGGTGTGTGAGGGTGGGTGGGAGGGTGAAAGGGTGTGTGAGGGTGGGTGGGAGGGTGAAAGGGTGTGTGAGGGTGGGTGGGAGGGAGGTGAAAGAGTGTGTGAGGGTGGGTGGGAGGGTGAAAGAGTGTGTGAGGGTGGGTGGGAGGGTGAAAGGGTGTGGGAGGGTGAAAGGGTGTGGGAGGGGGTGTGGGAGGGTGAAAGGGTGTGTGAGGGGGTGTGGGAGGGTGAAAGGGTGTGTGAGGGTGGGTGGGAGGGTGAAAGGGTGTGTGAGGGTGGGTGGGAGGGTGAAAGGGAGGGTGAAAGGGTGTGGGTGGGTGGGAGGGTGAGACGGGTGTGAGAGGGTGGGTGGGAGGGTGTGAGGGTGGGTGGGAGGGAGGGTGAAAGGGTGTGTGAGGGTGGGTGGGAGGGTGAAAGGGTGTGTGAGGGTGGGTGGGAGGGTGAAAGGGTGTGTGAGGGTGGGTGGGAGGGTGAAAGGGTGTGTGAGGGTGGGTGGGAGGGTGAAAGGGTGTGTGAGGGTGGGTGGGAGGGTGAAAGGGTGTGTGAAGGTGGGTGGGAGGGTGAAAGGGTGTGTGAGGGTGAGGGGGTGTGAGGGTGAGGGGATGTGAGGGTGAGGGGGGTGGCGACTGGGGAGGAATGGACAGCAACATCCAATCTATATTTACTGAAAGGTCTTCCCATACACTGTTACCTATTTGAAGATCCTTAACCCACTCACAAATTGCAATTTCTGGCATTGCTCTGAAAGCAGGCTTAATAAGGTATGTAGAACCAGAGCGGTAGACACACATTGCTCCACGATAGGGTAACTTGCCTTGAAGCAGAATTAATAAAATTAAGCCATGAATGTTTTATATGCTAAAACAATTTAGCTACGTTATCTGCATCAACATTAGTTGAGAGGCCAAAGAACAGTGTAAGAAAAATAGGCCCCAGAGGTTTTATTTGTGTGACTTCACTGCATAACAAGATAAGACCCCTGTTATAACCTATTTTAAGGCACTGTGGGAGGAAGCGGGCCGTATATATAATTATACTTCAAAACTAATACAGATTATGTAAAAAGCATTTTCATATGAAGAGTTATGAATAGTAAAAAAAAAAAAAAAAAGCATAACTACGTGAGTTAATGGATGCCCAACGCTTCAGCAATTTAATTAGCAGGCTTGAAATCCAAAAATAAATCCACGGGCTGCTTCATAGTGCAATAAGAGCACAGACCCTGCCCTTGTAGTGATAGGGGGGGTGCCGCCGCGCTGCCCGCGGCGGCCCGGAAGCTCTTGGCCGGCCGGCCAATCCGCTCGCGGCCGACCGGAAGTCCCGCCTCCCGAGGTCCGTGAAAAGGCATGCCGGCGCATGGAGCGCCCTGCCGGTCCGGGGTAGCCCGGGTCCCCAGGAGGGGGCCGGGGAGAAGGAGGAGTGTGGCGCCTGTTGCGGGGCTCCTCTGACCTGAGGGAGCCCCGATTCAGAAGAGGAGACGAGACGCGCCGCGAGGAGCGCCGCGCCGTGAGGAGCGGAGCGCGAGATGAGCCCCGCCGGAAGAGCGCAGTCGGTGAGTGGGGCCCAGGGCTGATGTGAAGTCCGTGCGTGCCTGTGTGTATGCCTGCGGGGGGAGACGGGAGTGTGTGCGCGCGAGGGAATGTGTGTGCGCATGCGTGACTGTGTGATTGAGAGAGAATGCGAGGAAGGGGCTGGTGTGCCGTGCGCCTGTATGTGTGCCGTATGCCTGCGTTTGCATGCACGCGCCTGTGTGTGTGTGTGTGTGTGTGCGTGCGTGCGTGCATGCAGAGGGGTGGGGCTGCCTGTGTGTGTGTGAGCAAGGGCTTTGCTCCGCGCAAGCGCAGCTCAGACGCGCGCCCCCGAGGTGAAATCTGACATCGTCAAAGCGCGCGTCTGGTAGCTGTCCACATTCCTAAATATGGGCCACAATAGGTCTGAAGCAGACACCTTCAATGCTCACGCATTGAGGGTAGGTCGGCTCGACCTAAAAACGTTGTGGTTATTGCAATGATTTTTAAAGAATATAAAGGTATTTTAAAAGTTGACACTTAGAAACTTTCCAGTGAAAAACTAGCAAGGCTATCCTATGGAAGGAAATTCAAGTCACAGGTAAAGTAGGTTATCGTTACTTTTGTTATCCAGGACTGTACTCCTAGGTTCAGTACTGGTGTCTCTACCCAAGACAAGTAAGTATTCACGTTTTAGTAGTTGGTACGATTTTTAAGGAATATTTGTAATTTTCAAAAGTACACAGAAGAAATTTCAGAAAAAAGCAGTCAATGGTTTTCTATGGAAGAAAATGCAGGTTATGGGTAAGTACAGTTCTAATTACTTTTGCGGTTCAGTACTGGGCTGAGGGGTACAGTACTGGCTCCTCTCCTGACTCCAAGTGAGTAATACGTTACTCAGCTGATTTTATAGGAATATTTTAGAGTTTCAAAACTTCACACTTAGAAGATTTTTCGAGTCAAACCAGTCAATGTTATCCAAAGGCAGGAAAGTGAGTTATCGGTTTCCAGGTGAGTACTCGACTGGTGAAGTTAAGGTTCTGGGCATAGACTCAGGGGTCTCCCAGGGTCGAGAAGGTACATTAGTTACACCCTCAGCGGCACAGAGGCAGCCTGGTGCAGAGAGAGTAGGCCCAATGCAATCCAATAGAGGGTAGGGGGCCTTCAGTTGGTGGCTGCAAGCAAGCAGGCCACGCGGCTGTGGGAACTAAGCTCCTGGTCACTTACTCCGGGGAAGTGGAGTAGGGTAGTAGTTGCACTCCGAGCGGCACTCGGGCGGCTGGGTGCAGGGTGCTTTTGAGCCGTCGGGCGCTCAATGTTCGCCAATGGGAAAGTTAAAAAGTGAACAAAGTCTGCAGGCTCGGGACGGAGATTCTTTAGGTGCGACCACCACTTTGAGAGGTAAGTTAGAATCTTGGAGAAGAGGTAGGTACCCCAAAGAAAGGCACAGGGAACAGTGGGGCGCCGGGTGCAGGGGTGTCTTTTGGTGTAGGGAAAGCTCACCCTCAGCTGGTCGCGGTGGGGGGGGATCCCTGGTTCTGAGGCTGCAGGCGTCGTCGGGGAGGATCTTTGGGCACTGGACTTCGGGTCCAAGTCGCCAGGGGGACGTCCTCGTTGTCTTGGATCACTCAGGCACGGGCCGGGCTTGGCAGGTGCAGAGTGGGCTGGATTTGCAGTTCCTGGCTGGCACCAAGGGTACTGCTGTTGGAGCAGAGCCTCTGCTCAGGGAAGTCCCAGTCTGTTAGATGGTCAAGGCAGGCAGGTCCTTCAGGTTGTTCAAGGTTGCTGTCCGCAGGAGTTGCCGGGATTAAGCAAGAGCAGGTTCCAGGATCGACAGGCCGGTAGGGCTGGGGCCAAGTCAGTTGGTGTCGTCCTGTTAGCAGCTGCACGGCTTCTTCTTGATCTTCTTTCTTCTTTTCCTATCTGGGTCTGAGGAAGGAAGGTTCAGGGTGCCCCTAAATACTGAATTTAGGGGCGTTACAGGTAGGGCAAGGGCAGGGACCTATGTCCTTGTCCTGGGGTGGGTAACACCCCCTAGCCTGCTCCTCTCCTGTGGGAGGGGGACAGGAGCCTTACTGTTATTGGGCAGGGCTCACCATCTTCAAGATGGCCGGAGTCCAGGGTCGTGCTTCAGCTCGCCTCTTCCACCTGAGGGGTGGGGTTGGCACAGGCTGGCACACCCCCTTCCTGATGTAGGGTTTCCCGCCAGTCTTCCCGCCAAAGTGGGGGTCAGAACTGGTGGGGGCCAGTTGCTGAGTACAGCAAGAGGTCTGGAGAAGCTCACAAGGGCCGCAGGCATTTGAAGCTTCTCCCTGACCATCCTGGGGGAGGAGACGTGGCACCTCGCCCAGGATGCGCATTGTTGCAGGCCCAGGAGAGTGGGGGGCTCTCCACCCAGGGGTCCAGCAACATGTCTGCTGTGTGGCAGCCTAGGCAGCCTCTCAGACCACACATGGATTGTAGGTTAGGATTTCAGGGGGCATCTCTAAGATGCCCTCTGGTGCATTTTACATTAAATCCCACACTGGACTGACATCAGTATGGCTTTAATGTGCCGAGAAGTTTGATATCAAACTTGTCAGTCTGCAGTGGAGCCATTATGCTTTTCTGGAGTTTGTAATGACAACCTCCCAGCACCATATACTCTTAATGGCATCATTGCACTTACAGTGCCTAGGATTGGCCCTGGGTACTGTAGGGGCACAGGGTTCATGCAACTGTGCCCACACCACTGGCATAGGGCACCCAGCTAGAGGGGTGACTGAGGTATGCCAGGGCAGTGGGTCTTGTGGGCATGGCACACAGGGTTAAGTGCCATGTCGACTGTTTAGTTCTATACTTCGACACTCAGCCTGCAAAGACAGTGTGTGGGTGTCAGAGTACTGGACTCCCAAGAGTGGCATAATAAGTGCTGTAGCACCTAGGGGTCTTCTCTGGTCACCATGCCCTGGGTACCATTTACTAGGGGCAGATAGGTGGCCAGAGATGCCAATTGGGATTTAGTTTCAACACATCTTTAGGGAAGGAACACAGGTCCTGGGTACCTGATTGGCAGGAGCGCAGGGCACACTCAGTCAAAGCACCTCAGCAGATCAGCAAAAAGTGGGGGCATACCAATGCAAGAAAGATGGCACTTTCTCACACCATCTTCAGATTCTTTTTCCGCCATTGGATCTGGAAGTAGCAAAGGAGCTCTGAAAAGTTTGAGAAAAAAAAAATCAAAAATTAGAAAGAATATCGCAAAAGACCACGAAAGAGAAGACGACGAGAAAGAAGGACTCTTCCCTCTCACTCACAACGGAGAACCCCGCTGGTACCAACCACGTGGTCAGAAAATGAGGCAAGGTACCCCCTTTAAATTCTGTCCAATGTGCCACCACAAATTTGCGCAGAGACCTCTAAGAGGTCTGCAATCTCTGTCTCCCGAAGGGCCACCATAACAAGGACTGTGAGCCCTGCACCGCTTTAATACCAAAGACTTTGAAGGTATGCTGAAGATAGAGGCTGGAACATTACACCACCATGGCCAGCATTCACAACCCAACATTGCTTAAAGACCTGGGACTGACCAGCGATGACGACAACCACGTTTTAAGAGGTCGAGATAGCACATGGAGGATCCGATGTAGAACTCATTGAAACGGACTCCTAAAAAGGCAGACAGAAAAGAAAGGGCTGAAGGAAGCAGAAAAGAAGACCTAAAAAGGTAACAAAAACACCGAAAGGCCCTGAGCCTAAATCCTCGGACAAGAAGTCCCACAAGGCAGGCTTGGCATCAAAGAAAATGTAAACTGAAGGTCAGCCGAGAGCGAAGGAGACCCACGGATCCCAACTAAGAGATACAGATGTGGGCAAAACACTGAATGGCTCAACGATAACATCAGGACGAGAGGGCATAAAGGAAAAAGCCAAAATGTCATTCTGAGCCATTGATTGTAGCACTACAACAAAAAATGGGAGGTAGTCTACTCCAGACATACAGGAAAATGCTCCTACTGACTCCATCATTGTCGTAACTCCACCAAAGCGGAACAAGGCCCATACTTCTACAGGGTTGCCACCAGAAAAGGAGAGCTGGTGGCTCCACATGGTGGGAAGGACAATGGAGAGGGAGACAGCAACAGTGGCGAATAGCCAACTCCAATGCACTATTGAATGAATATGGTCTCAAGCAATGGAACATAATGGAGTCTCTCATGCAACATCTCCCTGAGGAATACAAAAAGAAGACCAAGGCAGTCAAGCAAGAAGGTTAAAATGTCACAAACACATGCTGAAGTCTGCCTTGGATGCTGCTGGCACTGCCAGCAGGTAGATGTGCACAGGCACAACATTGAGACATGCCTGGCTGAGAGTATCAGGGTTTAAACCTGAAGTTCAAGGTTCCTTTATCAACATGCTGTCTAAAAGGGAAGTGCTATTTGGCCAGGCGGACGATGAGCACTTTCTACAGATCAAAAAGGACAACAAAGCACCAAAGGCGATTGGAGTTCTGCAAAACAGTGGCTCATTCAGAAGGGGTGGAAGCGCAATCTGAAGGCCCACTGGCAAAGCTCCTTTCCCAGCAATAGGGGAGGGGTGGTTGGGGGTAGTAAACTTAAGGCAGCTCACACCATGCCACACAGCAGACCACATACCAACGTGGCAGCACCCAGCAAGGCAGCCCTTTCGCGCAAGAGGGAGGGGAAGCGGACATGCAACCTTTCCATGAATGGATCTGCAACGATTGGTCACAAGCCACCGGGAGTTGGGAGGACCTAGTGGAAGTCACAGCAAAGGTACTAAAGTAAGCACAATGGACGAAATCCAAAAACGTGACATTAGGGAGACCATGCACGACAACAACTCCAATGGTGACCATCAAAATTAATGCATCCCGCAACGGTTGGGGGTGCACACACAGGTAACCTGAAGGTGCGTGGACAATGAAACAGCACTGAGGCACTAAAACATAACTACCTGGAAATTAAAACCGTTTTTCCAGCCTTGAAGGTATTCCAGAAATGCACCATAGGTCAAACAGTATTAAGACAAACAATTCATTTTTATCTCAACAAATAGGAAGGAACAAAATCATGCACCCTGAGCAAACTAGCACAGGAGCTATGGCAATGGGCAAAACCAAGGAAGATCACACTGCAAACAGTCCACTTATTAGGAAAGAAAAACACAGAGGTGGACAGAGTAAGCAGACAAAGCAGCTCCCACAAAGGGGAACTGAAAGAACAGACAGAGAAAATATTCAGTTTGGGGGAGACCAGAAGTAGACATTTTCGCAAAAGCGAAGAACACAAAATGCCAACACTTTGCCTCCAGGTTTCAACATTAGTCAGTGGGGAATGCCCAGTCAAACTGGTCAGGGAGACCAGTTCGACTTTCCTCCAATTCTCCCAATATCAGAGGTGCCGGAGAAAGCTAGAAAAACCAGGAAGGATAAGTTACTTACCTGTAATCATAGTTCTCTTCCAGGGGTATACTCATCAATAATCATAAGCACTGAATAATCCCCGCCCAAGTGCAGGACCCCGGAGCATTTTTAAAAATACATATATGTATGTATGTTAAAACAAACGAGTACAGATAACTTCCAAAACATGCATATATACATGTATACATACATAAACATGCAGTAATATACTTCAAATAGGCTAATATGCCAAAATGACATGGTTTTTTTAGAAAGAGAAAATACTCTCATACAAACAATGCAACACCGAACATACACTGTAATAATGTTCCAACACAACCCTTTATTTTCAGAAAAAAGGCAAGTAATAGCCGGTAATTAGCTCATAGGCTGCATAAAAGGAAAAACATCACAGTATCAAAAAACTGGCACCCTGCCTTAAAGGATTCCAAGAACCTGGACACCGTGCCTTTATGACCTCCAGGAGCCCCCGGTTCCCATCATGAACCACAGGTGACCGTTAGGTCAGTTCTTTTTTACAGACTACAAACATGAAGGAATCATTGCAGAGAATGCAAAAACAATACTATACTGTCAATACTAGTACGGGAGGCGGGAGGGTTGCTTATGACTGATGAGTATACCCCTGGAAGAGAACTATGATTACAGGTAAGTAACTTATCCTTCTCCAGTCCTGCCAAGCATCACATGTGACGCTCACCCATGTCAGTGTGGTGTGCCGCATCACCACACTGAAATGCATTGTCGAACAAGTTACTTACCTTCGGTAACGATATATCTGTAAGAAACATTAGTTAGTGTTAGATTCCTTACCTTAGATTCCTTACCTTAGAATATCCCTAGGCGTCAGTCTGGATCCGGAAACTTTTGCGTAGCAGTACCCTTGCGCGTCGGTAGGCGTCGTCTGCAGGCGTCTCCTGCGGCTCCGCGTCCGTCGTTGGCGTCGTGCGCCGTGATGACGTCGCTGGAGTATATAGACGCCGCCTCCGCGCGCTGACGTCAGTTCTTTGCACACAGCTTTTCCGTGCCAGAAGACGCAGAGCCATGAGAGAACCAACACTGGTGCCTTTTGAAACTAGGGCCCTGAAAGGGATGTCCTTAACCCTAGGTATCAGTTCGCAGAACGGGGAGGATGGGTGGGTTCGGTAAGGAATCTAACACCAACTAATGTTTCTTACAGATATATCGTTACCGAAGGTAAGTAACTTGTTCATCTGAAAGAAACACGTTAGTGTTAGATTCCTTACCTTAGAATAGATACCCCAGCAATACCAACCCCGGTGGTGGGTCTGCGAACCAATACATTCCTACACCAGAAAGTCCTGGAGGACAGAACGGCCAAAGAAGCCATCCCTCCGGACTTGACTGTCCAGGCAGTAGTGCCTCGCAAATGTGTGCAGCGAGGCCCACGTAGCCGCTTGGCAAATGTCCTGCAAGGGGACTCCCCGGCCCAGGGCAGTAGTAGCCGCCGTGGCCCGAGTGGAATGGGCCCTCAGCCCAACAGGAGGCTCCTTCCGAGCCAAAGAGTAGCACGCTTTGATGCAGAGAACGACCCACCGAGAGATGGTCCGTTTGTGTACCGCCCGTCCCTTCTTCGCACCCACGTAGCCAACAAACAGTTGGTCATCCACCCGGAACTGGCGTGTGCGATCCATGTAAAATGAAAGCGCACGTTTTGGGTCCAGACGGTGGAGCCGCTCTTCATCCTTTGAAGGATGCGGAGGCGGGAAGAAGGAAGGGAGGGTGATGGACTGCCCGATGTGAAAAGCAGAAACTACTTTGGGCAGGAAAGAAGGTCTAGTCCTCAGAACCACCTTGTCAGGATGGATGGACAAGAAAGGAGGTTTGACAGAAAGAGCCTGGAGCTCACTCACCCTCCTGGCAGAGGTGATGGCAACCAGGAAAGCCGTCTTCAAAGTCAGGAGACGGAGAGGGCAAGAATGAAGGGGCTCAAAGGGAGCACACATCAAAAAGGTTAGAACCAGGTTCAAGTCCCACTGAGGCATCACAAACGGAACAGGTGGAAACGTGTGTGATGCCCTTCAAGAATCTCGTTACAATCGGGGACTTGAACAAAGAAGGCTGATCAGGAAGCCTAAGAAAGGCTGAAAGGGCAGAAAGGTAGCCATTGATAGTGCCCAGAGCAGAGCCCTGCTGGGCAAGAGAGAGAAGGAACAGAAGAACCTCGGAGAGAGGGGCAGAAAGGGGATCCACAGCCTTTGCTGTGCACCATGCCACAAATTTGTTCCACCGACAGGCGTATACCGATTTCGTGGAGGGACGCCTGGCTGCCAGAATTACATTACAGACTTCAGGAGGCAAGTCAAATGGCCTCAACTGCCGCCGCTCAATCTCCAAGCATGGAGGTGGAGACTGGACAGGTTCGGGTGGAGGACCGTCCCCTGTTGCTGCGACAGAAGGTCCTCCTGAAGGGGCAGGCAGATCGGGGGACCGACCGACATGCTGAGTAGCTCGGGATACCAGTACCTTCGAGCCCAGTCCGGAGTCACAAGGATAACTTGGGCCCGGTCGCGCCTGATCTTCAGCACTCTGGGCAGAAGTGGTATAGGCGGAAAGGCGTATAACAGACCGCAACTCCACTCGCGCCGAAAGGCGTCGCCGTGCGAGTGCCGTCTTGGAAACTCCAACGCGCAGAACTGATGACATTGCGCGTTCTCTTCTGTGGCGAATAGATCTAACCAAGGCTCTCCCCATTGCCGAAAGAGACCTTGCGCCACGTCCGAGTTCAGACGCCATTCGTGATCCATCGAGCACCGACGGCTGAGTTCGTCCGGCCTGGCGTTCAGAGAACCTGCCAGGTGTTGAACCGTCAGAGTCACGCCCTGACGTTCCAGCCACTGCCAGAGGCGCAGAGCCTCCTGGCAAAGGGTCCACGACCCCACCCCGCCTTGTTTGTTGCAGTACCACATGGCGGTGGTGTTGTCCGTGAACACCTGCACCACACTCCCGTTGACAAAGGGGAGGAATGCCTTCAGCGCTAGACGAATCGCCCGCAGCTCCAACAGGTTGATATGGAGCCGGGACTCCGCCGGAGACCAGATGCCTCTGATCTCCGCCTCTCCCAAGTGGCCTCCCCAGCCCTGGAGGGACGCGTCCGTCACGACAACGTGCTCCGGTTGGGGAAGGGAGAGGGACTTGCCCTGAGCCAATCGCGGTCCGTAAGCCACCACTGCAGCGGTCTCAAAGTGCCCTCCGAGATCAAGACGTGGTCGGACAAGTTGCCCTGATGCTGGGCCCACTGAAACTTCAGGTCCCACTGCAGAGCCCGCATCCGCCACCGGGCGTGATGCACCAGAAGGATGCAGGAAGCCATCAGCCCCAGCAGCCGCAGCGTCAACCTGACCGAAACCCGGGATAGCGGCTGGAAGATGGGAATCAACGCCTGAATATCCCGGATCCGCCTTTCCGGAGGATAGACTCGAAACTGTGCCGAGTCCAGAACCGCTCCGATGAAAAGGAGCTTTTGAGAGGGACACAGGTGTGATTTCGGCACATTGATGGAGAACCCCAGGCCGTGCAAGAGGTCTGCCGTCATCTGGAGGTGGTGGACGACTGTCTGGGGCGAGCCCGCCTTCAACAACCAGTCGTCTAGGTAGGGGAAGACTGAAACCCCCAACCTGCGCAGATGGGCTGCGACCACCGCCAACACCTTTGTGAACACCCGTGGGGCGCTGGTAAGGCCAAAGGGGAGCACGATAAACTGAAAGTGTTCCTGGCCTACCGTGAACCGCAGGTAACGCCGGTGGGCTGGCAGGATGGGGATGTGAAAATACGCATCCTGCAAGTCCAACGCTACCATCCAGTCTTGCGGGTCTAGAGCAGCCAAGACCTGAGCTAACGTCAACATCTTGAACTTCTCCTTCCGGAGGAAGCCGTTGACGTTCCTTAGATCCAAGATAGGACGTAGGCCCCCTTTGTCCTTCTTGGGTACCAGAAAGTAGTGGGAATAACAACCACGCCCTACTTCTGGCCCAGGAACGCGCTCGATGGCCCCCTTGGCCAAGAGGGCCGTAACTTCCTCCTGCAGAAGTTGCAAGTGGTCCCCCGACACACGGTGGTTCTGCGGTGGCATGGCTGGAGGAGTTGTCTCGAAGAGGAGGGAGTAGCCCCTTCGGACGATTTGCAGCACTCACCTGTCCGATGTGATCGTGCGCCAGCGGGCGTGGTGATGGCGAACCCTGCCACCCACTGGCATCACGTGGGCCTGAAAGCACGGACTAGCGGACTAGGAGGATTTTGAGGCAGATGCTGCGGGGGGGGGGGGGGGGGGGGGGGGGGGGGGGATGTGGCCTGACCCCGCCTCTGACCCCGACCGCCTCCACGGCGGTTTCCACGGCCGCCACCGCGTTGATAAGATTGTTGCGGCGCGTGGCTGGCAGCACGTGTGGGGACGCCCCTTCCTTGGCCACGAAAGGAGCGAAACGAACCCGTTTGCTGGCGCTGGGTCGAGAGACCCAAGGACTTGGCCGTGACCCTGGAGTCCTTGAAGCGTTCCAGCGCGTGGTCCGCCTTGTCACCAAACAGATGACAGCCATCGAACGGCATGTCCATTAAAGTATTCTGGACATCTGCAGAGAAGTTGGCGGATCTCAACCAGGCGTGGCGACGAATCGCCACCGTCGTGGACATCGCTCTGCCTAGCGAGTCGGTCGTATCAAGGCCACATCGAATTGAATACCTAGCTGCATCTCGGCCCTCAGCTACAGCTTTGCCGAGCTTTGCCCGCACCTCCATGGGGCATTCTGGCAGCAGCTCCGCGACCGTATCCCACACAGAGTGGGTGTAGCGGCCCAAGAGGCAAGCGGTGTTGCAAGACCGCAGTCCTAAACTCAGGGACGAGAAGACCTTCTTGCCATATTGGTCATACCTCTTGGATTCCCGATCGGGCGGGGCCGACGGGAATGCGGACTGGGAGGTAGAGGCCTGGATCACCAGACTCTCAGGGGTGGGGTGGGTGGACAGGAACTTGGGGTCGTCCGGACAAGGACGGTGGCGTCTGGCCACGTTCCGATCAACAGGCGCACCTGAAGAGGGCCTGGACCAAGTGCCCAACAGAACGTCTGACAAGGCTTCGTTAAACGGCAGCAGAGGCTCCTGTGGGCATGACCGCGGTTTGAAGACCTCAGTGAGGATGTTAGGCCTCACGGCCGCGACGGGGAGCTCAAGGTTTAAGGCCTTGGCAGCCCTCATCAACACCACTGAATAGGCAGCTCCCTCCTCCGATGCCACGGAAGGAGGAGAGACTAAGCCAGGGTTAGGAGAGTCATCTAATCCACTGGCGTCCCCCAAATCACCTGTCCAGTCCATGTCATACTGACACTCGCGTGACAGAGGGTCTTCAGACCCCTCCCAGCCCTCACCGTACTCTACATCATCACCATAGTCGGTGTCAACCATGTAGACCGGCTCCACGGGGTCAACAGGCCCCATCGGCGTCGAGCGACGCCGGTCCGACTCCGGATTCGGGGATGGGGATGGGGATGGGGGATGGGGGATGGGGATGGGGGATGGGGATGGGGATGGGGATGGGGATGGGGACGGCGCCGCCCGGCGCCGGAGCCCCAGTGCCGCCCGAAGCCGGCACCGGCGTCGCGCGGGGGCGGCGTCGGGGGTAACCCCGATGGAAGCGGCGCCGGATTGGATGGACGTCCATCCGGCGCCAATCCCGAAGGCCCTAGCGGCGCCGCCGGCGGTGCCGGAGCATCCGACGGCGTCGAGGTAGGGTCAGCTGAACCGCTAGGGCCTCCTGACTGGTTCACTGGGCCCGCAGGCGCCGCGGAACCCGCCGGAGAAGAGAGGGCCCTCATGGCCATGAGGAACGCCTCTATCTCTTCAGGCGTCGCACCTTGCCCAGGGACCTGAGGGTATGGGGCAGGCCGCGCCGGCGACTCTCGCGGAGCCGCGGGGTTGGGGTCACCCGAACCCCCGGCCGCATCGCGCGAGCGTCGGGGGGAGTCGGGGGTACGATAACGACGCCCCGACTTCTTGTGTCTCTTACCTGACGAACCCGACGAGTGATGTCGACTTCCGGAGCGTCCGGCGCGGCTCCGTGACCGCTCCCTCGAACGCTCCCTGGACCTCCTGCCGGACCGAGACCTCTCTCGACGCGGGGCCGACACCCGGAGCTCGAGCAGCTTGCGGGACCGCTCCCGCCTAGCCTTGCTAGTCAGAGCCC
Source organism: Lissotriton vulgaris (assembly GCF_964263255.1). NCBI lineage: Eukaryota > Metazoa > Chordata > Amphibia > Caudata > Salamandridae > Lissotriton > Lissotriton vulgaris. Next base: position 904,324,179 of record NC_141695.1, read on the forward strand.
GGCAATCGACGCAGGCGTCGACATCGTGGTCGGGGCCCAGGCACCGGAGACAGAGTCGGTAATGGTCCGTGACCGACATCGTGCGGTCACAACCGTCACAATTTTTGAAACCGGGCATCCTTACCAGGCACAAAGATAGAAAATACTAGTAATAACTTGGTCAAAAGACCGGGTACCGCTCTTCAGATCTGCGTCCACTGGCGCGGAAAAAAGAAGAACTGACGTCAGCGCGCGGAGGCGGCGTCTATATACTCCAGCGACGTCATCACGGCGCACGACGCCAACGACGGACACAGAGCCGCAGGAGACGCCTGCAGACGACGCCTACCGACGCGCAAGGGTACTGCTACGCAAAAGTTTCCGGATCCAGACTGACGCCTGGGGATATTCTAAGGTAAGGAATCTAAGGTAAGGAATCTAACACTAACGTGTTTCTTTCAGATACGCATTTTGCCACCTGCCAGCCCATGCCACTAGTGGCACCTGTGCACAGCTCTGCTGCTCCCAAGAGACGTGCTGCATTGCTGGACTGAGTTCCTAAATAGTTAAATCCCTCTGCTCTCAGCTCTGGAGTAGCTAAGAGCGCTACAATGTATCACATTTTCAGCCTGTCACCTGGCAACAATTTGGCAATTATTCTGGCTGCAGCGACTCGCCGCTTACTCGGCTCACTAACTGCTGCCAATTATGGGGGGTGGGGAGGATGGAGGGCCGCACACTGATGTGGCACACCATGGGGTCCCGGGATTAATATCCCGATTGGCCCGGGATTAATATCCGGATGTGCCCGGTAGTGCCATCACGTCCGGCTGAGGCACAAGCGGCGCGAGACTCAATCGGAGTCAGTCGAGACTAGAGTCTGCTCTCAATGAAGGTCGCCTGCCGCGCAAGAGGCATGATAAATCGTGTTGCGGTGGGCAGGGCAAAACTATTACTGCGGCGGGCTCAGGCTGGCGAGCGGCGCAGGGGGCCGGACGAGTGCGTCAGCAGCCTGGATTGAGAAGAAGACTGCTGCAGCAGAGTACAAATAAGTGTTTTAATACTTATTACTAACTACATGAGTCCAGTCATCTGAAAAAAATAATTTCACACCAAAATAGCATTGATCTGCAGGGCTGCTCGGTCTGATCATCCTTCTTGAGTCAGTGAGCCTGAGTCCTGGGATTAGTTTATCGTGCAGTCTCACGTGATTTATCACAGTAGCAGGCACGGGCAGCAACCAGGCAGCTGCTCTGCCCGAGTCTCATCTATGGCACAGAGTAGTTGGGTATTATCTTCAAGTCGGGTCAGTAATAACTCTTGTGTGACGCCTTCATTCAGTCCGATCGTTTTGGCCAAAGGTTCTTAGAATGCTGGGACCTGTAGTTTCGCTTTTAACATTGTAAGAAAGCACAAAAACAGGTCCAGTTTTCAAAGTGCTTGTGATAAAATACAAGACTGACTTATTTGGCCAAATATAAAATAGGAACCTTTAGCAACTAATTCAAAGCAAACTTTAAAAAGTTGGTTTCATAAATCTTGCACCTATTAAGTGAAAATATACTCTTTCTTCACCTACTTTTCTCTCTAAAGACAAGTCATTAAAAATACACTATCAAGTGCAAAACAATTGTAATTGCTAAAAACCCACAACCGGGTGATAGTGAAGATTGGCTCCGGCTCCCAGCACTAGTTAGTTGTAAATAAACACCTGTAATGTACACTAAGGCACAATGAGGTTTGTGAAACTGACTAAGGGGTGGAACGGTTCCTTGCACAGCACGAGCATAGGGCGTGCACTGTGCAGGGGTGAAAATTAAAACCCCTCGCCCTAATGACCACCCTCTTCTCACATTACTCCCTTACCTGTGAACGTTTCCCCTGTCCCCAATCAGATCCTCTTTGACGTCAAACCAAGTGAAGCTCAGATAGCAGCGTTTACAATGAGGTCTGTCTGGGAAACTATAATCCATTGCCCTCGAGGGAAAGAAGGCATCTCGTTTCTGAACATCATCTACCAGGAGGGCTGTACTATCCATCATGCTATAAGGCGATTAGGCGTGCATGCTGGGAGTTGTAGTGCTGTAGTTCTAGCGTCTAACTGTTAAAGGTGGAGGTGGGCTATCTCTTGTCCAATCATGTGGGCCTGCTGTGTTCAACGCTGAAAGGCCAGGGAAGGGACTAGAGATTCAGATGGGAGGGAGACGCGAGATGGGCTGTAACTGGTGAATGAAGATGGTGGGAACGGGGAATAGAACTTTGATTGCAAGAGAACAACCCGGGACACATCCTGCTTGGAAGAGAGGGAGCTGGGGTCTGGGATAGAAAGCCCAAGCCGGGGTTGAGAGCTAAAGTAAGAGGGAACGAGGCTCAGCAAGGCTTGGAAGGTAGATCTAGCAGGAACAGCAGATGTATACATTTCTTGAGTTGGAGAGAGAGGAGTGAAAGAAGAGTAGGGAAGAGTTCGATCCATGAAGTCATTTAGGGGTCGCAGATTTGATCCCTGGCTTGCTTGCCCCTTACAACTCCTGGCACTGCCAATGAGAGTGCTACCCTGGCCTCAGAGGTGGCAACACTGTGTGAGGAACACAGGGGAAGAACCACATTCATTATATTCAGCCAGTTTTTTTTTATTAGACTAATAGTGAATAATGTAATATAATATTATTCACTATTAGTGTAATACAAAATGAAGCACACTTAGGACATTTGGTGGCAGCTGCGGTAAGTAAAAAATATGTTTAAATGTATGCTATATGCTTGCTTCCAGGTGAGTGTGTTTAAGTGTGCGAGAGCAAGAGTATGAGTGAGCAAGTGCATCTGTATGTATAGGCAAATGTGTGTGTGTGTGTGTGAGTCATGTGACCGGTATTGAGTGAGATTATGGCCCAGATCTTCTATTCTTTGATGTGAGGAAATGCAGAAACAAAGTTTCTGCATTTCCTTGCGACAAATGGAGAGAAAAATGCACCATAGCTAATAAGAAATGGCATAATTTTTCCTTTTCCAATGCGGCAGCCATTTGCCAATACACACACCCTTGGGCCACAGTGCAAGTGTGTGTGTGTGTGTGTGTGTCCTCTGTAGCCTAGGTTTTATATTGGATGGAGTTTCTCCCAGTAGAAAAAAAAAGCATTGAAAATGCAATTTGTCGCGCCTTTGATTAAGTTAAAGCCATTTGCTTTGCTAATGTTATTTATTGTATAGCAAAGCAAATGGCTTTAACTTCATAAAAAGGCATGACCTATTGCATTATTAATGCAAGTTTCTAATTTGTGCCGACCTGCCTGGCAACATACGAACGTCACACAGACAGACCTGTGCTGTTGACTGCAGTGGCTCCTCTGCTCACACATCCTGTTGGGGCTTGGACGGCTTCTGAGAGACCTGCCACATGAGAGGCCCAGGCATGATTTTTGCTCGCGAGAAAGTGTCACTCATAGTCGTTGAAATGTCACTCAATGTCACTCTTTAAAATGTCACACAAGGCAATCTGAAACCTTTGCAGATATGCTTCTCTTCCATGGGATAGTCATCAATAGTCATAAGCACTGAATAGAATAGCAAGCCCATACCCACTTTCCTGCGGACGAACAACAATATAAATACAGCACATTTAAACATTTCAAGGATGACCAAACACATTTCTAACGAGGCTTGCCAAACTGGGCATCCGCCTATGTGTCAGAATCTAAACAATATTGGCAAGAGAAATGTGCACGGAATGCCATGTAGCAGCTTTACAAATCTCTGCAATAGGTTCAATCCTAAGAGCTATGGTTGATGCTTTCCCCCTGGTAGAATGGGCCTTTGGTTTACCAGGGATAGCTCTGTTAGCTAGTTGATATGACAACAATATATAGGACACCATCCATCTAGAGATAGACCTTTTGGAAGCTGCAAAACCTATGTTCATGCAACCATAATTTATAAACAGACAATCTGACTTTGTCAGGGTCTTTTGTTTTGTCTAAACAGAACTTCAGAACCCTCTTGAGGTCCAAAGAATGAAGGGACCTTTCTGGAGCACTACAAGGATTCAGAAAGAATGTAGGGAGTGTGATTGTCTGAATAATGTGAAAATCTGAGACTGCCTTAGGCAAGAAACTCTGATGTGTTCTTAAAACCAATCTGTTTGCATGAAATACAAGGTAGGGCTCTTTACAACACAATGCCTGGATCGCACTCACTCTGCGAGCTGAGGTGATCGCCAGAAGAAAAGCGGTTTTGCATGACAAATGTAAAGAAGCTTTGTAAATCTGTTCAAAGGGGGCAGCCCCTATCACTTTAGTTAAAAGATGGACTTTAATAGAGGAAAACTTAAGACCAGATATAGCCAAATGCAGCAAATACGGTAAAATCACTGTTCTTGACCCCGGATGGGATCATGTCCATTGTTCATACACGATAGGCAGGCATGCTTTCACTTGAAAGCGTACGATTGTCTGGTGGAAGGTCTCTTGGCTTCTCTTGGCATGCTCATACAATCTATAGTCAAATCAAGGTGTCCATTTTGGAGGACTTCAGGCGCCATGCCGTCAATCTTTGGGAGGAGAGATTGGGTTGAAACACCTTTCCTCCGTTCTTGGACAGCAAATCTGGGCGGCATGGCAACCTCTTGTGTGGGACTTCTGATAGCTGTAGAAGGTCCGGGTACCATCACTGGCAAGGCCACTCCGGGGCTATCAGAACCATTCTGGTGTTGGACCTGTAGAATTTGTTTATCACAGTGGGAATTAACAGAATTGGTTGAAAGGAGTTCAGTAATTCTGAGACCATTTTATCAAAAAGTCATTCCCTCTAGAGCCTGGTTGGTGACACCTGGATGCGAAGACGGGGCATTTTGCGTTTACCGCATCTGCAAACAGGTCGATGTCTGGTAGACCCCCCCCCATTGTGAAAAATGCTTTGAGTTACTTCGTTGTTGAGAACCTAGTCGTGAGCTTCGACAGTCTCTGCTGAGTGTAAGAGCACGGGACAGCAGAGGCGGCACCGAGCCGCGCACGGGTGTGCATGTTGGCGACGGAAACAAGGAGGCGCCTGTTCCCGACGCTTAACAGGGGACTGGACGGCGACGAGAGGCTGCGGGCTTTGCGTTGGTCCTGGAGCTTTTCACCGCCAGGGCTGCCTGTCCCCGAGATGGCTGACAGCCCACAAAACGAACAAACCACAAAGTGAGCCTAATCTGGAGAAAAAGGCCCCCGCACCGCCAGACCGACGCCGCTACCAGTGGACCCAAGCATCGTCCCACAGAGCCACCTCCCCCTGCCCTCCACGCAAGTAAGTTCACTTCATCTCGCTAAGGCCCGCCTGACCTTAAAATGGCCGCCACTCGGACAGCATTTGAGCAGAGACATCAGACCTGCTCCGCCCGATTTAAGTTTACCTTTGACTTAATTGAGCAGGGTACTCAAACTTGCCCTGCCCTTTATAATATTACGTGAGCTGCCTGATTTCAAGACCGCAGCTCTGGCGAGCTAAGATCATGCTGTTCAGCTATTGAACAGGGAAACCGGACTTACTCCGACCGATTTCAGATAAGAATGCCCCAACCTCAATGTATCATTCTCTCCTAGCTTGGGGACATCGGAGGACCCTAAATCAGCACCTCTCACCATTAATTACAGCAGATTACCCTCCTCTAGTTAACGCTGTCCGCCTAGAGCCCATCTCACCTCTAGAGCCCATCTCACCTCTAGAGCCCATCTCACCTCATACTTAAGGGGCGGCAACTCTGACCGCTACTGACTAAGCCGGCCAACACAACAACCATCCGGCTTCACTCCCCTTGGGCCACCCGTCCCTTACCTAACTCGCCGCCATGCCCGATACCCGCTAGCTTCAGCCCGCTCCGCGGCAGGCTGGCCACCGGTCTCTTGAGAGTTGACCTGATCAGACCCTAAGTGTCCATCCTAGGAGCCCGGCGCTACCCCCCTCATACACTGAATAGCCCGGCGCTACCCCCCCTCATACACTGAATAGCCCGGCGCTACCCCCCTCATACACTGAATAGCCTTCCCCCACCCCCACGCGAACAATCGACCCCACCCCACGCAAACATCCTCGGTGAGAAATTTCCCAGCGCATACTGCGTCGTACAGCCCAACACCCCCCCCTCCGGGTGGGCACCCCTTACCTTCCACCTAGATTCAACCAGCCCAGCCCCCCTCTATCTCACTCCCCCCCCCCCCATGCCCCAGAGGTCTCGCCTCCCCCCAATCCAGCTAAGATGCCCCCGGCCGTGCATTTGACACATCTCTGCCCCCCCTCTTAACCACCTATCCCCGCGAGGGCAGAACACCTTCGCTATAACATTTCCCCGCAGCCTCTCCTTCAAAGCCAAAAAACGCTTCAAACAGACTTTAATCAGGCAACACCCTGAAACACTAGTTGTTGACACCTATCACTGCGCAGCCAGGACAGAAGAAAATGGACTTCATTTTCCATACCAACAGGCCTGGTGTATGGGTCACCATATTTAACTCACTCCTCCCAGTCTCCAAAACCACCCTCACTGAAGAAAAAAGCAAACTAAAAATCGCTCTTCTGAACCACCATTCCCTGACCGGAGACATTTCCATCACCATTTTTACAAATGGTACCATTCTAATTCAGGCGAAAGACGAGAACCTAGAGCACTTCGATTCTCTCTTCCCCACACTCAAGTTGGCAACTGTTCACTACCCAAACAAACCGACCCCCGGCGGCTCCTTACAAATTCAGAGTCTTCTGAGCATTTCTCCGCCACTCCAGCGTCCCCTTCCTACTTTGCTTAATCAAGCCGCCAATCACACGCCTCCTCCAGCCCTAGCTCCCCCTATATCCCAACCCCGTCCTCCACCCATCACACCCAACCATCCAGTACCCACCCTTCCTTGCATTTCCACTTCGCCAACTCTGTGCCCTCACCAGCCCCAGCTCCCCCTATCTCACTAACCCCGTCTCCACCCATCATCGCCCCAAACTTCCAGTAGTCAGCCCCCTCGCATCCCCAAAGGACCCTTAACCCCCATTCCCCAGTTCCTGTAACACCACTAGCTCCCAGCCTCCCCCTTGTTAGTTCCCAGACCCCCCGACAACTCAGTTTCACAGTTGTCCCCCACGCAAACCCCCTCCTCCCCAGCTCAGTCTCCGCAAATTAAGAAAACTTCCACCCCCATTTGGACAACAACCCCCCTCACTCTCTAGCCCTCCCACAATCGATCTATAGACCTGACAACACCATGGCACAACCCGCCAACCCACGCTCCTCTAGTTCTCACCGCCCCCCTCATGGAAGATTACTTTCACCCCCGAGGGGGCCGCAACACCCCCTCCCTCGCTAGACTCTCCAGAACCGAACTCGCCCCAAAGGCCCCCTCATCCAGGGCTCCGCTCTGCCCACCCTCTCCCCTTCTCCCCCTCACCGACGCAACTCCTCGACCGTATAGAAGCGCAGATCGCTACCCTGATCCTCGGCCTGCAGGAAACCTTATCCGCCCTAGGGAATCTCCAGCTGCCCTGCCCTCCTGCTGCACCACCCCACATTCCTCCGCGTCTCCTTAGGAATGACTATTCCCCCCCATCATCCGGTCCCTTCCCACCGCCACGTTCCCCCCCTCCTCTCACTAAAGTCATGATTGAGTCGCAAGCAGTCAATCCCAGAAGATCAATTTCCTCCCTCTCCACCCAGGAAATGAGCGCACTCGTCGCATCTTACGAACTCCCCCCCCCCCCCCCCCCTTCCCCCCCCCCCGAGCAAACCAGCCCTGGCCCCACCCCAGAAATCTACTCTCACCTCCTCGATCCAAGTCATCACTAGAGTGGGTAGAGACCCGCCCCCCGCAGAACATCCAGACCCCCTATGTATCTATCCTCCATACCCAAAGCCAAACCTGACAATGGGAAATAAAAAAAAAAGATCCCCCCATTAACTGCATGCTTATCAACAGCCGGTCCGCAGTCAAACGTGCAACGGAAATAGCTGAATCCATCGTCTCGCATGACCTGGATGTAGCCTTCATCACGGAAACGTGGCTAAGCACCCTATCCCTCCCCATTCTGGACATGCTGGTGCCGCCCGGTTTCTCAATTATCCGTAAAGACCGGCCTTAATATACAGAGGTGGCGGCATAGCAATTACCCACAAAAGTGACTTCTCCATCTCTGAAATTACCTCCTGCCTGTACAATTCGTTTGAATGCCTGTCGGTCAACATCAAATCTCTCACTCATAGGTCTCGTCAATGCCCGCAAAATCTACTACATTCATATCAAGAGCAAAAAGTCATCCTTCTTCCGTTCTGCGTTAGACAATGCCAAAAACCACCCCAAAGAACTCTTCAACATCATGAAGAACCTAACCTCCATCCCAGCGGCAGCCAACCTGGCTGCGTCCAAAACCCATTGCAACATCTTTGCCAGCTTTTTCAATGAAAAAAAATAAATTTAAAAAAAAAAAAAAAAAAAAAAAAAAAAAAAATCGCCAAAATTGATCGCTCATTCAGCTCGAAGCCCTCTTCATGCTCAGAAACCCGGCGTCCTACAACTAACCACAACCCACCAGTAACCTCGTCCATCCGTTGGTCTTCCTTCCGGCCTGTCCAGGATGAAATGATAAGCAATCTTATTGCCTCCGCTAAACCCTCATCTCACTACCCCGATCAATTCCCCCCCAAGAATGACCAAGGAGCTGAAGCTCGCTCTAGCTCCAACGTGGGGCAAGATCAACAGCTCCTTGAGAGAGGGCTACATTCCAGACTGCCTTAAACTTGGACAAGTCACACCACTTCTACAAAAAACGGGCCTTGACCCCATGGAAATGAACAACTTCAGACCGGTCTCGAACCTTCCGCTCCTATCCAAAATTCTGGAAAGATGTGTGCTCGCACAATTAGCCCATCATCCAGAGAACACTAATCTACTTGACCCACACCAATCAGGGTTCAGAAAGGGCTGCAGCACTGAAACCGCAATTCTAAATGTCCTAGATCTGCACAGGTCACTAGACTCCAACCAATGTAGCCTCCTCATCCTCCTGGACCTATCGGCTGCGTTCGACACAGTGGATCACACCCTGCTACTCAATGTCCTCCAGGATAGAGCGGGCATTAAAAAGACAGTCTTAAAATGGTTCTCTTTTCTAAACAACTGCACTCAAAGAATAAAGATCAACAGCTTCGAATCAGACCCTCTCCCAATCACCAGAGGAGTTCCGCAAGGGTCAGTACTCTCCCCGCAACTCTTCAACATCTACATGGAACCCCTCACCTCACTTCTAAGGAACTCCAACATTCCCTTCCACCTCTACGCGGATGACACAACTTTATTTGGAAACCACATCGATCGCAGACATTCACAGGCTAAACAGCACACTCATGGAGGTCCAACACTGGCTCTCAGCCAACCACCTCAAACTAAATGAAGAGAATACGGAATAAAGAGGAAACACCCCCCAATAGTGAAATGGCTCAAAGCCCTAAATGCCCTCAATGTCTCTCTAGCGCCAACGAACTCCGCCAAATCCCTAGGGATCACTCTCGACCCCAAACTGGACATGAAAAAATACATCTCAACAACCCCAAAAAGCGCGTTCCTGAACTTGAAACTTCTCCACAAAATCAAACCCTTCCTCCCCCCTAAAGACCTGAAACAGGCCACTCAGGCACTGGTGCTCTCCAGAATGGACTATGCTATCGCAGTGCTGACTCTAACAGCCAAATTGCACCTGGGACCTCACCTCCACCCTAAACGCAGCAGCAAGAATGGTCACAGGAACAAAGAAATATGAGCACATCTCTCCGGCACTCAAGGAACTGAAGTGGCTCCCGATAGACCAACTAGCCAGCTTCCGCACAGCTTGCCTCACACAAAGCCATGCATACAGGCAAACCAGAACACATGGCCTCCAAACTCAAAAAGGCCGGTCAATCCAGAAACCTCAGAAGCTCCAACACACTCCTACTCATCCCTCTGAAATCACAGTAACACAAAACTGCAAATAAATCCTTGGCGGGTAATGCCCCAGGATCTGAAACTCCATCCCCCCCCATATCAGAATTACCACCTCCTTCCCGCAATTCAGGTCGCTACTTAAAGCCCTCTTCCTTGAACGCTCCGGTCCGTAACGAGAACCCCACACCAAACTGTGAAAGACCGCTTTCTCTTTGAACCCAGAGCTGGATGATTCGCTCCTGATCTCCGTCCCATACTACGCTCAAGATGTTGTATTGTCATTATTTTCCTGCTCGTGCTCCTGGTCTTGATCTGTCCCCTATTTTCGCTGTTGCATATTGGTATTTGTTGTGAAGCGCTCCGATACCCTTGGGTCCAGCCAGCGCTATACAAAACTTCAATAAATAAAAAGTTCCTGTGAGATGAATTGTCACAATGTGTAAATCTCTTGCAAGAAGCCATTTCCAGATGGTCTGAGACTCCAGAGAGGTCTCTGTCGGGTGACCCCCCGTTTCCTCAAATAATGCATAGTCGTGGTGTTGTCAGTTTGAATACGGGCACAAGACTAGAAAGAGGGGTACAAATTTCTTGGAAGTCCTGTTGCTTTTCTTTAGGTAGCTTGTCTGTGAACCTTGACAAGAAGTCCCAGAGTGATCTATCATACAGACCCAGCAGGGCTGAAGCACTAGCCACATTCTCACTGAGGCAGACTTATTGCACATTCTTCTGCCACCAGAGTCCATATTTTTACTGTCTTTCTCCTGAGGGGCATTGGAGGAGGAGGATGCAGCAGAGTGTGCCTTTGTCGCTGCTGCAACAATGACCGAGTCTGGAGGCGGGTCCGCACGAAGAAAGAATGGATCCTGATCTGGGGCCTTATATTTTTTCAGAAATACGTGTGGGAGCTGAGCCCACTGTGGCCAGAGTCAGGAAGGTCTGCATTGCTGGCTCTAACAGACCTGGGACCAAAGGCAACAGAGGTCTTGCCGAAGACCTATGGTGAAGGGTCTCAAATAAGACTGAAGTCGAAACCGGTGGTGTTGAGATACTGATATTTAGCTTGTTGGCACCCCTGCATAGAACCTCATTGAACGTTCCGATATCAATCGGAGAAACCCTGTATGGCGGTGTTGTAGATAAAGTAGGTGAGCAATCCCTAATAGATCTTGTAGATGTAGTAGATGAAGGTGATCTTCTCCTCCTTTTCAAAGTAGGCGAGTGTCGGGATCTTAAGCACCCTCTTGATTATGAGCGCCGTGCTGATGGGGGATCTTATCTTCTCAGAGACCTATGTGGAGAGTGTCTCGAGGATGAAGTAAGAGGAGGTCCCACAGAGACTCTGGATGGAGAGACAGTTCTTGAGAACTCTGGGTTGGATCTTCCTGTGTTGTATTCTTTCAAGGCATCTTGGAGACATAGTACCAGGAGGAGTCTTTCCTCTGAACCGAAGATCCCTGCGGCGTAACCTGAATGATGTTAATGCCAGGCGAAGATTAATTTTTCCTCGACGTCTAACGTATAGTTCTTGACATCGACCTTGGCTTTTGCACGTCTCCTGACGGCATGGTGATATCTTTCTCCCTCAACGTCGACTGCTGCCTCGGCGTAGGCCCGTACTGTGCCCCCATTGTCGTCGACCGCTGTTGCGGAGAGACACTTGAGGATTCGTGCCTATGCAGCGATGCCCTAGAGGTCAGCCTCTTCGACACCGAACGAGAAGGAGTTCGACGTCTACAGCCTTGTGGTGTCTTCAACGTCGACTTCTTAAACGGTGACCGTGCCCTCCACCGTCTATGGGCCCACAAGTGTTCCCTCATCGTTGACCCTCTTGATGCCGACCTTCGAGGAGACTGAGATCTCACCACCGACTGATGCCGTGACTTCGACAGGTGCTTCAACGTCAACTTAGGTCTTTCATGTTCCACATACATCGAGTCCAAAGTATGCCTCGATGCAGACTTGTCGTCGGAGGTTCTCGCCGTTTCGACGGCGCTCTGTCCCTTGAGGTCGTGTGGTGTCTATCTTGTCTTTCCAAAGTCTATTTCGACACCGAGAAATCTTGAACCTGCTTTCATTTGTAAGTTGGAGAAGTAGATCGACACCTTTTGTTCCGTCTTTCTTGAGAGGAGGACTTCTTGGAGGTAGGATTGCTCTTGAAGCCACTTTTAGACTGTCCTTTTCCTCTGAGGCATTAAGTTTGATAGAGTCTGTCACGCAGAGCTCTCTTTGAAAATTGCTGACAATAGTAGCACTTCTCTGGGTTGTGTGAAGATGGCAAACACACAATACACACAAAGCGAGGGTCAGATTTAGCTGTTTTCTTCCCACAGTAAGGGTATTTATTAAATAATGCTTGCATTTCTGACAAAAAATGGTTGGTAAATTGTCAGAAAAAGGTAGAAAAAGAATACCAGCAGTAGAAAACGTTGAATGAAGTTGAAGAAAGGAATATGCTGCTTACCAGTATACATCTGTTCTTGGCATGTAGGGCTGCTGACATTCATATCTGGTGCATAGATCGCCGCCTAGTGTTGGTCCGGATGATTGTACCTTGTTGTCCTGGAAGAGTTTCGAAGTATCACGAGATAGGTGACTCCTCCCCTGGACTACAGTGCGCATGGCGATCTTCTCCATCCTCAGATTGTTTTTGCCATTGTGGCACAGATGGAGTATGGCAAAGTAAGAGATGGCCATGCAAAAGAGAATACTGCAAGAGAGAATACTGCAGCTGCAACAGGCACCGGAGAGGAGGGTGGGCGATATGAATGTCAGCAGCCCTACATGCCAAGAACAGATACATACTGGTAAGTAGCATATTCCGTTCGAGGCATGTTGGCTGCTAAATTCATATCTTGTGCATAGACTGTATAGCAGTATCTCCTCTAGAGGTGGTCACCTGTACCAGCTGCAGGAGTCTAAAAAAAGAGTTTTAAGGACAGCCTGGCCTACAGCAGCTTGCTGCTTGGATTGCACATCTACACAATAGTGTTTAGTGAAGGTATGTATGGTAGACCATGTTGCTGTCCTACATATGTCTTCAAGGGGACTATTCCCTAAGAAAGCCATGGATGCCCCCCATTTTACGCGTAGTGTGCGCTCTTGGGGGGAACTGTTAGAGTGCGTTTAGCTTTTTGATAGCATATCTGAATGCATTTAACTATCCATCTGGCTATTCCTGATTTTGAGATGGGATTACCTTTATGTTGCAGTGAAAAATCAACAAACAGTTGCTTTGTTTTCCAAAATGATTTAGTCCTGTCAACATAATATAGCAGAGCTCTCCTTACATCTAGTGTGTGTAGGGCTCTTTCGGCTACTGACTGTGGGTTTTGGAAGAAAACTGGCAGTTCTATTGATTGATTGATATGGAAAGTGGATATGACTTTTGGCATAAACTTAGGGTTGGTCCCAAGTACTACCCTATTTGCATGTACTTGCATGAAGGGTTCTTGAATTGTTAGTGCCTGAAGCTCACTTACTCGCCTGAGGGAGATAATGGCAATCAAGAATGCCACCTTCCATGTTAGAAATTGCAATTCACATGAGTGGAGTGGTTCGAAAGGAGGTCCCATAAGTCTGGTAAGTACCAAATTTAAGTTCCAGACTGGTGAAGGTGGGTGCTTTGGAGGGATTATCCTTTTAAGACCCTCCAAAAAGCTTTGATTGGTGGTACCCTAAACAGGGAAAGGTGTTGCCTGTTTTGGAGATATGCTGCTATAGCAGCAAGATGTAGCCTTATAGAAGAGCATGCTAGATTGCATCTTTGAAGATGCAAGAGTTAACAGATAATGTTTTGGATGGAAGCATCTAATGTATTGATTTGGTTATTGTTGCAATAAATTACAAATCTTTACCATTTAGCTGCATAGCATGCTCTAGTAGTTGGCAGTCTTGCCTCCTTGATCATGTTCATGCAATCAGGAGGTAAGTTAAAGTATCCAAACTCTAAGACCTCAGGAGCCAGATCGCTAGGTTCATCAGATTGGGATCTGGGTGTTCAATTTCTTCATGGTTCAGAGTTAAAAGATGGGGCGAGAGGCGCAGATTTTGATGGGGAACTACTGAAAGTTCCAGGAACGTTGTGTACCATGGCTGTCTTGCCCATGTGGGAGCAACCAGGATCATTGTGAGTGACTGCTGACGTAGTTATAGTGCCACCAGCGGAATCAGTGGAGCTGGAGGAAAAGCGTACGCAAATCTGCTTGACCAGTTCATCCATATCGCATTGCCCTGCGACAACGGATGTGGGAACCTGGCGGCAAAGAACTGGCATTTTGAGTTTGTTTGTGGCAAACAGATCTATCTCTGGGTGCCTCAATTTCTGGAAGTGGTTGGAGTACTTAGGGGTGAATCTCCCATTTGTGTAGCTGTTGGCTGTGTCTGCTTAGCAGATGCGCTACTTGATTGTCTTTCCCTCGCAGGTGTTCTGCTAGGAGAAAATTGTTTCTTGGCATTGTCCACCTCCATATGCTCTGTGCTAAGTGAGACAGCTGTGGAGAGTGCTTCCCTCCTTGTTTCTGGATGTAGTACATTGCTGTCATGTTGTCCTTCCAGATCAACACGGCCTTGTTGTACAAGTATTTCTGGAATGCTTTTAGTGCCAGAAATATTGCTAGCAACTTTAGTTGGTTGCAGTTTCTTTTGTTTGATTGTCCAGAGCCCTTGGACTGTGTATTGAAGTAAGTGGGCTCCCCAACCTGTCAGTGATGCGTCCGCTGTTCGTACTAGTTGTGGAACCGGCTCTTGGAACAGTCACCCCTTGGAAAGGTTTTGTCGGTTCCACCACTGCAGAGAGTTGTAAGTGAGACTGTCTACCAACACTAGGCCCTTCAGTTGTCCTTGGCTCCACTGTCGTGCTAGGCATTCTTGCAGTGGACGCATTTGAAGTCTGGCATGAGGGACAATGAATATGCAGGAGGCCATCATGCCTATGAGCTGCATGAACACTCGAGCTGGCAGAGTGTTGTGGCTGAAATCTTTGAACGAGAGTCTGCATGTTGGCTATCCTGGCTGAATTTGGGTACGCCTTTGCTACTGAGGTGTCTATTGTAGCTCCCAGATTATGCTGTATGTGGGAGGGCTGTAGATGCGATTTTGGGTAGTTTATGGAAAACCCAGGCTGTGTAGCAGCTGGAGTGTCAGATGTATGGCTTGCACACTGCGCGTACGAGTTTGCTTTTATGAGCCAATCGTCCAGGTATGGAAACACGTGGATGTGTTGCCTTCTGAGGTGTGCAGCTACTACCGCTAGACATTTTGTTAATACTCTTGGCACTGTGGTTACCCCTAAGGGGAGAACCTTGAACTGAAAATGTTGACCTTCTATTGTGAACCCGAGGTATTTACTGTGAGCTGGATGTATAGGTATGTGAAAATATGCGTCCTTGAGGTCTAATGTTGCTAGGAAGTCGCCTTGCTGGATTGACGGGAGTACTTGTTGTAGAGTAATCATATGGAAGTGCTCCGAGAGTATGTATTGGTTCAGCGGTCTGAGGTCCTATATTGGTCTGAGGGACCCATCCTTTTTGGGAATAAGGAAGTATAGTGAGTATACTCCTGTCCCTTGCTGTTGAATAGGGACTGGCTCTATGGCCCCCTTTCCTAGCATGGATTTCACCTCTTGTTGTAACAGGGTGATGAGTTCTTTGGACATAGGACGGTGTTTGTGTGGTATGTTGGGTGGAGTAGAAGTGAGTTCCAGGCAATAACCATACTGGATAATTTGTCTCACCCACCTGTCTGTGGTAATTGCGTTCCAGACTGGTAGGAATTGTTTGACTGCCTCAGACTGGTGTTAGATGGTCTGGAGGGAGTGTGATGAAGTCACTGTTTGGTGGTAGTGGAGGATCTGTTATTGCCGCCACGTCCTCTGCCCTTGTTATTATTGCCCCTATAACCTCCCCTGTTAGAGCCTTTGTAAAAAGGAACTTTGGGTGATGCTTTTATATGTAGAGGAAGTCTGTGAAGTGTTGCCTCGTGTGGTGCCTCTGTAGGAGGAGCGACGAAAGGAACCTCTGTTGTTGAAACTGCAGTGCGCCCATAGATTTAGCAGTTTCTGTATCTTTTTTTCATTTGATCTAAAATGGTGTCTACTGCAGGGCCAAACAGGAAGTCTTGATTAACTGGTTGGTTGAGGATGGTGGATTGCACCTCATTCTTAAAACCAGAGATGCGTAGCCACGCGTGTCTGTGTGGTAATACACTAGTATTAATGGACCTGTCGGCTGTGTCAAGCGCACATTTAATGGAAGCATTGGTAATAAATTTGACTTCTTGTAGGAGGTCGTTAGCCTGAGTTTTGTAAAGTTCTGGCAGGTGTTGCAGTAAACCCTCAAGCTGGTCATAGTGTGCTCTATCGTAGCGAGCTAGTAGAGACTGTGTGTTTGCAATCCTCCATTAATTAGAAGACTGTGAGGCCACTCTCTTGTCTGGGGCTTCCAATATCTTAGACTCCTTGTCAGGAGGTGGAGTATCTCCTGTCGTTTGCGAGTTTGCTCTTTTGCAAGCGTTTCCTACTACCAGTGAGTCTAAAGGCAACTGGCCTTTAATGTAAGCAGGGTCTGTAGGGGCCGCCTTATATTTCTTTTCAATCCTGGGATTGAGTACACATGCTCTGGCTGGATCTTTGAATATATCTGGTGCGTGTTTTAGTACCCCTTTCAGCATGGGAAATGTCCTGACATTTTTCTCAGAGGTAGGAAAAGTGTTGAATAGAAAATCTTCTATTGGGTCAGTGTACATGTCGACCTTGTGGTATTTTGCTGCCCTATCTAGCAGTTGGTTAAACACAATGGTGTCGTCGGTATGCGACGGCTTTGTAGGGTATGGGGAGGTATTAGGGATGGGTTGTGTGTCATATGGATCATTCTGATCCTCCCATGTGTCATCCTGTGGATGTGGATCCTCTGGTTCGTTTAAGTCACCTTGAGGATCTTCCCCCATGTTATCCTCATTATAGTCTGAATGTGTAGGGGAGTAGGGCAAAAAAGGCATATTGGGATAGAAAGGAGGAGGAGTAAAGGGCCTAGAGGGAGAAGTCCCGAAGTCCTTTTTCTTCGGAGGAACAGGGGAAGGAGTCTGTCTAATGGTCTCTTTTTCCGGTAATAAACTGTAACTTTGCCAGTCTCAGGGTTTATATACAGATTAGATTGTTCCTCTGATTCCGGATCAGGATGGAAGAATTAGTCTTCCACTGTCCGTGCCTTTGGCGCCGATGTTTTTTGGCTTACTGACTTGTTTGTGACTATTTAGCTCGAGGGCCTTCGGTTGTGGAGTCTTTTTCGGCTCTACTGTTGATTTGGGGTCCGTAACCTTTTTCGGTTAGATGTCTTTTGTTGGTTTAGCCGTCTTTTTCGGCTCGCCGGCTGTCTTAGGGTCGACGACATGTTTCGGATCGACAGGAGCTTTTGGTTCGATACACTTTTTATGCTCGACTGCTTTCTTAGGCTCAATGTTTTTTGACGACTCAATGACTTTTTTCGGTTCGACGGTTTTTGTGGTGTGATCCTGTTTTTGTTGATCCACACTTTTTAGGATCGACGGCCTTCTTTGGGTTGTTTGTTCCTTTTGGATCGACGACCTGCTTTGGTTCGAGGCTTTTCTTCGGCTCGATAGCCTTTGACTTGATACCTTTTTGGGTTGGGCGACCTTCTTTGGTTCGACCACCTTCTTCGGCTCGACTACTTTTGGCTCGACTCCTTTCTTCGGTTCGACGACCTTTGGCTATACGGCGTTCTTCGGTTCGACGACCTTCGGTTCGACGACCCTCTTGGGTTCGACAACCTTCTTGGGGAGAACGTTACTTGGACCTGGGCTATCGGAAGGCTTTATTTTTGGCTTCGGAGCCGAGCCGGAAGGCGGAGCTTCTGAAGAAGCTTGTCGATCTCGGCTAAGGCTTTTAGGCGATGCTTCGACCGGAGCCTTCGGTTTCGGGATAAGCGGCGTTGGGGGCTGTGTACTCAAGGTTTGCCCCGGCGGGATCTGGTCATCGGAGTCAGACTGGTCCTCTACGGTGACGTCCTCTAGATCGGAGTACGCCGCTTCTGGGAGGTAGTGTTCATCATCGAAGATGTTCTCCGGTTCCGGTCGCTGCATCTCTTGCCTAGCGTCCGTCTAATCCTGATGGTCTTCTTCGAACTGAATTGGGCACAAGCTTGGCAATTTTCTTTGTTGTGCTCCGGTGATAAGCCCTTGTTGCATACTGTATGTTTGTCTGTTTGCGGGAATTTGGAGTGGCATTGTGGGCACCTTTTGAACGGGCTCCTTTCCATCGACAGCAGCCACACGTGGCGTCGAAAGGCCCAACGGCCTGCATAGAGGACCGGATCAAGATGGAAAGTTTGGTCGAGTCATGAAGTACCGAGCGAGAACAATACAGTCGAAGTCGAAGGCCTTTTGTCCTTTTAATGAAGTTTAGTTTCGGTACCGAAGTTGGAGTAGAGGAATAACAGCCGAACCCAATGGCGGAAAACAACAATCTGAGGATGGAGAAGATGCCCATGCGCACTGTAGTCCAGGGGAGGAGTCACCTATCTCGTGATAATTCGAAGACTCTTCCAGGACAACAAGGTGCAATCATCCGGACCCAACACTAGGCGGCAATCTATGCACAAGATATGAATTCAGCTGCCCACATGCCTCGAACACCAATTTCTGACTAGAAATAGCCAAAAAACTGACTAGCTCAAGCTCCAGGATCATCACAGGAGCCGTAAAAAAAGAACTGACCTAACTCATCTGTGGTGCATGATGTGAGCAGGGGGCTCCTAAAGGTCTTAAAGGCAGTGTCCAGGTTCTTGGAATGTCAGGGTGCCAGTTTTTTGATACTGTGATGTTTTTCTTCTATGCAGTCTATGAGCTAATTGCCTGCTATTACTTGCCCTTTTTTCTGAAAATAAAGGGCTGTGCTGGAACACTATTACAGTGTATGCTCTCTATTGCAGTTTTTGTTTGAGAGATTTTCCCTTTCTAAAAAACCCATGTAATTTTGGCATATCAGCCTATTTGAAGTAGATTAGGCTGCATGTTTATGTATGTATACATGTATATTTTGGAAGTACTCTGTACTTGTTTGTCTAAACATACATATATATATATATATATATATATATATATATATATATTTTTTTTTTTTTAGGTGTGCTCCGGGGTACCGCACGTGGACGGGGATTATTCAGTGCTTACGACTATTGAGGAGCATCCCCTGGAAGAGAACACACCTTTATCCTCATAGCACCACAATGGGCCAGGCAAACTTGGTGCTTGGACCTACTAAGGATGTCCAGAGGACATGTTATGACAACCAAATCAGAACAGGATCGGCTAACGGAGCAGGCACCCAGCAACATTCAGCCTAACAGCCTTGCTCCTGAATACTTTAGTCTGGACACAAACTACTGCTCAGAAAAATGGAAAACCTTAAGGAAGAATGGAGAGCAATTAGACACAAAGGCTAAGCAGCAAAATGGAAAAGATTCAATCACTGGTGCACAAATAATAGATATATTGAGGTAAAGACTAAACAAAAAACTGTTAACATATATTACTCCTCTGCTAGATAGCGGACTAACATTCATCCTTAAAAGTACACCTGGCAGTAATAGTAGCCTACACCAGGGGCACGTCATGTAACAACTTCTAAAAATGTCCAGTGGTAAAAAGATTCCTAGGAGGGGCGAAAAGAGTTGCTGCTTTAAAGTTAGTTTCCAACATCAATACTGTGCTAACAGAGTTAATAACAAAACCCTTTGAACCTATGTACAAGACAGCTCTAAAATTACTAACACTCAAGACAGCGTTTTTTTTATTGCAATCACATCGCTACGCAGTGTAAGCGAAATGCAGGCACTGACAATACGGGAACTATTAGTTCAAATACACAAGAAAAAGGTGTTTTTCATAACTTACAAAGTTCCTGCCAAAAATGGTAACCCATTTTAATGTTAACCAAAGTATACAGCTACAGAGCCCTACTCACATTAGATATAAGGAAGGCCTTAATGTACTAACTGGAACTTAACTTGGTCTTCCAATAGCAAATGCAGCACTTCCTGGAAGGTGATCATTGAAAATTGTTTCTTAGAACACTGAGCTGAGTCAAGTTTAAAATGGCTTTCCATTCTTTTGACCTCTTCATTTCTAGAAGAAATATCTGCCGAAGAAACTCTTTGGTGAGTCCAAAATGGAAGATATGCAACATGTGTCTGATGAGATCTGAAAATCCTGTGTGCCGAGACAAGGACTGTGACCAGTCACTCCGTTTGGATTGAAACTTGCAGTAAGACAGAGTGGGTAGTACTTTTTATTGAGTCGTGGTACCTGTAACTTTGAGAACAATTTAATATGACTGGACACTGCCTCTAGTTTCAATAAGGGGCTCAAATAGTCGCTGCTGCAAGCTCAAAGTGATATGGCGGTCTCTGGCAGCCTTGAGGTTTTGCAGCACATCTTCAATGTCCTTCCATAAAACAAAAAATAACTGAAGAGTGGGGGTTCTCCTATGGAAACTGAAGACTACCTTGGGAAAGAAATTGGGGTTGATTCGGATAACTACTATAATGAAGCGTCTGGAAGAAATGTTTTTCCAAGGTAAGCGCGTATATTTCGCTGACACGTCGGAGGGTAGAAATGGCCACAAGGAAAGCTTCTTTCCAAAAAAGGAATTGCAATGGGCAAGAGTGAGGTAGTTCACAAAGCAGGTTGATCATGATGTTAAGTTTCCACACAGGAACAGGAGGCCTCCCTGGTGGGATATCCTGTTTGAGCCCTTTCATAAAAGCCTTAATGACTGGAATGCTGAAGAGTTAAGTAGGCAGCCTATTTTTAAGGTAAATTGCCACAGCAGCCAAGTGTCTGATAGGCAAGGCCCAACTTCTGCAAGTGGAGATGACATTGTCCAGTGAAGAGGCTATGAGAGGGTTAACATGTCTAGGGAGACCGCAATGTACAAACAATTTCCACTTAGCCATATAGCATGCTCTAGTTGTGGGCTGGTGTGATTCCATTCTGAATAGAAATACACTCTGCAGGGAGGTGGACATAGCCGAATTTCAAGGCCTCAGGAGCCAAATTGCTAGATTGAACTTCTGTAGGTTGGGATGCCTGAGAGTGCCTTGGTTTTGAGAAAGAAAGTCCAGCCATTTGGAAAACTTCGTGAGGGACTTGGGTGAATTCAAGCAGAGTGGAGTACCAAGGCTGGCGTGGCCAAGTTGGAGCCACTAGGGTTAGAGTAAAGTATATCTGCCTCTACCTCCAAAACACAAATGGGAGCAGTGGGAGAGGCGGAAAAGCATAAGCAAATATCTTTGACCAGTTCATCCATAGTGATTTGCTCACAAGTGTGGGAGACCTGGAGGAGAATTTGCGTTTTTGGTGGTGGTTAACAGGTCTATCGGTGGGAGACCACAAAAATGGAAATACAGGAGCAGGGCCTGGGGTGGCGTTCCCATTCATGGACTTTATGCATCCTGCTGAGCAGGTCTGCCAAGCTGTTGTCTACCCAGGGAATGTACTGAATCAGCAGAACGCACCTGGGAAGTATCACCCAAGCAAAATTCTCTTGACTAACGCAGACCACAGGAGTAAGTGCGCTTTCTTCTGTTTTTGTGGGTAAAACATGGCAGCCATGTTGTCCATCTAGACCAATACTACTTTGTGCTGTATGAGGGAAGGAATAACCTGAGGCTCAGCTTAATAGCTAAAAGTTCTAGATGATTCTTGTGCAGCGCAGGAGCCCAACCCCTTGGATAGCAAGGTCCTGTTGGTGCGTTCCCCAGCCAGTGAGCGAGGCATCAGTGGTAATGGTCTCATGGGGAACTGGGTCAACAAAAGGCTGTCTCTACAATATGTGCTTTGCATTGTACCACTGCAAAGAGTGATAAGTACGGTCACAAATCAACACTAGATCCTCCTAATGACCCTCCGTCTGAGACCAGAGCACAGCGAAGCACTGTTGTAACAGACATTTGTAGCCTGACATGAGGAACTATGGCGATGCAGGATGGTATCACACCTAGTAGGCTCATTACTGCCCTGACCGTTACCTGGAAAACGGTCTAAAAGAGGCAGCAGCATTTGGAATACTTGCACCCTTGCCGGGCTTTGATAAGCTTCCTACACCCAGGAGTCGAGAATGGCACTGAGGAAGGTTTGACCTTGGAAGGGCTGTAGGTGGTAGTTATACGCATAGATGGTGAAGCCTTGGCTGTGAAGGAGTTGGAATGCGATCTGCGTTTGCACTAGTGCTGCATGGTGCTCTTGATCAGCCATTCATCCAGGTAAGGGAACATGCGACTGCCACTCCGTCTGAGTGAGCAGCTACCACAGCTAAACATTTAGTAAACACCCTGGGGGGCCTGGTGACCCCAAATATTAGCAACTTGAACTGATAATGCTGGCCACTGACCACGGCTTGAAGGTATCTTCAATGCACCGGATGGATGGTTATGTGGAAGTTTGAGGGCGGTCCTGCTGTAGCATGGGGGTGACATCTTTCAGTGTTCCAACAGGATGTACTTGTTAAGGGGCTTGAGACAGAGGATCGCCTGGGGGAACTGTCCTTTTTGAGAATTAGAAAGTATAGCGAGTACACCACCTCAACGGATTGGATTATGCGATAGGCAGAAACAATTTTGGGAAGGTATTTATAGATGGTACGGAGAACTATTCGGTCTTTGTGTAGCTGAAAGAAGGGTTCTTCTAAAGTTAATGCCTGTAGCTCACCAACTCTCCTCAGTGATGTGATGGCAACGAGGGAAGCAACTTTCCATGAGAGGAATTCCATAGGGCACTTGTGCAATGGTTCAAAAGGTGGACCCATGAGCCTTGTGAGAACAATGTTGAGATTCCACACTGGGGCAGGAGGAATCCGTGGTGGTGTTACTCATTAAGCCTTCCATGAAAGCTTTAATTACTGGAACTCTAAATAGTGATAAATGTTGCCTATTTTGAAAGTAGGCAGCTACTGCTGCAAGATGCAAACAAATAGACCTATAAGCTAGTCCTGTTTGCTATAAATGTAACAGGTAGTAGATCACGTTTTGTATGGAAGCATCTAAAGGATTGATTTTGTTGTTATTGCAGTATAAAGCAAATCTTTTCTATTTTGCTGCATAGCAAGATCTGGTGGGGAACGACTTTGCGCTTTTTAGAATATTCATACAGTCTGCGGGTAAATTTAAATAACCAAACTCTGACTTCAGGAGCCAGATCACTAGATTTAGTTCCTTGGGGTTTGGATGTCCGATTTCTCCATGGTTCTGTGTGAGGAGACTGGAGGTGGGGTGTAGCTTTTGATGCAGAACTATTGACAGTTCCAAGAGGGTGGTGTACCATGGTTGACAGGCCCATGTGGGAGCTACTACAATTAGTGTGAGGGATGTTTGCCTGAGTTTCCAAACCACCCAAGGAAGGAGCGGGAGAGGAGGAAAACCGTATGCAAATATCCCTGACCAGTTCATCCCTAGGGCATTGCAGTTTGAGAGTGGGTGTGGGAACCTGGAGGCAAAGCTTGGGCATTTTGCGTTCAACTGTGGTGGACAGGTCTATTTGTGGAAAACCCCAATGTTGAAAATAGGGAAGGAGAACTTGGGGATGAAGTGCCCAATTGTGAATTTGCGGTCTCCTTCAGCTGAGGAGGTTGGCAATTTGATTGTTTACGCCTGGGAGATGTTTGGCCAGAAGATAAATCTTGTGGTGGATTCCACTTCAAAATGGCTTGCGAAAGTGTTGACAGTTGGAAAGTGTCCACCCCTCTTTTTCACATAATGCATTGCTATCATGTTGTCCAGTCGGACTAGGACAGTGTTTGTGATAAGGTTTAAAAAGCTTTGAGTGCCATAAAAACTGCTAAAAGCTCTAGGTAACTGATATGGAGAGCCTTGTGATTGTTGCTCCACAGGCCTTATGTTGTGTAACCATTAAGATGAGCGGCCCAACTTGTTAGAGATGTGTATGCTGTGAACACGTTCTGTGTAATAGGGTCAATGAAAGGCCGGTCTGCTGATACGTTTTGTGGGTTCCACCACTGCAGAGAGTGAGGAGTATGGCTGTTTACCAACACTAGATTGTGCACACTGTGACCCACAGCGTCAATTAACAGAGTCCAGTGGAACCCCAAAGGTAGGCAGAGGTAAAAGTAGATAGCACCTTACTCTCCATTTGTGGTAGTGTGGTCGAGCAGTAAGGCTGCATCAGAGGGTAGTGTTAAGCATTTGCTGTACACACTAAATCCGCAAATGATATCAGACACTCAATGACTGAACTTCAGATCAATTCGTTTTGTATAAAAATATTCTTTGTTATTTTATTTTCTAGACCCAAACAAGCCTCACGCAGGTAAGCAATAATTATTTTACAATAGTCGAGCAGTTTGTAAAAAGTTTTAATTGCAATTGGATATGCACTTTGATTTGATTACAGTAGAGCTACTATTAATGCAATGCTTTAGATGTACTGTACACATACTATGTTTTGGCTTTTTAGTGTAATGTCAAGTAGATTACTTTACAGATTACTGGATACTGCACTGGGACATTTCCTGTAAACCGGTAAGCAAAAGCTTTTTTGTTATTTAATTAGTTTTTGAGGGTTTCATAGATTTTGCAACTCCACACAGGAACCTTTCACAGAAAAACAGTCAATGTTATCCTATGGAGAAAAGAGGGTTCTCGATTCAAAGGTAAGTATTTGGTCGTGGGAGTTGGTATTCTGGAGGTAAACTCCGGGGTCCCCCAGGGTCAAAGAAGCACTCTTGTTAAACCCTTAACAGCACTAGGGTGGCCAGGTGCAGAGTGCTGAGCCCCAATATTATCCAAAGGGTTTTAGGGGGCCTCCGGTTGGTGGCTGCTTATGAGCAGGCCCCAAGGTTATGGGCACAAAGCTCCTGGACTTCAGCTCAGGGCAAATGGGGGTTCAAGCCAGCACAAAAAGTACACCCTCACTGGCACTGAGGCGGCCGGGTACAGAGCACTGTTTTGGCGTTGGGTGCCTTGTAGCTTACAATGGGGAGTCTCCAGTTTGCAACCACACTGCAGGCTCGGGATGAAGGTCTTCTGGGTGCGACCCCGACATGGAGAGGTAAGTTGGGATGTTTGGGGATTGGAGTATCAATGTTTGAAAATTGCGAATCCTGGCTGCATTGCGTTATACTAGAGCCAGTTGAGTATTTAGAATGGCTCCTAGATATGTTTGTATTTGGGTGGGTTGAAGACGGGATTTTTGTGCATGGACTGTAAATCCCAACTGATGTAGAAGGTTTATGATGTTTTGTGTGTGTTGCACACATTTGGGATATTGTAGGAAGCTGGCTTTGCATATACCCAACCACAGTAGGGTATAGTATGCTCAGAGTACAGTGGAACCTCCTAAGATAGGCAGAGGTAAAAACAAATACCTTACTCTCTATTTGTGGAAGTGTGGGCGAGCAGAAGGCTTTTTCAGAGGATAGTGTTGAGCATTTGTTGTACACACTCAGGCAAAAAATGATGTCACACTCAAAGACTGTACTCAGACCAATTTGTTTGTATAAAATTATTATTTAGTTGTATTTTATTTTCTAGAACCAAGCCAGGCACAGGTAAGTACGCAGTTAAGTACAGTTTGAATGTGGTTGGATTCAACTGTATTGGTTACAGGTAAGTCATTTGTTTATAAAACAGTTTGAATTAATTTTCAAGTAACTTTTCAGATTACTTTTTAAGTTACTTCCTCTACTCAGTGTGATATGTATATATATAACACTTTAACATTTCCTTGAGGAAAGATAAGCATATCAGTTGTTGTACATATGCAGTTTCCTAAGGTTTCATACAAACCAACTCCACACTTAGAACAATTTTCGCAAGAAAGCAGTCAAAGGAGTCCTGTGGGAGAAAACAATGTTATAGGTTTAATGTTAAGTACTTAGGTTTGGGAGTTGGTTTTCAGAGGTTAGAACCAGGGTTCCCCCAGGGTCGAGCATGCACTCTCAAAACACCCTCAGCTTTCAATGGGGAGTCAACGGTTTGCAAACACTGCAGGCTCGGGTATGAAGGTCTTCTGGGTGCGACCACTACTTGGAGAGGTAAGTTGGGATGTTGGGGGTTGGCTATACACCGTCGGTTGGGCCACCCAAGGCAGTGAGCGTCGGGTTCAGGGGTGCCTTTTAGGGTGGGATCTTCTTACTAGCTCCTGGTAGCGGTTGGGGGGGGGGACCTTGCAGATTGAGGCTGTAGGCGTCGGCAGGAGGCAAGTCAGGGATCACTGGGTCTTGGGTCAGGATCACCGGGGAGACCTCATGGTGTTAAGCCACTCGAACTCGGGCCCTGGGCGCCGGGTACAGACTCGCGGATCTTGCCAGAGCTGAAGTCGGTTGGTAAACAAATCCGGTGTTCACGGGAGACAGTCTTTTCTTTTGAAAGCAGGGCAGGTCCTCGGGGTTCTTGAGGCTGAAGCGCACACAAGAGTTTCACTTCTGCAGGTTCGAGGTGCGGACAGGCCGGTAGGGCTGGGGCCAAGTCAGTGGGCGTAGTCATCCACTTCGTAGCTTCGGCACAGTTGTTCAGTCCTCCATGTAGTTTCGGTGGTGGCGACGTGTATGGAGTAGTTTCTGTCCTGTAACTCCAGTTCTGTAGTAGGGGTATCTCTGTTATAGTCATAATCTAGTGAATAGTCCCGCCCATGTGCGTGGACCCCGGCAATCAAAAATAATCTCTATAAGTTGTCAAAATAATGCAGAAACTGCAAAGACACTTAAGAGAGAATTTAAAGACAAATAATGCAGCCTATATCCACAGGCTACACTGTCCAGTACTTCAACTAGAAATTCCACCAAAAATCACCACACACAGCCCAGCCTGCTAGTTTCTACCATAGAGAAACCTGCCTCCCCCAGTCAAAGACTCAGGAATGATAGAGAGGAAGGTAGGGACAGACAAGCCCCATAGGCTGCCATTATGTGGCTTAAATAGGATACTGTGCCTTTAAGAGAACTTTCCAGACTTCTCCCAGTATCCCAGAATGCATAGCAGGTCCAACTTACTTTCAGTTCTTTTTGAAGGCGTATAAAACGCCAGACCTGCAGCATTGTTTACCTGAAGAATTCTCCACCGGGGAGGAGGGAGGGCGCTTATGACTATAACAGAGATACCCCTACTACAGAACTGGAGTTACAGGACAGAAACTACTCCTTCTGTAGTAGGGGATCTCTGTGTATAGTCATAATCTAGTGAATAGAATGGCAAGCCCATCCCCACAACTAAGCGGCGGTGGAGAGTAAATACATAATGCCACTATTGTGCGAACAAATTCCGCAGCGAAGCCTGTCCAACCTGAGCGTCTGCCCTGGCGTCAGTGTCCAGGCAGTAATGCTTAGCAAAGGTATGAACCGACTTCCAAGTGGCTGCCTTGCAGATTTCAGCAATCGGCACGTTACGGAGCAGAGCCGTCGTGGCAGCTTTGCCCCTGGTGGAATGAGCCTTAGGCTTACCTCCTAAGGTCTTATTAGCCTTCTGATAACACAATTGTATGCAGGACACAATCCACCTAGAGATGGACTGCTTAGAGGTCGCAAGACCTGTCCTGACCGATCCATAATTGATAAACAACTGGTCAGACCTACGAATATCTTTGGTTTTATCCAGATAAAATTTCAACACCCTCCTAACATCCAGAGAATGGAGAGACCTCTCCGCTGGGGATGAAGGGTTCTGAAAGAACGTAGGTAAAGTTATAGTCTGGTTGACATGAAAGTCAGAAATAACCTTGGGAAGAAATTTAGGGTGAGTACGCATAACAACCTTAGCAGCATGAAATACAGTGTAAGGTTCATTACAACACAACGCCTGAATTTCACTCACCCTGCGGGCCGATGTAATGGCCACGAGGAACGCCGCCTTCCAGGACAGGTGCTGCAACGAAGCCTTATGAATAGGTTCAAAAGGTTCCTTCATCAATCTGGACAGCACCACATTCAATTCCCATGAAGGCGAGGGAAGCCTGACAGGAGGGAATACTTTCTTCAATCCTTCCAGAAAATCTTTGATCACGGGGATCTGGAAAAAGGAAGTCTGTGAAGGGCATTTCCTGTAGGCAGTCAATGCAGCCAGATGAACCTTAATGGAATGCACATTAAGGCCAGACTGCGCCAAATGTAAAAGGTAAGGAAGAATGACATCCTCCTTACAGGTCGTAGGATCATGGTTCTTAGACTGGCACCAGATACAAAACCTCTCCACTTGTAAGCATATGAAGTCCTAGTGGAAGGTCTCTTGGACTCCTTCAGAATGTCCATGCAATCATCGGGCAGATTAAGATGGCCATACTGCACTCTCTCAGGAGCCATGCCGCCAAACTCAAAGACGAGAGGTTGGGGTGTAACATCCGTCCCCCGAACTTCGTGAGAAGGTCCGGCCTGCACGGCAACCGAATGTGAGGAAGGAGAGACCGGTGAAGTAGGTCCGTGAACCACCACTGCCTGGGCCACTCCGGGGCGATGAGTATCATTCGAGCCCTGGACCGGGCCAGCTTGATGAGCACCGCCGGAATCAGGGGAATGGGAGGAAAGGCGTACAGAAAGTTGTTCGTCCAGTCGATCCATAACGCATTCCCCAGCGTCCCTTGCTGGAAGTACCTGGAGGCGAAGTCTCTGCACTTGCTGTTTTCGGCGGTGGCGAACAAATCTACGTCTGGAGTTCCCCACCTTGCGAAGACTTCTCCTAGTACTTCGTCGTTTATGACCCATTCGTGGTTTTCCTGAAGCAGTCTGCTCAGTGCGTCTGCCTGAACATTCTGCACACCTGGTAGATGGGTGGCCGTTATCGTCAGTCCTCTGGCCAGGAGCCAGTGCCAGATCGTCTGCGCCTCCTGTGACAGAGTGCGCGATCTCGACCCCCCCTGCTTGTTGAGGTAATACATCGTGGTGGTATTGTCCGTCTGTACAAGCAGAGAGTTGGTCCGGAAGGACGGAAGAAAGGCCTTCAGCGCCAAGTGAACAGCTCTGAGTTCCAGGAAATTGATGTGATACGTGGCCTCCATCGGTGACCACGTGCCTTGAATCTGTAGAGTCCCGGAGTGCGCTCCCCATCCCAGAAGAGACGCATCCGTCACGACAGTCTGCGTGGGAATGTCCTTGTGAAAGGGAACCCCTCTGAGGAGATTCTCCGCCGAACACCACCACTTCAGGGACTGAAGAGCATGCAGCGATAGGCGAATCTTGTCGTCCTAAGATCCTTTCCTCTGATCCCACTGGTCCTCCAAGCACTCCTGCAACGGTCTCATGTGCAGCCGTGCGTGTGGCGTCAGGAAGATACAAGAGGCCATCGATCCCAGTAGAGAAGACACCGTCCTCACTGTTGTAGATGGAGTCGTTATAAGAGCCTGAGCCTTCCGAAGGAGTGATAATCGTCGCTCTTCCGAAGGAGACACGCTTGCTGACAGCGTATTGATGGAGGCTCCCAAGTACTGTATGCATTGGACCGGAGTCGGACAGACTTGGCCATGTTGATGTGCAACCCCAGCTTGTTCAAGAGAACGCACGTCTTCTGGAAGTGTGCTCGCGCTTCCGAGAAGGAGGATGCCTTGATCAACCAATCGTCCAAGTAAGGGTAGACGAACACCTTGTTCTTCCTCAGGTGTGCCGCTACCACCGCCATGCACTTTGAGAACGTCCTTGGCGCAGACTTCAGTCCCAATGGGAGTACTGTGTATTGATAGTGATTGGTGCCGACTTGGAACCGCAGGAACTTCCTGTGTTTGTGTGCAATGGGCACATGGAAGTAAGCATCCTGTAGGTCTATAGCGCAAAGCCAGTCTCCCTGTTGCAACTGAGGGTAGATCTGGTGCAACGACAGCATGCGGAACTTTTCTCTGCGAATCCACTTGTTTGCCTGTCGCAACTCCAGAATGTGCCTGAACTCGTTCTTGTCCTTCTTCCGAACCAGAAAGAACCGGGAGTACAGACCTCTTCCTCTCTGAGACAGAGGTACGTCTTCTATCGCCCTTTTCCTTAACAGGATATCCGCTTCCGCCTGAAGCTCGCGCAGCTGAAACTGCGAGCTGACCGGGGGAAATCGCTGGAGGAGGGCTGGTGAACCGAAGACTGTATCCATTGCAAACAATATTCAGCACCCACTTGTCCCGAGTAATTTTTCTCCACTCTGCCAGAAAAAGTTGGATGCTTCCCCCTACCGGAGTGGGTAACGGATCCGGGGGAAGTAAGTTCCTAGGGCCTAGACCCCGCCTGGCCCTTGGGCGCCGGAGCCGACTGCTGGCCTCCTCTGCCCTTCTGCCGCTTCTGGAACGGCTTACGGAACGGCTGCTGCTGTTGCGAGTGCCCCGAAGCCTGTCCCCGTCCTCGGCCCTGTCCTCCGAACCGCCGTTGGCGGTACTGCTTCTTGGTCTCCTTGGGCTTTTCCAGGCCCACCGCCGTCAGCGTTTCGGCCTCTGCCTTCATGCGGGCCATTTCATCATCCGCGTGCTTCCCGAAGAGGGTCTCACCGGAAAACGGCAGATTGGCCACCCTCTGCTGTGCGTCCGGTCTCAGGGACGTCAGCCTGAGCCATGCGTGGCGCCGTTGGTTGATCCCGTGGCAGAATCCGTGAGCAGCCAACAGGGAAGAGTCCGCAGCCGCGCTGATTATCTGGTTGGCCACCAGCATCCCCTCACTCAGGACTTCCATGAAGTCTTCACGCTGCTCCCGAGGCAAATGCTCCGCAAAGCGCTCGAGGGAGTCCCAGAGGGCGCGGTTGTAACGTCCCAACAGCGCCGTGGCACTCGCCGCTTTCATGGATGTCGCGGAAGTCCCACAGACTTTTCGCCCCTCCGAGTCCATCCACCTAGACTCCTTGTCCGGGGGAACCGTGGAGGTCGGAGTGGTGGCATGCTGCTTGCGGGCCGCCGTGACGATGACTGAGTCAGGCGGAGGCTCCGCTCTCAAAAAGGCCGGATCCGAGTCGGGAGCCCGGTACTTCTTTAGTAATCTGGACGGGGCCGCTCTCGTCACCGCCGGGGTGAGGAACAGAGCCATAGCCGGTTCTTCCAGGCCCGGCACCAAGGGCAGGAGAGGACGAGACATGTGCCTCTGATGTAGAGTCTCGAAAATGACGGACATCTTCGGAGTAGGCACTGTCAGTGTAATGCCTAGCTTCGCCGCGCCCCTCAACAGGACGTCCTGAAAGGCAACCAGGTCATCTATCGGGGACACTCTGGTGTCCGGCGACCCCGATAGCGTAGGGGAATAGTCCCTGGTCCCAGATGATCTCGTGTGAGAGCGAGATTCGCGCCTCCTATGGCGGTGTCTCGACCTCGTGGAAGATCTGCGGCGCTCCTTCGGTTTGAGAGGAGGGGTCTTCCGTGGTTCCTCACGGGGTCTCTTCGGATCCTCCCGGGGTTTCGGTTTCGGGGTCCCCTTGGGAGGAGCAGGCAGGGACGGCAGTGAAGTGGACCTCGGCGGAGGAACCTTCGGCTGCGGGGTGGGCCCATGCGGAGGGACCGGAGGTGGAGAAGGATCCCCCGAAGGCAGTGGTGGTATGGGCGGAGGGTCCTCCTTAGGTACGGGTGGAGGAGTAGGAGTCCTGGGCCGAGATGGAGTGTACACTTCCGAGTACACCGAGCCCGGTGACCCTTTAGGGGACGGGTGCGGAGATCCATCCCCATCCGCAGGCGACCGCTTCCTCTTGCGTCCACTGGAAGCGGCGTGACTCCTGGGGCTAGAGCCCCCTCTGTGTCGTTTTGGAGAAGGTGACCTACTCCTCGACGCTGACCGCTGTCTGCTGGACGCAGAACGACGCTTCTCCGGCGTCGAATGGCGCTTCCTGGACTCCGGCGTCGAACGTCGTCCCCTCGACGTCGACCCTCTCATCCTCGGCGTCGAACGTCGACTCCTCGACGTCGATCTCCTCTTGCGCGACCTCTCACGTCGCCCTCTCGACGTCGGGCGGTCCGCCCTCGACGTCGACCGCCGCCTTCTCAATGTTCCCGACGTCGAGGAGCCCCTCGACGTCGATCGGCGGCGTCGCCTCGACGACGACCGACGGTGTCGCCTCGACGGCGAGCGTCGGTGCCGCTTCGACGGCGAGCGTCTATACACGTCCCTGCGCCTTCGGCGTCGGTATGAAGACCTCGACGAAGACGATGACGTCGGCTTCGACGTCGGCTTCTCCTTCGCCGTCGAGCCGTCACGCCGTCTCGACCCGGGGAGAAGGGGAGCACGCCGTCGTCATCCCTCTCGACGTTGTCGTCGAAGCCCTCGACGTCGACGGAGAATGGGATCGTTTGCTGGACTTCCTGCCCCCGGGGAGCCCCCCAGGGGCCTCAGCAGAGGCAGAGGGATCCCTCCCAGGCTGCCCAGACCCACCTGCAGCTCGTAGACGCCTATCGTCCAGGCCAGCCAGCCTGATCTTCAATCTGTCCCTGAGGGTCCGAGCAGAAAGTTGCTGGCAGATAACACACTCCTCAGGGCCATGATCTTCTGGAAGGCACACGATGCAGACATCATGGGGGTCGCTTTTGGCCTTCTTCCTCTCACATGCTGGGCACTTAACAAAAAGGCCAGGCATTTCGGAGCCCCAAAACGCCTAAAAAACAGCACAAAAGTGAGAAGAGAACACCAAGCAGTAACTGCAACACTTTTAAAAGTCAAAAGTGCCAAAAACAATTCAATAAACCCTTGAAAAAGGGAGAGCTCAATGCCAGGGTCCTGTAAGCAGGAGCCGGAAAAAAGAACTGAAAGTAAGTTGGACCTGCTATGCATTCTGGGATACTGGGAGAAGTCTGGAAAGTTCTCTTAAAGGCACAGTATCCTATTTAAGCCACATAATGGCAGCCTATGGGGCTTGTCTGTCCCTACCTTCCTCTCTATCATTCCTGAGTCTTTGACTGGGGGAGGCAGGTTTCTCTATGGTAGAAACTAGCAGGCTGGGCTGTGTGTGGTGATTTTTGGTGGAATTTCTAGTTGAAGTACTGGACAGTGTAGCATGTGGATATAGGCTGCATTATTTGTCTTTAAATTCTCTCTTAAGTGTCTTTGCAGTTTCTGCATTATTTTGACAACTTAAGAGTTTATTTTTGATTGCCGGGGTCCACGCACATGGGCGGGACTATTCACTAGATTATGACTATACACAGAGATCCCCTACTACAGAAGTATAGGTACAGATCCTCCAAGGGTGGCACAATTAGTGCTGCAGCCCTTAGCAGCCTGCCCTGGTCACAGTGTCTGTGGTACCTATGGTACCTTTTACAAGGGACTTGCATGTGGCCATAGAGTTGCCAATTGCTTTTTGCAACAGTACAGTTTAGTGAAAGAACATAGGCCCTGGGTACCTGGTTGGCAGGGCACATTCAAAGTGCATGAACATTTAGGCACAAAGTGGGGGGCAACCATGCAAAAAGGGGCACTTTCCTACAGATGTGTTGGCTTTTATGAGCCAATTGTCTAGGTACGGAAAGACTTGAATTTGCTGTCTTCACAGATGTGCTGCTGCAAGGCATTTAGTGAAAACTCTGGGTGCAGGTATCACTCCAAATGGAAGTACTTTGAATTGATAATGATTTTTTCCTATCAAAAATGTGAGATATTTGCGATGTGCTGGGTGAATGGGTATATGAAAGCATGCGTCCTGTAAGTTTAGTGTTGACATAAAGTCACCTTACGGTAAAAGCGGAAGTAAATGGTGCAGGGAAATTATATGAAAGAGTTCTGATAATATGTATAAGTTTAATGGCCTGAAATCCAAGTTTGGCCTTAATGAACCATCCTTTTTGGGAATTAGAAAGTATAGTGAATATACTCCTGATCCTTGTTGTTGTGATGGGACAAGTTCTATTGCTTCTTTTGTCAACAGAGCTTGTACTTCTTGTTTGAGCAGATGTTGCGGTAGAAGTGCTTGCATTGATTTAGCCACTTCTGTATCCTTTTTCATCTTTAACTCGTTCCATGCTGATGACGGAACCGCTCCGTCATCAGCCGCGGTGGCGCTGTGCTGATGACTGAGCGGTTCCGTCATGGCCCGGCCGCCGCGCCTGCGCGGCGCGTTCTATTGAGCGGGGCGGGCCATGACGGAACCGCTCCGTCATGAGCACAGCTCAACCGCGGCTGGTGACGGAGCGGTTCCGTCACCGGCATGCGCCCGCGCGCGCCCCCCCTAGCGCTGCGGCAGAATAGCCGCCGCAGCGAAGGGGTTAAGCGATAGGTCCAAAAAGGTGTTCCTTATCAAAAGGTGCATTAAGAATAGTTTGTTGAACTTCTGGTTTGAACCCAGAAATTCTGAGCCATGCATGTCTGCTAATTAGAATGCTGGTATTGTGTCCTCCAGCTGCAGTAGCTAACCCACACCTGATAGAGGAATTGGAGAGAAGTTTCCCTTCTTACACTATTTCCTGCCTCTTTGTCTTGTGTTTTTCTTGGAGATTTTGTAATAATTCTTCCATCTCGTCCCAGTGTGTCCTATCATACTAGCCAATAGGCCATGTGTCTCGGCTAGGCGCCAATGGTTGGCTGATTGAGCAGCTACTCTTTTCCCTGAAGCATCTATTAGTTCCGATTCTTTATCAGGGAGTGGTGTCTCCCCTGAGTTTTGTGAAATTGCCCTTTTACGGGTGTTAGAGACTACTAAAGAATCCAAAGGCAACTGGCCTTAATAAAAACAGGGTCAGATAGAGGGGCTTTATATTTTTTGTCCTTTCTAGGTGTTCAGATATGTGCTCTACCTGGAGCCTTAAAAAACATCGTCAGCATGCCGCCTCATACTCTAACATAGGCAAGGATTATGATATTCTGTGTGCGTTTCCTAAGGTTTCAAATATGAAATCTTCTAGTGCTTCTTTATGTAAAGACCGCCGATGGTAAGTGGCTGTCCTAGCAATTAACTCCTGAAATGCAGTATTATAATCAGGAGGGGATGGTTTAGCCGGATATAGATCCTGGTCTATGTCTGCAGGTAGGTCTATATTGTAGTCATCCCATGGATCAGGTGGTGGCTGATCCTAAGTGTCAACATCATCATCTACTATATCAGAATTTGTATTAGGAGAGCCTGGTGGTGTGAAGGGTCTGAAGTTGGTTTAATAGGTACTGGTGAAGAAGGTGGAGGGGTTGAGGAATATTAGTGTTTATTTTCCTTTTGCTATTACTGGCTAAGTTGTAGTGTGCCCGATGTCAGGATTTATAGGAATTATCTTTTGCTTTGGGATCCAGCTTTTGTTGAATTGTTTCTAATATAGGCACCTGTGGCTTTAAAGGAGCAGCTGTGTGTTTCAGCAGCAAATGTGCCGGTGCCAAGCCGGATTTGTCCTTTTTAGGTCAAGCCTAGAGTCTTGCGCTGCTCTGTGACACTTGTTGTAGTGGAGTATGGCATAGAAGCCCCGTCCACATTAGTCATTGGCTTCTGCCTTTGTCCTTCGTTAATGCAGGCTTCTGATTCAGTAACCGGCTTGTTAGTCCCTCCTTTGTACCGCCTTGTCTTCATTTGTAACATCCCATGGCGTCTAGCCCTTTTACTTCGGTTGTTACACAAGATGCTTTTTTTAGTATGTAAGCAGTACTTTCTTTATTTAATTTGTCTTACTGCAGGCACAATGTGTTTGAATGCAAGCAAAGCACGTCTTGCCTGCAGTATGCAGCAGAGATAATGGCGCTGTTTCCCGCTGAATGAGCTTTTCCAGGTGACGCAGTGGCTCCAGCCCCGGCCGCATTGTAGAGCTGTCAGCGCCTACATGTGCAGCCCATAGCCGAATGTGCTATTATTTAACTTTGTTAAAGAGAAAAGAGTTAAAGCTACGTCATTTTGGGGAAATGGCCTGTCCCGGGGTTGTGAAGAACGGTGCAGTGATTAATGAGGTGCCTGGGCTGTGGGAGCTTAAGTACCCCCAGAACAGGCCCACCAGTCAAACAAGGTGCTCCGGTGGAGCTCGGAGAAGAACACTGCAAATAGTACCCATAAACAAGTGTGCTTGTAACTACAGCGCTCTCAGACACGACAAATAGAATTTCCGTAGGACTCATTTTATCAACAACAAGAGGATGAAAGGCGGAGTTGGTGGTAATGCTAGTGCCCCTTAGGTAATGCATTGTCTACAGAGAGCAGTTTACTTCAGTTTTCTGTTTCCTAAACAGCGGCTAGAGGACCACCCTGAGATGGACGTGAGTTAACCCCCGCATCCTCGCCTCTAAACTCCAAAGACTGGCTCCTGAGGTTCGTTAAATTTGATGGGAGAGAAGGCCGCACCCAGAAATATTGTGGGTTGCTCAGACTCTGGCCAATAAAGACATCTGGGAATCAGGTGGACGGCGGCCCGAGTGATCGAGAGCCCTACAAGGCTATGTTGTATAGCATTTTAGAACCCTAGTGTAATTTTCCCGATTCATGCCCTTATATAGGTATAAATCACCTTGTCCTTATATAGGCGTAGAAATCATAACCATATTTAGACATAGCCCATGCAGTCCAAATACAGGCATGGACACTTCCACTAGTTCCGAAAAGCCACAACGATTTCTTGGAAAACTCTGCTTCAGCAGTTAGGGACTTCCCCCTTGCTTGAATATTGAATTGTCCAAGAACTCATGGAGTTTTCAAAGAACCGCGATTCTTTGATGACGTTATGTCCAACTTTGCGTCAAGCCAGGCACCTTCGAGGTATAAATATGCCCACACTTGCCCCAGCAAAACACACGGTGGTTTGGAGTAGTTAGACTATCTACTTGCCAAACACAGCTCGCTGCAGAAAGTGCCGAAGGAATCCGACCCTCCAGCTGACGCACTGAGAGAGACGCTGTCTTTTCTCATGCTGAGAAATCCAGCTCTAGTGTTTCAAAGCTCCCCTTGCGGGGTGTTGGGAAATTGAGTCCAGAGACAGAGAGATACCAGACCTCCTACATTCTAAACCAATGTTCGGAGCTGATTAGACCCCAAGAGAAATCTTGGATAGATTCTTGGCAAAGAATTCTAAACTTATGCTACACCTCACTTACTTTTTCCCTCATACTAGACTTGCATACATCGGGGTAGGCGTATTTTAGACGCACCAGTTGAGTACTTTTAGTATTTATTTATTTATTTTATAGCTTAGAAACCATACCATGCCTATACAGTATTATTTAATAATACTCTTCTTGCTGTACGTATTACTTTGCAGCCAGTATTCCGAGTGTAGCAGTTCATTTCTTCTGCATGAGAAAGAAGACTGTTCAGTACATACTTTTATTGAAAACGCCAGTCTCTCTTTCTCTGCACCTCTGATGAAACGAAGCATGCACGATTACCCGAGAAAAATATCTATCTATTGTTTCCACAACTCTGAAGATATGTTTTATCTTGGGGAAAGAAAGTTGTCATGTTTATGCGGTTGTCAGAAACGAATCCCTTCTTGTTTATTCAAAAAAGTTTCCAGTGACCTCTGCGCTAGCTGACACTCACAATTAAGTCTAATGCACAAGTTACTACTTGTGTAACGATATATCTGTAAGCGACATTAGTTAGTGATAGATTCTTTACCTTAGAATATCCCCAGGCATCAGACTGGATCCGGAAATGTTCATAGCAGTACCCTTGCGCGTCGGTAGGCGTCGTCTGCGGCTCCACGTCAGTCGTCAGCATCGTGGGTGCCGTGATGACGTCGGCGTACTTAGACGCCGCCTCCGCGTGCTGACATCAGTTTTTAGACACAGCTTTTCCGCGCCAGAAACGCAGAGCTATGCCAAAAACCAACACTGGTGCCATGAAACTAGGGCCCTGAAAGGGGATGACCTTAACCTTAGATATCGGTTCGCAGAACGGGGAGGATGGGTGGGTCGGTAAGGACATTATCACTAACTAATGTCTCTTACAGATATATCGTTACACAAGTAGTAACTTGTGCATCTGAAAGAGACACGTTAGTGATAGATTCCTTACCTTATAATACATACCCCAGCAATACCAACCCCAGTGGTGGGTCTGCGAACCAATAATCACACCAGAAAGTCCTGGAGGACGGAATGGCCTAAGAAGCCATCCCTCCGGATTTGGCTGTCCAGGCAATAGTGTCTTGCAAACGTGTGCAGCGAGGCCCACGTAGCCGCCTGGCAAATGTTCTGCAAGGGCACTCCTCGGCCCAAGGCAGTACTAGTAGCCGTGGCTCGAGTGGAATGAGCCCTCAGCCCAACAGGGGGTTCCTTCTTAGCCAAGGAGTAACACGCCTGGATACACAAGATGATCCACCGCGAGATGGTCCGCGTGTGCACCGCTTTCCCCTTCTTAGCGCCCACGTAACCAACAAAGAGTTGGTCATCCACCCGGAACTGGCGTGTGCGATCCAGATAGAACGAGAGCGCACGTTTTGGGTCCAGACGGTGGAGCCTCTCTTCCTCCCGAGGGATGCGGAAAGAAGGTGGGCAAGGTGATAGATTGCCCAATGTGAAATGCCGTGACTACCTTGGGTAGAAAAGAGGGCTGTATCCGCAACACAACCTTGTCCGGATGGACCGGAGGGAAAGGAAACTTACAGGATAGAGCCTGAAGCTCACTCACTCTCCTGGCAGAGGTGATGGCTACCAGGAAGGCAGTCTTCAAAGTGAGAAGGCGAAGAGGACAGTTGTGAAGTGGCTCAAAGGGAGCGCACATCAGAAAAGTAAGAACCAAGTTCAAATCCCACTGAGGCATCACAAAGGGCACAGGAGGGAACTTATGCGTGATGCCTTTCAAGAATCGGTTAACAATAGGGGACTTGAACAAAGAAGGTTGATCAGGCAGCCTCAGAAAGGCTAAAAGGGCAGAAAGGTAGCCCTTGATAGTGCCCAGAGCAGAGCCCTGCTGGGCAAGAGAAAGAAGAAATAAGAACCTCAGAAAGAGGGGCAGAGAGAGGATCCACAGCCTTTGCTGTGCACCATGCCACAAATCTGATCCACCTACAGGCGTATACAGACTTTGTGGAGGGACGCCTGGCTGCCAGAATGAGGTTACAGACTTCAGGAGGCAAGTCAAATGGCCTCAACTGTCGCTGCTCAATCTCCAAGCATGGAGGTGGAGACTGGACAGGTTCGGGTGGAGGACCAACCCCTGCTGCTGCAACAGAAGGTCCTCCTGAAGAGGCAGACGAACCGGGGGAATCTACTGACATACTGAGTAGCTTGGGATACCAGTACCTTCGTGCCCAGTCCGGAGCCACAAGGATGACTGTGCCCGGTCGCGCCTGATCTTCAGGACTCTGGGCAGAAGTGGTATAGGCGGAAAGGCGTACAACAGACCGCAACTCCACTCGCGACGAAAAGCGTCTCCGAGCAAATGCCGCCTTGGAAATTCCAACGCGCAGAACTGATGACATTGCGCGTTCTCTTCGGTGGCGAATAGATCTAACCAAGGCTCTCCCCACTGCTGAATGAGACCTTGCGCCACGTCCGAGTTCAGACGCCATTCGTGATCCATCATGCACCGGCGGCTGAGTTCGTCCGCCCTGGCGTTGAACCACCAGGGTCACGCCCTGATGTTCCAGCCATTGCCAGAGGCGCAGAGCCTCCTGGCAGAGGGTCCACGACCCCACCCCGCCCTGTTTGTTGCAGTACCGCATGGCGGTGGTGTTGTCTATGAACACCCGCACTACTCTCCCCATGACTGAGGGGAGGAATGCCTTCAGTGCTAGACGAATCGCCCGCAGCTCCAAAAGGTTGATTTGGAGCCAGGACTCCGCTGGAGACCAGAGGCCTCTGATCTCCGCCTCTCCCATGTGGCCTCCCCAGCCCTGGAGGGACACGTCCGTGTAGGATAGAGTATTACAATAAGTTAGTAAAAGGTTTTGCTGAACAGTGTGTAGGTTTAAGGGGTTTGTTAAAAAGGGTTCTGAGTTTATTTGGAATGATGCTTGTGAATTGGAATTTCAAGCGTTAAAAAAGGGGCTTGAGAAAGCTCCTAATCTTAGAAGCTTTGATCCTCAAAAGGTCTCCATTCTCACCACTGATGCCAGTCTCAAGGGACTTGGTGCAGTCCTTCAACAGGAGAATGTTGGAGTTTGACACTATTATGTTTGCCTCACGTGGTCTCAAAGACCCTGAAACCCCCTATTCCGTTATTGAGGATGCTACAGTCCGTCCCAACTACGTGCTCTGGTTGGGGAAGGGAGAGGGATCTGCCGCTGGTCTGTGAGCCATCACTGCAGCTGTCGCGCAGTGCCCTCCGAGATCAGGACATGGTCGGACAGGTTGCCCAGATGCTGGGCCCATTGAAACTTCAGGTCCCACTGCAGAGCACGCATCCGCCAACGGGCGTGATGCACCGGAAGAAGAAGAGCGATGACGCCTCTTCGACTTCTTGTGTTTCTTACCCGATGACTACTTCGACCTGGAGCAGTGGTGCCGACTCCCGGAGTTGTGGTGGCTCCGTCCCCGCGACCTGTCCCTCGACCTACTGTGGGACCGGGACTACTCGCGGCGCAGGCCGACTGCCGGAGTTCGAGTCGCCTGCGGGACTGCTCCCGCCTGGCTTTCGAAGAGAGGGCCCGGCAGTCGGAGCAGGCCTGGTGGTCGTGGTCGACGCCTAGACAAGTTAGGCACAAGTGGTGAGGATCCGTGACCGACATTGTGCGGTCGCAATCCTCGCAGTGCTTGAATCCGGGCATCCCTACGGCACCGATCGGAGTCGTAAGACTGAGAAATGAACAAAAAGTGATTCCAAAAAGT
This sequence comes from Lissotriton vulgaris, assembly GCF_964263255.1. Taxonomy (NCBI): domain Eukaryota; kingdom Metazoa; phylum Chordata; class Amphibia; order Caudata; family Salamandridae; genus Lissotriton; species Lissotriton vulgaris. Next base: position 904,364,715 of record NC_141695.1, read on the forward strand.
TAGTCAAAAATGGACTACGGGTTACTGCTTTTTCCAGATCTGTGCTTGCTGGCGCGGAAAAAAGAAGAACTGACGTCAGCACGCGGAGGCGGCGTCTAAGTACTCAGACGACGTCATCACGGCGTCCACGACGGACGTGGCGCCGCAGACGACGCCTACTGACGCGCAAGGGTACTGCTACGCAAAAATTTCCGGATCCAGTCTGACGCCTGGGGATATTCTAAGGTAAGGAATCTATCACCAACGTGTCTCTTTCAGATATATTAGATAGAGACCTAGTCCCACGTCACAGCTATAGGATATATTATTCCAATGCGCAGAGCCTATTGGGAATATAGGAATTACAATACATGGCGCCCAACGTTTGGTAAGGCACTAATTTAACACTAGATACTAGAGTAACTCAGTCGTGCTTTTCAGAGAGACCTCTTTTCCCGTAAAATACTCCAACAGACATCTGGAGTGGGTGAAAGGATAAAATCCGCCATAACTGAGTAAGACGAAAATCCTATGTATTAGTTTTTGGTTTTGTTCAACGTTGACGGATACAAAACATTGTGCACCTTATCTTTGTTTCCTTGAAACTTGCTCTGCAAACTTTCAGCCAACAAAATGACTGAAAATGGGACCGGTGAAGCTGCAGCAGCCCGACCAGGCTAGACGTTACAGGTTTCCAACAACGCGGATGCTATAATCATCCCAGAAAATCTAAGGAAAACCATCACTATAAAGCTTATAATAAATGGCCTATCATTAAGAGGTGGTAGGGTGATATTTGTCATAGAGGCACATGAATATCGGCACAGGTATTCTATTCATGGATTATCTTCCCAGAAGCAAATTTAACACGTGTTCCACTTCTACAAGATAGAGGAACCTCCAGTGGAATAGACTCCTTTCGAGGATATTGAAATTCCATTAACATACCAAGAGAATGCGCGCTGGTTTAAAGGCGCCCTACAACATCAAAATCACTTTACCAGGCTCAGTCCACTAGGTAGACCAAGAGCAACATGGCCGGTACTAGCCAGCTATACACCACATCCGGACATTGAAAGAATGACAGATGTAGAACTATTAGCTTAGCTAAAACAATTAAAACACATAAGACAATTGGTTCAATACGACATGCAGACTCTTACAGTCCAACCTACTATAAGGATTCCACAGAACACCCCTCATCAGGGGAACACAAACAAAATTACACCACAGACTATATAATCGGTCATTGGTAAATTACCCGCAAAAAGGGAAGAAATTCCATTGTGGTTAGCTCAAAAGATTCCTCAAATCAAGGCAGTATTTCCCGATAGTACACCTCATGAGCAACATAGGATTCTAACAATCCTGTTTACCAATGGGGATCGCACCACACCTGGAGGACTGTGACACTTGGGGTACAGACTTTGCTGCAACCTAAACAAAAACACATGGTGTTCCGTCTACGGCGGTAATACCAGACGTCCTGAAACAGATTCAAAATTAATATGGGGCAGAGCCTGCTTTAAATCTCAGTATTAAGTTACTGAAGGATTTCAAACAGGTCTCAGCTATAATATTAGCTAATATTTAAGGTGAAGCAGCATCGGTAGCAATCTGCCAAAAATTACAAGAACTTGATATAACTGAGCAACCATATGAACTGGCCAGAATAATAGAAAAATCCTATGAATAACTAGGAAGAGATAGTTTGGGTGGGAAACCAGTAAAACCCCAACTAACAGAAAAACCTGAAAAGGTCTTTCTTAAAAACAATCACTACTCCTAAGAAGAAGTGGGAAAACACTAAACGGACACTTCCTAAAGAGAAGCGTTCTCAGTCCAGAGGTAGGTCTCCTCAAAAGTAGCCCTCTGAAGAGAGGTATAACCTCAGAAATAGGGATTACTTTAGAAAACCTGATAGATATCAAGATACTGATACACGTTCCTCTCGTACCTTTCAGACTTCCTTACAGAAATCGGAAAGAAGAGGACGATCAGAACACAAGGAAGAACGCGTGCTGTCCAAAGACGATCAACACGTTCCAAAAAATAAGAAACCCAATTCACCAAAAAGAAGGTAGCAAGTCTAAAAGTCAGACATGCTGAGGATCTTGAGGACACAACTCAAGAACGGGGAGTGGGCTCAGACAATGCTGGACAGCGCAGCAGAAGTTACCATAGCGCGCAAGATCCTGAAGGATCATCTGGAGACATTGGACTTGAATAAGTACATTCAAGTTGAAACTGCCGATACCAGGGTTAGTGTACCCCATAAGTTATATTAAGTAACGCTCAGGATAGAGGGGGACATAACTAGAAAAATAAGAGCACTCTTTTGGGAGAAACTCTTAGGGTTATGACATTCTTCTGGCTGAACAAGACTGGCCACCTGAATTTGTCAGGGAGTGCCCACATGGCGAAGAAATCATTATGCCAGCCTTCTCAAATCATATTCCTATTCATAAAAAATACACCTATGCCAGAAAATGGGTGTGGCCCATGCTCCAGCATTATATAAAAATCATATGGGATGAGGATTCTTCTCACCTTAAGATCCAGTTAAAAAAAAAATCAACCAACTGCTCAAAGGCAGTATTCAGTTAAGCAAGAGGCTAAAAAACAGGTCAGGGAGATCTTAGATCAACTTGAATACCAAGGGGTGATTGAAATATGCACCTCGTCCATTAACAATCCTTTATTTCCTGTCTCCAAACCAGACAATACATATCGTCTAGTTTTGGACTACAGACATTTAAACTCCTGTTGCAAAACCTTTCCGGTACAAAATGCACACAGTGCAGCACTGATGAATAACATTGTGCGCAAAAAATATTTAACCACATTAGATATTTCGAACGTTTTTTCTGTCAAAACAATGCATTTGAAAGCAGGTACTTGAAAGCTTCTTCAATTTTGGGGACACAGTCAGTTCTGTCGTCTCCCCCAGGGACTCAAGAATAGTCCAGGGGTATTTTCAGCCAGAGTAACAGAGTTATTACAAACGTATGATGATGAGGCATTATCTTATGTCGATGACATCCATCTTACAGACGATGACTTGGATAGGCAGTTGAACAGAGTGAACACCATAAAACTTAGTTTCGCAACAGAAGGCTACAAATTCAACTTAAAAAAAAAAATCAAGAATTGCCCATCTCAACGTCCTATTCTTAGGATACGAACTTTTAAGTGAAGGCAAAAGCCTGGCAGCAAACTTTTTAGAAAAATGTGCGCTGCTCCAACCTCCAAAAATGCTGAAAAACGTAGTCAATTCTAGGATTCCTGAATTTCGGAAGAACTTACATTCTAAATTACGCAGAAAGGGTTAAACCTCTCTACGAACTAATCAAACCTGATTTCAAATCAACTAATTGGACTCAAACCGCACAGAAAGTTTGCGTCCAGTGCAAACAGACATGTTAGCAACAACCCATTTACAGACACGAGTAAACGTACGCAACCTTGTCATCCGAATCATCCCAGGGAGATGCAGATTCACATACTTAACCTTTAATGAAGGCGAAAAGGTACCAATAGCTTATAAATCACACTTGTACAGACAAGCTGAAATGAAATTCACTTAAACAGAAAAAATTCTGACAGCAGCTCAAAGTACAGTAGCAAAAGAGAGCGCCCTTGCACAGGGAAAACGCATAATGGTCGTTATGGCTGTACCTGCCTTAGAGGCAGTGACAAAAGTGAATATTCCGAAAGCAAAGCTTTACATCCAAGGTGGATACAATATGTTAATTCTCTTGCTGCAACAAACGTTTAGTACGTTTTCAACCCCTACTTGAAAGCACAAGAATTTTTACAGTACGAACAAGAATGTCCTCTGCCCACTGAGATTCTGCCTCTAGAACTGTACAAATGTATAATTTATACTGACGGATCAGCAAAGCCCGCAATTGGTGGTAAACAAGCTTATAGTGCTGCGTGTGCGATTGTTACAGGTCGCTGGCGCAATGGTAAGTTCAGACCTATGGTCACAAAAACTCAATCTCTAGGAGATTGTACAGCTCAGCAAGCGGAACTATAGGCTTTCAAAATGGCGCTTGAAAATACCGGTTGCGAATTCCCCACACTCAATGTGCGATTCGTATTACTGCGCCCAATCTTACAATGAATACTTAGAGAACTGGGTTCAAAACTGTTTCAAAGATGCAAAAGGTGGCACAATCAAGCATAAATTGCTTTGAGAAAAGTAGTTCAATTACAGACAGAACTACAAAAGATTCACGTGATTCATACACTGAGTCATCAGCGTGATGGCGTTCACGTTGCAGGAAATTCATTGGCTGATGAAGCCTCGAAGGCAGCTGTGCAAACGGCTTTCATAGCTGCAATCACTTGTTCGAAAACAAAAATAGACGGCAAAACAATATTAGCTGTCAATGCCACAAGAAAAGGCAGCGGTGCAGCGTTACCTCTAAACTATCCACTCGAATATTCATACATAATTGATGCAAACTCCGTTCTTTTTGCTCAAATCCCTGGAGTGGGGGATAGGATGATTCCTAACTGGAAACGTAGAGGTGCTTTGATACACGAAGCACATATGGGAGAGGGTCTGATACAGCAAGGGATCTCAAAATCTCTACTAGAACTAAAAGACGTACTGGTGGCCAGGGATGAATGCCCACACTTACGAATTTGCACTTAATTGCGATGTCTGCTACAGAGATCACAGCATATAACGCCACCAGATACCAGACTACAGTACAGCTAGCCCAGTAGACACCATTGTTAGACAGCACTAGACTTTCTACACGCAGACGTCACTATGGACAAGATTAATTTGGATGTGGCCTCTGGGCTCGGCTGACGCCCGTACAGTTATAAAAGATTTGCAAGTCTTTATCGGCACATACGCAATCAGCACGCTACATTCTGACCAGGGTCCTTCGTTTAGTTCTCGAGTTTACAAGGAGGCCATGGCCAATCTGGGTGTTGCATTGCGGTACTCAAATCAATTCCCTCCGGAGGGAAATTCGGTAGTGGAAAGAAAAAAACGGGACATAAAGCAATCTATAACAGCTCGGGTGACGGGTGAGTCAAACATCTAATAAGTGTCCAACGTAGTTTAAATAATCTGCCAAGAAATTCTCTGGGTGGAATCACTCCATATGAAATCCTTTTTGGTACTAGAATGATAGTCTAAGACCTCGATCGTCATACTTCAGTGGTAGAACAAAAACGAATAGTTTACCTGTCTGTGTAATTTTGCAGCTTGAAGATCTTTCTGGATTCACTATGCTGTGCATTATTCCACGGTCTAGTGGTTGGATCCGGAATCGTAATCTTTTCTTTTTTTTTTCTTTGCTCAGTTGAGCGTTGATGTCCCACCTTTTGGTGTACTTCCTGTGACGTCGGCACGCTTCCTGCGGAAGCTCCCACCTTTGGTCGCCATCTTCAGGTTTTTTTTCTTGTTTTTGTGTTCCATTTGTGAATCCTTGGGCAAGGTCTTCTATTTTTTTTCAAGTAAGTGAATTTTACGCTTTGTCCTTTAAGGTGTCTGTTTCTATATTGTCCTTGTATTACCACCTTCTTCTGCTCTCCATCTTTCTGGCTGAGGTGGGTGGGTTCGCTAGTGAATCCAGAAAGATCTTCAAGCTGCAAAACTACACTGACAGGTAAGAAACTTAGTTTTGCAGCATGAATCTTTCTAGATTTACTATGTTGTGCATAGACTTTGTAGCGGTTTGCTATGTTTGTGGCGGCTGGGTGGAAGATGAGCGTTGGTTTTTGAATATATGTTGAAGCACCTTCTGTCCTACTTGTGCTTTCTTGTTCATTTGTATATCCACACAGTAATGCTTAGTGAACGTGTGCACTGAAGCCCATGTTGCCATCAGGCATATGTCTTGAATGGGTGTTTTAGCCAGGAAGGCTATTGTTGCTCCTTTTTTTTCCTGGTAAAATGGGCTTGTGCCCTTTCTGCTAGTTCTTGGCCTGCCTGTCTGTGGCAGAATTGTATAGGTTGTGCGTTCCATCTTGCAATGGTTCCCTTTCTTACTGGTCTACCCAGGAAACTGATTGCGAAGGACACAAAGAACTGCTTTGTTTTCCTGTGCTCTTTGGTTCTTTCTATGTAGTGCATTACTACCCTTCTAGCGTCTAGAGTGTGCAGTGCCCTCTTTGCGCTTGTGGCAGGTTTCTGAAAGAAGCTTGGTGTTTGTACTGTCTAGTTGATGTGGAACCTTGACACCACTTTTGGCATAAAGTGTGGGTCAGTTCTCATCACCACCCTATCATTGTGTATTTGGATGTAGGGTTCTTATTGCGTTAGCGCCTGAAGTTAGCTTACCCTGCGCAGGGAGGCGATTGCCACCAGTAAGGCTGTTTTCATGGTCAGCATTTGCAGGGAGGCATTATGAATGGGTTCAAAGGGCGCTTTCTTGAGCTCTGTTAGGACTAAGGTTCCATGCCGGTGGCGGCATCCTCTTTGTTGGTGCGATCCTCCTTGCCCCTTCCAGGAATCTCTTTACTATCGGTGATGCAAAAAAGCTCTTCCCTGTTTCTCCTCTTGTGTAGGCTACAATCGCTGCTAGGTGTACTCTTGGCAAGGATGAACTTAGTTTTGCTTTCAGCAGGTGCTTAGCACCATTGATTCCCTCGTCATCTTCTTGTGTAGCTTCTTGCTGCACCATTGTGTGAACCTTTTCCATTTTGTCACATAGCACCTTCGTGTGCTAGGTCTCCTTGCCTCTCGTAGCACCCGCAGGGAGCTCTCAGGTAACTCTAGGTTTGCAAACTATGTCTTCAGGAGCCATGCTGCTAGGCTGAGGGTCTGTGGCTCAAGTACTTCTCTGTTTTGCATTGAGAGGAAGTCTTTCCTATTCCTGAACTTGTGGGGTACACCCTGTGCCATTTCCATTATCTGAGAGTACCAGGTCTGCCTGGCCCACTGGGGTGCCACCAGGATCAGTGTTATGTTGCTGGTTCTGCACTTGAATACTCTATCAGTGGTATCGGGGGAAAAGCGTAGGCAAATGTCTTCGACCAGCTTATCCATAGGGCATTCCCCTGGGATCGCTCCTCTGGTTGCCTGGATGCGAAGTATCAGCATTTTGCATTCTGGTGTGTTGCAAATCGGTCTTCTGTCGTGTGTTCCCCCACTTCCTGGATAGCCTTTGCGTTTCCTGTGCATTGAGCTCCCACTCGTGGGATGCTGAAGTCTGTCTGCTGAGCCAGTCTGCTTCCACATTGTCCTTCCCTGGTAGGTGTATGGCTAGCAGGTCTATTTTGAGTGGGATGGCCCATCTCCATATTTCCTGCGCTAGGTTGGACAGTGCGACAGATTGTGTTCCTCCCTGCTTGTTGATGTAGAACATCGTTGTTGTGTTGTCTGTTTGTATCAACACTCTCTGGTTGTACGTTTTTTTCTGGAATGCCTTCAGGGCAAGGAATACGGTCTTCAGTTCCAGGTAGTTGATGTGTCTGATCGCATCCGCTTGAGTCCAGACCCATCACTTTGAGTTTGTTCATGTGTGCTCCCCATCCCATCTGGGATGAGTCTGTGGTGATGGTCACCGTTGGGCTTGGTGGTGTTAAGGGCTTCCCCCTTGTTATTTTCTCCCAGTTCCACCATATAATCTCCTCCTGCACTGCGTGCGTTACAACCACTAGATCTTCCCAACTTCCTGTAGCCTGTGACCATTGCTGTTGCATGTACTGTGTGAACTTGCTTTTATTAGCCAGTTGTCGAGGTAAGGGTATACGTGAATCTCTTCTGTGCGCAGGTACGCTGCCACGGCTGCGAGGCATTTGGTGAACATCCTTGGTGTGGATTTTAGTCCGAAAGCTAGGGCTGTGAACTGGTAGTGTTCTTTGTTGATAGTAAATCTTAGTAGATGTTTGTGCTGTCTGTTCGTGGGGATGGGCAGGTAGGCATCTTTGAGGGCTAAGGTGGACATGAAGTCTCCGTCCCTTATCCGAGGAATTACCTCTTGGAGGGATGTCATTTTGAACTTTTGTGTCTTTATGTATTTGTTTAAGAACCTTAGGTCCAGGATGGGTCTTAGCGTTTCATCCACTTTTGGAACTAGGAGAAAGTGTGAGTACACTCCCTTGTTCCTTTCTCTGAATGGAACTGGTTCGATGGCCTGCTTCCGGAGGAGTTATTGTGATTCCTCTAGGAGTAGTGCTAGTTCTTTTGCTGAGTGCACCTTTCTTTTTGGTTATCTGTTTGGTGGCTTCTTTTCCAGTTCTATGCAGTATCCGAACTGTATGATGTTGAGTATCCATTTGTCTGTAGTTATCTTATTCCACTCCTGGAAGAAGTCCCTTACTCTGCCTCCTACTGGTGTTACATGTTCGCCGATGTTTGGTCCGTATAACTCCCCCTTGTTGATCTTGTTGTGCTACACCCTCGGAGGAGTCGTGTGGATGGGCATGCTTTGCGTGACGGAGTCACTTAGAGGTGGGCTGCTGGCCCCCCTCTTTTTGTCTGTCCTCGTCCATTCGCCCTCCCGCAAAAGTACTGGCCCCGAGACTAGTACTGCCAGGTTTGCTTTTGCTGCCCCTGCTGGGATTTGTTGTCGCCCTGGTGCGCCTGCTGGTATGTCTGGTGTGAAGTTCCCGGCTGGTTTCCTCCCCTTTTGGTTGGTCTCCGTGTCGGGGTACCCCTTCTCATCCCTCTGAATTGTAAGGCCCCATGGACCTTGCCGTTTCATTTTCTTTCTTGAGCTGGGTGAGTTTCTCATCCACTGATGCCCTGAACAGTGTCTCTCCATTGAAGGGAGTGCTTAGAATGTTGTTCTGCACTTCTGGCTTGAAGCCGGAGATCCTAAGCCAGGCCTGCGATTCCTATCATCAGAAGTCTGCTGGATGTGTGAGCCCCATCCAAGGCTGTTTTCAGGTAAGCATTTGCTATATTTTTACCCTCTTCCACCAGGTGCTTGAGCAGTTGCCCCATCTCATCCCAATGCTGGTACTAGTGTGTTCAGTAGGGCGTATGAGTTGGTCATGCACCTGTGTACTGCTGCATTTCTCTCTATTTTTCTCCCAGTCAGGTCCATTCTCCTAACTTTTTGTCTGGTGGTGGGTCTGATGTTGTTGGGACGTTAGCCCGCTTTCTGGCTGTTGCCACAATAATGGAGTCCGCTTTGACAGATCCCTGGATGTAAGGAGGATCCTGAGAAGAGTGTTCGTATTTTTTCTCAGTCCTCTGTGTCACAGACCTGCAGGTTGCCTTGTCATTGAATGCCTCCCTCCCTTGGTCCATGACATCTGAAGCATGGGGAGGAACGGAGTATTTGTTGAGTGGGGAGCAGGGTCTCCAAAAGGAAACATGCATTTGGCTTTTCCTCCTCCAATTTGACTCCATAGGCCGCTGCTGCATTTTTGAGGACCATGTTATAGGCCCCAATGTCATCTGGTGGCAAAGGCCTCGAAGGATAAGTCTCCACGGGCTCTTCCGGATTTTCAGAGTCGATATTCTGCCACTCCAGGTCTTGTGTCATTGAGGACGCCGAGCCAAGTTGTTCGCTGGTGATAGTCGCCTTCTTCCTCATAGTATAGGCCCTCTTTATCGAGGTGTTCCTGGGGCTCGGGAGTTTTCATTGGCACTTTGGCGTCAAACTCCTCTTCCTCTTCTATTTCGACGATAGTCGTCGGTACCTTCGACGGAATTCTGAACCTTTTCATTTTCTCGTCAAACTCCTTCCTTTGCAGGATGTTCTCCATTTCGGCCTCGAGCCTTCTCTTTTTTCTCTCCATCTCGGCGGCATGCTTGGTGTCAAGCATTTCGGCAGATCTCTTCGACTTAGCAGTCTACGTCGAAGCGACCTTCGGGTCCTTCTCCTTCGAAGTTGAGCAGTCCTTTTCGGGGACGTGCTTTAAAGACCTTGGCTTTTCGCCGGTCTTCCCGGCAGTTACGGCAGAATTTAAAGAGTGTTTTGTCCATTCCTGCGCTCAAGGTGCCCCCTGTGTGAGCATTCTCCGTTGGATGTCGAAGATCTCGAAGTTCTCCTCCTTCTTAGTCGTCCCGGTTTGGTGATCTTGTTCTTCGGTATCTTCTCCAATCTTTTCTGTGAAAGTTTCGCCTTTTTCCACTTCTTTTCTCCAAAAAACTCTGGCGCCTCTCTGAGAGGATCCAGACCCAACGGCGGAAAAAAGAATCTGAAGATGGCGCTCAAAGGTGGGAGCTTCCACAGGAAGCGTGCCGACGTGAGAGGAAGAACACCAAAAGGTGGGATGTCGACGCCCACCTAGGCTATGAAAAGAAAAAAGAAAAAAAGGGAGAAAAGACTATGATTCCGGACCAAACCACTAGACCGTGGAATAATGCACAGCATAGTGAATCCAGAAAGATTCACTCTGCAAAACCCTTAGATATCAAAGACCATTTGGCTGTTTTGCAGGACTTAAATGAAACATGGAGAAGTCTAAGCAACACAATACAGAAGCCAACGACCACTGAAGAAAAAGCACCAGTCCCACCAAGACCTGTCTGGATTCCAAAGATTGGGGATCTGGTCAGAGAGAAAATAGCGGATAAGAAGGAATTTGGGCCTTCTTACAGAAAACCAGTACCTGTGCTAACAATCCACGGATCAAGAACAGTTTACTGCCACCCCTTGCTGGAAGAAAGGAGAAATGGTTTGTGTCCATCGACGTGGTAAAACCACATCATGTGGCCGATAAGTAGTAGGCCCAGTGCACTCTAAATATGTAGAAGACAACCAAATCTTGCTACTATTCAAGAGGTTCAAACTGAGAGACTCATCACCTTAGAAGAATCTGCAGTAAGAAAAGAAGGACTATGCAACAAAGCCATTGAACTTGTGCCTCTTGAAACCCAAATAACAGTTTGTCAAGACACTCCTGTGTACAATGATATAGCATCTGACTATGCTAATATGACAAGGGATCAAGTAGCTTCAGTGATTTCAAGTAATCCGGATGCAAAAGCAACAATTGACAGAACTGCCTCTGGCTATTTCATCAACTTGGATACGTTTTCTGAGGATCTTAGTGAACCTGAAACAATACCAGCAAATAAAACTTTCAAGGAACAAGTAACAGAACTTTTTCACCTGCTTGCAAATACATCTCTGGTTTCACCAGGAGTTGAATTTTGGATTGTGTTAGGTGTACTTTTTCTCCTACTTTGGCTCATTCTTGTTTTCAGTTTGGGAAAGCGAATAGATGGAAAATATAGTAAAATGGACACAGCAAGTAAGAATATCATCTTGTTCCTGAAACCACACAAGTCATATCATTGTGAACAAAGAGACAAGTCATCTCATTGTGAACAAAGAGACCAGTCTTCAGTGAACATCACAGCTGTTCCCCTACCTGGTGGTATAGCATGGGACAGAACTGATTATGACATTTATGGTCCTGTAGAGCTGTTGAAGATTCCACACCAATTTAAAGTTTCCTTGAGTGACAGTTTCACCCAGCACATTTTCTGATGATTAGGACTTTGAGACTGTTAATAACATGATGGCAGACTTAGAAATGTCAGCAAAATTTACAAAACATGAGTACTTAGAAGGTTCAGATTATGAACAAATTTATTCTTTTAATCATTATGGTCATAATTATGTGCACAAATCTGCAAACCCTAGAAATGTTTTTACTTATAATCAATGGGAACATTGTCAAACGCCACCAAAGTGTAGTTCAAAAACATTTTATGAAAAATGTCCATACTTCTCAGGTTTTAATGTCACAAATCCAGAAACATTTTACTTTAAAAATGTTAATAAGACAGGAATGAAAAGTAGGTTGACTAATACTAAGCAAATTTATTCTGCAGCCTTTTATGCTCAATTGTCCACATTAGGTTTTGACTTTTGGAAAGACAACATTGAGACAAAAACTGTCTGGGGCACAAAAGACTGGCAGGTGCAAGGTTTAGAAGCCTTATTCAGCCTGCATCATCCCAGAACAAATAATGTTTTTAAAGGACACTGTTCAGACATCTTGTCTTGGCCTGGCTTAGATTAAAAAAAAAAAAAGGACTTAAACAAACCGTCCATACCTCAACCCACACCTGATAGTAATGGAACTACAAATGAGGAGGTAGACATAAAAAATATTTTACAACAAAACAGAACAGAACCAATCCTGAAGGGAAAAAATGGTTAATCTGGCCCACAGACACCAATAACTGTCAAGATAGATTCCTGAACAAGACAAGGGTTTAAAGTAACTAGGCCAGATCCAAGATATGTCCAGAGACAACACCCAGGGATAATAACATACAGTGTAGGAAAACTGTGCCTTGAGTGGCTACAAAAGTCTGCACTCCTAGATATAAAACATTTAACTTTACTTAAAGATGGCGTTGATGAGAGACTTCTTACAAGGACCTCGTAAACCATGTCATAAACGTTTCATATACGCCGGTATATATGCTGCTTATAATGAAGCATGGAAAATCACGCAAATGGAAACTGCAAAACGAATAGGAGAAATTGATCGCATTAATTTAGCGAAAGCTCTCTGTAGTTGACAATGGGTTAACGACTGTCATCCAGAATTTATACTTTGGACAGAATTGTATCCTCTGCCATAGACATAATGGAACAGTACTTGCTCAATTGCGTTCTATAATGCTGCTAGGCTGGACATTACAAAATCTTTGATCAGGCTATGTGCCTTGGCGTCTAATCACCACATCATTGTTTACTGGATATAACCAAATCTCTTTTGCACACAGGGGAGCAGATTATACAGTGCTGAGCACAGAAAAACTGGAAAGATAACCATTAACCGTTTCTGAGAAACCAGCCGTAGAATGGATAATACATGGCACAATCACGATGCCAGTGACGATTTTCCAGTTTCAGTATTGCTTGAAACAGAAACCAGCAGGTCTGTATGAAAGGTTGGGTAAAGAATACATAAAGTCGACCTGGGATTTAACATACACACAAATGTTGGAGTGGGGGAAAAGAAGTATATTGTGGTAAAAATTGCAAAAGCACACTGAGAGGTACACTTTTATGTCAAGAGTATTCATTTGCACGGAGTCTGCGATGGTTCCTCGACCAACTTATCCTGCCACCTGCAAGGTTCTCCGGCAGCGGTGACAGATCCAATTTTTAGGTAGCTTTCCAATGGGAGCTACAGAATGTTGAATGATCACAGCTGTTGCGGAATGATGCCAGGAATAGCCTCTCTCGTTAGTGTGTCAGCCAGGTTCACTTGTCTGCAAGTATTGTTTCCTAAAACTAATACAGACGGGGAGTTGCCGCTATGGCCTTCACTGAACATTTGATACTTTAAGCAGAATGAAAGCCATTCTTTTACAAAAAACTGTGCCACTGACCTCGTTCAAAGAGACGTATGATCTGCAAGTTGCAAGGTCTTCTGCAGAGATACATGCCCTATTATCAACGAACAGCCCCATACATTTCGCAGAAATGTTAGATCGTATCTTAAACATTTCTGATACTAGTGGTATTGTACATGTAACGAAGACTATTTTTTCGGGACTGTCAGCACGCTTTGAAGCAGTCCTAGGCATTTTTCCAAACTTCGTGCACTCTGTGTTCGGCGGCCTGCCTCTCAATTTGGGACTTGTAGCAAGGATACTATTTTTGTTCCTTCTGCTCCGATATGGCAAGTCCAGTCACCAGCGATACCCAGATCACCATGGAGAACACTCTTCTAGCAATGTAGTATAGTGAGCGCATAATACAGATTCTTGGCTTGGCTCGTTTGAGAGAGCTGAATACTACGTGGTTCCTATCATTTATGCCAATCTGGCAAGATTGCATCTTACCTGTTCTACAATGCCTGCTTTGTGGAGAGGAATGAGTGTTGAATATTTGTCTGACACTTCCATCAGCACTGCCAACGGATGTTGACGCTTTGCTTGGTTCGGTAACGGCTCAAGCATTGTATTGTCCCCAAGAGCTACCAATCCTGATGACGGCATTCTTTGAGGTCTCACCAGCAATTTCTGCGGACGGTGCGATACGTGGACCAACAGGCACACAGGTACCATCTATTGCCAACGCGACTGACGCTGACAGCGATGCTTCTCATCTGTGTACAATTGATCTACTTAATGAAGTGGTTCAACTTTCACCTACTGTGGAAGACTATTTCTTTGCCAGCTTAGAAGATTTAATGTTTTCTCCTGACACCGAGATTAACTTTTGAAATTAGCACACAGCGTTCTATCAACTTTGCATTCGACCTTTGTTTTTAACAACAACAAAAAAAAACACTTACTTTGGAACTCAATTTTCCTACGATTTGATTTTTTCCAAAACTGAACTTTGGCACAAAGTAATCTGCTTAAAGTAGAACTTATTCTTAGAGAACAATAATTCTTTGAATACTTCCTAGAAACCATATTAACCTTATCAACAAACCAAACTAGTTTATATATTCTGCTATGGGATGGTCTCGACCTTTTTCTTGTGTATTCAATAGCCATTTCATAAATGTCATTTTCATGATTCATTCAGTTAGCATTGCACATATACTTTATGCTTAAAATGAAATCATTGCTTTCAAATACGTAAAGTACAAATGCTCATTTTCCGTGTGCAACCATTTTAAATGCATTTTTATGTATTTTTGGGTGGGATTGTAAACACATGCTTTAGATAGGTTTTAAATGCTTAGAATTTACTAATGTCGAACATAATAAAGTGGATTAGGGGTTATACAGCATTTTAGGACCGAAGTGTAATTTTCCCGAGTCATGCCCTTATATAGGTATAAATCACCTTGTCCTTATATACGCATAGAAATCATAACCATATTTAGACATAGCTCATGCAGTCCAAATACAGGCATGGATACTTCCACTAATTCCGAAAAGCCACAACGATTTCTTGGAGAAAACTGCTTCAACAGTTAGGGACTTCCCCTTGTTTGAATATTGATTTGTCCAAGAACTCATGGAGTTTTCAGAGCAGCGCGATTCTTTGATGACGTTATGTCCAACTTTACGTCAAACCAGCCACCTTCAAGGTATAAATATGCCCACACTTGCCCCAGCAAAACACAGTGGTTTGGAGCAGTTAGACTATCTACTTGCCCGACACAGCTCGCTGCCGAAGGAAGCTGACCCTCCAGCTGACGCACTGAGAGACGCGGTCTTTTCTCATGCCGAGAAATCCAGCTCCAGTGTTTCCAAGCTCCCCTTGCGAGGTGTTGGGAGTCCCGAGACAGATAAGAGACCTCCTTTATTCTAAACCAAGGTACGGAGCTGATTAGACCCTAAGAGAAATCTTGGATAGATTCTTGGCAAAGAATACTAAACTTATGCTACACCTCACCTACTTCTTTCCTCATACTAGACTTAGGTTAGGTACATCAGGGTAGGCGTATTTTAGAAGCACCAGTTGAGTACTTTTAGTAACTATTCATGTATGTATGTATTTTATGGCTTAGAAACCATACCATGATAATACAGTATTTTATAATATTCTTCTTGCTGTACGTATAAGCAGCGAGTATTGAGATTGTCGCAGTTCATTTCTTCTGCATGAGAAAGAAGACTGTTCAATAAGGAAAATCCGCATTACCAATATGCATCTGTTCTTGGCATGTAGAGCTGCAGATTCACTTTTACACTTTTGCAATAGATCGCCACCTGGTGTTGGGCTCAGATGATTGCAGGCTGTTGTCTTCTTGGAAGAAGTCTTTGTAGTCACGAGATAAGTGACTCCTGCCTTGGACAATACTGCGCATGGTCATCGACTCCATCCTCAGATTGTTTTTCGCCAAGATGGGAAATGGTGGAGTTGGTAGAAGTAAAGAGAAAGGATGTCCATGTGTGTGCATCTAAGTAAGATGAGTAATGGAACGGATACAAGTCCCGGGGAGGTGGGAGGGCGTGTACGAATCTGCAGATCTACATGCCAAGAACAGATGCATACTGATAAGTAGCATTTTCCGTTCGAGGCATATGAGCTGCAGATCGTACACTTTTGCAACTATTGTGCAGCAGTATCTCCCCTAGCGGTGGTCGCTTGTATCCGTTGCAGCATACTGAAATAGTGTTTTAAGGACAGCTTGGCCTACTGCAGCTTGCTGCTTGGCTTGCACATCAACACAATAGTGTTTAGTGAAGGTGTGTATTGTAGACCAAGTTGTTGCCTTGCATATGTCCTCTAGTGGTATATTTCCTAAGAAAGCCATAGAGGCTCCTAGTTTGAGAGGAGTGTGCTCTAGAGGAACCGTTAGTGTAAGTTTAGCTTTTTGATAGCATATTTGTATACACTTCACAATCCATCTGGCAATTCCTCCTTTAGAGATGGGATTGCCCTTGTGTGGGGGAGAGAAACATACAAATAGTTGTTTTGTCTTTCTGAAGGATTTAGTCCTGTCTGTGTAGTATAACAGAGCTCTTCTAAGGTGTGTAAGGCCCTTTCTGCAACAGAGTCCGGTTTTTGGAAAAACACTGGTAGCTCTACTGATTGGTTAAGGTGAAAAGGAGTAATAACATTTGGCAGGAATTTAGGATTGGGCCTAAGAACCACTTTGTTAGGATGTATCTGGAAAAATGGTTCTTGTATTGTGAATGTCACGAGTACTTCGTTTTCCCCCACAATGTATACATTTGCATTATTTCTAAAGTCCTTGAGGTATTTAATGACATGCATAAAGGTGTTCATGATTTGTAAATAGCAATGCTTGTTGACATCTTAGTAATTCTGGTGGTTTGCATGCCCCAATGCTAGTTTTTCATGCTGGTTCGTTGTGGCTATAATGAATATTCATGAACCTAACACGTGTATCAGGTACGCTAACTGGAGCCAAGCAGCACATGGAAGTGAGAGCCTATAAAAGGCTCACCGGCAAACAGAAAGACGCTTCGCTTCAGAGTTTCGGTGTCTCTTCAAGCGCTCCAGGACTTGGCTTCCCTTTATCTCCTCACATCCATCCCGACCCAGTTCCCTTCCCCGCTCCGCTTACCTATTTCCCTCCTTTCTCTCTCGAACCTCAAGCGGCTGAGAGTTCTTCTCCGCGCAGCGGTCCGCTCCTGCGAGCCCTCCGCTGCAGCCTGACTTCCGGTTTCCTCGTCTGAGCCCTTTGCAGATCAGACCCATCAACGAGGCTCAGCTATTCCGGTTTCGTCGGAGCATTTGGCACAACGGACTCATCAAGAAGGTTTGGCAATTCCGGTTTCCGTCTTCCAAAAGACAGAAAAACTTTAACGCTTCCCCAAAAACAAACCTTGGCAAAAACAATTATCGGACCGAGTTGCATTGGATAGAAAATAAACACATATAAAGAGATTATTTACAGAACTGAAAGAACGAAAAGATCAGAGTATTCTTATTGTTTTAAAAGCATTTTTCAGGAATTATAAGTAGCAGTGAAACCTAACTGTAAACCGAATATCACTTTGGTTAAAAGATATTTGTACAAGTCAAGACACATTGGTTTTAGAGAGCTGTCTCTTCTTGCGTTTGTTTCTTTTTAATTACAGAATCCAGTTGAAGGCAAGACTATTTGTATGCAAGGTAGGAAGACTCAGTTCACTGCATGATTTTTGAACCAAGTTCTACTAACAAGTTTAAAAGGTTCTGTGCAAAGCTTCCTTGTGTTTTAAACTCATGATTTTTGTATTTATGTTTAAAGTTGAATTATTATTGCACTGAGAATTCAAAAATCCTTGCAACAACCAAGTATAGGAATGATTTTCTTAGCTATGGTATGTATGCTGATAAATCCTGAATATATGATTTAGAGGTGAATGGTGAAACTGTTCCTAATTACATTTTTTTCAATCTGCTTGATTATTGGAAATATCTACAGCATTCGAGAAATACAACTGCATTGAGAGAAAACCCAGAATACTTCACGAGAAACACCGACAGTCATCTCAAGAAGAGATCCTGTGTTTATTTGTTTGTTTCTCCCTCCACTTCCCCTTCCCTTTGGGGGCTAACTGGTTGCGTTAAGAGTACTATTCCTTGTCATGCCGATTAGCTCTGGAAGGTATTGGGACTAGTCATCTTCAAGACGGAAATACCTGGAGCCTTGTGGAAGCACGCTTAACAGTGAATGCTTGTATTTCACTAACTCCTGAGAGAGGTGATGGAAACAAGGAAAGCAACTCTCCATGTTCGAAATTGCAATTCACTCGTGTAAAGGTTCAAAAGGGGGTCCCATAAGTCTTGTAAGTACCACGTTTAGGTTCCATACTGGAGCAGGTGGTAACCTAGGTGCGATTAGTTTTAATCCTTCCATAAATGCTTTAATTGCAGGTACTCTAAAGAGAGATAGATGTTGCCTATTCTGTAAATAGGCTGCAATTGCTGCCAGATGCAGGCGTATGGAAGAAGAAGCCAAATTGGACCTTTGTAGGTGTAGAAGGTAGCAAATAATATTTTGGATGGAAACATCCAGTGGATCAATGTGATTATTGTTACAATATATTGCAAATCTTTTCCACTTAGCGGCATAACATGCCCTGGTAGTGGGTCTCCTAGCATCTTTAATTATGTTCATACAGTCTGGTGGTAGGTTTAAGTAACCGAACTCTAAGACGTCAGGAGCCAGATCGCCAAATTCAGTTGGCTTGGTTCTGGGTGTCTTATTTCTCCATGGTTCTGTGTTAACAGGGATGGCATGAGCCGTAATTTTTTATGTAGAACCAGTGAGAGATCTAGTAGTGTGGTGAACCACGGCTGATGTGCCCATGTGGGAGCAACTAGTATCAGTTTGAGAGACTGTTGTCTGAGCTTGCGTACTACTAATGGAATGAGTGGGAGAGGCGGAAAAGCGTACGCAAATCTGCCTGACCAATTCATCCATATCGCATTCCCCTCCGACCGTGGGTGTGGAAACCTGGCGGCAAAGGTTGGGCATTTTGCATTTTCGTGGGTGGCAAACAGATCTATCGGTGGATGTCCCCACCTTTGGAAGATCTCCCATTCGTGAATCTGTTGTGACTGACGACTCAACAGATCTGCTATCTGATTGTGAATTCCTGGAAGGTGTTCTACTGTCAGGTGTATGTTTTGAGGAATGGCCCATCTCCAAATGTTCTGTGCAAGTTGGGACAGTTGCAGAGAGTGTGTCCCCCCTGTTTTTGTATATAATACATGGCTGTCATATTGTCTGTCCGGCGCCGGACTCTAGCTTTCATTCTTAATTTTTAGAACCGGAAGTTTTCGGAGTCTAAGCTTTTGGATCCGGTACAGTTTTTGGCTTCGGCACCGCTGTGTCTTTTGGCTTCGGTGTCGAAGAGTCCTTCCGGTGTCGAAGAGTCCTTCCGGTGTCGAAGAGTCCTTCCGGTGTCGAAGAGTCCTTCCGGTGTCGAAGAGTCCTTCCGGTGTCGAAGAGTCCTTCCGGTGTCGAAGGATGTTTCGGTGCCAATGGAGGAGGTGGAAATGGCACATGTGTTTTTTTCGGTGCCGAAGCACGGGAAGGCGTAGTCTTTTTCAACGGAGCTGAGCCCGAAGGCTGGGCGTCTGAGGGTAGATTTCAGTCTCAACTGGGGGAAATGGGCGGAGTGCCGACTGCTACCTTTGGCTTGGGTAGTGTATGTTGTGCAGGAGCAGGGGTACCCACGGGCTGCAGAGATGGAATCGAGTCATCTGAGTCCTCTGCCCCCGATATGATCTGGAGATCAGGCGAGTCTTCCTCAGCGACGAGTGGAGCCTCGTCCTCTGAGATATCTTAGAGTGGATCTTCGTCTCCGGAGACGTCCTCTCCGACGACCTCCTCCTCAAAGATGGCCTCCGGCGCTGGCGCTGATCTCATGTCGACGGGCCCTCCGATCCCGAATGGTCTTTTTCGATCGGAAGGAGGCACAGGCCAACTCGTCGTGTTCCGGCAAAAGACAGAGGTTGCAGACCTCGTGATGGTCGCTATGAGGGAATTTTGCTCGACATAACGGGCATCTCTTGAATGGATTTAGGTCCATGAGGCGTAGGCCGTACGGCTCCGATAGGCCCAACGGCCAACGTCGACGCACCAGAGTGTAGCTGGTGATGTCAAAA
The DNA here is from genome assembly GCF_964263255.1 of Lissotriton vulgaris. Lineage (NCBI taxonomy): Eukaryota > Metazoa > Chordata > Amphibia > Caudata > Salamandridae > Lissotriton > Lissotriton vulgaris. The sequence goes on from NC_141695.1 coordinate 904,384,631, forward strand.
AGTATATTCGATGCCAAAAAATGTTTTTATAAAGTTTCACGCTTCGAAGTTGCTGGAAAAGTCTTTTCTAGCCGGAGCGGAAAACTTTCATCCGAACCCAATGGCGGAAAAAAAACAATCTGAGAATGGAGTCGATGACCATGCGCAGTATTGTCCAAGGGAGGAGTCACCTATCTCGTGATACAAAGACTTCTTCCAAGAAGACAACAACCTGCAATCATCCGAGCCCAACACCAGGTGGCGATCTTTTGCAAAAGTGTACGATCTGCAGCTCATATGCCTCGAACATACTTTTATTGAAAACGCCCGTCTCTCTATTTCTCTGCACCTCTGATGAAACGAAGCATGCACGATTGTCTGAGTAAAATATCTATCTATTGTTTCCACGACTCTGAAGATACGTTTTACCTTAAGGAACGAAAGTTGTGTTTTACCTTAAGGAACGAAAGTTGTCATGTTTATGCGGTTGTCAGAAACTAATCCCTTCTTGTTTATTCGAGAAAGTTTCTAGTGACCTCTGAGCTAGCTGGCACTCACAATTAAGTCTAATATATTCAATAGAGACCTAGTCGACTTAAGTCCTACGTCACATCCATAGGATGCGCAGAGCCTATTGGGAATATAGAAACTACACTACAGCCCTAGTAATGGCAGACTGTCCATTGCGCCAAAGCAGTGTCACCACATCCCTGGAGTTGAACGGGGGTGGGGGCACCAGGTTTTACTATTGACAGAGAGCAAAGCACGTCCTGCCTGCAGTAAGCAGCCAGGACAATGGCGGCCAGTTCTTTCCAATGCAATACATCTCACATTGAAATGCGAGACCTATTGCATTGCAAATATTTTTTTCATTTTTCTGCCGGCCCGGGCCTCCATGTACTGCTGCTGCCACCCACCGGAGATAAATTATAGTACAGTGTCCTCCCTGACCGTGCTCGTGTTGCTGCCCCGTTTTGTGTAGAAGTGGTACCGGTGGGGGTAAATGTGTCCAGTCATTGTGAGAGCAGAGCTAATGAGTGTCTTGAAGACTCTCAGACAAGCGGAGCCACCATTCCAAGAAGAGTAGACTTCAGTCACATCAGTAGCAGCTGTCTGCAGTCATTGTGACTCTGACACTTCAGTGGCAGTTCGAGTTAGAAGGCTTTATTTTCCAGCTGCAGCACAGAGCTGTGATTGTGAGACTTGGTAAGTAAGGTAAAAACTTAAGTGATTATAATCTTTCTTCTGGAAAGAGGTCAGAGTTTTCTTTGACAAGCATTTGTGACTAACCATGTACTAGCACAGAGGGTTAATATCCTACTGTAAAGAACACGTAAGGATAAGCAGTGAGTTACTGCTTCTATCAGCGATCCTTTAGTTACTAGGGGGGTGGAGGGTACAGCTCTGTGTATTTAGAATTAACATGGGTTTAAAACCTCCTGCTGTTGCATTCCTCGTGTGCCCTGGTGTTTTCAGACAACTATAAAAATGTCAACTATTGAATAAAGTTCCTGTTGGAACAAGATCAATTGTTTTCTCTAGTTGCAGTTTTCACTAATCATAAAAGTAGTGCACAAAGTTAATGTGTCTGCTGCAAAGAACGTGTACCATGCAAATGACAGAACTGCATTTTATGTGGATAGCTCCGTAGGTTGCAGCTTTTGTCACAAAGATCCTTTTGTTACTTGACGTTCATAAGTTACAACCTTAATATAGCACAGTTACATATGGACTGTCATCAAAGAGCTGCACTCTTAAGATCTGGCTCTTCTCCTTGATCTAGCCCACTCGGTATCCCCCTGAGCTTCACTGAACCTCACAAGATGTTGTCTTCAGCGCCGGGACACCTCCGTCGGAGGTAGCTCGCGCTCTACAAACTTCTAAATAATAAATTCAAACTGCATGGTGTATAGCTAAGAATGTCACCCACCCCTCAGACTTTCATTATTGCAAGGTTTATAAAAAGGGTTAGTTTGGGTAGAAAGACATTGTTCTTGTAAAGCCGACCCAAACCACTGTGGTACGTTTTAAATCCATAGTTGGGATTCCCTAGAGCAAACAGTCTTAAAATATACTTAGGCTGTGGGGTTTTAGGTTTAAACCTATAACAACTGATAAAACCCCACTGAAAGAAAAATAGCCCTCACCGGTGAAAACATATAAACACTGAAAAAACACCTGCACAACCACAAATTAAATGCCATTCAAAGAAAGGAAAAAGAAAGTGAAAGAGTAATTTTGTTCTTACTGAAGGGGTCAATAAGATGTAACTTTGTTATAGAAGCTAGCAGTAAGAAAGTCTGGCTAACATTATTCTGCTTGAGTTTTGTTCTTTAGGGATGCCACTAAAATATTGTTTCTTCTTCCTTTTACTTTTTTCAGTTTTATGGCCTTTGGTGTAAAGATGCAAGGTTTAGTTTCATGTTTTAGGTCTAGTTTAATTATTTTTTAAACTGTAGAGAATCAGGACATATCAAACTCATATTTGATATTTTGGCTGCATTTGATTCTTTCACTGATAGGTAAAATGGCTAGTTTCATAAAAAATCTTTTCTAATATGGGTCATCACATTTACCCACAGAGAATGGGTAAAAACCCTTAATACATCAGACCATAGTTTCTATTGGGTCAGTATTGAAAGTAGGTGAATTGCCAACACCTAAGGCTTTAAACATTAAATGCAAGGTATATTGATATGTATATATATCACCAAGCATCAGGGATAGTGATGAAAACGTGACACCAGACTTTTGGAAAACATGGAACGCAGTGTCACTTGTTATGCTCTGCAAAAAAGGTTCTTTCCAAGTTCAACAAAGATTGGAGTGATATTGTTTGTATTTGCAGTGATTCAGCTACGTATATAAAAAAATTGTGTGATGACCTGTCAAAATTGATGCCCGAGCTGAAGTGAAGAGATCCTTGCCACTTGTTAGATGGTATGCTGAAAGCATCTTTACAATCTTCAGAGTTAATGAGGGATGCTATTGACTTTTTAGTCCATTCTGGTGCACTGTTTTCCTATGCCCAGGAACTAAAACGCAAATATTTATCATTTCGTGCTTTATGTGGCATCAAAGAAAGAGTCATCCCAACTGTGTCCCTTAGCTGACGGTTCTCAGCCCAAGGGGCTATTAATGTTGAGAGGGCCTTTTCACAAGAGCTTACAAGGGAAGGAAAGTGTGAGCGCACATGATCAAAGACTCACTGAAGTAGTATTGTATGGTGTACTACAATAAGATTAATTTGCAAAAATCTCTTTGGACCTCATATACACTGTACGTACACTGTCTATATACCATGTTCTTTCAGTGCAGATAGCAAGCAATGATAAAAGCAAAACATTCTATAAACACCGGAAAAACACTTTTTCTGTTGTTTTTAGTGGCGTGAAAATGTGTAACCACTGATAACAACTGTTTTTTAAAATATTGAAAACACTGAAAAAACCCCACCAGAATTTACCAAAAATAGAAACTGAAAACAGGACAGCCTAAATATACTGAATACTAGTATGGATAGTATGTGATTCCTACACCTTGTATTCCTCATTGTCTCATGTAACATGTCCTATAGACTGATTTACACCAGTGCACTATTTTATGCGCTCGCCACAGGCATGGTGAAGCAGTCATCCCAGGCGATCTTTGAAAGCACGGCGCAGCTCATGGTGGTGGCAGTGGGCACCCAGTGGGGGAGCTGCATGAATACCTGCGCTGGGAGTGAGTGTTGGGGCCTGAATTTCTGAATTAGCAATTGCATGCTGTTGACTCTGGCAGAGTTTGGTTGCGCTGTTGCCGTCAGAGTGTTTGTCGCACCTAGGTACTGTTGTACATGTGCAGGTTGAAGGTGTGATTTTGGGTAATTCAGTGAAAATCCTAGACTGTAGGAGGTGAATCGTGAGGGACATGTGGCTGGCACATTGCTGGGCTGACTTTGCCTTGACAAGCCAGTCGTCCAGATAAGGATAGACATGGATGTGTTGTCTCTGAAGGTGTGCAGCCACTGTCGCCAAGCACTTGGTGAACACTCTGGGGGCAGTAGTGACCCTAAAAGGCAGGACCTTGAACTGGTAATGCGGATTGTTGATGGTGAACCTGAGATATTTCCTGTGTCCTGGGTGAATGGGAATGGGGAAATATGCGTCCTTTAGGTCTAGGGTTGCTAGGAAGTCCCCCTGACTGAGCAATGGTAGAACTTGCTGTAAAGTCAGCATGTGAAAATGTTCTGACAAGATGTACTGGTTTAGGGGTCTGAGGTCTAGAATGGGCCGGAGAGACCCGTCCTTTTTTGGGATTAAGAAGTACAGTGAGTACACCCCTGTACCCTGCTGTTCTAAAGGCACGAGTTCTATGGCCCCTTTTTGCAGCATGCAGATTACTTCTTGCTACAATAAGTGCATGTGCTCTGCGGACATAGGTCGGTGCCTGGGGTGTATGTTGGGTGGAGTGGAGGTTAGTTCCAGACAATAGCCGTATTGGATAAGTTGTCTCACCCACCTGTCTGTGGTAATGCCTTCCCAGACCGTCAGGAACTGCTGAAGTCTTCCCCCGACCGGTGTTATATGGTCTGGGGCAGTGACAAGACGTCGCTGCTTATTAGTGGCGGAGGATCTGGCATTATTATTTCCACGTCCTCTGCCTTTGGTGCTGTTCCCATGATATCCACCCCTATTGGTCTTGTGATAGGTGGTCTGCGTGCTCCCCTTATTGTATTGGGCTTGCTGTGATGCTTGACCTCTAGAGGCTCCCCTGTTACCGGAGCGACGAAAGGAACCACCCCTGAACTGTTGCGACTGCAGAGCCCCCATGGATATTGCTGTCTTAGTGTCTTTTTTAATCTTTTCAAGGGTCGTGTCTACATCAGGACCAAAGAGAAAGTCAGGGTTAACCGGCTGATTGAGTAAAAATGTTTGGATCTCTGGCTTAAAGCCAGAGATGCGTAGCCAGGCATGCCTTCTAAGCATCACACTCGTGTTGATGGCCCTAGCTGCTGTGTCTGCTGCATCGAGCGCACACTTGATGGATGCATTTGAAATTAACTTTCCCTCCTGTATCAGCATTTCTGCTCCCTCCTTATAAGCATCAGGCAGGTGTTGTAGTAGCTGCTCTAACGTGTCGTAATGAGCCCTATCATATCTGGCTAATAGGGCCTGTGTATTTGAGATCCTCCAAATATTAGCCGCTTGAGCCGCTACTCGTTTGCCAGAAGCTTCTAAGATTTTGGATTCTTTGTCCGGAGGAGGAGCATCACCACTTGTCTGAGAGTTCGCTCTCTTACGAGCATTAGCCACCACTAGGGAGTCCAACGGGAGCTGTCCCTTGATGTACGTAGGGTCAACAGGCGCAGGCCGGTACTTCCGTTCAATCCTGGGGATAACAACCCTTGCCCTGGAGGTCTCCTTGAAAATGTCAGTAGCATGTTTGAGGACACCCTTTAGCATAGGCAACGTCTTCACTGATCTTTCTGAAGTTGAGAAAGTATCAAACAAAAAGTCTTCCTACACTGGGTCAGCGTGCATTTCCACGTCATGGTTATTGGCTGCCCTTTCAAGTAGTGCGTTAAACGCAGCAGTGTCTTCAGTAGGCGAGGTCTTGACGGTATAGGACTGAGTGTCAGGCGTGGTGTGTGGCTCACCAGGGTCAACAGGGTCAGTCCAGGGTTGAGGTTCCTCTTGATCTGCTTCAGCAGGATAAGTAAATTCATCCTCATTGTATCCCTCCCCCACATCCTCATTGGTGCGTGTGGGAGAATAGGCATATTCTTGACCATAGGACTCCACAGGTTCAAAAAGAACAGATGAGGTGGCAGAATCCCTTTTCCTTTTGAGAGAGATTTTGTATGACTTCAACTGAGTTTCTGGGACGATTTTCCGTTTGTAAATAGTGAGCCTGCCAGAATCTGAGTCTATGAACAGTTTTGACTGATTGTCATATGAGGGTGCTTGGAACACCACATCGCTCGAGTCGTCATTGACGGCTCAGATGGCCTCTGCGTCGTCTCCTACCTCGACAACGTCTTCCTCATGGATGTAGTCTTCTTCTTCCACATCATAGTTCGAGTCGTGCTCCGACGCAGGGTCAGACTGCTGGTCAGAATACTCTTCATCAACACCCTCGTCGTCATCAGCCTCGAAGATGTTCTCCGGGTCTGGCACAGTCTTTTGCGCCGACTGTCTTGCGGCGGGTCGAAGCGTCTTCTTTGGCCGGAACTTGGAACAAGCCATGCAGCTGGCTTCGTCGTGGTCCGGGGATAGGCATTTATTGCACACAGGGTGCACGTCAATGTGAGGGTGTTTTGAGTTGCAGACGGGGCATCGCTTGAACGGGCTCCGTTCCATCGTCGATTGTCGTCTGGGCCTTCGGTGTCGAAAAGGCAAACTGCCTTCGACGTCCTGTTCGAAGAACTGGTTTAAGTACGAGGCACTGAACAAACACAATACCGACGCCCGAAGGTCTTTTGGCCTGGCAAAAACTGTTTTTATATCGATTTCGAACTTGAGTCAAGAAATTACATCTGAACCCAATGGCGGAAAAAAACAAAAACTATCTGAAGATGAAGAGGATGCGCATGCGCACTGTAGTCCAGGGGAGGAGCCACCTATCTTGTGATACTTCGAAGACTCTTCCAGGACAACAATGTGCAATCATCCGGACCCAACACTAGGCGGAGATCTATGCACAGATATGAATTCATCAGCCCACATGCCTCGAACATTGTATCGCTGTTCAATCCATGACAGCACAACAACCAAAATGTCCTGTATGGCTAAACACTTACAAGGTCCCGAATGCTAGACCTATTGGCTAATCCAATGCTTGTTATCTTTGGAGCCCAAATGTTTCGGAATTGAAGGGGTATCATCTCGGCTCAAGCCCAAAGGCTTTACTTGCTGTTTCGGTGCTGAGCTGGAGTGCAGGTGTTGAAATCAGTCTTGGTGGCTACCACAGCCAGGCGGCAGTGGTTGCCCAATAGCCTTTTGTTTGGTGCAGTTTTGGCTGGCAAAGGGGCTTTATTACTCATGGCACCCTGTCCAGCTGGAATGTCTTGCGCTGCTTCCATCTCATCTTGCTCAATATCTTCTCCGAAGATATCAAGGGTGTCCTTGATACTCTGCATGTCTCTTCTTCGAGCGCAAAGGTCCTGAAGTCTTTTTGGATCTGAACGATTGCCAAGCATCGCAGTCTTCGTCTTTAGGCTCCGGCAGAGAAATAGGTTACAGACCTTGTGAAGGTCGGTGCGTTGGTATTTGGAATGGCACGGAGGACAGAATTGAAATGGCGTCCGTTCCATCGGAAGAAGACTATGATGAATCTTCTAGTGGAAGTAGATAGAGGAAAATTAGCTAGGCCCGCAGGCCGCGGTTAGAGTTCCTGATTGGATAATGAAAGTTTTCCGAATTTGTCGACACGCAGGTGGAAACGCTTTCAAAAACAATACAGACGAGGGTAAGTTAATTGCATACCGCAGGGCTCCCGACTGACCATTTTGAAACAGAGCGCTGCAATACACGCCCGAACCCAATGGTAGAAAGAAAACAAACTAACAATGGAGTCAACGCCCATGCACATTATCACCAAAAGTAGGAATCCCCTACTCTTGTGACCGGAAAAGACTTCTTTGAAGAAAAACTTGAAAACATCTGCATATAACACTAGATGGCAGGAGTATGCAAAGCATGTGAATCTACAGCACACCTGCCTCGAACATTTGCATTTCAGCCGTGTTTTTCCCAGCTTATGTTTTGGTATTACTTCACTTATGCTGTCGCTATCACTATAAAACTCCCCTTTTTCGAGGTTTTGTTAGATTCTTTCGATATTCTCTATGCGATCTCTGGAACATTGTGTCCTGCATCTGAACCCACCACAGTAAAAAAAGAATCTGTAGATGCCAAGCACGCACAGGGACTTTGTAGATATGCATCACACATAAGAGGAAAGACAGACAAATGGTCGAACATCTGAGGGAGCGGAAAAGAGGGGTTGAAGAATAATTCTGGAGCCAAACCCTAGATCTTAAATAGTGCAAAGCGTGCAAATACAGAAAAGATAATGCTTCAAACCCATCCATACAGGCAATTGTTATGCATATGAAATTATAGCTATGCTGCTTTATCAAATGGTTATGGGTGACCCACATTAAAAATTGACTTTTTGTATTAGGCTAATCCTTTGTTTAGAATTCAAGCATCAATTAAATGCCTGAGGCGAAACAGCAATTCCAAGTTGACACTCAGCACACATATCACATTTTTTAAACAATACCTAGGCATTTTTAAAAATATATATATATTTTGATGGTCAACATGCTTCTCCACCCAACTCTGAAACCTTTGAACTATGCCTTTTTTAATCGATTGTCCTGACCTTGGATCTATCTTATTGATCACTTGGCTCCATCCTACATATTGACGCCATCCTTCAACTCCCAAATACATTAGAAACTAAGCTATCGATTCTGTGTCCTAACTAAAAGGGCAGAAAAAGAATGCAAATATGGCACCAAACTAATGCGGATTGTGCTTTTACGCTCCATGTCATCGCAACTTAACCACAGGACAAGGTCTTATTAACATCAAAAACAAAAGTTCCCCAGCTGGGGGACACAAGTTCTTGAACGCAACGATCAGATGACAAAGTGCACAGCATGTACATTTATAAAAGGTTCACAAGGCAAAACCAGTTATATTCTTGAATCAAACGCAGGATGACAACTCTAGAGGTTATGTCAAACAAACCCAAAAAGTGGAGAAGGAAATATCATGCTAAACAATTACTTGAACTTGATCATATGTGCTTTATACATGATCTGCCAAATATGATCACTTTAGGTTCCCATATCGGAAGAACGGTTTTAACTTGTTTACCCCCTTCTACAAGTACCATTTCACTTCAAATGCCACGTACCAGTCATCAGGTTTCACAGCATCAGGGTCTGGGATTTTGGCCCTCTCATCCCAATCCTCAGGCTTTTGGTCCTCTGGGTCCTCGATCTCTTTAGGTGGATTTACAGGTGGGGTCATGTCGTTTAACAAGTTGCCCCGATTTACAACTGTCTGATCGATGAGGATTTCAAAACTGTTATCTGGATTCAAAACTATCAAAAAGAAGAAAGGTAACCGAGGACTTAATCTCAGAGACTTAAGAACCAACAAAACAGTTCTTTCAGGTAAGCAAGAGAGGTTTACAAACCAAAGCTTCCACCACATCTGCACCTACCTCCCAAGATGCAAACCTACAGCATGTTTAGAATGACAACTTGAGATGTTTTTTATACCAGCAAAACAATGAGTCTATAGAAGGCCTTGCACATTGATTTTTCCACAATAACTTCTTTGGAAAAACCACTCAGTTTAGATTTACTAGTGAATGTTGGTAGCTTCAAAAGTACGCTGGCATTGGCAAATTCAACACTGGTGGTTGGCAAACTTGAAATGGTAGACAACATGGAGGACATCTTGGAAATATAGAACATAATTTTTGAAGACGGGCATATATTTTCGATTTTACTTTCAGTAGGCAGTTGCCAAAGTCAAACCATTTGCAGCCCCACACAGCAACATTGAAAGCAAGGCAAATGATATAGAAAATCTACAATTTAAGTGCTACAAAACATTTGGGTTTGTATTTTGCCTGCTAGAACATTCTGATTTTCTTTGTGTATTCAAGTTTAACTGATCTTTATACTTAACTGGTTGTAAATGTCCTATAATTCTTAAAAATCTTGCACTGGCTTGACACAGTTTTACTAGGTCAGGTTACATTGAAGTTCTAGTCTCAGCGATCTCCTAGATAAGTCTTAACTGGTTGACTTGCCAGTTAGGAAGGGCCAAGGAGGCAAGTGCCTAAAGGAAGTTGTTGCTCAGTTATTCAATGAGGGTGAAATGTAATTCTTGGCTATCAGGCAAAATAGAGCTGTATTTTTTAAAAATATGATTAGTGCTATAGAAACCATATCTAATGCTTAAAAACATTCTCAGACTGAAGCAGGCTGGTCCCACTTTGTTAACGTTCCCTCACCTAGGGTATAGAGATGAGCCTTCTTATCTGAGAAGTATGCCTTGAGGTCAGCATCTGGACGCTTGGCATGTTTTTCTTCATACTCCCCAGTTTTGGGGTTCTTGTGCCTGAAGATGAAGTGAAGCTTGTAATCCTCTCCACACTTATCAGGACCAAACATGATCGTGTATGGGGTCTTATCCTGGAACTGATCCTGTAAAATAAAACATTAACAGTTAGTAAAATAAAGTAATAGATAAGAGCCCTTCAAGTGTTCACCAGATCCCGATCACCTAGTAATAGTTGGCAACATTTTTTTATTTTAGAATACTTTTGCAACAAGAGGAAACGAGGATTGGCAAAGCCAATAGGTCTAGTTTATGCTAGAGCAATTGGCTTTGCCAATGTGTTTTAGCCATGTGGTAGAGCAGTGTAGAGCAGTGTGGAGTAGTGTGTGTGGAGTGGAATGGAGTAGTGTGTGTTGAGTGGAATGGAGTAGTGTGGTAGAGCAAAGAAGTGGCGTACCGCTGAGTATGCATGGTAGCGCACGTCCATTACAGACAACACATTTTCAATTGAAATTACCATTAGATTTGCACTGACATACAGTTTTGCTGATAAAACGATACAGCAGTTTGTTTTGATCGTATTAAACTATTTGATTCTACCACACTTCAAAATTACCAAAACAAATATTCATTTGTGTTTTTCAAATTCTGATAAGTTTGTACAGTTAATTTACTGGCATTTAAATTGTGTGTGCTAAAAATAAAAATCCTACAGCCTTTCCCTTTCAAACGCTAATACCCAGCAAGTTTACTACCTAAATCCTCTTACTTTGCAGTAAGAGAAAGAAAAGCAAATACCAACCTTCCCTGGAAGGCAGAACCTAATATCGGACCTGTCTTTGAATGCACAGCAGTATGACAAGACCAAAAGGAATTTTAAAGGCTTGTGTTTTGCTCCTTCACTTCAGATGTCCAGGGTGGTTATTTTCGGAGGGCTTCAGCCTCCCATTCCCCTACTTCCAGACCTAGGGCATGGCCGTGAAATTGTGGAAGAGGTGTGCTTAAGTTATGGTATTAGTAAAGAGCACTGGCGAAAACTGACACGCTCGTAGACCGAACATTGTTCTTCACATGCATGCAAGATTGATAAACTGATAGTGGCAGAGAGAAGTAGAATTAGTCAAGCACGAAGATATGAGGCAGGAAACCTTTTCCAAGTAACACAGCACGTTTACTGCTTCCTGAACTAGCATACAAGGGAGGCCACTGAAAACACAGCACGTTTACTGCTTCCTGAACTAGCATACAAGGGAGGCCACTGAAAACACATGCACTCTTATGGAGTGTCTCATAAAGAAGAAAAAAATTCCCAGAAAGCAAGCACTTGAAGAATACAAGTAGTCAGTAAGAAGTGTTAAACAGGCAATGCTCCATGGGAGGGACAGACATGATGGACATATCCAAGAAGCTGGCTCTATATATACTACATCAAAATGAGGTATAGTGTGTATAAAGTCCAAATGTCCCCAGAAGTAGCAGAGGTTAAAGTTAGATAGAACCTTACTCTCTAATAATAGTAGCTTGGTCGAGCAGTAAGGCAGTATCAGAGGACAGTGTTTAGCAATTGATGTACCCACTCAGTCAGCATATGAATTCACACACAAGAACTGAACTCTAGGCCAATTGTTGTATACAAATATACTGTTTATTTTTAGAACCAATTCAATAGAAATTGTACTTAGTTTGATTTACAGGGGAGCAGTAGAATGCAATACTGGGCAAATACAGTACATTGTAATGAATAGGCTTTTTCAGTAATTAGCAGGTAAGTTACATTTTACGTTACTTTTCTAACTCAGTGCTGGATACCTAGGTTCAGCACTGGGACATTTCGTAGAAACAGGCAAGCAATTACGTTGTAGTTATTTGCAGGATTATGATACCTCTCTGAGTTCTGTAGGTCATACTCCCTCTTACAGGCGTCAAAAGTATGGGGGTCGTAGTTGTGAAAGAGGTGTGAGGGCCAGGCCACCCCCCTCCCGCCAGGCATCAAATGGCCCCGACTGTAGTCCTGGAGGGAATGCAGGATTAAAATGCAAAGGTGTAAATGGAGAAGGAAAAGAGGTCCATCTCTCATCGCCTGACACAGAGTCCCAAACCCCGAGTGTTGTGCGAGTAGGAGTGCTAATATAAGTGTTCTTAGGCCTATCACACTTGGGGCGCCACACTAAGCCCCAAATGGTTCGACCGGTCACACTACGATCCATATGCAGCGAATGTTTATCAGACTCTTATTTAGTCCATTCAATAAGAACTCGCAATTGGCCTGCCTTCTAGTACAAGTGAATGTCTGGGGGTCCGACTCCCCCCTCTTCTCTGGGACGGGAAGTATCGTAAAAGAGAAGCGTGCCAGTCTCTCCTGCCATAGGAATTTCAAGATCATGGACTTAACACGTTGGAAGAAGTCTCTCTCCATTTCGATAGGTAAGGCCTGAAAAAGGTACAGGAGTTTAGGCAGGAGGGCCATTTTTATAGCATGGATACGACCCAACCATGAGAAGAAGAGGGGCTTCCACTTGTGGAGCTCTGTTTGGATACGACCCAGTATAGGAGGAAAATGGGCAGCGTAGAGACCTCCCACTTTGGCCGTGATCAGGACGCCCAGGTATTGAATGGAAGAAGTGGTCCACTGGAGGGCCGTGAGTGGTCGAAGGGCCTGCATTTCTGAAGAAGAGAGCGTGAGATTAAGGATAAAAGATTCACCTAAGTTTACTTTGAAGCCTGCTACTGCTTCGAATTTAGCCAGTTCTGTTTGTAAAGGGGGGAGCGATGTTGCCGGGTCTGTAAGGGATAACAAAACATAGTTAGCAAATAGGGAAATTTTATGTTGCTCCCCCGTGAAAGGAATCTCCTGATTGGCAGGGTTTGCTCTGATCATCACAGCTAGGGGTTCAATGCTAAGGGCAAAAAGTAAGGGAGGGAGGGGGCAACCCTGTCTCGTGCCCCTGGAGTGGGAGAATGAGGCTGATTGAGTTCCATTGACCAGGACCCGAGATCGATGGTAGAAGATAGTTGGCCCGAGTCATAGTGAGGAACCTCGGGGCAAAGCCAAATGCAGACAAGGTACGGAACAGGAACTCCCAGTCCACCCGGTCGAAAGCCTTCTCCGCCTCTAACCCCACCAGGACCGCTGGGATCCAAAACTTGTGGGCCTTCTCGACAAGGTGGACAATCTGGCGAGTGTTATCGTGAGTTTGGCGCCCCTTGATGAAACCGTATTGATCCGGATGTTTGAGGTCAGGCATGAGGTAATTTAACCACTTGGCAAGGATGGAGGAGTATAGCTTCGCATCGAGGTTGAGGAGTGCCTCCTCCGCCATCTTGTTGAAGAGTCACGTAAGAAGAGGGATAATAGGAGCTTTGTGTAGTTAAGTGCTTTGATTGCCATATTAACATCGTCGCAAGTGATGGGCGCCGTAAGAAGCTCATTCCACTCCGGGGAGACCTGTGGAAGCCGAAGAGATTGTAAATATGCTTCTTGGGCCTCAGAATCTAAAAGGTCGCCAGAGTTTAAAGCTTTATAAAATGATCCAAAGAGTTCCGCTTTAGTCTCATCTTTATGGGTAAGGTCACCCTGTGGACCTCAGATCCCCCCAATGTATTCCCACACCCGTTTATCCTTGAGTTGCCGAGCGAGGTGTTTGCCAACCTTGTTGCCCTGGCAATAAGACAAGTGGCGCAATTGCAATAGTGCGCATTCCGCCCTATTATAAATGGCTTGAAGTTTACCCCTTAGTGCCATAAGATTGCGTAGGGTCTGTCTCGTGGGATTTAATTTATGGGCTTGTTCCACGGAAGCCAATTCCAACTCTAGAGTGTCTCTCTCCATAGCACGTTGTGAATTTAATGCAGAGTTAAGGGAGATGCACTTCCCCCAGAAGACTGATTTAAAGGCATCCCAGGTGGTAAATTCTGAGGTGTCATCTGTATTATTGATACCAAAGAATTAGGTGAAGGCCTTAGTTTAGTGCAGGAGTCCTCATCACGGGCAAAAGCAGGTGGACAGTACCACCTGGGAGAGGTAGAGTTGTTGACCCTCCAGGACAGGGAGATCGCTAGGAGGCTATGGTCAGAAATAGAGAGGGGAAATATTTTGGCTTCTTGGAGGTCGCCCAGAAGTGAGTGGCTGATAAAAATTGCATCCAATCGTGAGTAAGTTCGGTGCACATGAGAATAAAATGTAAAGTCACGAGAAGAGGGGTACAGGGTGCAACAAGAATCAAGGAGGCCCATGTTGTGAAAGCGCTGTTGCGTGGCTGTTGTGAAGGAACCAGTGCATGCGCGTTGCCTATGGGTGGTATCTAAGTCTTCACTCCATATTAAGTTAAAGTCTCCCATGAGAATAATTTGCCCTTCGGCAAAATCCAATATTTTACCCAGAAAAGTGCCTAAGAAAGTCACCTGTCCCGTGTTGGGGGCATAGACCGCTACGAAAGTACTGAGCTTCCCCCGCAGCTGACCCTTGACCATCACCCAGCATCCATCCCTATCCTGTTGCACATCTAGAGGTTGGAATTTAGAGGAGGCGTGGAACAGTCCAACCCCCCTGTGTTTCAGGCGGAAGACTTATAGATCATGGGGTACTGTTTGTGACGAAGCCGTGTGTCCTCGTATCTAGCGCGGTGAGTTTCTTTGAGGGCTACTACTTTGAGGTGATTATCAGTGATGTATTTCCAGATCTTCTGGCGTTTCTGAGGGGAGTTAAGCCCTTTGACATTCCAAGTTCCTATGGTAAGTGTCATTATAGTAGTGGAGGAGTGTAACAGTGCAATAGGAGCTGCATCCAATCCAGCTGTCTGTGTGTATGAGACCCAACAGGTTCGTCCCGCCTCCCTCAGTGGAGTGAGAAGGGGTTGCGCAACTCACTAATCTGGGTGCACTAAACAGGAAAAAAGCCACCACCATGATGTTCCCAGCTCTCCCCACCTCCCCCAACAATAGAGAACAGCCTCTTCCTCCAGTTGCATCATACAAATAGTCATACATGTTCATGTATACATTTGTTAAAAAGCCACCACCAGAACCCTCCCACACCCACCCCTCAACCCCTAAACAAAAGTGAACAAACATAACCAGATAACCAATACAAGACATTACTATTAGTGCCAGCGCGGGGTTAAGAGACCCCGCAGGAACCAGGGGGGACAACAGGACCAAGAGCCCGGTCCACTCCCACCCTAGCGCAAAAGCGAAGTCCAAAGCAGCTCTGTGCGGCAACTTGAAAGGCCCAAGAGGCCACTCCGGCCGAAAGGCAACCTCAAAATAGGTACAGCGAACAAAACAGAGCATGGATGAAGAAATTCTAGCTAAGCCCAGGAGACCCGCAAAATACCTTAAGCCTGTACTAGACTCACAGCAGTAAGGACCCACTACCAGAAAATAGAGAGCAACAGTGGCCTTACACATGAAGTCCTCTGAGTTCAGTCACTTCCGGCGCAGGCCCAAGGACAAAGCAGTCCAGAGTCTGGCACGTGTTCCCACCTGCAATCAAAGACAACAGGCATCATGGCCATTACAAAGAAGTTCGGAAAAACATCCAACTCAGGTCAGATCCCCAGTGTTCATCGCCGCCCTCTGCCTGATCCAGCGTTCCATGCGGACGCCCTTGTAGGGCTTCAGGAAGAGTCCATTTTTATCTGGCAGAGAAGTGTCCTCGTCGGAGGGGAGCCCCAGCAACGCTATGCCTTTCTGCAAAGCAGAGATATGACTCCTTTTATTCTCGTATTCAAAGGACAGCCCAAATGGATAAGTCCATCTATACCCAATTTTTTCCTCGCGCAGTTTAGTGGTGACCGGCCTGAGCAGTTGTTGTGCAAGCGTGGATGGCAACACGTCGTGAACGATGGCGCAGGAATGACCCTGAAACGATAGAGTATTTCACCCTCGCCGCATGCATAACCGCTTTTTTGACTTTAAAAGAATGAAACTTTGCGAGGACATCACGTGTTTTTTTCTTCTCTCCATGTCGTAGCGTTCCCACTCGGTGGGCCCTGTCCAACTTTATTTTAAGAGACTGTGGGGCTAGGATCTCTGAAAACAAACCTACCAGGAAGGCCTCCAGGTCTGGTCCCTCTGCGCCTTCCTCCAGGCACCTTATGCGTAGGTTCTTGCTCCGTGCCCTGTTCGAGATCCTCCGCCTTGAGTTGCGCTTTCACTAACTGGTCCGAGAGAGTGTACATCCTCTCGAAGCTCAGTAGAGAGTTAAGCCTGCTCCTGATGTTGGGTTTTGAGGTAGACGACTCTCATACCCACGGAGTCAACGTCTTGTTGAAGAGAGGCCAAGCGATCTGACAGGTCCGACCGTAACTGGTCGATAGAAGACTTGATATCCTGGCTAATATCATTATGGAGATCAGATTTGAAGTCCTTGAGCATAGTCAAGAGGTCAGTCTTTGTGAGAGCCATTGTCGATGAGTTGGCGTCAGTCCTGAGGGTCGGACGTTTGTCTGCGGTGCAGAAAAAATTTGAGAGATTATTTGCTGGCTTGCTCGTTGATTTCGTAGGCGGCATAAGGCTGGTACTCCCAAAGCTGAGTGGATACTTCAGGAGTGGCGCGAGCAATACGGCTTCTGCCGGCCGTCATGAGGAAGCTGCTGCATTCATCGAGAGAGAATCGCGCTCAGAGCCGGAATAGAGTCCACCACCGGTTCGAGTATCCATGCGTCCAGATATGGGGGACGAGGGTCTCCGCAGTGAGAGGTCCCATAAACCAATGCGGTCTTGCGCATAGACTAAGCCCAGCAGGGCCGCTCACCCATCTAAAGCGCCCTCAGGTAAGAATAGATCCACAAGTGGGAGCGCAGGGCCCCCTCACGACTGCCGACTGTTCGCTAGGTAGGTTCACCCCCAATGCGTGCAACTGGGATCAGCGGGCACTGCAGCTGGCATGGGTGGCAGCGATGAAGCAGAGATGTTGTTCATAAGCTCCGGAGCAAGGTGACAGGGTATGCTGGGATAGTCTAGTGTTAGAGGAGCCAATCAACATGGAGATATCTAACTGCGCCAGGGCTGGAAGCAGGGAAGACCAAATTCACCGCCCTCCGGCGAAATGCGGCTGCCATCTTAGGGGTGGGGGAGTTCCAGTGTGTGATCGCCCCGTGGACTGCGCTTCTGCCCTCATTAAGGCCTCATGGCAGACGCTACCTGAGCGATGGCGGACATCCTCGATGGGGAGACTTGTTTCACGCGCCACCAGGCAATAGGGCAGCACTATCGGGCAGCACTCTATCTCGGGCACCGCCATTTTGCGCGGCGCCCGATCCTTGCCCGCAGCGGCAGAGCAATCTGGGCACCCCTAACGCCGCTCGAGGCATATAAGTAGCATCAGTGGGTTCCCCACACCTTCCCACGCTGAAACCTTGGCTCACGGCGGCGCCAGACGTCTGTAGCCGCTGAGAATAGCACTGAAGGCACGCGTGGACCGGGAGCCGAGACGGATTAGTTCCGGTCGGCCATCTTGCCCGGCCACGCCCCCATTTGCATGATTTTTAAAGAATATTGTGAGAAAGTGGCTCTATATACACTGGACCAGAATCAGGTACAGTGTGTATAGAGTCCACAAACCCCAGAGGTATAACAGAGGTTAAAGAGGTGTAACCTTACTCTCTAAAGTGGTAGCTTTGTCGAGCAGTAAGGCGGTACCACAGGACAGTGTAAAGCATTTGTTGTACACAGTCAGCAAAAGGTTTCACACACTCAAAGACTAACTAGAGGCCAATTGTTTGTATATCAAAAGATATAGTTGTTTTATTTCTAGAACCAACAGATATCCAACAAATATACGGTTCTCAATAGGAGAGGTCTCAGATGAGTACTTTGCAGAAAGGCAATACACTTTGTAAAGACAATAGGTACAGGGGTTGCAGTAGGCAACACAATTCTACACACAATTTAGCATCGAGCTCAATGGATTTCCTTATATAAACACATTTGATTACTTTGTGGATTACTTTGGTAATTCCAGGACTGGCTCCTAGGTTCAGTCCTGCGGTCTAAGCTGAAAACAGTTTAGCAAAAACATTTAAGGTGTTGTAGTGATTTTTCAGGAATAAAAAGCTATTTTAAAAGTTCACACTTAGAAACTTTTCAACAGGAATCTGACAATGTTATCCAATGGGAGAAAATTCAGGTTGCAGGTAAAGTACGAGCTCGTTACTTTTGTAATCCAGTACTGGTCTCCTGGGGCCAGCACTGGGGTCCCAACTTAAAACAGGTAAGCAATTAAGTTTCAGTATTTCGTATGATTTTTAAAGAATTTCTAGTTTTCAAAGTAGACACTTAAAAGAAATTTCAAAGAAAAGCAGACAATGGATTCCTATGGAGAAAATACAAGTTACTAGTAACTTTTGCGGTTCAGTACTGGGCTACAAGGTACAGTACTGGCTTCTCCCCTGATCACAGGTGGGTACTTCGGAATGAATTCGGGTGACTTTATATGAATATTTTTAGTTTCTAAAACTTCACACTTGGAACATTTTTCGAGTCAAACCAGTCAATGTTATCCAATGGCAGGTAAGTGAGCTATCGGTTTCCAGGTGAGTACTTGGCTGGTGAAGTTAGGGTTCTGGGCATAGACTCAGGGGTCAGGTAAGTACAGTTGGTTCACTCCCAGCGGCACAGGGGCAGCCGGGTGCAGAGGTAGTTAGGCCCAATGTTATCCAATGAGGGAAAGGGGGCCTCCGGCTGGTGGCTGCTGGCTAGCAGGCCACACAGCTGTGGGAGCTGGGCTCCTGGTCACTTGCTCAGGGCAAATGGGGGGGAAGTAGGCTAGGGTCTTTCTTCTTTTCTTATCGGGATCTGAGGAAGGAAGGTTAAGGGAGCCCCTAAATACTGAATTTAGGGGTGTTACAGGTAGGGCAAGGTCAGAGACCAATAGGTCCCTGTTCTGGGGTGGGAACACCCCCTAGCCTGCTCCTCTCATGTCGGAGGGGGGCAGGAGCCTAGCTATGATTGGGCCAGAGCCCGGGGTCGTGCTTCACCTAGTCTCCCCCACCCGAGGGGTGGGTTGGCATAGGCGGCCCCCCCCCCCCCCCCCTCCTGATGTAGTTTCTCGCCAGTCTTCCTGCCAGAGTGGGGGTCAGAACTGGTGGGGGCTAGTTGCTGGGGCCAGCAAATGGTCTGGAGAAGCTCACAGAAGCGGCATGACTTTATTATTATTATTATTATTATTGCATTTATTGAGCGCACAGCTACCCGGAGGTTTCCCGGCGCTTGCCTTGGGAACCCGTCCTGGCTTTTCCCTGTGAGATAGCCCCTACAGGGCATCCCCAAGGTGAAAGCCAGGCATCCCGCCGCAGGGGGGCCGTTGTGGAGATTAAGCAAGCTTAATGCCCAGAGTTGCAGAGTGAGAACCCATGATTAGAGCAGGCACCGAAGCGAGAATTATCGAGTCCGTGGACATTTGAGCTCAAGACCCTGCCGCGTCGGGAATTGAACCCTGGTCCCGGGTCTGACCTCAGCTTCCGGGTCTGCCTGCTCTACACCGTGAGCCACACTTCTCCACAAGCTTCCCCCTGCCCATCCTGGGGGAGGAGACCTAGCACCTCGCCCAGGATGTGCATTGTTGCAGGCCCAGGAGAGCGGGGGGCTCTCCACCCAGGGGTACAGCAACAGGTCTGCTGTGTGGCAGCCTCTGCAGCCACTCCGCTCAGACGTGGATTGTAGGTAAGGTTTTCACGGGGAATCTCTAAGATGTCCTCTGGTGCACTTTACATTAAATCCCACACTGGCATCAGTGCAGGTTTAATGTGCTGAGAAGTTTGGTACCAAACCAACAAATTACTTACCTTCGGTAACGCTTTTTCTGGTGGATTCATAAATACAGGTAAAGAAGAGTGTTTAATCGGGGAGGCGGGTGGGCATGTGAGGGATTCACAGGCAGATACTGTATCTACCAGAAAAAGCGTTACCAAAGGTAAATAACTTTTTCTTCTGATAGATACATCTGCCAGTGGATTCCTCACCTTGTGAATAGAGTCTCACAGCAGTCGCCACTCCCGGAGGAGGGTGTCCACTCTCCTAAACCAGAAAATCATGCAGGACGGAGCGCGCAAAATGGCCATCCCTCCTCACCTCGCTATCCAAGCAGTAATGCGTTGCAAAAGTGTGGAGGGAGGCCCATGTCGCTGCTCTACAAATGTCCTCCACAGGAACACCCCTAGACAAAGCAGATGTTGATGACTTTGCTCTAGTAGAATGAGCCCTTACACCCTCTGGGGGTTCATTACCAGCCAGGGCGTAGCCGATCTTGATTCAAAGTATGATCCATCTTGAGTGTGTGCGCTTGTGCACAGCCTGTCCTTTCTTGCAGCCAGCAAAATCCACAAAGAGCTGGTCATCCACTCAATAGTCTTTTGTTCTATCAAAGTAAAAGCTCACCGCCCTCTTAGGGTCCAGACGGTGAAGATGCTCCTCCTCCTTGGAAGGGTGATGGGGAGGATAGAAGGTAGGAAGTGTATTGGAATGGAGTAACCACCTTAGGCAGAAAAGCAGCCCTGGTCCTAAGAACCATTCGTTCAGCATGAATGGTCAGGAAGGGGGGCTTTAAACTAAGAGCTTGAAGCTCACTTACACTCCTTGCCGAGGTAATCGCAACTAGGAAAACCATCTTAAAAGACAACCTCAAGGGACAATTATGCAGAGGTTCGAAAGGTGAACCCATTAGATAAGGCGGAAACCTATTTGTAAGCCCCTTCAGAAATCTCAAAACAATAGGTGATTTAAAAAAGGACGGCTAATCCGGCAGGCAGAGAAAAGCCCACAACGCCGAAAGAGCCCTTAACTGTTGCCACAGCAAAACCTTGCTGTGCTAAAGAAAGCGCAAAAAGAAGTATGTCTGACAAGCGAGCCATCAAAGGATCGATGGACTTCTCTCCGCACCAGACAACAAATTTGGACCATCTATAAGAATAAATTGATTTAGTGGAGTCATGCCTGCCGATAAAATGACATCCATCACATCATGCGGGAGGGAAAAGGAATTCAGGTTGCCCAGTTCAATCTCCAGGCATGAAGGTGTAAGGTCCGGAGGTGCGGGTGTAGAACCTGCCCCTCAATCTGAGAGAGGAGATCTGCCCTGAAAGGGAGACTGAGCAGCGGGCACGAGGAGAGGTGGAGAAGATCTGTGTACCACACCCTTCTTGGCAAATCCAGGGCGACCAATATAACTTGGGCCCGATCTTGGCGAATCTTCCTCAGAACCCGAGGAATCAAGGGTATGGGAGGAAACACGTAAAGGAGTTGCGAGTCCCATCTCAACTGAAACGCTTCCCCCAAAGCGCCCTGCATCGGAAACTGGAGGCTGCAGAACGACGGGCAGTGAGCATTCTCTCGAGTGGCGAACAGGTCCACCTGAGGAGTCCCCCACGTCTGAAAGACGTGACGAACTACCTCCGGATGGAGCCTCCACTCGTGGTCGGTGGAGAACTGCCGACTGAGATGGTCTGCACGTACGTTCAGAACTCCGGCCAGATGATTTACCATCAGACAAATCTGATGGTCCTGAACCCAGGACCAGAGACGCAGAGCCTCTCTGCAGAGACACTGTGACCCTACTCCTCCCGGTTTGTTGACATACCACATCGTGGTGGTGTTGTCCGTCATGACTTGAACCGACCGACTGCAAAGGGAAGGGAGGAAGGCCTTGAGAGCCAAACGTATCGCCCGCAATTCCAGAAGGTTGATGTGAAGCAACCTTTCCTCTGGAGACCAAAGACACTTGACCTCCAGATCCCCCAGATGAGCACCCCACCCTAGAGTGGATGCATCCGTTATCACTGTGGCCACAGCTGGAGGCAGACGAAAGGGCTTCCCTTGAGGCAGGTTACCTTCCACTCCCCACCAAGTCAGATCCGCTGCAGTTTCTCTGGAGATCCTCACAGACTCCCAGAGATCTCCGTTGTGTTGATACCACTGCGTGCGGAGGCACCACTGGAGTGCCCTCATGTGCCAGCGTGCATTGTTGACCAACAGAATGCAGGAAGCCATCAGACCGAGCAGGTGAAGCACCTTCAGGACTGGAACGATCGCTCCATTGAAAAATAAAGGAATCAACTCTTGTATGTCGCGTATCCTTTGAGGAGGAGGGAATGGGCACAGATATACATCCTGTGCGACTTCAACATTGGGATGGGAAAATACACATCCTGCAAGTCGATTGACACCATCCAGTCCTCTTCCAGCAGCGCCTGAAGAACCTGTGCAAGGGTGAGCATCTTGAACTTCTCCTGCTTCAGGTAAAGGTTCAAGATCCTGAGATCCAGGATTGGACGAAGTCTGCCATCCTTCTTGGAGATCAGGAAATACCGTGAGTAGCACCCCTGACCCCTTTCCTGCTCCGGAACCACCTCTATCGCACCCTTTCTGAACAGTACCTGTACCGCTTCCTGAAGGAGCAACAGGTGGTTCTCCGAGCAAAAACCCTGGCAAGGAGGGTAATTGGGAGGGAATTCCCAAAAGGGAAGAGCATACCCATTCTCTACGAGATTGGGAACCCAAAGATCTGATGTAAGCGATTCCCAATACCGTAGAAAATAAGTAAGCCGACCACCCTACAGGACCCACATGATCGGGAATGGCGGATCTAGGACTGCTTTGCTGTTGTAGGTGGGGGGTGGGTATTAGAGGAGGAAGAGGCTTGACGTCCACGAGGACGACCCCTTGGTCTACCCCTGTAGGACTTGTACAAAGGATTTTGTTGCTGCTGCTGCTGGTTCTGCTTATAGGTACGAAAAGTAGACCTTCCAAAACCCTTGTACTTCTTGGTGAAAGAGCCTCTAGTCTGCAGACCCAGAGATCTTGCGGTCGCTCTACTATCTTTAAACCTTTCCAAGGAAGCATCAGCTTTCTTTCCGAAAAGGCCTGTGCCATCAAAAGGCAAATCCATCAGAGCAGCCTGGACATCAGCTGAAAACACGGAAGTCTTTAATCAAGCAGCTCTTCTAGTGGCAATCTAAGACCATGATCCTAGCCACTGAATCCGCAGTGTCCATACCACTTTGTATGACCTGACGAGCTGCATGTTAGATATCACTTCACTAAAGTTCTTCCTATCCTCCTCAGGAAGCTTAGATGATAGCTCCTTCACAGTGTCCATCAAAGCTGCTTCACTGTGTCCATCAAAGCATAAACATATCTGCCTAGCAGAAAAGTAGCATTCGTGGATTTAAGGGCCATACTACTTGATGAAAACACTTTTTCGCATTTTGATCTTGCTTTTTAGAGTCTTTATCGCCAGGAACCTGGGGAAAAGCACCAGCCGATTTCTTTGAACAAGCAGCTTGGACCACCAAACTCTCTGGCAGAGGATGAATATACATGAATTCAGGATCTCCAGGTGCCACCCTATAGCGCCTTGCAAATGATTTTTACACCGCAGGAGCAGTAAGAGGCCCCTTCCAGACTTCCAATATAGGTTCAGTAAAAGCTTCCGTAAATGGCAGAGTTGGCTCAACCACCGAGGACGGAGAATGGAGAACCTCCGTAAGGATGTTAGACTTGAACTCCACAGATGGTAAGGTCAAATTTAAGAGTTCTGCAGCTTTCTTAATTACCACATGGTAAGGAGCACCTTACCATGTATCCGATGCACCTTCAAAGATGTATCAGATACAGCAGGTAACTCCCATTCGGGAGAAAGGTCCAAACCACTTGCATCCTGCAACTCTTCAAAGTAATCCTCCTGATCCTGAAGTTCGCCTTCAATCTCAGGTTCCTCATAATTTCTCTCCTCCATAAGGCGCTGCGCTCTATGCCTCGAACACTCCATCCGAACAGACATCGTCAGATCCGGTTACAACTCCGACGGAGTCGGGCCGGCGTCGAACGAGGAGCTGGAACCGGCGTCGAACCTCGATCTTGATCCAGAGGTGTACTGAGTCTATGACCTCGGAGCCAAGCTATGCCATGGTGCAATCGGCGCCGGCATAAACAGCAAGAAAGGCGCCGAAGCATAAGCTTGAAGCACGCCCAGATTAAAAGACAATGGACCCATGGGACCAGCCGGTGCACCAGAGGGGTACATTGCCCTCGCATATGCGCCATACATGGCGCTTACAAAATGCGAAGGGTCCTGACCTGGACCAGGAAACTGAGGGTACGAACACACTAGTTGCTCCTGAGGAGGCTGTACTGGATTCAACTCCTCTTGTTCCTCGGGTTGGTGAACCGGAGTCGCCGAAACCTGAGGAGCTTCAACTTCCTTTTCTTCATGCACCAAAGACTGGTACGGATCCGGAGACTGATTTGATTCCGGATTCGGTGTCTGCTTCCGAGACTGTAAAGGCGAGGCCTCACCTTCAGGCTTACGAGCTGGAGAGGGAGATATCATGCCCTTATGAGGTCTTCGATATGATGACCTTTTTCGAGTCCGACTCCCTGCCGAAATGGTGTCTCAAACTGTGCTACTTCCTCTTACGTTTCTTCTTCGAGGAACCTGAAGCATGCCCCGAAGCAGACTCCGACCGAGACTTCGATCGCCTTGATCTTGACCTGGAAGTCCTCTTGGCATCTTTACCCTTAATTTTGGCAAGAAGGAGTTTCGTCTCCCGTTCTCGAAGAGCCTTTGGATTCATCTTCAAACAGGAACGACAACCCTTGACGTCATGATCCGAGCCCAGACACCACAAACAGTCATGTGGATCAGTAATGGACATCATCCTGGCACAAGAGTCGCATCGCTTAAATCCAGTGTTCTTCGAGGACATCTTCGACAGAAGAAAGCACTCCAACAGATACAGAATAAAAGTTCACAATAGTAACAAAGTTACTATCCACACAATAGAAGATCCGAAGAAACCGTTAGAATCGACGACGCAGAAAAAAAGGGAACTGATGTCATTATGCCGACGTAGACCTAATAAGGGGTCGGTGACGTCAGTCTGAGTCGCGCGCAATGCCGTGCTCCTACGACATCGTCCATGCCGGCGTGCTACAAAAGAATTTTCCGAACGTTGCTGACGCAGGGGGATATTCACAAGGTGAGGAATCCACTGGCAGATGTTTTTTATCAGAATTGTCAGTTTTCAGTGTAGACATTATAGTGCTGTGGTTTCGTAGTGACAACCTCTGGCATAGGGCACCAAGCTAGCAGTAGCGGCTGGTGACATTTGAAAGTGGTAGGGCGTAAAAGTTTGTGATGAGTCCTGTCACTGATGGCGAGCGAGCCCGACCATCAAAAGAGGGTTTTAGGGGAAAAGGGGTCTTAGTACAGAATGGCGAGACATATTGGGCTATGCCAATGCTTTTTTTTTTTTTAAAAGCCCGATGCGAGCCAGGCAGATTCCCCAACAATGTTTTGCAAAAACCAAGAGAAAACAAAACAACCACTGACAAAGCCAAAAGGCTGACTGCTAACTCATGACTTATTTGTTTTGTATTACCCAAAGTTTTATATGCCACAATCTGCTTAAATAAACCAACTTCTCCAAACAACTTTCACTGTACAGCTCTATCATAATAGCGAAGCGGCCTGAAACCTGTTTTTTGATGGAGTTTGGGCTACACAAGAAAACAAATAAACAACTGAAGTGATATATACACCTTTCGTAGTGACGCCGTTGGTTTTGCGTTGATATTTACTTATGGTGCCAGCTTTGGGTAAAAGCGGTACAAAAGGGGGTGGTGATGGACGGAGCATCTGAATCAATCAAACACTCACACACAGTCAAAAGATCTGGGTTTAATCCATCACCGTTCTTTAGCCCACTCTGCCACCCCACTTCAGACATGGCTATATGCAAATTAGTCTGACCCTGTGCCTAATGGGAACAGTCCAGCCCGAACTGCCAAGCCATGTCTTCCCTGGACCAGAAACACGCTTCCGAGGACCGGTTTCTGGCATTCCAGCCGTCTTCAGCCCGGCTTGCTTGTTCGGGCTGGACTGTTCCCATGAGGCACAGGGTCAGACTGATTTGCATATAGCCATGTCTGAACTGGGGTGGCAGAGTGGGCTAAAGAACGGTGATGGATTAAACCCAGATCTTTTGACTGGGTGTGAGTGTTTGATTGGTTCAGATGCTCCGTCCATTACCACCCCCTTTTGTACAGCTTTGGGTAAAAGTCACTGTAATACAAAAAACAGTTAGGAGAAATGTACAAGTATCAAACCCAGTGAGATGGAATATCATTTTCATCATGGTATGTCCAGCTATTTACGAGTAAAAATAACCCATGATCCTATATTAGCATGAGTAGAGCCTAATCTCTTTAAACTTGCTTCAAGTATTACACTTTAAGTGTGAATTTTGGGAGAGAGTAATTATCGGCAGTACAGCACTCTTTTAATCAATAGGCAAGAACGGCCTTCAAATCTTTATTCAACAACTTGAGAATACTAAAAGCTTTTTACAAGACAGAAGGCACGCTATACAAATAGTTCATTAATTAAACAGTGTCTGTGGAATAGATGGAATGGCTATCTGGGCTCTAATTACTGGAGGTTGGTACAGAGGTTTGCAGCCCATAATGAGGTTCAATAAAACGAATGATTAAACATCAATTACAATTACTGAAACCTGTAACATGAGCTGAATTATCATAGCAACAAGTCACAAAAACATGTAGAAAAAAAAAAAAAGAACTGCTGAGGCAGAATCTCACCAGAAAGATGCGTTTGTGTAACCTTTCGCTACCAAATCAGATTTAATTTTCAGCTATGTTTCTTTAACCACAACCTACCAGCTAATTAACTGACTAAGACATTGACTCAATTTTACTTGAAGCACTGCAGTGTGTTTTTGCTCTCTGAAACGCGAACAGCAGAGAGCTGAACGAGAACGCCCATAATGGGTTAAAAGCAAATGGAAACCAAAAGGCCAGTGATCTGAACATAAGTGGTTAGAGGAATGAATAGAACAGAAATCTTTTTGTCACATATTAAATACGTTATTGACAATGAGACACTGAGGTTTCTTTTTATATATGCAGGAAAAAAGGAGCAAAATGTCAGGTGCTTGGGCTTATTAAACAAGACATACTAGCCAAGCTTAAGCACCTATACAGAAAATTGAGGTATTAAGCATTACGGGCAGGTGTGGAGGGGGGGGGGGGGGGGGGGACGGGGACGACTGGGGTCGTCGCGCTCCGGAGGGAATGAGTGAGGGGTTTAAGGGAAAAAAAGATATAAAATAAAGTAAACTTACCGTCCCGTAGACTCCCGACGTCCTGTATTTGAATTCCTGGAGTGCACGTCATCAGGAAGTCTGCAGGCAGCCTCCCTCCCCTCCACCGCAGCGCTGTGATTATTGAGGATGCTGCCCTACCCGGGTCATTTTCTCTCTGTATTCTGCAGCATACAGAGAGAACAGGGAGAGTGGGCGGTGTTGCTCGAGGGCAGGGGGAGTGGCTTGTCCACTGTTGTTCATACTGTTTGGGCAGCCTCAGGCTGCCCTAAACAGCCAGTATGAACAGCAGTAAAAGCCACTCCCCACTGCCCTCGAGCAGGCCCGCCCACCCTCAACCAGGAACTTCTGCTTTCTCACCGTGCGAGAAGGCAGACACAAATGGTAGTTATTACGATAATAACTACCATTTGTTTCTGGCTTCTCGTACGGCGAGAAAGCAGGGGGGGTGACGCCTAAACGCTTCTATAGAGGAGCCGCCACTGCCACACTGCCAGCTAGAGGAGAGACTGAAGTATGCCAGGGCAGTGGGTTCTGTGGGCACGGCACACAGGGGTGTTTGCCATGTCGACTCTCTGTTTAGTTCTGTTACTTAGACACTCAGCCTGCAAAGACAGTGTGTGGGTGTCAGAATACAGGGCCCCCGAGAGTGGCACAATAAGTGCTGCAGCCCTCAAGGGTCTTCTCTGGTCACCATGCCCTGGGTGCCTAGGGTACCATTTACTAGGGGCCGATAGGTGGCCAAGGATGCCAATTGGGTTTTAGTTTCAACACAGTTTTAGGGAAGGAACACAGGCCCTGGGTACCTGGTTGGCAGGAACCCAGGGCACACTCACTAAAAGTACATCAGCAGTTCAGAAAAAAGTGGGGGCATACCAAGGCAAGAAAGATGGCACTATCTCACAAATATTTTCAGTTTTCAAAATTCCACACTTGGAAACTTTTTGGAGCAGTACATTGAAATGAATGGGCTTCTACAGTAAATTGCAGGCAAGTTACTTTTCACATTACTTTTCTAAATCAGTGCTGGATGCCTATATTGAGTACTGAGACATTTCCAGAAAACAGATAAGTAAACAAGTTTTGGTTATCTGTGCGATTTTTAAAGAATATTTTAGGTTTCAAAACTCCACACTTAGAAACTTTTTGGAGAAAAAGTGTCAATGTTATCCTATGGAAGGAAAACAGGTTAACGGGCCCCAGGTAAGTGAACGGCTGTGGGAGTGAAGGTTCTGGGGTTAGACTCGGGGGTCCCCCAGGGTCAGTGATGCACTTTTGTTGCACCCTCTGGGGTACTAGGGCGGCCGGGTGCAGAGTGTTAAGGCCCAATGTTATCCAACGGGGGATGGAGTGCCTCCGGTTGAAGGCTGCTGGCAAGCAGGCAATTGGTTGTGGGAGCAAAGCTCCAAGGGTTAAGCTCAGGGCAAGTTGGGGACCAAAGTAGCACCAAAGGTGCACCCTTAGCAGCACTAGGGCAGCCAGGTGCAGGGTGCTGTTTTGAGGTTGGGTGCCCAGTTTTCAATGGAGAACCTCCAGGACAAAGAAACACTGCAGGCTCGGGGACGAGGATCATCTGGGTCACATGTATTGTACAAGATTTGATTATGATGGTAGTTGTGAAAGAAGTTCCTTGCAATGTTTGCAATAGTCTGATTCTTCCCATTTTGAAAAAAGACACTGACACTAGGATTTAAAGATTTATCATCGATTTGAGAGAAGTAAACAAGATTGTAGTACTGCAGTACCTGTGGTTTCCGACATAACGACACTAACGTTGGTTCCTCCAACAGCAACTACATTCTCTGTTATAAACTTGAAGAACGCTTTCTTTTCGATCCCTATTCATCCTGATAGCAGATATTTTTTCGGGTTCACTTTGAATAATCGATCGTATAGATTTTGTAGAGTTCCTCAAGGCTATACTGAGAGTCCTAGTATTTACAGTCAAGCATTGAATAGACAGCTTGATTCCTTTACTTTACCAGAAGGAATGGCTCTCATACAATAGGTTGATGGCATCTTGTTGGCAGCGGATATGGCTGAACTGTGTGAAGAATGTACTTTGCCTTTGCTTTCTTTTCTTGCTACACACCATCATAAAGTGTGACGAAAGAATTTGCAATATTGTAGACCGAAGGGGACCTATTTAGGACACCTTCTGTCTAAGGAGGGCCGTGCACTTACACCAGATCGCATTCAAGCAATTTTAGACACACCAGTACCATCCACACAGAAAGATGTCCGTGCATTCATTGATTTGACTTCGTTTTGTAGGCAATGGATATTGGGCTTTTCACACATTGTTAAACCCCTGCTAGCGCTGTTGACTAAAAACACTCCGATCCCCCTTCCATGGACAGATGAATGCCAAAATGCTTTTCGTCAGTTAAGACAAGCTCTTTGCTCTGCACCAGTGTTAGGCACACCAGATTACACGAAAACTTTTACACTCTATGTACACGAGAAAGATGGGTGTGCATTGTCAGTTTTAGTACAGAAACATTTTTCTGCAGTTCCTGATCCTGTTGCTTGTGCGTTGTCTGGATGCTTCGGTTCAGTTGCAGCAACAGCTGTGTCCATACGTCAGAGTGAAGGGATAGTTTTGTCACACAAACTGTTGGTGCTAGTACCCCATGCAGTTGATGCCCTTTTGAATCAGACTAAGACAGCACTTAACTAGTGCTCGTTTGACAGGATATGAATCGACACGGTTAGCACCTCATATTACCTTGAAGAGGTGAGCGACACTGAAGCCAGCCGCGTTGTTGCCATATCCTGGGACTCAGTCCCAGTCAAAGGAACCTCACGATTGTATATTCCTCACTGAGGAACAGACAAAGGGTCGCATCGATTTGCAAGATACGCCCCTTCCAGATTTAGATGGGGAACTGTGGGTTGATGGGTCTTGTCTGAAGTTACCAGATGGCACGACTTCAGCTGCTTATGCAATCACCACACTTGAGACAGTAGTGGAAACATCTCTCATACCTCAGAAGGCGGCTCAAGCAGCTTCACTAATAGCTTTGACACGAGCGTGTGAACTTAGCACTGACTTGTGTGTGAACATTTACACGGTGTTGGACTTGGCCCTCTTGTCAGGGTCATCCCTGAACTTTTTGCCTTCCTCCAATATTCTCTATGACCTGTTTTTGTTGGTTTAATGACTCTGGGCACTTTACCACTGCTGACCAGTGCTAAAGTGCATATGCTCTCCCTACTGTAAAGTGTATATGTGATTGGATTCCATGATTGGCTTATTTGGTTTACTGTCAGTCCCCAGTAAAGTGTACCAGGAGTGCCAGGGCTTGTATATACAAATACTGCTAGTGGGCCTGCAGCGCTGGTTGCGCCACCCACAGAAGCAGCATTTTAAAATGTGT
This sequence comes from Lissotriton vulgaris, assembly GCF_964263255.1. NCBI lineage: Eukaryota > Metazoa > Chordata > Amphibia > Caudata > Salamandridae > Lissotriton > Lissotriton vulgaris. The sequence goes on from NC_141695.1 coordinate 904,415,177, forward strand.
CTAGGGAATGCCATTGCAGAACCTGCGTGCAGTCTGGTACTGTCATGCTGGCTGGGCAAGTGCGCACACTTGCCAGCCTCTACAACTTCCCTTTACTTCATGCGAGTCACCCCTATGGTAGGCCCTAGGGCAGGGTGCATTGTAAGTGTAAGGTTGGACAAGCCCTGTTGTGTGTGGCATGTCCTAATAGTGAATTACAGCCAATTTCGTTTTTCACTATTGTAAGGCTACCTGTTCTCATAGGCCAAGATGGACTGCTGGAATTATTACACCCTATAATCCCAGCAGGCTCAGGGAACATGGTAGAAGGTCAAGTTTAGTATGCCTGAACTCAAAATAATTAAATATTTCTTTTAGTAAAGTTTATTTTAATATCCTGTGTTTGCAAATGCTACTTTTAGAAGCTTAGCATTTGCTTACCTAACCATTTCAGCCCGCCTCTGCCAGGATGTGTATCTGCTGTCTGGGTTGTGTGAGTGACAGGCCTGGGGGTTGACAGGTGGTGAATGCAAGGATTACACCTAGGTGGGTGGTGGGAGTGCCCCTGGACTCTGAATAGGGCTGAGCTCTGCCACCACAATGCTGGCTCCACCTCCTGGGGAGCGACTGATGACTCAGCCCGACACCTGGCACAGGAAGAGGGAAGACTGTCAACCAGATACTCCTGGCTGTACTTGTCATCTGAATGCTGGCTCCACCTCCTGCGGAGTCTGCTGTCCCTGCCCTGCTCCCTCAAAGCAGAAACCTGAGTTGTCAAAACAAAGTGCTCACAGGCTGAAAGAATCTATGCACAGGCCCCCCTGGCCGGAGAAGACAAAAGAAATGTTGTATAAAAGAAGGAGCCCTGCTCCCGAGAAGTCAGATCCCGTCAGCCCTCAGAAGAACCTCTGCTGGAGGAGAAAGGACCTTGCTGCTAAGAAGACCAGAAGAACCTGCAAGGCCCCCCTTGAGCGCCTCTCCTCTTTGCCTTGTTCCTGCAAACCTGGGGCCTCTGACGATCTCCAAGGGCCTGTAGCTGAGCCCAGGACCATTGGACTCTGCCTGTTCCTCTTTTGACTCACTGCTGGGCCCCCCTCTGGAGTGCCTCGCTCTCCCCTTTTGCAGCTTGTGCCTGGCCCCCGCCTTGAGCCCACCACCGCTCCCTCCAGGAGCAGTGACCTGCTCGGCCAGCCCGCCCTGCACCCTCAGCAGCTTGTGCCTGGCCCCCGCCTTGAGCCCGCCACCGCTCCCTCCAGGAGTGGCGAACTGCTCGGCCGGCCCGCCCCGCACCCTGCCCACTGCTCTCCTCTGAGCCACACTCCAAAAAGAGCCCCCACCGCTGGAAAAGGCAGGCTGAGCACACACAGAGGCGTCGGACATCGCCTCTCCCAGCCTGCTCCTCATTTCAGCCCCACCGCAGGAATCCCCTGCGGAGATTGCACCGAGGCGTCTCTCATCGCCTCTCCTTGCCTGCTCCTCAGCTCGGCCCCCACCTCTGGAAAAGGCAGGCCCTGCGTTTCACAGAGGCGTCTCTCATCGCCTCTCCTCGCCAGCTCCTCAGCTCAGCTCCCACCGCGGGAATCTTAAGCCGGGACATCTCAAGGCCCCTGATGTCTCCTCTCCCAGCCGGCTCAAATCCAAGCCGCATCTCTTAAGAGGCTGGTGCGCCTCGCTCCTCTTTCCGGACTCAGGGTCCGCAACGTTTTCTTTTCCTGCCTGAGGCGAACGAGGAACAGTACGCCTCGTACTGTACGCTTTCATCACCTCACATTGAACTGTACGCTTCATATTGCATTAAGAAGCTGTACGCCGCGTCCGCCTGCTCACGCGAGATGTGTGAGCATCGGTAGGGCCTTGGGAATTCTCCCGTTCTAAGCGCACAAGAGCGCTACGAAGTGTACAACTCGCCCAAACAGGGCTGAAACCTTGCATTAAGGGTTTTTGACATTAGGGGAGTGTTGCAACTTGCAAAACAAGCATTCCTAAAGGAACTCTGGTAATTTAAAGTATTGCTGAAAGAACAATTGCCTATTTAAAATCTTGTGGCCTCAACTTGCGTGTTATATTGGTTTTGTGATAAGTCACTGCCTCAGATATATATTTTTACATAAAGTTACGTATTTTGGATATAAATACAACGCCTGGTGTCCATTTGTGGGGGAATCGGTGTATTAATTGTGTGTGATTCCAAACGCTTAACTGTAGCGCCCCGAAGTTTAGCCTGGTCTGCTCGCGCCATGCACCTAGAGGGTGAGCAAGGGTTATTCTTGAGGGGTAATCTCCCTTGCCCTGACTAGAGTGGTGGTTTCTGCCTGGCTTTGGCGCAAGCCTCAGCCAACCAGAAATCCCATTTCTAACACACGGATAGTCGCTATGCTTTTGGAGTGGTTCATGATTTTGGCCTACTCTGGAAAGAAAGAGGCTTTCTTACATCCCACGGGATGCAGATAATGCATGGAGAATTAGTACATAACCTCTTGACTGCACTTACATACCCAAAGAAAGTTGCTATTATGAAGTGTAGCGCACAAAAGAAAATTGACAAAATAGGACAAGGCAATGCCTTTGCAGATGGCGTAGCTCGTGAACCTGCGATGCAACGAAGCACTACATCTATGTACGTAGTGAAATCACAAGCAGAGCTTTGCATGACGCTAGAGAGGAAGTATTGGATATACAGAAATCTGCTTCTGTGGAAGAGCTTGAGCAATGGTCTAAAGAAGGAATGTTAGACAATGAGGGCTGTTGGCGTAACAAAGAAATGAATAAATGGAAATTGCCTGCAGCCTATTTACAACCTATGGTTCAAATGGCACATGGGCTGGCACATGTTGGAGCGCTAGCAAAAACTAAATTGCTTACGGAAGTCTGGGACCATCCTGAAATTGCCAGCACAGCTAAAATAGTACAGTCCTGTTTGATCAGTTGGCAGTATAATCCTGGAAAAGGGACACAGACTCCTACAGGAGGGTTTGCTACACCAACCGCACCTTTTGAAGTCTTGCAGATGGATTACATCCAACTCTAACGCTGCAATAATCTGAAGTATGTCCTAGTGGTGGTATGTGCCTTCAGTAAATGGATAGAGGCATACCCTACAAAGGATAATACAGCTCTTACTAAAGCGAAGGTGCTTCTAAAGGAGTTTTTCCCTAGGTATGGTGTTTGTAAGCTTTTGTGGAGTGACAACGGACATCATTTTATTGGGCAAGTTGTTGAGTATGTCCTGAAAGGATTAGGGATCAACCAGAAGTTCCATACAGTCTTCCACCCGCAATCAGCAGGATTAGTGGAAAGATACAATGCTACTCTAAAATTGAAGTTGGCAAAAATACTGGCTTCCACGTCTTTAAAGTGGCGAGATGCATTGCCCTTGGCATTGTTGTCCATAAGATCGGTGCCACACTCACGATCTGGTCTCACCCCATACGAAGTGGTCTTTGGGAGACCAAGGAATAAATGGGGAGTTCCTAAGCCATGCCCCATACAGGATGTTCCTTGTGTTCTGATGAATGATTATTTGGCACAATTAACTGACAGTTTGATTACCATTCATCAACAGGTTCGAGAAGCGCTTCCTGACAGATCTACAGGTGAGGCCCACGAACTCCATCCTGGCGACTATGTGATGGTCAAGGTCTTCGACAGATCGAACAGCCTGGAACCGAGGTGGTGAGGTCCAGAGCAGGTGCTCCTGACTACAAGGACAGCAGTTCGAGTGACGAACATGAAGAACTGGGTCCACAGCACACATTGTAAGCGTGTGCCGCCTGCTTTGGTGGAACCTGGTGTGCTGACCGACCATCGAGATATTCTGGAGACGGAGAAAGGTCAAGCTATCTCACCTGATGAATCTGCAGAAGTCTTCACGGACCACACGATTCCTGGAGCATCGCAATATCATTTGAGACAGAGGAAAGAATCTGCAGTGTTGAAAAGACTGGTTGAGCTACCGCCCTAGGTTAGCGAAACAGAGAGCAGGTGTGGCAAGAAAACAAGTTACTTACCTGTAACTTTGGTTCCCCAGTATTGGTAACTTTCATAGATTCCCATGCTTTGTATCATTCCTAGTCGTCGGAATGGGAGCCTCTGTAGTATAAAAACCATAGAACCAAAAGAGAAAAACAGGCCTAGGCCTCATCTCATTTTGTATCCTATCACTCTTTGTGTAAAAGAGACCAAACTTTTGCCAGGACCAATCAGAGCAGCCTCACCCTCTAGAACCTTCCTGAGAAAGCTCAGAGCCTCAGATTTTCGTAGCCGTTGTGCAAACCGCCACTAACTCATGTGAAAAGAATGAGCTTTCCCAAGGGAGGCGGGTGGGCGCATGAGAATCTATGAAAGTTACCAATACTGGGGAACCAAAGTTACAGGTAAGTAACTTGTTTTCTTGCCCCAGTATTGGAACTTTCATAGATTCCCATGCTTTGTATCAGAGTAGCTAGCAGTAAAACACCAAGACACATTTTGTAAAAAACATGGCATCACATAACCATATAGTAATACTTATAGTAAAGTAAGAAAAAATAAACAAAAAGTGCTCACCAGGATGGAGGGACTGTAGGAAAAGCTCACCTCAGATTCCGCAGAACTGCTTGACCAACAGCCGCGGCTTCTCGTCCTGCAGACTCTAGGCAGTAATGTTTCGTGAAGGTATGAGTACTGCTCCACGTTGCTGCCCTGCATATATCTTAATGGCGACTCCAGAGAAAAGAGCCACAGACTATGCCACAGACCTTGTAGAATGGGCACGAACTCTACTGTTCAATGGCTTGCCAGCCTCCTGATGGCAAAATTGAATCGCACTGGAGATCCAGCGGGAAATGCCACTCTTTGCTAAAAGAAATCCCTTCCGTGGAGCGCTGTAGGACACAAACAACTAGGATGATTTTCGAAAGGGTCTTGTACGTTCTAAGTAGAATTTCAAGCATCTCTGAACGTCCAAAGAATGTAAAGTGCTCTCCGCAGGTGTAGAAGGGCGCGGTAAGAAAGACTTTAAAATCAAATGGTTCATTCAAGTGGAACTCGGATGGCACCTTCGGAATGAACTTCGGATTGGTGCGAAGAATAAGAACATCCTTTTTGAATTGAAGGAATGGATGCACTATGGAGAGGGCTTGAAGCTCACTAACTCTTCTCGCTGAAGTAAGAGCTAAGAGGAGAGCAAGTTTCCAAGAGAGGAACTTCAAGTCCGCCTTGTGCACAGGCTCAAACTGAGGTTTCATGAGTTGAGCCAGGACAAGATTGAGTTGCCAAACTGGTGGAGGAGGTCGAACTGGAGGGTACATCCGGAACAAACCCTTCAAGAACTGCTTAACGATCCGAGAGGACCATAAGGAAGGGCCCGAAGAAGTACTTCGAAACCTTGAACTGGCTGCAAGATGGACTTTCACAAACGAATGTGCCAACCCAGATTTAGCCAATGATCGTATATATGGCAAGAGTTGGTGAGGCAGAGATTTGTAAGGATGGAGACCTTGTCTTTGACACCATAGGCAGAACCTTCTCCATTTTGGCTTGCAAGTCTTATTTGTGCTCGGTGCTCGAGCCGGTGGCAAAACGTCTCGACATTCCTGGGAAAGATTCAGATGACGGAACTCTCTGTAATCAGGTGCCACGCTGTCAAGTAGAGCGATTTCGGATCCGGATGGTAAACCTGCCCCCGATTCCTGGACAACAGGGACGGAATTGATTGTAAGCGAATTGGAGGAGCCTGGGAGAGCCGCAGGAGCTCGGTGTACCAAAATTGCCGGGGCCACGCTGGTGCAATGAGAATCATCTTGCACGGTTCTGCCTTCATCTTTTTGAGTAATCGAGGAATGAGGGGAATTGGAGGAAAAGCGTAAAAGAATGCGCTGTACCAGGCCATCGAAAGAGCGTTCCACAGGGACCCCTGATGGTGAACCTTGCTCGCTAAAACCAGCATTTGGCTTTCACTGGAGAGGCAAATAGGTCGATGGTAGGTGTCCCCCAAACCGAGAACACCCTCTCCAGAATGGACTGATTCAATTCCCATTCGTGCGTCACCTCCGTCTGTCGACTCAGGGCGTCCGCCTTGACATTGAGTGAGCCTGCCAGGTGTTCGGCTCTCAGACTGATGTGAAGTATCGCATAATCCCAGATTTTCTGAGCTTCTGTGGACAGAGTTTGTGACCTCGTTCCCCCTTGCTTGTTGACCTAGTGCATGGCCATCGTATTGTCCGTCCGGACCAGTACTGAATGATTGCGAACTCTGGGAAGGAAAGCCTGCAAGGCCAACCGAATGGCCGTCAGCTCCAAAAAATTGATATGGCACTGGCGCTGATCCGGGCTCCAGTGTCAGCTGACTTGAAGTTCGCAGAGCACCGCTCCCCAGCCTTCCAAAGAGGCATCCGTGGTTAAGATGAGGCGGGATGGAGAAATTCTGAACGTCAGACCTTGTGCGATATTTTCTTGTACCATCCACCATTCGCATGCCTTTCTCATTGTTAAAGTCACCAACACTTTGTCCTTGAATGATCCCTCTGCCTGGCGCCATTGTCTAGTTCTTCCTGCAGAGGGCGCATTCGCTGCCTGCAATGCGGTATTAATGGTATGCTGACATCGACCCTAGAAGGGACTTGTATTGACGGACTGACAGGCATTTCTTGTGGAACAAATGGTGAGCTGATACGATCAGCTTTCGTTGACGGTCCTCCGAAGGATGAGCTGTGCACTGTATGGTGTCCAAAATGGCCCCCAGAAATCGTGTGGTTTTGGAGGGTTGCAGAACTGACTTGCATCTGTTTAATTGAAGGCCTAGGTGTCTGAACAACTGAATGCAAGTCGAAACAGCCTGAGAGGTTTCCTCGAAAGATGGAGCTTTGATTAGCCAGTCGTCCAAGTAAGGGAACACCTCCAGGGAATGTGTCCTTAGAAAAGCTGCCACTGGTGCCAACACCTTGGTGAACACCCAAGGTGCAGACCAAAGGCCAAACGGAAGCACTTTTAATTGGAAACGGCTCTTGCCCACTGTGAACCGCAGATATTGTCTGTGAGCTGGGTGTATTGGAATGTGGAAATACACATCTTCTAAATCCAGGGAAGCCAAGTAGTCGCCTGGGTTCAAAAGAGGAAGAATTTCCTGGAGAGTGACCATCCTGAAAGAGAGTTTGATTAGATAAGCGTTGAGCTCTCGTAGGTCTAGAATGGGGTGCCAAGTCTGTCGTTTTCCGCACCAGGAAGAACCTGGAATAAAAACCTCTAACCCTTTGAGAGAGGTACTGGTTCTATTGCCCCCTTGAGGAACAATTGATGGGCTTCTAGATGGAGCAGTCCCAGATGTTTTGTGCGGATGGCGCCCGGAGCTCTTGTTGGAGGAAGATCTTGAAATTCCAACGTATGGCCACTCAGTACAATATTCAGGACCCACTGGTCCGATGTTATACACCTCCAGCTGTTCAGACAAAAAGATATCCTGCCCCCCACCGATGTGACTGGGAGGGAAGGAACAGCAGGTAGAGCCAGGAGGCCGCTATTGCCGCTTGCCGCCGTCACGTCCTTGACGGTTCGGACGCCCTCGCGGAGCTTGACGAGAGTAAGACGCCGATTGTCCCTGCCGCTGATGGGAGTACTGGGTCTTATAAGACTGGGACGATTGTGAAGAATATCTCTGCTAGGCGTTGCCTCTATACGAAGAGAAACCTCTGCCACGTACGCTTTTAAATGGGACCTTACGATAGTTGAGAGATCCCAGCGACTTCGCTGTGTCGGTATCTTTCCTTATGTTCTGCAGGGCATCATCAAAATGCTTACCGAAAAGCATTTCTCCATCAAATGGGAGATCCAGGATCTTATTTTGGACCTCTTGACGAAACCAGGTGGCTCTTAACCAGCCCTGGCGACGTCGCACCGCTGAATTCGCTAAGGCCCGAAAAGCAGTGGAGGCGATATCCATTGCACAGTCTATGACTTCGGAGGATGATTTTTCTCCTTCCATCAGCACTCTTGGCTTCCTCTCTTGTCGAGTCTGGCAATTGTCCCACAAACGGTGCCATGTCACACCACATCTGGCGACCGTATCTGCCCAGAATGGCGAGAGAATTAGCTGCTCTAACCAGCAAGCTGGCCATGGAAGAAAACCGCTTCCCCACATTATCCAGACGTCTACCGTCCTTGTCTGGAGGCGTAGTCAAAGGCGTCGTCTGATTCTTTGACTTGCTTTGGGCGGCCTGAGAGATGACTGAATCAGGCTTCGGCTGACCAAGAAGACAAGCTGGACTGCCTTCCGGAGCTTTATACTTTTTTTCTAGTCTGGGGAGAACGGGAATCACAGTGGCTGGATTCTGCATGATTTTCATGCCTTCCTCCCACACATGTTTGATGATCGGAATGGACTTGACAGATATCCTGTATTGCTCCTTGAAGTCATAGAGGAAGCATTCAGACTCCTCTCTCATAATCGGCAGTCCAAACCTTTTCGCCGCCCTCTTCATCAGGTGATGGAACCCTCCTATGTCCACAGGAGGGGATATAGATGTATCACGACCAGTGGCGTCCGGGTCTTGCAGCCCACTGTCACCCTGATCCAAATCTGGGTCCTGCAATGGATCAGACAAGGGATCCATTTGAACAGCCTCATCGTCCGAAGAGGTATCCTGCTGGACAGGATCGGTTGGTTCTGGATCCGGTGTTCGAGGTCGGTCCAGAGGTATAACCTGAGGTGGGAGGTGGGGCACCACCTGCGAAGGAGGCGGACCAGTAACGGACTGTGCTTGTGGCAATCCCTGAGGAGGAGGTTGCGTAGACTGCGTTGAAGGTTCCGAAGGAAACCTGTTTCTATAGTCCTGCAACATCAGCTGAAGATCAGAGAGCAGAGAGGCGGGCATGGCCACCATGTCCTGTCCTAAACCAGTGGGACGTCGCTCTTGTGAAACATAGTGCAACTGTTGGTCACCTGAATGCTCGAAATATTCCTCTATGTCAGTGTCCTGCAGTTTTACATGCAAGTCTGAGGGACTGTAGGCATCTCCATAATGGCCAAACTCATCCTCTTCTTCCTCCGACTCATCATCTAGGAGCATATTCGGTGGATGTGACGACATTCGTCGTGGAGACGTCATTTCTGGTGTAATTTTCATCCTTTTCAGTGGAAAATACATCTTTTGACCCGTCGACGGTCTCGTTGTCTGAGTCGTCGTCGACTGAGCGGCAGTCGTCGACGGTATAACCGTCTTCATCGACGGAGCAGCAGTCGTCGACGGTATAATCATCTTCGTCAACGGAGTCTTGGTCGTCGACGGGACCATAGTCGACGGGGCAGCCGTCGTCGTCGACAAAGTCTTGGTCGTCGACGGAATGATAGTCACAGAGTGGCTCAATTGGGTTGATAATAACCGATATATTGTTGCTACAAGAAACGTGGAGTACAACGTCACCAACAATTGAGGGTTTCTGTTATAATCTCAAGGCTTCCCCGTCTCACATGGGTCGACCCAGTGGGGGTTTATCTATTTGGTCCAAAATAAAATGCGGGGTGCAAACTAAATTGATCCCTACACCAGGCAATTGTTTTATGGCTATGAAGTACATTAACAGATTGAAATTGTGTATTAATTTTTATAATAATGATTTTGTTAGCCGACCAAATGGTAATTTTATGTTATTGTTTAATTTTATAGATGAAATCATGGGGGGGCAAAAGTATGGACCCTTTGATGGTATCTGCATCGGAGGGGATTTTAATGCACATATGTATCGCTATAGCCCAATATGTAAAAACGGGGAAGAACTGAAAAATCATATAGCTTCCCGTGACCTAGTTAATGTTATGGAAATTGTAGGTACAAGTGCAAACAATATAACAACCCCCACTTTTATAGGTCAGGGCTGTGCCTCTACGATAGACTAGATTTTCACATGCCCAACATTAAGTGACATAATTTTAAAAGCAGAAGTCGTCTGTTCCGCATATAGCGACCACTACCCGCTTAGAATAAATTTACACAATCCCCAGACCTCAAAGGTTGCAGTGAAGCGAGAGGTAGGGCCTCAAAATCTAGCATTATCAACGGACAGATTGAGACTAGTATGGAAGGGAGCTGATAATAAAGGAATTCTCTCCAGAGTAATTAAAAAACATCCCGAGACAGTCGAGATTTGCCTGTCTCACATAAGTCTTAGTAATGAGGTGGTTGGCGCTTTTGGAGATTTATGCGGGGCCATTAAAACTGAATCTTCCAAACCCGCTAGGCAGAATATCTCCCAGGGTCCCCGCTGGTTTGACACCTCTTGCTCCAAGGCCAATAGGGACTTGAGGGCAGCCCTTAACACCAACCCAAGGGACTCTCAACTCGTGAGAGTATTAAGATCTAAATATAAAAGTGCCCTACGAATTAGATCTGAGGCCCTAGTAATTAATCACTGGGAATCCCTCATGCGTACTGCCACATTGAAGGACACAACAGGTTTCTGGAAAGAAGTTAAGTCCTTAAGATCTTTTGGTTCTAACATCAACCCCATTAATAGTAATATAACAGGCGAGGCGTGGGTAGAGCATTTCTCCCAAATCTACGCTATATCAGCTACCCCTTTAGATACGGTCTCTCTACCCTATAGCGCTGAACCTCTGACTTTCTCATTACTTGAGGTCGAGGATGCCATTACTGATAGTGCTAGCAATAAAGCCCCAGGCCCTGACGGCCTTTCTATTGATCAGATAAAATCAGAAATTAATTTCTGGGCCCCTCTATTATGTAACCTATTTAATAACCTGAATGATAGCTCAATTCCCGAATCCTGGTCGAACAGTGTCATCGTACCTATATTTAAGAAAGGTGACAGGTCTGATCCCGCTTGTTACCGCCCGATCTCACTGATCGATAATACGTTAAAAGTCCTGGGAAGGGTAATTTTTAAACTGATAAGGGACTGGGCTGAAGATAACAACGTTCTCCATTGTAGCCAACTGGGATTTAGAAGTAAAGTAGGCACTATTGAACAATGTTTAAATTTAAATCTGATTATGGCTAAATATATCATTGTCAAAAAATCCCCTCTTTATTTAGGTTTTGTGGATTTGAGTTCTGCGTTTGATTTTGTTAACCGTTCAAGGTTGTGGTCACTTTTGCTTGATTATGGTTTGGATGACTCACTGGTGTATTTTCTTTCTTATTTACATAGGGATTTAAAAGCGCGAGTAGGAATTAATAATGATGGCGATTTATCTAACGATATCCCTATTAGCAGAGGAGTTAGACAGGGCTGCGTACTCGCCCCACTGCTTTTTATTTTATATATCAATAGGTTGAGTAGTACTCTGAGTGAGAGCATTAAGGATGTTCCAATTCTAAACGGTTCCCCCATTACTACCCTACTCTATGCGGATGACGCTGTATTAATGGGGCGTACACCGAATGCTTTACGCATTTTAATTTCTGGGTTTTGTTACCTTCATGTCCGACCTTGGTCTAAATACCAATTTAAAAAAATCTTTCATAATGAATTGCGTACCAAAAAAGTACAACATCACATCCATTAAATCTGGTAACAACACTTTAAAATGCGCCAGCACTTTCCCTTATCTAGGGTTGTTATTTTCTAACTCAGGCTCATGGCAGCAACACGCTGCCCTTGCGAGTAACATTGGCAAGTCAATTAACTCAATCTTATCCCTTCGTCAACCAAAATTGGCTGATGTTGTTACCCCCCTTCTTACCATCTATCGCACCCAATGCCGACCAACTGGGACTTATGGAGCTGAAGTATGGGGCTATTGTAAAAGCACGGCCCTCCAGGTGGAGGAAAATAGATTTTGTAGGAGGGTGCTGGGGGGAGTTCCTTGTGCCCCCACTTTGATCTGTCACAATGAACTAAGGCTGCCATATATTGTCGATTTTATTAAGTCAAGGCCTGCGCTTTTTTGGATTAAAATATGGCTAAATCTAGCAGCAACATTAACGCGCAGTATTATATCTGACTGCTTGTCTAGTGATAGATCTCATCATATACCCTGGTTAAATGCAGTGAAAAATAGTCTGCAGTGTGTGGGACAAGGATCTTTATTTAGCTCCCCTGATTCTATTGTACCCGCTCACAAGAATAGTATCAAACGGGCATTCCTAGACTTATATAATGAGGAAAGGATGAGATCAGAATCCATCAAAACAGTGGTTAGTAGATATTTGCGCACTATTGATTCAGGTATTGATAATTCAAATAATTTTATAAGATACCTGTCAATTCCTATAGGAAGATGGAATCGGAGTCTTTTATTCAGGTTTCGGGAGGGAAGCATAGTCTACTTGCTTAGCTTTCCTATTGGCTACAACAAAAAATTAGAAGAGTTGGATTGCCCCTGTTTTCAAGGCGGAAAACAAAGTTTATTACACTATTTCTTCTTTTGTGGCCACTATAAACTGTATACCTGCCAATATTTAAGACCAATCCTCCGCAAATATAATTTACGAGACTCCATTCTCGCACTGCAATTTTTGCAAATGTTGCACACTGATGAAGTCATTTATTCTGTTAGTTGTTTCATAAAAGCCTGTGTGAAATCGAGGGCAAGTATGGAACACGGCTAATGGACAGTAGTACTATGCCATCCTATGTATTTGTGTACTTTACCATTGTACTAGTTACTAAATACAGATTCCATTGTACATGTGCTTTGATTCAAACAATCCTTGTGGGAGAATACAACTGAATTTTGAAATTATGGACATCAACGGACTAATGCTCTTCCTCTATTATGCATTTTGCACTTTATATAGTATGCACTTTAAACCATACATGCTGTCTTAACCTAATTGGACAATTTGTTTTTAACCTTTTTTATGCGTGTTTTTAAGTGCTTTTAAAATGTATTTTCATTCTGTATGTACTTTTATGGATGTACTAAATCCGAATAAAGATCATTTGAATTGAATTGTCGTCAGAACCATCAGCGTCGACGTCGATGTCGTCGACGTGGTTTTTGGCGTAGACGAGCCCGTCGACAGCACCTTGCCGGAGCTCATCGTCGTCGACGTGGAAAAAGCAATCGTCGACGAACCTGGAACCTTGAATGACGATGAAGATGTCGACGTGGAGATCGCTACCGCCGACGAGCCCGTCGACAGAGCCAAGGTAACGGGAACTTTCACAGAAGGAACAGTCGTCGACGTACCGGACGTTTTCGTCGTCGACGGACGCTGTTTTTTCTCCGGTCGGTTCCAGGAGTGACAGAAGAGTGTTTGTCACTGGCCTTCTCTTTTTTGGACGGAGGAGAAGTAATTGAAACCTCTTTACTGTCCTTTGAGGTTATAGCCAATCCAGTAGCCTGTCCCTGCCTCTCCTTTTCACTTCCGTGGGGAGATTGAAGGGGACCAGCCCTCTCAGACCTATCAAATCTTGTGAGGGGCCTTAAGAGGGGGCTCAACTGAAGAAGAACCAGGGGGAGACCTACCCCTCTTCCTGGACATGAGAGGACGCCATAGACGTTGAATCCTCTTCATCTGATGAAAGCAGCTCCTTCCGAGTCTTCATCTTTTGAAGCCAGGTCAAAAGTCGACCCTCTCTGTCATGGAGAGTCTTGGTAGAGAAGGTTCTACAGATCTTGCAGTCGGTGGCCTTGTGGTCCGGGTATAAGCAATAAATACAGTTGTCATGCTTATCCTCCACAAAAAGTCGTTTTTTCCCACAAGAGGCACAGGACCTGAACAGGGCCTTCTTCTCCTTGTCAGACATCTTGAAAGTAGTTGAAAAATTTTAAGTAGTAATCCAAAAATCCAATAAGATTGTAGAAAGAAACTGAGCAGAGCTCAGTGGAGACTCCCTAACACAACGTGCGGTAGAACAATCTGAGGCTCTGAGCTCTCTCAGGAAGGTTCTAGAGGGTGAGGCTGCTCTGATTGGTCCTGGCAAAAGTTTGGTCTCTTTTACACAAAGAGAGTGATAGGATACAAAATGAGATGAGGCCTAGACCTGTTTTTCTCTTTTGTTTCTATGGTTTTTATACTACCAAGGCTTCCATTCTGACGACGGGGAATGATACAAAGCATGGGAATCTATGAAAGTTCCAATACTGGGGAAAGGGGGAGAAATCGGCCCTACGTTCGTGTAGTGACACCAGTCTTGGCCCGTGGTGAAGAAATCAGCGGTTGCCCAAGGGATAAGAGCTCCAACAATGGTTGTCAACGGGTTTTAGAAAGATCAATTATCGCTGTTGTTGAAATGAACAAAAAATGATTTGTGCTGTAGGTTTTGTTGTTGCCCTGGTGGTTCTGGCGATAATCACCTGGTTCGTTGAGAAAGTGGCTCCTGATCTACAGCTTTTTGTTGCCACTACTCTAGCGGAACACCATTACTATACACTTGCCTACCATGAGCAGAAACATCGACAATCTTATTTAAATAACACAATCATCCAGATGTTGCATCATACACACAATGCTTTAAATGCTACCAATTGTTGGGTGTGTGGAATGATACCTGCACATCAAAATAAAGGAGGAACGCCTTTTATTCCTCTACCGTTTTCCCATAATGGTTCATGTCAAGCTTGGTATGCCCTTTTGTTTGCTTCCGGAAAGCCCTCAGTAGGTGGAATTATCTTTCGGTTGAATAAAGTACGCTACCAAGATGGTTATCCTCAAGCCAAAGCGACTAAATGGGAATGGGAAGAGTACCAACCGGACAATATTTCAACACCATATGTCTTCACGAATATGAGGAACATTAAAGACAATGGACCTTTTGTAATTTCTGTGACCAGAGCTAAAGCAGAACTGTGTATAAGTAGTGCTGGAAGAATTCCAGTAGGACAGAGTGAATGTATTTTGACATTGACTATTGAAGGTGCTAATAACAGCAGTTTTAAGTCTTCACATAATATTTTGTGTGTGGTAATAAAGGATACTATCAATTACCTGTTGGGTGGTCCGGGGTATGTTACATATCATCTGTTACCACATGTGTTCTTGGCCCCCCCCATCATATTACCTGAATTTAACACCTTGGCTGCTAGGCGTTTCCCCCCCTGTGCTGAAAATTGCACTTCTCCTATATTCATGACGAGCTCAGCTCGTCATCAGCACAGCTCAACTGTGCATCATGACGAACTGAGCTCGTCATGAGCATCGAAAGGGTTAAAGTTGTATAATGAAATTTCCAAGAATAGATATAAACTAACAATAATTACAGATGAAGTTGACCAGACAGATACCACTTTGCAACAATCTGTCTATTTCAATTTGGGTTTGTTTTTCTTTGTGGGTGCTGCAATGAATAGCAAAAAGATAAGGTGATTAACTTGTGTTATGGAAGCTGTCACCAATCAAACTACTATGGTTCTTGGGAACATTACAGAGGAACTACAAATTGCAATGATTGTAGCACTCCAAAATAGGACGGTGAGACGTGATTTTGGCTGATCGAGGTGGTGCATGTCGTATCATCGGTAGCAGTTGCTGTATATTTATACCAAATCACTCGCCATCAGTACATGATGCAATCTCAAAACTGCATAAGATTGCTGCAGAAATTCACACAGACTGGTACATGGACATTTTCGAACTGGATATCGACACTATGCTATTTGGGGCTGGAAAGTACTGACTATTCTATATATACTACTGGTGATACTATTTACATGCTGTACTTGTATACAATGTATGTAAATGTAAATGTATAGGCATTTATATAGCGCACTACTTACCCGTAGGGTCCCAAGGCGCTTCGACCGCTGCGAAACCCTTCCTGGCTTCCCTGAGTGATGGTCCCTTAATGGGTATCTCCAGGGTGAGACCAGGCATCCCCGGCGGTCTGGTGGGGCCGTTAGTGAGGATGAGGCAAGCTAATGCCCAGAGTTGCCGAGTGTGATCGCTGATCAGAGTGGGCACCGAGGCGAGAGAATTATCGAGTCCGCTGACCCTGGTCCAGAAACCTGCCGCGCCGGAAATCGAACCCTGGTCCCGGGCCGTCCTCTGCTCTCGGGTCTGCCGCCTCTAACCAGTGAGCCACACTACCTGTGGTCCTATGCTTTGCTCCATGTGCATCACTGCTTGTACACCGGCCAAAAGAAATATTGCAGATATAAAAGCACAGCAAATGTTGAATAAAGAGATAGCTGAAATGATGAACACCAATGTACAGGATGTATATCTAGATTACCCCAGATAAACGAATGTCTTCAGCTAATGCTGAAAGGGTCGTCTGTTGTAATTTAGCAGCGAGTAAGTTAAGCAATAGCAGAAGACATCTTGTATTTAGAAACCATCTCGTCCGTTGTGTGGAATCCATTTTGTATTTCTGGCAGCTATGTGCTCGCCATGTGCTCTGTCCTACCTTCTTTTTAACTGCTCTTGAATCTGCCTAGAGACGAGATATATTTAGCCTCTTCTGCTCCACACATGCTCAGTTGAGCTTACAGCTGTCCTCAACTTGTAACTGTCAGGATGTGTCCACCAGAATTAGCTATCAGCCCCTCCCACTTGTTGCCAGCACACTCTGTATGACCTTGTATGTATTTGAAACCAGCATTCTGCACTTGTACCGCCTTCATTTGAGCCCTTGTGTGGGTATAAAAGGACCAAGCTCCTTCCAGTCACTGTGCTACTTCATGCATTACCGAAGGGTGCTGTGTGAATGTAGTTCCACCTCATGAGGTTTAATAAACTCTGTCTTTTCTATTCCAGTTTCTGTGCCAACTTCTTCCTATTGGTCTGAGGACTCTGTGCCGAGAAGGGCGAATCCCTTGCACTGGTAGGACTTGCTGAGGCTCACCACCACAGTCTAGGCAGAGATAAACGTGGATCCATCCCCTTAATTGCACTGCCAGACACACTGAAAACACAATGTGCACAGATTTAACTCAAAAAGGAGAAACTTTTAATCTTTTATCTACCTTGCATAAGATGTACCCGAGGAACTGCTTGTGATGCTGATGTGTCCGTATGTGCAGGATAGACATCCTTCAGATCGACCGAGGCCATGTCCCCATTTGTTGAGCCACGGTATGACATCCTGGAGTGAGGTAATTTTAAAATGTTGTGTCTATATATACCCGTGCAGTATTAGTAGGTTCAGTATTGGTCTCAGTGTCTTGATACTTCTGGTTTGGACACCAGGATCAAAGTATGCACCTTTGTTTATCTGGTCTTCGAGTACTCCTTATGGCCTGTTTTTGCAAAACTGCTTGTACTTCCTGTTGGAACCAAGATCGTTCTTTGGGGTTGAGTGTTCATTTTCAGTGGCACCATTGGAGGCCTTTGTGTCAGTTTAATGCAATATCCGTGTCATACACGGTTTAGTATCTATCTGTACAAGGTGATTCACTCCCATTTCCATTCTGAGATTCACCAACTTTACAGATCTCCACATTGCTACAGTAACCAACAGCCAACTGGACCACTCAAACCTATACATTCAAGAAGACCTCAACATATGGTTTCACACAAAGCTTGAACAATCTATCTCAAAGACTTCAACCTACAACTAATAGTTTATGGCCCAACACATTGTGCAGTACACACGATAGATGTTATACCTGCACCCATAGGACAAGCCACAGTTACAGACCACCTCCACGTCAGCTGGAGCGACCACAACATCCTCACAATCAAAATCCGCGCACCTATCATTAACAGTTTGAGGACAACAAAAACACTTGCAAAGACAATAGAAAGAAACTAGACATCCAGCAACTTTATACCCACCTTGAAAAACTCAGAAAACGTGACCGAAAGAGACATACTTTCTACAAATGTACCCGAACGGCACTTGACAATCAGACTCCAACAAAAACCACATCCAGACAAGACTACAAAAAGTATTCAACATATGAGTTTATGACATCAAAAGGATTCACAACAACATGCAACGTAAATAGAGAAAATCAAGATATGAAAGAAAAGCATGCAGACAATTAGGGGGGAAATGGTGCATTCTATTACAAATCTGTAATGATATATTCAATTGTTTTTGCTTTTAAAGCTTAGTAAAATATGACTCAGGATAAGATCATCTTTTTTGGGGCTCTTCAATGATTCCCCATCACCCTCCAAACAGTGACTCTTATCTCTCCATAGCCAATCTGTCATATGTATATAATTTGTTTTATGGCACCTTTCATGCCAGTGTAGGGTGTCAGAGCACTTTACATCACACACATACATAGACTATGAATCATATAGTATGTAAACCAGTGTATAGAAAATCTTACATAAGGCAAAGGGATTCACATGTCAACGCACTGGCAGGCATTTTGTAAGGGTGCTTGGTCTGGAGAAGCACAAACTCAGGATTCATAACAGGGGTTAGCGTAGACTTTAATAATAAGAATTTATTTTCTACCCTAACAAATCTGTTTTAGCAGCATGAAGATAATGAGACAGGGGAAAACCATAACTTACTGACTTGTACCATGCAGCTTGCATGCAACTCTTTGATGGCAGATTCATAGCTCACAGCGCTAGATTAGGATTGTAACTTATGAACTGCACTGTAACAATCTGACAAAAGCAGTAATCCAGAGCTATGCACATAAAATATTGTTTTTCAAAATACATGGTACACGTTCTGTGCAGCAGGCATATTACCCTCTGCACCACCTTAGATGAGTCAAAGTTGCCACTGGACAAAACTTCCATCTATCTCCAGCAGGTACACTCATAACCGGAGTTAGCTTGACACTGAATTGTTGCCCGAAAACTATGGATTATACAAGGAATTTTGCAGTGCCTTTAAAAGTGCTGCCTGATTACCCCCTGGAAATGTGTCATGGACCCCTGGTGGTCCAAGGACCACAGTTTGGGAGCCACTGTGCTAGCATATATGTATAGTGATATTTATGCTTCTCCTAGCGCTCCCTATCCTTGTGTCCCAAGGGTGGGTGAATCTGCCAGAATCCCAGTACGGGGATAGAGATCTACAGTTACCTGAGAGTGTCATCAGGGGGCTCATCTTGGTGTAGAGCTGGGAGCCAACCCTCTCGGAAGGTAAAGAGGATTCAGCGGGACTGGAATTCTGCCATGGGCCAACCCGACCGGGTCAGTGAAATGCTCCTCTAATTAAACAGAGTTGTTTATATAATAAACATCACCCATGTTGCCATGCTGAAGTCCCAGTAAGGCGGTCATGATGGATTCTACCCTGACAAAGCTGTCACAGAGCGAGTAATAAATATAACTTTCACAGTGAACTTTAGTTTTCAGACAGAATGCTCAAGGCTCTGATAATGTGCCTACGAAGATGTGTAAATGCAAACAAATGTGTTCATGGAAATTATCCGTACAAGCATGCACGCAAAAGTGTGTCACATGTCAACATTCAAGAAAAGATGTCAATTTCAAACGTGAGCATGTAAAATGGTGGTTTTCCTGCCTGGGCCGAATATGACCACATTACACCCACTCCTTGGATGTGAGGCAAATAAAATGCTCCATAAAATATATGTTTAAAATATAGATTCAATATACAACCTAAAAACATATAAGCATAGGTCATTTTTAATAATAAAAGCATATATAAAGCCAAATTGCATGTTATGAAAGGTAACAGAAAAAGGGGTAAGTACAAACGCTTCATTTCTAAAAGCAATTTAACATTTCTAAAAGCAATTTGACAAATAAAAACCTAGCCAAATCAACAAAAGAAAAAATCTATGCTGCCCGAAACTGCCAGATTGTTTAAATGTTCTGAGGAGTAGACTTAAGAAAACAAGTTACTTACATGTAAGGAAAATCCTACTTACCAGTATGCATCTGTTCTTGGCATGTAGAGCTGCAGCTTTCTACCCTTTGCATTAGATCGCCACCTGGTGTTGGGCTCGGATAATTGCACGTTGTTGTCGTCCTGAAAGAAGTCTTTGTAGTCACGTGATAAGTGACTCCTCCTTCGGACGATAGTGCGCATGGGCATTGGCTCCATCCTTAGATTGTTTTTCGCCATGGTGGGAAATCATGGAGTTAGTAGAAAGAAAGAAGGGATGTCCATGCCTGTATATCTAATTAAGATAAAACTGGAACAGATACAGGTCCCGGGGAGGCGGGAGGGCATGTAGAAATCTGCAGCTTTACATGCCAAGAACAGATGTATACTGGTAAGTAGCATTTTCTGTTTGAGGCATATGAGCTGCAGATTCTACACTTTGCATCGATTGTGCAGCAGTGTCTCCCCTAGCAGTGGTCATCTATTTCCGTTGCAGTAGTTTAAAAGTGTTTTGAGGACAGCTTGGCCTACTGCAGCGTTCTGCTTGGCTTGCACATCAACACAATAGTGTTGTTAGAGAAATTTGTTGTAGACCATGTTGATGCCTTGCAGAGGTCTTCTAGGGGAATGTTTCCTAAGTCAGCTATGGAGACTCCTAGTTTGCGTGTGGAGTGCGCTCTAGGAGGAACTGTTAATGTGCGTTTTGCATTGTGATCGCATATTTGTATACATTAAACAATCCACCTTGCAATTCCTGATTTAGAAATGGGGTTGCCTTTATGTGGTGGAGAGAAAGCTACAAATAGTTTCTTTGTTTTGCGATAGGATTTAGTCCTATTGATGTAATTGAGAAGAGCTCTTTTGACATTGTGTGTCTAGAGCTCTCTCTGCTACAGAGTCTGGGTTTTGAAAAAACACTGGTAACTCTACAGATTGGTTTAGATTGAAAGGAGTAATTACTTTAGGAAGGAATTTAGGATTAGTCCTTAGAACCACTTTGTTACGGTGTAATTGTAAGAATGGTTCTTGTATAGTGAAAGCTTGAATCTCACGAACTCTTCTAAGAGAGGTAATAGCAATGAGAAAAGCTGTTTTCCATGTGAGAAATTGCAGTTCACATTTGTGTAAAGTTTCAAAAGGGGGTTCCATGAGCATGGTAAGAACAATGTTTAGGTTCTACACTGGAGAGGGTGGTAACATAGGAGGAATCATTCTTTTTTAATCCTTCCATAAAAGCTTGTATTGCTGGTACTCTAAATGACATATGTTGTCTGTTTTGTAGATATGCTGCAATGGCTGCGAGATGTAAGCGTATAGATGAATATGCCAGATTACATCTCCGTAAATGGAGAAGGTAACAGATAATATTTTGGATGGAAACATCTAAAGGATCCATTTGATTTTTTGTGCAGTAAAAGGCAAATCTTTTCCATTTAGCAGCATAGCAAGCTCTAGTAGTAGGTCTTCTGGCTTCTTTAATGATATTCATGCAGTCTGGTGGCAGGTTAAGGTAACCAAATTCTAAGACTTCAGGAGCCAAATTGCCAGATTCAGTTGACTTGGATCTGGATGCCTGATGTCTCCATGGTTCTGCGTTTGCATGGATGGTGTCAGACAGGTTTTGGTGTGGAACTAGAGAGAGTTCTAGCAGTGTGGTGAACCACGGTTGGCATGCCCATGTGGGAGCTACTAAGATCAGTTTGAGAGACTGTTGTCTCAGGTAGCGTAACACTAGTGGTATTAGTGGGATTAGCGTAAAAGCGTACGCAAATCTGCCTGTCCATATCGCTTTGCCCTTGGACAACGGCTGTGGAAACCTGGCCGCGAAGGTTGGGCACTTTGCGTTTTCGTGTGTGGAAAACAGGTCTATGTCTGGATGACCCCACTTGTGAAAGAATGGTTGAAGAACTTTCAGATGTAGTTCCCATTCGTGAATCTGTTGCGTCTGTTGACTTAACAGATCGGCTATCTGATTGTGAACTCCTGGAAGGTGTACCAAATGTTTTGTGTGAGCTGGGACAGTTGCAGGGAATGTGTGCCTCCTTGTTTTTGTATGTAGTACATGGCTGTCATGTTGTCCGTCCGGATTAAGACCGCTTTGTTCTGTATGTGCACTTGGTAGGACTTCAGTGCTAGGAAAATTGACAGCAACTCTAGGTGATTGATGTGAAGCACCTTTTGTTGAGCTGTCCATCTTCTCCGTGTTGTGTGGTCGAGCAGATGTGCTCCCCATCCTGTCAGGGATGTGTCTGTTGTCAGTACTATCTGTGGAACTGGCGTGAGGAACGGCCGCCGTTTGGACAAGTTTTTGGTGTTCCACCACTGCAGAGAGCTATGTGTGCGGCTGGCCACCAACACCAGGTCTGTTAGTTGTCCTTGTGCCTGATTCAACTGATGTGCTAGACATTCCTGCAATGGGTGCATTTGCAGTCTTGCATATGGTACAATAAAAATGAAAGATGCCACCATGCCTATTAATTGCATGAACACTCAGGCTGGGAGAGAGTGTTGGTTTTGAAACCTTGTAACTAAGGCTTGAATGCTGTGTATCCTGGCTGGACAGGGATATGCTACAGCTGTATTGGTGTTTATGGTAGCCCATAGGTATTTATGTACATGAGAGGGCTGGAGATGTGACTTGGTGTAGTGGATTGTAACCCCCAAGTCGTGCAGTGTTTGAATAGTTTGAGATGTGTGTTGGACACACTGATTAAATGACTTGGCTTTTATGAGCCAATCGTTTAAGTATGGGAAGACGTGGATATGTGGTCTCCTGAGATGTGCTGCTACTACTGCTAGGCACTTTGTAAACACTTGTGGTGCAGTTGTGACCCCGAATTGAAGGACTTTGAACTGATCAGGTTGTCCTTCTAGTACACATCTGAGATACTTCCTGTGAGAAGGATATATGGGAATGTGGAAGTAGGCTTCCTTGATGTCTAGTGTGGTTAGGCAATCGCCTTGTTGCAACAATGGGAGCACTTGTTGTAAAGTGATCATGTGAAAATGATCTAAATTTATATACCGATTGAGAGACCTTAGGTCTTGAATTGGTCTTAGTGTACCGTCCTTTTTGGGTATAAGGAAATAGAGTGAGTAAACCCCTGTTCCTTGATGTTTTAATGGAACTAGCTATATTGCATCTTTTTGCAGCAATGAGAGAACTTCTTGTTGGAGCAGCGTTAGATGTTCTGTGGACATTGGACGCTGTCTAGGTGGTATATGTGGAGGGGTAGCTGTAAGCTCTAGGCAGGAACCGTACTGGATAATTTGTCTTACACACTTCTGTTGTGATGGAATTCCAGACAGGTAGGAACTGTGTTAGTCTGCCCCCTACAGGAGTGGAATGCTGCTGGGGGAGCAGACGTCACTGTTTTGTGTCGGGGAAGGTTTGATTATTGTTATTTACTCGACCTCTTCCTTTGTTGTTGTTGCCTCTGTAGCCCCCTCTAAAGTATTCTTTTTTAGAGGATGTTTGTGTATTTGTTTTAAAAAGTTGAATTGTCTGCTCCAGCTTGTTTGGAGTCTCCTCTGTAGAAGGAGCGACGAAAGGAGCCTCTTGGTTGGGTGGACTGCAGAGCTCCCACAGACTTGGCTGTGTCAGTGTCTTTCTTCATTTTTTTCAAGTGCTGTGTCTACCTCTGGACTAAACAATTGTTGTTGGTTTAATGGTTGATTTAAGATAGTATTTTGCACCTCTTGCTTAAATCCTGAAATGCGTAGCTACACGTGACGTCTAAGGAGGACACTGGTGTTTATTGCTCTGGATGCAGTGTCTGCTACATCTAGTGCGCATTTAATGGAGGCATTTGATATAAGCTTACCCTCTTGTATGAGGGCATCTGATTGTGCCTTATATTGGTCAGGTAGATGTCTCTAGGTGATCATAGTGAGCCCTGTCGAATCTTGCGAGGACGGCCTGTGTGGTAGCGATGCGCCATGTATTGATAGCTTGGGCAGCTATTTTTTCCTGAAGCATCTATGATCTTTGATTCTTTATCAGGTGTTGCTTCACCTGATGTTTGGGAATTTGCCCTTTTCCTAGCGTTTAAAACTACTAGGGAGTCTAAGGGTAGCTGTCCTTTCATGTAGGGAGGATCCACAGGAGCTGCTCTGTACTTTTTCTCTATTCTTGGGTTTATGATTCTAGCTCCTACAGGATCTTTAAACACTTCTGGTGCATGTGTAATGACTCATTTAATCATTGGCAGTATTTGCACAGATTTTTGAGTGTGTTCAAAAGTGTCTAGTAGAAAATCTTCCTCTGCCTCATCTGAATGCATGGTGACATTGTGATAGATGGCAGCCCTATTAATTAAGTGTCCAAACCAATATGGTCTTCTGGAGGAGAAGGTTTAGATGGATATATATGTGGGTTAGGAATATCTGGTACATCCTGTGGGTTTGGATACTCCCAGTCTGGTGAACCGGTTGGGTGGGGAAAAGGGTCATCTGAGTCTCTCCCTCCCCCCCATGATATACTCATCATCATCAACATCCTGAGGAGGTGTATGTTGTAGAGAATGAGAAGGAGAATTTTTGAGGTGAAATTAAAGATATACAAGAGAAGAAGGGTGCATAGGAGATGTGGCAGAGTCCTTCTTGACAGGCACTGGAGGTGTAGGTGCTGTATCGGACTTCCTTTTCCTGTGTGGTGTGGTGGAAACATGTCCTGTTTCTGGATCAATGTAGATCCTTTTTTATAAAGGATCTGGTTGGAAAAGCGCCTCTTCTTGAGGCACAGCCTCCGGCACTGATCTTTTCGGTTCCGAACCTGTTTTTTGCTAGTCTTTAGCTTTAGGAGCCGATGTAGAGTCCTTTGGCGTAGATTTGTTTCTTTCGGCATCGAGGGTATCGGTTTCGGAGTGGAAGCTGTTTTAGGGGCATCGGTAACGGGCTTCGTTGTTTTCGGAGCCGCTTTGCCTCTGTGAGTCGACGGCTTCGGAGTGTCTTTCGGAACTGGGACTTTTTGTTTTGGTGCCGAGGGAGCAGGTGGTATCGGCACATGCGGTTTGCTGGGTATGGAACTACTGGAAGGCTTCATTATTTTCTTCGGAGCCGGGCTCGATGGTGGGGCTTTCAAAGTGTTTTTTCGGTCTGACTGGGCCCCGCAGGCGGAGTGTTGACCTTTGCCTTCGATTTTGGTGTTTGGTCTGGGGTAGGGGCGGTGGTACTCACACGTTGACCCAAAGGTATGGAGTCATCAGAGTCATCTGTCTCGGATACGATCTGGACATCGGAATCTTCCTCTGGGACACAGGGACCTTCCTCGAAGATATCCACTGGTTCCGGCGCGGATACCTGCATGTCGCGTCAACGGGCCCTTCGATCCTGAACGGTCTTTTTCGATCGAAAGGATGCACAGGCTGTGCAGCTGGATTCATCGTGGTGTGGCGATAAGCACAGGTTACAGACCTGGTGATGGTCACTGTGTGGAAATTTTGCTCCATACTCTAGGCATCTTTTGAATGGCATCCTTTCCATGAGGTGTAGGCCTCACGGCGTGGGTAGGCCCAACGGCCCGTGTCGACGATCGGAGTAGAGCTGACGAAGTCAAGTCGAGGTTTATTGGTATCGAAAGTTGTTTGGTGAAGTTTGAAGAAATTTTTATGCGTCGAAGTACTTGAAAAGTAGATTTCGAACCGGAGTGGAAAAGTTTCATCCAAACCCAGTGGCGGAAAAACAATCTAAGGATGGAGCTGGTGCCCATGCGCACTATCTTCCAAGGGAGGAGTCACCTATCTCGTGACTACAAAGACTTCTTCCAGGAAGACAACAACATGCAATCATCCGAGCCCAACACCAGGTGGCGATCTAATGCAAAATGTTGAATCTGCAGCTCATATGCCTTGAACCTACAGTTATCCAGTATTGGTATTTTTCATTGAATCACATGCCTGAATCATTCCCAGTCGTGGAGATGGGATTACCACGGTAAAATACAAACGTAGTGCCATAAATAATAAATAGAAGAAAAAACAACAAAGGGCTGGCTCTAATCAGTAAGGCTGAGCCTGATACTAAACCAACAAAATGAGAATGCCAGTACTGATATGCATAATGAAGCAACAATCAATGACTACCACAGATCTGAATGAACAATCAGAAAAGGGGATTGACTCATTAATAGTATTTTATTCAAAGTATTTACAACATTTAGCTTTACTTTTTAGTTTTTTTGCAATTTACAAAAGGACATATAGGACCAAAGAAAATAAGGAATTACCTTACAAACATTCATTCAATTTCAGACATATCACATGCAACCACAACAACTATTATAACAATTATACGACACTTCCGAGGGAAAGGAAAGGGAAAAATTTGAGGAAACAAATAAGAGAAACAAGCACTGGCGTTGCCAATAGGTCTCGCAGTAGGAAAGTTGGAGCTATTGGTTTTGTAAATGACAAAGCCCTTTATGTTTTTAAAATGAAAACAAAAATAAAAGGCATTGTTATTTGCAATTGTAATAGCTCCAACTTTCCTGCTGCGAGACCTATTGGCAACGCCAGTGCTTGTTATTGCTGGTGCTATTGATATAACAAAGTCAATTCTTCATTGGCAGAGAGCTGCGGCTCACGAGACTATAAGGGTCTGTACAAGTGCAGCACTGTTTACTGGTCGCCGAGATCTCGAGCTCCGTGAACAGCACTTGTCTGTCTGTAGAGGACCCGGCACATTACCCAGAGCTGTGGCACGCACCGCAGAGGCCTACACCTGACGCACATCCCGCCATTGGTGACGGAATGTTTGTGATTTCATGAGGAAACGTTACGTACCATATCAAAAAAAGGTTGTAGGATTAAAACAAATAACTTTTGGATCTTGTTTTTATTTGTATTAATTAAATGCTTCCGAGTCCACCATGGGCAATACATAAGTGAAGTCATATTCGAGGTTATTTTCATGGAGAATTCAGTTTTTTTGTCCTTAATCTGCAAACATGCATGTGCTTTTTATTTTACCTTTCCCAGGACAGTCGTGAATAAGTTTGATAATTAAACAGTGCCACCCGCTCGTCAACTCTGCATTTCATTCCGTGTGCTCACCGACTGTTCTTTTGGGTGTCTTTTAGGATGCCTCAGTTTAATCAGAGCGGTACAAAAGGGGGTGGTGATGGACGGAGCATCTGAATCAAACACTGGGGTGGCAGAGTGGGCTAAAGAACGGTGATGCAACACATGATTGGGGGTAGGAGGAGTAGTGTGTGGTAAGGACGGGAGCCCACAACTCTATGTTGCTCAAGTAGAGATCAGGGGGAATGTCATCGGAACCAGGGGCTTTATTCTTGGAAAGCCCTTGAATGGCTGATTTTATTTCTTTTAGTGTGAACGATAAACATGTGGTTGTTGGTGGTTTTGACCCTTTTTCTTGTAGTGTGGCCCCCATATGGTTGTAAAGACCACAGAAATGATTCCGCCATTGTTCTGGGAGAATGGTATTTATTATGTCCGGCCCTCTCGGGTCTTTAAAGCATGGTTCATTAATAATTTTCCAGAAAGCCGACATATCTCTACGCTCTGCTGCTTCCCTTAAATCCTCCCATGCTCGATATTGTAGAGAGTTTTTACGAGTTTTCAGAGTTTTTTATAAATAGCTCTCTTCCCTGCGATCTTGGCTTTGTCTCTTGGTTTTAGTATTAAAGAAATGTAAAGAATCTGACCATAGTGAAAGATGGCGCAACACGGCTTGTCCAACCGCTGCATCCTCTTTTTGTGCAGATTGAAGGCAGTAGTGTCTTGTGAACATGTGGACATTCTTCCATGTCGCAGCACGGCATATCTTGTCCAATGTAACTCCAGCAAACAAAGCTGTAGATGCAGCAACAGTTCTAGTGGAGTGTGATTTCACTTTGAAAGGTTTATTGGCTTTTTCATGGCAGAATTCAATGGCAGATGCGACCCATCTGGCTATTGTGGCTTTTGATACAGCTGTTCCCGGTTTCCCTTGACCGCAGGCCATTAACAGGCCACCCCGATTGGGATGGGTATGCTCAGACGTGAGTCCCATGCTCTCCACACCACTGGATTCAAGCAAGCCGGGCTGAAGACGGCTGGAATGCCAGAAACCGGTCCTCAGAAGTTTGTTTCCGGTCCAGGGACGGCATGGCTTGGCAGTTCGGGCAGGACTGTTCCAATGAGGCACAGGGTCAGACTGATTTGCATATGGCCATGTCTGAACTGGGGTGGTGTGCAAAAAAACGATGGATTTAGGCCCAGATCTCTGTACTGGGGTGAATGTATGACATTGTTCTGCATTCTGTCCATCAACTGTGGTTTTTGCAACTAACTTCCACTTGTGGCAGCCGGATTGAAACCTGCTTAGCTAATCTGCTAGAGTATTGAACAGACCCTCGACATATTCGGCCTTCAAGGATATTCCGTGGAACATTGTTCATTCCCACAATTTCTGGGCTTCCAGGGAAAGCGTCACGGACCTTGTTCCTCCTGGTTTATGTAGTATATGCTGGTCGTATTGTCGGTATAGACCAGCACTGAGGAACCTGCTACCCGTCGAAGGAAAGCCTGAAGATACAAAAATATGACCCGAAGCTCCAAACTGTTGATGTGTTGCTGCTTCTGTGACCACTTTCCCTAGATTTGCAAATCCTGCAGAGGACCTCCCCATCCTTCCATGGAGGAGTCTGTTGTCAATACGAAGTCTGGGATGTTTTGCAAAAAGGTGAGACCTTGGGCAAGATTTGCTGTTTGGGACCTCCAGGGGAGTGTGTCCACCATACCGGTAGTTATTTGGATAACATCTTCGAAAGAGCCCAATGCTTGTTGCCATTGTTTCTGTAACTCTTCTTGAAGAGGTCTCATCTTGAGCCGTGCTAAAGAGATCAAGTTGATTGCTGAAGAGCACATCCCTAGGAGTGATCTGAATGTTCGAACAGAAACTGGCCTTTTTTAAATGGTTGTCGCTCATTTTTGAAAGCGCACTTGACGGTCTTGAGACTAAGTGTGGGCAGATAATGTGTTCCGCTCGCGGATTTTGTGGATTTTCCGCGATTTTGCGATCCGCGAAATCGCAGAAAATCAACGGAATCGCGAGCGGGACGAATTTTCATGGAGGCACTTACTGGGTGACAGCAGCAGGTGCACAAGTCGAAGTTAATTTCTTTGTAACCATTTACAAAAGGGTTACACTGCTGCTCTGATCGGTGTCGGACCTTTTATAAACACACAAGGCATGTGAACTCGTATAGAAGACCCCCCCACCCCCCGGTTTGGCCTCATCACTCACACTGAGTGTGCACCGTCTTCCTGCCCTTTACACACTATGATGGACTGCTCACTTGAGGGACCCCGGCGCCCTTCAGTGCAATGGCAAAGTTCAACAGCCCCATAAAAAGTTGCGCTTTGTCAAGGCTGGGCAGGTGTGTGTTCTCCCCATTTCTACTGTCGAAAATTCGCTATGATGCTTGATGGATGCCTTTGCATCCTTGACTTTCACGGGCGCAATCCCCGTGACCAGGAGCTTCTTTCTAGTCATCTGCTGCTCTGATCGGTGTTTGACCTTTCATACACACGCAAGAGGCATGTGAATTCGCATAGAAGCTGCCCCCCCCCACCCCTGTTTGGCCCCGCCACTCACACTAGCGGTGTGCACCGTCTTCCCGCCCTTTACACACTCTGATGGACAGCTCACTCGAGGGACCCCGGCCAGCGTGATGGCAAAGTTACACACACGGTCACTGGAGGCAACTCTTCTGGCCCTTTACGCAGCTGTAGTGTAGGAAAACCACTATACATTTACCCAACTAGGTAGCACTTACTGATTAGCCAGTAGAAAGTACTCCAGTTAAGTCAGGTGCAAATCGCAAAAAAATCCACCATTTCGCAGGGAAATCCGCGTATTTTTTGGCGATTTCGCGCAATTTCTTTAACTCGCCCATGCTTACTTGAGACAAGAATGCTTTGCACTTGACTGTGTTTAAAGATTCTCCTAGGAATAAAATGTTCTGAGTTGGCATCAGGTTCGATTTGCCCTTGTTCAAAGTGAGCCCCAGCGTATTGAACAGATGGAGACAAGTTGTTGTGGCAACATCGGCTTCCTGCTCAGACAAAGCTTTGAGCAGCCAATTATCGAGGTATGGGAAAACGTGGATCCCCCGGGATCGTAAATTAGCTGCTACAGGCGCTAAGCATTTGGATAAAATCTGTGGTGCTGATTTTAGGATAAACGGGAGCACCTTGAATGGATATTAAATCTGGGTCCCCAAATGACCTCCTCCCTGCCAAGATGGCTGCCCCTCTGATTTCTCTCTTGGGACCCTCTATACAGAGAGTCATTAACATCTCTCTTGCGAAAGGACAGGTCCCGGCAGACTGGAAAAGAGCGGTGGTAAACCCAATAAGGAACAAGCATTTACAATGCAATGGTTTTGCCTTTGTTAAAGTTTGAGCTATTGGCAAAGCTTGTGACCATTTTTTTTTTAACATAAATAAATGGCATTGTTATTTGCAATGCCACTAGCTTTATCTTTCGCAAATGTCCCCCAACACATACCCACACAGAGCCCCCCCCCACACACACTGCGAGCCCCACCACACACACTGCGAGCTCCCTCCACACACTGTGAGCCTCCCCTATACACTGCGAGCCACCCCCTACACAGAGAGCCCGCACATACCGAGAGCCTCTTCCACACACTGAAAGCCCCTCCCCTACACACAAAGCCCCCCCCCCCCCCACACACAGAGCACCCCCCCGCCCACACACAGAGAGCCCTCCCCTTGTCTGGCAATGTACACTAAGCCCTTAGATTTTTATAAAGCTTTGGAGAGAGTTATTTGCAACTGTTCATTATAAAGAATATATTGGTTTCTAACTATACAATGGTGGACAATATATCTTATTCAAGCCACTCTCAGATGGACGCAGGCAGCTGCTTAGAAACTTTTTTAAACATACACAATGAGGTCAAGGTCTTAGAATGCGAGTGCACGTACTGTTGTAAAACATGAATAAGGCACATGAGGATGACACACAGAACCATGCATAGGCACAATATTGCACAGTGACTTTACTAGTTTAAATAACCCTATAACTTCTGAAGAATTTTGCCAGGTCACCGTTCTGTTTCTTATTGCTATATTTGGGTATTAAAGTGGTCCTAATGACGTGCACCCAATGCCCAGGCAATGTTAAAAAGTGTGGAAGTACAAAATAAAGAAGTGAAACTATTAACAAATGTACCACATTATGCTGCATAATTTTCCTTTCCTTGCCGCACAATTTACTCAACTCTGCCTCATACTTTGGCCCGCTCCTGCCGCAAAATCCCAGTTGCCCTGCCTATAAACCAGTCAGACTCTGGGCAGATGTGAATGAGCAGTGCAAACGTGGCCTCTGCTGTGCACACGTGAAACTGTGGCAGCGGTCTGCACCTGGGCCCGTGCAGTTTTGCCCGGGATTAGTTTATGAGTCCATCATGCACCCATCATGGTTACGTACAAGGGGGAGCCGCCCTGGACTGGCGTACATCCTGCAACATTGCCCAGATTGCACGCATGGTACAGATTGTAAATGGCTGCTTGCAGTAGGAGTCCGGCACAGTTGAGTGTAATTGGATTCTGTTGACTGCCCCGTGAACAAAATGCTCAGATAAGGCGTAGGATGCAGCATGCATCATTGTTCGGGTAAGATGCATGGTGCAGTTTTTATATTCCCCCTTGCGGTAGGGGGCAAGTAGAATAGGGTGCAGTTTGTGGACTGTTCTTGCATCAATGCCCTGAAGAAGCAGCGGGTCCAGTTAGATGACTTTGCCTGTAACACCGTTCAGAAGATGGGCACAGGTGCAGTTTTTAGATAGCTCCTTGTAAGTGCGTCAGACAGAGTAAGGTGCAATTTGTGGACGGCCCCTTGCAGCACTGCCCAGGTGTAGTCTATGTTGAGTTTCATTAAGGTCAACGTCGAGGCACGGGTCTGGTTGCAGTTTGCAAATCTGTCCAGTATCAGCACCCTCGGTGATTGGGCATTGTAGGGCAGCCTTGCACTGGCCTGGGATCAACGCCCTGCGCTTGAACTGTCGGTTGGGTTTATTTTAGGCATTCTTATCAACGCCATCTTTATTGTGTTGAACGTGTTGGCTGTGCCCCTGAATCTTCCGTGCTGGACACTCCATGCACCAATAGGTGTGAGAGGGGGCTGGGACACACTGGTATCTCCATAGCCCTGGGTGTGAAGTGGGGTGAGCCGGGAGATGGGGGCTGGGCTGCACACAGACCCCCTGCGGGCCTCACGCCCTCGCACAATACTTCTAATCAGTTTAGCTTTGGAAGTGAACCTCTGAATTGCCCCCCTCCCGTCTCTTTCATCTCCCACACAAGGGCACCCAGGGAGCGCACTTCCTGAGGGGAGAGGCGGCTCCTGGACCTACCATTTTAATCCAGTTCACACCATATCTGCACTAGGCCTGGGGGGCGGCTCCAAATCTGAAACCGGTCTCACTTCCAATCTGGCACTGAACGGAGGGGGGTCCAGGGGACCGCACTCAGGACACCATTTTAAAATATAGTGGATGGTTGAAGGTGGAGCGACGGTCCCATGAAACGGAGGGATGGGACCGACAAGGGAGTGAGGCGCCCCTGGCAACAACCTGAGATCGCCGCTCCCAAGACGGATTGAGTGAGCTCAGATATGCCTCGCGACGCCGGAGATTCTCAAGCGAGGTGAGCCCGACCCTCCTACCCCATGTCCGCTACCACACAGGGCGAGCAGGAGGGGCATGTGAGGGTGACGAAATCCAGTGGGTTTAAGCACGGTAGCTCCATTCGAGGACTTCCGGGCCTCAATTTATTGCATCGCGAATAGTCATGGTTAACTTCCAAGTCGGGCTGAGGTTCTATTTTCTTCGCCGAATTGAGAACATGGTGTTCCCCTAATGATAGGGGGTAATGGGATATTCCTACCGTAGTAGGGTGGAGAGGCGCACTTGAATTGGGGCATTAGCTTTGTGTGCTTAAAGATGGGCCCACATAGAGTGCGAATATATAACAAATTAACAGTATATTTTAAAGAAATGTCGGGATGTCGCTTTCAGGCGGAGGCACGGAAGAGTGGAGAGATTGGTGCCTACTGTGAGAAGGTGGCCTGATATGCAGTGCTCACTATTCTAGTGAACACTATGTATCAGTCCAGCAACCCTTATTGATGATTGGTTGTAAGTCAACCTTATAGACCAGCTATCCTAGTAGCATGGATACGAGCAGTCTAAGGCTAAAGACTCGAGAGGCCGTGTTAAGCCAGCTGTTTACCACACATATACCCCTTGAACACCAAGTGAAAGGACACCACACAAGTGTTATGAAAATAAACAGTTACTTATTAAAGATCACAACAGCCCTGTACTCTTTATGAGGACAGGGTACTAAGCACAAACCAAAACTCTTACAAAAATACTTAAGTTAGCACAGTATATACAAATGCCCGAGGGGCACGGAAAACCATATACTCTGAAAGTGGAATGCGAAATTCCTAGCAGGTAAGTACAGTACTAATAGCTTTTGGAATCGCTAGGACTTGACTAGGGAATCGGTAGATTACTTCTAGGAGGCCTAGGGGACTCGGGTGCAGTGTGTGCACTCTCACGCGAGATGCGGACAAAAGTCTATGGTAGCTAGGAATTGAAAAGTTAGTGTTCTCGGGCGAACCCGACCTGGTAGGGAGAAAACGAAAGTAGATTCTGACCCTTGGATAGTGAGGCTATGCTGGGGCACCGAAATGCCGAAGTTACCTAGCCCAGGGGCTGCAGCTGCATAGGTCTGAAAAGACGTCGGGAATCCTCGTAGACGGACCAGGAGCCGGAAGAAAAGATGCTGGCCGGTGACCAGTGAAGAAAGTTCAGTTGGATCCAAGCCTGGATCTCGAAGATAGATGACACCTGAAAGCAGAGGGGACCAAGTTCGAGACTACTAGCCAGTAGTCAGTGGGCACCAGGAGGGCACCGGATGGTAGCCACCTCGACAAGGTGAGTGGGTGACGCTGGAGCTCGAAGATCTCACGGACCAGGAGGCGTTGTCGGTGACCAGGATGGAGGATCGAGCTGTCCCACGAAGATAGAAGCTGTCGGCGTCGCTGGACCCAGGATTGGGCAACAAAGCCTTGGCAAATTCAAGCCCACGCGGTGGACCTAAAATGGCGTCTGGAGTGGACCAGGAGGGTCCGGGGTGCCTCTCTTCAAGAAGGAAGCAAGGGCCAGTCTGGAGCAACCAGACCAGCAGTCGTGAAGTCGTCGGGCGTCGTTCAGAAGGCCACAAGCCAGCCGGCTAGTAGCCAAACAACGCGGTGCACAGCAAACAGCAGAAGGGCCCCACGCAGATCGTGGAGATGCAGGGAGGCTGACCTTGGGTGCTGGAGCTGCGCAGGGTCGGGGCTTCTCGGACCCCAAAGCACTCACCAGTGGAGGACACGGTGGGCTTGCAGTAAAGATGTCGTGCAGTCTTGGCGATCGTCGGTCCCTCGAGGTCTCGTCGCACTCACGGTTCTCAGCTTGGCTGTAGAGGTGAGTAGAGGTCAGAGGTGCCAGGGAAGCCGGGTCTCGTCGAGCTGGGTCGTCGGATTCGTGAAGAAGGACTTGCAGCAGACCGCAGTGGTTCTTTAGGATGGTGCCCGCTTGATGCAGGGTGACTACTCCTTAGCCACAAGGGAGAATCTTGAAGAAGAAATCGTGAAGTCCTTTCGAAGAAAGTGGTATCTTGATTCCAAAGATTATCTAATTTGAACAGGGGGCCCGCTCCTATCTTTATACTAAAAAAAGGGGGCTGACCCGGTGACTAGGTCCTGCCTATGGGTGGGACCAGGAGGGGGGTGGTTACACCCCTCTCCCCTGCCGGACTTCCCCAGGCCAGGGGCTGGTGTGCCCCTGGAACTGGTTCTGACTGGCCTATGCGTAGTGAGCACCGGGGTGCCACTCAGCAGTCACCTTCCTGAAAAGCCCGGCCTACCCAGGATACACAAAACCATGTCTGGGACGGTGCTAGCACCGCCCCGGACAGGAAACCCTTTGTCCAGGCCTCCCTCGCTGGAAGGACTCCCAGCAGCAGGAGGTCAGACTCGTGTCTGTGGTGGCAGCATCCATTTTGTGGAGCTGAGGCTTCAGTTAACTTTAACCGGGGTTCACAGTTACATACATGTCTTCTCTAGAAGGGTGGAATGCTAACCCCGTCGCCAGAATTGGCGAGGGGTTAGTATTCCAATTCGTATGACACCTTACTCGACATGTTTTGATAAAGCAATACCAAAGATAGCATTTAACCGCGAGGATTATAATGCACTTAAGAGTATATGGTATGTGATATCATGGAACAGCTATTAGGACTTGGTTCCGCAAGCTGCAGACAGGCTCAGCTCATGCCAGAGCACCATCTCACACGATTCCAAGCACTCTGCCTTCAGGATTGTTAAGGCCTGCCATAGGAGTGACTGATAGGAATCTGTGTGTCCATTTTAGGGTTAGGTATAGGTATACTACACCTACAGCAAAGGGTGATTACACGACTTTGCCCCAGCTGTCATGCAGCCAGTTGTGTCAAATTTAGGAGGCCAGCCAGGGGTGGCATAATACATGCTGCAGCCCCTGGCAGCCCTGGGTACACCTATGCCCTGAGTTACAGGGTCTGATAAGGTGGCCCAGTACCAATTGGTAAATGCACCTAGGGCACATGAGGTAATTTAGAAAGAGAACAGCCAGGCTGTGGGTCTGATTGGCAGGCCCACAGCCAGAGAAAGTCGTAAACCAGTGAAACAAAAGCAAAAAATCTGGGTGATCATAGGATTGCAGACCCTACTCTCCTACACCTACGCCGTTGGGTAATGGGGGTGGGGAGGTGAGCGGCCTGGTTGCAGCTCGGAGACGGGCACCCAGTCCTGACTGACTTGCTCTCTGGCTGCGTGCTGATAATACCCCAACGAGGACCGGAGCGGTGCCCTGGCCTCCATGTCAGGATGCCCTCCCTCTCTGAGTACAACTAAGCATGCGGATGCTGCGGCCTGTTGGAGAGAGAGCGGCATTATTACCCCAATTCGTGGACCTTACATAACATTTAGGACAAAACCATGGCAATAGATCAATTGCAAAACATCGTACTTTTTCCTTTTAAAGGGTCCTCTCTCACGCTGTCAGTCAGTAGCAAGATGGCGGGTACTCATAATGTAGAACTAGAAACGATCTTTTGATGTTGGTGATGTAAATCCCGAGCGCTGCAATGACACGTCCGGTAACGTTTACCCGTAAGAAAGGCCAGATACTAGAATGTACAAACAAGCACCACGAGCACAGGGAGGGAGGGGGGCGGGAACGGGCACAGGACAGCGGGAGGGGGGGGGGGCGGGAACGGCGCGCGGGAGGGGGAGGGGGGGGAGGATCACGGCGCACGAACATAAAGGGAAAAACAAGCAGTAGAATAAGATAAAAAAATGTCACTTCTACCTCAAACCGGCCTTTGAGTTTCTCCCACGCTGACAAATAACAGAGGCAGGTGCCGGCAATGCCGGACCAGATTGGGGGCGTTCGAGGGCTTTTGGCTGACGTAGCGTGACGTAGCCAAAAGCCAAAAAATCTCGGGAACGCCCCCGAATCTGGGCCGGCATTGACTGACCGGCCCGGCCATTTATGGAGCTAGCCAATGAAAGACGGGGGCATTCCTGTCTCCCGTACTATTCTCATCAGGTTTTCGCCAGGCAAAACCTAAAAAAGCGGCATCTCCATGGACAGACCTCTCAAACCTGCGTCCTATTTCACTCTTGCCTTACATCGGCAAGATAGCAGAGAGGCACGTGAACACCTATCTATCAGGACATCTAGAAGCAACGGAGGGCCTGGACTACTCACAATCTGGGTTCAGGCCCAACCACAGCACCGAATCAGCTCTTCAAACAGTGACCAATAACATCAAAATGGCACTGGATGAGGGCAGTTCTATGATTCTGGTGCTGTTGGATCTCTCCGCTGCTTTTGATACGGTGTCTCACACAGTGCTTCTCGATTGTTTAAGGGACGTAGGCTTGGAGGGAGTGGCTCTGTCATGGATTAAGAGTTTTCTATCTGGCCGCTCCCAAGAAGTTAGGCTGGGCTCCCACAAATCCACCTACAGGGAGCTCAACAAGGGAGTGCCACAGGACTCATGTTTAAGCCTGACACTATTCAATGTGTACGTGGCCCCCTTGGCCAACTTAGCAGGATCATTTGGGTTTACCCCGGTGTCGTATGCCGACGACACCCAACTCCTCTTTCCTTTTAAAAGCCTGACACCTGCAATAAAAAGATCTTTCGCAGACGGAATGAGAGCAATATCAGAGTGGATGTCATCAAACTGTCTTCAGTGTAACGTAGGGAAAACAGAGGTCATGCTGTTTGGACAAGCGGCAACACACTGGTCACCTGAATGGTGGCCCTTAGAATTAGGACCTGTTCCCAGCCCTAAGAGCACGGTAAAAAACTTGGGAGTGTTATTAGATCAGACACTCACATTTAAAGACCACGTAAACCAAGTGGCTGGTACCTGCTTTCGGGCAATTGGGATGCTAAGAAGAGTGTTTCCCTATCTGCCAGATTGCCACAGGAAAACACTTGTGCAGGCGCTAGTCATCAGCAGAGTGGATTACTGTAAGGGTCTTCTTTTAGGAGCTAATGAAGGCCAACTTAATAAGTTACAAGTAATCCAAAATACGGCTGCAAGGACTGTCCTGAATGTTCCCCCTAGGACTCCTTCTCGCCCCCTGCTGACCAGACTCCACTGGTTACCAGTGAGGAAGCGAGTACAGTTTAAGACTATGCACCATTCACAAAAGTGTGATAGGCGAAGGCCCAAAATATCTGGCCAAAATCTTTCAGCCATATGCTCCTGGGCGTTCCCTGCGATCCAGTAATCTGCAGCTATTGCAGGTACCCAGAATAAAGAAGTCCAGACAAGGAGGCCGAGCGCTGGCCCATGCGGGACCAGTGCTCTGGAACTCTCTACCTCTTGAGTTGAGATCACTCACTAGCCATATGGCCTTTCGGAAAACCTTAAAAACACACTTATTCACTAGTAATTAACTCTTCCTTTGCAATATGTACTACCCCCCTGAACACGGCTATCTGGAGTCATATTCTTACTGGCAAAAGCGCGGAGATACCCCTTCGGGGGTCTATTCAGGCGCTATATAAGAATATAAAATAAATAAAAATAAATAAATAGTGGGTGGCAGCCACTTTGAATCGTGGATACTTTTGATGTTTTGGATGATATGGATATGAAAGTATGTGTCTTCCATGTCCAGAGTAGTGATGAAATTCCCTTAGTTTAAGCATCCCAGAATATGGGAAAGTGTTATCATCCAGAATGTTTGTTTCTGGAGAAACTAGATGAGTTTGCGGAGATCCAGAATTGGTCGCCATTCTCCTGACTTTTTTGATTAGGAAGAAACAAGAATAGAAACCTGTTCCTTTCTGCGTTGATGGTACTTCTTCTATCGCTTCCTTTAGGAGCATGATCAAGACTTCATTGCGCAATAAGTGAAGTTGAGGGGGGGAGGGGGACCCCTGGGCGGAATGGTAGGTGGTTTCTTGACAAATTCATGTGCTTTACCCTTGTGACTAGGTCTAGTACCCAGTAGTCTGAAGAGATCTCGTGCCACCGCTGGGCATAAGCCGAAATTTTTGCGCCCACGGGTATGGAGGTAAAATTGACTGGCACCCCGAGAAGCTCGTCGTTTCCTGGCAGAGTCATTGCCTTGTTGCAGTGTTCGCTTCCGGCCACCCTGGTGAGGGAAACTAGCCGTTGAGGACTAAGGTAAGACGATTGGTTGTAAGACTGATGATATGGAGGCTGGTATTGACGATATTGTGGATTCGACTGATAGCGATCCGATATGTAGTGAATCCTTACCCTACGGCTCCTCTGAAAGGTATATACCTCTATATTGTAGAGCACCTAAAGATTTTACAGTGTCTGTCATTTTAAATTCCTAAAAGTGTGTCATCAATATGTTTCCCGAACAGTAAATCCCCATCTGTGAGAAAGCGCCATCTTTCTTGCATTGGTATGCCCTCACTTTTTGCTGAATTGCTGATGTGCTTTGACCGAGTGTTCCCTGGGCTCCTGCCAACCAGGTACCCTGGGGGCCTGTGTTTGTTCCCTAAAACTGTTGAACCTAAAACCCAATTGGCATCTCTGGCCACCTGTCAGCACCTAGTAAATGGTACCCAGGGCATGGTGACCAGAGAAGACCCCTAAGGGCTGCAGCACTTATTGTGCCACCCTTAGGGGCCCTGTACCCTGACACCCACACACTGCCTTTGCAGGCTGAGTGTCTAAGTACAGAACTAAACAAAGTCGACATGGCACACATCCCTGTGTGCCATGCCCACAAGAACCACTGCCCTGGCATACCTCAGTCACCCCTCTAGCTGGGTGCCCTATGCCAGTGGTGTGGGCACAGGTGCATGAGCCCTGTGCCCCGACAGTACCCAGTGTTTTGAAACAACAAGGGAAACCCAAAAGGAATCACACTAGGGTCCTTGGGCAGTAGACTATTGTACAGAACAGGGGACCCTAGTAATTGAGGATCACATAAATGATAGACATATACTTAATAGTATATATGACCTCTGCCCAGCCAGACAGGTTTTTAATTATGCAATTTTTTAGTATTATTCCATATACAATTATACAAAAGTGGGCACAGCCTGTGACGATCACCGCCAGAACCCCCTCGTTCAGCCATCATGCTGAAATATATCCTTATGACGAAATTCCGACCACCAAGAGTATACGCATGGAAATGCTGAATTAATTTCTCCTCTAGTCTCCGTGAAAAGCGTAATCATCTGGTTATTGCTGTGCGGAATTCTTACCTACTATGGACCCAATCTAAGAAATTACGAGAGGCTCTGTGGTTGTAATAGAATCTCCAGACAAACATGACATATCTTCTGTCCTGATGATGATGCAAGTATTTTGCAACTGCATCGAAACGTCGTCGACCTAACTGCACCATATGTTGATTTGACCTCATAAATACTGAACAACAATGGGTTGCTATGATTGTAATCTAGTCTGTATAACTAATGAATGAGTAAAGACCGCGTTTGAGCGTTTCTACATAATTGTTTGTGTCACTTGTTCTGTCTTGTCCTTTGTGGGTCACAGGCTGTGCCCACTTTTGTATAATTGTATATGGAATAATACTAAAAAATTGCATAATTAAAAACCTGTCCGGCTGGGCAGAGGTCATATATACTATTACCTACAGTACCCAGGGCCATTACTGGGCTCTGCAAGTAAAGTGCTGCCATTAAGAGTATATGGTGCTGGGAGGTCGCCATTTTGAACTCCACAACACCATGATGGCCCCACTGAAGACTGAGAAGTTTGGTATCAAACTTCTCAGCACATTAAACCCACACTGATGCCGGTGTGAGATTTAATGTAAAATGCACCAGAGGGCATCTTAGAGATGCCCCCTGAAACCTAACCTACAATCCACGTCTGGACTGAGAACCTGCCTAGGCTGCCCCACAGCAGACATGTTGCTGTACCCCTGGGTGGAGAGCCCCGCTCTCCTGGGCCTGCAACAATGCACATCCTGGGCGAGGTGCTAGGTCTCCTCACCCAGGATGGGCAGGGGGAAGCTTCAAAGGCCTGCCACCTCTGTGAGCTTCTCCAGACCAATTGCTGTACCCAGCAACCGCCCCCCCACCGGTTCTGACCCCACTCTGGCGGGAAGACAGGCGGGAAATCCTAGGTCAGGAAGGGGGGTGTGCCAGCCTGTGCTAACCGCACCCCTCAGGTGGGAGAGGCCAGTCGAAGCACAACA
Organism: Lissotriton vulgaris; assembly: GCF_964263255.1. Lineage (NCBI taxonomy): Eukaryota > Metazoa > Chordata > Amphibia > Caudata > Salamandridae > Lissotriton > Lissotriton vulgaris. The sequence continues at coordinate 904,455,611 of NC_141695.1, forward strand.
CCGGGCTCCGGCCTTCTTGAAGATGGGGAGCCCTGCCCAATCACAGCTAGGCTTCTGCCCTTCTCCCACAGGAGGGGAGCAGACTAGGGGGTGTACCCACCCCAGGACAGGGACCTATTGGTCCCTGCCCTTGCCCTACCTGTAACGCCCCTCACTTCAGTATTTAGGGGCTCCCTGAACCTTCCTTCCTCCTATCCGGATAAGAAAAGAAGAAAGAAGATCAAGAAAAAGACCCGCCATGCAGCTGCTAACAGGATAACCCCAACTGACTTGGCCCTACCGGCCTGCCGATCCTGGAACCTATTCCTGCTTGATCCCGGCGACAGCAACCTTCGGACCCCCAGAGGACCTGCCTGCCTTGACCCTCTTAAAGCCTGGGACTTCCTTAAGTAGAGGCTCTGCTTTAACAACCATACCCCTGGTGCCAGCCAGGAAGCACAAGACCAATCCACTCTGTGCCCGAGTGATCCACGACCAAGAGGACGTCCCCCCAGCAACTGGGACCCGAAGACCAGTGTTCAAAGACCCTCCGCGACGAACCGGACTACGTCTGCAGCCTCAGAACCAGGGACCCCACCAACCGAGAACAGCCGAGGGATGGAATCCCGACACCCCTGCACCCGGCCCCCCACTTTGGGGTACTCACCTCTTCTCTAAGATCCCAACTTACCTCTCGAACTGGTGGTGGCACCTGAAGAATCTCCATCCCAGAGTCTGCAGCCTTTATTCCCTTTTTACCTTTTCCATTGAATAACATTGGGCGCCCGACGGCTCAAAAGCACCCTGCAACCAGCCGCCCAAGTGCCGCTGCAAGTGCAGCTACAATCCTACTCTACCTCTCCACTTGCCCTGAGTAAGTGACCAGGAGCTCAGCTCCCAAAGCTGTGTGGCCTGCTTGCTTACAGCCACCAACCGAAGGCCCCCTCCCCTCCATTGGATAACATTGGGCCCAACTACCTCTGCACCCAGCTGCCCCTGTGCTGCTGAGGGTGTACCAGCTGACCCTGGGGGACCCTTGAGTCTATGCCCAGAACCTTAACTTCACTGTTCGAGTCCTCACCCAGAAACCGATAACCCACTTTCCTGCCATAGGATAACATTGACTGGTTTGACTCAAAAAATCTTCTAAGTGTAAAGTTTTGAAACTAAAATATTACTATAAAATCAACCGAATTCCGAAGTACTCATCTGTGATCAGGAGATAAGCCAGTACTGTACCTTGTAGCTCAGTACTGAACCGCAAAAGTAATCATAACCGGGTTTACTAGTAACCTGAATTTTCTCCATAGGAATCCATTATCTGCTTTTCTATGAAATTTCTTCTGTCTACTTTTGAAAACTTTAAATAATTCTTAAAAATCATACCTACTACTGAAATGTAATTACTTGCCTGTCTTAAGTAGAGATCCCAGTGCTGGGCCTAGGAGCCCAGTACTGGATTACAAAAGTAACTTTTCCTGTAACCTGAATTTTCTCCCATTGGTTAACATTGCAAAATTTTCACGGAAATGTTTCTAAGTGTGAACTTTTGAAATACCTTCACATTCCTTAAAAATCATTGCAATAACCAATACGTTTTTACTAAACTGTTTTCCGTTTAGACCCCAGGACTAAATCTAGGATCCAGTCCTGGAATTACAATAGTAATTTACAAAGTAATCAACTGCATTTTTGTAGAAAAATCCATTGAGCTCAATGTTAGATTGTGTTTAGAATTGTGTTGCCTACTGCAACCCATGTACCGGTTGTGTTTACAAAGTTATTTCCTTTCTGCAAAGTCGCCTACTTCGACGTCGCTATCTGGTTTGTAGGCTGTTTCGACATCGATCCGGACAATGACTTGGAGCACACTGGTATTTTTTTTGCAACACCTATCTACTAGCCATCAACGGCGATGGAGAATGACGTTTCAGGAGTGCTTTCTCCTTACTTCCCCATTGCGCTGATCTTTCATGAGAGGAGGGCTCTTTGGGAGGGCCCTAGGACCCTCAAAGGCCACTTAAAGAACGTATCTTTCCTCTCTTGAAGAGCATGCAGACTAATGATCTCTGTGCATCTCAACATCCATCTGGAGAATTTCTGGAAGTAATAACAAGTCTCTGGATGATGAGAAGGCAAACTCTATACAGAGAGGGTGGGTCGGATTTTGCCATCTTTTTGCCACATGAAAGCATTTGTTAAACAGATGGCATTTTTTGACTGCCAAAAAATAAATTTCAGTCAGAAAGATGGCTAAAGACTTAAAACTGTTGGGTGAAAGGAAAAAGTTTAGTTTTAGAAGAGACATTTTGGACAGGGATGTAAAAAAAAATAAACTGAAGAGCTAAGAGACCCCCACAGTAGAAGCCAGAAAAAACAACTGACCTGTCACCTGTGGGACATGATGGGATACAGGAGGTCCTAAAAGCACAGTGCCAGTTTTTCTCTATTATGTTTTTCCAATGCGGCCTACGGGCTAACAATGCCTTGCATTTCCTTGCCTTTTTCCTTTCAAATAAAGGCTCGCTTTACCCTTGGAAGAGTGTATATATGTTTGACATGTTTAAAGTATATGGTTTATTTTAAATTAAACATTCCATGAAATTTGGGCATTTATTAGCCTATATTTTCTATAGGCTGCATGTGGATATATAAATATACGGACGTGGTTGAAACGCATCGTCCTTGTTTGCCATACCAAGATTAAACTGACCGAGTGGGCTCATGTGGATTCTTTCAAGAAAATCCCTTTGCTGTGCCAGATATATATACACACACACACACACACACACACACACACACACACACACACACACACATACATTTATACACACATACATATATACAAATATATACACATACATATACATACACATATCTTTTTTCACCACTTCATACTTTTTAAGGTCAAAACATGTGTAAGGAATTTGATATGTGCTCTGGGGACCCTGCACCTTGGCGGCACTCTTCAATGCTTACGACTTTGAGGAGTATTCCCCTGGAAGAGAAGCGTTGGGACACCTATTTTGCCCTGCATCAAACAAAAAAATGAATCCTAAAAACACAATTAAGTTTCAAGATGTTTCATAACCAACAATCACTTTGGTCTTGTCAGGATCTACTTAACCAGCTCAATGCCATTTTCACAGCTGGCACAGAATGCCTTAAACATCACGTCAACCTCCAGCAGAAAGACTAGAACTGCAGTGTGTGTGTCTTCACACTGATGAAACTGTAGCCCCGGAGACAAACTGACATTGGTCTCATGGGACACATGGAACAAGTGAGGGTTTATTAATGATTCACATTATTTGCACACCCATCATTTCTTGGACTCTATACTATTAACACTCAAAGCCTCAAACATAAAGCAAGAAAAAAGATTTAGTCTTACCAGATTCAGGTCTGCAGTCTTTGAGAGTAGTTTCACATATGCACCACCACACTCAATTCCATTTTGGAAATTAACCTCATACCTAAAATAATCAATAATGTTTGAGTCAATATATTAAAGCATACCTTTGTGGTTCTTTGTGACAATGTCAAAATATGATATGAAAGGCAAAACAAGCAGTTTCTTATTTGTTGCAACGTTTTACTGCGTTTTATTACTAAAATAGTCTGAACAGATTGTAAAGCTGTGCCGTCCAACTTACTAGGTTTTCAGGGACCTCCTGTAATTTTCAAACAATTAAATTGGCAATCACTGGAGGTTTCCAGTTCTACTGCACATCACAGCTCTGCTCTAGGTCAGGAGTACACCCAAATGGCTATGCTCTCTGGGATGTAGTGACCAATGGGGTCTTTTGTCTCCATCATATCTAACATGTATGAAGTTTGTAGGTTTGTGTGGGATAAAGATTAAGCGATGAACAGATTAGCAGATATCTTGTGTGTGCTGTACCAAGTGGGTGGGTGCTCCTTTGTGTCAAGCTGGTGAGAACTATCTGATAAACCAACCTACACGTAATACAGCCTTCCCAAACCACTTTCTCACTTTTCTGTATTGTTTCTCTCCCATGGCAAATGGATCAGAGGTCGACCTGTGTGTGAGGCAAATAAATAACCAATGGTCTGACTGGGACGCAGGAGCAAAGAAACCATCGACATCTGGCAAGAAGAAAAGACCGGATGCTACTCTGGGGTGGGACGAGCCTGGAATCTTTTTGATGGTGCAGGCTATGCGATTGGCTTTAGGATCTTGGCTTACTGGTACTGGACACCTCTACCAGGTTTATTTTTGTCCAGTAGCAGGTTTATTTTTGTCATGGCACAAAAGGCCTGCTCAGGAGTGTTGGCAAATAGGCTGCTGAACAACTAATTGGTCTCAGATGTACTGATACTTTCCCTCCACAGAGTGTCCATGCCTGTGAAACCTGTGGCGTTTTAAAGCTGCTGTGATTGGGGAGAGAAATAAAAAATAAACAAAACATACCTACATGTCCAAAGATAGGCTGGGCAACTTAATAGTTCAAGACCTGCACAAGACTAAAGGCTAACAGACTAGAGCTAGTGTAAGGAGAGCTTGACAGATCTAGCTGCCCAGTTCACCAAATTTCAGAAGGAAAAAAGAAGATTTGCAATACTGATGAAATGAACTACTACATTGTCACTGTGGAAGCAAGGATGAACCTGCACTGTAGCAGGCCCATGCTACGCATGTATGTAATCTTCAGCCCCATAGTGATCAGAAAGCAGCCTGCCTTTTGCTCCTGGTGTTGTGCGAGTGTATGCACTGACCTCCATGTGGCTGCTTCGCAAATATCGGTTACTGAAACATTTGAGCCAAGCTGCTTCAGCTCTGGTAGACTTAACCCTAGGTTTTTCTAGAAGAGGATTATTTGTTAATAGATAAAGAAATGAAATCTAAAACACTTCTGTCAAAAGCTTACTCGGACGTGACTAGGCTCTATCTAATAAGGCCATAAATTATTTTAAAAATATTTTGTTTAGTCTAGATGGAAGCGAAGTACCACTCTAAGGTCTTTTTTAGGTCTTTATTTTTGAATATTTAAGCAAGTAAGACAATATATTCTGGAATATTCTTGGAGATGCATACCATATGAATTAAATTTGTCACAAGATTGTCTAGTACATTTTACCACTCACCATGTTTACAACATCCCTTGGGTACATATAATCATGCCCAAATGTACTGTAGACCCAATACATCTCTTTATGCACTACAAGTAGAGGCGGTGTCCTCTTGTCACTAAATTGTGTCTGAGCGATCCCCAAATGTCTATAGATCTCAATATGCTTGGTAGTAACATTGAATGGACCTTAGTTTGGGTGTTGCATTGTGTTACCCATAAGCCATTAGGAAAATGTAAGTGTTGCACCCCTCCCCACCACATAGCCATTCTTCTTCCCAGCAGGAGAGCCAGTGCAGTAAAATCTCCTGTAGGTTTTTTAGGAACCTCCTTTACATATCCTAGTAAAGTCAACAGTGGAGTTATCTCCATCTGGTTACCTATCATGTCAGCGAGTTTCTCTTACATACTACCAACATTTTACCGACACCTAGGCATAGCTGTGCGAGGTGTAAAAGCCCCAAGCTGAGGGCAGTGGAAGGATTAGTTACTTACCTGTAATCCTAGTTCTCATCCAAGGGTATACTCATCAAAGTCCTAATTAATGAATAATCCCCGCCCATGTGCGGGATCCCGGAGCATTTAGAATATACATATATATACATATATATGCATATGTGAAAACATATACATGCAGCCTAAAATATTTCCAAAATGGCAAAGATGCTGAAATTACATATGTTTGCATAGTAGCAGCTATCCTCTCCCAACCCCTAAGGAAGAAAGAGCAGTAAACATTTCTCATACAACAATGCTTTATTTTAGGCTGCAGCAGAGTAGAAAGAAACAAAGAAAACCGACACCTTGCCTTTAAGTCATTAGAGTAGGGGTACCGTGCCTTTAAGACCTGTAGGCGACCCCCTGCTCCCATGATGCCCCACAGGTGGCAGTTAGGTCAGTTCTTTTTGGAGGTGCATAAACACTTGAGTAAATCCGTAAGTAACATACCATAACTTTGCAGTAATGCTCGTCCGGGGAGGTGGGTGGGTTGCTTATTACTTTGAGGAGTATACCCCTGGATGAGAACTAGGATTACAGGTAAGTAACTAAGCCTTCTCATCCAGGGGATACTCATCAATAGTTATAATCTATAAATAGATTAGCAAGCCCATACCCAAAGTCTTGCAGACGAACAATCAAGTATACAGCAAAAACATGTATCAACATCACATTTATAAAGCAGTTATGCAAACAAATTCCTCAAAGAGGCCAGTCCCACTTGGGCATCGGCCTGTGTATCTGAATCTAGGCAATAATGACGGGTAAAGGTATGTACTGAACGCCATTTAGCCGCCTTACAAATCTCAGATATTGGAATGTTGCGAAGGGGAGCTGTAGTAGAAGCTTTCCCTCTGGTAGAGTGTGCATGAGGTTTGTCCTGAAAAGCTTTGTTAGCTAATTGGTAAGACAGAGCTATACAGGAGACGATCCATCGTGAAATAGATCTTTTTGAAGCGGACAGACCGGTATTAGTTGACCCATAATTAACAAAGAGTCGGTCAGACTTCCTAAGTGGAAGAGTTTTAGCCAGGTAAAATTTCAAAACCCTCCGGAGATCTAGAGTGTGTAAAGATCTCCGGGGGAGTGGTTGGTTGAGGAAAGAAAGTCGGCAGAGTAATGGTCTGATTGATATGGAAATCCGAGACCACCTTGGGCAGGAAGCCTGGATGTGTTCTCCGCAACACCCTATGGCATGAAACACTGTGTAAGGTTCGTTACAACACACGGCTTGGATCTCGCTCACCCAACGGGCAGAGGTGATAGCAACCAAAAAAGCAGCTTTCCAGGTCAAGTGCTGCAAAGAGGCCTTATGGATAGGCTCAACGGGAGCACCCAACAATTTGGTAAGTACGATGTTAAGCTCCCAGGGAGGAGAGGGGGACCTCACTGGTGGAAACACTTTAAGGCCCTCTAAGAAATCTTTGACCACAGGCATGAGGAAGAATGAGGTCTGAGAAGGAGACTTCCTATAGGCTGTCATTGCTGCTAAGTGAACCCTGATGGAGGGGTACTTCAGGCCTGACCTTGCCAAATGCAATGAGTAGGGGAGAATCACCTGCTCCTGACCTTGGATTGGATAAAGAGAATTGTCCATACACCAAATGTAAAATCTCTTCCACTTGAATGCATAAGACTTTCTAGTGGAGGGTCTCTTTGCCTCTTTAAGAATGTTCATGCAGTCTGCTGAAAGGTCTAGGCGGCCATATTGGATGACCTCAGGAGCCATGCCGTCAATCAAAGGGAAGGAATGTTGGGGGTGGGGAACACCCTTCCCTCGTCCTTAGTCAGCAGGTCTGAGCGGCAGGGCAGTCTCCGGTGAGGAACCTCCGACAGCTGGAGGAGATCCGGGTACCACCAATAGCGTGGCCACTCCGGCGCCATCAGGATCATCCTGGTGTTGGTCCTGTAGAATTTCTGTATCACCGCCGGGATCCGAGGCAGGGGAGGAAAAGAGTACAGCAATGTCTGAGACCAGCTGATCAAAAGTGCATTCCCTGTGATCCCTGCTGGGGGAATCTTGACTCGAAGACTGGGCATTTTGCGTTTGCCGTGTCTGCGAACAGATCCATGTCTGGTACGCCCCATTGTCGTGAGCTTCTACGAAGTCTCTGCTTAGGCCGTCTGCCTGAACATTCAGGATTGCTGGCAGGTGAACTGCCACGATGGAGAGACCTCTCGCCAGAATACAGCGCCAAATGGATGGAGCTTCCAGAGACCGACCTTGTGACCTTGTGCCTCCCTGCTTGTTCAGATAGAACATTGTTGTTGTGTTGTCCGTCTGAACTTGAATGTGGTTGGTGCACAGAGATGGGTAGAGGGATTTCAGCGCCAGATAGACAGACAGACCGGAGCGCCAAGAAGTTGATGTGGAAGCTTGACCTTGTACCTGAAGCTGGTCCATAAGAGCACCCCAGCCGTGCATTGAGGCATCTGTGACCACTGTCTGCGATGGAGGCGACTAATGAAATGGGACCCCCTGCAGAAGATGAGAACGTTTCATCCACCATATGATGGAGTCTGGCAACTTGGTGGAGAGAAACATGATCTTCCCATTGACCTCTGAGACCATTGGCCCTCGAGTGTCTACTGCAGAACCCTCATGTGCAGGCGTGCATTGGGCACAATGTAGATGCACAAGGTCATCGATCCCAGTAGTGACAACACTTGCCTGGCTTTGGGTGTCTAGCAGGGTGCGGCATTTCAGAAGCATGGATGACAACCTCTCCTCCGAAGGACACACGCTTGCCTCTGTGGAGTCCATGGAGGCGCCCAGGTAGTGTATTCGTTGGGTGGGATGGAGTACTGACTTTTTGTAGTTGACCTGCAAGCCCAAGGAATGCATCAGGTTGAGACAGTAAGAAAGATGGCTCTGAAGCAGAACAGGTGTGGAGCTTTTCAGGAGCCAGTCGTCTAGGTAGGGATAGACTAAGATCTTCCACCTGCAGAGGAAGGCAGCCACCACAGCCATGCACTTGGAGAATGTCTGCGGGGCGGATCTGAGGCTGAACAGTAGCACTCAATACTGGTAGTGGTCTATCTGAAACCTGAGAAATTTCCGATGCTTTACTGAGACAGGTATATGAAAGTAAGAGTCCTGCAGGTCGATGGTACAAATCCAGTCCGCCTGGTAAGGTGTGGAAAGATTTGGTGCAGGGCTAGCATACAAAATTTTTCTTTTCTGATAAACCTGTTCAGCAGACATAGGTCGAGGATAGGTCTGTACTCTTTGGCTACTCCTAGTTTTTGGACTAGAGTGGCAGGAGTATACTCCCGGATTTCTTCGCATGGGAGGGACCTCCTCTATTGCCTTTATCACAAGAAGGGTAGAAACTTCGTCCTTCAACAGCTGACTTTGAATTCAAGGAAGGCGCTTGAGTTGAGGGGACACTTGCGGAGGAGGAGACTTAAACCTCAGCAAGTAACCATGCTGCACAATACTCTGCACCAGTTTGTCCTTTGTAATGGTTTTCCACTCGTCCAGGTGATACGCTACACTCCCTCCCACCGGAGTGGCGAGCGTTTGAGGAGGAAGTCACAATTCAAGGTTTGGGAGGCTGCTTGGAGGTGGACTGTTTATTGTTATTGCCTCTGCCTCTACCAGGGCTTCAGTCCCGCGGCCGATGTTGTTCAACTCCAACCCGGATGGGTTAGAAATCGAGGCCCCTGCTTCCACGCTGGGTTAGGCCGAGAATGAAAACACAACGTAGCTTCATCATTCGAGAAGATGGAAATCTTGGGATTACACCTTTAAGCTCAGCAACACTTCAGCCACACGGGAGTCTGGTGCGAATTCAGGATCAATATCAGGATTTATGAGCTACTGGCGGAGGTCGGCGGAGCCGGGAGCTTACGGGCCATCTTGGTTGCTAGCATAGCTCCTCTCTCTCTAACTGCAATGTTATACAAATAAAACTAATAGTTTACCTGTTGGTGTAGTTTTGCAGCTTGAAGATCTTTCTGGATTCACTATGCTGTGCATTATTCCGCGGTCTAGTGGTTGGGTCCATTCTTTGGTTTTTTTTTTTTTCGTAGCCCAGGTGGGCGTCGATGTCCCACCTTTTGGTGTCCTTCTCGTTACTTCGGCACGCTTCCTGCGGAAGCTCCAACCCTTGGGCGCCATCTTCGGATTCTTTTTTTCTCGTTTTGTGTTCTGTTTGCGAATCCTTGGCAATGTTCAAGTAAGTGTTTTACCGGCTTAGTCCTTCAAGGTGTGTTTTCAGTATTGCCCTTGTTTTTCCACCTGCTTTTCCAGCCTCATCTTTCTGGCGGAGGTGGGTGGGTTCGCTAGTGAATCCAGAAAGATCTTCAATCTGCAAAACTACACAGACAGGTAAGAAACTATCCGTTTTGCAGCGTGAATCTTTCTGGATTCACTATGCTGTGCATAGACTTAGTAGCGGTTTGTTATGTTTGTGGCGGCTGGGTGGAAGATGAGCGTTGGTTGTTGAACATAGGTTGAAGCACTTTCTGTCCTACTTGTGCTTCCTTGTTTATCCTAGTAGAGCGGGCCCATTCTCCCTCTGCTAGTTCTGGGTCTGCTTGTTTGTGCCAGAATTGTATTGTCTGCACAATCCATCTTGCAATGGTTCCCTTTGTTACTGGTCTACCCAGAAAACTGCTTGCGAAGGACACAAAGAACTGCTTTGTCTTCCTGAGTTCCTTTGTTCTTTCTATGTAGTGCATTACTGCCCTTCTAGCGTCCAGCGCCCTCTCTGCGCTTGCGGCCGGTTTCTGAAAGAAACTTGGTATTTGCACTGTCTGGTTGATGTGGAACCTCAACACCACCTTTGGCATAAAGTGTGGGTCCGTTCTCATCACCACCCAATCATTGTGCATCTGGATGTAGGGTTCTTGCAGTGTTAGCGCCTGTAGTTCGCTCACCCTGCGCAGTGAGGTGATTGCCACCAAGAAAGCGGTCTTCATTGTTAGCATTTGTAGAGAGGCCTTAAGGATGGGTTCAAAAGGCGCTTTCATGAGCTCTGTTAGGACTAAATTAAGGTTCCATGCCGGTGGCAGCATCTTCTTTGGAGGCGCGATCCTTTTTGCCCCTTCCAGGAATGTAAATGTAAATGTACAGGAATTTATATAGCGCAAATCACCAACCGGTCTCTAAGCGCTTGCTTAGGGGACCTGTCCTGGTATTCCCCTGTGAGATAACCCCGACAGGGTATCCACAAGGTGAAAGCCAGGCATCCCGCCGAGAGGGGCCGTTGTGGAGATTAAGCAAGCTATTGCCCAGAGTCGCAGAGTGTGAACCCGTGAATCGAGTAGGCACCGGAGCGAGAATTGTCGAGTCCATGGACATTTTAGGACTCAAGACCCCGCCGAGCCGGGAATTGAACCTTGGTCCCGGGCTGACCTCTGCTTCCAGGTCTGCCTCCTCTAACCAGTGAGCCACACTTCTCCACTATCTCTTTACTATCTGTGATGTAAAGAAACTCTTCCCTGTTTCTCCTCTTGTGTAGGCCACTATTGCTGCCAGGTTTACTCTCAGCGAGGATGAGCTTAGCTTTTCCTTCAGCAGGTGCGTGAGATGCTGTAGCACCGTTGATTCTCTTGTCATCCTTTTGTGTAGCTTCTTGCTGCACCATTGTGTGAACCATTTCCATTTTGCCACATAGCACCTTCGTGTGCTAGGTCTCCTTGCCTCTCGTAGTATCCGCAGGGTGCTCTCAGGCTCTGGGTGTAATACCTCTCCGTTTTGCATGGAGTGTAGGTCCTTCCTTTTTCCGAATTTGTGGGGAGCACCTTGTGCCATTTCCATTATCTGTGAGTACCAGGTCTGCCTGGCCCACTGTGGTGCCACCAGGATCAGAGTTCATGCTGCTGGTTCTGCACTTGTTGAATAGTGTGTATCAGTGGCATCGGGGGAAAAGCGAAGGCAAATGTTTTCGACCAACTTATCCATAGGGCATTCCCCAGGGATCCTTCTCCTGCTGCCTGGATGCGAAGCTTTGGCATTTTGCATTCAGGTGTGTTGAAAATAGGTCTATTGACGGTGTTCCCCACCTTCTGAATAGCTTTTGTGTTTCCTGCGTATTGAGCTCCCACTCGTGGGATGCCGATGTTTGTCTGCTGAGCCAGTCTGCTTCCACATTGTCTTTTCCTGGTAGGTGTATGGCTAACGGGTCTATTTTTCAGTGGGATGGCCCATCTCCATATCTCCCGAGCTAGGTTTGATAGCGGAGCCGATTGTGTTCCTCTCTGTTTGTTGATGTAGAACATAGTCGTGTTGTCTGTTTGGATCAACACTCTCTGGTTGTACAGTTTCGTCTGGAAAGCTTTCGGGGGGAGGAACACGGTCTTTAGTTCCAGGTAGTTGATGTGCTTGACCGCATCCGCTAGAGTCCACAGATCCCTCACCCTGAGCTTGCTCATGTGTGCTCCCCATCCCTTCTGGGATCAGTCTGTTGTGATGGTCACCATTGGGGTTGGTGGTGTTAGAGGCTTCCCTTCTGTTATGTTCTCCTTGCTCCACTACAACCTCTCCTCCTGCACTGCGTGCGTTACGACCACTAGATCTTCCCAACTTCCAGTAGCTTGTGACCATTGTCCTTGCAGCCATTCTTGGAATCGTCTCATGTGGAGGCGTAAGTTTGGTATCAAATGTATACACGAGGCCATCATGCCCAAGACCTTGCTCGCTGTCCTCACTGTCAGAGCTCGCGCCTTCTGGTAGAGGCGCGTCTCCTTCAGTAGTGCCACTGTCCTTGTCGCTGGGGAACACTTTGCACTGTATGGTGTTGATCTGTGCTCCCAGTAAGATTTTTACTTGCTCTGGTTCCATAGAGGATTTTCCCCAGTGAATGAAGAATCCCAGGTCCATCAGCGTACTTGTCACGCGTTGTGCGTGCTCCTTACATGATCTGTGTGAGCTTGCCTTTATAAGACAGTCTTCCAGGTAAGGGTATACATGGATCCCTTCCCGTCTTAGGTGCGCTGCCACTGCTGCGAGGCACTTGGTGAAGACCCGTGGTGCAGATTTTAGTCCGAATGCTAGGGTTGTGAACTGGTAGTAGTCTTTGTTTATTGTAAATCTCAGTAGGTGTTTGTGCCGCCTGTTCATTGGAATGTGCAGGTAACCATCTCTGAGGTCTATGGTGGCCATGAAATCTCCGTCCCTTATCTGAGGAATGACCTCCTGTAAGGACGTCATCTTGAATTTCTGTGTCTTTATGAACTTGTTCAGGAACCTTAGGTCTAGGATGGGCCTCATTGTTTCGTCCACCTTTGGCACGAGGAAGTATGTGGAGTACACTCGCTTGTTTCTTTCTCGGTATGGTACTAGCTCGATGGCCTCCTTTTCCAGGAGGTCCGTTGCTTCCCTTTGAAGTAGCTCTACCTCTTTTCCTGACTGCACCCTACTTTTTGTCTTTGTTTGGCGGTGTCTTTTCCAGTTCTATGCAGTATCCGAACTGCATGATGTTGAGTATCCATTTGTCTGGAAGAAAAGACTTAACCTGCTTCCTACTGGTGTTACATGTTCTGCAATGTGTGTTCCGTGTAACCCTGAGTCGGTCTTTTTGTGCTCCACCCTGGGAGGCTTTGTGCGTGTGGACTCTGATCTCGTGACGGAGTCACTTAGAGGCGGGTTGTTGGCCCCCTCTTGTTTTGTCCACGTCCGATCCCTCTCCCGCGAAATGACTGGCCTCTCTGTTGGTCTCAGTGTTGTTTCTGGTGCCCTTGCTGTGTTTGGTTGTAGTCATGCTGTGACTTTCGGAATGTCTGGTTTGATGTTCCTGGTTGGATCCCCCCCTTCCGTTAGGTCTCCGTGACGCGGTATCTTTGTTCCTCTGAATTGCAGGGCCCCCATGGACCTTGCAGTTTCGTTTTCCTTTTTCAGATGGGTGAGCTTTTCATCAACCGGCGCCCCAAAAAGTGTCTCCCCGTTGAAAGGGGTGCTAAGAATGTTATGCTGTACCTCTGGCTTGAAGCCCGAAATCCTGAGCCAAGCCGGTCTTCTCTCAGTGATTCCCAACATCATCTGCCTGCTGGACGGGTCTGCTCCATCCAAGGCAGTTTTGAGGCAGGCATTTGCCACGTTCTTCCCTTCCTCCACCAGGTGTGCAGCTCTTTGCTGGTACTCCTCTGGTAGGTGCTGCAGCAGCTGTCCGATCTCATCCAGGATGTGGTACTGGTGCCTGTTCAGCAGGGCGTTTGAGTTTGCCATGCGCCAGTGCATTGCAGCATTCCATTCTATCTTTCTCCCAGTTAGGTCCATCAACTTGCTTTCCTTGTCTGGAGGTGGCCCTGAAGTCGTTGGGACATTAGCCCTCTTCCTGGCGGTCGCCGCAATAATGGAGTCCGCCGTAACAGATCCTCTGATATATGGAGGGTCCTTGGCGGAGTGTTTATTTCTTCTCCGTCCTAGGCGTGACAGACCTGCATGTCGCTGGTTCCTTGAACGCCTCCTTCCCCTGGGCCATGACACTCTCGAGCATAGGGAGATACCGGCTCCTGGTTTGCATGGGGAGTAGGGTCTCCAGGAGGAAGTCTACTTTTCGTTTCTCTTTATCTAGCTTCACTCCAAAAGCTGTTGCCGCGTTCTTGATCATGTTGTAGACTCCAATGTCATCTGGCGGCGAAGGCCTCGAAGGGTACGTGTCCACGGCCACTTCTGGGCTCTCGGTGTAGAGGTCCTGCCACTCCAGGTCCTGTGTCCCTGAGGATGCTGATCAGAGGGTCGTCCGCTGATAGTCTTCCCCCTCATCATAGTATGAGGCTTCTTCATCCAGGTGTTCCTGGGCTTCAGGACTTTTCAGCTGCTCTTCAACCTCGAAGTCCTCCTCCTCTACTTCCACGACCACCATGCTTTGCTACGACGGGATGCTGAATCTCTTCATTTATTCGTCCAACTCCTTCTTTCGTTGAAGGATGTTATCCATCTCGGCCTAGAGCCGTCTTTTCTTCCTTTCCATTTGGGCAGCCTGTTCGGCGTCGAACAGGTCGGCTGCTCTCTTCGTCGTAAATTTCGACATCGAGATGGGCTTTGGGTCTTTCGCCGGCACCGAAGCCATCTTCTGGGCCCCCTCTTTCGAAGTCGAATTTTCCTTTTCGGGGACGTTCGACGACGACTTTGGTTTTTTGCCGGTCTTCGCCGCCTGGGAGTCCTTTTCGAAGGATTCGCAGGGCAGTTTGTCCTTGGATGCAGCTGTGGCCGTCAAGATTTTTGGCGCCAGTGCTCCCTTCGAGGACTTAGACTGTTTTTCTAGAGTCTGCCTCAGATTGTCGAGGCTCGGTCGGGGCTTTATGGGTCGTCTACTCTCCTACCTCTTTAGAAGTCTTCTTATCGTTCTCTAAGACCGTGTAGCTGTTGTCTTCTCCGGCGACGATATCCTCCTCGTCGCTCGAGAACCCCATGTCACGAAGGGACGGCTGTTGACTTTTGCCCTGCATGTTGTAGTTGTCCCGTCTCTATCGCTCTCTAACCCGGAGAGTCTTCGGTGTGAAGGCGGAGCAGGCGTTGCAGTCCTTGCTCTCGTGATCGATCGGTAGGCAGAGGTTGCAAACCGGGTGTTGATCCTTCTGCGCGTATTTGTGGTGGCAGTTACGGCAGAAATTAAAAAGGCGTGTTGTCCATGTCGCGCGTTCAGGGGGCCCCCTGTGCGCATCCTCCGTTGGACTACGAAGTTCTTCGAAGTTCTCCTTCCTCTTAGTCGTCCCTGCTCGAAGTGGTTATCCATAGTCGTCTTTTTAGGCTTTTCCTTGCAAAGCGGCTTATCAGTGTCTTCTTTCCCTCCAAAACTCTGGAGACACTCGTGGAACGATCCAGACCCAAGGCGGAAAAAAGAATCTAAAGAGGTCGCCCAAGGGTGGGAGCTTCCGCAGGAAGCGTGCCGACGTCACGAGAAGGACAGCAAAAGGTGGGACGTCGATGCCCACCTGGGTTACGAAAAGAAAAAAACTATGATTCCGGATCCAACCACTAGATCGCGGAGTAATGCACAGCATAGTGAATCCAGAAAGATTCACACTGCAAAACTGCAAGAGTAAAGTGAATAGGACTGATCTGGCATAAAGCAGCAAAGAAAGAGGAAGATTGGGCAGTTAAAGAGGGCTACATTCACCTCGGGGCCCTGTGATTGGTGCAGAGGACAAAGACACTCTACCCATGGACACTATTGTTTTCTTGTTATTCCCGATGTTTCCTGGGAATAGTTGGTTTGTTTTGGTGACTTTAAAATGGCTGCGATCATAAAAGTGAAGAAAGATAAAGCATAATCCTCGCCTCCGGTCCCGACATAGAATATGCTGCATTATTAACACCATTCTCACTCCTAAAATACTAAAACACTATCACCCTAGCACCAAGAGAAGCAGCAGCCATAACATTCCTGAACCCTGACTAGGTCCTATATAGCTGGGAGTCATACCGACCGCTATCATTAATTAACTTCAATAAGATTCTTGCGAAGGTACTCAAAACACAAATAGACTATTGCCACTAACGCTGGGACTGATCCGCCCTGACCTGGCAGAGTTTGTATCCAGAGGGTCTACTGCATATAACTTACGAACACTTTCGCAATGACGCACCAAACAGACCCAGATCTCGAAAAAAGCAGTGGAATTTCTAAATGCAGCTTAAGCTTGTGATTCAGCAGAACTGCTGTTTCTACAACTGTCGTTTGCAGAATGGAAGTAGATATGGGTATGCTGCAGTAGACATAATTACTGTACACCCAACCAGTTGCTAAGAAAAATAAATGGTAAGATATCCGCTTCAATAAGCAGAGAGAGGAAACAATAGCGGTGTTCTCAGTCGCCTGCTGTGAGAAAGTGCCATCTTTCTTGCATGGTATGCTCCCACTTTTTGCTGAATTGCGCGAGTGCCACTGGCTGTGACCTCTTTGTCCTATCCTACTTCCCCCCTTGCCCTGAGCAAGTGACCAGGAGCTCAGTTGGTGGCCTGCTAGCCAGCAGCCACCAACCGAAGGCCCCCTTTCCCCATTGGATATCATAGGGCCTACCTACCTCTGCACCTGGCCGCCCTTGAGCCGCTGGGACCGATCTAACTGTACTTACCGGACCCTGGGGGACCCCTGAGTCTATGCCCAGAACCTTAACTTCAACAACCAAGTACTCACCTGGAAACCGGTAATTCACTTACCTGCCATTGGATAACATTGACCTATTTTGACTCAAACATTTTGAGTGTGAAGTTTTGAAAACTGGAATTCAGGCTTTGGCTGATTTTATAGGAATATTTTTAAAGTACTCACCTGGGATCAGGGGAGAAGGGGAGACAGGCCGGTAGGGCTGGGGCCAAGTCAGTGGGAGTTGTCCTATTGTTAACTGCTGCACAGCTGTTCGGTCCTTCTTTTCTTCCTTGTCGTTTCTCGATCTGAGTAAGCAAGGTTCAGGGTGGGGTGGGTACACCCCCTATGGTGCCACCCTCCAGTGGGAGGGGGGCAGGAGTCTGTCCCTGGTTGGTTGGGTCCCCGTCCTAAAGATGGCGGGGACTCTAAGTTGTGCTTCACCTCGCCTCCCCACCTGAGGGGTGGAGTTTGCAGAGGTGGGAACACCTCTTTCCCTCACTTGTTTTTCCCGCTGGTTCTCCGGCTCAAAGTGGGGGTAGAACCAGTGTGGACCACTTGCTGAAAGCAGCAAGTGCTCTGGAGAGGCTCACAAAGGAGGCATGCCTTTGAAGCCAAGGTTTGGCAACTTGTCCCAGGATGTGCATTGTTTCAGGCCTCGACCCAGAAGTCCAGAAACAAGTCTGTTGATGGCAGCCTAAGCAGCCACTCAGTGGGGACACTAGAAGTTGTTCGAGTTTCAGGGGGCATCTCTAAGATGCCCTCTGTTGTGCATTTTACATTAAATCCCACACTGGCATCAGTGTGGGTTTAATGTGCTGAGAAGTCTGAAACCAAACCTCCCAGTTTTCAGTGTAGCCATTATCGCGTTGTGGAGTTCGTAATGACAAACTCCCAGCACCATATACTCTTAATGACAGCACTGCACATACAATGTCAAAGACTGATGGACTTGGGCACTGTACCCTAGGGCACCTGTACCCTCACCACTTGTGTAGTGCACCCAGCTAGAGGGGTGACTGATCTATGCCAGGGCAGTGGTTTGTAGGCATGACACACAGGGATGTGTGCCATGTCGACTTCACTTTGGTCTGCAACAAGACACGCATCCTGCAAAGGCAGTGTGAAAGTGTCAGGGAACAGGGCCTCTAAGGGTGGCACAATAAGTGCTGCAGCCCTTAGAGGCCTTCTCTGGTCACAGTGCCCTGGCTAACTGTGGTACCATTTACTGGGGGCTGACCTGTGGCCAGAGATGCCAATTGAGTTTAGGCTTCAATGCAATTTTAGGGAAGGAATATAGGCCCTGGGTACCTGATATGTGGGAATCTAGGATCCTAGTGAAATCTTCCCGATTCATGCCCATATATAGGTATAATTCACCCAATCCTTATATAGGCATAAGGAATCATTACCTTATTTAGCCTTAGCCTGTGCAGCCCAATTACGCATGGCTACTTCCACTAAACTGAGAATCCACAACGATTTCTTGGTAAAACCAGCCTTCAGCAGACCGGTACCTCCCCCTGCTTGAATACTAATTTATCCAAGAACTCCTGGAGTTTTCAAGGAACTGAGACACTAGTGACGATATCATGTCCAATCTTACGTCAAACCTGGCACATTCAACGTATAAATACACCTACATTTGCCCAGTCAAACATGCAGTGGTTTAGGAGCAGATCGACTACTTGCTCGACGCCCTGCTGCTGCAAGTGCCGAAGGAAGCCGACCCTCCAACTGACACACTGAGAAGACACTGACTTTTCTCTTGCTAAGAAATCCAGCTCCGGTGTTTCCAGGCTACCCCTGCGGGTTGCTGGGAGAACGAGTCCTGAGAGAGGGATACAAGACCTCATTCTAAAACCAAGGTACGAGCTGATTAGATCCTTTGAGAATTCTTGGAACAGATTCTTGGCAAAAAATTACTAGACTTAAGCTACACTACTTAGGTTAGATACACCGGGGTAGGTGCATTATAGAAGCACCAGTTGAGTACTTTTAGCCATTATTTTATCACTGTATGTATTTTCAGGGGTGGGGAATTTGTATCGCCCGACGCCCTGGACATGAGGATTCTTGTTGCAGACAAGAAGTTTTATTGTCTGCTTAGTCCTCCGGACAAGCAGACATTCTCTTTAACCCTTGTGCCGCTAATATAATCACAAACCAGTTAGTATCCGATTGGAATATGCAATCTTAGTGAATACGCCTTTTTTTAAGGTAATTACGGTAACTACTAAAAGCCTGGCTGCAGCTGTGAGAAAGTTTGTGCTGTTGTTTTAATCTTCCCTCCGTTGTTTTAATCTCCCAATCGGAATGATCTCCCCTTCGCATCTACACGCGTATTTAACCCTGCAAGTGCATTTGCACAAATAAACTTTTGGCATGTCTTTCTGAGCTCCCCAGCCGGCCCTGCCAAAAAGCCAAAAAATACCGTTATTGCTCACTGTATCTGTAAGGTCCGTCAGGGCTGGCTCTAGGGCGGTGCGATCAGTGCCACCGTACCGGGCGTTGACTTGGAAAGGGCGCCCTGTTTGGAAATATATTATGGCTTACAAACCACCTGCTGCCTCGTTCGTTCCCTCCAGCAATTTTCAGATATCAATAAAAATGTCAAGATTACTCCAGTGATTAATGTTCTTCTTGGAGAGAGAAGGAGTTTTGTCTAGTGGAAGTTTGACTACTCGTAAGTTAGCTCAGAGGGTTACTATGCCTGCTGCTAAAAACGTGTGCCATGCAGATTGCAAAGTGCATGTAATATTAATAGGTAAATAGGTTACTGGTATTGTCAGAGAGATATTTTTGTTATTTTGCAGTTATAAGTTAGAATCCTAATAGAGAACAATGGGGTATTAACTGTCATCAAAGCTCTGCATGCAAACTGCAGGGTTTATATTAGACCTACATGTTTTTTTTGCCCGGCTTTTCCTTAACCTGATCTAGCTAAAAAGGGTCATTTGGGTAGAAATGAATTACTATTGAAGAAAACCCCTAACAATTATGTGTTATTTAAATTCTGAATTTGTGCTTTTCCAGACCAAGGACTATATCTGCCTATCAGTAAAGTATGGATGACTTGTGAGTCTTACTTCTTGTAATCTTCTGTCTTCTGTAACGTGTTTCTTATACACTGATTTACACGCGTGATTGTCTGTCAAATGTGTTTATGATGTACAGTGCTCTGACACCTCACACTGGTACGAGTGGCGCTATAAAACGAAATAAATCTGAGAGACTGGTTATGGAGATTTGAGGGGCACTGTTAACTGGTGGTAGTGAGGGAATAGGAATCTGTGGTGGAGATGGTCACTCGAGGGCGCCAACAAACATTGTCGCACAGGGCGCCACCAATGCTAACGCCGGCCCTGAGGTCTGTTAGAACACCGGCTCCCATATTAGTTTTGCTTCCGGGTGCTAAAAGTTAATGCACATGCGCTCTTAGTTAAACAATAAAGATATGCCACTAGTGGTGCTAGGTGGATTCCCCTGCAGTGGTAGATGCCTACGTGAGCGGGGTCAGGGAAGGTGCATGTCGTACATTACGATTCCTTGAGAGTGTACAGGAATGCTGTGTATGCAAATTCTCGAAAAGAGTAAGAAGTCAGAAGAGCCCTGCGAGCTGAAGTTGAAGGCAAGGAAGCTGAACAAGGAGAATGTGGTGCCACTGGACGCCCTCAATTACATAAAGGGTTACGGATAGAAGATGTACTTGTTTGATAAACATATACAGATTTCTCACTGCTTAAAAGCCCCTGAAGTCAGCTGTGTGTGAACTAACACCAGAGAGCCTTAAAACCAGTAATGCAGGAAATATTTGATGCACTTGCAGAGAGTTCTGAAGTCCCCGATTCAAGGAACTGCTGGGACATTCCTCTATTTACTTTGCAGAAAGATGCATGCTGTCATTTGTGATGCCATTTTCCACAGGAGAGCAGTTTCTGTCCCGGGGAATAGATCGTCTCATTTGCGTAGGCTCAGTGTCAAGGTTGATAAATATGAAATGCAGGAGCTCCCAGGAGGCACTTACCGAAAGCGCAAAAAACTCAACTAGTGGGAACAAAATCCCAACGAAGAGGCAGGCAGCAAGCAACGGAGTGGGACATTGGGCGTGTTTCAAAATGCTCAATGCTTCTTTTAGTACATTGTCTTAAAGGCATATGTTTCCCAATGGAGGTGGTACTGACCTTTCTTCACTGGGAGCTTGCTGTTGGTGGTTGATGCACCCTCTGTGTCCCCTAAGGTGGCCATTCCTCCTTCTCCCTGTCTTCCCCAGTTTTCTAACTTCACTGTTTTCTGTTCCCGCTCAAGTAACCTATCTGATCAGCTGCTACAATTTGTGTTTCACCATACGTGGCTCACTTACCCTGAGCCCGAGCCTAGACTCTCATGGGGATTATCAGGCTCCCCGGGAGAAACGCTAGGTAGTCTGACCCGCTCTGCGCGCTCTCCCCCACTTTCCTCAGGTATTTGGATCCTTTTCTCTAAATACCTCCTTTGTTTAATGCCACACCATAATCATAAATGCCCACCTCAAGCTGTTCTCTAGTGCCCACATATCGGCTTTGAATCCTTCAGCTGCTTGTGCCCAGCCTGTCTCTTCCTCCCACCACATTCACTGAACTTTTAGCACCACATTCTACAGTGCTATATATCAGTCGTTCACAAGTTCTCCCCTACTAGCCAGTACTTGTTGATATTATAGTGCTTCACACTTCACTCGTGTTCTTTTCAAGCACTATCAAAACAGACTTTACCACTACTTAATCAGATGATAATCAGTGACCTTAGAAGGCTGAATGACGGAGGCTGCCCTGCCAGGGTTTTAGTAAGATTCTCTTCCAGCTTGAGCCCAAAACTAAGAGAACATTTAAAGTACCATCATCCCTCCTTCTGTTCAGAGTATAATTTCAGCTGTATAAGTACGTATGAGTATTCATAGGAATGACAAAATAAATAGCAATTCCTAACTTTTTTAATTTAATACTTTCATAGCACTACTTATCCCACTGTAAGGTGCCAGAGCGCTTTACATCTCACACACATTATACACTGACTATTAATCATACAAGTGTGTAGTGTCATAAACAGTCTTTACTGGTAGGGATTATATGCCAGGATTGTTTGGCTGGTAGAAATTGAAAGTTGGAGTTTAAAATATGACACTACCTGGATGGTCTATTAATAATGCTCCCAAAAACTTTTTAGCAGCCTTATAATAACAGATTGAGAACAAACACGGTTCTAAACCCATGTCTTGCAGTTTACATGCAGGTGATTGATGCCAGTTTATAGCTCACTGAATATTGCCTGTTGATTTCTTCAATAACTCACAGCTTGGGTGTTTGTTCTCTCCACCTCAATCAAGCCTGGTCCCCTTGAGGTCTACCTCCGTGCCATCTGTGAGTCTCATAACATTCCCTTCATTGATTTGGGTATGATGCTATTGAAATATCCACTCTCAGAGCTGTATTGTGCAGGCTTCTCAATTTTGACTCTTTCTCTGTTTCTGTGGAGGCAGGTGGCAGGAAGCAAAGTGAGCTGGTTAAGGTAAAAGGGTTGCTCAGAGCGCTTAGATGAGATTGCAGAGGGGTAAAGAAGGCAGAGCAGCCTGTGATAAGCGGAGGCAAGGTGGCAACAGTAGACAAGAGAGGGCTTTGGAAGGGATGAAGCCTATGGTGAAACTGGAGATGGAAGAAAACCTCTTATGAGAGGGGAGGAGAACTTGTAGTGAAATGTGCAAGGGGTACAGAGCCTGTGATGAGGGAGTGGAGAGAAGGTCATGGGATGGGTAGTGAGAGGGATATCCATTCCAATGTATATAGTGTGAAGGTATATTTGTAGTAAGGGAGTGGTGTAATTTAACAGTAAGTGTGTGAAACCCTTGTTGTGAGAAAAGAGAACAGGCGGGTTATGAACCCTTTGATGAAGATGTGGAGTTGGTATGGGCCGTATGGCAAGTTAGTGGAAAGGCAAATGATTACTGCTGATAGCAAGAAAACAGTGTGGAAGGTAATACTTTATAATAAGAGAGTTTGCAAGGGCAAAGAGGCAGAGATGGTCATGTATACTTTGGGTTTTATAGTTGACTAGTAATAAGTCCTTGCTAGTCTGTATAGCTTTTGGTTTTATAGAGTGCATGGGACTAGTGGATTTCTTTACAGGGCTAGAAGATTATTGTATCCCTTTGTCGCTTGGACAAGTACAGTTTTTCAAAAATTCCACACCCCTGTATTTTATGCATTTTATGTATTCTATGTTAACGGCTTAGAAACCATATCATGCTTTTACAGTATTATTTTATAATACTATTCGTATTATATGCCTCGTACTTCTTAACTAGCATTTCAATTGTAGCAGTGCATTTCTTATGCTTAAAAATGAAGACTGTTCAATAAATACTTTTATTAAAAACGCCTGTCTGTCTATTTCGAAGCAACTCTGGTGAAACGAAGCATGCACGATTGAGTGAAATAGCCATCTATTGTTTCCGCGACTCTAGAGATACGTTTCTTTCTGGGGAAACATAGTTGTCATGTTATATGGTTGTCAGAGACTAATCCCTTCTTGTTTATTCGAGAACGTTTCTAGTGACCTCTGAGCTAGCTGGCACTCACAATTAAGTCTAATATATACGATAGAGACCTAGTCGACTCCAGTCCTACGTCTAAACTATAAGGAATATGCTACTTACCAGTATGCATCTGTTCTTGGCATAGAGGGCTGCAGAGTGGTACATTATGAATAGATCGCCATCGTGTGGGGCTTGGATGATTGCACTTGTTTTTCTCTTGGAGAAGTCTTTTGTAGTCACAAGGCTGGTGACTCCTCCCTTGGGTGATAGTGCGCATGGGCATCGGCTCCATCCTTAGATTGTTTTGCCATAGTAGGGTTAGATGGAGTAGTATATAGAATACAGAAAGAGATGCCCATGTAAGTGTACCTAAATAAGATAATGTTGGAACAGACACAGGTTTCCGGGTAGGCAGGGATGGCATGTACCACTCTGCAGCCCTCTATGCCAAGAACAGATGCATACTGGTAAGTAGTATATTCCGTTCGAGGCATATGCGCTGCAGATGGTACATTATGAATAGATTACTCAGCAGTTACCTCCCTAGCGGTGGTCACCAGTGTCTGTTGCAACAGTCTGAAATAAGGCTGTTAATACAGCCTGGCCCGCATTTGCTTGTTGACTTGCCTGCACGTCAACACAGTAGTGTTTCGTGAAGGTATGCGGTGTAGACCAAGTTGCTGCTTTGCATATGTCATCTAGGGGAATGTGCCCTAAGAATGCCATAGATGCCCCATCTGTGCATGTAGAATGAGCTCTAGGGGGAACAGTTAGTGCTCTTTTTGCCTTTATGTAACATATCTGTATACATTTTACAATCCACCTGGCAATACCCGCTTTAGATATAGGGTTGCCTTTATGTGTTGGGGAAAACGCTACAAATAGTTTAGTTTTCCTGAAAGTTTGTGTTCTTTCTATGTAATATAATATTGCCCTTTTGACATCTAGGGCCCTCTCTGCTACCGTCTGTGGCTTTGGAAAAAAAGACTGGTAGTTCCACTGGCTGATTGATGTGGAATGCTGCAACTACTTTAGGCAAGAACTTTGGGTTTGTTCTAAGAACCACCTTATTCTGGTGTAACTGTAGAAATGGTTCTTGTATTGTTATGCAAATGCTACTTACAAGTATGCATCTGTTCTTGGCATGTAGGGCTGCTGACATTCATATCTGTGCATAGATCGCCACCTAGTGTTGGGTCCGGATGATTGCACATTGTTGTCCTGGAAGAGTCTTCGAAGTATCACGAGATAGGTGGCTCCTCCCCTGGACTACAGTGCGCATGGGCATCGCCTCCATCCCCAGATTGTTTTTAGCCATTGGCAGAGATGGAGTGAAGAATGTGAGTGATGACCATGCTATGAGCATATGTATGTATATGATAAAAATCTGCAGCTGCTACAGGCGCCGGGGAGGAGGGTGGGCGATATGAATGTCAGCAGCCCTACATGCCAAGAACAGATGCATACTTGTAAGTAGCATTTGCAGTTCGAGGCATGTGGGCTGCTGAATTCATATCTGTGCATAGAATACATAGCAGTCCCTCCATTAACGGCGGCCGCCCGTGCCAGCTGCAGCAGTCTGAAAAAGCGTTTTTAGAACAGCCTGACCAACAGCTGCCTGCTGTTTGGAATGTAGGTCTACACAGTAGTGTTTAGTGAAAGTATGTGTGGTAGACCATGTGGCTGCTCTACAGATATCTTCTAAGGGAATGTTACCTAGGAAAGCCATAGAGGCCCCCAACTTCCTGGTGGAGTGGGCCCTCGGTGGGATAGTGAGAGTGCGTTTAGCTTTAGCGTAACAGATCTGGATGCACTTTACTATCCACCTAGCAATCCCCGCTTTGGAGATTGCGTTTCCCTTGTGGTGAGTAGCAAAAGCAACAAAAAGTTGTTTGGTTTTGCGGAAATCTTTTGTCCTGTCTACATAATACATCAAGGCCCTCTTAACATCAAGGGTGTGGAGCATGCGCTCCGCCAGCGTCTCTGGGTTTTGGAAAAACACTGGCAATTCGATCGTCTGGTTAATGTGGAATTGTGATACCACCTTGGGCAGGAATTTAGGGTTAGTGCGGAGCACCACCCTGTTAGCATGTACCTGGAAGAAAGGTTCTTGGATGGTGAGCGCCTGCAGCTCGCTAACCCTCCTAAGCGATGTAATCGCTACTAAGAACGCAACCTTCCAAGTCAGAAACTGAAGCTCACAAGAGTGCAGTGGCTCAAAGGGAGGACCCATCAGCCTTGTAAGAACCACATTGAGGTTCCATTCTGGAGCTGGTGGGGTCCTTGGTGGAATGACCCTTTTGAGTCCTTCCAGAAAGGCCTTGATAGCAGGGACCTTAAAGAGTGACAGGTGCTGCCTATTCTGGAGGTATGCTGCCATAGCAGACAGGTGAATACGGATGGAAGAGTACGCTAAATTGCATTGATACAGGTGGAAAAGGTAACAGATGATATTCTGAATGGAAGCATCTAGCGGGTCAATATTGTGGTTAGCACAGTAGATGACAAACCTCTTCCATTTAGCCGCATAACAAGCTCTAGTAGTGGGCTTCCTTGCCTCCCGAATGATGTCCATACAATCGGGGGGAAGATTGAGGTAGCCAAACTCTAGGACTTCAGGAGCCAGATCGCCAGGTTGAGCTGTTGCGGATCTGGGTGCTGAATGTCGCCATGGCTCTGCGTCAGAAGGCTGGGAGTGAGATGAAGCCTCTGATGCGGTACCACGGAGAGTTCCAGAAACGTGGTGTACCATGGTTGGCGAGCCCACGTCGGAGCAACCAGGATGAGCGTCATCGAGTGCTGCCGGAGCTTGCGTGCCACCAGCGGTATCAGAGGTGCTGGGGGAAAAGCGTACGCAAATCTGCCTGACCAGTTCATCCACATCGCATTGCCCTGTGATTGCGGGTGTGGGAACCTGGCGGCGAAGTTTCGGCATTTTGCGTTCTCCTTTGTGGCAAACAGGTCTATCTCTGGATGACCCCACCTTTGGAAGTACGGTTGGAGTACTGATGGATGTATCTCCCACTCGTGCATCTGATGGCTGTGCCTGCTGAGCAGATCCGCCATTTGATTGTCCTTGCCCGGGAGATGCTCTGCCATGAGGAAGATGTTCCTCTGAATGGCCCACTTCCACATGCTCTGAGCCAGATGAGACAGCTGTGGAGAGTGTGTGCCTCCCTGCTTCTGGATGTAGTACATGGCCGTCATGTTGTCCGTCCGGATCAACACGACCTTGTTGCACAGATGTACTTTGAACGCCTTTAAGGCCATGAAGATTGCCATCAGTTCCAACACATTGATGTGCATCTTCCTTTGCTGTAGTGTCCATAGTCCCTGCACCGTGTAGTGGAGTACATGCGCTCCCCAACCCTGGAGAGAAGCGTCCGTTGTCAGGACAATCTGTGGGACAGGCTCTTGGAATGGTCGGCCTTTGCAAAGGTTTTGTGGATTCCACCAATGCAGAGAGTTGTATGCCCGACCGCTCACCAACACTAGGTCTGTCAGTTGCCCACGAGCCTGAGTCCACTGACGTGCTAGGCACTCCTGAAGCGGACGCATGTGTAGTCTCGCGTGCGGGACAATGGAGATGCAGGAGGCCATCATGCCTATCAACTGCATGAACACCTTCGCTGGAAGCGAGTGCTGGGGTCTGAATCGTTGGATCAGCGCCTGGATACTGGCGATTCTCACTGAATTTGGCTGCGCAGTGGCTGCCAGAGTGTTGATTGTCGCGCCCAGATACTGTCGCACGTGGGCGGGCTGGAGATGGGACTTGGGGTAGTTCAGAGAGAAACCCAGATCGTGCAGGAGATGAATGGTGCGTGACACATGGTCTACGCACTTTCGTTCCGTCCTTGCCTGAATGAGCCAGTCGTCCAGATAAGGAAAGACGTGGACGTGCTGGCGACGGAGATGCGCCGCCACAGTCGCTAGGCACTTCGTGAATACCCTTGGTGCCGTGGTGACCCCGAACGGCAGGACCTTGAACTGGTAATGCTGGTCTAAGATCGTGAATCTGAGATACTTTCTGTGGGAAGGATGCAGGGGGATATGAAAATAGGCATCTTTCAGATCCAGCGTAGCCAGAAAATCCCCTTGCTGAAGCAGGGGAAGCACTTGTTGCAACGTGAGCATATGGAAGTGCTCCGAGAGTATGTACCAGTTTAGGGGCCTGAGGTCTAGGATGGGCCTGAGGGATCCGTCCTTCTTGGGAATCAGGAAATACAGGGAGTAAACCCCTGTTCCCCGCTCTTGCAAAGGAACGAGCTCTATTGCCCCTTTTTGCAGCATGACTAGAACTTCCTGCTGCAACAAGGTCAAATGCTCGCCTGACATAGGACGGCTTCTTGGGGGTATGTCCGGCGGAATGGAAGTAAGCTCTAGACAGTACCCGTACTGGATAAGGGACCTCACCCACCTGTCCGTGGTGATGTTCTTCCACGCCGGCAGGAACTGCTGGAGTCTCCCCCCAACCGGTGTTGTATGGTCGGGGGGCAGTGACAAGACGTCACTGCTTGTTGGTGGTGGTGGACCTGGAGCTATTGTTTCCACGTCCCCTGCCCTTGACATTATTGCCTCTGTAACCACCTCTACCCTTGTTGTTGTACGTGGTCTGGGTGTTACTTTTGTAATACTGCGAGGATTGGGATGCCTGCCCCCTTGTGGTGCCTCTGGAGTTTGAGCGGCGAAAGGAACCACTCCGAAACTGCTGACTTTGTAAAGCCCCCATTGATTTGGCAGTTTCCGTATCTTTTTTCATTTTTTCCAGGGTGGCATCCACCTCAGGTCCAAACAGGTGGTCAGGATTCACTGTTTGATTCAGTATCTTAGTTTGGATGTCAGGTTTGAACCCTGAAATCCGAAGCCAGGCATGGCGTCTAAGCAACACACTGGTGTTGATAGCCCTGGAGGCTGTTTCTGCCACGTCTAATGCACATTTGATGGATGCATTTGTAATGAGTTTGCCTTCCTGGATCAGCATCTCCCCTGCCTCCTTGTATTGGTCAGGTAAGTGTTGCAGTATGGCCTCTAAGGTGTCATAATGGGCCCTATCATAACGTGCAAGCAGGGCTTGGGTGTTAGAAATTCTCCAGATATTAGCTGCCTGTGCAGCAATCCGTTTGCCTGAAGCCTCGAAGACCTTGGACTCTTTGTCTGGGGGAGGAGCGTCACCAGTAGTCTGAGAGTTCGCCCTCTTCCGAGCGTTGGAAACAACCAAGGAGTCTAATGGCAAGTGTCCCTTGATATAGGTAGGATCCGTCGGCGCCGCCTTATATTTCCTGTCGATTCGAGGGTTGACCACACGCGCCCGTGTGGGCTCCCTGAAGACTTCCGTTGCATGTTTAAGCACACCTTTGAGCATCGGCAGCGTTTTGACTGTCTTCTCAGCCACAGAGAAAGTGTCGAATAAGAAGTCCACATCCACGGGGTCCGAGTGCAGCTCGACGTCGTGGTTCGCCGCAGCTCGCTCGATCAGAGCATTAAAGGCTGCCGTGTCCTCCGTCGGGGACGTCTTGGCCGCAAAGAGTTGCGTGTCCTGACCCGATTGCGGGTCCTCCGTGTCGCCTCCGGCGGACCAAGGGGCACGCTCCTCTTCCGGATCCGAGTACGCCGGATAGGTGTACTCGGCATCGTCTTCGTCCACATCGGCTGCGGGGGAATGCGTTGGCGAGAGTCCCAGGGCCTGTGGGGACACAGGTTCCACCAGAGTCGAAGAGTCCCTTTTGTTTTTGAAAGGGATCTTGAAATGCTCCAACGCCGGCTCCGTCGTGATCTTCCTCTTGAGGAGAGACAGTTTTCCGGTGTTGGCGTCGATGATTACCTCACGACGTTCTTCCTCAGCAAGCGGCTGGAGCCGAAGCTTCGACGCCACCAAGGTAGCTTTCGGCGTCAATACCTCCTTCGAGTGTCCGCCCTGTGTCGACGCGAAGGCCTTCGGCGCCGTCTTGGGTGGTAGGGTGAAACGAATAGGCGTTTGCCCCTTCGCAGGCTTAGGTGGGAGCTTAGGCGCCACAGCGTCCTGAGCGGGAACCACACTGTCCTTTCGGATCCGCTGCAGGGATTCCGTTACCTTCATGGTCAAGGCCGGAGAGGGCTTGACCGGTCCGACCGACCCCCCGTCGTCGAGAGCCTGATCGCCGGCAGCCACCTTCTTCGGAGCCGACGCCCCATGGCCATGAGCGTCGTCGCCCTGCCGCTTCCTCGGAGCCTTTTTCGGGTCCGCGACCCCTTTCGAAGCCGACGCAGACGCGTCTACGATTTCGCCTTCGGCACCGACCCCGAGGGCTTCGGGTCGGCCATTTTGGCGTGGCTCTTAGAGTCGGCCATTTTGACTTTCTTGGAAGTTGACGCCTCCAGAACCTTCTTGACCATCTCAACTTTCGCTTTCGGTTTCGCATCCGAGGGTGCGGGACCAGTCGGCTTCACTTTCGTTTTCGTCGAAGTAAGCGATGGTTCACAAATGTCCGTGACCGGGCCCAAAGGCGGGGACGTAGGACTCATAGTTAGATCTTGGGTAAGGCCCGAAGGCGATCCCTCGACCTGGGCCGTATGAAGGGGACTAACCCCTGAGTCTGTTTGGGGATGCTCCTCCTCCGAGCTATCTCCCATCGTGGTAAAAGTCTGATCGTCGTCCCCTACCTAGTCGGTGACTTCGGCAAAGTTCTCCTCACCCGCGTCGTAGGTCTCCCCTTCGGATGCGGGATTAGAGTCCGAACCTTGCACGTCGTCTTCGTCCTCGACAGATTCTTGAAAAATGTCATCTGGTGGGGGCGCCGCAGCTGATAACTTAGCCTGGAGCCTATGGGCTTGACGAATCTTTAAAGTCTTCTTGCTCCAGAACTTCGAGCACGCCATGCAGGCGTCTTCGCGGTGATCCGGTGACAAGCAGGTATTGCACACCGGGTGCACATCGAGGTGTGAGTATTTAGAGTTACACACCGGGCACTTCTTAAACGGAGTCCGCTCCATAGCAAGAGTGTAGTGTAGGCCCGTCCGCGCCGAAAGCACGTGGAAGGGCAGCAAGAGATTGGGGCTGAGAGTCAGAAAGAAACCCGAACGCAACTATACCGACGCCCAGCCTAAAGACCTTTTGGTCTCGAGTAGAAGTTGAACAACTATCGGTTCCGACAGAGGGAACCGAAACACATCCGAACCCAATGGCGGAAAAAAACAATCTGGGGATGGAGGCGATGCCCATGCGCACTGTAGTCCAGGGGAGGAGCCACCTATCTCGTGATACTTCGAAGACTCTTCCAGGACAACAATGTGCAATCATCCGGACCCAACACTAGGTGGCGATCTATGCACAGATATGAATTCAGCAGCCCACATGCCTCGAACATGCCTGTAACTCACTCGCTCTCCTGAGGGAGGTAATGGCTATAAGGAAGGCCACCTTCCATGTAAAAAATTGTATTTCACACCTATGCATAGGTTCAAAAGGTGGCTCCATTAGTCTGGTGAGCACTATGTTGAGCTTCCAGACTGGAGAAGGTGGTAGCTTTGGTGGAATAACTCTTTGGAGGCCTTCCATGAAAGCCTTAATTGCGGGTACCTTAAACAGGGATAGAGGTTGCCTGTTTTGCAGGTATGCTGCTATAGCTGCAAGATGTACTCTAATGGAGGTGTAAGCAAGGTTACATTGCTGTAAGTGTAGTAAGTAGAAAAAAATATTTTGGGTAGATGGGTCCAAAGGGTTGATGTTGTTACTGTTACAGTATACAGCAAACCTTTTCCACTGTGCTGCATAGCAAGCTCTGGTGGTGGGACGCCTTGCTTGCTTAATAATTTCCATACAGTTTGGAGGTAAATTTAAGTATCCAAATTCTAAGACCTCATGAGTCAGATCGCTAGGTTCAGTTGTTTGGGATCTGGGTGCATTATTTCTCCATAGTTCTGTGTAAGGTGCATGGGTGAGATTCTTAATTTTTGGTGTGGCACCTTTGAGAGTTGTAGGAGCGTGGTGAACCACGGCTGCCGTGCTCAGGTGGGTGCTACCAGTATCATGGTCATTGAATGTTGTTGCAGTTTTCGAACCACTAATGGAATTAGTGGGAGAGGGGGGAAGCGTATGCAAATTTTTGGACCAATTTATACATAATGCATTGCCCTGCGACAGGTGGTGTGGGTACCTGGATGCGAAGCTTTGGCATTCTGATGAGTGGCAAAGAGATCCATCTCCGGTTGTCATCTTTGGAAGAATGGCTGCAGTATTTGGTTGTGCAGTTCCCATTCGTGTATTTGTTCGACTCTCTGCTTAAGATGTCTGCTATCTGATTTTGAACTCCTGGAAGGTGTTCAGCTAACAGATAGATGTTTTGAGGATGTTTTGAGGAATGGCCCATCTCCAAATTTCCTGCGCTAGTCTAGATAGTTGGAGAGAGTGTTCTCCCCCCCCCCCCCTGTTTTTGAATATAATACATTGCTGTCATGTTGTCTGTTCTGACAAGGACTGCTTTGTTGAGAATATGCATTTGAAAAGCTTTTAATGCTGGAAACACTGCTAGTAGTTCTAAATGATTTATGTGCAGTTGTTTGTGCTGTACACTCCATCTCCCTTCTACTGTGTATCTCTCCATATGAGCTCCCCAGCCGATGAGCGATGCATCCGCTGTTAGTACCACTTGTGGAATTGGTTTTAGGAACGACCGCCCTTTGGAAATGTTTGTTGTATTCCACCACTTCAGAGAGCGATGCGTGCGGTCGTCTTCAAACACCAGATCTGTAATCTGACCTTGAGCCTGATTCCACTGTGTTGCTAGACATTCTTGAAGCGGACGCATTTGTAGTCTGGCATATGGGATTAACAGTATGCAAGAGGACATCATCCTGAATAACTGCATGAACACTCGAGCTGCTAATGAGTGTTGCGGTTGAAATCATTGAATTAGGGTGAGCATTGTCTGAATCCTGACTGGCTTGGGGTATACTATGGCTTTTTCTGTATTTATAGTAGCCCCTAGATATTGTTGAACCTTGTTTGGTTGCAGGTGGGATTTTGTGTAGTTCACCGTAAACCCTAGCTGGTGCAGCAGTTGAATTGTCTTTTGTGTGTTTTGAAGACATTCCTCTTGTGACGTGGCCTTTATTAGCCAGTCGTCCAAGTAAGGGAAGACATGTATTTGCTGTCTTCTTAGGTGTGCTGCAACCACTACTAGGCATTTTGGGAACACCCTTGGTGCTGTTGTGACTCCAAACGGAAGGACCTTGAATTGATAATGTCGCCCTTCTATTACAAATCTGAGGTATTTTCTTTGAGCTTTGTGAATTGGGATATGAAAGTAGTCGTCTTTTAGATCCAGTGTAGAAAGAAAGTGCCCTTTCTTCAGTAAAGGAAGTACCTGTTGGAGCGTGATCATGTGGAAATGTTCAGAATTTACGTATGCATTGAGAGGTCCGAGGTCTTGTATAGACCTTAGAGATCCGTCTTTTTTGGGAATTAGAAAGTATAGAGAGTATGCTCCTGTTCCCTGTTGATGTTGTGGAACCTCTTCTATTGCATGCTTTTGTAGCAGCGATAGTACCTGCTGTTTTAATAATGTCAGATGATCATGGCTCATTGAACGCTGTCCTGGGGGGAATGTTTGGGGGGGAATGTTTGGTGGGGTAGCAGTGAGTTCTAGGCAAAAATTATGTTGGATAATTTGTCTCAACCACCTGTCTGATGTGATGTTTTCTTAGACAGGTAGGAACTGTGATAGACGTCCCCCGACCGGTGTTGCATGGTCTGGGGGAGCTGTATGAAGTCACTGTTTTGGGGTAGGAGAGTTGCGGTTGTTGTTTCCGCGACCGATACCCTTGTTGTTGTTACCTCTGTAACTGCCTCTAGAATTACCTTTAGGTGATGTTGGTGTAAAAGAGGTTGATTGCTGGGTTGTGCCTGTATTTTTTGATCTGCCTCTATAGGTGGACCTATGAAAGGAACCTCTCTGAGATGGCTGTTTCAATGCACCCATTGACTTATCCTGTTCTGTGTCCTTTTTCATTTTTTCCAAAGCCTCATCTGTGCTTGAGCCGAAGAGTGCTTTCCCATCAAAAGGTTGGTTCAATAAAGAAGTTTGTACCTCCTGTTTGAACCCTGAGCCATGCATGTCTTCCTAACATGATACTGGTGTTTATAGATCTTGCCACAGTGTCTGCTGTGTCTAAGGCGCACTTAATGGAAGTGTTGGTTATTATCTTCCCTTCTTGCATTAGCTGCTCTGCCCTTTTTTGATGTTTGTTTTTGTTTTTTGTACTTGTATAGCGCACAGCTACCCGCAGTGGGTTTCCCGGCGCTTGTACGAATACCGCAAGGGAACCCTTCCTGGCTTTCCCTGTGAAGTGTCCACTCCTGGGCACCCCCATGGTGCAGGCCAGGCATCCCTCGCATTGTGGGGGCCGTTGTGGAGACAAAGCAAGCTATTGCCCAGAGTTGCAGCGTGGGACCCATGATCAGAATAGGCACCGAGGCGAGAATATCCGGTTGGGGGAATTAATGAGCCAAAGACCCGCCGAGGCGGGAATCGAACCCTGGTCCCTGGCCAGAGCTCTGCATCGAGGTCTGCCTGCTCTATCCATTGAGCCACACTTCTCCTTCCTCACTTGTTCCCTAGGGAGATGTGTAATGAGTTTCTCTAACTCATCATAATGAGCTCTATCATAGCGTGCAAGTAGCGCTTGAGTATTTGCTATGCGCCAGCTGTTTGCTGCTTGAGATGCTACTCTCTTGCCAGAGGCATCTATTAACTTAGACTCCTTGTCAGGAGGAGAAGCTTCTCCTGTCATTCGTGAGTTCGCCCTCTTACGAGCATTTGAGACTACTAACGAGTCCAGAGGTATTTGGCCCTTAATAAATACTGGGTCTTTTGGGGCTGCCTTATACTGTGTCAATTTTTTGGTTTGACACCCTAGCCCTCACAGGATTTTTAAATATATCGGATGTGTGAGTGAGCAGACCATTGGTAGGGTCCCTGAAGATTTTTGTGCAGCAGGTAGTGTTTCTAAAAGGAAATCTTCTATCTGAGGTTCCGTATGTAAATCTACCTTGTGGTATTTTGCTGCCCTATTAATCAATTGTGCAAAACCCGAATTATCATCAGGGCAAGAGGGTTTTGAGGGATACAGATCAGGGTCATTATCAATATCTGTCACTGCATCAAAATCTTCCCATGGGTCTGTGTCAAAATCTTCCCATGGGTCTGTGTCTTCTGGGATAGTAATGTTATCATCCCCAGGAAGGTCCCCATCCCCTGTGTCACTTTCTACATCCGTTTGAGGTGTAGATGGGCGTGGTGTAAAAGGTCGAGGGATAACTGGCAGAGTATGAGGAAGAGGAGAAGATGGTGTGTCCATAGGCTGTGGAGAAAGGGGAGGAGTTGTATTTGTCCCCATTGTTCTCTTCTTAGGAGGAGGAGCTTTCCCCTCCAACGGTTGAGTCTTCTTTTTCGTAGGTGGTTTTGTCACCACCTTACCAGTTTGTGGATCAATAAACAAAGTCTTTTGTTTTGGATCTGTCTCTTGCTCCTGTGTCGGTACCGAAGCCTTTGGGTCAGATAGGTGCTTTTTCTACGGTGATGTGTTTTCGGCACCGATAGTTCGCTCAAGTCTGATTTTTTCGGTGTCGAGGGAGTCTTCGACGTCGAATCATGTTTTGGTTTAGACATGGAATGCTTCGACTTCGAGCTCTCTTTGGTATGGAGCTTCAGTGTTGATGTCGACCGTTTCTCAGATCAGACATAGTGGGAGACAGTGTTTCGGTGCCGAGCCAGAAGGCGGGGCGTCTGAAACTTTTTTCGGTTGTCTGACCGGGCTCGAAGGCGGGGTCGACACCAATCGGGGTCGTTTTTTTGCCAAAGGGACGTCGTCACTCACGGTTTGATGAACGTCTACTTTCAACATCAGACTGGTCCGCTTCTGACCCCGATCCGTCCTCATCTTCTTCCTCCTCCTCGGAGTGTTCGACCTCGAACAGTTCTGGGATTGTACCTGACTCCATCCTCGACATGTCGTTTCTTCGGGCTCGACGGTTTCTAATCTTCGACTTGGAGGAGAAAGCCGCACAGCCTTCACAATCCCTGGATTCGTGGTCAGGTGACAAACAGAGGTTGCACACCTCTTGTAGGTCCTTGTGTGGGAATTTAGCACCACACGTTGGACATTTTTTGAATGGAGTCCTTTCCATGGACTCCGGGCTGGACTACGTCGAAATAGATCTCCCAGTCCCGTCGACGTAGAGTTAGAAATCTTCGGTGTGGACGTCGAAGCGCGTCGAAATGGGAATGAACTCTCGCTCGATAAACAATACCGTCGAATTGGAAAGGGAATATGTGCCGAATTATAACTTTCTCCAAGTCGATCGGAGCCCTTCGATCCTCATCCGAACCAGATGGCGGAAAAAAACAATCTTAAGATGGAGCCGATGCCCATGCGCACTATCACCCAAGGGAGGAGTCACCAGCCTTGTGACTACAAAAGACTTCTCCAAGAGAAAAACAAGTGCAATCATCCGAGCCAAACACCAGATGGCAATCTATTCATAATGTACCATCTGCAGCCCATATGCCTCGAACTGTATGTTATTCCAATGCGCAGAGCCTATTGGGAATATAGGAACTACACTACATGGCACCCAACGTTGGTAAGGCGATAATTTAACGCTAGATAGTAGAGTAACTCAGTCGTGCTTTTCACAGACCCCTTTTCTCTCGTAAAAAAATCCAAAAGACGGCTGGAGTCGGTGAAAGGTTAATATCTGCCAAAACTGAGTAAGACGAAAAATCCTATGTATTATTTTTTGGTTTATTCAACGTTGAAGGATACAGTGTTCCAAAATATTGTGCACCTAATCTTTGTTTCCTTGAAACTTGTTCTGCAAACTCTCAGCCGACTAAAATGTCGGATAGTGATACCGAAATAGAGAGAGCTGCAGCAGCAGCTCAAGCGGCTTTAGATGACGCTGCTATCTTAGAAAATGCAAAAACAACAGTTGATGGATAGAATGCAGAACAATGTCATGCATTCACCCCAGTACAGAGATCTGGGCCTAAATCCATCGTTTTTTTGCACTCCACACCACCCCAGTTCAGACATGGCCATATGCAAATCAGCCTTGACCCTGTGCCTCATGGGAACAGTCCACCCCGAAATGCCAAGCCACGTTTTCCCTGGACCGGAATCAAGCATCCTAGGACCGGTTTCTGGCTATCAGCCGTCTTCAGCCAGGATAGCTGGACTCCAGTGATGTGGAGAGCATGGGACTCACGTCTGAGCATACCCATCCCACTCGGGGTGACAAATGCAAAAAACACAGTTTATGGACAGAATGCAGAACAATGTCATACATTCACCCCAGTACAGAGATCTGGGCTTAAATCCAACGTTTTTTTGCACTCCACACTTTGCTCGGTGCCAAGACCGGTGTTTTAAAACTGTGCACCCCCAGCCACCATTTCATGTTCACAAGCCAGTGAGGTCAGCCCCCCTGCCTACAACCTCCCCGCCCCCGACAACAGGGATATTCTACATCATAGGGTGCTTGTGTGAGCTGTTTAAACAGTATTTACTGGGGCCTGTGCACTTCGTTTTTTGGCCAGCAGGGGGAGTAAAGTTTTATTCAAACAGTATTGTTAGATTTCGAGTTAGTGAAGCCTTTACCTGCAGAAGTCCAACGTGTGGATTGAGCTAGTCTGTCTCCTAGGAGATTCTGAACAGGAGAAGCAGCTCCCCAGCCCCCACCCAAGCAGACCATTGGCTATTTAGCTACCAGGCAAGTCTGAGCCCTCTCACACCTGCCCAGGCCCCTTAAGGCCGTGCTGGGTGCACCCAAATCATTCTCCATCTTGCAGTCTACCTGTGCCCCAGATTGCAGTGAGCAGAGTCCAGGAAGTGGTAAGGAGACAGACTAGTGCTGTCTCTTCCCAAAACAAACGTTTTTTAAAAAAACGATTTTCCCTTTCTGTGATTACTGTCTTTGCACGTGGTTGTTACAGTTTAAAATTGCAGTTTTTACCTGTCTGTTATTGCATATTGTAACACCTGTTTTGTGTTTTAAACTTGTGGTTTTCCCTGCCCATGATTGCTTGCATTTACCGTGTTGAATTGTGGGATTTGCAGTCCAACCTCTGTAGTTTGTCCCCCTCATTCCTTGGTGACTGTTTTCCCTTCAACTTTCTCCTTTGCTCTGTGCTAAGACCTGTGTGTTAAAACAGTGCACCCCCAGCCACTATTTTGTGTTAAGCAAGTGAGGCTAGCCCCCCCTCCCCCAGCAGCAGGGATATTGTACATCAGAGGTTGCTTCTGTGAGCTGTTTAAACTGTATTTACTGGGGCCTGTGCACTTCGTTTTTGGACCAGCAGGGAGAGTAAAGTTTTATTCAAACAGTATTGTTAGATTTCGAGTTAGTGAAGCCTTTACCTGCAGAAGTCCAAAGTGCGGATTTGAGCCAGTCTGTCTCCTAGGGGATTCTGAACAGGAGAAGCAGCTGCCAAACCCCCTGGCCAGCAAACCTTGTCTGAGGTCCCTGGGACCTTATATGGTCTGCTAGTGGTTGGCAGATGTGTACACTTATTGGTGGTTGTATCTGGCGTTTCTATTGGGTTAGGGTTAATGTCCTCATTTGTTGGGTATTTGACTGTTCTGATTGGTTTCTGGGTCTGTGATTCAATCATTGTAGGGTTGGGACTAGGGCTAGGCTTTCTATTGGAAGCAGGGACTAGGGCTTCCTATGTTATTGGTTGTTGGGAGTAGGGTGGGATTAGGGCTAGGGTTAGACCTTTAATTGGAAGTAGCTATTTAGGGCTTCTGGTGTGATTGGTTGTTGGACTAGTTGTGAAACTAAGAGTAGGGTTAGGCTTTCTATTGGAAGTAGGGACTAGGGCTACCCGTACCATTGGCTGCTTGGACTCGGGTTGGGACTACTGGTAGGGCTAAAGCCTTTATTAAAAGTAAAGATCGGGGTTTTTGAACTGATTGGGTGCATGGACTAGGGCTAAGATTGGCTGTAAGGTCCTGGTCTCCCATTGGTTCTAGATTTTAGGGCTACTGTTGTGAATGAATAGAGTAAGGCTAGGTTTCCCATTGGCTCAAGGGGTCACCTGATTACCACGGCTATAAAAAAAGGCCAGGATTACGGCGTCTCAGCCCGGGCATCGAGCCTAAGGGCAGAGAGGACAAGGGTAGTTGCCGGTTTGAGACTGGTAGGGACTAGGGCCAGAAATGCTGCCCTTTTTCTCATTTAGCAATACCCAACCCACACCATCCACAAACGGAGCAACACACTCACACAAAATGTACACCACACACACTATGAACAAATTAATGTACCAGCATGCACCACAAACCCAACCAAACCACATCTACACACCCTACTATTTCAACTACCACACATATCCAATATCGCCCACAAACAGTACACACCTCTATCCTATACCACTGACCAATACACTCATCGCTAACACAACGCCAATCAACACCATACATAACTACATCCCATTCAGACACACTCTCCTGCTTTAATTACACCTAACAGACCACCTTTTATCACCAACAAACATAATGATCCTTCCATCAGTTGTCCAACAAACACCCTCCTGTCCCTTCTACCATAATAACACTAACACACAACACACACACACTGCACACCACCACACTTTAACTCTTGAAACAAACCAGTCCAAGATAAAACTCACCTCTACTTCATTCCCTCCTACACACAACATACACTCTACTCAAACACATCACCACCCCCTCTATGTCACAACCTCCTCTCACAAACAATACCACGGAACCAAATCCAGTGCATAAAACATACATCAGCAGACCTTTTCACTACACCTCAAAAGCAAAACATCTCACACGCCAGTAAACAAGATCATCAGAGCACAACACCTCATAATACTTACCATCGCAAAATACATACATATACCCATCTTTCAAACCAAACATAGGAACAAATTCCAATGCCAAGCTTTCACTCTTTCACCACTTCTAACACAGATACAGCAATACAGCATCTCTTCTAACCGCCTTTCATCCATTGGACAATTTAGAACATTAATGACCCACATGCTGCACCACCTCCCCCGACTCTTACACCTTCCGCCTTAAACACACGCAAAAATTATAAGCAACATGCCACACCTCACAACTTTGCTTCCCCAAGTCTACCTCACAAATGTAAATGTAAATGTAAATGTAGACGTATTTGTAAAGCGTACCTCACAACAATGTTACACCACAAAAACACAGTACTCTAGCTCAATCTCAAACACCATCTCCAACACAAACATGCGGACCCATCAAAATATCTTCGTAGCATGCTGGATGAGGAACACGATACAGAACAGCTACACTATTGCTATCCTAATACAGCTAATACCAGCACTAAAAACCCACCTGCTACACACCCACATAATACTGATCACTCTTCTACAAAACAAAGTCCCACTATCACCAAAGGACACTCTACACGGTCTACTAATAAATGCTCGATCCCTCTCTAAAAACAAGCATCACATCTACGACCTTCTTACCGATGCAAAACCAGACATACTACTCATAACCGAATCATGGTTGGGAGAGGATATGGCTCCAGTCCAGCATGAAGCCATTCCTCTAGG
Source organism: Lissotriton vulgaris (assembly GCF_964263255.1). Lineage (NCBI taxonomy): Eukaryota > Metazoa > Chordata > Amphibia > Caudata > Salamandridae > Lissotriton > Lissotriton vulgaris. The sequence goes on from NC_141695.1 coordinate 904,495,389, forward strand.
CTATCAAATATCACTCAAAATCGTAAAGCCAAAAAAGGAGGTGGTCTAGCGGTTGTATTCAGGCAAACAATACATATCACTAAAGTTGACAAAATCTCCATAAAGAATTGTGAGGCTCTTCTAACAAGATGCAATCCTACACCGTCTTCCACCTGTAACTTACTGCTCCTTTACAGACCTCCAACTAGCAAGGCAACATTCCCAGACGCACTTCTAGACACAGTTTCAAACCTGATAACAATACACTCCAACCTATGCGTTCTAGGTGACCTTAACGTGTGGTTTGATAAAACCAATATGACCCAATCAAAAAACAATAATCACCGGCCTAGATGCATTGAACCTGCACCAGATTGTCCACAATCTTACACACCGCTGGACATATCCTAGATGTAATTTTTGCTAATACTGAACTAGTTACCTTTCAAACTATAACTCCAGTCACATGGTCAGACCACCACTTGCTTGCTTTTTAACATTAAACAACACTAAGCGACTCACCTAAAACTACCTACATCCATCCACCTATCGGCCGTGGAACAAACTCAATTTGGAACACTTGGAAACACAACTAACATCCAGGATAAATCTAGAAACCATTAATTCTGTTCAGAATCTATAGGAGTGGCTACAGGAAGCTTTTCACATCCTGATACCACTCAAAACCACACAACAGAACAAAAGCAAAAAAGCGCCTTGGAGAAAAACAGAAATTAAAGACATAAACCAATTATGACACAAATTAGAAAGCTGCAACGTACCTGGCTCCAAACAAAACGCCAAACAAGAAAAACTTCACCTACAGAAAATTAACAGATTATATAAGTCGGCTATCAAAAAAGCTAAGAAAAGGTACGTTTCAGACAGAATTCAAAACGCTAAATGTGCAAATAAAGAATTCAATAAAATACTCAATGAATTTCGAAAACCAAATTGCCTAGAAGGAACTCATCCTGTTACTCAAGATTTCACAGACAAACTGGCAAATCATTACACGGACAAAGCAGACACATTGGACTCTTACTTAAAACAGAAACAAAGCACCAGCTCTAACCCTTGTATAAAACAACTATCCAAGAATGCTCTAATCAAGCCTCTCCATTCCTTCCAACACATCTCACGAATTTATGGACCTGGTCAAAGCAAGCGGGCCTGCAGGCAGCCCTTCTGATCCCTGTCCGCCACAAACTTTCAAGACAATTTTTAACAACCTCTGGCGCCATTCCAGTAAGGAGAATCATCAACTATTCCTTAACTACTGGAATATTTCCAGAAGAACTCAAAAAGTCATACATACGCCCTTTTCTGAAGAAAACATACTTGGACCCTCTGAACCCTGACAACTACAGACCCATTAAAAATGGACCTTTCCTGGGCAAACTGATAGAAAGAGCAGCGTTCGCCCAGATGTCACAATTCATTGAAGAGAATGACATACTTTCAGATTTCCAAACAGGATTCCGTCCGGGAAGAGGCACTAAATCTGCCCTCCTTGCCATCTGCGATGACCTAAAGAATACAGTTGACCGCAACGGGGTTGCTGTGCTACTCCTCTTGGACCTCTCAGCTGCCTTTGACAAGGTTGACCATGACACTCTGAAACAAAGACTATATTATTATTATATTATTATAGAGGCTTTTGTAGCGCGCTCTGTTACTAAATAGTATAGTATCCTGGCGCGAAAGAGAGGGGGGCAGATCACATTATATGCAAATGAGAGACAGCCATTAGACAGTGGTGTTAAAGAGGTGGGTTTTTAAGCCTTTCCTGAATGCCATGATGGAAGGGGCTGTTCTCAACTGCAGAGGCAGGGTATTCCATGCTCTCGCTGCTCTAACAGAGATGGATTGACCACCAAGCCTGCTATATTTGAACTTTGGCACCGTCATTTGGTGAAGATTGCTTGATCTGAGAGGGCGGTTGGGAGCATAGAGGGAAAATCTTTTTCTCAGATAGGTTGGGCCCGTTAGGTGAAGTGCTCGGTATGCTAGCACAAGGATCTTAAATAAGATCCTTTGAGCAACTGGGAGCCAGTGAAGGTCTCTGAGAGGTTGGCGGACGCTAGATCTTCTGGGTATGTTAAACAGCAGCCGGACCGCAGCATTTTGAATGACTTGGAGGCGGTGAATCAGATAGGCTGGGAGTCCACAGTAGAGAGCATTCGCATAATCCAATCTGGATAAAATCCAAGCGCGAATGACCGTCTCCTTGGCTGCTCTCGGAAGCAAAGGAAGAAATCTGCGCAAGGTTTTAAGGATGGAAAAGCAAATTCCAGTGAGTTTTTTCAGGTGGTCCTCAAATCTGAGATTGTTGCTAAACCAAATTCCTAGGTTTTTTGCAGGTCCACCTATGGATTTGGCGCTAGGAAAATCGGTGGGCCAGAGAGAGTCACTAAAGTTATCTGGAAAGGAGCCGTACAGCAGGATTTCAGATTTGCTCTCATTACATTTAAGTTGAGCATAGGCCAGCCAGCGGAAAACCGATGATAAGCAGAGTTGAACTCTCGACGTGTCCGAGTTGTTTTTGGGCCATGTAAACAAGAGCTGCGTATCATCGGCATAGGCCATAATTTTGGCACCTAGCTGTTCCGCAAGATAAATGAGGGGGGTCATATATACATTAAAAAGCAGGGGGCTTAAGGTGGAGCCCTGTGGTACACCAGTAAAAAGTTTTTGGGGAGAGGAGGAGAAAGGCGGCATCCACACTTGCTGGGACCTGTTGTCTAAAAAAGATGTTAACCAGCCGAGAGCTGGGCCAGTTATGCCTATGGCTGCTAGTCTGGTAAGTACTATATGAAGCCGGCATAGAGGGAACTGCTCTAGACTGGATCGCATCCTACCTTCGAAACAGAACTAATGTCATTCATACCCCACCTTTCTCGTCCAAACCGTACTCCACAAAAGCAGGGGTCACTCAAGGTTCCATCATCTCGCCCATGCTTTTCAACATCTACATGAAGTCTTTACCAGTACTGATCAATAGATTTCACCTCACGTGCTACAACTATGCAGATGACACGCAAATACTCCTTCAACTGGAATGCCCCAAAGACATTGGAAAATCACCAATATTCAGCTGTCTCAGAGCCGTGGATCAGTGGATGACTTGGAGCCATCTCAAATTGAATGCTTCAAAAACTGAAACACTCACGTGTGGCGATTGGAAAAATTACAACCCGCTTGCCGCATGGCCTGATGAACTGGGATCACTGCCTAAAGTATCGAAGGAAGTAAGAAACCTCGTAATGACCATGGACTCCAAGCTGTCGATTAATGCCCAAGTGGATAACTTAGAAGATCAAGCTTTGCTATTATAAAAACGCAGCAACGAATTTTCCCTCATTTGGGATTTCCACACAAGGTCCAAGCTACCATCTCCCTTGTTCTATCCAAACTATTACGCTAATAGCCTCTACCACCGATCACCTTTAACTACCATGAAAAGACTACAACGGATACAGAACTCTGCTGCCAGACTACTCTTGCATATCAAACCGCGAGACCACATCTTCTCTGCCTTGAAAGCCCTGCATTGGTTACCGGTTGCCAGAAGATCCACGTTCAAGCTGCTTTGTATTACCCACAAAGCAATACATGGAATAGGACCACTATTCATCAGGAATAAAATTAAACACGTTCAACAAAGGAACCTCCGCACATGGGTGGCACATCCTTCTCTGTCAAACAGCCAAACTATGCAACTCTTTACCCCCCAACGCAAGATCCACCGACAACCACCTTATCTTCAGATAACTACTCAAGATTTGGCTCTTCCCCACATAAGCACCATACGGAAAAAGAAATTTACAGCATATTCCTCTGTATACAAGTATTTGTTTTAACTATAGATATGTACCTATCTTTGTGTATTACTTTATAAAACACGAGCAGGCCACCCCGACGTTGTCCGGGTAGGAAATAGATTCAGTGCAATGTGTGTAATAGGCAATTCAAAATTATTTTAAAATGTCCCGTTCTACAACATTTTTTGTTTTATTTGAATCTGGACGGAGAATAAATAGGTTATGGACATTGCCGGACCTAGAGATGAAAGTCGGTAAGTTACACTGTGTCCAGAAATATAAGTCGTTACGTATGCAGCATTCGGCAAGTTTGACAAAAGGAAGTATGCAGGATTCGGTAAGTATCAGAATAGATAAGATGAGTGAGATGCCTTCTGTAACAATTGCCGTGCAGTGTGTGCGCTGTGTAGTCCGTTAGTTATGGTAACGGCATTCGCCCCCAGTACGTCTGACACGCCCCCAGCCCCAATGAAAATGCGAAGCGTGTGACCCTGTAACGTGTGTGTCCGGTATTTTGCCATCCGCTATTTTGCCATTTAGACAACCCACATGGCGTGTACGATGAGCACACCAGAATTTTCTTAACGCCCCGCCCAGTTTTATTGTAAAGGCTTTTGACCCCAGTGCGTCTGACACGGCGCCAGCACAAATGAAAATGCGAAGTGTGTGTGACCCTGTAATGTGTGTGTCCGCGCCCCCAGCTGAAGCATCCGGCCACTTTTTGCAGGACTTGTAAGCTCCAGGATTTACGAATGGCGCGCGATTGCTGCGCCCATTGGCCCGCCCCCAGCACAACTCACACGTTGTGTTTCCCCACACCCACAAGGAACGCTTCTCTTTCTCAAAATGCTGCATTGGCCACGCCCCCAGCACAACGCACACGTTGGGTTTGCCCACGCCCACAAGGAACGCTCCTTTTTGGTCGGAATGCCGCGCCCCGCCCACGCCCACAGGGGACTACTTTGCCGGTAAGGATCTTTTAAGTTTCTAATGTATATGGTGGGCATCTGTATAGCCTATGTCTTTCTGCTGCAACTGTCCTTTCCAATGCTGTATTGGGTGTTGTGATTCGTGCTATGGTTCCTGAGCTTACCCGCCTCAAAAGGTTTGGGTTCTCTCTTTATTATATTAGTATAGATGTAAAATAATTAATTTGTTAAGAGAAAAGAAAAAAAAATAATAATCAATAAATAAAAATCTTTGGTCTACATGTACATACTTCCATTGTGCATCTATGTACCTTCCATGAACTTGGATCTGTGTGTCTGTTACTTTTCTCCTGAAAAAGCATATCCAATGCACTACCCTATTTCTCATCCTGTGCCTCTTTCAATATATTTAATCTAAATATACTTACTTCCTTTATGTATCTATATACTTTCAATGTACTTATGGATCTATATATTTATCACTTTTTTCTAATTTAGCATTTCCAATGCACTACCCTATTTCTCAGCCTATACTTCGCTCAATATATCTTCTAGCCCAACCTTCTGACTCATCTCAAGCTTCTTTCTACTACGCCTTCCAATGCACTACCCTCGCTCATCCTATACATCTATCAATATATCCTCTACATCCACTCTTTCATTTATCCCAAAACCCCATACCACTACTATGATCGCCAAAATAACCCTTTCTAGACTCTCTCCTGCTCTACCCCTCCTTGTATCATCTGACCTCTTTTTACTACACCGATCCCCTAAAACAACCCTTTCTAAACTCTCCCCTCTGACTCCTCCCCTCCAAAACTCCTTTTTACTCATCCAAAAGCCTCTTCCTACTGCTAAGACCTAAAAAAAAAACCTTCACTCTTTTATACCTCCACTATCCTTTTCAATCAAAATTAACAGACTAACATGTTCACTTCTCAAATTCCATATTCAACTATACTAATATACTGCCCAAATAACTGAATAACATATCTACTACTCAAATTACTTCATATTTATACTATGCTAATTTTCAACACTAATACTTTATGGGTTCCGGAGTGGCGTGCAACGCGGCAGAAATGCGCTTCAACATCCATTAGGGGTAACCAGTGCTATATGAATGCTAATCTTTCTTTCCCTTTTATCCCTCCACTATCCTTCTCACTCCAAGTAACAGACTAATATCCACCCCTGAAATTAGCTCATATTTCACCATATTTATTCACCACTAATCCTTTATATCACCACTAATCCTTTATAGGCTTCCTGAATAGCGTGCATCAACAAGGGATTCATAAATACAAACCTTTGTCCTCCTCTACCCCTTTGCTATCATTCCAAATCCAAATAACTGACTAACCTATCCACCACTTAAAATGTACTTGAATGTTTCACTATACTAATTCAACACTAATCCTCTATGGGTCCCGGAGTAGCGTGCTACCTTCCGAAAAAGCGCTTTGACACCTTGTCAGGGGTAGTAAGCGCTATATAAATGCAATTACAATACAATATACTCTTAATGGCATCACTGCACTTAGGGTGCCCATGAATGGCCCTGGGTACTGTAGGGGCACAGGGCTCATGCACCTGTGCCCACACCTCTGGCATAGGGCCCCAGCTAGAGGGGTCACTGAAGTATGCCAGGGCAGTGGGTTCTGTGGGCATGGCACACAGGGATATGTGTGCTATGTCAAATCTTGGTTTAGTTCTGTACTTAGACTCTCAGCCTGCAAAGGGTGTCAGGGTACAGGGCCCCTGAGGGTGGCACAATAAGTGCTGCAGTCCTCAGGGGTCTTCCCTGGTCACCATGCCCTGGGTACCTAGGGAATCATTTACTAGAGGCTGACAGGTGGCCAGAGATGCCAATTGGGTTTTCGTTTTAACACAGTTTTAGGGAAGGAACACATGCCCAGGTTACATGGTTGGCAGGAATCCAGGGCACACTCAGTCAAAGCACATCAGCAGTTCAGAAAAAAGTGAGGGCATACCAATGCAAGAAAGATGGCACTTTCTAACAGTGAAGTAACTGAATGGTTACTGAAGTATGGCTGTGGCATTGCTGATACGTACCGGCTTTGATCAATCAATCAATCCATACACTTGTAGATCGCACTACATACCCGTGAGGGTCTCAAGGCACTTGGGGGATTGGGGGGGCTGCTACTGCTCGAAAAGTAAGGTCTTGAGGAGTCTCCTGAAGGCCAGCAGGTCCTGAGTCTGTCATAGGTGAATGGGGAGGGTGTTCCAGGTTTTTGCGGCAAGGTGGGAGAATGATCTGCCAGCTGCAGTCCGTAGTCTGATGCGCCAGTTGTCCAGATAAGGGAAGACATATATGCTTTGTCTTCTTAGAGGTGCAGCTAATACCACCAGACACTTTTTGAAGACTCTGGGTGGCAGTGGTGAGACTGAATGGAAGTACTTTGAACAGGTAGTGTTGACCTGCTGCCACGAACATGAGAAATTTGCAGTGAGCTGGATGGATTGGAATATGAAAATAGATGTCTATTAAGTGTAGAGTAGAAAGAACGTCGCCCTTTTGCTAAAGAGGTAGAACTTGTTGAAGTGTTACCATGTGGAAAAGGTCTGACTGTATGTAAAGATTTAGTTTTCTGAGATCTAATATTGGTCTGAGAGAGCCGTCCTTTGGGAATTATAAAGTAAAAGGAGGAGACGCCCGACCCTTGACGTTGTGGTGGTACGGGTTCTATAGCTTGTTTAAGCAGTAGGGATTGTACCTCTTGTTAGAGACGGTGTAGGTGATCCAGTGAAAGTTTGTGCGACTTTGGGGGAATGTTTGGAGGACTCCAGAGGCAGTAACCAGAATGGATAATTTGAAGAACCCACTTGTCTGTTATGGACTGCTACTTTGGTAGAAATCGTGACAGTCTTCCCCCCACAGATATTAAGTGGTCGGGAGGGAACTATGGGCAAGTCCCTGCTTTGTATTGGAGGGGGAGGTATGTGTGTTGGAACCTCTACCCCTGCCCTTGCCAAAGTTTCCTCTATAACCACATCTGAAGTAAGTTTTAGAACCTGAGGGTTGGTTATTGCCCTTATAGGTGGATGCAGTGTCCGACAAAGTGGTTTTGGAACCTGCTCTATAAAAAGCGCCCGAAAGGAACCACAGCCTTACGGAGACTGAAGGGCTCCTATTGACAGCCACTGCAGTATCTTTCTTGATCTTCTCAATGGAAGAATCCACCACCGGCCCAAACAGGAGTTCTGGACCTCCGGTTCGAACCCTGAAATTCGTAGCCAGGTGTGCCTTCTTAAAAGAAGACTAGTGTTCACCGCTCTGGCAGCTGTATCAGCAGCACCTAGGGAGCACCTAATTTGATTATTGGAAATTAATTGTCACTCACGTACGAAGCCTTGCGCTTTAGCTTTATGTTCTTGGGGTAGAAATTGGCTATGTTGTTCCATTTCATCCCAATGCACAAGGTCATATCTGGATAGTAGCGCTTGTGTCTTGCATATGCACCAGAAGTTAGCTGCCTGGGAGGCTACTCTTTTCCCTTAAGCATCAAGGAGTTTGGACTGAGGGTGGTTGGTCTCCAGTAGTCTGGGAGTTTGCCCTCTTGCGTGCATAAGAGACAACTAATGAGTCTAAGGGTAACTGGCCTTTTATGTAGACTGGATAGGATGATGCAGGCTTGTATTTTTTATCCACACTAGAGGTAAGGATACAAGCCCTGACAGGATCCTTGAAAATGCCGTCAACATGTCTTGTCATTCCTTTCAACATGGGCAACATGTGTGTTGATATTTGTGTGCTCTTTAGTGTCTCAAAAAGGAAGTCCTCTTCAAGGGACTCTTTATGGAGCTGGACCCCATGGTAATTGGCAGCCCTGGTTAGCAATTCAACATACCCTACACGGTCGTCTGGTGGAGAGGGCCTGGTAGGATATAGGTCTGGTCATTGTCTGTGGGCAAATCACAGTATGAAAGTACTCCCACTCATCTGTAGGTCCAGGTGTATAATTATTAGTATCATCTATTTCCCCCATCACCATGATTGCCGGGTATATATGGTGGCGAATGCCCAGGTGAAGTTGGAACAGGCAGAGACTGAGGTAAAGGTAGTGGAGGAAGAGGAGGGGAAAGGTTTGTCCCAACGTTTCTCTTCTTTAAAGGAATTTGGTGTTGCTCTTCAGCATTAGCTACCCTTCTTAAAGTCACTTTGGTGGTAATATTTCCAGTTTTTGGATGTATGACCAACATTTTTTTGTTTCGGGTACGGTTTTTGGAGCAGATCACTGGAACTATGCTTTTTTGGTGACTTTGATGTCTGTCTGTTTCAGAGCCGAAGGTTTCAGAGCCAATGGTTTCGGCGTTTGTGTTTTCGGATAGAAGGTGGTTTTCGGTACCAAATGGTGACGTTTGGTGCAAGACTGTCTTCGACCCAGAGGGTTTCGGCGCCAGACGTGGCATGGGGCTTTTCAGAGCCGGAAGGCTTATTGGTTGGCTTTGGTGCCGAGCCTGGAGGCGGGGCGTTAGAAGCGTGATCTCAGTGCCGACCGGGGCCAGAGGGCCCTGGTTCGTCCGGAGCCTTTTATTTCTGGTGGGATTGGAAGTTGGGGCAAGGTAGGGACTTTACTAACAATACGTTGTCCATGCGGGATGTCTTCATCCGGGTCGGAGACATCGTCAGAAAGGGAGATTTGTTCCTGTTCCGCCTCGGCTCTGATAGTGTCACCGGCTTCTTCCTCTGATTCATGTAGAAGAGATACGTAATGGAGCCTGTGTGTTGGCTCTGCATGTCGCGTCGTCGGGCCAGACAGTAGCAAAGAGTCTTTTTGGAGCTGGAAGCTCGGCTCGAAACGCAGTCCTGCTCACTGTGATCCGGTGACAAACACAGGTTGCACCCTTTGGGTGAGTTGGTGCGTGGGTATTTTCCGTGGCACAGAGGACAACATTTAAAAGGAGTTTGTTCCATCGACGGCTTCGAACCGAGAGCTAGGCCCAACTGCTTACCACGAGCTCTCCGATCGAAATAGTTTTTTGATAAACACGATCCACGGAGAACAGAGAACTCGATCGAAAACAATACTATTGAGGTTGAGTGTTGTATGCACCGAGAGAAACCAAAGGATGAGGGTCGAACCGGAGCGCGAGTCACATCAGGACTCAATGGTGGAAAAAAATTATCTGAAGATGGAGTCGATGACCATGCGCACTATCACCGAAAGGAGGAGCTACCTAACTTGTGACTAGGAAGACTTCTTTGAAGAAAAACAAAGTGCAAACATTGAGACCCAAAACTAGATGGCGAACTATGCATAAGAATGTGATCTACTGCTCACATGCCTCGAACATCTTACTCCAGACCACCTGCCGGCAAGATTTCTCAAAGCGGGCGTTCGCAGATGGTCGCTACCTCTCCCGTTGAGAAACCTTCCGTTAGCGTTGAAGAAGCTACCAGTCGAGTAGGACATCTACACCAGCGGCAGAAAAAAAAAGTCTTGCACTGCGCATGGTGCTGTTTGCACAGATTTTACAGCGTGGGACAAACAACCAGCACTAAAAATAAGCGCGAACGGCGCAATGTTACACACTGTCTGCTTGGGGAACTCCAGCGTAGGTGGAGCGCTCACCCAGATTGCTTTGGTACAGATACTTTTATTCTAACTGGAATGAGTGATTGCGCTTTAAGTGTTGAAAAAAGCAGTCCGTGTTTAATTAATACAATCATCAGGAAAAATGAACTCTTCGTATTCCACAATCTGGCTTTATTACCCCCCCCCCCCCCCCCCCCCCTTAGGAAAATGTGGTACTTACTGCACAATGAGCGACTTGCTGTCAAAGACAAAGGGTTTCTTTAGTTTGCTGGAGATTGCGTGATGTTTTGCACGTGTCACAAGTACAAGCCCTGTGTCTCCTGGGAGCCTGGTATCCTTCATTTCTTGCACTTCCCATTTACCTGTAGAGATAAACAAACATCAGGTAGACCAGTAGTCTTGAACAGTGAGCAAGTGTTTATCCATAATAAAATACTTTAAGTAGGTGTAAGAAAGTGGCTCTATATATACTAGACCAAAGTAAGGTACAGTGTGCATAGAGTCCCCAGTCTCCAGAGGTATGACAGAGGTTAAAGTCAGATAACACGAACAGAACCCCCTGATGCGACCTACGCGAGTACTCTTGAAGATTTAGTGTCACCCTATATTGAGAAAGGAGGTGTACACTTGGATGAAAGCAGGAGACCAAATAGGTCCTAAACTTGGAAAAAATGCAACCCCATGAGGGAACGCTCAAGAGGGATAGAAAGGAAAATGCTACTTCCCAGTATGCATCTGTTCTTGGCAGGTAGAGCTGCAGAGTAGTACACTGCATTAGATCGCCACCTGGTGTTGGGCTCGGATGATTGCAGGTTGTTGTCTTCTTGGAAGAAGTCTTTGCTAGTCCCGATAGGTGACTCCTCCCTTGGACAATACTGCGCATGGGCATCGGCTCCATCCTCAGATTATTTTTCGCCATGATGGGAAATGATCGAGTCAGTAGAAGTAAAGAAAAGAAGGATGTCCATGCGTATGCATCTAAGTAAGATGAGAACTGGAACGGATACAAGGCCCGGGAAGGCGGGAGGGCAAAGTACTACTCTGCAGCTCTACATGCCAACAGATGCATACTGGTAAGTAGCATTTTCCGTTCGAGGCATATGAGCTGCAGATAGTACACTGTGCATCGATTGTGCAGCAGTATCCCTTCTAGCGGGTGTCACCTGTATCCGTTGCAGTAGTTCGAAAGAGTTCCAAGGACAGCTTGGTCTACTGTAGCTTGCACATCAACACAATAGTGTTTAGCGAAGGTGTGTGGTGTAGACCATGTTGCTGCCTTGCATATGTCCTCTAGTGGTATATTTCCTAAGAAAGCCATAGAGGCTCCTATTTTGCGAGTGGAGTGCGCTCTTGGAGGAACTGTTCGTGTAAGTTTAGCTTTTATATAGCATATTTGTATACAATTTACAATCCACCGTGCAAACCCGCCTTTGGAGATGGGGTTGCCTTTGTGCGGAGGAGAGAAAGCGACAAACAGTTGTTTCGTTTTTCGAAATGATTTAGTCCTGTCGGTGTAGTAGAGTAGAGCTCTTAACATCTAGGGTGTGTAAAACCCTTTCTGCTACTGAGTCTGGGTTTTGGAAAAACACAGGTAGCTCGACAGACTGATTAAGGTGAAAAGGAGTGACGACTTTTGGGAGAAATGTTGTATTAAGCCTAAGAACCACTTTGTTGGGATGTATTTGAAAAAAATGGTTCTTGTATAGTGAAAGCTTGTATTTCACTTACTCTTCTGAGAGATGTGATAGCAACAAGGAAAGCTGTTTTCCATTTTAGAAATTGCAGCTCGCATCTATGTAGGGGCCCGAAAGGGGGTTCCATAAGTCTGGTAAGAACAAGATTTAGGTTACACACAGGAGAAGAAGGCAACCTGGGTGGGATTATCCTTTTTAAGCCTTCCATAAACGCTTTCATCGCTGGAACTTTGAAGAGAGACAGATGTTGTCTGTTCTGTAAGTAAGCTGCAATTGCTGCAAGGTGAAGGCGTATGGAAGAATATGCCAAATTAGATCTCTGTAGATGTAGAAGGTAACCAATGATATTCTGGATGGAAGCATCCAGGGGGTCAATTTGATTATTCGTGCAATAAATTGCGAATCTCTTCCATTTAGCAGCGTAACACGCTCTGGTAGTGGGTTTCCAGGCTTCTTTAATAATGGCCATACAGTCTGGTGGTAGGTTTAAGTAACCAAACTCTAGGACTTCAGAAGCCAGATCGTTAGATTCAGTTGGTGCGGGTCTGGGTGCCTGATTTCGCCATGGTTCTGTGTTAACAGAGATGGAGTGAGCCGCAGCTTTTGGTGTGGAACTAGAGAGAGTTCCAACAGTGTGGTGAACCACTGTTGGCGTGCCCACGTGGGAGCTACAAGGATTAGTTTGAGAGACTGTTGTCTGAGCTTGCGCACCACTAATGGAATTAGTGGGAGAGGCAGAAAACCGTACGCAAATCTGCCTGACCAGTTAATCCATAATGGATTGCCTTCGGACAGTGGGTGTGTAAACCTGGCGGCAAAGGCTGGGCATTCTGTATTTTCGTGGGTGGCGAACAGGTCTATGTGTGGATGACGCCACTGTTGGAAGAATGGCTGAAGAACTTGTGGATGCAATTCCCATTCGTGAATCTGTTGTGACGGTCGACTCAACAGATCTGCTATCTGATTAACGCCTGGAAGGTGTTCTGCTAACAGATGTATGTTTTGAGGAATAGCCCATCTCCAAATGTCTTGTGCAAGCTGGGACAGTTGCAGAGAGTGTGTACCCCCTGTTTTTGAATGTAATACATGGCTGTCATATTGTCCGTCCGGATGAGAACATCCTTGTCTTGCATGTGAAGTTGGAAGGACTTGAGTGCTAGGAATATTGCTAGCAGCTCGAGATGGTTGATATGGAGTAGCCGCTGTTAAGCGGTCCATTGACCCAGAGTGGTAGGTCGTAGGAGATGGGCTCCCCATCCCGTGAGGGATGCGTCTGTTGTGAGCACTACTTGTGGAACTGGCTCTAGGAACGGCCGCCCCTTTGTCAGGTTTTTGGTGTTACACCACTGCAGAGAGCGATGTGTGCGGCTGTCCACCAACACCAGGTCTGTTAATTGACCGTGAGCTTGGTTCCACTGTCGTGCAAGACACTCTTGTAATGGACGCATTTGCAATCTTGCGTGTGGAACTATGAAGATGCAAGATGCCATCATGCCTAGGAGTTTCATGAACACTCTGGCTGGGAGAGATTGTTGGTGTTAAAAAATAGCAACTAAGTTTTGAATGCTCTGTATCCTGGCTGGACTGGGATAAGCTAGAGCTGTAGACGTGTCTATTGTAGCCCCTAGATACTGGTGTACGTGCGAAGGCTCTAGGTGCGACTTGGTGTAGTTTATTCTAAACCCTAGGTTGTGTAACATGTGGATCGTTTGATGTGTGTGCGCACGCACTGCTGGCCGATTTGGCTTTTATGAGCCAATCGTCTAGATAAGGGAAGACATGGATCTGTGGTCTTCCCAGATGTGCTGCTACGACTGCTAGGCACTTCTTGAATACTCTTGGTGCCGTTGTCACTCCAAATGGAAGGACCGTGAACTGAAAGTGTTGTCCTTCCAGTACAAACTGTAGGTATTTCCTGTGAGCAGGATGTATAGGGATGTGAAAGTAGGCGTCTTTCAGATCTAGTATAGCAAGGAAGTCTCCCTGTTGCGGCAGTGGAAGCACTTGTTGCAGAGTGATCATATGAAAATGATCTGCTTGTATGTAATGGTCAAGGGGCCTGAGATCTAGAATCTGTCTCAGGGTCCCGTCTTTTTTGGGAATTAGAAAGTACAACGGGTAGACCCCGATCCCTTGTTCCTGTAAAGGGACTACCTGAATCGCACCCTTCTGTAGAAGGGATAGAACCTCTTGCTGGAGCAGAGCTAGATGATCGGTAGACATTGAACGTTGTCTGGGAGGTATGTGTGGAGGGCTTGCTGTAAGTTCTAGGCAGTAGCCATGTTGGATAATCTGTCTTACCCACTTGTCTGTTGTAATGGAGTTCCAGACAGGCGGGAACTGTGTTATTCTGCCCCCTACAGGAGTGGAATGCTGCGGGGGAGCGTAGGGAAGTCATTGCTTAGGGGCGGAAGAGGCTTGAGTGTTATTACCTCAATCCTCTTCCCTTGGTATTATTGCCTCTGTATCCTCCTCTATGGTAACTCTTGGTAGAGGAGGTGTGTCTTGAAAGACATGTTAGCATCTGTTCCAGTTTGTTTGGAGCCGCCTCTGTAAAAGGAGAGACGAAAGGAGCCTCGAGCTGGGGTAGACTGTAAAGCCCATAGACTTGGCAATGTCTGTCTTTTTTCGAGGGTAGTGTCTACCTCCGGACCAAATAACTGGTTTTGGTTAAAAGGCTGGCTCAAAATGGTGGTTCGTACTTCCTGTTTGAACCCCGAAATGCGTAGCCACGCATGTCTCCTAATAACAACACTGGTATTAATAGCCCTAGATGCTGTGTCTGTTGCATCTAGTGCGCATTTGATGGAAGCGTTAGATATTTATTTTGTTTGTTTTGAAAGTTTTATATAGCGCGAACAAGATCTTTGCAGATAACAGAGCGCTTTACATAGGCAAGGGGGGGGGGTGAGTACACGAGGTAGCATAATTAGGGAGCATAATTAGGAAGGTAGGTCATTAATGCAAGTAATACAGATAGGAGGGAGTATGAACAATCGGGTATGGTCGATAATATACAGATATATATATATATATATATATATATATATATATATATATATATATATATATATATATATATATATATATAATAATACAAGTAAATACATATGTGCAAATGGATCAAGCACGAGTACAGATCGACGCAGAGTCTTAAAAGATCAAAAGTGGCGGTTCAAGTGTATTTAGCCATGAGGATAGCTTTAACTTCTTTCTTAAAAAGAAAAGTGGAGGGGATGAGTCTGGTTTCAGGAGGGAGTGCGTTCCAGATCCTAGGCGCCATTCCTGAGAAGGAACGTTTGTAAGTTCTTTCCTTCCGGAATCTTCGAGGTTTCAGCAGAAGATTCTTTGTGCTTCTGGTGGATCTCGAGCCGCCTGAAATGGTCAGCTTCTGAGTGAGGTAGCCCGGTGAGTTCAGGTGGATAGCCTTGTGTGTCAAGCAGGCAATTTTCAGCTGTATTCTGGCTTCAAACGGCAGCCAGTTCAAGGATTTAAAGTCAGGGGAGATATGTGAATGTTTTTTTGATCCAGTGATGAGTCTCACTACCGCGTTTAGTGAAGCTCTCAGGGGTGCAGTTGTCTTCCTGTATGAGGTCAGTAGTTTAATCTTTGTACTGATCTGGGAGGTGTTCAAGCAATTTCCCCAATTGGTCATAGTGAGCCCTATCATAACGAGAGAGGAGGGCTTGTGTATTAGCTATGCGCCATATATTGGAAGCCTGCGCAGCTATTCTCTTGCCTGACGCATCAATAATCTTGGATTCTTTGTCAGGCGGGGGTGCTTCACCAGAAGTCTGAGAATTGGCCATTTTACGTACGTTGGACACCACTAATGAGTTTAGTGGTAGATGTCCTTTAATATAGATTGAGTCTGAGGGTGCAGGTCTATATTTTTTTTCTCGATTCTGGGGTTTAAAATTCTGGTATGCACAAGATCTTTAAAGACCTCAGTAGCATGCTTAACCACCCCTTTGATCCTGGGAAGAATTTGAGCGGATCTTAGACTGCTCAAAAGTATCTAAGAGAAAATCTTCCTCAAAGGCCTCAGAATGCATGGGGACACCATGGTATGTAGCAGCTCTGTTGATCAGCTGGCCAACCCCAATAGTATCCTCAGGAGGAGAAGGTTTAGATGGGTATGAGGGTGCCTCAGGGATATCAGGGTCATTTGCAGGGTATGGAAACCCCCACCCAGGTGCAGGTTTTGTGTATGGAAAAGTCCATGTGCCGTCACCTTCAGGGTATGTAGTGTCTCCTTCCCCGTCCCCTCCAAGTAAATCATAGTCATCATCATTCTGTGGTGAATGTGATGATAATGGAGATTGTATAGGAGAGTTTTGAGGTGAAACATAGGGAGGAGCGGGAGAAGGAGGAGAGACGGGAAAGGAAAAGTGCAGAAGAGAAGTTGCAGTCCTTCTTGGCAGGAACCACAGGTGTAGGTGGTGTAGCTGCAGTTCTCTTCTTGAGTGGTGTGGCACCAACATGACCGGTTATCGGGTCGATTAAGATCTTTTTCTGTTGAGGATCTGGTCGAAAAAGGTCCTCTTGAGGCGCAAACTTCTTCGGCGCTGATTTTTTTAGGTGCCGGTGTAGGTTGTAGAGTGTCTTTAGCCTTAGGTGGTATTAGAGGGTCGTGGCGTTTCCGAAGGTTTCGGTTTCGGAGCCGAGACAGATGGCGGGGCAATCGAAACTTTATGATCTTGGCTAAGGCCTTTCGGCGATGCCTTGACCGGAGCCGTTGTTATCGGGGTAGATGGTGTCGGGGCAGGGTACTCACGATTTGCCCCGGTGGGATCTTGTCATCGGAGTCCGAGTAGTCCTCTACGGTGACGATCTCTAGGTCCGAGTCTGGCACCTCTTGTAGTTCTTGGTCGTCATCGAAGATGTTGTCCGGGTTTGGTGCCGGTCGTTGCATTTCTTGCCTGGCTGCACGTCTGTTCCGAATAGTTTTCTTGGATCGAAACTGTGCACAGGCTGGACAGCTTTCCTCTTTATAGTCTGGGGAAAGGCACTTGTTGCATACTGAGTGCTTATCAGTATGTGGGAACTTGGCGTGGCATTGCGGGCACCTTTTAAACGGGCTTCTTTCCATCGACGGTCGACTCACGTGGCGTCGAAAAGGCCCAACGGCCTGTGACGATGACCGCTTGGAGATGGAAGGCTGGATCGAGTAGAGAGGTACCGATCGAGAACAATACCGTCGAATCGAAGGCCTTTTGGCCTTTAGAAAAGTTTTTTTTTTATTCCAAAGTTGGAGTATAGGAGTTTGCATCCGCACCCAATGCCGGAAAAAAACAATCTGAGGATGGAGAGGATGCCCATGCACACTGTAGTCCAGGGAAGGAGTCACCCATCTCGTGATACTTCGAAGACTCTTCCAAGACAACAAGTGCAATCATCCGGACCCAACACTAGGCGGCGATCTATGCACAAGATATGCATTCAGTAGCCCACATGCCTCGAACCAATACTATCCCAGAAGACACAGACCCATGGGAAGATTATGATGCAGTGACAGATAATGATAATGACCCTGATCTGTATCCCTCAAAACCCTCTAGCCCTGATAATTCGGGTTTTGCACAATTGATTAATAGAGCAGCAAAACACCACAAGGTAGATTTACATACGGAACCTCAGATAGAAGATTTCCTTTTAGAAACACTACCTGCTGCACAAAAATCTTCAGAGACCCTACCAATGCTTAAGGGTCTCCTCACTCACACATCAGATATATTTAAAGATCCTGTGAGGGCTAAGGTGTTAAACCCAAGAATTGACAAAAAGTATAAGGCAGCCCCAAAAGACCCAGTATTTATTAAGGGCCAAATACCTCTGGACTCGTTAGTAGTCTCAAATGCTCGTAAGAGGGCGAACTCACCAACGACAGGAGAAGCTCCTCCTCCTGACAAGGAGTCTAAATTAATAGATGCCTCTGGCAAGAGAGTAGCATCTCAAGCAGCAAACAGGTGGCGCATAGCAAATACTCAAGCGCTACTTGCACGCTATGATAGAGCTCATTATGATCCAGAAAACTCCAAGCTGCAAAACTACTCCTACTGGTAAGTAACAATTTCATTTTGCAGCATGAACCATGTTCTAGATTCGCATGCTGTGCATTAGATTCTGTAACAGTACCCCTTCCTTTGGGTTGGTTGGGATGAAACACGGAAGAGTACTGCAGCACCTTAACAGGTGCCGCAGCCCTTTTTATCCCACGAATGCTTCTGCGTTCATTTGCACATTCATTCATACAGTAATGTTTTGCAAATATATGTGGGGAAGCCCTTATAGCTGCTGCGCAGATTGTGTCAATGGGTATGTCTGCTAGGAACGCTAATTTTGCGCCTCTTATCTGGTTGAATGTGCTTTCAGGCGTTGGGGAGATTCTTCCCTTTGTTACTGGCCGCACTAAATTGCTCTTCCAAAGTATACAAGAAAGTGATTTCCCTTGTAAAACTCATGTTTTGCAAATAGTATATTAAAGCTCGCCTTACATCAAAGGTGTGCAGAGTCCTTTTCCTTTGTGTTTTGTTGAAGAACACTGGAGTTGTATGCTTTGAATGACATGAAAACTTATTACCTTGGTAAAAATTGTGCATTCGTTCTGTTAACAACCTTATCTTTGTGCATTTGCAGATATGGCTCCTGTATTGCCAATACCTTAAGTTCACTCAGTTTCCACAGTAAAGTGGTCGCAATTAGGAATGCAGTCTTTAGTGTGCGTGATTTGAGATCCACTTTGTGCCTCGGTTAAAACTGATTCGTCATTGTGTTAATACAATTATTTAAGTTTCACATTGGTGCTGGAACTGCTTTTGGTGGAGCAGTTTTCTTTGATCTCTCTAAAAACCTCTCCATTACTGGTGAAGTGAAGAAACGGTCACATGAGGTGCCTCAGGTGTAGAGCTACTATAGCATCCAGGCGCACCTTTAATGATAATTTAGTTAATCCGCTATCCAACAGATAAGTGAGGTATGTTAATACAGTTTCCATCCTTGTATTGGTTTACATTCTTTTTGCATTTGTGAACCAGTAGATGTACCTCTTCCACTTTGCTGCATAACATTTTCCTGTAGTAGGTTTTCTTGTTTCTGTAAGGTTTTCCATTGTGCTGGGCATTAGTTGCATATGCTCAAACTATGTACTCAGGAGCCATGCCGCTAGTCATAGAGTTGCTGCCTCCAGGTGGTACACTCTCTCCTTCATTGTTAGGGGTCCTGATCTGCTGTGATTACGATTTGTCTCTGGACATCTCTAGTAGATCGGAATACCAAGTCTTTCTAGCCCATTGAGGGGATATGAGGCTAAGGTTTGTCCCCAGCACTTTGTGATAAAAGTAGAATCTGTGGAAAAGCATGAGCAAAAATACTGTGGCCATTTGTTGGGGAGGGCGCAGCATGCCCATTCTGGGCCACCCCCACCCCTACGTATAAAAAACCAGCATACTCGCTGGTGCCTCCTTGATCGATTGTAAAGACTCCGACTGTTTGGACAAACATAGAATCTCCTGTAAAATAAAATCATGTCCTGTGCACACGCTTTCGTGTAAAGTGAGACTTCATCAAATGTAGGTATGAAAGCAAGTAATGGCTCTTGACGTGTTTTCTTAATCTTTATTCAAGAGAACACCAAAGAGTCCAGCCAACACTTGTTTTGTCGTTAAGTTATTAACCCTCGATTTCTTCAGGGCTGTATCGTTACGAAGAAAGAATTAATGCCTACTCACCGGTTATACTTTTGACCCGGTTGGTAATTTATAGTTCCAATGTCACAATTCAATGTATTCTGTTCTGTCAGCCTCCGGTTCAGAACACGTTCCCGCCATTGTTTGAGAGGATAGCGTACTCGCTGCAGATCTCCTGGCTCACATCGGCCTTACCGTTTTTTTCTTTGTCCTAACATACATCGGCACAAGTTTAAATTATGAAAGATACAATTTTGAGAACTATAATTTTAAAGGTTGACAGAACAGAAGAAATTGAATTGTGACATTGGAATTATGAATGACCAACCGGGTCGCGAGCATAACCGGTGAATAGGCATCGATTGCTTCTTCGTAACGATACAGCCCTAAAGTAGTCAAGGGTTAATACCCTAACGACAAAACACGTGTTGGCTGGACTGTGGTATTCTTTTGAATAAAGATTAAACCCGTCAAGAGACATTACTTGCTTTCATACCTACATTTGATGAACTCTCACTTTACACAAAAGCATGTGCACAGGAAATTACTTTATTGACTTTCGGACCCTTGGGTCCCATCTCAAAGGGTTTAGGGGTTTTTCCCTCACCTGTTGCACCGTAATGATGATATGCGTTTGTTTACATTACGTTATTTGGCAGGCTCCATCACTCCTGTGTGAATTAATACCCCCCTTTTTAGGCAATATCTCCTGTAAAATGCAGGTTATTATGGAGGCTTGCACCTTTGGCTTAAAGCATCCAGGGCTGACTTTAGGCAGGTATTGGCTATGTTCCGCCCACTTGTTTGACTGCTTTGACCCTCTTTTTACACTCTTAAGGAAGGTTTTGAATGAGGGACTATCTCGTCCAACTGTTGATGGCCGTATCTGATCAACAGTGCATTTGAGTTCGCAATACACCGCTGTGTTGCATCCTCCCTCTCACCATCCTCCCCATGAGGTCAAGCCTCTTGCTCTCCTTTTCAGGTGGTGGCACCTACTTGTCTGATATTTTGCCACTCTTCTAAATGCACAGTATTAGCGCTTGTCCCCAAATTTCAGTACGAACATCTCTGCCCCGTTGATAGGTCTCCTGCTGTTGCAATCAGGGGAGTTCTGTAAGAAAGTGCCCTCTTTTGCATGGTTGCCCCCACTTTCTGCTAAACTGCTGATGCACTTTGACTGAGTGTGCCCAGGGTTCCTGCCAAACAGGTACACAAGGCCTATGTTCTTTCCCCAAACTTCATTGAAAACAAAACCCAATTGTCACTCTTTGGCCACAGGTCAGTCCCTTGTAAATGGTTCCACAGGTACCAAGGGCACTGTGGGCAGGGAAGGCCTAAGGGCTGCAGCACTTATTGTGCCACCCATTGAGGCCTGGTACCTTTACACCCACAGACTGCCTTTGCAGGCTGCGTGAACTGGTGCAGAACAAAAGAGTCGACATGGCACACACTCCTGTGCGCCATGCCTACAACCCAATGCCCTGGTATAGGTCAGACATCCATCTAGCTGAGGGCACTATACCAGTGGCAAGGGCACAGGGGCATGAGCCCTGTACCCCTACAGTGTCTAAGCCAATTACTAGACATCATAGGTGCAGTAATGCCCTTAAGAGTATATGGTACACATGCCCCCTCCCTTGCTCTTACCATCATATTTGGCAATGTCTTCATCAATATCTTCTTTCTTGGCTTTTGATAAAATCCATCTACAATGAAAAAAATATCACAATGAAACTAACAAGTTTTTAATAACTACACAATATTTTTTTTTTAAGGCAAATGCACATAGAATACATGCAGTCTCCAACTTATAGAACAAGAAGCTTAATACAAAACAAAGATAGACACAAATTAAAAACCTGCAGATGTAGCGATTTCCTTGATATCAGTTCCAGCATGTTTCCACTAAATGGTGGTTGTTTTGGGAATTTCCTAATGTGTTTATCATATTGTAATTAATGCTTTTGTTGTTCTACATGTAGGTCAAATCATAAATAAGGGGTCTTAAATATGTTTTTGTATTGACACATTGCCCTGAAGATGGTCTCAAGTACTCTTTGGGCGACCAGAGACCAAAATGCTGATGGACAGACCACCACACACCTGCCAACAAATTAACTTGCCTCTATTAATGAAAAGAACTCTTATTAACTACTGAGAAGTTATTGTGGGGAGGGACAGGGGGTAGGGGTTTGCACTTTGTCACAGGTGACTCGCTGAAAATCGTGAAAATGTGTTTGATCAATGCCTGATAGAGGGCTTGTGCTGCTATTTTGACCCACTAATGAGATTTGTGTTTTCTGTTTGTAATAAAGCACACCTAACGTCACTATTTGTGGGAACAGAATCGACATTTTTTTCACTTTAGTTTGCGGATTTTATTTGTTAAAAACAAATCCTCTTACAAATCAAATATTTTACAAAACTCTCCCTCCTTCAGAGAGTAGTTGGTGCTATAAGAGCTTCAATCATCGGCCCTTACGCGAAACCTTCGTGTGGGCCAGTTTCTTAGATGGCAAAGAAATTGCACAGAGGTACAAAGGTATAAACAACATGCAGACCATTGGAGTGAAAATTTGCTAACACTCCAATATCCTAAAGATCTTATCCGTAGGGCATCAAAAAGGGCAGGCAATAACAATTGGGATGCCCTTTTGGAAACATACCTAAAGATAAAAATTGAGATTGGTTTGCGTTTGCACATTCAGCCATCTCATAGAAACAGCACTAAAAGAATTCCCACAAAGTGTTTGCCATCTAGACTAGAAAAGTGGTTCTTTCCCTGCAGATATTTAAAAATAAGGGAACTAGAACAGCGAATGCAATACAAAGCAAAGTGAATACAAGCAAAAACGGCAGATTTACTTTTGCGTTAATTGTAAATACTTAATGATTTAAGAGCATTCCTACCCATCCAGAGTTCCCTTGTCGAATGACTCAGCAAAGTAGACATCTCCGGTTGGGACTGGAGCCTTGTAAGTAACCTGTTTAGAAAGGGAAGCCAAAGCAATATGGTTTGAATCACAGAGAGTTAAAGAAACCAGAACGAACAAATAGTATTTCTGACCATTATGCAAGCAGTCTGCTGGGAAAAAGAAATTTTGATTCTGCAGATGGAGGAATCTGAACTAAGGTGCAGGAGTCTTGTTGAGTTATAGAGGCAAAGCATGTAGTCAGAAGCAGCATCCTTCATGTGGCTAATCCCCTAAGTGGGTTAGGGCACCTGCTGTCTAGCACCACTAGCTCTTCTGATTCCTAGTGCTGGAGTGGCTACAATTTAAAAATAAAACAGTGCTTTTATAATAGAATGTAGCGGTGCATCTCAAAAAGTAATTGTAAACGAGAATTGTATGAAACACCTTTAAGAACGTTTTAAGCAGAAACTCGGTGTCTGGTTCATTTGGAGCCACTAGTATATTTAGATTCACTTTAAGTATCTAACAGGAGATTTTGAGATGCAATACAAGTGTCTTTTTAGCATCAAACCATCATTCTCTATATTAAAGATACCCAGAAACCACTGATGCTGATTTTTTGCAGGAAAGAGAAATGCTACTTACCCAGTATGCATTTGTTCTTGGCATGTAGAGCTGTAGATTCAAATGCTTTGCATAGCCTTGCATCTAGTGTTGGGTCCGGATGTTTGCATTTTGTTAGAATGTAATGTAATGTAATGTGTCTTGTAAAGCGCACTGCTGCCCTGAGGCGTCGTGGCGCTGTAGACAGCTGGGGAACCCGTCCTGGCTATCCCTGTGAGATGGTCCCTACTGGGTATCTCCAAGGTGAAACCAGGCATCCCCAGCGAATGTGGGAGGCCGTTGTAGAGATGAGGCAAGCTAATGCCCAGAGATGCAGAGTGTGATCCCTGGTTAGAGTAGGCACCGAGGCGAGAATTATCGAGTCCGCTGACCCTGGTCCACGACCCTGCCGCGTCAGGATTTGAACCCTGGTCCCGTCCGTTCTCTGCTTCCGGGTCTGCCGCCTCTAACCAGTGAGCCACACCACTCCACAAGAAGTCTTTTCCAGTCACGAGGTAGGTGGCTCCTCCTTTCGGTGATAGTGCGCATGGGCATCAACTCCATTATTAGATTGTTTGCCGTAGAGGGTGATAATGGAGCTAGTAAGAGGAGTAAGAGCTGTCCATGTATATATGTCAGTAAGATGTTACTGCAATAGGTATAGGTACCCGGGGAGGCGGGTGGACGCATGAGATCTACAGCTCTTTATGCCAAGAACAGAAGCGTACTCGGTAAGTATCAGGGCTCGAAAAGTTCACTTGACCGCTCGCATAGTCAAGCTAAATTTAACATGGTCGAGCTATTTTTAGGTCCTAGTCGCCCTTTCTGGCGAGTAAGAAAACAAACCAACTTTTGTCCTCTGTCTGAGAAAACCGAGCAAATGTGACAAGATAACAAGATTTAAAGGCACTTTTATTGCTCACAAAGTTAATGAGCAATAAAGATGCCTTTAAATCTTGTTATCTGGTCACATTTGTTCGACGGAGGTCAAGTAGGTTGCAGTTAGGTTGAGGACATTTTGTAAGGTACTAGTCCTTCAGGACTAGTGCTTTTTTTTGTATTTTTCGAGCCCTGAGTATCTTTTTCCGTTTGAGGCATGTGAGCTGTAGAACATAGACTATATAGCAATTATCTCCGAAGCTGTGGCTAACCTGTAGCTGTTGCTGTTGTCTGAAATAGTGTACGTAAAACTGCTTGGCCCGCACTAGCTTACTGTCTTGCTAACACATCTACACAAGTGTTTTGTGAATGTGTGAGGTGTAGACCATGTTGCAGCTTTGCAGGGGTCATCTATAGGTACATTTCCTAAGAATGCTATAGATGCCCCTAGTTTGCGTGTGGAGTGTGATCCAGGGGAATTGTCAATGTTCATTTTACTGTAGCATAGCCTGTCTGAATGCATTTGACTATCCACCTTGCAATACCAGATTTTGAAATAGGATTGCTTTTTATGTGGTGGAGCAAAATCCACAGATAGTGGTTTCGTCTTACGGATAGAAAAGTAGTGCTGTTTTCACATCTAAAGTTTGTAAAGCATGTTCTGCTACAGAATCTGGTTGAGAGAAGAACAGAGGCAACTCAGACTGGTTTATGTGAAAGTAGAAATTACACTAGGTAGGAATTTAGGGTTGGTCCGAAGAACCACTTTGTTTTGGTGTATTTGTAAAAATGGTAATGCCCTGAATTGTATGCGTTTGGAGATGAACTCCACAAACAGTGAGCGATGCGTCTGCTGTTAGCACTATTTGTGGAACTGGGTCGATGAAGGGCCACCTTTCTGAAAGGTTTTGTGTATTCCACCACTGCAGAAAGTGATGGGTGCGGCAGTCTACCAACACTAGATCTGATAACAGACCCTGAGCCTGGTACCACGGACGTGCTAAGCAGTTCTGAAGGGGACGCATTTGAAGTCTTGCACAACTATTAAGATGCAAGTCGCCATCATCCCTAGCAACTGCATGAACACTCGAGCTGGCAATGAGTGTTCAGGCTGAATCTGAGAGTAGAGTCTGCATGTTGCGGATCTGGCCGGATTGGGGTAGTCTAGAGCTTTTCGTGCATCTATTGTGGCTTCCAGATACCCCTGTGTGTTGGATGGTTGGAGATGGGACTTGGGAAAGATTTACTGTGAATCCAAGATCGCGGAGCAACTGCAATGTTTTGTGTGACGTAAACAGCTTTGTTGTGAGCTGCCTTTTATGAGCCAGTCTAAGTATGGGAAGACTTGAATGTGTTTTCTTCATAGACTAGCTGCGACTACTGCCAGACATTTGGAGAAAAACATGGGTGCAGTAGTTACTCCGAATGGGAGCACCTTGAAATGATAATGCTGGCCTACAAACCTGAGGTACTTGCGGTGATCAGGGTGTATTGGGATATGGAAATAGGCATCCTTTACGTCCAGAGTGGACAGAAAGTCACCTTTTTGAAGGAGCAACAGCACTTGTTGGAGTGTCACCACGTGAAAGTGGTCCGAATGTATAGATTTAGTTCCCGGCCCCTTGATATTGTAATGAGACTGGTTCTATAGCTCCTTTTTCTAACAGAGAGAGAACTTCTTGCTTCAGAAGGGTAAGATGTTCTTGTGACATTGCAAGTGATCTTGGGAGAATGTTTGGGGGAGTGTCTGTTAAGTTCCAGGCAGTAACCATATTGGATAATTTGGAGAACCCATTTGTTTGAGATGATTGTGTTTGCTTTGTGATTGTGTTCCAGACAGCAAGAAATTGGGAGAAAAAATTCCCCGGCAAAAGTGAAATGATGGAGGAGGGGGGGGGGGGGGGGGGGGGGGGGGGGGGGGGGGGGATTGAGCAGGCGGAAGGAAGTCCCTGATTGTTATTTGCAGAGGAAGTACGTGTGGAGTTGCCTCTGCCTCTTCCCTTACCGTTTTCTCTAAAACCTCTTCTAAAATAGCCACTTGATGAGGGCGATTGGTTGTTGCCCTTGTAAGAGGAGGAGGGATTTACTGTGGATATATTCTTGTGAAAGGAGCGATGAAAGCAACCCCTATCTAAAGGGAACTGTAAAGCCCCCATGGACTTTGCCACCTTAGTGTCTTTTTTCCAGCGAGGTGACAACTGCTGGGCCAAAAAGGTGTTCCTTGTCAAATGGTTGGTTGAGAATAGAGGCTTGCACCTCAAGTTTAAATCCTGATATTCTCAACCAAGCAGGTCTGCGTAGCAGTACGCTGGTGTTTACTGCACAGACTGCTGCGTCTGGGGCACACCTGATAGAGGTATTGGTGATAAGTTTGCCCTGCTGGATTAGATCATTAGCCTTAGATGTATGCTCATCAGGCAGATATTGCATGAGTTTTTCTATTATAATGAGCCCTATCATATCGAGCTAACAAAGCTTGAGCATTAGCAATGTTCCAATGATTGGCTGCTTGAGACGCTACCCTTTTGTCCAAGGCATCATTTAATTTTGACATGTCAGGAGGAGGGGCCTCACCTGTGGTCTGAGTTAGCTCTCTTGCAAGCATTGGAAACTACAAGAGTCTAAGGGTACCTGACCCTTGATGTAGGCGGGGGGCAGTAGGTGAAGGTTTATATTTTTACTCCATCCTAGGTGTGATGATTCTTGCCCTCACCGGATTTTTAAAGACCTCATCTGCATGCTTCAACATCCCAGAAGTATCGACAGTATACGAGTAGCTCTCTGGGAGGAACTTAGGGTCTCTTATAGGAAATACTCTTCTAAAACCTACTTATGCAGCTCCACCCAATCATACTGAGCAGCCCTGTTAGGTAACTCAATGTATCCAAAATTGCGGTTGGGTGGTTAGGGTTTAGACTGATATAAATTGGGGTCATTATCTGTGTTTGGGTCAGTGCCATAGTCAGTGCCATTGTCATCCCATGGGTCAGTAGCCTGTGGCCTATTCTCATCACCTTTATTCTGTGGGTGGATGCGATAGTGGTGGCAATGAATTTACGGGTGTGCTGAGTAAGTTGGGATCATTGGGAGAAGGAGGTGGAATGTAAGGTGGTGAAGGGTTAGTACACATTTCTTCTCTTCAGAGAAATGTGGTAATCCTCCTGTAGGCCCATGTTCCCTTTTTCAGGCAATTTGGCATGGATATGTCCAGTGTATGGGTGTATAATGAGCTCTTTCTGTTTTGGATCCAAAAGGTGGAAAGTCAGACGAGGCTCTTTTTGCTGGAGTCTTGTCATTTGGTCGCAGTTTTCGGCATCGAAAGTTTCGGCTCTGAAGATTTGCTCTTCGATAATGGTGGCTTCAGTTTTGGCGCCGAAGATTTCAGCTCAGCACTGGCATGGGGCCGTCTCGAGCCCTAGCTGAAGGCTTTTCTTTGTGTTTCAGCGCGGGGGCAGAGAGCAGTGCGCCCAAACCCTTTTCTTGGTGCCGACCATCACCACACCCTTTTGTACCGCTTTTTGGCCGCCATAAGTGTGGCAGGGTATGCTCAGACGTGAGTCCCTTGCTCACTTTGCCACTGGATTCAAGCAAGCCGGGCTGAAGACGGCTGTAATGCCAGAAACCGGTCCTCGGAAGCTTGTTTCCGGTCCAGGGAAGACATGGCTTGGCAGTTCGGGCTGGACTGTTTCCATGAGGCACAAGGTCAGACTGATTTGCATATAGCCATGTCTGAACTGGGGTGGCAGAGTGGGCTAAAGAACGGTGATGGATTAAACCCAGATCTTTTGACTGGGTGTGAGTGTTTGATTAATTCAGATGCTCCGTCCATCCCCACCCCCTTTTGTACCACCTTGGCCCGCAGGCAGAGGAAGGACCGGAGCCTTTTTGGTCTTGTAAGAAGAGGAGCAAAATACAGCGGGTCAGCGTAACAAGAGTACAGAAGCCCCCTTGCCCCAACAACACATGTTGGAATTGGCCTCAGACACGGAAATGTGTTGTGCTACCTCGGCTCCTTGAGTGTGTAGTTTCTCTGTATCGAAAACTTCGCCGAAGATGTCCGGGACGGAGCCGCCCTGATGTTGCATCTCGTGACGTCGAGCCAGACAGTCACAAAGCGTCTTCGTCGATCGAAACGTGTCGCAGTCTTTCTCGTCGTGTTCAGGGGATAAACAGAGGTTGAACACGTGGTGCAAGTCGGTGCGCAGGAGCTTGGTGCGACACCCTGGACAGATCTTGATTGGAGTCCGTTCCATTGACTGCTAGCGAGCCCGTCGCGGGTAGGCCCAACGGCCCTCCATGAGTTGTCCGATCGAAGGTCTTGAAGTCGGGAAGATACGCGGAGAATGGGAAACCCGATCGAGAGACAATGCCATCGAGGGTAGTGGATTGCACATCAAAGGGAACCCGAGCGCAACAATTCACATCCTAACTCGATGGTAGAAAAAAACAATCTAACAATGGAGACGATTTCCATGCATACTATCACCAAAAGGAGGAGTCACCTACCTCGTGAATGGAAAAGACTTCTTCTAACAAAAACAAAGTGCAAACATCCGGACCCAACACTAGATGGCAGGCTATGCAAAGCATGTGTTCTACAACGTACATCCTTCGAACACTAGGTTTTGGCAGAATCCCCAAAATCAAAGCTACATCTAGCTGCAAGGTACAAGAAAACTAAGCTATTTTCTACAGGAAGCAGTGCTAATTCTTGTAAATATCTGTCCTTAAAACAAAAAAATAAAAACAAACTTAGATTACTGCCATTACAAATCTTTGTAATGCTTTTGGGATTTTTTCTAGAGGAAGTCCTTGACAATGAAATTAGACACCTGCCCTGAAGAGAGTTTTGCAAGAATCCCACAAATTAAGAAAAGAAAAAGAAAAAGTTCAACATTTAGAAAAACAGGCCGGAGGGATTATTGGTGCTGCTTTGCCTGGTTTGTTGTATTAGTACTCCAGTTAAGTGAATGTTCTAACAGCATTAACATCCAGACTGAATTACTAACACATCCAGACTGAATTACTGTGAACAGTTATTCACACGGAGAAAAATTAAGCCACACCCACAAGACATCAATCAATCAGGGGGGTTAAAGCGTGCTACTCACCCGTGAGGGTCTCAAGGCGCCACAGACATGGGCTACCAAAAAAAAAAAAACTCAAACATGACCTTCTAGAATCAAGAGACCTTCAATAGATTTCAGAAGAGAAACCACTTTTGCTTCATCAAATTTCATGACCTTTGTATGATTAATGATGCTTTACAACAATTACAAGGAAAGCAAATAAATGTTTTGTGCAGGCAGGTCTAAATTAAGAAAGCCTAGAGTACTGATTACATACGATGAAGTGAGTATTTGAAATCATTGATTATGTGGCACCTACGAAGGTTCTATGCAATGCTGCCCAAATACCTCTGGTCTTACATTCTTTTTAAAGATTGTTCTATATTGTTTTCAGGGTCAAACAGGTAATGCAATCAATAAAGGTTTAGTGTAATTTTGAAATCTCTAGCCAAAATCATTTGAGTTGTTGGCTCAGTTAACAAAAAACAGGACTTAGAAAGTCACATTTTTGGTGCACATATTACAGGGCAATTTGTTAGCGATGGCCGCGATTTCTGATACACCAAAGACAGTCTTCAGGAAAACAAAGTGGCTTTAAGAACTCCTAAAGCTTTCTTAACTAACAAGGTCTCAAAGGTTCAATTAAAGAAATCAGTTTATTCAACTTGCCCTCAAATCAAATTTTGGAGACTCCAAGAACCCTATACAACTTTCATGTGACAAGGATTTTAGACCATGGTCTAGGACTTACATTACTTTGAAAAGTTCTTCCCTATGCAAAGAGGCTCCATATAAGTCTAATATGCAGGATAGTCTTTCACAATTAAAACCTATGGCATTTCTCAACACTCGTCCTTGGGCTGCACTGCATTTCTGCACTTCAATTCAACACATTGAAACGGATATCCATGGATAAGCAGACCGTGGGCTAATTCTTACACTTTAAGTAAACGTTATGTGTATGTCCCAGGACTGAAGCTCAGTGTTACCAAGCCTTTCTAGCAGATATTTGGATAGGACTTCTGGTCAAGGAATCTTCTACCTGCATTTTGTACTTTTCATGCGTGAGTATCTCCCATCCATAGGAATGAAGAAACCGGGACAATTAGACAAATTAAGGTTGCTCATCGTGGGAGCTCCTACCTGGTTAGTCTTTTAGCCCCTTGAGAGACATTTGGCCCACCCACCTAGACTCACTTTCGACACAAGACCGTAGTAATCCAGTTGGAGAAAAAAAAAAAGGATATAAGTGTAGAACCCTAGTTGAGCATGGGATCTAGATGGAGGCAGAGGCCTCCATTCAGAGGTTTCTGCAGGTTGTTTATGTGCTAGAGGCTGGCTCTCTAGTTCTACCCTTTGGGAGACGTCCCACGGATATGCTTGAGACATGTAATTTTGTGGGGACATAGTTCAGATTTCCTGCTTGTTTAGATTTACAATTTCACATTATTTTGTCAAAACTTAAAATCCTTAATAATTATCGATTTCCCATCAGCATCCTCTCCACACACTACCAATACTTTAAAAGTGTACAATGAGTACAGAGGGTTCATTTGCGAACCACCGCAGTTAGACAGTGATAGCGACTCCGAGTGGAGGGGGAGGGAGAGGAGGGGTCCGGGAGCAGGGCGGAGGGACCGATGTGCTGCCACAACAGTATTGTTTTCTCCAAAAAGTACCGCTTTACTTGATTTTATTCGTCTTTTTGGTTTGCCCTAATATTGTATGCCTTTAATGTCTTTTAAATGCCCATTGTTTATTTTTGTACCAATAAAATTGTTTAACACCTTGCCTGCTCATGATGAGCTGAGCTCGTCATGAGGCTCGGTGCTCCGGTGCTCATGACGAGCTCAGCTCGTCATAGGCCGTGGAATGCTCAGGTGCGGGGAGAATTCCCCTGCTGTGCTGAGCGTTCCACGGCAGCCAATGCACCTGTGACGAGCTGAGCTCGTCATGAGCACAGGAGCACTGTAGCTCATGACGAGCTGAGCTCGTCATGAGCATGGGAGCGCTGTGCGCGCCCCCCTCCCCCCCCAGCGCAGCGGGGGAATTACCCCTGCAGCGAAGGGGTTAAAAAAAAAAGTGTACACATACCACCAAAGATTCACATGTTGCAACATGAGAAGACCTGTTGACGTGTCAACAAATCGAACAAGTTACTTACCTTAGGTAACAACATATCTGTAAGAGCCATATATTAGTTATATATCCCTTACCTCACAATTTCTCCAGATCCAGTCTGACACCTGGGAGTAATTCTTTTGTAGCAGTACCACTGCGTGCCAGTAGGTGGTGCCGGTCGGCTCCTCGTTCATCAGCATCGCCGGAATGACGTCGCGGTATATTCTTACGCCGCCCTCGCACGTTGACGTCCGTTATTTACAAGACCATCCACGCCAAAAGCGCAGAGCCATGCAAGATACTGAACACTGCTGCACTAAACTAGGGCCTTGAAAAGAGAGTCTCTTACCCTAGAAGTCAGTTCACAAAACGGAAGGATGGGTGGGGCGGTAAGGAATCTATAACTAACATATGTCTCTAACAGAGATATTGTTACCGAAGGTAAGTAACTTGTTCATCTGAAAGAGACAGTTATACATTTCTTACCTTAGAATAGATACCCCAGCAATACAACCCCTTAGGTGGGTCTGCGAACTAAGTTCACACCGGAAAGTCCTGGAGAACTGAACGGCCAAAGAACCAGTCTCTCCGGACTCTGCTTTCCAGGCAATAGTGTTACATGAATGTGTGCAGGGATACCCACATGGCTGCTTGACAGATGTCATTGAGGGGGACTCCATGTCCCAAAGCAGTAGTGGCTGCCGTCACCCTGGTTGAATGAGCACACAACCCTACAGAAGGTTCCTTCTTTTCCAAGGAATAACAAATGTTGATGCAGAGTACGACCCACCGAGAAATGGTTAGTTTGTGCACAGCCCGACCTTTCTTGGCGCCCACATAGCCAACAAAGAGCTGGTCATCCACCCGTAATGGTTTTGTGCAATCCAGATAAAAAGAAAGCGCACGTTTGGATCCAGACGGTGGAGCCTCTCCTAATTTGAAGGATGCAGGGCAGGAAGAAGGTGGGCAAAGTGATGTCTGTCCAATTTTGAAAAACTTAACCACTTTGCAAATGAAAGAAGGTAGAGTTCCAAGTACAACCTTGTCCGGATGAACAGCAAGGAAAGGAGGCTTAGAAGACAGAGCCTGAAGCTCACTCACCCTGCGAGCAGAGGTGATGGCAATCAAAAAAGCAGTTTTTAAAGTCAAGAGTTTAAGAGGACAATTATGTAGCAGCTCGAAAGAAGCGTGTAAAAGGTAAGTCAAAACCAGATTCAAGCAACACTGTGGCATTACGAAAATAGAAGGCTGATCGGGAAGTCAAAGAAAGACTGAAATAGCTGAGAGATAGCCCTTAAGAGTGCCCAGAGCAGAATGCTGCTGGGCCAACGAAAGGCGGAACAAAAGAACGTCAGAAAGGGGATCCACAGCCTTTGTTGTGCACCAGGCCACAAATCTGTTCCATCTACAGGGGTATACCGTGTAAGTGGAGGGAAGCCTGGCCGCCAAGATAACAACAGACTTTAGGAGAAAGGACGAAAGCGGTCAACTGTCACCGCTCAAGCTACACGCAAGGAGGTAGAGGATGGGCAGGTTCGTGTGGAGGACTGTCCCCTGCTGCTGCGACAGAAGATCCTCCCGAAAAGGCAGTCTGATTGGAGGATCGATGAGTAAGAGGAACAATTGTTACTTACCTGTAAACAGGTGGTTCTCCAGTATTGGTGTCTTTCATAGATTCACATGCTTGAATATTCCAGTCGTCGAAGCGGGAGCCCCACGGTTAATAAAATAGCGATAAAATCCCAATAAAATGTGTATATTAAAACATATCGCACAAATTCCAAAACCATAAAAATACTTATAAGTACCAGGTTAGCATTAACACATAGGAATACATAGGAGAAAGAGCAAACACCTTTATAACATATCTATGTAATTATGATAGTCCAAACTACAGCCAATCAGACGCAAGCACCCCTCTAGAACCTTCTCCTCAGAGGCTCAGGCCCTCAGATTTTCGTAGCACAAGAGTGACAAACGAGTCTAGGAGGAGAAGCGAGCCTCTGAGGGGATGTGGGTGGGTCGCATGTGAATCTATGAAAGACACCAATACTGGAGAACCACCCGTTTACAGGTAAGTAACAATTGTTCTTCTTCGGTATTAGGGTGTCTTTCATAAATTCACAGGCTTGAATACAATAGTGAGCAGTAGTAGCTGGCCGCAGGACCAAGAACAGTGCATAGGCATGAAAATGCACGAAATGACTATGTTGCCAGGCAGGTAATAACAATAAGGAGTAGTTTCTGTCCTGTAACTCCAGTTCTGTAGTAGGGGTATCTCTGTTATAGTCATAATCTAGTCAATAGTCCCGCTCATGAGCGTGGACCCCGGAGCAATCAAAAATAATCTCTAAAGCTGTCTAACAATGCAGTCCTGCACAGACACTCAAGAGAGAATTTTAAGACATATAATGCAGCCTATATCCACAGGCTACACTGTCCAGTACTTTAACTAGACATTCCACCAAAATCTACACACACAGCACAGCCTGCCAAGTTTTCTTCATAGAGGAAAACTTCCCGTTTAACCAACAAAGCCTCTGGAATGATAGAGAGGAAGGGAAGGACAGACAAGCCTCATAGGCTGCCATTATGTGGCTCAAAAAAGGATACCGTGCTTTTAAGAAAACTTTCTAGAACTTTCTCAGTATCCCAGAATGCCCAGCAGGACCCATTTACTTTCAGTTCTTTTTGAAGGCCTATAAACGCCAGACCTGTAGCATTCCGAACAACAACATCAGTCTCCACCGGGGAGGAGGGCGGGCGCTTATGATTATAACAGAGATACCCCTACTACAGAACTGGAATTACAGGACAGAAACTACTCCTTCTGTAGTAGTGGATCTCTGTGTATAGTCATAATGTAGTGAATAGAATGGCAAGCCGATCCCCACACCAAGCGGCAGTGGAGAGAAAATAATTACACCACTACTGTGCGAAAAGATTTCGCAGCGAAGCCTGCCCAACCTGAGCGTCTGCCCTGGAATCAGAGTCCAGACAGGAGTGCTTAGCAAAGGTGTGTACCGACTTCCAAGAAGCCGCCCTGCAGATTTCTGCAATGGGAACATTACGTAACAAAGCAGTCGTGGTAGCTTTGCCCCTGGTGGAATGAGCCTTCGGTTTACCCCCTAAGGTCTTATTAGCCTTTTGATAACACAACTGTATACAGGACACAATCCACCTAGAAATGGACTATTTAGAGGTAGCAAGACCTGTCCTGACCGATCCATAGTTGATAAACAATTGGTCTGACCTACCAATATCCTTGGTTTTATCCAGATAAAATTTCAACACCCTCCTGACATCCAGGGAATGTAGAGACCTTTCCGCTGGAGAGGAAGGATTCTGAAAAACGTAGGTAAAGTTATGGTCTGGTTAACATGGAAATCAGAAATAACCACAGGAAGAATTTTAGTACGCATAACAACCTTAGCAGCATGAAATACAGTATAAGGCTCTTGGCAACACAACGCCTGAATTTCACTCACCCTACGGGCCGATGTAATGGCCACGAGGAACGCCGCATTCCAGGACAGTTGCTGCAACGAAGCCTTATGAATAGGTTCAAAAGGCTCCTTCATCAATCTGGACAGCACCACATTCAATTCCCATGAAGGCGAAGGAAGCCGGACAGGAGGAATCGCTGTCTTCAAGACTTCCAAAAAATCCTTGATCACAGGGATCTGGAAGAAGGAGGTCTGTGAAGGGCATTTCCTGTAGGCA
The DNA here is from genome assembly GCF_964263255.1 of Lissotriton vulgaris. NCBI lineage: Eukaryota > Metazoa > Chordata > Amphibia > Caudata > Salamandridae > Lissotriton > Lissotriton vulgaris. Next base: position 904,530,383 of record NC_141695.1, read on the forward strand.
GTCAGCACAGCGAGATAAAACTTAATAGAATGAAAATTAAGGCCAGACTGTGCCGAATGTAAAAGGTAAGGAAGGATGACATCTTCCTTACATGTCGTTGGATCATAGTTCCTGTACTTGCTCCAGAGGCAAAACCTCTTCCACTTGCATAAGAAGTCCTAGTGGAAGGTCTCTTGGCTTCCTTCAGTATGTCCATACAATCTGCAGGGAGATTCAAATGGCCATATTGAACTCTCTCAGGAGCCATGGAACCAAACTCAAAGACGAGAGATTGGGGTGACCCATCTGCCCCTCGAACTTCATGAGAAGGTCCTGCCGGCACGGCAGCCGAATTCGAGGAAGGAGAGACCGGTGAAGCAGGTCCGTGAACCACCACTGCCTGGGCCATTCCAGGGCAATCAGGATCATCCGCGCCCTGGACAGGGACAGCTTGATGAGCACCGCCGGAATCAGGGGAATGGGTGGAAAAGAGTACAGAAAGCTGTTCGACTAGTTGATCCATAACGCATTCCCCAGCGTCCCCTGCTGGTAATACCTGGATGCGAAGTTTGGGCATTTGCTGTTTTCGGCGGTGGCGAACAGATCCACGTCTGGAGTGCCCCACCTGTCGAAGACGTCTCCGAGCACTTAGTCGTTTATGACCCATTCGTGGTTTTCCTGAAACAGTCTGCTAAGTGCGTCTGCCTGAACATTCTGCACACCTGGTAGATGAGTAGCCGTTATAGTCAGTCCTCTGGCAAGAAGCCAGTGCCAGATCGCCTGCGCCTCCTGCGACAGGGTGCGTGATCTCGAGCCCCCCTGTTTGTTGAGGTAATACATCGTGGTCGTATTGTCCGTCTGTACAAGCAGAGGGTTGGTCTGGAAGGACGGATGAAAGGCCTTCAGTGCCAAGTGAACAGCTCTGAGTTCCAGAAAATTGATGTGATACGTGGACTCCGTCGGAGACCACGTTCCTTGGATCTGTAACTCCCCGGAATACGCTCCCCAGCCTTGAAGAGAAGCATCCGTCACGATAGTCTGAGTGGGAATGTCCTTGTGGAAGGGAACCCCCTTGAGGAGATTCTCCGCTGAACACTACCATTTCAGAGACTGTAGAGCATGCAGAGACAGTTGTATCTTGTCGTCCCAGCCGCCTCTCCACTGGTCCCACTGATCCTCCAGACACTCCACAGCGGTCTAATGTGAAGCCGTGCGTGTGGCAGATACAGGAGGCCATCGACCCCAGTAGACAAGACACCGCCCTCACTGTCGTAGATGGAGCGGTCATAAGAGCCTGAGCCTTCCGAAGGAGTGATAAACGTCTGTCCTCTCAAGGAGACACACTTGCAGACAGCGTATTGATGGTGGCTCCGAAGTACTGTAGGCATTGGACCGGAGTCGGGAGAGACTTGGACATGTTGATGTGCAACCCCAGTTTGTTCAAGAGAACGGACTTCTTCTGGAAGTGCGCTTGAGCTTCCGAGAAGGAGAATGCCTTGATCAACCAATCGTCCAGGTACGGGTAGACCAACACCTTGTTCTTTCTCAGGTGTGCCGCCACCACTGCCATGCATTTGGAAAACGTCCGGGGCGCCGACTTCAGCCAGAGAGGCAACACTGTGTATTGACAGTGATTGGCGCTGACTTGGAATCGCAGGAACTTCCAGTGTTTCTGTGCGATGGGCCCATGGAAGTACGCTATCCTTTAGGTCTGTCGCGCACAACCAGTCTCCCCTTTGCAACAGAGGGTAACCTGGTGCAAAGACAGCATGCAAAACTTCTCTGCAAATCCACTTGTTTGCTTGTCGCAAATCCAGAATAGGCCTGAAGAACAAGTTACTTACCTTCGGTAACGATATATCTGTAAGAAACATTAGTTAGTGTTAGATTCCTTACCTTAAAATATCCCCAGGCGTCAGTCTGGATCCGGAAACTTTTGCGTAGCAGTACCCCTGCGCGTCGGTAGGCGTCGTCTGCAGGCGTCCCCTGCGGCTCCGCGTCCGTCGTCGGCGTCGTGCGCCGTGATGACGTCGCTGGAGTATATAGACGCCGCCTCCGCGCGCTGACGTCAGTTCTTTGCACACAGCATTTCCGCGCCAGGAGACGCAGAGCCATGAGAGAACCAACACTGGTGCCATGTAAAACTAGGGCCCTGAAAGGGATGTCCTTAACCCTAGGTATCAGTTCGCAGAATGGGGAGGATGGGTGGGATCGGTAAGGAATCTAACACTAACTAATGTTTCTTACAGATATATCGTTACCGAAGGTAAGTAACTTGTTCATCTGAAAGAAACACGTTAGTGTTAGATTCCTTACCTTAGAATACATACCCCAGCAATACCAACCCCGGTGGTGGGTCTGCGAACCAATACAAACTACACCAGAAAGTCCTGGAGGACAGAACGGCCAAAGAAGCCATCCCTCCGGACTTGACTGTCCAGGCAGTAGTGCCTCGCAAAGGTGTGCAGCGAGGCCCATGTAGCCGCTTGGCAAATGTCCTGCAAGGGGACTCCCCGGCCCAGGGCAGTGGTAGCCGCCGTGGCCCGAGTGGAATGGGCCCTCAGCCCAACAGGAGGCTCCTTCCGAGCCAAAGAGTAGCACGCTTTGATGCAGAGGACGACCCATCGAGAGATGGTTCGTTTACAGACCGCCCGTCCCTTCTTCGCACCCACGTAGCCAACAAACAGTTGGTCATCCACCCGGAACTGGCGTGTGCGATCCATGTAAAATGAAAGCGCACGTTTTGGGTCCAGACGATGGAGCCGCTCTTCATCCTTTGAAGGATGCGGAGGCGGGAAGAAGGAAGGGAGGGTGATGGACTGCCCGATGTGAAAGGCCGAAACAACCTTGGGCAGGAAAGAAGGTCTAGTCCTCAGAACCACCTTATCAGGATGATGGACAGGAAAGGAGGTTGGACAGAAAGAGCCTGGAGCTCACTCACTCTCCTGGCAGAGGTGATGGCAACCAGGAAAGCAGTCTTTAAAGTCAGGAGACGGAGAGGACAAGAATGAAGGGGCTCAAAGGGAGCACACATTAGAAAGGTCAGAACCAGGTTCAAATCCCACTGAGGCATCACAAACGGAACAGGTGGAAACATGTGAGTGATGCCTTTCAAGAATCGAGTTACAATCGGGGATTTGAACAAAGATGGCTGATCAGGAAGCCTTAAAAAGGCTGAAAGGGCAGAAAGGTAGCCCTTGATAGTGCCCAGAGCAGAGCCCTGCTGGGCAAGAGAAAGAAGAAACAGAAGAACCTCCGAAAGAGGGGCAGAAAGAGGATCCACAGCCTTTGCTGTGCACCATGCCACAAATCTGTTCCACCGACAGGCGTATACCGACTTAGTGGAGGGACGCCTGGCTGCCAGAACAACATCACAGACTTCAGGAGGCAAGTCAAATGGCCTCAACTGCCGCCGCTCAATCTCCAAGCATGGAGGTGGAGAGTGGACAGGTTCGGGTGGAGGACCGTCCCCTGCTGCTGCGACAGAAGGTCCTCCTGAAGGGGCAGGCGGATCGGGGGACCGACTGACATGCTGAGTAGCTCGGGATACCAGTATCTTCGAGCCCAGTCCGGAGCCACAAGGATAACTTGGGCCCGGTCGCGCCTGATCTTCTTCAGCACTCTGGGCAGAAGTGGTATAGGCGGAAAGGCGTATAACAGACCGCAACTCCACTCGCGCCGAAAGGCGTCGCCGTGCGAGTGCCGTCTTGGAAACTCCAACGCGCAGAACTGATGACATTGCGCGTTCTCTTCGGTGGCGAATAGATCTAACCAAGGCTCTCCCCATCGCAGAAAGATGCCTTGCGCCACGTCCGAGTTCAGACGCCATTCGTGAGCCATCGAGCACCGACGGCTGAGTTCGTCCGCCCTGGCGTTCAGAGAACCTGCCAGGTGTTGAACCGTCAGAGTCACGCCCTGACGTTCCAGCCATTGCCAGAGGCGCAGAGCCTCCTGGCAAAGGGTCCACGACCCCACACCGCCCTTTTTGTTGCAGTACCACATGGCGGTGGTGTTGTCGGTGAACACCTGCACCACACTCCCGTTGACAAAGGGGAGGAATGCCTTCAGTGCCAGACGAATCGCCCGCAGCTCCAACAGGTTGATATGGAGCCGGGACTCCGCCGGAGACCAGATGCCTCTGATCTCTGCCTCTCCCAAGTGGCCACCCCAGCCCTGGAGGGACGCGTCCGTCACGACAACGTGCTCCGGTTGGGGAAGGGAGAGGGACTTGCCCCTGACCCAATCGCGGTCCGTAAGCCACCACTGCAGTTGTCTCGCAGTGCCTTCCGAGATCAAGACGTGGTCGGACAAGTTGCCCTGATGCTGGGCCCACTGAAACTTCAGGTCCCACTGCAGAGCCCGCATCCGCCACCGAGCGTGATGCACCAGAAGGATGCAGGAAGCCATCAGTCCCAGCAGCCGCAGCGTCAACCTGACCGAAACCCGGGATAGCGGCTGAAAGATGGGAATCAAAGCCTGAATATCCCGAACCCGCCGTTCCGGAGGATAAACCCGAAACTGCGCCGAGCCCAGAACCGCTCCGATGAAAAGGAGCTTTTGAGAGGGACACAGGTGTGATTTCGGCACATTGATGGAGAACCCCAGGTCGTGCAAGAGGTCTGCCGTCATCTGAAGGTGGTGGACGACTGTCTGGGGCGAGCCCGCCTTCAACAACCAGTCGTCTAGGTAGGGGAAGACTGAAACCCCCAACCTGCGCAGATGGGCTGCGACCACCGCCATCACCTTTGTGAACACCCGTGGGGCGCTTGTAAGGCCGAAGGGAAGCACGATAAACTGAAAATGCTCCTGGCCTACCGTGAACCGCAGGTAACGCCGGTGGGCCGGCAGGACGGGGATGTGAAAATAGGCGTCCTGCAAGTCCAACGCTACCATCCAGTCTCGTGGGTCTAGGGCAGCCAAGACCTGAGCTAACGTCAACATCTTGAACTTCTCCTTCCGGAGGAAGCCGTTGACGTTCCTTAGATCCAAGATAGGACGTAGGCCCCCCTTGTCCTTCTTGGGCACCAGAAAGTAGTGGGAATAACAACCACGCCCTACTTCTGGCCCAGGAACGCGCTCGATGGCCCCCTTGGCCAAGAGGGCCGTAACTTCCTCCTGCAGAAGTGTCAAGTGGTCCCCCGACACACGGTGGTTCTGCGGTGGCATGGCTGGAGGAGAGGTCTCGAAGGGGAGGGAGTAGCCCCTTCGGACGATTTGCAGCACCCACCTGTCCGAAGTGATCGTGCGCCAGTGAGCGTGGTGATGGCGAACCCTGCCACCCACTGGCGTCACATGGGGCCGAAAGCACGGACTAGGAGGATTTTGGGGTAGATGCTGCGGGGGAAGGTGTGGTCTGACCCCGCCGTTGTCCCCGACCGCCGCCACGGCGGTTTCCACGGCCGCCACCGCGTTGAAAGGATTGTTGCGGCGCGTGGCTGGCAGCACGTGTGGGGGCGCCCCTTCCTTGGCCACGAAAGGGACGAAACGAACCCGTTTGCTGACGCTGGGTCGAGAGACCCAAGGACTTGGCCGTGACCCTGGAGTCCTTGAAGCGTTCCAGCGCGTGGTCCGCCTTGTCACCGAAGAGGTGACAGCCATCGAACGGCATGTCCATCAGTGTATTTTGGACGTCTGCCGAAAAATTGGCAGATCTCAGCCAGGCGTGGCGACGAATCGCCACTGTCGTTGACATAGCTCTGCCCAGCGAGTCGGTCGTATCAAGACCACACCGTATCGAATATTTCGCTGCATCTCGGCCCTCAGCCACAGCCTGAACGAGTTTTGCCCGCACCTCCATGGGGCATTCTGGCAGCAGTTCCGCGACCGTATCCCACACAGAGTGGGTGTAGCGGCCCAAGAGGCAGGCGGTGTTGCAAGACCGCAGGCCCAAACTAATGGACGAGAAGACCTTTTTGCCAAATTGGTCATACCTCTTGGATTCCCGGTCGGGCGGGGCCGACGGGAATGCGGACTGGTAGGTCGAGGCCTGGATCACCAGACTCTCAGGAGTGGGGTGGGTAGACAGGAACTTGGGGTCGTCCGGACAAGGACGGTGGCGCCTGGCCACATTCCGATCAACAGGCGGACCTGAAGCGGGCCTGGACCAAGTGCCCAACAGAACGTCTGACAAGGCTTCATTAAACGGCAGCAGTGGCTCCTGTGGGCATGACTGCGGTTTGAAGACCTCGGTGAGGATGTTAGGCCTCACGGCCGCGACGGGGAGCTCAAGGTGTAAGGCCTTGGCAGCCCTCATCAGCACCACAGAATATGCAGCTCCCTCCACCGATGCCACGGTAGGAGGAGAGATCAAACCAGGGTTAGGAGAGTCGTCCAGACCACTGGCATCCCCCAAGTCACCTGTCCAGTCCGGGTCATACTGGCACTCGCGTGACAGAGGGTCCTCGGACCCCTCCCAACCTTCACCGAACTCTTCATCACCTCCGTATTCGGAGTCAACGATGTAGACCGGCTCCTCGGGGTTCATGGGCCCCATCGGCGCCGGGACCGGCGTCGAGCGACGCCCGTCCGGCGCCGCGTCCGGCGTCGGGGAAGGTAAGGGGACGGCGCCGCCCGGAGCCGGCGCCGGAACCCCGGAGCCGGAACCCCGGAGCCGGAACCCCGGAGCCGGAACCCCGGAGCCGGAACCCCGGAGCCGGCCGGAGTCGGCACCGGAGAACCGGCGTCGCGCGGGGGCGGCGTCGGGGGTAACCCCGATGGCAACGGCGCCGGGGAGGCCGGAAGACCAGCCGGCGCCGATCCCGAAGGTCCTTGCGGCGCCGGGGTCAGAGCCGTCGGCAGCGCCGGGGCCGGAGCACCCGACGGCGCCGAGGCAGGGACACCCGAACCGCCAGGACCCCCAGACGGTAGCACTGGGCCCGAAGGCACCGTAGGCCCCGTCGGAGAACCGAGCGCCCTCATGGCCATGAGGAACGCCTCGATCTCCTCAGGCGTCGCACCGTGCCCAGGGACCGGAGGGTATGAGGCAGGCCGCGCCGGCGACTCTCGCGGAGCCGCGGGGTTGGGGTCACCCGAGCCCCCGGCCGCATCGCGCGAGCGTCAGGGGTACGATGACGACGCCCCGACTTCTTATGCTTCCTACCTGACGAGCCTGACGAGTGGTGTCGACTTCCGGAACGCTCGGCGCGGCTCCGCGATCGTTCCCTCGAACGCTCTCTCGACCTCCGGCCGGACCGGGACCGCTCCCGGTCCAGACGTGGGGCCGACACCCGGAGCTCCAGTAGCTTGCGGGACCGCTCCCGCCTAGCCTTGTTGGTGAGGGCCCGGCAGTCGACGCAGGAGTCCACGTCGTGGTCGGGGCCCAGACACCGGAGACAGAGGCGGTGATGGTCTGTGACCGACATCGTGCGCTCACAGTCATCACAGTGCTTGAACCCAGGCATCCTATCAGGCACAAGTGAGTATTTACTTCGAAAAACTTGGTCAAAGACCGGAGTACTGCTCTTCAGATCTGCGTCCACTGGCGCGGAAAAAAGAAGAACTGACGTCAGCGCGCGGAGGCGGCGTCTATATACTCCAGCGACGTCATCACGGCGCACGACGCCGACGACGGACGCGGAGCCGCAGGGGACGCCTGCAGAAGACGCCTACCGACGCGCAGGGGTACTGCTACGCAAAAGTTTCCGGATCCAGACTGACGCCTGGGGATATTCTAAGGTAAGGAATCTAACACTAACGTGTTTCTTTCAGATCTAGTTCTTGTCCTTTTTCCAGACTAGAAGTCTATCGCCCGTTTCCTTAACAGGGTATCGCCCTCCGCCTGGAGCTCGCGCAGCTGAAACTGCGAGCAAACCAGTGGACTTGCTGGAGGTGAACTGAAGACTGTATCCATTGCAAACAATATTCAGCACCCATTTGTACTTAATAATTTTTCTCCACTCTGCCAGAAAATATTGAACGCTTTCCCCCACCGGAGCGGGTAACGGATGACGGGGAAGTAATCGCTCAGGGTCTAGACCTGGCCGGGCCTTTGGTCGCGGTGGCAGACTGCTGACCACCCCTGCCCCTCTGACGTTTCTGGAAGGGCTTCCTCTGGAATTGATGCTGCTGTTGTTGTTGCTGTCCAGACTGTTGACCTCGCCCTCTGCCCTGCGCCACGTACCGTCTCTGGAACAGGAGGTAGCTCTTCTCGTCCTTGGGCTTCTCCAAGCCCACCGCCGTCAGTCTCAGCCTCCGCCTTCATGCAGGCCATCTCATAGTCGGCCTGTTTCTCGAATAGGGTCTCGCCCGAGAAGGGCAGGTTGACCACCCTCTGTGTGGCTTCCAGCTTCAGGGATGTCAATCTGAGCCAAGCGTGGCGCCTCTGATTAACCCCATGGCAGTACCAGTGGGCTGCCAAGAGCGACGAGTCCGCAGCAGCGCTGATCAGCTGGTTCGACACCAGCAATCCCTCGTTCAGGATCTCCATAAAATCCTCCATCTTTTCCCGTGGGAGGACGTCTGCGAACTGTTGGAGGGACTCCCAAAGCGCCCGGTCATAGCGCCCCAACAGCGCAGCTGCACTGGCGGCCTTCATAGACATAGCGGCCGTCCTGCACACCTTCCTGCCCTCTGAGTCCAACCAGCGACTCTCCTTGTCCAGGGGCACATTGGAGGACGGAGTGGTGGCGTGTTTCCTTGCCGCTGTCACAATTACGGAATCCGGAGTTGGATCCAAAACGGAGGAAAGCCGGGTCCCCATCAGGAGCCTTGTACTTCTTTTGTAACCTTGAGGGAGCTGCTTTAGTCACCGCCGGAGTGAGGAAGAGCTCCATGGCGGACTCCACTAACCCAGGTACCAAAGGCAACAGAGGTCTTGACAGGTGCTTTTTGTGGAGAGTCTCGAATATTACCGAGGTCGTCGGCGTGGGCACAGTCAGTTGGATGCCCAGTTGGCTCGCACCCCTCAACAAGACTTCCTGAAAGGAAACCACGTCGTCCACAGGGGATACCCTCGTCCGAGGGGATCCCGATAGAGTTGGAGTAATCCCTGGCACTGGACGACTCCGTGCTGTACCTAGATCCACCACTCCTATGGCGTCGTGTTGATCTTGTCGATGATCGACGGCGACTCCTGGATCTCCCTCTCCGTCCGGAGCGAGATCTAGGTCTCCTAGGCCTTGGACGTTCCGCGGGTGATTGCTGAGGCGCCGGTTTTGCTGGTGCCTGCGGCGGAATCTGCGGCGGCCTGACCGGGGACCTCGGCCAAGGTGCCTTTTTAGGTGGCGTAGGGGGGAGCGGCAGTGAAACTGATCTCGGAGGCCGTGGCGGTGCATGTGGAGGCACAGGAGGAGGTGGTGGCGAAGGAGTGCGCGGCGGCTGCTGCTCCTTAGGCAGTGGAGGAGGAGGAGGAGTAGGTGACTTCGGCTTGGGAGGAGAGTACACCAAGCCCGGTGACCTCATCTTCCTCGGCGTAGGCGACCGAGAGGCAATGCCCCCAGTCTGTGACCGACTTCGTAGTCGTGCCCCTGAGGATCGGGATGGACTCCTGGCTCCAGAACGCCTCCTGGAGGATGATCTCTTCCTCTTAGGCGGCGAGCGCCTCCTCGGCGTCGACGAACACCGTCTCGGCGTCTATGAACGCCGTCGTCTCCTCGACGCTGAAGATCTGTGCCTTGAAGGCGAACGGGTCCTTCTCGACCCCGATCGCAGTAGAGGGTGAACGGCGTCGTCGCCTCGACGGCGAGCGCCGAGACGACGTCTAGGGTGAATGGCGGTGTCGCCTCGACGGCGAGCGCCGACTGGAATCCTTACGATATCGAGGTGTCGCCGATGACGTTGAAGAGGATGATGCAGATGATGATTAAGTCTTCGGCGGCGACCTAGACGGCGGTCTAGACAGACCCTCGACGCCGAACATAGACGTCACCTCAACCCAGAGCCCTGGGGAGAAGGGGAGCATTCCTCCGTCATGCCTATCGACGTCGACGGAGAACGGCAATGCTTTCTGGCCTTCTTGACGCTGGGGAGCCCCCAAAAGAGGCCTCAGCCTGGGCAGAGGTAGCAGATCCAGCCTGCCCAGACCCACCTTTACTCTGCAGCCTTCTTTCTTCCAGTCCTTGGAGCCGGATCGTTCTGTCTCTCAGGGTCCTGGAGGAGAAGGTCTGTCAAGTCTCACACTTCTCAGGTAGATGAGTGGAAGGGAGACACAGGGTGTGAGTCAGACTTGGCCTTCTTCCTTGAGCACTCCGGGCATTTATCAAACAATAGTGGCATTTTTGACAAAAAAGAACTGCTCAGATAATAGAGAATGAAGAGGGCACCAAAACATGTTGAGTGTAAACACTCACACACTTTAAAAGTGCAAAAAATGCTTATAATAAACCCCAAAAAGGGAGAGCTCAATGCTCCAGGGTCCTGGTAGCAGGAGCCGGAAAAAAGAACTGAAAGTAAATAGGACCTGCTGGGCATTCTGGGATACTGAGAAAGTTCTTAAAGGCACGGTATCCTTTTTTGAGCCACATAATGGCAGCCTATGAGGCTTGTCTGTCCTCCCCTTCCTCTCTATCATTCCAGAGGCTTTGTTGGTTAAAGGGGAAGTTTTTCTATGAAGAAAACTTGGCAGGCTGCGCGTGTGGTTTTTGGTTGAATGTTTTGTTGAAGTACTGGACAGTGTAGCCTGTGGATATAGGCTGCATTATATGTCTTTAAATTCTCTCTTAAGTGTCTGTGCAGGACTGCATTGTTAGACAGCTTATGAGTTTTTTTGATTGCTCCGGAGTCCACGCTCATGAGCGGGACTATTCACTAGATTATGAGTATACACAGAGATCCCACTACTATAGAATCATATAAACCATATAGGCGGAGGGAAGGACAGAGGCTCACCTTATTTAAAAAGATTGCAAAGCACCGCTTGGTTCACTGCTGTATCAGCTTCATTGTTAGTATAAAGGCAGTAATGTCTCATGAAAGTGAGCCTGCTGGACCACGTAGCTGCTCGACATTTGGTGAATCGGCACACCAGCAAACAGGGCAGTAGAGGATGACATCGCCCTGGTGGAATGAGCTCTCACTGAAGATTGAAGATGCTTGCCAGCTTTCTGATGGCAGAAAGAAATCAAACATGCAATAGTTGGCTTGGTAATAGAATGCCCTTTGCGCATGCGTCCATAAGCAACGAACAGAGGATCAGACATACGAAAGGGCGCTGTCCTGTCGATGTAAAATGTAAGGCATCTTTAAACATCCAGTGAATGCAAACGTTGCTCTGCCTGAGATGGAGGATAGGCGAAGAAAATTTTGAAGAACACTAGTTCATTGAGGTGAAAGTCAGTTGGCACCTTAGGCATGAAAGCCGGATTGGTGCGAAGCACAACGAAGTCCGATGTTAATTGAAGGAAAGTAGGTTTAATGGTAAAGGCTTGAATATCGCTCACACGACGTGAAGGTCAAAGCAAGAAGAAGGGCCACCTTTCAGGTTAAAATTTTTAAATCCGCTTTGTGGATGGGCTCAAAGGGAGCCTTCATCAATTGCTCCAAAACAACATTTAGATGCCATGTACGAGGAGGACGCCGAATGGGCAGGAAATTCCTTAACAGTCCTTTGAAAAATTGCTGAATGACTCTGGTAGAGCATAGAGAGGAAGACCCACCCTGCCGGAAACCAGATATTGCCGCCAGGAAAACCTTCAAGGTGGAATGGGAAAGTCCTTATTGAGCCAGTTGTAGAAAGAATGGCAAAAGCTGAGCAGGAGTGGAATGGACGGGATGGATGTTGGCAGCTACACACACCAGTGACAGAACCTTTTCCATTTTAGCTTGTAAGTCTTTACTGTAGACGGAGCTCTCGCATTGGCGAGAAAGTCTCTATATGCTGGCGAAATATTCAAATGGGCAAATTCAAGGTGCTCAGGTTCCAGGCAGATAATGTGAGAGAGGAGGGGTTCGGATGACAGATCTGACCCTCTACCATCGTGAGGAGATCCGCTCGAGGATGAAGGAGGATGGTTTCGCACTGAGAGAAGCAGCAGTTCCGAGAACCACGCTTGTCGAGGCCATCTGGGAGCGATCAGGAGAATGTGGCACGGCTGTCTCTGCATTTTGCACAACACTCAAGGAACCAGAGGAATCGGCGGAAAAGCGTAGGCAAATAGATTGCACCAGTCCATCAAAAGGACGGCTCTTGATCGGGAAGCCAACTTGCAGAGGACGGGCATTTCCGGTCAACAGGGCTCGCAAAGAGATCCATGTTAGGACGACCCCACAGCCGAAAGATGAAGTCCAGAAGCGGCTGATGCAACCCCCACGCGTGGGTCGAGGACGCGGACCTGCTGAGGGAATCTGCCAGGATGTTGGAGATGCCTGGTAGGTGAACTGCTGTCAGGGTGATCTGGTGACGAAGTGCCCAATCCCAGATACACTGTGCCAGTTGGGAGAAAAGCGGTGACTTGGTGCCGCCCTGCTTGTTTACATAGTACATGTTGGTGGTATTGTCGGTCTGAATGAGCACGGCTTCTCCCTGGAGCAGGAGATGGAAAGATTTGAGCGCCAGGAAGATGGCCATTAACTCCAGTCTGTTGATGTGCCAGGAACGTTGAGACAGGGTCCACTTGTCCTTTGTGGATAGCCCCTGAAGATGTGCACCCCAGCCTTCCAGAGAGGCATCCGTGGTAAGGACGAGTTCCGGAGCGATGGTGAGGAAGGAAGTACCGGCAGCGATGTTGGACGGCTGAGCCCACTATTGAAGAGAGGACCGCATCCGACTGGTCACCCGGACCAGATGGTTGAAAGAGCGGGCGACTTGACGCCACTGCTTGTCCAATTCCTCCTGAAATGGACGATTCTGGAGCCTGCAATTTGGGATCAGGGAGATGCAGGAGGACGCCATCCCAAGAAAGGATTTCAATACACAAACTAAAACGAACCCTTTTGAGCGTAGGAGAGCCACCATGCGTAAAATCCGTAGCGGACATTCGCGAGACACGAATGCTTTCGCCAGCGAAGTATTCAGAATGGCGCCCAGAAAGGTCCTGCAAGGAGCCGGATCGACCTGAGACTTGTGTTGATGGAGAGACAGAGGGAGTGGAACAGAGTCTGCCAGAATCGAGTGTCCAAAGACGCTTGATGGCAGTATTGCAACTTGATTAGATAGTCGTCCTGGTAGGGAAAGATTTGAACTCCCTTCAAACATAGGAATGCCACCACCGGAGCCAGGACCTTCGTGAAGACGCGAGGGGCGGAGCGAAGGCCGAAAGGCAGAACCTTGAACTGAAAGTCTCTGCGCTCTACCCGAAAGCGCAAGTACTTTCGGTGTCTTGGAAGTATTCGCACATGGAAGTACGCGTCCTGAAGATCGATGGTGGTCATGAAGTTGTCCTTCAAGAGAAAACTGAGAACTTTTGCGAGCGTGAGCATGCGAAGGATTGACACTTCAGATACTTGTTCAGAGCTCGCAGACCGAGGATCGGACGCCAGTCGCCGGACTTTTAAAGGAGAGGAAAAACAGGGAATAAAATCCCATCCTCTTCTGAGACTTGGGAACCACTTCGATGGCACCCTTCTGAATCAGAGTCGAATCTGCTGAAAGAGCTCCTTGAGGTGAGCCAGGGGTGGACCAGTTGGAGGAGTGTTTGGAAAGAACTTGAAAAGCTCCAAAGCATGGCCTTTTGATACAATGTCCAGCACCCAACAGTCAGAGGTAATTGAAGACCATTTGGAGTAGAAAAGGGAGATTCGACCTCCAAATTTGAGCGGGGAAGGCAGGTCATTGCTTCTTAGAAGCGGGACCTCTGTAGGAAGATTTTCCTCTAAGATTATGAAGACTGCTGCCGATAGGACTGCTGTGACTGGGAGGAATATCTTTGATTTCCTTGGCCGTAGGAACGGTACTGGGTGCATCCACCGCGAACAGAAGAGGTGGTGCCGCGTCCGCACGCACCACGAAAAGGTGGCTTGGGAAATTGTAAAGTACCTAGGGGACGAGCCGTCTGTGTCCTTCTTTATAGTTCGCAGTGCATCGTCCACATGCTGGCCAAAAACCGATTCGCCGTCATAGGACATGTTGAGAATTTTCGACTGAACTTCCTGGCGAAACTAGGTGGAACAAAGCCAGCCCTGATGACGCAAGACAGCTGCTGCCGCAAGCTGACAAAAACCAGTGCACGCAATGTCCACAGAGCAGTCGAAAATTTCGGAGGACGCTCTCTCCCTCCTGAAGAATTTTGAGAGCCTCTGCTCTGGAGGGCTTAGGTATGAGGTCCATAAACGAAGACATATCAGACCACATCTGGCAGACGTAGCGCTTCAGAATGACCAGAGAATTTGCAGCCCTCACAGTGGTAGAAGCCATAGTGGAAAACTTACGGCCAATGGCCTCAAGCAGACGTCCTTCACGGTCCGGAGGAGCGGTAAAAGGGGAAGACTGATTCCTGGACAGACGCTGCGCGGCCTGGGTGATTACGGAATCAGGCTTAGGCTGTGCCACCAGGCAAGCAGGTGAACCCTGGGGCGCTCTATCTTTCTTCTCCAAACGAGGACGTGCCGGAATCATATTTGGCGTCTGCATCAATTTGCCACCTTTGTTCCAAATAAAATCAATAGGCACAGCCAGGACCTGTTTGAAGGGCTGTCTCTTGAAGTCATAAAAAAAAAAAGCAGTCCTCGTCCTTCGTGACCATAGGAAGCTTAAAGCGCTGCGCCACTCGATCCATAAGCTGGAGAAAAACAGCTATGTCCACAGAAGGGGAATCGCCTGGTACCGAAGGAGGCGCAGACGGTGTCTGGACCCGATAGTCGTCCCAATCCGCCATGTTCCCTTCATCATCTTCGACTTTGCCGTCCTCTCTGTCTGGGCGAACGTCATCATCCTCAAACAGTCGCGTGCACTTGAATGGACGTTGATGGGGCAGAAGATATATCGCAGGCTCCGGCAGTGAAGGAGTAGGAGGAGCCACTGTAGTTACAGGCACCGTTGGTTGAGGAGACCCCTGATGAGACGGTGGAAAACATCTATTGTAATCCTCCAGCATATATTGGAGATTTGAAATGAGCGCATAGGGTATTTGAGCTCTTGGAACCTGCACAGAGGGTTCCTGGAAGTAAGAATCTTCCTGTTCATCCTCGTAATACTGACATTTAATGACTAGCTCTGAAGGACTTCGAGCTTGTCGGAATCGGTCATCGTCCTCCTCATCTGAATCGGAGTCATGCTCCGAACCAGTGGCAAATGAGGTGATGGAGGCTGAGGGTGATTCGGAAGTGAAAGCTGTTCCAGAGGCACTTGTCATTGGTGCAGAGTGTCAACCATTGGAGGCCCAGAAGTTGATGAAGTAAATGGCACCAGAGGCAAAAATACAAAAAGGTAGACATCGACGACAATAACCGCGCCGACGGGACAATCACCGTCGACTAAGCAGTCGACGGCAAGACCACAGCCGCCGACGAAGCCGGCGCCGATGGAGCGGTCATGGATGGAGCCGCTGTCGACCGGACGACAGAACACTCGCCGACGAAGAGACTTCACTGCAAGCGTCGACTAGGATTTTGACGTCGACGAGGAAAATTAGAATCGTCGACGAGACTGATTTAAAGCGGACGCATACCATAGTCGACACAGAGGACGTCGACGCAGACGCCGTCGGCAAACCGCTGGCACAAGTCGTCGTCACGGTCGTCGTCAGTGCACTGGAGACGGCAGATTTCATTGACGGGACGACTTCCTACAAGCCCGTCGACGATTTAGCATGCTTTTGAGAGGAAACATGCGCAGAAGGAGCTGAGGGCGCCGGAGGGTCAGATCTCGAGGGCGCAGGCGTAGCAG
Organism: Lissotriton vulgaris; assembly: GCF_964263255.1. Lineage (NCBI taxonomy): Eukaryota > Metazoa > Chordata > Amphibia > Caudata > Salamandridae > Lissotriton > Lissotriton vulgaris. The sequence goes on from NC_141695.1 coordinate 904,546,119, forward strand.
GAGGAGATGGAGACACAACAGGAGCCTTCTGGAGAGGAAGCTTCCTCTTCTTCAGAAAAGATGGCGACTCCTGAACACTGTTACGCTTTGAAGTAGCTCTGAACACACCTGACGCAAGGCTTTCTGCATCAGAGAATGGTGAATCCTTATCCTTCAATCCCTGCAACCACAGGAGAAGACTCTTCTCCCTGTGTACTTAAGGCTCTTGGTTGAAAATGTCCTGCAGATTTTACATTTTCCTACTTCATGCTCTGGATAGAGGCAGTAAATACACTTTGTACCTTATGAGGGTCATCTAAGTAGAGCCGCAACTTACCACAAGATGAACATGGACGAAACAAAGACTTCTTACTTGAAGACATATCAGAAAACTGAAGAAAATCCAGAAAGAAGTTGAACACTGAGCAGAGCTCAGGGAGACTCTTCACACGACGTGCGGTAGAAAATCCGAGGGCCTGAGCCTCTGAGGAGAAGGTTCTAGAGGGGTGCTTGCGCCTGATTGGCTGTAGTTTGGACTATCATAATGACATGGATATGTTATAAAGGTGTTATCTTTTTTTCCTATGTATTCCTATGTGTTAATGCTAACCTAATACTTATAAGTATTTCTGGTTTTGGAATTTGTGCAATATGTTTTTATCAACATACTTTTATTGGGATTTTATTGCTATTTTATTTACCGTGGTCTCCCACTTAGACGATGGGGAATATTCAAGCATGTGAATCTATGAAAGACACCCTAATACTGGAGAAATCAGGATACCAGACTCTTCATGCCCAATCTGGAGCCACAAGGACGACTTGGGCCCGGTTGCGCTTGATCTTCTTCAGCACCCTAAGCAGAAGTGGTATAGGCGGCAAGGAGTATTAACCAAGGCTATCCCCACTGCTGAAAGAGACCTCTACCACCTGCGAGTGAAGAGGTCATTCATGATCCATCATGCACCAGCGACTGAGTTGGTCCGCCCTGGCGTTCACAGAACCTGCCAGGTATTGACCTATCCGCGATATGCCCTGATGTTCCAGCCATGTCCAAAGGCGGATAGCCTCTTGACATACGGTCCACGACCCCACCCTGCCCTGTTTGTTGCAGTACCACATGGCAGTGGTGTTACCGTGAACGCCTGCACTACTCTGCCCAGTAAAGAGGGAAGGAATGCCTTCAGTGCAAGACTAATCGCCGGGAGCTTCAGATGGTTGATGTGGAGCCCGGACTCCATTGGAGACCAGAGGCCTCTGTTCTCCGCCTCTCCCATGAGGTCACTCTATCCCAGAAGTGACAGGTCCATCACGACTGTGAACTCTGGTTGGGGAAGGGAGCGGAATCTGCCGCTGACCCAATACTGGTTTGTTAGCCACCACTGCAGTTGGTGTGCAGTGCCCTTCGAGATCTGAACGCAATCGGAAAGATTCCCCTGATGCTGTGCCCATTGGAACTTCAGGTCTCACTGCAGAGCCTGCATATACCACCTGGCATGATCCACCAGCAGGATGCAGGAGGCCATGAGCCTCAGGGTCATTTTCACTGAAACCCGGGATAGATACTGAAACATCGGTATCACAGCCCGAATATCTCAGACTCGCTGCTCAGGAGGATAGCCCGAAACTGCACTGTGTCCAGAACTGCTCCAATGAAAAGGAGCTTTTGAGAGAGAATCAGGTGAGACTTCAGCACATGAACATTGAACCCCAGCGAATGTAGGAGGTCTGCCGTAGTCTGGCGGTGGGAAACGACAGGCTAGGGCGAGCCCGCCTTCAACAGCCAGTCGTCGAGACGGGGGGGGGGGGGGAGAGGGGCGCTGGCAAGGCCAAAGGGGAGCACAGTGAACTGAAAGTGCTCGTGGCCTACCACAGGCAACACCTGTGGGCCGGCAAGACAGGGATGTGGAAATAGGCATCCTGCAAGTCCAACGCCACCATCCAGTCTCCAGGTTTGAGTGCAGACAGGACCTGAGCCAATGTCAACATTTTGAATTTCTCCTTCCAGAGGAAGCGGTTGACGTTCCTGACATCCAAGAACGGATGTATGCCTTTGTCCTTCTTGGGCACAAGAAAGTAGTGGGAATAACAGCAACAACCTTCTTCTGGGGCAGGAACTTGCTCTGTAGCCCCCTTGGACAAGAGAGCCGTAACTTCCTGATGGAGAAGGTCCAAGTGATCCTCGGACATGCTATGGAATTGTGGTGGCATGGGTGGAGGTGTAGACTTGAAGGGGGGGGGGGGGGGGGGGGGGGGCGGTAACCCTTTCGGACAATCTACAAATCCCACCTTTCCGATGTGATGGTCTGACAGTTGGGGAGGTGATGGCAGATCCTGCCACCCACTGACAACTGGTGACCCTGAAAGGACAGACTAAGAGGGTTTGGAGGCTGCAGCAGAGACGGTGCTGGTGGACTGGCCCATCCACTGGCCCCCTGACCCACAACGCTGGGTCCTACGTCCCAGGCCGTGCAGAGGCTGAACAGTTTGCGCAGGCCTATGGCTCTGGGCAGAACGTGGCGGGGCACCCCTTCCGTATCCATGAAAGGGGCGAAAAGAAGACTGCGCTGCGCAAGAGGTGGTAGCGAGGGCCAAGGATCTGGCAGTAGCCCTGGAGCACGTTGTCCGCTTTGTTGCCAAATAAGCGACAGCCATCAAAGGGCATGTCCAAAATGGTCGATTGGACATCACCCGAAAAGCCAGTGGACCTCATCCAGGTGTAGAATCGCAGGGTTACGGACGTTGAAATTGTTCTGCCTAGCGAGTCAGCAGTATCCAGCCCACATCTTATGGCATACTTCGCTGCATCTCTGCCCTCAGCAACTGGATAGGAGAGAGTGGCCCGGGTCTCCTCCTGACACTGTGGCAGCACCTGCGCAACCGTATCCGAGACAGATTGGGAATAACGGCCCAAAATGCATGCAGTGTTCACCAACCGCAGTCCCAAGCTGGCAGAAGAAAACATCTTCCCAAGATTGTCCAGCTTCTTGGATTGCCAATCTGGGGAAGCAGTAGGGAATGCGCCCTTCGAGGTAGAGTTTTGGACCACCAAGCTCTCAGAGTTAGGGTGTTGGGAGTTGAAAAGTGGGTTGCCCCGGGCCGGGCGGTGGCGTCGGGCAATCATCCTATTAACAGGAGCCCCTGTGCTGAGCTTGGACCAGGTGCCCAGTGGGATGTCAGTAAGGGCCTCATTGAACAGCAGTAGGGGCTCGGAAGAGGCAGCCCCTCAGTCAGGAGGTTGGTCCTAACCAACACCATAGGAAGCTCAAGGTTCAAGGCCTCAGCCGCCCTACGCAACACCACTGCATAGGAAGCTCCTTCCTCCGTAGCCACGGTAGGGGGCGAAAGAATACCAGGGTCTGGTGAGGAATCCAGACCACTGGCATCAGCCAACTAGTCTATCCAGTCCGGTTCACTTAACTGGTCAGCTGAAGGGTCACCAGACCCCTTCCAGTCCTCCTCGTCCTCTCCTGGCTGCCAGTCAGGGCGATAGGGAACGCCAGGATAGAACAATGGTACAAAAGTACGACCCGCAGCGGGAGGGGAGAACGCAAAGAGCGATGATGCTTCTTCGCATTCTTTTTGTGTGGATTAGACTTACCCGAAGACAAAAGACTTCGATGAGGATTGGTGGTCATAGCTCCGCGACCGGTCCCGCGGCCTCCATCTCGTCAGGGCGCTCGAGCGGCGCAGGGCGGACTGCCGGGCCTCGAGAACTTTTCGGGACTGCTCCCGCAAAGACTTTGGGTTCATGGCCCGGCAGTCGGATCACAACTTTGGGTCGTGGTCGCGCTACAAACACCAAAGGCACACGAGTTCGGGTCCGTAACCGACATCAATTTGTGACAGGAGCCACAAGCCTTGAAGCTGGCTCAAGGACAGGACATCCCTACGTGTACCAGGAGTGAAACAACTCTTAAAGAAGTCAACGAAAGTTGAAAAATGGTAATCAAAAAGTGACTAGAGGTACCACTCTCTAAGGATCTGCGCTGGCTGGCGCAGAAAAAGAAATAGCTGACGTCAGCGCGCGAGCACGACACAGACGACAAACACCGAGTCGACCGATGCCACCTACAGATGCACTGGGGTACCGCTACGAAAAAAACGCTCAGGATCCAGCCTGGCACCTGTGGGTAATGCGAAGGTAAGGAACCTATAAGTAATTGTCTCTTTTAGATCTAAATAACACAAGATTTGGAGTAGTCCCAATGGTCACCCCAACACATTGTACAAATCTGTATGCTGCAGATACAAATCCCTGATTAGCAGATTATAAATGGAATCTTAACTAGATGAGATTGCGATCATACTAATTTACTAAAGAATGAGTTCAAACCTTGGGAACTGGAGGCAGAGAGCTCACTTCAGGCTGCAAGTCTTCTGGCTCATCTGAGACATCATCCAAATCATCTTCAATGTCCTTCAAATCGTCATGGTCGTGATCTTGGTGGTCGTGATCATGGTGGTGGTGGTCGTGATCATGGTGGTGATGGTCGTGATCATGGTGGTGATGGTCGTGATCATGGTGGTGATGGTCGTGATCATGGTGGTGATGGTCGTGATCATGGTCGTGGTGGTCACCGTGTGCGTGGACGACAACCATTCCAACCACAAGCAGGGTCAAGAACAGCAGCCCTTTAGATGCCATGGTCTGAAAGAAAGGAGAAAGATGTAGAAAGTGCTTTTTTGCTAGAAAAGTGACACATAGGTCTATTCACCGTAGGCAGACCAAGCAACAGAGAAGAACATTTCCTCATAAGCCTAGAGGAGATTCAGCTGTCAAAACAAAACCAAAAGTCAGAAATGTGACTTGTGTTAAGATGGATGATTTGGGCTACATACAGCAGGACAATATAAATATTTCTTTGGGGAGAAGAATCTTTTAACTTTCACAAATACATTATACAAGTTAAATAGGTTAGGAATCAATCCAGAGCAAACGTGCTTTGTCATATTCCCAAATGAATGCATTCGATTTAATGACTGCGAAAAGTCTAGATGCAAGACCACTCGTGTATAGAAGGCTACATTCTTTCAACAAAACATTGTACACCAACGTATCCGGCGGTTATAAACACACATTGCACCACTGTGAAGGAAACATTCACATTTCAAAATAATTAAATGCCCATTTTTATAATAATTTCAGAAAAGAAATTCAACACACATTAGCGGACATTAAAGGCCGCACATTCACATTCAAAGGTCTCTTAGCTATATATAAATGGCAATGTAATATGCTGCACTATCAGCTTTCGTAAGATTACACATCAGTAGAAGATAGACGACTCACAAATCTTCTCAGTAGCACAGCAAGCATCACCTTAATAACAGCTAGCTGCATGCTACGGGCAGAGCATACAATAAAGTGGTTGATGGAGATATGCCAACCATGAAGGACAAGCAATGCTTGGTTACGGACTTGAAAATAATGTTTTTTCTTTCAATCGATCCCCCAGTAAGAATAAAGGACAACTCACCGCAAAAATAAGGAAGCATAAAAGGGCACTAGAAAGATCATTGTAGGCATGCAAGTCAAAAACTAAACCAGACCTCAAAACACAGTGGCTGCCTGGTTTGAAATCAACCTAATGTCAGGTCTCAGAACATCTGAAAGTTGTTTAAACATTAATTTAAGAACAGCACACATTATAAAAACATAAGTCTAGGTATCTGTTAGTTCCTATGTCACTCTAGAGTGAAACACCTCAAGCCCATCTGATGGATGTACATGACGCCCAACAGCAGTGCCCAAAAAGGCTTACGGTCTGCTAATGACCACACAGGTCGTGGCAGGCATTGGTAGGGTTAAGACCACAAGGCCTGGAAAGTGGGGAGAAGTGCAGGGGGAAAAAAAACAGGCACCTTGCATATTTAGTACTATTTGAATTGTGTGTGACCCTTGCTTGGTTACCTTTATGCCATTTTACTGGAAACTATACCACAATGGCTCAAACTCTAGAGCTATTAGAGCCTGCATCCAGCCTTACACATTTAAAACAAGAGGGGGAAAAGCAAACAAAGCCTCCAAATCTACACTAAATCCGTATATTCATCCTGCCACAGACTCACTGCTGCAGTTCCTAGAGTGAAACACCTCAAGCCCATCTGATGGATGTACATGACGCCCAACAGCAGTTCCCAAAAAGGCTTAAGGTCTGCTAATGACCACACAGATCATGGCAGGCATTGATAGGGTTAAGACCACGAGGCCTGGAAAGTGGGGAGAAGTGCAGGGGGGAAAAAAAACAGGCACCTTGCATATTTAGTACTATTTATTTGAATTGTGTGTGACTCCTGCTTGGTTAACTTTATGACATTTTACTAGAAACCGTACCACAATGGCTCAAACTCTAGAGCTATTTGAGCCTGCATCCAACCTTACATATTTAAAACAAGAGGGGGGAAAAGCTAACAAAGCCTCCAAATCTACACTAAATCTGTATATTCTATGCCACAGACTCACTGCTGCAGTTCCCGGAGCCTGGCATTTAAGCCCCCCCCCCCCCCCCAACTGACCCCCCCACCCCCCCTTCCCACCCCCCAACCAACCCCCCCACCCCCCTACCAAACTGCTCACCAATACTAAACATTTATAGGCCAGAGCAGAGGATTCAGAGAATAGATCTAGACTTAATAACCTGCATCTCATGGGGTTTCCAGAGGGGGGCCGAAGGGTCAAAACCAGAGACTTTTGAGTCCTGGCTGAAGTTCTAGATGCCAAGGGACCACCTCTTGAAGGGTTCATGTGGGAGCACGTCCACCAACGCACCCCCTTCAATGCTCATTGCCCATGTTCTAAACTTCCAAGATAAAGCAGTATCCTTCGGGAAGCACACAAAGCTGGAGATCTTTTTTTCAATCCACATGAATTATGATTTTCCCATACTACTACAAAAATATACAGCAGAAGCACAAATCTGTTCACAAGGTTAACCAAAAGCTCATAGTGATGAACTTACAGTACATTCTGATGCTTCAGGCAACCTTAAGAGTAATGCACAGTTCTTGGATACACCCGAGGTGACCTTGGACTGGGCAAGTGAAAAGACAATAACCCGCCTGCCCTCTGGGTCAAAGGGCCAGTTTCCGGCGAGATCGCATGCACCCAGGGCCTCAGCACAGAACACGATCATGAAGGATCAGCAGCACTAGCAGGCAAGCGTCCATCTCATCGGAAACGGATGGAAGTCTATTACCCTTAGTCACGCAACCCCTTTACCTGTATCCTTCTACTCTGCCACCCCCTCAAACAGATAACGCAGAGCATCCCCCGACCCTGACCTTTTGGGATCTTGGATCCTAGGAGACTTCCTGAATCCAGACAACCGAGCCTCTGACTTCTTAAACTAAAACTGGCCTGGACAGCCTGAGTTTTGTAGCAGTCATCGTACATACAAGTATCCATCCACAGGTCCCCTTCTTTAGCTCCAACAATCAGGAGTAACTTTTGTTTCGTTTTATTCTAAGGGGGTGTTGGGCGACAGATGCTTTTTGGAAGAAAGTATGGAGTGGGGGGGGATTTGGTATGGGAACTGTTTTGTTTGGCTTCAAAGTTTATTACAGTTTTTAGCATTCACACGCTCCTAATACGCCATGCTTTTTGTTTTTCAATCCTTGCCAAAGTCTATTTCACAAGAGCCATCCTGATTAGACAGGTGACAATCACCAACACCTGTTGTGGCTTCTGAAGCCTCTGGATCCACCATGACTAAATTCACAAACATAACCTGGAATGTAAATGGTCTCCTAGATCGCATTACTCACACAGCAGTCCAGCAAAATGCAGAAAAAAACTTCCCCCCTCTGTGCTTACACTCGAAGAAACTCCTCTCTTGCGCACAAGATGCCCTTTCTTAGGTCGTTATGAGTATGATAGGGAGTTCCACGTGGGCTTCTCCAGGGGATATATAGGGTTGGCCATACTTCTACACAGAAGTATCCTCTTTGTAGTAACCTCACCAAGCTTAGACCACTAGGCCAAATACAGGAGGATAGAGGGCATGCTGGAAGGAACTCACTACAACCCCTCAGTATACATGCCCCACCTCTGGCACCGCAAGTGACCCTGGAAGCATGCAGACCGCTCGTTCTAGGCTTTCCCCAGGCGATCACAGTTACAGGGGGTGATTTCAATGCTTTCCCTGACCCGCTCCGGACATCACAGCCACCCAAACCAAACACCACAATGGTCGAATTTCTTGACCACTTTGATGTCCTCTTTGAGACTGTGCGAAATATGGAGAGTTTGGCATTCACACATACCTCTGCAATACACTAGATCTCTCCCACATCAACCTCTCTCTACTCCCAGCAACAGATGCACTACACACCACAGCACTAGACGCCATCCTGCAAGGCATCTCTGACCACTCTACATCTCTACTAAATTTAGGGACTCCCAAGGCCACACCGACGCCCCATTAGGCACCTTAATGCAAGGCAATTCTCCAACCCCCCCGCTCCCCAATCTGTTGACTCTGAAAGCTGAATTCAAGGTATATTTCAAAACTAACCAAGACTGGACAGTCTTGTCCACCCAGAGGAGCATATCTTTTGACTGGATAAACAATCTATTAATGATCCCCTCTCCAACCTGCAGAATCAGCTCAATCTCAATAAAACAACTAGCATTAGAAGTAGCCTGGCAGTCCTGGAGCCTCAATGCAATGTGTGGTTGGACATGGTGACAAATACAGTAATTACTTTTCTAGCTGGCCACCAGACACATGACCTCGAGGGCGGTCTCAGATTATGGACTACATGACTGTATGGGGACGCTTAGCCTCCGACATTGCTGCAAGTTTTGCAGACTACTAATCGGTACTAGTAAGCGGTGGACCCTATGTTCTCATCCGTTAGGTCTAACTTGAACGTATAGTTTCTTACCTGTAGGTGTAGGTTTGCAGCTTGAAAACTTTACTGGATTCACTATGCTGTGCCTTATTTTGCCATGTAGTGGTTGGTTCCGGAATTGTAGTATTTCTTTTTTTTTCGTGGCCAGGTGGGCCTCAACATACCACCATTTGGTGTCCCTCTGTGACGCTGATGTGCTTTCTCAGGAAGCTCCCACCTTTGGTCGCCATCTTCGGATTCTTTCTTTTTTTGATTGTTGGTTCTCGTTTCCCTTTATTTATTCCTCCTGGCGGAGGCAGGTGGGTTCGCTAGTGAATCCAGAAAAGTCTTCAAGCTGCAAAACTACACAGACAGGTAAGAACCTTCACATTTCGCAGCGTGAATATTTTCTGGATTCACCATGCTGTGCATAGACTCTGTAGTGGTTTGCTAGTCTTGTGGTGGCTGGGTGGAAGATGAACGCTGGTTTGTGAATATATGTTGTAAGACCTTCTGTCCTACTTGTGCTTCTTTGTTCATCTGAACATACACACAGTAGTGCTTTGTGAACATGTGCACTCAAGACCATGTTGCCGCTTGGCAAATGTCCTGAAGAGGTGTGTTTGCGAGGAAACCTACTGTTGCTCCTCTCTTCCTTGTTGAGTGAGCGTGCAGTGCTCCTTTCAAGATATGACCGGACTGATTTGGCACAACTGTATGACTTGTGCGATCCATCTTGCAATGATATTCTTTGTGACTGATCGTTCCAGAAAACTGTTTGCAAATGAAACTAAGAACTGCTTTATTTTCCTGCATTCCTTTGTTCCCTCAATGTAGTCCATGCCTGCCCATCTGGCATCCAGGGTGTGCAATTCTCTTTCGGCTTGTGTCTTTGGGTTTTGGAAAAAACTTGGTATTTGTATTGTTTGGTTAATGTGGATCTTCGATACCAGCTTTGGCATAAAAGGTGGATCAGTTCTCATGACAATTCTGACATGTATTTGGAAGTAGGGCTCTAGTGGTATTAGAGACTACAATTTACTTACTCTATGTAGTGCTGTAATAGCCACTAAAAACTCGGTCTTTAGCGTGAGCATCTGTAAAGTTGCTTTGTGAATTGGCTCGAATGCTGCCTTCATCATTTGTGCGAGTACCACGTTAACGTTCCATGTGGGTGAGGGCACACTCTTTGGAGGTGCTATCCGCTTTGCTCTTTCCAGGAATCTCTTGACCACCTGTCATGTGAAGAAACTCTTTCCTGTTTCTCCCCTTGTGTAAGCTACAATTGCTGCTAGTGTACCCTTATAGTTGCGTAGCTTAGATTCTCCTGTAGCAAATATGTTAACTATTTTAGTACTGTTGATGCCCTTGTGATCTTCCTTGAAAGTTTTTTCTTAAGGCACCAAAGTGAAAAACGTTTCCATTTTGCTGTGTAACACTTTCTTGTTGTAGGCCTTCTCGCCTCTCGGAGTACTTCCGTTGTGGCTTCTAGTACTTTGAGGTGAGAAAATTCTAAGCCCTCAAGAGCCACGCTGCCAAGCTTAGGCTCTAGTTCTGGGTGTAGCACCTTTCCCTTTTGCAGAGTTAGGAGGTCCTTCCTGTTGGGGAACTCATGTCTTGTGACATTTCCATTATCTGCGAGAATCAGGTTTGCCTGGCCCACTGTGGTGCTATGAGGATCAGTGTAATGCGGCTGATCCTGCACTTGTTAAGTACTCTGTGTAGCAGTGGTATAGGGGGAAAAGTGTAAGCCAATGTCCCTGACCAGTCTGTCCATAACGCATTTCCCATGGGGCTGTGCGCACGGTTGTTTGGATGCGAAGTGTTGTCATTTTGGGGTGTTGCAAATAGGTCGATTTGCGGAGTCCCCCATTTTTGAAGATTTCCAGAATCTCTGATGGATTAATTTCCCATTCGTGGGATGCGGATGTTTGTCTGCTCAATCTGTCTGCTTCTACATTGTCCTTCCTTGGAAGATGAATTGCACGTAAGTCTATGTTCCTTGGGATAGCCCATCTCCTGGGCTAAGGTTGTCAGTGTTAATGATTGTGTTCCTCCTTGTTTGTTGATGTAAAACTTTGTGGTTGTATTGTCTGTTTGAATTAACACCCTCTTCCTGTAAAGCTCCTTCTGAAAGGCTTTTAAGGCTAGGAACACTATTTTACCTGCAGGAAGTTGGCGTGCTTTATCGCATCCTGCTGTGTCCATAGACCCCTCACCTTGAGGTTGTCCATGTGCGCTCCCCATCCCAGTTGGGAATAGTCTGTTGTAATGGTCACTGTAGGAGTCGATTGTGTGAAAGGTCTCCTCTGTGTCATGTTCTTCCTGTTCCACCATGTCTTCTTCTGAAGGACTGTTTGTGCGAGAACCACTAGATCCTTCCAACTCCCTGTTGCCTGTGACCATTGTTGTTGAATCCATTCCTGGAATGGTCTCATGTGCAGTCGGAGGTTTGGTACTAGATTAATGCATGAAGCCATCATCCATAGAGGTTTCCGCACTGTCAAGGCTTGCCCCTTGCGGTATAGATGTGTCTCCTTCAGTATGGCTACTGTCCTAGTTGTGTTCCGAAATACCTTCCCTATGTTGTGTCTATTTATGCTTTTAAGAAAATCTTTACCTGTGCTGGTATTATTGATGACTTTTCCCAAAGTATTGAGAATCCAAGCTGGACCAAAGTCTATGACCTTTGTATGTGCTGTTTGCAAAGGTTGTTTGTGCTTGCTCTTACTATCCAGTCGTCTAAGTATGGATAAACGTGGATTCCCTGCCTTCTTAGGTAGGCTGCTATTGCTACTAGGCATTTTGTGAAGACTCTTGGTGCAGAATTGAGTCTGAACACCAGCAGAGTGAATTGGTAGTGCGTTTTGTTGATTACAAATCTAAGTAGGTTTTTGTGTCTTTTGTTCATGGGGATGTGCAAGTAAGCGTCCTTTAGATCTATAGTTGCCATGTAGTCCCCTACCTGTATCTGAGGTATTACTTCTTGTAAGGTTGTTATTTTGAAATTTTGAATTTTTGAGTCTTTATGAACTTGTTTAGGAAACTTATCTAGTATAGGTCTTAATGTACTGTTAACCTTTTGTATGAGGAAGTATGTTGAATACACCCCCTTGTTCCTTTCCTTGTAAAGCAACCTCACTATGGCCCTTCTTTGTAGAAGTTCTTGTGCTTATTTGAGCAAATGACAGTTCTCTTTAAATTAACCTTGTTCTTTGGTTCTCTACATGGGTTTTTTTTGCCAGTTCTATGCAGTATCCGCACCGTATTATGTTTAATATCCATTCCATTCCTGGAAGAAGTTTCCTATTCTGCCTTCCACTGGTGTTGCATATTGAAGGTTTTCTTTGTTATTTGGTACCAAATGTTTTTGTATGTCTATTTGTTGTTGAGCCCTCAGATCTTTTCAGAGTGTGAGCCAAGGTTGTAGAGCAGTCACTTTATGTGGGTTGCTGCCCCCCTCGTTGCTGTTGGCCTTTTCCTTGAGTGCGCCCTCAAAAGGATTGCCACCCCTATTGGTATTGACAACCTTGTTGCTGTTGACCCTGTTGGCCCTGGTTCCCTACTTGGTAAAAGGTCTGGTGTGAGGCTACTGGTTACCACTGCCTGCTGGTCCCAGCGACCCAGCGACGGTGTCCCCCTATGCATACCTCCGAATTCTAGTTCCCCCATGGACCTTGCAGTTTAATTTTCCTTCTTTAGCAGAGATAGCTTGTCGTCCACAGCTATTCTGAACAGTTGTTCCCCATTGAACGGTGTGTTCAAGATGTTACTCAGCACCTCTGGTATAACCCGGAGAATTTTAGCCAGGCGTGTCTTCTCTCAGTAACCCCAATCATCATTTGTCTGCTTGATGTCTCTGCGGCATCTAGGGCGGATTTCAAACATGTATTGGCCATGTTCTTCCCCTCTTCCACAAAGTGGCTTGCCCTTCTCTGGAACTGGTCTGGCAGATTCTTGAGCAGTTCGCCTACCTACTCCCAGTGCTGGTATGTATGCCTATTAATCAATGCATTAGAGTAAACTATGCACCACTGAATAGCGGCGCTTCGTTCCACCTTCCTTCCTGTGAGACCCATCCTTCTGCTCTCCTCGTCTGGTGGTGGGCCCACGTTAGTGGGTACATTAGCCCTCTTTCTGGTTGTGGAACCTATTATAGAGTCAGCAGGCAGTGAACCTCTGATGTACATTGGGTCCTTGAAGGAGTGCTTGTATTTGTCTCACCTCTTGGTGTTTCTGCCTTGCATGTGACAGGTTCCTTAAAGGCTTCCTTTCCCTGGGCCAGCACACTTGGGAGCATGTGCAGGAATTGTCTTCTTGTCTTTGTGGGCAGCAAGGTTTCTAGGAGAAAGAAGGACTGTGGCTTTTCCTCCTCTAGCTGTACTCCATTGGTGTCTTTATTACTTGATTGTACATCCCAATGTCATCGGAGGTACGCATCTACCCCTTCATCTGGCGAGTCTGCGTAGAGATCTTGCCACTGCATGTCTTGTGACTCAGAGGTCGCTGAACCGTGATAGGTTTGGTCCTCTTCTTCTCCCTCGGCTTTGAAGCAGTATTCTTCTTCCTCCTCCTCCTCCTCCTCCTCCTCCTCCTCCTCTTAGTCAGCCGGTTCTTGAGTTGTGGGAACCTGTAGTTCCTCGAGGTCTCTTTCGGGTAGTGTCCAGGTTTTCGGCGGGATCTTGAATTGTCTCATTGAAATATTTCTTGCGCTGCAAGATACTTGCCATTTCGGCTTAGAGCCTTTTTTTAATTCGAGCTCTGCCGCTTGTGCTTCGGCGTCAAGATTTTCGGACTTCCTCTTGGCGCTTGTTGACATCGAAGTCGAAGCTTGCTTCACCCTCTCTTTCTTCGACGTCGAGTAGTCTTTCTTGGGACTGCTTTTCGATGACTTCGTCTTATCAAGTGTTTTCGCCATCTGGGAGTCCTTGTCAAAGAAACAAACAGACTGTTTGTTCTTGGACAAGCTCGCGGTCGCCAAATGTTTCAACACCAGGGCAGTTTTTGATGACTTAAGAGTTACTCTTTCATAGCTCGGTCGACTGTTTAAGGGTCGCCGTTTCCCTTACTTCCTTCAGAGTTTTCTTTTCGGTATCGATGACTTGGACGTGCGTGTCCTCCTCGCCCTCTGGCCCTTAGGCGACGTAGTCCTCTTCCTCGCTGGAGAGGCCCAGGTTTCGAAGCTATGGCGATCCCTAGTGTGGCAAAATGGACCTCGGCCATAAACTAGTGTGCCAAGATAGGTGAGCCTATACAAAGGGCCAGAGGGTGTCCAAAGAAACACAGTAAGATAGGAGGAAAATGGTGGATTTATTCAGGTGTAACAAACTAACATTTAAGAGAAGGCGTGGGGAGGCTTGAGCGATGGAAGGGGAAGGTGCAGGAAACTGCTCTGGTTCCTTGTAAACATGTGATGTCGTGGTGTATATTAAACTAAATAAAGTGGACTCAGAAAAATAAAATAAAATTAAACAACAAAAAAAAACTTTGAAAACAGGGAAATTGTGTTGTGGCCTGACATAAATCGCGGAGTGGTGTCAATAGAACAATCCTGAACCAAAGAAGATGAGACAAAAAAAGTAGTCCAGCCTCCCTAAAGAAAGTTGCGGGGCTGAAAAATATGTAAATCCCGATTTATTAGGTTTTAGGCTGGCCCACACATTGCTAAGCCCATGAGTTTGCATTTGGTTTAACATAGCCGGATATACTTTGGGCTTCCTGCCTACATAAACCCATTGGTCACTCGCTTTCCAGTTGCTAGGCAAATTGATGTTAAGTTTGCCACAGATGATAATTGGGAGAGGCCAATGGGCCAGTTCTCCTGTGATCCAATTAATTACCCAAGGGATCGTCAGTGTTGCTAACATAGATGGAACACATAGTAAAAGAGAGATTGGGAGGTAGACAGCATTCCGCTATGACCCATCTTCCAAGAGTCAGATTTCACACGGACAGACTTTAGTGGGTGCTTCTTTTGAACCAGGATCCCAACACCTTAGTTGTCCCCCCCCCCCCCCCAACAACTCTATACCCCAATGAATTCAGCAGATGTTCCTGCAATCCCTTCATATGGGTTTCCTGGAGGCTGATAATGTCATCCCCAGCAGGCGCAGTCACTGTTCCACCTTCCATCTCTTCAGAGCAGCATTCAAGCCCACACAGCCCACACAGCCCACACAGCCCACACAGCCCACACAGCCCACACAGCCCACACAGCCCTCACAGCTCTCACAGCTCTCACAGCTCTCACAGCCCGCACAGCCCGCACAGCTCACAGCCCACACTATGCTGCTGTCTTTAAGAGAAGCACTTCCCAAATTCAAAACAGATCTCAGTTTCAGAGATTCATTCCCCAAATGCAACTACAGACATGTGCTTTCCCAAGGAAATATACTGCAAAAATAAAACAAGCATTTACAAGTGGGGCCGGAGACACAGACAGCGGGAGGGGGGGGGGTGGGAACAGGCAAAATCAAAAGGCAGAAGGCAAGAAAAAACAAAACAAAGTTGTATCTGTTATTTTGGTGCAGGCTAGAATCCACTTGCATGAGCTAGCTGCACAAAGGCGGAGTCTCATTTCAGGCCTGGAGGGACTTCCTGCACAGGGAGGGAGACTGGGGACAGGCCTGAAGGGACTCACTGCACACAGAGGGAGACTGAGGACAAGTCTTGAGGGACTCACTGCACAGAGCCTTATGACGAAACTAGTCCTCCCGGACCAGTCTGGTTTTATACCAACTAGAGCCACACCACACAATACAAGAACACTGTTTGCTGTCTCACAATATCTAATCCCGAACACGAAGGCAGTGGCGGTCATGCTTGATGCCGCCAAGGCCATTGATTCTATCGAATGGCCTTACTTAATTACCATGCTCGACCGGATGGGCTTCCCTTCGATGTTCCTACAATGGATACAATTGCTGTATACACAACCAGTTGCTAGGATTAGGGTGAATGGATATATTTCAGAGGCATTTCATATAGAGCGCGGGGTGCGGCAAGGTTGTCCGCAGTCCCCCTTACTGTTTGCCTTGGCCCTCGAACCACTTGCATATAAAGTAAGGCAGAATCACCATCCCTCTGCACTACAATTTCCAAGCCGTCCCCTACATATTTTCCTTTACGCGGACGACATGTTGCTATATGTCTGATCCTGAACGACATCTGGACCCACTGTTGCGAACATACATTAAATTTGGGGGGCAATCAGGACTTCAAATAAATTGGGAAAATACCTCAATTATCCCACTGGCAGACACCACCTCACACAACTGATTTCCCGCTGGAGTGGCAGACCGATCCGATTCGATATCTAGGGGTGTGGTTCCACAGAGATCCAGAGCCGGTTATAAGAACGAATTACGGTAGAGTAATTGACGCATCTATACTACTATTATAAAGAGAGAACACAAACCTTTGAGCCAGGTAAACTCGGGAACCACAGCACCAATTCACACACCCGATACATCATTGAAAATGTCAGGGTGTGCAGATGGACATAGGCTATATAAAATAAAAATTAAACGCAAATTTAAAAATTTAACTTAAAAAAAAAAAAATAGTCCCCTGGAAGTAGCGCTGGCTGCGACGTGCGTGATGACGAGGGGGAGCAGCGAACATGAGCGGCGGACAGGCGGGGAGGAGCGGTGACGAGGAGTGGAGGTGAAGTCAGGAGCGCCGGCCCAGGTAAGGCAAAGGGACACGTAAAATGTCAGGGCGGGAGGGGGCCCGGGTGGGGGCCGGGGCGGGCGGTTGGCCCTGAAGCCTCATTGCCCCCGGACGTCGGGCGGGCTGCTAGTTGGAAGATAAAGTTAAACGATGGATACAGCTCCCATTATCGATCGCGGACCGGATCACAATGTTAAAGATGGTCCTGCTTCCTAAACTGCTATATTTATTCAATAACATTCCCATCCAGCCACCCAGGGAAGTATTCAAACGAACAACATCAGTAGTACTGAAACTAATATGGGCAGGTAAACAGGCGCGGATTGACTTGACAAATCTGACTCTGCCCTATTCCAAAGGTGGCTTAGGTGTACCAGACTTCTTGCTTTACTACTTATGTGCCCAAGCGCAGTATGCCACCTACTGGTACCACAAAATTCCATACTTGACGCATGCGGCTATTGAGGAAGGTGACGCTCTGCCAATCCCTCTGACCGAATCAAACACCGCCGACAACCATTGCATGACGAAGACATCAACACTATTGATGCTACTAATGCAGCATGGCATCAATTGGACCACCTAGCACACAAACTGCCGCTCTATGCCCCAGCTCTACCACTACACTATCATCCTGATTTATCAGTAACTGGAGAAGATGTAGGTATAGGTCTGCTGCACCAGGTGGGATTGGAAACGATGGGTGACATATCGTAATGGAGTATTCATCACAAAACAGGACCTATCGTATATACAGAATCGGACATTATTCAGATTTACTTTCCACAGACTTCAAGGGGCAATCAAACTGCTATACCCCGATTATTCAAATGAACCACCGACCCTCAACACACTTCAGCTTATTCCGACATCACAAAACACCACGCACTTAGTCTCTGGACTATATACACAATGGCACAAGCAGAAATAAATCACACTACATCCAAAGCGCAAGTCAGATGGAATGCCGTGCTGGAGTCCCACCTAACGGAGAAAGATTGAGAAACCACTTGCACACTGATCCAAATGCTCACACCCAATGGTAATTTACGCATCATACATTTCAAAAATGTACATCAGGAATATTATACACCTGTACGATTGCATAGGTGTGGCCTGAGAACGGAGGCGAAGTGTAAAAGGTGCGGGTACAGTGAGGCAGACTTCATACATCTGGCATGGAACTGCAGGAAAATTGATCAATACTGGGTGGAAATCACGACAACAATATCAGAAATGGTAGGTAGTGTTATTGAATGTAACATCCGGGGATGTCTCCTCGGGTTATTGGACAGGATCAGAGCTATGAAACGTAAATTCTGTATGGTGGCGCTATTGTTAGCTAAAGGCAGGATATCCATGTGCTGGGAACGTAAACAGGTGCCAACCGTTAAGCAATGGCTAAGTGATATGTCGCATTGTCAAGATACATTACGTACGTTCGAAGAGGAGTTGCCAGCGCGCTCTAGGCCCAAGGACTATTGGAAGTATTTAACGAACTACTTAAGTGGACACACTGAGGATTAATGAGATTGATGTATTGTGAGGCCACACAGACCTTACCTTTCATGTGGTACTATGTATGTATGAGCAGAACCTGTACAATCATAATGTATTATCAATTGGACGATGAATGCAGAAGTGGAATGGTCCGTTTTGTTTTTGCCTGTTTAAATACAGCACTATTGTACTTTTACTATGAAATACTAATAAAAAGATTATAAAAAAATAAAGTGGGAGTGTCCAAATGCTTACCTCAAGTCGAGCCTCTGAAGAGAGCGAAGGCTCAGAAACGCGTCAGGCTGAACATCGAAGACATAAGAGCTGGAAAGAGATATCGGTGTGCTGTACCCACCACTACTGCTGCTTGAGTGTTGCCTTGCCTGTGGGCACTTGGTAGCGCTTGGACACTAAAATCATGACCTACGCCGACGATCTGGCTGTGGAGTTTCCTGACCCAGAGACATCCACTATTGCATGGAAACAGAAGGCTCAAGAGTTTGGGAAGATTTCTGGATACACACTTAATAAAGGAAAAAAGCAGATAATTTTAAATAAGGAAATTAAGTGGGTTGACAGTAGAGTGGTTTATAAAGCAAAATATTTGAGGTTAACATCGTAGCTGACAGACTTGATTGTAGAAGAAAACTTGATCCCACAAGCAGTAGAAACTAGGAGCGCTTACTCGGATAAACAGTCAGCACTTGACCATAGTGGGGTGGTGTGATGTTTTAAGATTACCTTCTTCCCCAAATTACTCTATTTGTTTAGGGCTTTCCCTTTAGAAATCAGTAAAACAATGTTTCAGAGGTTTGAACAGCTCTTTTCTAAATTTGTCAGGGCTTATTCTCAGCCCAGGAGGGCCTTTAAGCTACTCTTCCCTTACTCTGGAGAGCGGGGGATGGCCGATCCCTAATCTAAGATTGTATTATTGGGCTACGGTATTCCAGTATTGTAGGGAACTTCTACAGGGACACTCATCTATCGCCACCACAGGACTCCCGTCTCCATTTGAATTATTACTTGGGGCGGAGGCTCGGGCTGTTTGTGGCAGCAACTTGAATATGGAAATAACAAACGGGTCAGATTTAAGACCCTGCTGGTGTACTTCCTGTGACGTCGGCATGCTTCCTGCGAAAGCTCCCACATTTGGGCGCAATCTTCGGATTCTTTTTTTCTTGTTTTTGGGTCATGTTCGTTAATCCTTTTTTAATGTTTTCAAGTTCTTCCTTAAGTAAATGAATTTCAACCTTGTTTCTTAAGGTGTCTGTTTGTATATTGTTCTTGTATTTCCACCTTTTGCTGCCTCATCTTTCTGGCGGAGGTGGGTGGGTTCGCAAGTGAATCCAGAAAGATCTGCAAGCTGTAAAACTACACCTACAGGTAAGAAACTATTCGTTTTGCAGCAAGAATCTTTCTAGATTTACTATGCTGTGCATAGACTTTGTAGCGGTTTGTTATGTTTGTGGCGGCTGGGTGGAAGATGAGCATTGGTTGTTTATATGTTGAAGCACTTTCTGTCCTACTTGTGCTTCCTTGTCCATTTGTATATCCATGCAGTAGTACTTAGTGAACATGTGCACTGAAGCGCATGTTGCCGCCAGGCATATATCTTGAATGGGTGCGTTAGCCACGAAGGCTATTGTTGCTCCCTTTTTCCTGGTAGAGTGGGGTGGTGCCCCCTGTGTTAGCTCTTGCCCTGCCTGTTTGTGGCAGAATTGTATAGTTTGTGCGATCCATCATGCAATTGTGCCCTTTGTTACTGGTCTTCCCAGGAAACCTGTTGCGCAGGACACAAAGAACTGCTTTGTTTTCCTGTGCTCCTTCGTTCTTTCCATGCTCTTTTCATTACTGCCCTTCTAGCGAACAGTGTGCAGTGCCCTCTCCGTGCTTGTGGATGGTTTCTGAAAGAAGCTCGGTATTTGTATTAATTGGTTCATGTGAAACCTTGACACCACCTTTGGCATAAAGTGTGGGTCCGTTCTCATTACCACCCTGTAATTGTGTATTTGGATGTAGGGTTCTTGTAGAGTCAGCACTTGTAGCTCGCTTACCCTGCCACCTGAAAGGTTGTCTTCATTGTGAGCATTTGTAGTGAGGCCTTATGAATGGGTTCAAAGGGCGCTTTCATAAGCTCTGTTGGGACCAAGTTAAGGTTCCATGCCGGTGGCGTCATCCTCATAGGTGGTGCCATCCTTTCTGCCCCTTTCCAGGAATCTCTTAACTACTTGTGATGTAAAGAAGCTCTTTCCCGTCTCTCCTCTTGTGTAGGCTACTATCGCTGCTAGGTGTACTCTTAGCGAAGATGAATTTAGTTTGCTTTCAGCAGGTGTGTTAGGTATTTTAGCACCGTTGATTCCCTTGTCATTTTCTTGTATAGCTTTCCCTTGCTGCACCATTGTGAGAACCTTTTCCATTTTGCTACATAGCACCTTCGTGTGGTAGGTCTCCTGTAGCCCCCGCAGGGTCCTCTCCGGTAGTCTTAGGTGTGCAAACTATGTCTTCAGGAGCCATGCAGCTATACTGAGGCTCTCTGGCTCTGGGTGTAGTACTTCTCCGTTTAGCATGGAGAGTAAGTCCTTTCTTTTCCCCAACTTGTGGGGTGGTCCGTGTGCCATTTCCATTATTTGCGAGTACCAGGTCTGCCTCGCTCACTGTGGTGCCACCAGGATCAGTGTCATGTTGCTGGTTCCGCACTTGCTGAGTACCTTGTGCATCAGTGGTATCGGGGGAAAAGCTTAGGCAAATGTTTTTGACCAGCTTATCCATAGGGCATTCTCCTGTGATTGTTCCTCTGGTTGCCTGGATGCGAAGTGTCGGCATTTCGCATTCTGGTGTGTTGCAAATAGGTCTATTGTTGGTGTTCACCCAGCTCCTGAATAGCCTTTGCGTTTCCTGTGCACTGAGCTCCCACTTGTGGGATGCAGATGACTTGTCTGCTGAGCCTGTCTGCTTCCACAATGTCCTTTCCTGGTAGGTGTATTGCTATTAGGTCTATTTTGAGTGGGATGGCCCACCTCCATATTTCCTGAGCTAGGTTGGATAGTGCGACTGATTGTGTTACTCCCCGTTTGTTGATGTAGACCATCGTTGTTGTGTTGTCTGTTTGTATAAACACTCTCTGCAGTTGTTTCTGGAAGGCCTTCAGGGCAAGGAGCACGGTCTTTAGTTTCAGGTAGTTGATGTGTCTGATCGCATTTGCTGGAGTCCACAGAGCCCTCACCTTGAGCTTGTTCATGTGTGCTTCCCCATCCCATCTGGAATGCATCTGTGGTGATGGTCACCGTTGGGGTTGGTAGTGTTAAAGGCTTCCCATTTGTTACGTTCTCCTTGTTCCACCACGTTATCTCTTCCTGCACTATGTGCGTCACAACCACTAGATCTTCACAACTTCCTGTAGCTTGTGACCATTGTTGTCCTGGAATGGTCTCATGTGGAGCCGTATTTGGGGACCAGGTGTTTGCAGGACGCCATCATCCCCATGATCTTGCTCGCTATCATCACGGTCAGAGCTCACCCCTTCTGGTAGTGGCGTGCCTCCTTCAGCAGGGCAAGTGTTCTCTTGTCGCTAGGGAACACCTTGCTCTGTATGGTGTTGATCTGTGTGCCTAGGAAGATCTTCACTTGCTCTGATTCCATTGAGGATTTCCCCCAGTGGAGAATGGAGAATCCCAGGTCTGACAGTTTGTGACTCGCAGTGCGTGTTCCTTGCATGTCCTGTGGAAACTTGCTTTTATTAGCCAGTTGTCGAGGTAAGGGTATACGTGAATCCCTTCCCTCCATAGGTGCGCTGCCACAGCAGCAAGACATTTGGTGAAGAACCTTGGTGTGGATTTTAGTCCGAAGGCTAGGGCTGTCAACTGGTAGTGTGCTTTGTTGATTGCAAATCTTAGTAGATGTTTGTGCTGCCTGTTTATGGGAATGTAGGTAGGCTTCTTTGAGGTCTATGGTGGACATGAAGTCTCCGTCCCTTATCTGAGGAATGACCTCTTGAAGGGAAGTCATTTTGAATTTTTGTGTCTTTATGTATTGGTTTAGGAACCTTAGATCCAGGATGGGTCTTAGCGTTTCATCCACTTTTGGTACTAGGAAATAGTTTGAGTACACTCCCTTGTTCCTTTCTCTGAATGGTACTGGTTCAATGGCCTCCTTTTGGAGGAGTTCTTGTGTTTCCTCTAGGAGTAGCGCTAGTTCTTTTGCTGAGTGCACCTTTCTTTTTGGTTTTCTGTTTGGTGGCTTCTTTTCCAGTTCTATGCAGTATCCGAACTGTATGATGTTGAGTATCCATTTGTCTGTAGTTATTTTCTTCTATTCCTGTAAGACATGTTTTAGCCTGCCTCCTATTGGTGTTAAATGTTTGTTGATGCTTAGTCTGTGTAACTCTTTTGTTGACCTTGTTGTGCCCCACCCTTAAAGGTGTTGTGTGGGTGGGCACACTTGATTTGACGGAGTCACTTTGAGGTGGGGTGGGTTGCTGGCTCCATCTTGTTTGCCCTCGTCCATTCGTCCTCCAGCGAAAGGACAGGCCTCGAGGCTTAGAGACCCCTGTGGTTATAACGCGCCATATAAATTAAATAAATAAATAAATCAATCAATAAATAAATAAATACTGCCAGGTTTGCTTTTGCTGGCCCTGCTGAGCTTGATTGTCGCTTTGGTAGGTCTGCTGAAATGTCTGATGTGACGTTCCTGGCTGGTTTCCCCCTCTTCCGTTTGGTCTCAGTGCCGGGGTACCCTTTATTATTCCTCTGAATTGCAAGGCCCCTATGGACCTTGCAGTCTTATTTTCGTTTTTGAGCTGGGTGAGTTTCTCATCCACCAGTGCCCTGAACAGGGTTTCTCCATTGAAGGGGGTGCTCAGAATGTTGTTTTGTACTGCCGGCTTGAAGCCCGAGATCCTCAGCCAGGCCTGCCTTCTTTCTGTGACCCCAATCATCATGAGCCTGCTGGATAGGTCAGCCCCATCCAAGGCTGATTTTAGGCATGAATTTGCTATATTCTAGCCTTCCTCCACCAGGTGCGACGCTCTTTGTTGGTATTGCTCAGGGAGGTGTTTGAGCAGCTGTCCGACCTTGTGCCACTGTTGGTATGAGTGTCTGTTCAGTAGGGCATTAGAGTTTGCAATGCACCAGTGTACTGCTGCATTCCTCTCCATCTTCCTTCCAGTGAGGTCCATCCTCCTGCTTTCTTTGTGTGGTGGGCCTGAGGTTGTTGGAACGTTTGCCCTCTTCCTGGCTGTTGCTGCAATAATTGAATCAGCCGTGACAGATCCCTGGATGTAGGGGGTGGAGGGTGGGGGGGGGGGGGGGGGGAAATCTATAGAAGGGTGTTTGTATTTCTTCTCTGTCCTAGGTGCCACAGACCTGCAGGTCGCTGGGTCTTTGAATGCCTCCCTCCCCTGGTCCAGGACACTTTGAAGCATGGAGAGAAATGGACTCTTTGAGTGGGGAGCAGGGTCTCTAAGAGGAAGCAGGCCTTTGATTTTTCTTCCTCCAGTTTGACTCCATAAGCCGTTGGCACGTTCTTGACGACTATGTTGTAGACCCCAATATCACCTGGCCGCGAAACCTCGAAGGGTAGGATTCCACCGCCTCTTCTGGGCTTACGGCGTAGAGGTCCTGCCAATCTTGGTCCTGTGCCATCGAGGATGCCGAGCTGAAACTCGTCCGCTGGTCTTCCTCGCCGTAGTATAGGCCCTCTTCCGCTTGGTGTTCCTGGGGCTCAGGAGTTTTCGGCTGCCCTTCGGCGTCCAACTCCTCTTCTTCGATTTAGACTATCGTCGTCGGGGGTTTCGATGGAATCATGAACTTCATCTTTTCGTCGAACTCTTTTCCTTTGCAGGATGTTATCCATTTCAGCCTCGAGCCTTCTCTTTTTTCTTTCCATTTCGGCGGTCCTGTTTGGCGTAGAGTGTTTCGGCCGATCTCTTAGACGTAGCCTTCGGGTCCTTTTCCTTTGGAGTAGAGCGGTCCTTTACGGGGACGTGCTTAGACTACCTTGGCTTTTCGTCTGTTTTTCGCCGTCTGCGAGTCCTTTATTAAGGATCCGCTTGTCCTTGGATGTAGCTGCGGCAGTCGAGATTTTCGGCGCCTGTGTTCCTTTCGTGGACTTAGACTCTGTTTTTCGAGAGTCTGTCTCAGGCTTTCGAGAGTCTGTCGAGGGTTTAGGGGTTGAGGTGTCTCCTACTTCTTTTGATCTTTTCTTATCGGTCTCTATGACTGTATAGTCATCTGGTCCTTCGGCGATATGGACCTCTTTGTCGCTTCGGGACCTGGGCCTCTCCAGCGACTGAGGTTGACCTTTGCCTTGAATGTTGTAGTTGGCTCTTCCCTGTCTCTCTCTAACCCTGGGAGTCTTCGGGGTGGCGACGGAACAGGCGTTGAAATCCTTGCTCTTGTGGTCAACCAGTAGACAAAGGTTGCAAACCGGGTGCTGGTCCTTCTGCACGTATTTGTGGTGGCAGTTACGGCAGAATTTAAAGGGCGTGTTATCCATTCATGTGCTCAGGGGGGCCCCCTGTGTGCGCATTCTCCGTCGGACGTCGAAGTTCTCCTCCTTTGTCGTTACGGCTCAGTGATCTCGTTTCTCGATGTCTTCTCCAATATTTTTCTTGTAGAAATCGGTCTTTTCTCTCTTCTTTCCTCCAAAAACTCTGGAGCCTCTCGGTGACGATCCAGATTCAACGGCGGAAATATGAATCTGAAGATGGCGCACAAAGGTGGGGGCTTCCGCAGGAAGCATGCAGACGCCAAAAGAAGTACACCAAAGGGTGGGACATCAAAGCCCACCTGGACTAGGAAAAAAAAAAAAAAGAGAGAAAAGACTACGATTCCGGACCCAACCACTAGACCACGGAATAATGCACAGCATAGTGAATCCAGGAAGATTCACGCTGCAAAACTATTGCTTACCACTACCTTCAGCCCCAGTATGCAGATCTAAGGAGACGTAGCAACATAAGGGGATTGCAAGTATTTAAACACTACTAGGGTATGAGCCCTGACATAATCAGAGAGGCTATATCATAGCTCTTATATAATGATATTGATTCCATAATTTGTCGCTGCACTACATGGCACCCAAAGGGGCAAGTGGATTTTGTTCCAGGACAAGTAGATTTATGAAGCAACCTGCCCCATCGACAAGTAAATATTCTATTAAATTCCTCAGTCCTGAAGAAGAACCAACAAAAGACAACTAAACAAATAACATTCAAGAAGGTTATTGGTGTGCGTATCAACGTGTGCACACATAAAAATAAAAAAGGTGTGCATATCACCATGAGTATCCAAGACAGAGTAATTGGTCTATGTATCACTGAAAATTACTCAAAATGTCCTGAACTGGTGTGCGTGTCACTGTGTAGACAAGCACATCAAATAGAATCCTTTAATATCGGTGTGCCTTGGTATGCCCCACAGGTCTGAAATGAGTCTGCACCGTAGAGAAAGGTGTGCACATTACCGCCAAGCACGCACAAAGTTTAACCTTTTACCGCTGCCACTTTTGTAGATAGTCAACAGCCTGACATGGGCAAAAGAGTCACATATGCCTTGACAATGCCGCACAGTGACAACCGTACAAAGAGATGATGCGGAGTACAATATGACTGATTTAGACAGACAGCGCAGCCGTAAGTATACAGGGCACATAAAATGTTCTTTCAAGATGGTCAATAGACCAAACTAGACAGCTGCCCACACACAACTACAGGTGGTTCACCAGCAGGCCCCTTTACGAACTGCACTCCTCCCAAGATGGGCAGCACGACTCACTGACAAAATGGCATTGGGGGCACGGGCTGCATACAAAAGTTCATTTAAGATGGCCAACAACTAGGCCGCTGCCTGGCAAAGTCTACAGGTAGCGCTCCAGCAGACCCCTCGAAATAAAACACCACAAGGGAGTCTACAAAACAGGTGAACATGAAGCAGGCAACTCTCGTCAATGCGAGCTACGACAAGAGCTGATTAGGCACCGTTTCAGAAATGCAGCACACACAACCCTCACAGGAGGAACTTTGATAGGACACGGACACAATTAAGATTGGCAGGGTTGCGCAGCACTTATTCCTAATAGGAGCATCAATAGGTCATCAATACAACCAGGATCAGCAGGTTTGCCACATAGTCCGCTGCACATCAGATGGATTCAGGTAAGTAGGGTGGTTTCAACGCATCAGTAACAGGAGAGTCTGACCATGTAGCTCAACTTGTCACCAATATTTTTGTAGGGACCACAAAAGAGTCACAATCAGGTCAATTTAAGTTTGGCAATATAGTAGAGCTACACGGTAGCAGAGGACACGTGGGAGCTCCTGCGGGGCCAACACCAGTTCAACTGTCTCATCATTGGCGCAATAGCTCAATAGACCCCACATCACATTCTTGTAAGGAATACCCAGTCAACAGGATTCCACAGACAAGCACATACATAGTAAGTATTACACAATGCTTGCTATTTAAAAGTTTACTACTTTGGACTGGACAGGCTAAGAAACAGTCTCTAACAATAGTTTGAGTTACGGTAATCTACAGGATGTTGGGGGGAACCTGGCAAACTATCTGGGGTCCGCAGAAATGTAATAGAGCTGTATGTGGCTTTTAAGAGTGACAGAAAATTCCATATTGCCAACAATTGCATAAAGAATGTCAGAGAATAGATCTTCTATAAACTTCTATATTGATTTGGTAGAAGCAGTCCAGACTTAATGACTTCCACCTTGAACAGTCCTGAGGTAACTGCCACTATAATTTGCAGATAACATTCTAAATCTTGCATGCTTTCCTGCTGAAAGCATCTCCCTAAGTGCTGATCTGTTTGAGAAAGTGAGTAGTAGCCATTGTGATCACTGTGGCTTCCTTGTGGGACACTTATTAGAACTGGCTTCTGTATGCAGCACCTCACAGTTGTAACAGTAGCAGCAGATGGACTTGGACACGGCCCTAAGAACACAGCTGGCCTATGCAAAGTACACGTTTCTTACTGGGACTACTACAACTCATACAAAGTAATATCCAGAGTCTGAGCAACTAAAATAAAGACATGCATCAGAACATCCAAACTAGAATGGCATTACTAGTCTTGTTTATCATGTGATGAACTAGCTCTTGACTCGAGAAGTCTTGTAGTAGTAAAGCATCTTTATTCAATTCACAGAATCAAACCAATTAAAAGACAAAACATTTCCATTATAAGATATAAAAAGCAAACATCCATCTTCATTCCAATTAAGAAACAATATCTAAAATACAGTATTTTTGCAGAATATACAAGAAATGTTTAAAGTGCATAATGGCTAACACTAAAGTACCTAAAGTGCAGTATTATAATTTTAGCAGCATATAAATAGGTGTATGCAATACATAAAGCCGGCAATCTCTTCTTAATTACGCTTCAAGTTCAAAGTTTAGGATTACAGTCACTATTCAACATCGAAATAAATATTAAGTAATTAACGGAATCTTAAATACATAAAGTGCGGGTGGCTCATACAGATTTGTCATAATTGTAAATGTTAACAATCGACTACGGAGATATTTAATACCATAGTGTGCAAATACAGGTATGTGAAATAACAATCCTTATATGAGAAAACAACATGGTTTAGCAGGTTTCATTTACTTATTAAAACTTTAAACCTTGCTTTAATCTAATAAATTGGCTGCCAGTAAAAATCTACTCATTCCAAATACAACCAATCTAGAAGTATCTGTTTTAAGGATGCGCAACATTTCAATATATTTCCTGATACAAAGATTCCTGCCCAAGGGTTTCATCCATTTTTAGGTTTCGCCTCGCCGAAGGCTGCGCTCTGCGCAGCTTTTCGGCGCAGGCAAAATCTAATGTTAGAACAGTGTGGGCTTGGGAATACGC
This sequence comes from Lissotriton vulgaris, assembly GCF_964263255.1. Classification (NCBI taxonomy): domain Eukaryota; kingdom Metazoa; phylum Chordata; class Amphibia; order Caudata; family Salamandridae; genus Lissotriton; species Lissotriton vulgaris. The sequence goes on from NC_141695.1 coordinate 904,573,980, forward strand.
CCTCTGTTCCATTGGCTAGCTCCATAAATGGAGGCTAGCCATTGGAACAGAGATCTGTCAGTCATAGCCGGACCAGATTCGTGGGCGTTCCCGCGATTCCTTCCCTCCGCAACGTAATTGCGGCAGTGGGCGGGGTTTATTTTTTGGGGGCGTCCAGGTTTGTTTTCGTCATTCCGCGGCCGACCGTAGCCGGAAGTCCAGGTGAGTGTCTTCCTTGCTGTTCCCTCCCCCCTCCCGCTGTCCGTTCCTTTCCCGGCCCCCCCCTCCCGCTGTCCGTTCCTTTCCCGCCCCACCTCCTGCTGTCCGTTCCTTTCCCGCCCCCCCTCCCGCTGTCCGTGTGCTCGTAGGTGCTTGTTTCTTACTGGTGCTGTACACAGTCCATGAGGGCCTCCCAGGATTTATCAGGGAGAGAAGTTTAAATGTTGTTCCCATACACATCCTCTCAGCCTCTTTCTGAAACTGAAATCTTCTTCTATATTAGTTTGGGTAGAGTCGGCTTTAAATGGTTTGTGCTTTGCCTGACCTCCTCTCCTTCGTCCTCTCTGCTGAGGTCCACCACTTACTGGGCAAAGTACGCTCCATAAGTAACCCTTTCAGCGACCAGCAAACACTACCAAGGCCGCGTTGTTCCGGTAATCTGAGAGGGCAAACAGAGGGCCTTGCTGCCAGTGTCCCATGCACTCCCACAAGAGTGCACGAATTATCTGCGCTCCTCCCAGTGCCAGAAAGCAACACAGGGCCAGGGGACAGGTGGGAGTATTTGACAGGAACACGAAAATAAACACGGCTCTTTGCTTCTGCCTGACAGATCTGCCAGGAAAGCCCGGTGCCAAGTAGGCTGCAGGCAGCAGAAGGTGCATGTTTCTGTTCCCGTCTGCGGGGGAGGGCTCGGTAGTAAACATTGCGGTGCTCTGGGTGGCACTGCCGTGGGAGTCGCTGATGATAAACTCACAAGGGGCTGGCAGCGCTGCCGGGCATTGGAGGGCGAGCAAGGAGGCGGCGCCCGCGTCTCGCCACGAGACAGTAGCGACATGGAAGGTTGTTTGCGTTTGTGCATGTTCCCAAGTGGCAAAACTACATCTCGCAGTTACGCTGTATTTTTAAGGTGTGCTCTAATTGTATTACGTCTGTCTGATTTATAAACCTGTCCGTCAGCATACAGCCAAGATGCCGCATGACACCAATCTACAAATTGTAATACTTCAACATTATAGAATTAAAAATGTAAAAACACATCAACCATTTGTAAATATTATAGCGTTGTTTTCAAGAATGCGGTGCAGAGTTCTAGAAGCAAATAGTATGCATATTTCTAATAACTTTCCGAGGAAAGCAGATCCTCAATCACACCACATTGCTGCTTGGCATTTTTTCAAGTCGGGTCTGGCCTTGCATCTAGTGCATATGTGCAGTGTTTATGTATTCAAGATTCCAGAAGAATGGCCTTTTTGGTGGAGTCCACTTCCACCTTACTTCTTTGTCGCAGTCCTTACTTTATTGAAGTGTGTCCACCACTTCCCAGGCGTTCCCCAGTCCTGTTTTATTTTTGGTCTGGATTCCAGCAGACTACGTTGTGCTTCTGGCTGAATTTCCACCTTCTCTGGCCCTTGTCCTCATCAATATGCATGAGAGTGAGCGGAACTTGCTGGCAGAAGAAATGAGGGGTGAATTTTCCGCAATTTGCTTAACTGTGTTCCTGCTATATGCAACATGTTTTCCAGCTCTTTGGACTCACTGTAAACCTCTCCCCTGTGCTTCCGAGATAGTTGCCATGGCAGGCTTTCTAGATGTCCAGGTTTTCGGGTCTTACACTCCTGTATTTGGTCTTGGTATGGGGAATCGTTTTGGAGCAGCCCATTTTTTTTCTCCTATATTGGATGGTTTTGCCTGCTTTGTTGTGTCAGGCAGGTGGCTTGGTGCTTATAGGCATGACCCGGATGAGGACTAACGTTCGAGTGGAGCACATTACCCGTGCATTCCTTCACTATTGTAAGGTAAGAGACCACACCCGCATACTCTGTTCGTACGATGGATACTTCCCTACATCACTCGTGGGATTCCTCTTTTTACTACACCGTCCGTGAGCTGCTTTAACTCTTCCTCTCTGTTTTTGCAGCTCCACCTTTTGGACCTACACGTCCTGCCACGACCGGCTATTTTACCCTGAACTTTATTTTAATTTTAAAGATATCCTTCTCGGACTGTCTCTAGCTGTTACAGTTTGTCAAGGTACGCGACACCAGACTCAGTGTTACATTCTTTCACCACCCGTCATTACATGTATGTGCATTTTAACAGCGCCGTTACTGTTTCCACACAATCTCTATTCCTTGCTCCGCTACGGTCTCAGTCATTCACGCTCCCTCTACCCTGGGTCATTCATCATACTGCACCGCTGCATGTTTCCCTATCCGCATTCATGCCCATGTACTGTCTCTTTGCAATTTTCCAGATCGCACCCTACAGCCACGTGCTTTTTCTACGTACCATTTGTTATACTGTACATACATAATTATGTTTGTGCACACAAGAGTTTCCCCCTACCAGCGACTTTGTAGGAGTGGACGTACCCAGTGAGTGCCCATGCCCTACGGCTCCGCATTATCTCCACAGTTGATAGGCGCCCATGAGCTCTTCTGCGCGACATTTGCTATCACCTATACTAATTGTAGTGCACATTTGTACATGTGTTCACACACAACCTTTCCCTAATAAGCACCTTTGTTTTAGTTTGTGTGCACCCCATTCTGCCTAGTCCTCTCTACACCGCATCTTAACCATTGAAATTTCACTAAACACTGTTTTTCGACTATACACATTCATAGTAAAACAGTGATTTGTCTGCCTTCTGTTACTTTTGACCCTCGAATTTGGGTTTGTTACCACTTACCAATACAGAGTACCAGTGATGTTATAGACTTCTCTAAGGAACGTACGGGGGGCGGGGTGTGTGTGTGTGTGTGTGTGTGTGTGTGTGTGTGTGTGTGTGTGTGTGTGTGTGTGTGTGTGTGTGTGTGTGTGTGTGTGTGTGTGTGTGTGTGTGTGTGTGTGGCTGTGTGTGTGTGTGTGTGTGTGCGTGTGCGTGTGGCTGTGTGCGTGTGGCTGTGTGCGTGTGGCTGTGTGCGTGTGGCTGTGTGCGTGTGGCTGTGTGCGTGTGGCTGTGTGCGTGTGTGTGGGTGCAAATGCAATAGGTCTCGCATTTGCGAAAGATTAAGCTATTGACATTGTAAATGACAATGCCATTTATTTATTTGTTTTCAAAACCAACACATAAATAAACGATTTGTCATTTACAATGCCAATAGCTCTAACTTTGTCAAAGGCGAAACCGTTGCATTGTGTGTGGGCTGTGAGCTGTGTGGGCTGAGAGAGCTGTGTGGGCTGAGAGAGCTGTGTGGGCTGAGAGAGCTGTGTGGGCTGAGAGAGCTGTTGGCAATGTAAATAACAATGCCATTTATTTATAAGTTTTTAAAAAAAAGAAATGTCATGAGCAATGCCAATAGCTCTAACTTTTCCAAAGGCGAAACCATTGCATTGTAAATGCTTGTTTCCTAGGGGTTTCATCTAGTGTACAGAAAAATAAAACATGGGCAATATCCTCTTCTCTTCCCAGGGAACACTCAGTGCTTCTGGAATTATTTTCCTGACCAACCTTTTTCCACCGCCTAGATGAATTTCTTTATTTGCAACGTACTGCATCTAAATTTTAGATACAGCATTTTAGCAAGTAAGGGCTCAATCTCATCCATGAAAGGTTCAAAGGAGGGGCTTATTTTAAAACTCAGAAACTGATTTATAAGTGAGCCATAACTGGAATTTTGATGTGGCACTCTGCTCAATGAAATTCCAGAAGATGTTTTCTGCATTCCTGTTTTGATTCAGGGATAAGCAAGTCCGGGTGTTCCCAGTACCTGCTCAAGGCCAAATCCAAAAACCATCTACGGATATCGACCAACCATGGGAATGCGACAAAAGCGACAAAAGTAGTCAATTCACTTAATGCCCGTCTACATATTTGCAATTCCTCTGTGGTCCATATTCTGATCCAGTATGAGGGGGTCATCAATATAGCCCTGTGCTCAATCCGCTTAATACCTAAATCCAACATAAGAGGTAATCACAGGTGTATTTTGTGCAAGGGCAATAAACCTCCTCATAATTTTATCTTCCCCTATAGTTAGAGGTGAAAGGCCCCACCCCATAGCTCCGAGCCATATAGGGCAGCTGCTTGGGCCCTAGATTTATAGACTTGCAGTGCAGGAGTGATTGCCTTTGACGTGGTAGAGAAAAGTTTTTTTGTAATTGGAGCTGCGTTTTGTATAAGATATAGATGTCTATGTCGCAGCCTTGTGTATTTCCATGATATAATTATTAACCTTAAGACCTGCTCTATGGTGCTTATTCTCTTCCTAAAACCAGCTTGGCAAGGGAAAGCACATTATTATCTGTAATCCACTCCTTTAGCCTATCTAAGATCCGTTTTGCATAGACCTTTTGTCTATAATTTGCAGGATCGTCCCTAGAGCCTCTTATAAATCGGGACGATCTCCGCTCCTTTCCATGAGTCAGGAATGGGCTGGCCACTAGCAATTCCATTGCAAAGAAGATTTAGATAAGGGAGACAAGAAGTGCTTAAAATCCCATTCTTGGCGTAACCCGTCTGAAGTCTATTCCAAACACCTGCACTTCCTAATCTTGATTCATCTTTAGGGAACCTGCTTCCATGCCAGATTCTCCTTCGTGTAGGATACTAACTTTGAAGGGAACACTACCATCTTGGTAAACCTTCTCAGATACCGGAAACGGATTAGAACTCTGATTGGACCTGTAAATCACATACTAGGCTAGTCCCACCTGGTTCTGACTAGAGACTCATGGCTAAAGAGCACTGGGCAATAGAGATATACACTTCTCCAGGGCTGCGGGAGTGTTTGAACAGATAAATAACGTACATATATACGACTAACATCAGTGTAGGAAATTACATCTCACTAGCACAGAGCCCCTTATGTGTTGATACTTAACCCCCACCATCCCAAGAATGGGGTACTAACTCTGGGAAACCCTAAGCTTACCTGTAGTGCTCCGAGAAGAGTGACAGCCTAAAAGTCTGCTAAAGAAGTGGTACCACGCCGATCAGGAAGAGCTGGCTTGGTGCAAGAAGAACTGCCTTTTGCTAGCTCACTGAAGAACATGCACTGGGTCACAGGTTCGTCACAGAGCATCTGAGCAGGAGCAGCAAAATCAAGGAAATAATCATCTTGGATATGGAGCTGCTAAATCACCAGTCTTTAATAAGCTGGTAAGACTGCACGCTCACAACTCAACCTGTACCTACTAGGGGCCTGGATCTCATTTTTCCAACCCCAGTCACAACAACACAGTCTGCATTCCCACTCCCTATGTGGGAAGCAGATCTGTTGGTCGGAAGAGGATGCCCAGATTCCAGAACCATTTAAACCATCTTTTTAGCCAGTACAGTTCATGAGACTGTCTTTTAAAGCTATGGTGCAGAACCAAACCATAAGTCTAGTCTTCAGTAGGAAAAGGTGATGACGGGGACCTCAGTGAGTGCTGCTGGTCTCCTTTGTCCCCAATGGGAAAATCACAACCACAATTGGTAGTCTGGCATACTGCCTCCTGAAACTTTTATATACGCTGGAGACTCCTACGGGTGAGCTTACCTACTAATACAGCTGCTCAACTGAAAACAAAATTAACTCTATTCCTGAACTGTTTTTTTAGTGTTCCCCAACAAAAATAGAAACCAACTGGATACTAAACCAGTTCTTGAAGTCCAATGACTTGCAAATGTGTCCTAATAAGACAATTTTAACTGTACCAGCTGACAACTGATTTCACTAGGCAGGGGTCCGTGCGCCAGAAGGGTGTGGTTTATTTTCACGGGACAACTTTTACTTTTCAGCAGGCACTGGAAACTCAGGGGTTGATTTTTCGGCCCAGTAAGTTCTCCAGTTTGACACCTAATGTTCAAACAGTACAGAGATTGATCGATGCACTGGTTATGCTTCCAACATTTGCACAAGAAAAACTTAATATGAGATCTGACAAATTCCAAAATTACCAGGTCATCTGGAACAATGCTGCATACAAAAACGATGGCCAATGATATAAATAGTATAATGTCTAGTAGAGAAATAACATTTGTGGGCAATTTTCAACTATATAGAAAAAAAACCGTAAGTAATGTAAGGCAATGAAAGAGCAATGTATTAGAACTAAATTAAGCATTCCAGGCATCACATTTCTCACCCTTCTAACTGGACGAGAGATGCATATCTAAAAGACCATTTAGAGGAAAAGAAATACAATGTCATTCATCGTGTATGACAAAATGGTAAGCGCCGAAAATGTGACTCATGTATCAATTATGGTACTATCATTCTGCCGGCACTAGTGAGTTTACAATTCCCCCATCCATTTATGCAAGCCGAAAAACATTCAGAATAAGAGCAAAACAGTCATTTGGTGAGCATTCATTCCAACAACAAAAAATAGATATATACTAGTCCTAAACAGCTGAAATGACCCCCAAAGAAACAGAACCCCAATCCAAAAGCATGCATTTATTTTTTTCCAGGATTCTTCAATATCATATGGAACAATATTACCCTTCATTAACAGTAGGAATACATCGTTAGAATAAAAGACAACATCTGTAGAGGGCAAGGCATTAGTCCCTGGGATTTACCACAAACTAGGACACAGTTTCACATAAATCTAGCATTTAATGAATTAAATATAGAGTTGCTTTCTAATCTGGCACACAGCTCTGGAGGTTTATCAGGACAACAGGCTTCAGGACACTGACGTACATCCGAGAATATATCCTTAAAAATCAGGTGTCGCTATAATGGTTTTGGAATCCAAGAACAGCATTTGGAAAATTATACTGAATCAATATTGACAGAAATCTGTTTGCAAAGAGTTGCCAATAAAAAAAAGCTACAATTTATTGCCACTGTGACTTTTGCAGCAAACTGTATGCCTAGCTGCAGATGCACGTGTTTTGATAATTTTTAAATTGCAAATACCACTTTCTTGTAAGACAACCTCTGACAGGAGTGGCTTGGAAGAAGCATTTGATAGGGTTTCTAAACTAGTCCATTTGAAGAAAAACAAGCATTTGCAATGCAATAGGTCTCGCATTTACGCAAGTTTAAGATATTGGCATTGTAAAGGACACTGCCTGTTCTTTATGTTTTAAAAACGAAAACAAAAATAAAAGGCATTGTTATTTGCAATGTCAATAGTGCAAACTTGCGTAAATTCGAGACCTATTGCATTGCAAATGCTTGTTATGGCGTGTCCTGTGGGCAGGTGGGGGCAAAGGAACACGTACAGCAGACAGGGACAGTGAGGTCAAAGCAACACAGACAGAGGCAGACGCAAAACACAGACAAAACACAGGGAGGGGCAAAACAGACGCCATTTGAGGAGTATGGGCAAAGCAGAACGCACTGCATGGAGGGTGAGCATAAAGCAATAAGTACGGTGGAGCAAAGCAACAGTCAGGGAATGCAGTGGTCTTTTATCTGAACCCTCGGTTAAAGTTCTTATTAAAATAAGAAACAGTGGCCAGTGCGGGTCAAACACAAAACAGGGTTAAAAAAATAAGATTTTCATTTTCAATCTGACACTACTGCAGTCCAAAGGAAAATGGGGATAAAAAACATTTGTGTGTACATTTCAAATACAAGGTGCATTATTTCAAAATAGACAGACACTGTGGCCAGTGGTGCAAGCTGGGCGACAGCTAAGGTTAGTAGCAAAGAAGGAGTTATGAATGAGCGCTGGTTAACAGTGACAGCAGGGAGAATGAGCTGCAGACTCAACAGGCGGTAGTCAGTGGCAGTAGCGGAAGTAATTAGGTAAGGATTCGTGGTGAAATCAGGAGAGATATATGCAGTCAGTGGTCAAAAGAAATGTGGCCAATCTTTAGGGAATGAGAAAAGGAGGAGATGGAGCTGCAGTCTGTTTTGATGTAAATTCTATAAAAAAAACACACGTGATGTCCAGAGACGGCCTCGACGCAGGCCAATTTGCTTTTGCACAGCCATTCAGGCTTCAGTCTGGTTACCAAGCAAAGACTGGTTTATTTGCCACGATGAGAAACACACCAAACAGCCACCAGAAGCGGCCCTAGAACACACAAGTAACAGATGATCATTAGAGTGGTGTTCCATCTTAGATAACACAACTTTACTAAAGGAGCAAGCACCCTCCACTGCCACCTCAGAGGTACTCAGTGGCGTTAGTGGAAGTAATTAGGTAAGGTTTAGTGGTGAAGGCAGGAGAGCTATATGCAGTCAGTGGTCAAAAGAAATGTGGCCCATCTTTAGTGAATGAGAAAAGGAGGAAACAGAGCTGCAGTAAGTGGCAAGAGCAGAAACACTCAACTGTAGTCTAGGGGTGAAAGCCAGGGTCCTGGCTGTAGGTAGAGGGGACAGCAGAGAGACCCGGCTGCAGTTATGAGCGAAAGCAGAAATACTCAACTGCGATTTAATGGCGAAATAGGGCTCACCAGCTGCGCTTAGCAGCAAAATCCTGGTGCATACCAAGGTGGAGGAGACGTGACGAAAGACGCTGTGCACACAGCGAGCAAAGAGACGCTGTGCGCGTGCAAACAGCGAGCAAAGAGACGCTGTGCGCGTGCACAATCTCCAGTCTAGATGGGCGAGCCAGAAAGGAGGCAGGACGCGTGCACATCCTGGCAGGACGCGTGCTCATCTCCTGCCCCCCTTCGGAAGAAAAATCGATGACAATAGATCTTGCAAGCGAGCAGAGCATGCGACAATAGATCTTGCAAGCGAGCAGAGCATGCGCTGTGTCGCTTGGAGAGACCTAAAAACAAGTGGTGTCAAGCAGTTTGCCCGTATTTCCTGGTGTACAGGACATTTCAGAGTATGTGAGAGTCTAGGCAATTGTGCCTTGAACACAGTTGCTTAAGTAGATCTGATCTAGCAAGCACAGTGCTTGCTCAAGAGCAAACCAGCAGGACCTAGTTTTACTCATTCATAAAGTCAGATTAGTTGAAAGCTATAACTTGTGTCACCAGAAGTAATTTGCCATAAAACATACTGAACTAGCTCATAGTAAAGCGTTGTCGTGGGGGTACATGGTACATCTTAGCAAAAGGTACTTGGATATAAAGTCCATCCTGTTGGTCATGTCTTGACAAGTCAGGCACATTTAAGTGCACTACTGCACTCAGCATACAAATACCCATTTTAATTTATTTTTCCAACAACGCCTTTGCAGTCATAACATACAACGCCTAACTTTTTGGATAGGTATTATTTACCAACATCATAATTGGGATAGTTTTATCCATTATGTGGTCATTTGAAAAAAAAGTTCCACTGAACGACCAACATCCAATAACAGAGCTGAAAGTGTCACGTATCTTGCGCATGTCGTCAAAGCAGGTTCGAATAAGCATTGGCATAGCCAATAGGTCTCGCTTTTGGGACCTTATAAGTATTTCGTTAAGCAGCCAACATCAACTGTTGTGTGGCTAAGCACTTATAAGGTCCCAAAGGCGACACCTATTGGCTATGCCAATTTTTTTTTTTTATGAAGTGGCCTCTGCACTAACACTCGTGACTGGTGCTTTTTTATATGCAGTCTTGTCCATTCCACTCTGGCTCCCAAACTGAACTTGCAAACTGCTGAGTCCGCAGAAAAAAATAATGTAGGTAAAGAAAAAAGGAGAGCTGAGTGGAACAGGTTTGCAAAGGAAGTAAGAGCACAACTACCCCAAACAAGCATTTGCAATGCAATAAGTCTCGCATTAGGAAAGTTTGAGCTATTGGTATTGTAAATTACAAATTTTTTATTTATGTTTTGTTTTTGAAAATATCGAGCTTTGTCATTTCCAATGTTAATAGTTATAACTTTCGCAAATGTGACACCTATTGCATTTTTAATGCAATATGTGTTGCATTTACGTGACTTACATGTATTGATATTACAAATAATGGCTTTTAATTTTTTTAAATAATTTATACTTAAATAAAAGTCATTGTCATTTATACAATAGCTTAAACTTTTGTAAATAACTTTTGTGAAAATTATGTTCAGTGTATTTTATTGTGTCGAAAATCCAAGAACAGAAGTGAAATATTAACATCTATTTGTTAAATTTGTAATAAATCTTGAAATATTGAGAGAACATATTTGAACCAGTTGTTTAATTGATGCACAGATTGATGCTGTGGTGGCGCTGAGTGATGTTGTAATGGCGAACAAGTGATGCTGTGGCGTTCAGTGATGCTGTGGTAGCGCGTTGTGGTACCGTGAGGGGGGTGAGGGGTGTGAGGGTGAGTTTGATGGGGTGAGGATGGGTGAGGGGGTATGAGGGTGTGTGTGGGGGTGAGTTTGATGGGGTGAGGATGGGTGAGGGGGTATGAGGGTGTGTGTGGGGGTGAGGGTGACGGGGTGTGAGGGTGACGGGGTGTGAGGGCGACGGGGTGTGAGGGCGACGGGGTGTGAGGGCGACGGGGTGTGTGGGGGTGGGTGAGAGGGGATGTGAGGGGGAGGGTGTGAGGGGGAGGGTGTGTGAGGGTGAGAGGGGGTGTGAGGGGGAGGGTGTGTGAGGGTGAGAGGGGGTGTGAGGTGAGGTGTGAGGGGGAGGGTGTGAGGGGGAGGGTGTGAGGGGGAGGGTGTGAGGGGGAGGGTGTGAGGGGGAGGGTGTGAGGGGGAGGGTGTGAGGGGGAGGGTGTGAGGGGGAGGGTGTGAGGGGGAGGGTGTGAGGGGGAGGGTGTGAGGGGGAGGGTGTGAGGGGGAGGGTGTGAGGGGGAGGGTGTGAGGGGGAGGGTGTGAGGGGGAGGGTGTGAGGGGGAGGGTGTGAGGGGGAGGGTGTGAGGGGGAGGGTGTGAGGGGGAGGGTGTGAGGGGGAGGGTGTGAGGGGGAGGGTGTGAGGGGGGGGGTGTGAGGTGACGGGGGGTGTGAGGGTGACGGGGGGTGTGAGGGTGACGGGGGGTGTGAGGGTGACGGGGGGTGTGAGGGTGACGGGGGGTGTGAGGGTGACGGGGGGTGTGAGGGTGACGGGGGGTGTGAGGGTGACGGGGGGTGTGAGGGTGACGGGGGGTGTGAGGGTGACGGGGGGTGTGAGGGTGACGGGGGGTGTGAGGGTGACGGGGGGTGTGAGGGTGACGGGGGGTGTGAGGGTGACGGGGGGTGTGAGGGTGACGGGGGGTGTGAGGGTGACGGGGGGTGTGAGGGTGACGGGGGTGTGAGGGTGACGGGGGTGTGAGGGTGACGGGGGTGTGAGGGTGACGGGGGTGTGAGGGTGACGGGGGTGTGAGGGTGACGGGGGTGTGAGGGTGACGGGGGTGTGAGGGTGACGGGGGTGTGAGGGTGACGGGGTGTGAGGGTGACGGGGGTGTGAGGGTGACGGGGGTGTGAGGGTGACGGGGGTGTGAGGGTGACGGGGGTGTGAGGGTGACGGGGGTGTGAGGGTGACGGGGGTGTGAGGGTGACGGGGGTGTGAGGGTGACGGGGGTGTGAGGGTGACGGGGGTGTGAGGGTGACGGGGGTGTGAGGGTGACGGGGGTGTGAGGGTGACGGGGGTGTGAGGGTGACGGGGGTGTGAGGGTGACGGGGGTGTGAGGGTGACGGGGGTGTGAGGGTGACGGGGGTGTGAGGGTGACGGGGGTGTGAGGGTGACGGGGGTGTGAGGGTGACGGGGGTGTGAGGGTGACGGGGGTGTGAGGGTGACGGGGGTGTGAGGGTGACGGGGGTGTGAGGGTGACGGGGGTGTGAGGGTGACGGGGGTGTGAGGGTGACGGGGGTGTGAGGGTGACGGGGGTGTGAGGGTGACGGGGGTGTGAGGGTGACGGGGGTGTGAGGGTGACGGGGGTGTGAGGGTGACGGGGGTGTGAGGGTGACGGGGGTGTGAGGGTGACGGGGGTGTGAGGGTGACGGGGGTGTGAGGGTGACGGGGGTGTAGGGGTGACGGGGGTGTAGGGGTGAGGGGGTGTAGGGGTGAGGGGGTGTAGGGGTGAGGGGGTGGGGTGAGGGGGTGGGTAAGGGGGGATGAGGCGGAGGGGATGGGGTTGTGAGGGTGTGAGTTTGTGAGGGTGAAGGGGTGAAGGGGTGAGGGGGTGTGAGGGTGAGGGGGGGTGAGGGTGAGGGTGATGGGGTGAGGGTGATGGGGTGAGGGTGATGGGGGTGAGGGTGATGGGGGTGTGAGGGTGATGGGGGTGTGAGGGTGACGGGGGTGTGAGGGTGACGGGGGTGTGAGGGTGACGGGGGTGTGAGGGCGACGGGGGTGTGAGGGCGACAGGGGTGTGAGGGCGACAGGGGTGTGAGGGTGACAAGGTGTGCGGATGAAGGGGGTGTGAGGGTGACGGGGGTGTGAGGGTGACGGGGGTGTGAGGGTGACTGGGGTGAGTGTGTGAAGGGGTGAGTGTGTGAAGGGGTGAGTGTGTGAAGGGGTGAGTGTGTGAAGGGGTGAGTGTGTGAAGGGGTGAGTGTGTGAAGGGGTGAGTGTGTGAAGGGGTGAGTGTGTGAAGGGGTGAGTGTGTGAAGGGGTGAGTGTGTGAAGGGGTGAGTGTGTGAAGGGGTGAGTGTGTGAAGGGGTGAGTGTGTGAAGGGGTGAGTGTGTGAGGTGGGGGTGTGAGGTGGGGGTGTGAGGGTGAGGGGGGTGAGATTGAGGGGGTGTGAGGGGATGTGAGGGGGTGTGAGGGTGAGTAAGTGGGGGTGAGCGTTGTGAGGGCACGAGGGTGAGTGAGGGTGGGGGAGAGTGAGGGTGGGGGAGAGTGAGGGTGGGGGAGAGTGAGGGTGAGGGGGTGTGAGGGCAGAGGGGGTGTGAGGGTGTGTGTAGGAGGGGGGGCTAGGGTGTGTGTGGGAGGGGGGCTAGGGTGTGTGTGGGAGGGGGGCTAGGGTGTGTGTGGGAGGGTGTGTGTGGGTGGGGGGGTCTGAGGGTGTGTGTGGGTGGGGGGGTCTGAGGGTGTGTGAGGGTGGGGGTGAGTGAGGGGGTGTGAGGGTGAGTGAGGGGGTGTGAGGGTGAGTGAGGGTGAGTGAGGGTGAGTGAGGGGGTGTGAGGGTGAGTGAGGGTGAGTGAGGGTGAGTGAGGGTGAGTGAGGGGGTGTGAGGGGGTGTGAGGGTGAGTGAGGGGGTGTGAGGGTGAGTGAGGGGGTGTGAGGGTGAGTGAGGGTGAGTGAGGGTGAGTGAGGGGGTGTGAGGGTGAGTGAGGGTGAGTGAGAGGGTGTGAGGGGGTGTGAGGGTGAGTGAGGGGGTGTGAGGGTGAGTGAGGGGGTGTAAGGGTGATTGAGGGTGAGTGAGTGTGTGGGGGCGTGAGTGTGTGGGGGCGTGAGTGTGTGGGGGTGTGTGAGGGTGAGGGGATGTGTGAGGGTGAGGGATGTGTGAGGGGATGTGTGAGGGGATGTGTGAGTGTGAGGGGATGTGTGAGGGTGAGGGGATGTGTGAGGGTGAGGGGATGTGTGAGGGTGAGGGGATGTGTGAGGGTGAGGGGATGTGTGAGGGTGAGGGGATGTGTGAGGGTGAGGGGATGTGTGAGGGTGAGGGGATGTGTGAGGGTGAGGGGATGTGTGAGGGTGAGGGGATGTGTGAGGGTGAGGGGATGTGTGAGGGTGAGGGGATGTGTGAGGGTGAGGGGATGTGTGAGGGTGAGGGGATGTGTGAGGGTGAGGGGATGTGTGAGGGTGAGGGGATGTGTGAGGGTGAGGGGATGTGTGAGGGTGAGGGGATGTGAGGGTGAGGGGATGTGAGGGTGAGGGGATGTGTGAGGGTGAGGGGATGTGAGGGTGAGGGGATGTGAGGGTGAGGGGATGTGAGGGTGAGGGGATGTGAGGGTGAGGGGATGTGAGGGTGAGGGGATGTGAGGGTGAGGGGATGTGAGGGTGAGGGGATGTGAGGGTGAGGGGATGTGAGGGTGAGGGGATGTGAGGGTGAGGGGATGTGAGGGTGAGGGGATGTGAGGGTGAGGGGATGTGAGGGTGAGGGGATGTGAGGGTGAGGGGATGTGAGGGTGAGGGGATGTGAGGGTGAGGGGATGTGAGGGTGAGGGGATGTGAGGGTGAGGGGATGTGAGGGTGAGGGGATGTGAGGGTGAGGGGATGTGAGGGTGAGGGGATGTGAGGGTGAGGGGATGTGAGGGTGAGGGTGAGGGGGTGTGGGGGAGTGAGAGGGTGGGGGAGTGTGAGGGTGGGGGAGTGTGAGGGTGGGGGAGTGTGAGGGTGGGGGAGTGTGAGGGTGTGGGTGTGTGTGTGTGTGCGTGGTTGTGTGAGCGTGGTTGTGTGAGCGTGGTTGTGTGAGCGTGGGTGTGAGCGTGGGTGCTCACCTGCCCCACCCAGCTCGCGCCGCGACGTCCTGGCTGAGGAGACTCATCTCAAGAATTGAGATGAGTATGCGAGCGAGGGGGCACAGCAAATGTTAAATGTAAGCATCGGAAAGCCTGCTGCCAGGTGGACAGCAATGCAACAACGTCAGGTGCCCGAGGAAGAGAGAAAATCGTGGTGGCTCCTCAGAAAAGAGGGGAACGAGATGCAAGACCAAAATGGTGGTCCATCAAAGCCGAAACCCAAGAGAAACACAGCTGTGAACCAAGAGCTGCGCCAGACAAAAGCGCACGCTGAAAACTGCGTTTGATTACTGGAAGGTACGCTACAGGTCCGCTCCCGCAGGAGGGCTTGAAAAGCTTTGAAAGCTCAAGTGGGCGGTGTGATCTAAACTCTGCTACGGCTACCGAGAGCAAGGCAGCCTGATCTCTCTCACCAAAAGGGAGGGTCACCTGGCGGTCTATATCTCGGAAATAACCCGGAGCGAATATGTCACACAAAATGGTGACTTAGATCGACTGAGCCCAGCACCAGCTCCGATATACAGTTAGAAAGCGCTGTTAGAAGATGATGTAAGCTTCTGGGGGCTGTTGGGAAGCGGAGGGCGCATAGGGCAACAAAACAGTCCTGCATGATCAGGGGGTCAGAGATATCTTAGGACCGCCGGTTCGGGCAGCCGAGGAAGCAGGTCACGGGCATCACTTGAGAACAAGGCCTGGTTCCTGGTTCTATCGCCGACGGGAAGCTGGACTGTTCGACGGGCTGAACTGGAATCACTGTCTCCCAAAGGTGCCTAGAAGAGTTCCATACAGCGCTTCACGTAAGGAGCGGTGCCCCCCACCTCACTGTCTGCAGCCGCTGTGTGGCTGGGGTCCCGCATGAAGTTTCTGGAGGTACGCGCTACTTAAACACTATTCCCGGAGTGTGGGCGCTATGTTGCTGTGGTGACCCCTGCACTTTTATCGGGAAGGAATCTACTTGAGCGCTATACTGCAGGAAGGCGCTGTACACAAGCTCCAGCCACAGTGCCGCTTTGTTGCCGTGGGAAGGAGCTATGTGTGGCTGGGGTCCCGCATGAAGTTTCTGGAGGTACGCGCTACTGAAACAGTTTTCCCGGAGTGTGGGCGCTATATTGCTGTGGTGACCCCTGCACTTTTATCGGGAAGGAATGTACATGGGCGCTATACTGCAGGAAGGCGCTGTACACTAGCTCCAGCCACAGTGCCGCTTTGTTGCCGTGGGAAGGAGCTATGTGCGCGTTACATTCGACGTGTGGGCGCTATACTGCAGTGCCGGGCTCCAATTACTCGTCGATCTCCGCAAAACGACCGAATTCTGCCGTGATACAAGCGGAAGCAAAGCGGACGAAGACAGGAAAGGGGACAAAAAGGGTAACACAAGGAAAACGAACCCGCAAATGCAAAGGGGGGGGAAACAGGCAGTGAAAGTGAAACCACAAACAAAGGGCGTACGGTGTCTAACAGCGACGCTGGGCAGAGCTGAACAATTTACGTACTTACACGTCTTTATAGAGCGCGGACTTTCCCCGAAGGCGTCAGAGCACTTCACAATAGGAACAGAAATGTAAAGCGAGCAATTAACAACAAGTCATTTTCCCGCAATCACAAGTTACCGGTCTAGGTTGCTGCACGCTTTCATGAAGCAGAGTTGCTGGCAGGAAGTCAGGCATCCTTGCCCGTGACATGGGCGGGGCCTGTGACGTGCCGGAAAAGGCTGGTGTTGCTCGTTGCGCCGGAGAAAAGGAGCTCAGCGAGGGGACGGGACAAAAGAGCACGGTGAGTTAAGGGGGGGATTTGTGTGTCTGTGCGCGTGAGCCCCGTGAGTGGTGGAAGAGGGGGGGGTGCCTGTGTGTGCGTGGGAGGGGGGGGGGGGGAGAATGTGTGTGCGCAAGCTGAATTTGCCTGTATGTGTACGCGCGCGATGGCCAGAAGCTGACTTGCGGTGAATGTTGAGAACAGGGGATGTGCACTGCGCCGGCTGGGCGTGCGCGCCCACGAGGTGAAATCGCCGATGGGAAGCTCGTGCACATCCCCTGTCTTCACATTCATCGGAACACGCCAACAAAAGATGTCTCGCAGACAGCAGGCTTACGCCTGCTTTTTACGTCTGCGAGACCTAAAAAGGATTTTTACCGGATACAGCTACACTATTGAAAATATTTGCATGTAACAATTAAAAACGCCCTCTTTTACTAAGCATATGATTTCTCAGTGTGTTGCAGAGATCTTTCGGTCGCGAACTCCGCTGTCTCTTCAAGCACATAAACAAAACTTAAGTGCAATACTCAGCACATTACCCAGCTTCAGGCTATGGCAGTCTACCAAGGTTACTGAAGGAATGGGGATCTAATTGGGGCATGTCTTAAGAAAAAGGGTGATGCAACTGATGCCAAACAGGAAAACATGTAGCTTGACAATCGGGCAGGAGCTAGTAGATTGGGCGGAACGTGGTTATAAATGTTGTGTGCACCTGCAGTAGAGTGCCTAGGTTGCAGAATGAACCCAGTCAGCTGCCGGGATCCTCCCTCTCAGGGAAGTTTGTACATCCCACTGTAACCTTGGGACGATAAATAGTGAGGCCGACTGGGGCTGTGTGGAATTCTTGCTCAAAGGGTGTGAGCCACAGTCATTGCGCTCAGGAATCTGCCACTGCTCAAAAGGCGTGCACGATGGACCAGACAAAAGTGTTATAGCCGCAACTCTACAAGATCTGATTCAGATTCTGCACAAGATATTTTCCAGCGACAAAATCAACGTTGAAGAGGTGCAGACAATAATGGAATATTAGGAGAGCAACCCACTGGACAGGAGGCAGTTTGCAAAGTTTGACCAATACAGGTAACTGGGTCGTATTCTCTTGCAGAACACGTCGTAGCACAGCGCGTTATTCGCACATCCTTATTAGGAAGCAACTGTATGCGTTGTATTTAATGGCACGGGAAGCACAGTCTGCGATGGATTAGTAAATCAGGAAATATCTACGTGTGCGTCATAACTATAGCTCTGCTTGTGGCTCCTTTAATTTAAATAGGGGAGTGGTTTAGCTAGATTCACTTTTGGACTAGAAATTAAGGGTGTTCAAGTGTAAACTCGTACACTGTTTTAAAACTTGTTAACTGAGGTGCTGCCTGTATCTACGGCATCTGTTTGCTCACTACTTTTATGGGTTACTGAAAGATTGAGAAAAATTGTGGGTGGTGGCGGGAACAAAAGTGCCTGGTGGGGGAGGGAAGCTTCGGTAGTAACTGAGCTTGCCTATTAATACAAAGAAGGGTACAAACCCCACTGTTACAAAAGGGGAGTCCTACTTTGCATGTTCTTATTCACGTGATCTATAACATGCTTTTCAGAGCCTCAAGAAAAACGTCGACTTGTATGCACAAGCATCTAATGAAATGCGAACTACCTAGAACAAGCATTTGCAATGCAATAGGTCTCGCAGCATTTAAGTTTGAGTTACTGGCATTGTAAATGACAATGCTTTGCATAATTTTTGTTTTTTGGTGTCCGTGTGTGCATGGCAGTGGTGGTGTCTGTGTGTGCATGGCAGTGGTGGTGTCTGTGTGTGCATGGCAGTGGTGGTGTCCGTGTGTGTGTATGGCAATGGTGGTGTCCGTGCGTGCATGGCAATGGTGGTGTCCGTGCGTGCATGGCAATGGTGGTGTCCGTGCGTGCATGGCAATGGTGGTGTCCGTGCGTGCATGGCAATGGTGGTGTCCGTGCGTGCATGGCAATGGTGGTGTCCGTGCGTGCATGGCAATGGTGGTGTCCGTGCGTGCATGGCAATGGTGGTGTCCGTGCGTGCATGGCAATGGTGGTGTCCGTGCGTGCATGGCAATGGTGGTGTCCGTGCGTGCATGGCAATGGTGGTGTCCGTGCGTGCATGGCAGTGGTGGTGTCCGTGCGTGCATGGCAGTGGTGGTGTCCGTGCGTGCATGGCAGTGGTGGTGTCCGTGCGTGCATGGCAGTGGTGGTGTCCGTGCGTGCATGGCAGTGGTGGTGTCCGTGCGTGCATGGCAGTGGTGGTGTCCGTGCGTGCATGGCAGTGGTGGTGTCCGTGCGTGCATGGCAGTGGTGGTGTCCGTGCGTGCATGGCAGTGGTGGTGTCCGTGCGTGCATGGCAGTGGTGGTGTCCGTGTGTGCATGGCAGTGGTGGTGTCCGTGTGTGCATGGCAGTGGTGGTGTCCGTGTGTGCATGGCAGTGGTGGTGTCCGTGTGTGCATGGCAGTGGTGGTGTCCGTGTGTGCATGGCAGTGGTGGTGTCCGTGTGTGCATGGCAGTGGTGGTGTCCGTGTGTGCATGGCAGTGGTGGTGTCCGTGTGTGCATGGCAGTGGTGGTGTCCGTGTGTGCATGGCAGTGGTGGTGTCCGTGTGTGCATGGCAGTGGTGGTGTCAGTGTGTGTATGGCAGTGGTGGTGTCCGTGTGTGTATGGCAGTGGTGGTGTCCGTGTGTGTATGGCAGTGGTGGTGTCCGTGTGTGTATGGCAGTGGTGGTTTCCCTGTGTGCATGGCAGTGGTGGTGTCCTTGTGTGCATGGCATGGGTGTGTCTGTGTGTGTATGGCAGTGGTGGTTTCCCTGTGTGTATGGCAGTGGTGGTGTCCCTGTGTGCATGGCAGTGATGGTGTCCGTGTGTGCATGGCAGTGATGGTGTCCGTGTGTGCATGGCAGTGATGGTGTCCGTGTGTGTATGGCAGTGGTGCTACGTATATAAGTGTGCTTGGCCTGTGGCCATAGATTAGACTAAGGGTGTGATCAGAGTGTGTGAGTGTTTTGTTTGAGGGGGCAAGTGTGCGTTTCTGTGAGTAGAAAGTGAAGTACGCAGTGTTGTGAATAGGCATGAACATTCGTTCATTTGAAAATACATTTTAAGCCTTGCAGGCATGATTCATCAGCCATGAGCTAAATAAGGCAATCAGTAATGAAGTGCCTTTTCAGCCATTTTATCAAATTGGCAAAATCGGATATTTGAGATCAATAACTTGAATTGAACTCTGATGGCCTATTTTTGATGGATTTGGTGGTTTCTCTGTGAAAGTGAGCACCACTACCATGAAACTGTGTGTGGTGTGTGTGGTGTGTGTGGTGTGTGTGGTGTGTGTGTGGTGTGTGTGGTGTGTGTGTGGTGTGTGCGCGTGCACACGCATGTGTGTGTGCCCGTGTGTGTGTGTGTGTGTGGGGGGGGGGGTCTGTGTGTACATGTGCGTATGTGTGCGTGAGAATGGGTGCACACAAAAGTACTGGTAAAAAGATCACTTTATTGTTAATGGGCTATGAAGGGGGGCAGCGTGGTGCCGTGGGGTATTGTGGCTTGATGAATAAGCTTGTGCCGCACAGACGTTTGCGAAGGACACACTCATGTGCACTCCTACAAGGTGCTCAAAGAAAAATAAATAGTTTGCTGATGTGAGCCATGGAAGGATACAAGTCATCAACTGAATATGAAGATAAAAAAGCCATGCTGCAGGGGCGGGACAAACCCAATAGCGATGAAAGCCAACAAAACAAAAAAACAAGCCATTGTAATAGACATTGGTGAGACCTATTTGCATTGCCAAAGCTTGTTTAATATATGTCCTACTGCAAAACAATTAAAAACTGAAAAAAGTATGGTAGATATATGTAACCACTACGTTTCCTGCTGATGCAAAAGCGAGGGCTACTGCATGTTTCTGCCCTAGGATTCTACTTACTAAATAGTGCATTCTGGGACTTGTAATCTCAATGTGGTTCAATAGACAATAGCACCTGAAAAAACTATTAATTGCAAAAGGAAAGGGCGAAGACTATAAATGCTGAGGCACTGAGTCACAGAAAACAAAGCAGCAGCGACTCTTCAGATGTGGGTACGGGGCACAATGAGGTACGGGTTGTTCTGTAGATCTAAAACAATATGGACTCCCAATCAGAACAGTAAAGTGAGACTGTTTCCTTTAGAAATGTGCAGAGTATGATTTTCATTCAAAGTGAAAATATTTACACCAGAAAGTGCAGCCGCAATCAAACATGTCGGAAGGTTTAAAGCTATGTCGGCACACGGAAACGACAGGACACGTAAATAAGAAAAACAGAAGACGGAAAGAATCCATGGACGGAATACACGGAGGACAGAGAAATCAGCAGCAGCATCCTAAATGCCCCCGGAAGTCCGCCGCGGCCGCCCCGGAAGTCAGGCACGGTCGCCTGTGACGGGGGCGGGGCCACGTCCAGACCGGAAGAGGAGGCAGGCGGAGTCGATGCGTCTCGCGGCCCGGGGTTCCTGTGAGCGGTGTGGAGACCCGGGGCCGCGCTAGCAGGAGGTTGGGCGCCGCGTGCTGAGAAAAGAGTCCCCGACATTGCCCAGGTAAGTTTCAAAAGGCTGGGGGGGCTTGGTGCACGTGTGTGTGTGTGTGTGTGTATGCGACGGTGACGGCGGGGGAGGGGGAGGAGGGGGCCTCAGTGCACTTGTGTGTGCGCGTGTGTGTGTGTATGCGTCAGGGGGGGTGTCTCTGTATGTATGTATGTGCGACGTGCATGGGCGCTTGTGTGTGTGTGTGTATGCGCATGTGTGTGGTGCTTGCGCTTCCCAGGAGACAGCGCCTGGCCACAGCGCGCGTTCCCGTTTCAAATCCACTCCAAGGATGTGCGCGGCCGAAACTGTCTCCTGGGAAGCACACTCGCTAACAAAAGATCTCTAGCGGAGACACAGCGCTGACGCGCTGTGTTCGCTACGAGACCTAAAAACTGCATGTTTCAAAGTTACAGCTCAACTAATTGCAAGCTATCTTGTTCTGCTGATCATTGTTCAGTCCAACACTCAATGTACAGCCAGTGAAATACACAAACAAAAGCACTGAGAAAAAGAAATGAAGCTACATTCCAAAATATACGCCTGACCCTGTAGTCTCGGGATAGACTCCCTCAGTATTTGTAGGCTGCCCAACCACAGCCCCAAAACAGAATCATGCCGCGGTTTTTCCGGCCTCGCTGTAGAGGGCATATTCTTTTCAAAAAGGTAATTCATTCTTAAAACAATTGAATGACAAATTTGTGTTTTTTTCAGTGGACAGAGGCAGCTCCGGGGGAATGCAGGATGTGCGTGATCATATCTGTTTAAAAACAAAAATCGAAACATTTTAAGAAAACAGAGCGCTTCCCTGGCAAACATTTCTAGCAATGCGCGGCGCTATGGAAGTTTAATGACATTCGCTGCAAGCAGCAGTGGGAAAGAAAAAGGCGCTGCACCGTGAGCGTGAATACTTACTAAACGGGTATCACTGAGGTGTGTGGTGTGTTTTAAAGAAATATATGCATGTGTGGATTCGGAAGTCTGCAGCTGTATAGCCCACCTTCACCAAGGAACTGGCCTCTCAAGAGGGGCCTCCATTTAAAGCCCTCGAGGGACGCGAACAGCGCACACACACGGCATTAATAAGAAGTACCCGATGGCGACACGTACAGCTAGCAGATCTTGCCTCCGCTAAGTGTCGATTTCTTTCAAGAACGTTTACATGCATCTATAAATATATAGATGTGTGTACGCAAAAATAACAAAAAATAGCACACCAGTGGTGCGCGAGCAGCGGCAAAGTGAAAGCGCGAATAAACAAGACGCGGCGGGGGAGGAGCGTTCAAAGAGCATGCGAGGGGAAAGACAGAAGGCGCCTGATCGGGTGCTGAAAGCTGGCGGCTGCGCGCGTAACTGCAAGCGCTAGGCCAGCAAAAGCGTGCAGTAGCACTTAAAAGCCCACTACTAAATGTCTGGCAGAGCAGCGCATGCGCTGGCTCAGGCGAGACCTAAAAACACCCTATTTAGTGACTGCATCAGAAACCACACAGGAGAGAACCGGGGCATATACTAATGGTTTTACACAAGCAGTGGTTTCGATCTTTTCTACCGGATCGATCCTTTAAAGTGGCTATACCACCAGGCCAATCCGCCACCTATTCCCTGGAGCTGGGAGTCCCACAGGGATCCTCGTTGAGCCCTACAATGTTCAACCTCTATGTGAAACCGTTGGCTGATGTCGTCAAACAGTGGGGTCTAACGATGGCCTCATATGCGGACGACACACAGCTAGCGGTGACACTTAGTGGAGACCCTAAGGTGGAGGCCCCCAGATTCCGAGCGGGTCTTGTGGCAGTAGCAAGCTGGCTTCGCACCAACTGCCTTCAGTTGAATGCCACCAAAACTGAGGTGTTGGTACTAGGGAAGCACGCTGAGCTATGGGGAAACCAGTGGTGGCCACCAGAGTTGGGTGTCACTCCTATTCCAGCATCTGGAGTGAGAAATTTAGGTATTTGGTTGGACTCTGCGCTCACCTCCATGGATCATACTAAGAAGGTGGCTGCCACGTGCTATGGCATTTTGCGGGGAATAAGGCCGGTTTTAAAGTATTTTGATCCCCCTACCAGACAGCTTGTGGTCCAGGCCTCAATTCTATCTCGGCTGGACTACGGCAGCTCGCTGATGTTAGGGGTGAATCAAGCGGAGGCTTCAAAGGGTGCAAAATGCCGCGGCACGGGCCATTGTGGGCCTTCCCAGACATTGCTCAGTGTCTGGTACTATCATGGCCTTACATTGGCTACCGGTCAGACAGCGAATTAAGTTCAAAGCGCTGTGTCTGGCCTTTAAAATTTTGAAATCTTCTTCGCCGCCGGCACTTGCCAACCTACTCACTCCCTATATTCCTTTGAGATCCCTGAGATCGGAGGCGCTCCACCTGGCTGTCTGTCCACGTTTTAAACTGAGCAGAATGGGTGGCCGCTCCTTTAGGGTGCTTGCGGCAGGTTTATGGAACTCGCTCCCGGTGCACATTCGAGCCCTTGATGACTTGCTCGCCTTCAGGCAGGCGAGTAAAACTTTCTTGTTTCCCGTGTCTGAATAGTTGCCTTTTTCTTTTGTTGTGTGTTATGTTATAGTGTCTGTCAAAGCGCCAGGACGCCCCTTTGCTGGGGCAGCTGTGCGATAACACAACACAACACAACTTCAAATTAAAAGAGATGGGAATGCCACCAAATGACTAGATTGAGCACTCCCACCCTCGATAGTACAATACAATCAAGAAGAGAAGCAAGTATGGCATGAAGGTGGATCGGGTGAACCATGCTCAGCATTGGGACTTAGTAAATTGACTGATACCTATGAGTTCCTAACAAAGGATGCACCTCCTCAGGCAACTGAGTGGGTGGGGGGAGTGGTTGTTGATAGGGGAAATGGATTTGCAGAAAAACAGCTAGGATGGTGTAGTTACTACATTTCGCTTTATTCCCCTTGCATTTTTCCCTCTCAAGGTTTGTCCATCTCTCAATTCCTAAATGTAAACAAATGTTAGAGACTGGCTTGACCAAGTTCACACTTGTGACCCACCACGACCAGCGGCATTGGGAGAAAATTGTTTTGGGCTACAATGGTCCTCGAATTTAATGGCAGCGGCATACAATGCAGAAACTCAGAGCCGCTGGCTCAATCTCCCCCACTTGGGGGTGGGGTTACACATTTCTGTGATGCATCAAGCCTCTCTGCATAGAAACAAAAAGTTGAACTATCCAGTTCTTGCTGGAAGTAAGGCTTTAATGATTAAATTACAACTGGCACTAGATATTGCACCACCTCCATTGCAAGATATACATCCCATTAGGCTTAAGATTCCACATTTTCTATTGAGGATCATCAATTGGAACAAAAAGTTATGTTGAAGCAAACAAACCTTTTCAGGTAGGTTTTAGGGCATAAGAACAAGTGATGTTAGGCTATTCAATTAAGGATATCAGCAAACCTACACCACTAACTCGCATCACCTGCTATGCGCAAACACACTCTTTTCTCACTTCTTTCACCATCATTTCCCCCTGGGACCGTCTGTGGCCTGTTCCTGGTCAGTAAAGGGTATTTATTCCCTTAGCTCCATCCTCCACACTTTCTTCGAATGGCTCTAAGTGAGCCAAGCAAACTAGATAACAAAAGGCACATCAGTTTCCACCCAGAGCTGCAATCAGCGTCAGACGTGACAATCTGGGCTTAGAACAGATGATGGCAGGAGATAGCTTTTCAGTGAGCCATCTGGTCCAATACTAGCTGCACATTCCAGTTACTAACCAATATTAAATAAATCCTGGAAGCCAGGATGTCTACAATTTATGAGCAGCAAGTGTAAAGCAGCGGAAGCAAGGACTTTTGAGAAAAAGAACTTGACACTTATGCTCAAGATATCCGACAAGCTAACCTGCCTAGGAAGGTGTGCAGAAACTCCCATGCTATGAACATCAGGTCAGCTAAAAAATGTCTAAAACCGTAATCTTCTGAGCTAGATCCAAGGACACCACTTCATGCCAGTGTCCTAAATTCACGTCAATCAACAAGCACATGGGATAATCTAAATCTTGGCCTTAGAAAGTCAATTAATTCACGGTTAAGACCAACTACAGAACATATTTAGTATGGCAAAAAAATGAATACCCTCTTAGAAGACAGGTCTATACTATAAATATGCGATCTCTGCCCTGTGATATCCCCAAAGCAACTATATGTCAATAAACCTAATAAACCCCGCTAATGTACGGTCCTCTTATTACCCCGCTAATGTACGGTCCTCTTATTGACCAATCTCCTTAATTACCATGGAGACAAAGATGTGTACTTAAATTCTGGTAATGAGGCTCGTCAAAATAAAATTGTCAACAACAGCATTTTGATTTATGCCCAATAGGAGCACAAGACACTGTTTGCAGTGACGCTATACAATATTGGCCCAAATAGACTATAGCCTTGAGCAGAGTGCCCTAATATGAATAGATACCGAGAAAACTTTTGACTGTGCACTGGCCTTTTCTGCTGCAGATTCTGCATAGAATGAACTCTGGTTCTCGTTTCCTTTGATCGCTAAAGGGGAGTCAATGGAACCTTTTTGACCGCATTCCGTATCTCTCTCTGCTGCTTTTTGAAGCTAAGTAGTCATGCTCAAGTGGAAGGGTTAAAGTGGGGTAGCAGTGGTGAGGATAGGATAGCACTTTAGGAGGATGGCATGCTGTTGTACAGTCATTAGATCTATGGGCTCAAGGTAAATTGAGAGAAATCTACATATCTACCTCTCAGGGAGAATTTGGCCCTCCGTATTACCACTAGTAACCTACGTGTGGCTAGTAGCAACTTTTAGTGCTTGGGAATGGAAATAACAGTGCCATAGTCAAGGACTGGATCTAAATGGACAACTGAGGGAGGCTTGGGAACTCTACTTTGAAAAAACTTGACGATAAGGAATGAAGCAAAGCCAAAATGGCTCCCAAGGGTTTTGGCCATCGCCTCCAGACTTACACTCATTCAATTAAAATGTTTCCATAGATACTATATAAATCAAACATGACTCTGGGAAAGAGGGAGGGCACCAGACCCTAATTGTTCACGGTGCAAGTTCACTCCTGGTACACATTTTAACATGACTTGGTCCTACCTACCCCCATGGCCAGATATTGGTGCAAAAAAAGTTAATTCTTGGGATGGGTGGCAGAATAGCCTTACACCCAAAAATAATGCTACTGGGCATTATGGAAGGTTGTGGTTGTCAGTGTCACACTTGCACAGTTTGCCCTTGTCCAACTGATCGCCAAAAGTTACCAGTCACGTCACTGGCTTGAGAAGACAACCTTTCCACAGATGAGGTGAACTAGGGTGAGATTATTTTTTTGCAAAAACAGATGAACTGGTGTATAAAGCAAGAGGAGGGATCACTCAGACGTTGCAACATCATCACCTGGGTCTCTCGTTTAATTCCTCGCTCCCCCCAGATCTCCACATTTGGTGAATTGTTAGATACCTTTTATTGTACTGATGTGATCTAAAGTGCATTTCATTCTACTTTAAACTAACGTTAAAAACCAATAATAAAAAAAAAATGTAAACATAACAGGGCTGATTAACTAAGAAGGCAGTTTCAAAGAAGGGTGCCAAGTTCAAAACATAAATGCTTCACATACCGGATGTGTTCTAATGTAGACTCTATACCTCTACAAGTCTGACTACATTTGGCAAACTGTGCCAATACCATAGCAATCAGTCAGCCGCTGGCGAAATGCACTACGCACAATAAACTAAACAATGTAACAAAACAGTCTCATTTACTGTATGGTCATGTTTGTTACACATTTGTATGAAATGTAGAACATATGTGCTGGGGTGTGGAATTTAATAAACTAACTACTTGTCCATGGGACAAGTTGCTTTATAAATCTACTAGTCCTGTAGTACGAGTTACTTACCTTTGGTAATGGTGTATCTGGTAGAGACTATTCTAGCCGCAGATTCCTCCAAGTAGAATTATCCCCAGGCGTGAGACTAAACCCGGAAACTTTTTTGATACAGCATCCCTGCGCGCCGGTGAGACAGCACCACATGACTCCTCCCCCTCCGCGTTTGTGACGTCAGCGAGGACACAAGTCTGAACCCGGACGCCTGCTCAGTTTTCTCTGGAGAACTTTCCGCACCACAACGTGGAGCCGTCACAAACAAAACTGTGAGAATATTGGAACAGTGTGCGAAAACCCAGCAATACAGAAGAGAAAGAAACAAATGATGATGAACAGCACCATCCAGAATAGAGCCAGGTATCGAGGCACCAAGATCTGGAATGAAAGAACAGGGCACCGCTACTGGAAAGCAAACCTGCAAACAAATACAACAGCCCCCCCCCCCCCCCCGAGCAGAAGCACATGAAAATGCACAGCAGACCAAGAAGGCTGCAGCCACCGCCCGAGACATAAGGGGACACCAAAGTCAGAGTGCAGAGCAAGGACCAGTCAACCTAAGGGAGGAGGAGGAGGAGAAGGAGGAGGAGAAGGAGTATGAAAGGAGGGTCTGCGAGAGGACCTCCACATCCCAGTCGAATTTAGACCTTGACAGGGGAAAGAAAAAAAAAAAATTCACACCCCAGGGAGACTAGTAGCTATAGTACCAGGGACCTCCATCGAAAGGCCAGGGACAGACAGTACAAAAAGAGGCCAACAGACGATGTACCCGGGACCGACAGCAGAACCACCAGGTACAGGCATCACAAAAAGAGACCATTAGCCAATGTATCAGGGACCTCCAAAGGAAGCCGCCCAGGGACAGGCATTAGGAAAAGAGAACAGCAGACTATGTACCAGGGACCCCCACCGGAAGCCCCAGGTACAGAGAACGGAAAAAGGAGGCCAAGGGAGAAGAGCAACCCAGAGACCCAAAGGAAAAAGAGCCAAACGAAGGCAAGAGCCTTCCACTGGGAACACACCCGGTGTGGAGGGCAGCCGGACCCATTCAACTGAAAGTCAACCGCCACATCGAACAGCTCCTCAGTCATAAGACAGGTGAAAAGAGAAACAGTCTCATAAACGCCCGAAATCCAGAAGCAGGGGCACCAGGCCTCACTCCAAGGCCCATGGCCAGACCAGAAGAACCGGCGGCGGCCGCTAGGTGCTTAACCAGGAACCGCCCAGGAAACTAGAAGGAAACAAGGAGGACGAACGAAGTCGCCATCACAGGAAATAACCCTTCTGGACACCAGACAGGAGGGCCAACAGCAAGCCAGAGGCAGAATGCAGCCAGCTAAAGGTCCAGGCCAAGAGCAAATCAGAGGCATATGCCATATGCAGGACATGCCCCCTGCATATGGCATTCCATATGCAGGGCGCATGTCCGGAGAAAAAGCGAGATTGTGTGGTTTTCTTTTTTGTCAGGGGTGGGATATGGTGAAGGTTGTTGGTGCTTCTCAACGTCGGGCGCATCCTGCTTTATTGAGTTTATCAGCGAGATACAGCAGGCCCCCCCCGTGGACTTTTAAAACTTCTTTAATTTGTTTGGGCCTTACAATCAAGTGCTTGCTGCTGCCGCGATATGAGAGAGGGAGAGTGAGAAAGAGAGAGTGTAAGCGAGTATGAGAGCGAGAGAGGCAGCCTTCAAAACAGACCTCAAAGTTCTCCTTCAAAGACACTTCAAAACTTAATTCACGCCCTCTTACCTGAAGGAACACCTTCCATTATAGAAAATTCTTCTTTCCACGACTATGTAAGTGCCTTCCCAGTGTGTTCTTGTGGTGCGAGTCATTTATTGCAGTATTATCCTTCTACCTGTGTTTGGTACTCGTTTATAACATGCACACGTCACTTTTCTCCTGTATCACACAGTTTGCTACCTCTTACATTTTGTTTGCTTTCAATTCTTGCACAAGTGCCACCATTGCCTACGTAATGTTTGTGTTGGAGTGTCCTCCATTTATTGACGCTATGTTCTATATGCGATTTGCCTTCAACTAGTAATTACCATTGGACCATTGTGTGCTGGCTCACTCTTAATGCCTGTTTAAAAAGAGTGCTTTTTATGCTGGACCCAAGTATGTTGATATTTAAACACCACCAGCGATCAATGCACGCTTCCACCACACGCACACAGCACCAGACGTCAGTGCACGCTTCCGCCAGGTACACACGCCACCAGCTGGCAGTGCACACTTCCACCAGGCACACACACCACCAGCCATCAGTGCACAATTTCTACAGGCACACACACCACCAGCCATCAGTGCACGCATCAATTGTTAACACATCCACAATTAACTATTGTAGCAATCGCAGTATGGCGCACTTTACTTTTAAACATGTCAGTGCACGCTTTTCCACCATGCACACACACCACCAGCCATCAGTGCACGCTTTCAACAGACACCATAAGTCATCAGTGCACGCTTTCACCGGGCACAAACACCACTAGCCGCCAGTGCACCCTTTCACCAGGTACACACCATGAGCCGTCAGTGCACACTTTCACCAGGCACAGACACCATAAGTTGTTTGTGCACGCTTTCACCGGGCACAAACACCACCATCCGTCAGTGCACGCTTTCACCGGGCACAAACACCACCAGCCAATACAGAGTTTGCAAAAAAATTCATGCAACACATTGTCATATACAATGCCAATAACTCAAACTTGAATGCTGCGAGACCTATTGCATTGCAAATGCTTATGTTAAAATGCTCGGTAAGTTCATTAGCATTAAGGGAGAGAGGGGTGAAAAGAAGTCGAGTTTGGAGTTTAGATTCAAGTTCACCGGGGGGGGGGGGGGGGGGTCGATTTAGATTTCTGGTTCATTTTGAGGCTTTAGTGTTCAGGGGTGTGGAATTTAATAAAATATCTACTTGTCCATGGGGCAGGTTGTTTCATAAATCTACTTGCCCTGTAACAAAATCCACTTGTCCCTTTTGTGCCATGTAATGCGGCGACAAATTACGGCAGCAATCTCATTATATAAGAGTTATGATATAACCTCTCTAATTATGCCAGGGCTCGAATCATAGTAGGATTGCATACTAGCAATTCCCTTATGCTGCCACGTTTCTGCAGGTCTGCACACTGGGCTGAAGGTATTGGTAAGAAATAGTTCAGAATAGAATGCCTTTTGAGTCTGTGCAAACCTACTGACATGCGTGTTGGGTTGCACCAACTCTTTTCTAATATTTTCCTGTACTGAAAAAGGTTGGATCGAGAACAGAATGAGGTGATGGTCAGACCAGTCGATGGGGATGATGTTGGAGAGGGAAGCCAGGTCGTTGTTGGTAATGGAGGAGTCAAGAGTGGCTCTTTTGGAGTGGGTCACAGAGTGGTTTGAGTTCATTGATTTCAGGCAGATTGGTGAGGAGATGGACTTAGGGATCAGTCACATTCCAGTTGAGATTGAAATCTCCAAGGAAGAGATTTTTTGAGTTAAAGAGAGATGATTGGGTAAGAAGTTCTGATAGTTCCTCGATGAAGGAAGTGAGTCACCAGCGGAGGTGGTAGATATTATAAAGGCGAATCGGGGGAGATCCTCGATACTGAAGTTCAGCTTCAAAGTATTCAAAGGTGTTACGGTCGGGGGTTTTGACAAGGGAAAGTTGAAGTTCATTTTTAAAGATAATCGCTAATCCAACCCCTATTCTCTCAGTCCTGTCTTTTCTGATGATGGAATAACCCAGGGGGAAAAGAAAGTCAAGCATGGAAGTGGAGTGGTCATTGAGCCAGGTTTCCTTGAGGAAGGCGATGTCAATGACTTCACTAAGGAGGATTTCCGATATTTCAATGGCGTGTCGGGCAGCTGAACAGCAGTTCACAAGCATGCAGGCGAGGGGTTTAGAGAAGTCTTTTAGGGGAGAGCGAGAATGGATGGTGGTAAGTTGGGATGGGCGTCTGGGGGAGACTCGTTGGTCCCCACGATAACAGGAATGTTGGAGCTAGGGTGAATGTAGGTGAGTGGTTTAGGGGAGTCTGGGGAGGGGGGGGGGGGGGGAAGCATGAATGGATGGTGGTACGTTGGGGTGGGAGTCCAGGAGTGATGGGAGAAGGGGGGGATTCTGCTGGTCCCCACAAAACGGGAACGTTGGAGTGAGGAGGGGGAGGAACATTAATAGAGGAATTATGAAGGTAGGAGCTGCAGAGGTTATTAAGGTCCGAAGAGGTGAGATGATTCGATGGGGCCTATGGGAACGGCAGCCAAGGGGTGTAGTGTTACACGGTTTAGGATTAGAGAAGCGTTGTGAGCCAGGGCTGACGGAGTTAGAGCAGTTAGGGAGGGCCTAGGAGTAGAAATCTTCTCAAAGCCTTGTGAATTCAGTCGTCAAGACTGAGATATTGCGTTCAATGTTGGACAGAGTCTGTATTAAGGGAGTGGGGGAAAGCGAGGTAGGGAAAGAGGTGGGGGGGGGAGGATGGACTCGTTGTTGGTCAGGGGAGACAGTCTGGTATGAGGAGAAGGAGACAATTCAGGAAGGGGGATAAGAGGAGTGCACAGGTTGTAGGATGTATGGGGGGGGCGATGGAGAGGACAGGACATTCCTAGAGGCATGAGGTGTAGTTAGAGAAGATGACAGGCCGCGAGGGGCGTTGGTACATGAGGGAGATGGAGACAATTCAGGAAGGGGATTAAGAGGAGTGCACGGGTTGTAGGATGCATGGGGGGGCCCAATGGAGAGGACGGGACATTCCTAGAGTCATGCAGTGTGGTTAGAGAAGATGAGCGGCCATGAAGGGGGGGGTGGGTATAGGCGACAGCGGGAGTAGGGGGAGGACTGCAGTACTGAGAGGGTGGGAAAGAAGTCAGGGTCAAGTGAGGAGAATTAAGGGGTTCCACGGAAGGGGGGTAGGAATGTGGTCTGGAGAAGCATTAGGGGTTGGAGAGATAAGGTCCTCGGAGGGTGCATGAGTTTGGGAGAGGCGTCTGGTTGCTTGCAGTTCAGGGGGGTGGGGGGGTCTCAGAGGGGTGTGTGTGATTGGATGTCGAGAGTTGGGGGACAGTATTAGCAGTAGAGACGTCTAGGGGAGGGAGGATTAAAGTTGAGGGTGATGGAGAGCCAAAGAGCGTTGAGGATTTGGCTGGGTGGGTGGTTAGGAGAGGGTTTGGATAGAAGGGAGGACAGAGTCTGGAAATGGTGCTCAAAGATGGAGAGATGGTGTTCGGAGGATTGTATGAGAATATTGACGGATTTAAATATGGAGATGTCAATTTCTCTGTGAAAAGTTGGGGAAGGGGTAGAGGACAGTTTAAATCCATAAGGAATATTGATAGATTTGGATACTGGGAGGTGTTGAAGGAAGATGCTCTTCCATTTGGAGGGGTGTTTGGTGTAGAAGATGTATTTGGTTTTTATAGGGGAGGAAAGGCAATGTTTCAGGATGGCGGATTAGTAATTTATGTTTACATTTTTATTACAAACAATGCCATTTTGGACCTGCCCTCTTGGCCAGCACCTATCTCAAGCATAGCGTGTGGTACAGACATTTGGAGGGCTCATATTCCGACAGGCTTTTGTAAGCGGTTTCCACTCAAGTGGTCTTGGTCTCTGGAAAGAGGATTGTGGCCATCCTTTCCTAGCATCTATACACAAGCATTTTTAGACTATTGGTGGGTCCAGAGTTCACCGGGGGGGCATTATTATTTGCCAGTCTCTAATAGATAACCAAGGCAGAGAGTGAAGCATTAGATTTCCAATTCGTTGAAGGGACCCCTACCTAGCCCTGACAGATATAGTCATCTGGTCAGTTGGTTTTCACCCCTCCACATTCGCAACAGTGTTCTGGAGTACATTGATCTGATTGATCTCTTAGATGCCCAATGATCCCCATCATATTCTGCAGCAGTGTAGCAAACCCTGGGGTTATGCAACCCTGACTTTCTGCTTGTAGGCTCTCGCTTAATTGTTTTCTTCTATGGAGAGGACTGAGAAGTGGTTGCTACATTCATTATATTGATGATGTAAAACAAATTCTGCATGTAAATACATAGTGACTAGATCAGGTGTCTCCAAGCGGTCTACCGAGAGTTACTGGTAGCTCGCCGATCCTTATTGAGTAGCTCATAGCCTTGTTTTGGGGGGGGAAGTAATTTACATTTTCAAATATAAACATTTAATGTGTCACATGTTGCTTTCTGTTGTAGAGGACATTTACATTTGCACACCGGCCTTCTCATTATTTATTTTAGCCCAGTAGCACCAAATCCCTGTCATGATGGGTACTGTGCCACCTGTTTTACGCTGCATGGAACATCGCTTAGGGACACCGCGCATCCGTGCAGCAACACCTTGCTCTAGCTTGCTGCTATTCTAGGTACCTGAGCATGTCTAGCACAGGCCTTCCCTCACAGCGGCCGAGCATCAGAGTCTTGGCCCGGGGCAGTGGCTGTGGGGCTGTGTATTATAGCTGCCCCAGGACACAGTAAAACACTTGCCAGAGTCCTGCCATCGGACTCCAGCGTGTACGATGGACCTTCCCTCGAGAAACCCAAGGTGCAATATTTGGACTGAGGTCTGTTTTTATGAACATTTGATTTTAAAATATGGATCTAAGTTAAGCTTTATTTATGAGTGGGATCCGGCAGGGCAGTCTGATTTTTGCATTTGGTCTAAGCTAACAGACCCAGCTAGAATGTATACAGGAGCTAAAGGGGTAAGCAGAATACATCTCCATGAAACAATGACTTAAACAACAAGCATTTGCAATGCAATAGGTCTCGCATTTACGCGAGTTTGAGATATTGGCATTGTAAATAACAATGCCTTTTATTTATATTTTGGTTTATAAAACATAAATTAGGCATTGTCATTTACAATGCCAATAGCTTAAACTTGTGTAAATGCAAGACCTATTGCATTGCAAATGCTTGTTTAAATTATTTTTTCAACAAAGCAACTGGAAATAAGTCAAATAGCAGTAGTCCTATGTGAAAACAAATTTGTGTCAGTACGGCATAAGCAAGAAATGATTCATTGGAAATCTGAAGTTATACATTCTGTTCATTAAAAAAAAATCTATAATCCTAACAGCTCAACAATAATATTATACCAACTTTAACGTGACTGGAAATAATATCGCAGAAACTAACCTGGTGGGCGTCTAGGCATGGTCAATAAGAAAAGGAAACTGAAGCACATGCATGCTAAGTGATCTGTACAGAATCACACTATAGAAAGTTGGGAGTCAGGATTAAAATTCAGATTTAAATAATAATCATATGTGACATGCTACAAAAAAAAAAAAAGTCTTGCTCCGGCTGTACGAGGTTACAATGCATGCTTTTTTTTAGGAATAAGAAGAGTGGAATATATATATATTTTTTTAATCTTTTTTTTAGGGGGTCCCTTCACTGTCCTTACCCACCCTAAAAATACCCTTACAGCTCAAAACCCTTACCCACCCCACAACTCTAAAGATACTTGAAATACCCTTACCCCAAACCCTTAAAAGAGAGTGCAAGAGTTTGTGTTTGAATGTAGGTGTACACACACACACACACACACACACACACACACACACCCCCTCCCTCCCCCCAAACAAGATCAGCTACGTGAGGTAAAGGTATTCATCGGAAAAGCGGCCACGTGAAGGCACTGGGTGGTTGAAACATCGTTGTAAAGTTTGTTCCTTCTAACTGCTACGAAAATACAAACCCCGAATTCCCCAGTCTCCTTGTTACTCTCACATATGCTGAAAATATGCAGTCAAATAGAAACAACACTACAATGCCATCAGTGCTACAGGGCAACCTTAAGCATTCCACTAATGTGTGCTGATGTCTTCATCTGGCACATTTGTCTTGTGCTTGCTGTTTAGCTGATAGGCTACACTTCTGTATATCACACAACACAAGCTGATGGATCTCTAGAACTGCAATAATAAGGGAACTAAGGCAGAGCGAGGCAAAGCAATCTGCTTAGGATCACAGTTTTGTGAAATGTTGAGTTTATATTAAAACTCAGATCTGGCAATGCTAAAACGGCAATTTCAGTGTTAATGTGAGGGCAAATAAAATACATAAATCACTGCCCTAAATCACTGCCCAAAATATGTTTTTTTTAAACATAAAAAGTGTAACATGTCACAAATACACAAATCCTGATTTCCCTAGTCACCTAGGTAATCTCACCTAAATTGAGACTAATGAAGGTAAGTAAAGGCACCAGAACCAGCAATGCAATACCATTAACAGAATAAGACAAATGCATGGAAGGCACACTGAAAGACCTCTTGGCACTTCCAACAAGATTGAGAGACAAAGAGAACAAGACAGGGATTGGCACACAACCATAGAATTTAACCCCTTTGACGCTCATGACGGAGCGGTTCCGTCATGAGCGCCGGTTGGGCTGTGCTTATAACGGAACCGTTCCGTTATGACCACGCCCGTTCTTAAGAACGTTCAGCACAGCACGAAAATTCGCACTGCGCTGATGTGGTTAATTTTTAAATGTTTTGCTTTTATTTTATTTTGCGCTGCTGTGTTATCGCTAAAAAAAAAAAACATGAACAAAGCGGACTACCTCTGTGTGAGCTATTTGGCTTTGTTAATGTTTTTAAGGAGGCCTTCAATTAAATAAAACAAAGTGCTATGATGTGGCCAGCGCTGGCCCTCATAATGCTTTTTGTAGGGATATATGATGTTACAACGCGTACTTTTAACACGCATACCATTACAACGGGTTTTTTACAACGCAAGTCATTTTACAACGGATACCATTACAACGCAAAACACTACAACGCACATACTATTACAACGCATACCATTACAACGTAAGTATAGGTAAGTATATAATAACATAATTTTAAAATGTTGTAAATATTTATTAATGTATTATTTAATTTAATTATTTGTTACATATTATTTTTGTAAAATTATTAATTAAATTAATTTAAATTTTTTTCTTTGTAAAAATAGGTTAAAAATACCTCTCTACCCCAAAACCCAAACCCAACCCTAAAACCTAAAAATACCCCTGTACCCCAAAACCCAAACCCAGCCCTAAAACCTAAAAATACCCCTGCACCCCAAAACCCAAACCCAGCCCTAAAACCTAAAAATGCCCCTGTACCCCAAAACCCAAACCCAACCCTAAAACCAAATACCCCTGTACCCCAAAACCATCCATCTGCTGGCCCCATAAAAAAGTAAAGAAAGCTTTTACGCCAGCAGGAAGTCAAGGAGCCCCGTCTGAAAAGGACGGGGCTTAGCGAGAAAGGAGAACGTCACTAGGACCTCTTTTCCAATGGCTGGCCACCGTTTAGGAGGCTAGCCAATGGAGAAGAGAGGCGGGGCTTAACCCTCTCTAGTGAAGTATACTCTAAAACGTAAAATCTCGTGAGCTCGATTGCGCATGTGCGCAGAATGCCATGCTAGACCTAAAAAGGGATGAGTTTCAAAAAGAACAAGCACTGGCGTTGCCAATAGGTCTCGCAGTAGGAAAGTTGGAGCTATTGGTTTTGTAAATGACAAAGCCCTTTATGTATTTAAAATGATAACCAAAGTGAAAGGCATTGTTATTTGCAATTGTAATGGCTCCAACTGTCGTACTGCGAGACCTATTGGCAACGTGAGTGGCGTTGCGTAGTTGAGTGGCGTTGCGTAGTTGAGTGGCGTTGCGTAGTTGAGTGGCGTTGCGTAGTTGAGTGGCGTTGCGTAGTTGAGTGGCGTTGCGTAGTTGAGTGGCGTTGCGTAGTTGAGTGGCGTTGCGTAGTTGAGTGGCGTTGCGTAGTTGAGTGGCGTTGCGTAGTTGAGTGGCGTTGCGTAGTTGAGTGGCGTTGCGTAGTTGAGTGGCGTTGCGTAGTTGAGTGGCGTTGCGTAGTTGCGTGGCGCTGCGTAGTTGCGTGGCGTTGCGTAGTTGCGTGGCGTTGCGTAGTTGCGTGGCGTTGCGTAGTTGCGTGGCGTTGCGTAGTTGCGTGGCGTTGCGTAGTTGCGTGGCGTTGCGTAGTTGCGTGGCGTTGCATGTGTGAGTGGCGTTGCATGTGTGAGTGGCGTTGCATGTGTGAGTGGCGTTGCATGTGTGAGTGGCGTTGCATGTGTGAGTGGCGTTGCATGTGTGAGTGGCGTTGCGTGGCGTTGCGTGGCGTTGCGTAGTGGCGTTGCGTAGCGTTGCGTAGCGTTGCGTAGTTGAGCGGCGTTGCGTAGTTGAGCGGCGTTGCGTAGTTGAGCGGCGTTGCGTAGTTGAGCGGCGTTGCGTAGTTGAGCGGCGTTGCGTAGTTGAGCGGCGTTGCGTAGTTGAGCGGCGTTGCGTAGTTGAGCGGCGTTGCGTAGTTGAGCGGCGTTGCGTAGTTGAGCGGCGTTGCGTAGTTGAGCGGCGTTGCGTAGCTGAGCGGCGTGGCGCTGTGTAGTTGCGTGGCGTTGCGTGGCGTTGCGTAGTTGCGTGGCGTTGCGTAGTTGCGTGGCGTTGCGTAGTTGCGTGGCGTTGCGTAGTTGCGTGGCGTTGCGTAGTTGCGTGGCGTTGCGTAGTTGCGTGGCGTTGCGTAGTTGCGTGGCGTTGCGTAGTTGCGT
Source organism: Lissotriton vulgaris (assembly GCF_964263255.1). NCBI lineage: Eukaryota > Metazoa > Chordata > Amphibia > Caudata > Salamandridae > Lissotriton > Lissotriton vulgaris. The sequence continues at coordinate 904,611,106 of NC_141695.1, forward strand.
GGCGTTGCGTAGTTGCGTGGCGTTGCGTAGTTGCGTGGCGTTGCGTAGTTGCGTGGCGTTGCGTAGTTGCGTGGCGTTGCGTAGGTGCGTGGCGTTGCGTAGTTGCGTGGCGTTGCGTAGTTGCGTGGCGTTGCGTAGTTGCGTGGCGTTGCGTAGTTGCGTGGCGTTGCGTAGTTGCGTGGCGTTGCGTAGTTGCGTGGCGTTGCGTAGTTGCGTGGCGTTGCGTAGTTGCGTGGCGTTGCGTAGTTGCGTGGCGTTGCGTAGTTGCGTGGCGTTGCGTAGTTGCGTGGCGTTGCGTAGTTGCGTGGCGTTGCGTAGTTGCGTGGCGTTGCGTAGTTGAGTGGCGTTGCGTAGTTGAGTGGCGTTGCGTAGTTGCGTGGCGTTGCATGTGTGAGTGGCGTTGCATGTGTGAGTGGCGTTGCATGTGTGAGTGGCGTTGCATGTGTGAGTGGCGTTGCATGTGTGAGTGGCGTTGCATGTGTGAGTGGCGTTGCATGTGTGAGTGGCGTTGCGTAGTTGCGTAGTTGAGCGGCGTTGCGTAGTTGAGCGGCGTTGCGTAGTTGAGTGGCGTTGCGTAGTTGAGCGGCGTTGCGTAGTTGAGCGGCGTTGCGTAGTTGAGCGGCGTTGCGTAGTTGAGCGGCGTTGCATGTGTGAGTGGTGTTGCATGTGTGAGTGGTGTTGCATGTGTGAGTGGTGTTGCGTTGTTGCGTGGCGTTGCGTAGTTGCGTGGCATTGCGGCGTTGCGTAGTTGAGTGGCGTGGCGTAGTTGAGTGGCGTGGCGTAGTTGAGTGGCGTGGCGTAGTTGCGTGGCGTTGCGTAGTTGCGTGGCGTTGCGTAGTTGCGTGGCGTTGCGTAGTTGCGTGGCGTTGCGTAGTTGCGTGGCGTTGCGTAGTTGCGTGGCGTTGCGTAGTTGCGTGGCGTTGCGTAGTTGCGTGGCGTTGCATGTGTGAGTGGCGTTGCGTAGTTGCGTGGCGTTGCGTAGTTGCGTGGCGTTGCGGCGTAGCGTAGTTGCGCAGCGTTGCGTAGTTGAGTGGCGTTGCGTAGTTGAGTGGCGTTGCGTAGTTGAGTGGCGTTGCGTAGTTGAGTGGCGTTGCGTAGTTGAGTGGCGTTGCGTAGTTGAGTGGCGTTGCGTAGTTGAGTGGCGTTGCGTAGTTGAGTGGCGTTGCATGTGTGAGTGGCGTTGCATGTGTGAGTGGCGTTGCATGTGTGAGTGGCGTTGCATGTGTGAGTGGCGTTGCATGTGTGAGTGGCGTTGCATGTGTGAGTGGCGTTGCATGTGTGAGTGGCGTTGCATGTGTGAGTGGCGTTGCATGTGTGAGTGGCGTTGCGTAGTTGCGTGGCGTTGCGTAGTTGCGTGGCGTTGCGTAGTTGCGTGGCGTTGCGTAGTTGCGTGGCGTTGCGTAGTTGCGTGGCGTTGCGTAGTTGCGTGGCGTTGCGTAGTTGCGTGGCGTTGCGTAGTTGCGTGGCGTTGCGTAGTTGCGTGGCGTTGCGTAGTTGCGTGGCGTTGCGTAGTTGCGTGGCGTTGCGTAGTTGCGTGGCGTTGCGTAGTTGCGTGGCGTTGCGTAGTTGCGTGGCGTTGCGTAGTTGCGTGGCGTTGCGTAGTTGCGTGGCGTTGCGTAGTTGCGTGGCGTTGCGTAGTTGCGTGGCGTTGCGTAGTTGCGTGGCGTTGCGTAGTTGCGTGGCGTTGCGTAGTTGCGTGGCGTTGCGTAGTTGCGTGGCGTTGCGTAGTTGCGTGGCGTTGCGTAGTTGCGTGGCGTTGCGTAGTTGCGTGGCGTTGCGTAGTTGCGTGGCGTTGCGTAGTTGCGTGGCGTTGCGTAGTTGCGTGGCGTTGCGTAGTTGCGTGGCGTTGCGTAGTTGCGTGGCGTTGCGTAGTTGCGTGGCGTTGCGTAGTTGCGTGGCGTTGCGTAGTTGCGTGGCGTTGCGTAGTTGCGTGGCGTTGCGTAGTTGCGTGGCGTTGCGTAGTTGCGTGGCGTTGCGTAGTTGCGTGGCGTTGCGTAGTTGAGTGGCGTTGCGTAGTTGAGTGGCGTTGCGTAGTTGAGTGGCGTTGCGTAGTTGAGTGGCGTTGCGTGGTTGAGTGGCGTTGCGTGGTTGAGTGGCGTTGCGTGGTTGAGTGGTGTTGCGTGGTTGAGTGGTGTTGCGTGGTTGAGTGGTGTTGCGTGGTTGAGTGGTGTTGCGTGGTTGCGTGGTGTTGCGTGGTTGCGTGGCGTTGCGTAGTTGCGTGGCATTGCGGCGTAGCGTAGTTGCGCAGCGTTGCGTAGTTGCGCAGCGTTGCGTAGTTGCGCGGCGTTGCGTAGTTGAGTGGCGTTGCGTAGTTGAGTGGCGTTGCGTAGTTGAGTGGCGTTGCGTAGTTGAGTGGCGTTGCGTAGTTGAGTGGCGTTGCGTAGTTGAGTGGCGTTGCGTAGTTGAGTGGCGTTGCGTAGTTGAGTGGCGTTGCGTAGTTGAGTGGCGTTGCGTAGTTGAGTGGCGTTGCGTAGTTGAGTGGCGTTGCGTAGTTGCGTGGCGTTGCATGTGTTAGTGGCGTTGCGTTGTTGCGTGGCGTTGCGTAGTTGCGTGGCATTGCGGCGTTGCGTAGTTGCGCGGTGTTGCGTAGTTGCGCGGCGTTGCGTAGTTGCGCGGCGTTGCGTAGTTGCGCGGCGTTGCGTAGTTGCGCGGCGTTGCGTAGTTGCGTGGCGTTGCGTAGTTGCGTGGCGTTGCGTAGTTGCGTGGCGTTGCGTAGTTGCGTGGCGTTGCGTAGTTGCGTGGCGTTGCGTAGTTGCGTGGCGTTGCGTGGCGTTGCGTAGTTGCGTGGCGTTGCGTAGTTGCGTGGCGTTGCGTAGTTGAGTGGCGTTGCGTAGTTGAGTGGCGTTGCGTAGTTGAGTGGCGTTGCGTAGTTGAGTGGCGTTGCGTAGTTGAGTGGCGTTGCGTAGTTGAGTGGCGTTGCGTAGTTGAGTGGCGTTGCGTAGTTGAGTGGCGTTGCGTAGTTGAGTGGCGTTGCGTAGTTGAGTGGCGTTGCGTGGTTGAGTGGCGTTGCGTGGTTGAGTGGCGTTGCGTGGTTGAGTGGCGTTGCGTGGTTGAGTGGCGTTGCATGTGTCAGAGGCTAAATGTAGCACAGGGAGACCTCCAGTGGTAAGACAATCAAAAACAACTTAGAAAACATTTGACAGTATGAAGAGATCAAACTCATGAACAAGCGTGATACACCTCAGCTAAAAATCATGATAAATAACAACACACATTAGAAGTGAAACTGCAAGTACAGAAGGACCAGCTTTGCTTGTTTAAAACTCCCACTTCAGGCAGATGAGTGTAATGTGTAAAGCGTCTTGTGCACATGAGCAGATCGGAGTCTGGAAGCAAATACAAAGAAGAGGAATGACTGAGGCGCATTGGTGTGAAGCACATCAAAGGGCTTCTCCTCCCCTAATTAGCCGTTCTGGGGAAACTGAAAGTACGGCGGGCCTGCGATGAATAATTAGGGGAGGAGAAGCCCTTTGATGTGCTGGGCTGGGAGGAGAAGCCCTTTGATGTGCTGGGCTGGCTGGCCCTGAATGCGCGTGCATGTTATCACGTGGTTCACGGGCACTGCAAGAAAACCGCGGCTGAAAGGCCTTTGGTTTGACGAGAAAATAGCCGACTTGAATTCTCCCCATTTCCCATTCCTGCGGAATGGTAAAGGCTCGACCTAAAAATGAAACAATTTTTTTAGGAGCAGCCAGTGGTCCTAAGGACCACTGCCCTCTCTCAAAAATGTTTTCGCAACAAATCACAAAGAGGTCCCCTGGGGACCGCTTCCCCTTTGCGACTGGGTTACTACCTACTTGAGGTAAACTGTAAAATGCTAATGTTTTCCAACCGCATTACCATCGAAAAATATTCGTACATGGTACTGCGAGTCGATAATAGGAAGAGACACCCTTAACACACCCTTTCTATTATTGAATCACAACACCCAAATGTATTGGGTACCAAGTTACCGCATCACTATTTGGGTTTTGTACAAAAAAAGTATTTTTGCTTTTACAAAATGGGCCAATTTTTCTAATCAGCCAACAAAAAATAAAAAAGTTCTTATTTCTAAAGTTGGACCAAAATCCTTATTATCCGGTATGATAGCTAAGCAATCACTATGCAATATGAATGTTTTGCATCTCAGCCCTACGCAAGTATGATAGACTTCAACTGTCAACGATCTGCAAGTACATTCAATACCAGGAATGTCCTGTGATTGTATCTATTTCCAATTTTGTGGATCCTAGATCTCGCACATTTTTAAGAAAAGATGATAAAAGATATCAGACCTCTATTAAACTATAATATATGTATCCTATGTATTAGTAACACAGTCTTTAGTGTCATGTGTAACTGACATTCAACCTAAGGTTTCTTCAGAGGGATAATAATGTCAAAAGGCATATCTAGACGGCAGCTCAGTCTTGTATATTGGAAAGCGGCTCTAGGCTGTAAATAAGCACAAACTAGTTTTACATTGTGTCCCGGTTGTCCTCGCCTTGGATATATAAAGTATAATTTTCTTACCCCAACGGGCGATGAAATAATTGCCAACATTTTCCCGACTATTTCTACTCTTTATATTTAAAATTGGGTAATGCGTTTCCTACCACCAAACAGGAGACCGAAGTTCCACGTCTCAGCAAGGATCCGACCGCATAGCCGTTAACCTCATAGCGTGTTCATTTTCAAGGGGAGGGTGATTCTAGTTCCTGAAGTTGCTGAAGCATAGTATGCGACCATCCTTCCGCAAACTACAAAGGCCTATTGATGGCCGCCGTTTTGAGACTGGGAGATTAATAGCCTCACATATGATGGTAATTGATCCTTTTACACAAACCAGTACACTCATATGTGGAAGGAGAGCATATTGAGTTTCTCACGGGAAAGGAGACACATTTGTCGATATGTAGTGCTCGACCGTACTCCCGAGATCTGCAAAGAGTATTCTGTTGGCCGCCATATTGTAAAAGTTGCGTTTGATTATTAATGGCTATTCAGGTAATAATAATTTACATGGTAAGACATACCTACATAAGCATATACTGATTGAGTATTTTGGTTATGTGGACTTATGGTTATGTGGACTTACTCATATTTTATCAATAGTAACGTTGTCTTATGTTGTCAGCAAAGATTCAGACCTACAGCCTAACTGGATATTAAAAACTGCCCTAGTATGCATCCACTACTGTGTGTATATGATGCAACTGAGTTATTTCTGATATACATGTAAGGACTAGTGGAATGGAGGGGTGTCAATCACGTCTGCGATAAGGGATTATCTTATGGTATACCCCAGATGACTAAAACAGGGTAGAGAAAGGGTAGGATTGTTAATAATTTACATCCTTAGATCATCAATTAAACATTATGTCTTATCGCCTGATCCCACTGGATTTCACTATTCAGTCTTCTAGTGGAGATATCCAAGTTGAAAATCCAAAAAACGTTCTACATTTGCAGATTTCCATACTCTTGATGCCTACTTTCGTGTGGAATTTTTCTAGGATAATCAACCGAATTTCATCTGGTGTGTGGGATGATTCCATATTGTATTTCACCAGGGGTCTATGCAGTTTTTTGGTTCGTATAGCAGAACGGTGTTCCGTGAGTCTTGTGGCCATAGGTCGAGATGGTTCACCAACATATTCTAGCTGGCAAAGGCACAACAGTAGGTATATGATGGAGTTTTGCAATTAGTTAAGAAAATTCAAGTTATATCCAACTGATAGCAGGTTCAAAAAAACTCGCCCACATCTCACCTCACCTGAAAATGCGAAACTGGTTGCCAGTAGAAGCAAGAATTCAATTCAAATTGGCATGTATCACCCACAATGCAATTCACCACAAAACTCCAGGTTACCTGGCCCAGAAACCTACGCCATCAGGAGGTAACAGACCTTCCAGGAGCAAATCAGACTTTCTTTTGAAACCGGCTCGCTTCTACAAGATAAAAGATATAACCGAGCATTCTCAGGAGCAGCACCGAGAATCTGGAATGCACTCCCACCAAACATCAGAAGAATTACATCCATTGCAACCTTCAACAAGCATTTACAATGCAATGGTCTCGGCATTATTAAAGGTAGAGCTATTGGCATTGATCATGACTTTTTTTTTTTAATCTTAAATAAATGGCATTGTCATTTACAATGCCAATAGGTTAATCGCTCGCAAATGCATGACCTATTGCATTTACACCCACACAGAGCCCCCCCACACACACACATACACAGAGCCCCACAAACACCCATACACAGAGCCCCCCCCCACACACACAGAGCCCCACACACACAGAGCCACACACACACACACACACACACAGAGCCACACACACACACACACAGAGCCACACACACACACACACACAGAGCCACACACACACACACACACACAGAGCCACACAGAGCCACACACACAGAGCCACACACACAGAGCCACACACACAGAGCCACACACACAGAGCCACACACACAGAGCCACACACACAGAGCCACACACACAGAGCCACACACAGCCACACACACAGAGCCACACACACACACACAGCCACACACACAGAGCCACACACACACACACAGCCACACACACAGAGCCACACACACACACACAGAGCCACACACACAGAGCCACACACACAGAGCCACACACACAGAGCCACACACACACACACAGAGCCACACACACACACAGAGCCACACACACACACAGAGCCCCACACACACACACAGAGCCCCACACACACACACAGCCCCACACACACACACACACACAGCCCCACACACACACACACACACACAGCCCCACACACACAGAGCCCCACACACACACACAGAGCCCCACACACACACACAGAGCCCCACACACACACAGAGCCCCACACACACACACAGAGCCCCACACACACACACAGAGCCCCACACACACACACAGAGCCCCACACACACACACAGAGCCCCACACACACACACAGAGCCCCACACACACACACAGAGCCCCACACACACACACAGAGCCCCACACACACACACAGAGCCCCACACACACACACAGAGCCCCACACACACACACAGAGCCCCACACACACACACAGAGCCCCACACACACACACACAGAGCCCCACACACACACACACAGAGCCCCACACACACACACAGAGCCCCACACACACACACACAGAGCCCCACACACACAGAGCCCCACACACACAGAGCCCCACACACACAGAGCTTTAAAATAATATCTCACCCTAACCCTTTAACGTATTTGAAGTAGCAGGTTCCATAGTAGGGGAACTCGTACATTGATGCTAGTGGATTTGAGATAGTAGGGATGCACAGTGAGTGTGGTTGCAGTCTATGTTCCAGGAGTTTGCTGTTTCAGTTCATGCCTCTTTGGTTTGCAATCCCTGTTGGTGCCAAGTTTCCTGTTGGTTACCTGTGTTAGCTCTCCGAGTCTGTGCCCTGTGGCTCCTTCTCTATGTCCTGTGGGTTTGTGGTCCTTTCCTTTTTCCTGTGCTGCACTCCACTAATGGTTCCTGGGTTTGCGCTCCCTCTCTGTGCTCTGTGGTTCTGCTCTCCTTATGTCCTGTGGGTTTGCGCTCCTTTACTATTTAATGTTGTGCTCTCTCCCTCTGTGCCCAGTGGATTCCCAAATGCGCTCAAATCCTTCTCCTTCAATGGGACTACATACACCAGAAAAATTAGTTTCAGATAAACCGTAGGTAGCTATCTGCAATATCATCTGAAACTAATAAAAAAATCAAGAAACAAACGGCCCAAGCCAAGGATGTAGGAAAACCTGAAGGTTGCTGAGCATCTCATCAGGACCTGCTCTACCTTCCCAGCGCAGCAGCCAATCAAAGGCGCTGCGCCGCAGTCAATGGGGAGGAAATGGGCTTATTCATCGACTGGCAGACAGTAGGCAAGCCAGCGTAGAGGAGGATGTGACTCCCTCAAGAGGCAGCTGACCTCATTCCACCCTAGGACGCACCGGCGGCACGGAAACAACTGCTATGTCCAAAATAAGCGAGCACTGTGCATTAGCATGCAGCTACAAACTCTGGACAGAGACCAGGACATGTTCACACATGCGAGGACAACCAGGTGAGTAACCAGGGACGCAATAGACCTGTGGGCGCAGAGAGCAGCAAGGGGCAGAATAATGCGCCCTGGTAAATATTGCATGACACAGAAGGGTGATCATTCATGACAAAGCTGCAAAGTAAAACAACACAGCCATGACATGAGGTCATAAGCTGCACCTCGCTGATGAAGCTCTAGGCCAACTGACAGACCCAGAGCATCATAGGGTTGTCAGTGTTTCCATTCAGAATGGACATGGTCCAGCAGATTGAGCTGGACAGTCCTTTCCAATGTTTAAGTCAAGGCTGATTTGTAGGTGGGTGATCCCCGTATGGCACATGCGATGGTACAAAGAGTCAAAAACATTGACTGGAATAACACCCAGCGAAATTCCAAGACATTTAGTGCCAGCATTTCCTCCCATCACTTCCTTGCTGCTCATTTCCCCACTATCACCTGTATAACTACAATAATGTGTAACGGTCATATAAGGGATGCAAGTGGATATACCATAATAGAAAGGAACACCTCCACAATCCAAGGAGAAAAGGTTGTGTGCTTTCTGTTTCATCAGAGACCCCCTTCATTAGAATTGAGCATGTTCAGATGGTACCATGAACCCATTCTGCTTTAGTCCACAGTAATCTCAGACTTTATATATTTTGTATTGCGCATCCTGTACAACGCATTCCTTTAAGTACTAGAGAGGGGTGAATCAGACCACAGGTCAGAAAATAGAATTGAACATTTTTTAGTTGTCTTCTGAATGCCAGAAATTGTTGGGGTTTGCAACTGTTGGGCCAAGTTTTTCCAAAGATTAGGTCCAGCCACCGAGAAGCACCGGTCTCTTTGGGACTTGCAATTCATTTAGGGACGATGAGAATGCTAAGGTGGCTAGAGTGGAGTGTATTTCTTGATTTGGGTCTTTAGTTGCTGGTTCATGAAGCAGTGTATTTTGAAGGTGACCCTGAGCTCTACTGTCAGCCAGTGGGCCATCCTGTGATACTGGATGTCCCAGGTTGTGGATGTTGCCCTGACCTCAGATAAAGCATTTTGTAGTATTTTGGACTTTTAGAAGTGTGTTAATTTGTTAGGTAAATAGACTAAATTCATGCTAGGTTAAATGGAGGTACTGAAAACATCTAACCTGTGTTCAGTTCACCTTAAGATATGAAACATCGATTTAATATGACTTAGGTACTTTAGCTTGTTTTTTAAATAACAATGACATGGATCACAAAATCTCAATATGACAGTGAAGAAATGCTTAGGACTGTACTACTAGTAACAGTTTTGAACAGGAAGCACACCTGATCTTAGACCACGCTGTTCTCCTTTTTGATAATCAAAGATCTGCTGTACAAGGGACAGCACAAGGATTGACAATGTTGCTGAAATTCCATTGGATAACATCAGTCATTGCATCAAAGAGCCAAGATGGATATCCTAGTCTCAGCAAATGTCAGTCTTAGGTTAGCATTGCTCGATTTGGCCCAAGGAGAGCAGAGTCCTGCTGAAGGAACAGGGTGTTCAATCCAGAGGTAACTGAAAAACTGTGCAAGAACGATTGGGCTATGGCCATTCATTGATCTTAAACTATAATCTTAAAGTGTTTGGTTGGCTCTCTTAAATGGGTAAAACCAGAAGCCTTAACTATAGCTTTCATCATTTTAACTGTTCTTTTGTTCTACCGTGCTTTTTAAAATAGATTTCCTTTTTCGAAGCAATGCCCGAAAAAAAACCCTATTGGCGTGTGTTTTAATCTTGCTTTACTCAATACCTTCAGACCACCTACTCTTGACTACTCCATCAAGTTACCTGGTGACTTAAGAGGGTTTTAGAGGTCAGAGCATGCAGCACAGCTTACATGGCCATCAGACAGTTTATTTGGACGCAAATGCAAACTCACCTTTGTTATTGGCCTTTGGTCCCAGCAATCTCTGGGCACACGAGAAAAAGCAGGATCCCAATATATAGCTGTATAAATACATTATCAGACTACTCAGGATGAGAAAAAAATGTCATGGGTTACAAAAAGTGAACAGTTAACAGCAACCAAGTTGTTATCTATAGACAGGTCTAAAGATCCGGTAAAAAGGTATGATCAATTCCAATGTATTAAATATAGGCAGGGGAAAAAATCTGCAACTAATGAGAAGTTGCGTGAAGCAAGCAAGAGAAGAAGGTGCTTTGTGGCAGCTGTGGTTCAAACGACAAACTCCTTGTGCAATGGCGGGGGATTCATCTATGAAACCAGAAGCTGCATGGGCATGCAGGCTTTTGATGACTCCCAGTATATTACCATTTCTGCACTGCTACCTTGGAGCGCAGACAGGAGTTTGCTGCTGAGGGGTTGGCAGAGTGACATGGTCTGTCAATCAAATGGCACAGCCTAGCTGCCCATAAACTGCTCCATTACCTCTTCTAATTGGGGAGACGCAGCTGCTCATTGCCAGCCGCTGACTGGCATCTTCTGGAAAGAATGCTCATTTGTACATTGGTCAGAATGTGGCAGCACGGAGCTGGTCTCATTTCCCCAGCATCGACCCGTTATCACAAACCTATAGACCGGGCTGTAGGGCAACCAGGCAGTGCTCAATGGGCTGGCAGGTCTAACCGGTCAGTGTGCTGGCTGGGATTTTTGGCTGTGTGTGGGCATGTTTCATGATATTCTAGGCCGGTTTTTACATGTATTTTGGTATTAATACAAACATAGCCTGCAGCAAGCTCAAATCAATGCAATGTTTCATACCTTGCAAAACATATATACAGTGTGTCTTTACACGGAACTGCCTCAATTTGAAAAACATGGGCCACTTTTGTTTTTTAGATATTGAATTGACAAATGGAGACACTTTTTTGGTGCCCGGACCAAGTTTCTGCTCCAGTTAGAACCTGCTGAAAGGAAAAATGGGGCAAGTGCAGACTGTGAGTGCTAGTTTAGGATCCCGATGGAAAATAACCCAATCTTGGGCACTTTAAAGCACTCTGCACCGCACAGAGGAAATAGACTGCGAGGCAGTTAGGTACTGGTTGTACTGCTGTAGGAGGGGGAAGTACAGCAGTGTTATTACCCCTCCATACAATGTGATGGCAACGGCTCTCCTCAACAAAGATGGAATAACCTCAAGCTCAGAACTCCGCCTCACCACAATAAAAAGCGTCAAAAATCGTAATCGGACTCCCTTTCTCATACTATAAAGTAGAATATTTCCATATTACTTGATTGGAGCACAGCAAGCGCTCGTGGTATTGTAGGTAAAGCTAAGTGTTAAAAGGACTAGGCGAAGCAAAACCACTACCTCGTGAACACACGATTCAAGAACCTTTTGATAAGATGTACTTATTCTCTGCCACGCACGTATTGTACATTTACAACACGTATGGGCTAGGAATGTTACTATGTCTTACATTTTATGTCTGGTCTCTTGGCATCACCCTAGCATGCTGTGCGATACAAACACCCACACAAATAAAGGATAAGCATCCCGAGATGTGTTATATGCCAACTGGCTGCTGGAGTAGGTACAGCATCAATTTGACGACTAGCGCAACCAGTCACCAAGGTGCTGGTCAGAATACCGGAGAGCAGTGGTGTTAGTAGTGTGCTCTCCGCGTAAGGGCAGTGTCTAGGGGGGTGGTCTGTATAATCGAGGGCAACAGAGGCCCACTAAGTGCCTCTAGGTCGCTCGCTCACTGCCTACTACTATGCACTGAACACTACTTAACCTCGGTTCTAGCGTTACAGTAGGATTCAAGCCCCCCCGCCATGGGCCTGCCAAGCCCACCACCCATGCTGGAAGAAGCAAGGTTGCTTAAGCCTCAGCCTCTCCTTAAACAAGTCCCATCACACAAAACTGTGCTTCGAAAGCAGACTCCCTCGTGAAATTATAAAAATGAAACCGGGTTTGTGAGCTACACCTGTGAATTCCCAAATCTGCTACTTTCAGCCCCTTTCCTAGTGCTGCACCAGGTTTCACTCTGCTCCAGAAGAAGGCGCCTGCACTGCTGCTTTGTGCCCCACAGAGCGAGCTTTATTCCTCTTGGAGTAGGCAAATTGACACCATCTTTCATCCCTATGCTCTGGGAGCGCAGTGTATCTGTTTTATCTGCGTGTCACGCACAGAGGCTTGACTCCTAGGCGCTGTCTCGAGACGCGTGCTTTATAGAGTGCTGGGGGTCCCATGCGAGAAGTTTGAAGAGCTCAGGTACACGGATAGGAACCAGTGCTGGAGTAACATGCCCCAATCACCGTTGATGTGACACTCTGAACATACACCCCACAGAATAAACAGTGAACAGATCAAAAACAAGAGAAACATCTGTCTACAAAGAGGGCAAAAGAGGCTTCCAGCAGCTGCCAATCTGTGCAGAAGGAAAGTACTGCAGCAAGAATTCCTCCCGAGTTCCCTTCGGGTGACACGAGGCATGTCCCATGTTCTGATCCTAGGGCATGCCATCGCTCTCAAACCCCCACCCCCGTACACGCGCTAGATTATGCGCCTCCCTACCCCCGAAGGCAAGCAGGCAGTGCCGATGCTTCCCCAGCAGTGGCCACGGGCTTGACTTATTGTATCCGGGGGGGAGACATAAGAGGAGTGGGCTCATCTCGCGAAAAGGTGGACGCTCTGGGAGCGCATTGTATCAGTTTTATCTGCGTGTCACGCACAGAGGCTTGACTCCTAGGCGCTGTCTCGAGACGCGACTGGACATTCAAATATCTTAAACAAATCCCATCCCCCAGGTCTCCTCCACCCATCCCTCACTCACTTCAAATGGTCTGCCAAATGTGAGACAACTGCATTTCATAGCTAACAGAAGGTTCAGTCACTCCAGGCCAGGTGATGCAGCGTGAACCTGCTGCTGTCCGGAGCCTGCCCGGAGCCTAGCATCATCCCTGGAACATGCCGGGCCGCCTCCTCCGGCACCGGAGACAATCACCCGGCTGACGGGGGGCGCTGCGTGGAGGAGGGGACTGGAGGCCGGCGACGGAGACTGCAGGGGATGGGAGGGGAGACGGAAGGCAGAGAGAGAGAGGGCGGAGAGCTGGGAGCGAGTGGAGAGCTGCTGGTTGGACAGCAATGGGTAGATCTGCGAGAGACTGCTGGGGACGGGAGGGTAGCGGGAGGAGGGAGACTGGATGGAGGCGAGCTGGGAGTGAGAGTGCAGGGAAGTGGGAGGTTACAGGGCAGATTGCGCGCAGGACAAGAAGCGCCGAGAGGGAGCCTGCCGGAGCATGGAGCTACGGACTGGGAGGACGGGTGAGAGCGAAAGGGAGTAGGGAGGTGGGAGTCTGCAGGGGTTGAGAGGGAGGCTGCAAGGTGACTGAAGAGGCGACCTCACAGGGGACGGGTTGGGGAAAAATGGCGGACTCAAGCTTTGGATATTTTTCGGATTTGGGGGCGTGGTTTTGCTGTTCTGAGTGACGGATGACGTCACTGTCTAAAGAACAGCAAAAATGACGCCCCCAAATCCGAAAAAGACGGGGCTTGTTTGGAATGACTCACTTCTCTTCCAATGGCTGGCCTCTGTTTAGGAAGCCAGCCAATGGAAGCGAACGGAGCTGAGAGGCGGGTCTAAACTGCCCTACTACACAGCATAAGATCTCTTTACATCCGGTTTTGCCTTCGGCAAAACCGGATATACCTCGACCTAAAAAGGAAGCGAAATCGTACTTTATGAGCAAATTTCTTCCATAAAGACCTTAGGGGAGGCCTGCTATCCTAGACAAAGTTTTCACTGAATGTATATTCATCTATATACTCTTCCAAAGTGCTTATCTTCATGACGGACAAAACAATATTTTTAAGCTATGTCACTCCACGCTGGATCATGAACAAAGATGAGCATCGCATTTTAACTAAGCCTAACAACTGTATAATTGAATGTATATATGTCTATATGCTAAACTGACGTATGAAACATTAACAACTGATGAATCTCTACTATAAAGCGCTCTGACACCCTACGCTGGGTCTTGTTCGCGCTATGGAAAACACTAAATAAATAAAATAAAAATAAATAAAAATAGCCCAGTTTGTAGTTTCAATAGCAAAAACAAACAATTAACAATGTACAATTGAAATTCCCAACTGGGATGGCATTTCCATCAATGGATTTTTGGATACCGGACTTCTACTGTGACATCCGTGATCTTCCAATGTAGTCCTTTAAATATTTATTTCTACAATGTGCGAACAGAGGTTTGTTCTTTTTCCCTTTCAGCATTCAAAATAGAATTTGAATGTTTTATTTGGCGTATTTTCCCATTCAATGGTGAATGACAACTTACAAACACCAGTTTTTATGTCCGTTTTAGTGCCTGGTTTGTTAATAAGCATTGTCTATCAAAATAACGCGCCCTTTTATACGAGTCACGTATCAGTCTTTTGGGGTATCATCTGGCTATACATTTTTCCTTAATCTTTAGAGCTGTATGGTCAACATCAGATAAATTAGTACAGTTCCTGCGCACGAATTGGCCAAACTGAATACTGGTTTTCTGTTATTGGGAGTGAAAACAGTCAAAATGTAGTAATGTATTCCTGGATGTGGGCTTAACAAATAGATCAACTTCCAATTGATGAAGTTTGTGTCTTATGGTAATGTCTAAAAATTCTACTTTATTATTACTGGTTCTTTATGTAAATCGCATATTGGGGTCATCATAAGTTAAGCCATGCCACAAATACAAGTAGCTCCTCAGGGTTTCCAGTCCAGATTAAAAAAACAAGCATTTACAATGCAATGGTCTCGGCATCATTAAAGGTAGAGCTTTTGGCACTGCTTATGACATTTCTTTTTTTTTTTTTTAAATCATCAATAAATGGCATTGTCATTTACATTGCCAATAGCTTAATCGTTAAATAAATGGCATTGTCATTTACAATGCCAATAGCTATACCCTACACAGAGCCACCCTCACACAGACAGAGCCACCCACACATAGAGCCACCTACAAAACAAATAAATGACATTGTCATTTACATTGCCAATAGCACATGAATAGGTTTCAAAATAACTTCTAAACTTCTAAAAATGTATCAAGTGCAATGCATGGGATTCCTTTCATTTCATCACCTTTTTCTTTCATATAGATCATATATTGGAGCATGTATTAAACTGAAGGTATAACAAATTAAAAAGTGCAGGTATCATAGGGAAGGAAAGAGGAGTCGATCCGGTCCATCACCTTGTAACCTAAAAGTACTCTAGTAATAGAGACTGTGGTTTGATTAGCACACTAATCAGATGCTGGTCTCACTGTAAACAATTCAGCAAAGAGGCAAAAACAACGCTGAATACATTTGAGATCTGAAGACTACAGATAACCATTCAAAACAATCCAATACATCTAAACTGTACATTAGGCGATCTCTCTTTCAGAAACCAATAGGAAGGTTAAAACATATTTATATCTGCGTTTAATGTGCGTAAGCAAAAGCAGACCCAAGAACATTTTTTTTCAATCAAGGGCTTAATTTCACCCACACAATACTCGCGGGGGGGGGGGGGGGGGGGGGGGGAGACTCGAGCGGGGGTTAAAAAATAAATTTAAAGAAAACTTATCTGACTGCCCGCGCCAGAGCAGAGGAAGCGGCTCTTGTTTTCGTCGTCAACCGAGGAAACTGCAGGGGACTGAGATCCTATCTGGCATCTGCACGCTGGGGAGGCTGGGAAGACCCGAGGGAGGCAGGCACTGACCCATCTCTAACCGGGGGCCTGGCGGGCCGTTTCTTTCACGTGGGAGCCCAGAGCGGGGTGCGGGAGCGGCACTTGGAGTTCACACTGCGGCGCTTCTGGGAGCAGCCAAGCAGGTGCCCCCCTCCCCCACCGGCCCAACACAGGGCTTTGTGCGCGCGCCATGAATCTGACTGAGGGGTGGGGGAGGGCACACGACGAAGAGGGAGACTGTGATCTGAGAGAACAGACGTGCCCAGTTGGGGAGACTGTGGGACGGAGGTGGCAAGGCGGGGTGCACTACGGAGAGGGGTAGAGGAGTTTGGGAAGGGGCTGGGGGGCCTGGCATGGGAGGTTCATTCACAATGAATGAAGAGGGTACAGCGGGTGCCTCTGACTGGAACACGGGTCACTCTGAATGCAGCTGGCACACGAGAGGGCACCAGCACGGGTCCCCAGACTGGCTGCTAGAGATACAGCCTTGGCAGTGTGTGGGCGGGGGGAGTGCCGGGTCCTCTGCACCGCTTGTGGGTGGAAAAGCGGCAAGAGCCGATAGCCTCTGAATCAGCACAGCGTGTGTGCAAGGAAGCGGCAGGAGCAATTTGCTTCTCCTTGTGTTGCGTGTGGGCGGTAAAGACAGCAGCTCGGCTCCGAGGCGCTGGGCGGAAGCCCCATCCGCCGTAAGGGAGGAGGCGAGCGGAGCCGAGCAGCTCCTAGGGAGGAGTGAAGAAGTGGACCAAATGCGGTCCGATGTGATTTTTGGCACGACGGAGGAGAGCTGCGGGGGTGGGGGGGGAGGGAGGCGAGAGCGCGACAGGAGGGCAGAGGGAAGGGAGGAGAGGAGCGAAGCCGAGCAGCTTCTAGGGAGGCGAGCAGCTCCAAAAACACCACCACGTTTCTCCGAGGCAAGGAGAAAATGCCTTGGAGAAACGAGCGGCCATTTTCGGATTTGGGGGCGTGTTTTGCTGTCCTGAGTGACGGACAACGTCACTGTCTAAAGAACAGCAAAAATGACGCCCCCAAATCCGAAAAGGACGGAGCTTGTTTGGAGTGACGCATCTCTCCTCCAATGGCTGGCCTCCGTTTAGGAAGCCAGCCAATGAAGGAGAGAGGGGGCACGGGGGCGGGACATTCACCGCTACTCATACTCATTAAATCTCCGGCCTAAGACTGCGCAAGCGCAGCCTTTTAGGCCTTCGACCTAAAGATATTGTCTAAATACCTGGACCAATGCGTAATTGATTCAGAGAATGGAGCAATTACTTTGTAGACAAACTTAGATTCAAATTTGGCCATGTACAGTAGGGGCACAGGAAGCTCCCATACTGACACTTTCGATCTGTACGTAAAGTTTGTTGTTAAATTCAAAGGTGTTCTAATCAAGGATTGTGTGTCAGCATTCTAGAATAAACTCTTTAAAGCATTCTACTTGGTATTCTTGGGGGACACTCTTTTGCTTAGGTCAATGCTCGTCTTGTTTTGACATGGGTTTTGTAAAACTTTATTATTGTGGGAGCTGCTGGGCCCTCATAACAAACACTGGCAAAAGCAAAAAAGATTCGATCTAAAAAAAAACTACACATAGCCACAGTAGTTCCTGGCACTGAACAAAAGTACTTTGCGTGCCAATATGCTCCTTGTGAAAGAGCAGAATGCATTCCCTCACAGTGAAACCAGCCGATAAAAATTCAAAAAACAACAGGCCCAATTCTTTAAGTCACAAAAGTGCACATATGCTATATGTTCTTGCAGTAGTGCAGATGAAAGGCTTTCATGAATTCACAAGAATGTACAGAAGCAGGGCAGGAAATCATCATAAGTAAATTCCCAACCAGGGATGTGGAATTCCTATAGCCTGACGCCTAGGACATATTGTTTGGTGTCAAGGGCAACAAGTTTTAATGTGCATTTTGTCTCTAGGACAAGCAGGCCCAACCCCCTGAAGCACAGACCCTTTGGCTGCCAGTTTGCAGTACCACATTAAGGATCAAGGAAGGGCACAATATTTGTGTGCATATGTTAATGCTGTTCAAATTTGTATTCATGGTTCATTAATTGAGAGCCTTTATTATTAGGCTGAGCGCTCTCAGTAAATGTAAGTTCTGACTGCACTACTGACAGTGGTTCCAGTATAAAAATTTGGACACATGGTTTCAAAGTTTAGCAATATGAGGCTATGCATAATGCTCCCAGAATGCTGTCTGATTAGATGCAAATATTTGCAGACGCTTGAAAGCAAGATTAATGATTATTTGCTTTCAATATAAAAATGTCCCTAAAAAATGAAAGTAGGAAAACATTTTTTTGCTAAACTACTGTAAAATTTCAGGTACCATTTCTTTGCAGCATCATTTAGTAAGATGTGTTGATGCATGCTAGTATTTCCCCCAAATATTCATATTAGAAAATCAGTGTAACCAGTTTCAATAAGATTTTGGGAAACATAAAAATAAAAAAGTATTGGCAAAGCCAGTAGGTCTGAAATGGTGGTCAGCTTTTTAGCCTTGGCAATGCGTGACTTGTGACATGGTTTTTGTAAAACCTTATTGATGTGAGAGCTGCCGGACCCTCACCATTATACAAACATTGGCAAATGCAAAAATTGTTTTTGGTCTCAAAAAAGCACACACTGCCACATTATTTACTGGCACTGAACAAAACTACTTAGTGTGCAGATATGCTCCTTATGAAAGAGCAGAATGCTGTCGCTCACGTGAAGCCTGCCGATACAGAGAGAATTTTAATAAACACTAAAGGTCACGGTTAACACCAGACGAAATTAGGGGCCCAATTATTAAAGAAAGTCTCAAAAGTGCACCCTTGGTTTATGTCCTTGCATTAAGGGCAGCTATATGGCTTTCGTGAATTCACAAGAATTTACAGCAGATGGGCATGAAATAGTACTCCTAGAAAATATTTGTGAACTGCATTTTAGCATGAACAAATATGCATGTGTAGATTTGCTCATGCGAAAACCTGAGTGTTTGCAACCTTATTTTCCCTCCAACCACTTTTTACCTAACTCTGGAAGAAGGTTTACGTCTGACATTGTCAGGAGTAAATTTCCAACATTTCTCAGTATTGGAAAAGATTAGAGAAGAGTTGTTGAAAACCCTTAAAAACATGCAAGTTAGTAGGTTTGCGTAGACTCAAAAGGACATTCCAACCCTGGAACTATTGTTTACCACTACCTTCAGTCCCAGTATGTAGATCTGCAGAAACGTAGCAACATAAAGGGATTACTAGTATTCAAACACTACTATGGTAGGAGCCCTGGCATAATCAGAGAGGCTATATCAGAGCTCCTTTATAATGAGATTGCTGCCATAATTTGTCGCCGTACAACATGGCACCAAAGGGACAAGTTGATTTTGTTACAGGACAAGCAGATTTATGAAGCAACCTACCCCATGAACAAGTAGATATTTTAATTAATGCCACACCCCTGCCAACCTTTCTCTATTTAGCAAAATATTAGAGACACGCTGATGAAGTAGATATTGTTAAATTTCACGCCCCTGGGGCATCCGTAAATCAAAGAGATTAAATATTAACAAGCAGTAAAGGTGAAAATTCACAACAATTATAGATTATAAATAATATAGATTATTAACTTCACTATTAAAATCTACGGCTTCCACTGGTGTGGACTTTTGGCACTGAAAGACCATCAAGAATTGTAGGTATGACAAAAATGTAAAAATAAAGTAGAAATGTCACCATATACACGTATACATATATAGGATCCTCATGATAAAAATAGGACTACCAGGATTTCAGCTGTAGAACTGCGCACATGACATGAACATCTACTGAAGAAAATTACTTAAGTAGGACCATCATTTTCAGGTTTTTTTTGGAGGGGGGTGGAGAGACGAGGGATACCAACAAAAAAAAAAAAATTAGCAAGGCCAATAGATCTCATCTTTGCTACTGGACACCAACATGTTGGCTTTGTCATGGTTTTTTGTTTCCATCCAATGCAATAGCATATACAGTGGACATATTGTAATAAAGTTTTAAAAATCTATAAGAAACAAGATGGTTGAGATATAAGTGCAAACATGCACTGTGAACATTTTTGGAACATTTGGTTTTGCCAACACTTGTGAAGCAGTTCAACAAGCTTTGAAGCAGCTAAAATATGAATGTGGCAGCGCAAGACAGCAGTTGGCAAAAGGTCACATCCTGCACTTGGGTTGTATGGGGGGAGGGGGTATAGAGTGGTATTGCCATGTTATGACAGGCAAGTATTTAAAGCTTCATGCTACCTTCCATGAAATGCCACTGCTTTAAGGGCAGCTCAACCAATTAATGGTAATCCAAAAAGTCTAACAACTGATGGCTCAAAGGGGTTCACCAAACAACCAGCTACAGCTTCTCCTGGCAAAACCTAAAAAACTAAAGCCTTAGCAAAAAACTAAAGATTCTATGCTCAAATTCAGAAAATTTTAAAATGCCAGTGTTTAAAATGGGCTATGGCGGGCTGGTGCCCACTACTTCGGATTTGCTGATCAGAGAAAGCAGCATAGCTAGTTCCTACAAAAATTTGAAGTAACCCAGGGAGAATAGTTTTGCTTCCATATTTCCTTTGTGAGTATGTATTCATGAATTCTTAGATAGCTAGTAAATCTAGCTAATGACAGAATGGATAAACTTTGGACAATCAAAGGTGTTCACAAGTTTTCTGATTGACTGGAGCACAAACCACACTTCCATTCAGAGGCACAGCAAATTATTTTCACAACATAGCACCTTTTACAAATGAGGTTATCACATATTAATGAAGGTAACACTATTGAGTCAAAGTGTGCCTCGCTTCATAAACAAGGCTACATTCCGCAGCTCGTTTCATAATCTGATCTAGGAATTCCGAGCAAATTAAACCAGCATTAAGAAGTTGCTCATGTAATAGACTTAAAAAAAAAAAAAAAAAAAATAATAAGACCACCACCAACCTCCTTAAATGGCTGCTAAACGTACTTTTCATGGTGACTCCAAGCAAGATTGGCCTGGTTGGACAACTCTCACTCAACTAGGCCTTTTCCCATCACCAGACAAAATGTGTACCTATAATTGTTTAACATGATCTTGCAGCCTTGAAAATGCCCAGCATGACAAAACACGTGTCGGCTGCAGTGCTTGTATGTGTTCCTGAATTAAACAAGAACCATTAATTGTTTGTGTTTGGACTAGATTTGAATAGTGAGAAATTTGAAACTTAAGGAAAAGGATTAACAAATGCAAATTGGACTGTGTGCGCTTAGGTGTCAATTCTGTATTTTCTAACTATTCTGCACTTGTTTGGAGTACGGTTGATTAACACCAAAGGTGGCTGGATGCTGGCACCATGAAAGCATAAAACGAGCGCAATAAGACCTTTTACTATGTTTTCTCTTGTACTGCCGTAAACTGGGGGTAGGTGTGCAGATATTAGGCTTAGCTACCACATGCTAGGTCCGGATCACTATTTATGTCCAACAGAAGTTTTCAAACACCTGAACTCATGTCACCCTCCTATCGTTCTTTGCATGATAAAATTATTTTCCAATTATGCTAATCCTTTAAAAGTTGTTTTAGAACACCATATGAAAAGATAAACGACCTAGAAAGCAAGTGCTATGTAAAATTGTCATTTTATTTACAGTCACTCGTATAAAAAGATATCAAAAGCTGAAATGTCTGCATTTTTCAGATTGGACTAACCGCTCCAACTTTCTTTATACGTGCATAGTGCAGAGCGCTCCGGGTCCAATTTACCATAAAGGTAATTCAAAATGTTATTACTAAGGGGAAAAAAAAGTCAGGTGGAAATTTAGAGACATGAAAAGTCCGCCTACCTGGTCACGTTAGCAAAACTAGACTGTCCTGAAGCCTTGCAAGATGCACCAGCAATAGCACATTATAATGTGACTGGAGGAGGAAGTTTCGTGAACGTTAACGACTGCATAAAAGGTTAAGCTCCCTTAGGCGGGGACCCCTCTGCATAAAAGTAACATGACGGGGAAAGTAGACGCATTTCCCCCCCCCCCCCCCCTGACGAAACACTACTTTTAAATGTTTCTACATCTTGCGTAATATGTTCTTCCATCGATAATTATGAGTATTTTAGTTGGCTTCCCGGATGAACTGTAACAAGGTCAACCCGTCCAACAGGTTCACCCTGGACAACGCCTTACTCTCTCTCTCGGTGAGCTCCGTGGAGCACATCACGCTTCCCATTTGCTAAAACAACGACCCCAATCTGGTTGTTTAATACGAATGAGCGAACATTTGACAAACATCAAGTATATTGTATTTAAAGTAGTAACTACCAGCTCCTCTGAAAAAGTAGGATATATCTTGAACATTTTAGGAAAATCCGCTATTACAAATATACCATTTTACATATGCAGGAACATGTCGCATCATCACCATTTGCGCACTGCTCTTATTAAGAGCTCTCTGCGTCCGTTATGTTCATTGAGGATCTCCTCATTGGGTCACGCGAGTCACGGTGGGATTTGGAGCCAGTACCACATTTAGGACACACAGAGCAACTCGTGATCTGTCAACTGGTTAAGCACATTTCAGGTAGTCGTCGTCAGTTCTACTCAGAAAGATCTTCATTCCGCTCGGACGCCTTTGAGTGACCAACAGATGGCAAAGGACCTATACAAACAACCGATACATTAAAGCTCTCACTCATGGGCTGCTGGCGATCTATTTCATTTCCTTTACACGTTAGCTGCCTAACAATATTAAAAGGGAAGCGGTTCCCATCAGCAGCTGTGACTTGCTGCTCCCACATATCTGTGCATTGATCTTACCAGCTGACGATGTATTCCATGTAACCTCGTAAACAACATATTCTTCAATGTAAAACGATCAACGTACAAAAAATACTGTTTTTAATTTTAGGGTATCCGCAATATATAACGTGCAACCTGGATAATGCACTTTCCCAAATACGAAACTGCACTTATCAGAATCACTCATTTCACATTATGACGTGAAGTACAGTAGTTTTATTGTGCCCATCCCATTTCCTTTATCCTAGGATAGCAACCATCAATCTCTCACTGACAGGCAGATGTCAGGAGCT
The DNA here is from genome assembly GCF_964263255.1 of Lissotriton vulgaris. Classification (NCBI taxonomy): domain Eukaryota; kingdom Metazoa; phylum Chordata; class Amphibia; order Caudata; family Salamandridae; genus Lissotriton; species Lissotriton vulgaris. Next base: position 904,633,945 of record NC_141695.1, read on the forward strand.
TAATGAACGTCGCCGTCACATACACATATCCCGCCCTAATCAAGTATATGATCGGGGTATTGCACCTAGGGGTCAATCAGAACACGCTGGGATTTGGAAGCGGCTGAATTAACAGCTCAAAACAGAAGTAGGAAGCAAGCAGACAGCTGGGCAGTAATAATCCCACAATAACTATTGCCTACGGTTACCATGTGTATATTATACAATTTTTTTGTAGATATTACTGATTAAAATGGAGGCGTATGTATAATCCAAATGTTAAATTGCAGATCAAGAGAAATGGATAAATAGGCGATTGCAAAATGTTCGGTGCCGAACCTAAACCCTCATCATGTCTGGACTTCTCTAACTGAACACAAAGGACATTTTCATTACACTTCATGAGCGAGATTCACAATGATTGAAAATGCATTGAACAGATACCGCACACCACAGCAACGAGCTGTGCATAGCCAACGGGCTTGTAAAACACATCGAAGTTCCTTCTATGTGCATTAAATATTGCATGTTTGCCAGAGAACATGTCAAACGTTTACATAATAGGTCAGAACGGCTGTCTACCATCAAACCACATAAAAATACTCTAGCATGTCAAATAAGGCCTTTCAAAAACAGAAATGACAACGAAAAAAAGCACTTAAATTGCGACTTAGATCACAGTATAAACCATCTTCCTCAATCATGGAACCAACATGGATACACCTGAATCCTATGAGACCTCTTTTACAGGGGCTGCTAAAGGTGGGGCGCCTCGAAAACATGGGCAAGGCCTAACATCTCAGACTCCGCTTACGCTGGGACTGTCTGCCAGGCTAGGCCGCCATCGGCCCTTGGTTTTGATCTCAGCCGCACCCCTTTAAGTGAGGTGGTGAGGCAACAAAAGAGCGACCCTAGAAACACGACACGAAACCTTTCCATCTAGCTCACCTCGTCAGGCCTCCGCCTCAACCTGCTTAAGACCCAGCAACGGATCCGGCTTCGTCACGTGCCACAACGACGAAAAGCCAGAGGCAGCAGAGAGGAGACAGACTAACCCGCACCGTACATTGACCCTTATCACGCCGGCTTGTGATTGGCTAAGGTTAACTGCTAGATGCCTGCCTCCCCAATCGCTGGAGGCTGTGATTGGTTTAAGTTAGACGCTTGTCAATGTGCCCAGGCATGGCTCCGCGAGGCGTCCCTGCGTGGACCACTTCGATTGGATAGTTAGGATTTGAGATGCTAGGAAGTGTGCGCGGATTGGATAATGTTTGCGGTCACAGGACTTGAAAAGAGAAGAAAGACTCGATAAATAAGAAAGGTAAATGACAGCTGGGCTGTGAAATGAGGAAAAAAGAAAAGGCATTAGAGCTTAGGCGTAGTAGAACAAGCATTTGCAATACAATAGGTCTCGTATTTGCGAGAGTTTCAGCTATTGGCATTGTAAATGACAATGCACTTAAAGGGGAAAAAACGATAAATTAAAGGCATTGTCATTTACAATGCCAAATAGATTAATCTCTTGCAAATGCGAGACCTATATCATTACAAATGTTGCATCTGCGCCTTATGCAGACTGCGATGTTGTCACGATCAGTGAAAGTTAGGAAGAAATAAAACTATAGTTATGCACTGCTACAATTAAGACTTTAGCAGTGAACGCCTTAATTATAGCAGCACACAATTATATATTATTTCTTCTAATTTTGACAATGCCTCCAAATACCAAGGAGGAAGGGGGGGGGGGGGGGGGGGGATTAACCGCACATAACAAGAAATGAGCAACTGCTGTTCTGGAATCTTAAGGTGTCCCACGCAGAAAAGCATTACTTGTCTGCAGGACATAATAATTAAATGAAGTAGTTCAATTCAATTCAATTCAAAATATCTTAATTCGAATATAGAATATCCATAAAAGCACAATAAAAGACAATTCATACATAGCAACATAATCAAGCACAAAAAGGTACTGTACATTTATAACAACAACTAAAATGGGCCACGGTTAGCAGAATATATCATATATTAAAAATCAATAGGGTGCATTTAACAACATTACAATAATATACAGTTCTAACGACCTTCATTGGGCCCACATAGTTATGCGTGTCCGTACGGCTGACTTCAGGAATGATCCGACAGGGAAAATTAATTCATCTTCCACCAGTTTTAGCACTTCCGTGTAGGCAGCCCTGAATTCGGAAATGGCGCGTTTTTTAAAGAAAGGTATCAAACATCCTTTTGTGAATTTAGAATAAAAACTACAAAAGAATGAAAAGTGCAACATTGTTTGGTTACTGTGTGCTTTGCAAGGGCAGGGCAATGCATCAAGATCGGCATTATAGCCCAGAGGGAAGCACCGTAAATATTTCATAGTGCCTGCCCATAAGCGAAATAGCAACCCTCTTTCTCAGTATCCCGTAGGTTTTAAAAGGTATCTGGGTAGTGAGAACAGTCCTCTATGGACATATACCTTTCAACTGAGGTTTTCTTGATCTCTCTCTGCTACCTTTCATCGCTATACTTTTTATACAGTGGCTCTTGTATCACCTTTTTGTTAATTGACTCGGATTGAATTGGGTTTAAAAAGATGCACAGGTGGTTCACGCTCTTAAGGCTCTCTTTTACGGCGGAGAGCCATGGTATGTCCCCACCCCTCTCACATCTGAGGCAGTCAGTCATTTTGTCTCTGGTGAGAGCTGCCGCACTGTTTTTCCATATTGCAACCCAGAACATTGCTGGGCGAGCCCTAATATAATCTTCAATGTAGGGCAGTTTCAGTTCTTTGTGGCACACATATACAGAGGAGGAAATCTGGACTCCCAAAAGTTTCCTGCATAGTCTGTTTTCTTCACGCTGAATGCTACTGTATTTGGTAAAGCCCCAGACTCATGCTCCATAGTTGCGGTGGGGGCACACTGTAGTTTGAAGATTTTCTTGAGGGCTAAAACTACTTCAGAGAAAATCAAGGAGGCCCCCTAATTTTAAAGGTGTGGGACCAGGGGAGTAAGGTCAGAAAAACAGAAGTGTCCCTAGGATCTACTACTGACGTAGATGTGGTCTAAAGGAATTGGTTACCCACCATAACTGTTTAGCGGCTACAGCGACTAATCAAGTCATTACACTCGAATCAGGACAGCAATATAAAGCTAACCGGTGGCCCCGCCGACACAGTTCTGAATTAAAAGATTTGATAATAAGAAATTATCAATCACAAGTACACCCAGTCTGATCAAGGGGGTTATTTGTTGCCTCTAATGTGTACCCAAATCAGGACACCATTTAGTATATGACCTCAGAAGGAAAACCTGAGTGATATATATATCTTTTGAGAAACTGTCCTGAAGAAGGTTTTTTAACCGAAACGCCGCGTCGACTCTTGTACTCAAGAACAATTTTTAATTCATTGTGTAACATATTGTATTCTGTGTAATCATGTTTTTTGTATTGCAAATTAATTTTTTGTATTTATTTTAAAAACCTATGAAGTGCAATAAATTCATGTTTAATTCTATATTACAGTTTTGCCAAAAAATGTATTTGTTGTAGTATTTTTACAGGCTGTCAAAAGTCCAAATAGTACAATCTCCTAGTGAGTGTTCAAATTGCATGCTGTTATCTATTTGAGGTTTCCTACATACATGAAATGTTTTTATTTAGGATGACATCTTAGGTGTGTGTGGTGGCTGTGCCATTAAACAATTACGGTGGGTAACCAATTCCTTTAGACCACATCTACGTCAGTAGTAGATCCTAGGGACACTTCTGTTTTTCTAAAACTACTTCAGACTTTTTGGGTTGGGGTAGACCCAAAATTGTGTTAATACTTTGTGACAGCTTACTTCTGCTGTGTGCCACATGATCGAACCAGGAGCCATTTGTAGCGTAAACTAACCCAAGATAAGAAAAAGTGAAAGTGCTTTGTAAACTATCCAAATTGACAGTGATTTTATAAATAGGGTGCTTTTTCGGACTGCAAGCCATTAAAAATGATTTTTTTAAATGAGTCCTTAAATCTAAAACAGCCATAAAATCTACAAAACCTCGTACTAAAATGCATAGGGTGTTTGGGGTACGTGCCATTAAAAATGCATCATCAGCATACAATACGGCAGGGAGTGTATTACCGTTTATTCTCGGGACTTCATGGGTGAGTTTTACTAGTGAGTTGTGTAAGTCGTTATTATATAAGATAAAAAGTAGGGGTGCCAGAGAGCACCCCTGTCTTAACACCTCTATGAATTTTGATGTCACTTGATACATCCCGTCCTGACTAATCCTCATCCGGGCGTTCAGATCTCTGTGCAAATATGCTAAAAAGTGGACTAGAACTTCATCCAGGCCTTGTTTTAAAAGAATGGACCATAGGCGTGACCTATTGACGAGGTCAAATGCAGAAGTAAGGTCCATAAAGGCGAGATACATAAGAGATTTTTTTGCAATAGTGTTCTTGCCAATAATCAGGTTTTGGTTCAGGCACTGTTCCACTGTGCCTACTTTACTTCTGAACCCCAGTTGACACAGCCTTAAAATCTTATCTCTCTGTTCCCATGACCATATCTTGTTGTAGAGAATCCTTCCCAGGATTTTCAGGGTGTTATCGATGAGAGTGATAGGTCTATAACAACTGGGGTTAGAACGATCGCCCTTTTTAAAAATCCGTACAATGTTACTCGTGGACCTCGTACTCAGGATTGTAGCATAAGTTAAATTATTAAAAACATTCAATAAAAGAGGTGCCCAAAATCTGGCTTATTTTTAATAAGATCGATGGGCAACCCATCAGGGCCCGGGGCTTTACTACCCAAACTTTGTTGGATTGCCTCCTCCACTTCTAGCAAAGTTATTTCAATTGGGGTGGGCGCATGATATTCATATGAGTCCTCGTTTCCTATTGTGACCGAGTACATTTTGGAAAAATGAGCCACCCATAAGTTGCTAATGAAGTAGTGCTTGCACACTAAATGAGACACACCACAAGCCGGTACTGCGCCCAGCCGCCTTGTCACCTTTAATTTCCAGTCACCTCCTGACAGGGAAAGTCTATAGATGAATTTGTCGCGAGACTGCAGAAACTTTCTGTGAAATACAAGTTTGGAACAATGACGGATAATTTAATTAGAGACCAGCTAATTGTTCAGTGTAACAATAGAAAAATCCAAGAGAGACTGTGGGCAGCAAAGAATCCCACATTAAAAGTGGCTATTGACCTAGTCAAAATAATTGAACAGTCAGAGAAATGTATGAAAGAGTTACAGCAAAATGGTTGTCAGCAAGATGTGTCTGAAATCTCAGAGACAAACATGTGTGAAGGGTGTGATCAGGGTGATGACGATTCCATAGCCTTACTTAGAAATAGAAACAGACCCTTCAACAGGAGAAGTCATTTTGCAAGAGGTCTGAACAAATTTTGTTCAAGATGTGGTAGCAATGGGCACACATCTGAGTCAAAATGTTGTTTTGCTTCCAATAAAGAGTGTTTAAAGTGTGGCTGCCTTGGCCATTTCTCAAAACCTCGTACGAAAGTAGCCGTTCTAGAAGAATCTAGCTTAGATTCGAAGCGAGAGAGAGAGTGAGAGACTGTTAGTGGTTAATAAGTGTAATGTTGTTATGCAAAACTGAAAGCGAGAGAATAGACCCAAAGTGCTATTCCTAATTGATGGTCAACAAGTATCACTCATGCTTGACACGGGGTCAAGGTATACCATAATACCCAAATCTATGTTAGATAAAGAGTAGGGTGAAATGATTTACAACATAGTGACATTTCTTCATCAGGATTTCAAGGAGACTCTATAGATCTACTAGGTTTCTTTGCAGCAGATATTATTTTTGCAAACAGGTCTACCAGAGGGAAGATCTACGTTTCTGTTGATGGACCTCCCATCTTGGGTTGGATCCATCAATACGATCTTCATATCGTTGTTAACCCTAGGGCGCCCTCACAGGTTATGGTCGTTGAGGATGTAACCATTGATGATATACTTCAGGAAGCGAATACGGTATTCAAAAATGAGTTGGGTGAACTCAAACGCTATCCTCACAAATTCCTTTAAAAAAAGCGTATCACCATTCCAACACAAACTTAGGAGAGTTCCCTTAGTTGTTAGAGACAAAGTCAAGTCTCTCATAAATTAAATGCTGCAAGGTGGCGTGATTGAACCTGTTGAGGCGTCCAGTTGGATTCCTCTAGTTGTAATCACAAAGAAATTGGATGGCAAGATTACGTTCTGTGTGGACTTAAGATCTTTAAAAAATGCGTGGTTGCAGATACTTTTCCTCTACCTAACATCAGTGAGTTAGTGTCTACATTGAAGGGGGTGAAGTTTTTCTCAAAACGTAACCCCAAAAACGCGTACCACCAGATAAGACTGCATGACAGCTCAAAACATTGCACAGCTTTTATAACAACCAAAGGTACTTTTCAGTTCACCCGCTTGCCGTTTGGGCTAATCTCGCCTGCCAGTGTTTTTCAGCGAATGGTCACTGAACTGTTTAAGGGCATAGATAAGGCTGTATGTTTCCAGGATGACATCCTTGTCTTTGGAGATTTCATAACTGATCATAACCAGGTGCTTAAGTCTGTTCTACAAAGGATTACTGAAGCTGGTCTTACTCTTCGCAAAGATAAATGTTCCTTTCTTGTTGAGCAGATTAAGTACCTAGGGCATAAAACCAAAGAAAAATCTTTTGGCAGCCATTCCATTAGCTCCCAGTCCATCTGATAAAGATCAATTAGGGTCCTTCATGGGGTTAATAGAATACTACTCCAAATTTGTAAAGAACTTCTCTTATAAAACTTTGATTTTAAGACTTCTTTTTTCATTCAAAGTACTTTATTCGGTTTGTTTTTTTGTACAAAACCATAAAAGCTCAAATACATAAAATACAGTAAAAACTTTCAGTTAAATTACATATTACACAATACACCGGTTTAAAATAACAATTTTCCATAAAATTTAAGAAAAGAAAAACTAGCTGTTACATGTTACAGGGAGCATCAATTGAGCGAGTGCTTGTGCTGTTCTAATTATCCAGACTTCTTCTAAGCTTCACTACACTTTTTAAAAAGGCTGCCACATGTGGTGTACAATCATAGTTTGACAGTTGTAAATAAAGTAATGAGGGACGTGCTTGTACAAAGTTCAATTGTTTTAAAATATGTTTAAGGTAAAGAGCCCTGGGGAAATCATAATATTTACAGAAAAACATAAAGTGCAGCAAATCCTGTGGAGACAGGTTGTCGCAGCCACAGGATGCTAACACTGACCCTTTATGGCTACCCCTTGGGACTGCTAATAAAAGATGGAACATGTTAAACCTGAACCTAGTTAATAAAAAACGCTCATAGGCTGGTAGTGGCCATAATAAATAAGGTTCCACACTAGGCATTGTTTTGAGCATCAAATGTAGTCGCACGTTGGGTTTCAACAGGTCCTTTTCCTCCCTTTCCATTACTCTCCGTGCTATGAATGACTGTTTGATAAACGCTATGTCCTTCCTGGTGATTCCTGCTGGATTTAAAAACAGGTCTAGGCGACCCCCCTTATTAAAAGTAGTTTTAAGATATTTCATCCATGGGATTTTGGACATACAATCTAGGCTCAATATCTCTCTTAAAAGGCTATTAGTTAAGCCCAGCTGTTTGTTAAGCCAGCATTGTAGCCAAAAAATAAGGGGTCGCAGGGACAGGATATCATTAATGAAGGGCAAGCCGCTCTCTTCATGTACAGACATATTTGGAGTCCCCTGAGGTACACACAAGAGTTGTTTTAAAAATATATTTTCCACCACCTGCAAACCCTCTAGGTTACAATAACCCCAGAGATCACTTCCGTAACTGGCTATCAAGATGCTCTTTGCTCGGTAGACCTTCAGCCTGGCCGCCACTGGTCTGTTACCCATTCTCGCAGCGAAGTCAAAGAGCGCTGTATTTGCCCTTGTAAATTCTCCTCTTTTCTTATTCAATAGGGGGCCCAATAAGGATAATCAGCCAATGTCTCAATCAAAAGGGCTTCAAGGTCATTTATATATAAATTGAACAGAAAGGGGGCCAGGATACACCCTTGTCCGACCCCCCGGCTGGTGCTAAAATTTCTTGTGACCTTGAGATCCATGTTATATCTAACATTAGCCTGTGTGTCTCTGTGTAGATCTTTTAGGAAGTTCACCAGGTATTGCTCTACCCCCATGGCCTCCATGGACTGCCATAGCCTTCCCGAATTGACACAATCAAAGGCCGACAAGAGGTCCATGAAGGCCATGTAGATGGTCCCCGGTCGTGAGATGGTGTACTTCCCCAAAATCAGATACAGGTTTAGGCATTGAGCCATGGTTGAATGCCCTGGGCGAAATCCGTACTGAATGTCGGAGATGATCTCGTTCTCGTCTGCCCAGGTAGTCAACCTCTTAAGTATTACACCTCCTAAAACATTTACGATGGAATCAATTAGGGAGATAGGCCTAGAGTTTATAGTTAGATTTCTATCTCCTTTCTTGAACACAGGTACTATAGTTGATAGTCCCCATGAGTTTGGGCAGCCCGTCTGCAGCGTTTCCCACCGCTGCCAGGATTGGGGCCAGAATGGGGGACTGGATTTAAATAAATCTGGGGGGATGCCATCTGGGCCTGGTGCTTTCTTATTTGTGAGGTTGGTGATCCATTCCATCATTTCCATTACAGAGAACACCATAGAGTCCTTCCCCTTTGTTTCACTGGGGTGCACTGCGGGTATGACTGTATCCTTAAAAATCGAAGAGAAGTGTGACACCCAGTCGTCCGCCATGATATTGGACCCCACTTCTTTAGTCCCCATCATTATCAATGGAGAACGATTTATGGTGGACCAAAATCTTGAGCTGCTTCCTAGAGTCAGCGGATCTAAGAGCTCCTTCCAGAGCGCGCTCTTTAACTCTTTTTTTCTGTTTCCCAGAACCTTTTTTGTAAGTTAAACTGAGTTTGCGAATCAGGAGTTTATCCCGGAGAATTAGGTTAAGAGCCTTCTTCAGGTTTCTGGCTGCTTTAGAGCATGCATGGGAGAACCATTTAGGATCTCCGGATGGAGTTTTCCTCCCTGGGGCATGTAACATCTTTCCTACATTGAGGGAAATCCTTTCGAAGGCATTTAGAATACCTTCACCCTGTGGTTCGGTACTGAGACAGATTAAAAATTCAGGACCGCAGTCTTTCTTAAGTCTATCTAAAAAGACAGACGGGATAACCTGATTCCATTTATTTCGCCGTCCACTATTTGTAGGTTGCAGCGTGTTTCCTCCTACGACTTTATCCTTTATTTTCATAAGATTCCCTCCTGGTTGCAAACAGACTGGATTATGGTCGCTGTATGCACTTGGTGTTATACAAAAGCCCAGGACGAGATTCATAATTAGTCTAGAAACTAGGATAAAGTCTATAAAGGTTCCCTTAATTCTGCCCTTAAAGGTGGGTTCCTGTTGTATGGATGATGGTGCTGCAATACTCATGGTGAACAACAGGTCATAGTCATCTAGCAGGTGATTCAGCGCAATTCCCTGTTTAGAGTGTTCAAAATGTAATCCCAATGACGACGGACAGCTCATGGTCGCTAGTTTATTTAACATAGGATCTCCTCAAAGGTGTACATTAAAGTCCCCTGCAAGTAACAGGTTCCTTCTTGATGGACCTCGACACTGGGTGATAAGATTATGCAGTTCAGTGATCCTGCATCCCTCACCCTGATTATTTGCATTATAAAAGTTTATAATGCACAGGCTACTATCATCTTTACCCACGATGATGGCCTGAATGTGTCTGTTACCTAGGGTGGTAGCCCTTATGCTACATCTTAGTGCCAGAGAGGTAAAGATGACCAGTCCTCCCGAAGCACGGCCACTATTTGAGGTTGTTGATGGGACATAAAATGATTTATAACCCTCAAGTGAGATATTGATATCGGTAGCCCATGTCTCTTGGAGGCAGATGATAGAATATTGGCATACGAACTGCACCCATAGAGGGTCTAAGATTTTTTCTAACAGCCCTGCAATGTTCCATGAAAGGACGTTATATTATGGATTGCCCGTTATGGGCACAGAGACAGGCAAGGGGAGTGGTGGATCAGATTGATCTATTACGGTACAGCTGTCTTCACAGGGACCGTCTTGTATAGACGGTGTCGTTGCGTCAAGGGTGATACCTGGGTTCACAGGGGATATCACCGATCTTACCAGGGGAGTGGGATGTATGGGCTGTAGAAAATGAGCCCGCATTGCTATCGATGCCCAGGCTGCTGGCGCAAACCGCCTCTTAGTTCCCATGTTGAATAGTTACCAAATAAAGAGACGGGCGCTGGAAGCAGGAATCAAGAACAGAGTTTAATTCTCATGAGGAGAGCCAGTCATTTCGGACACGAAACATAGTGTCTTTCAGGAGGTGCTCTAACAAGTGAGCTGAGACTCAACCTTTTATACCTTACAAAACACTTGACATTACAGTCACAGTATTGTGAAACGAAGGAAAGATAACCCTATAATCCTCGTGTCAATCCCACCCCACATGTGTTCACAATAGGGACCCTTGACCTGCTGATAAGAGGGGAGGGCAATCACGCAGCTGAGTGTCTCATCAACAGTTTAGGATGTGCGCGCCTAATCATAGCCAGGGGGTGGGGTGGCCAGGATCAATAGTGGGTCCTTTGAAGGGGAGTGACTTCATACAATTGAAGGACTGGGTTCTGTAAGACCCAGCGGTGCCAGGGCACAACACCTGAAACCTTCGTGGGTAACCTGCTCCGGCGTACAAGTCACAGAGACACGGGACACTTCCTTCGGCGTCAAAGATTCAAGGTTTATTTGCTGCAGGGAACACAGAGATCACAACAAGTACACAGCGTGCAACTTGGGGAGACTGCTTCAAATTGGTTCTGTGAATCGCTCCTTTTATACAGTTTTTACCCATAGGATAACATGGTACACAAAAGTTTACAACCCGGTTCTCACAGTTATCCCCCAGAGGGGTCGTTTTTGGTCACTTTGAAACACATAAGGTCCGGAACATAAGTACGGAAACATTTGGCGGTTTCCAACTGTAAAAACCCATCTTCCCACCATTAGCAAATTCCAATCAGCAGTAAAACAGATCGAAATTGGAACAAGGACAGGTGTAGAGGAAGACGGAGACAGTGGGGAGATCGGAAAGGGTGTAAAAGGGGAGGTATCAGGAAACACGAGATACAGGCATCAAAGGGACGTGCCTAATGGGATGCACGGCTGAGACAATAAGCTCGTGCGGCAAGATGAGCCTCGTGCGGCGCCATCTGCCTTACAGTAGCATCCCCCTCGTCATAAAGACACTCACAAAGAACATGTGTCTTCCGCAAATATCTTGGGAGTCCCAGGGTCGCGAAGCGGACAACGTCCGTTCGCTGGCTACTTGAGGGCAAGAGACAAAATGGATGCCGTATCTAAGATGGAACCCGTGGGTACAGATGAAAAACCCACATAACAAATGAACGGTTTAAGCTAGCACAGCGAAAACTGCGCACACTTGCTAAACTCGTCATTTGCGGTTCATAGATACCAGACTCGACCATATTCGTGCGAGTCGAAAGCACCACTTACAATTGTCACGGAACCTCAGACGCTCCTTTTGCCCTCATGTAGGCAAGCACTAGTCGGAATCATATTCGATATTCATCAGACCATCGAGATGTTGCTGTAGCATAGCTCTGTCCAATCGAGTCCCTTCGGTAACAGATGGTTGTCTCATACACGTTGTAGCACAGAGGCCACATAAGGCAGGACCACACTGCACACAAAGGCAACACGTGAACAGGAACACTACCACAACCCCAATGATCATCAGAATTTTCCAACCCCAAGTCGACATCAGGCCCCAAAACCATCCTAGCAGCGTCCAATCCCCTACATCCACGTGTATGGATTCGGAGATCTTATGCAACCTCGAGATGGCTTGATAGACAGTTGGAGCATTATCTGGAATAAAAATGCAGCAGCTCGAATGGATCACCTTACACACCCCACCGTGATCTGCTAAAATGACATCTAAAACCATTCGGTTTTGCAACGTCATAAGTCTCTCCGCCTGAAGTTCAGTGGTGATATTACCAAGGGCACTGGCAGTAATATTAGCTGTTGATTCTACCACTCGAGTCAACTGCCTCAGGTTCCTACTGTTAACCATAGGTCCCCAAAACGGGAGGAAACCCTTGAAAAAGTCTCCTGCCTCTTGACCGGCGGTATCCTCTTCGCTAATTACGCCTCTCACAACTCTAGTCTTGTGATAATCGGCATCTACAGTGAACGTCGGAGGCAACAGATTTGCAATGAAGCATGAGCCCATGAAGTCAGCGGGCAACCATGCATATGCACGATCGTAACAGATAAAGTATGTACCCTTGGCAGCCAGAAACACAGGGGACGAGGACATTGGCAGAATGTAATTTTCGGTGCAAGCACTTGCTCCAAGTCGGGCTTGCGATCTTCGGCCACGACCCATAAGACAAAAATTACCAGTGTGGGGTACGACCCATATTGGAGGTGAGCTTTTAAGCTGCTTTTCGCTAGTGAACACACTATATTCACCTCTACTTAGGACCCTATAGGCTCGTACCTCTTCCTCAGGGATAAGCGAAGGATCATAGATATCGCTATCTAGATCCTCTATGGCTATTGACAAAGGCTTCTGATACGAGGTAGGACCAGAGTAGGGGGAACGTGGTTCTCGAATGGGGTGGAAACCCAGTGCGCTTCGAAACATTGTTTGGAATGCTCGAGCTGACTCTTGGGAACTATACGGTAACACCAGATATGGAATTCCCTTATCCGTAGTATGTGGCATCAACCCACACACCCAACAATTAGTAGTGTTAACCACTAACTGATGCTGGTGAAGGAGCTGAATAAAGGAATTGTTGCGGAATTCTACACGTCTAGCCTGTTCGTGTTCCGGTAACATATGAAAGGAATGTGGAGAAGCAGTAGAAGTAAGATTAGGGTAGGGAGTAGGAGTAGGTGTAGCAGGTAAGAAGTAAGACATCATATAGTACACCCCACCCGCCAATAATGCAGAAGCAGTCAAAAACAATACACACAATTGAAATATAAAACATTTGGTACGACTGAGTTGCTGCAGCTTGAATCGATGAACCTGAGCTCCTTCCAAATCATTCAGCTTCGAGAATGCCATTCCCTATGACCGTCCGCAACGTTTCTTGACGCACTTCGTTCTGTATAGCAATAGTCAATCCCTAGGAGTTCCCAGGAACCGACGGCCTTTAACCTAGCGTCAAGACCTACTATCGAGAAGGAAGTACGCGCGCGGCCCTACGGCCTTCAATACACAATATGTATGTACAAGCACAATGTCTCTCAGCTGTGGAAGTAAAAAGATACAAGGAGGAAGCTCAATATGTACAAAAATTTCAATGATACGAATATTCAGACTGATCACGGGAAATCGGGGATAATGCAGTTTTCAATTTCAACAAAGCAAAAAAATATTTTATTTGTCCTTAACGCGAGACCGCAAAGAATATCGATGTTTCCCAGGACGTGTCTGCTCGTCGAACAAAGGATCCGTTGAAGAGACAGCGTCCTGCTGATCAGTCGATTGCTCTGGGCTTGAGTTTTTCTCTGACAATTGTTCAACAGTGTCTTTCTGCTGCGCTGAGGATTCTCCAACAAGCTGTGCGTCGCTAAAAGGCACAAACGCCGGCAATGTTTCTGTTTCTGTTGACGCAATGCCTTTCCTTACCCACGGGTCTGCCGGCAAAGGGATAGGGACTCGCTTGGTGTGCGTAGCGTGCACCCAATTCTTGCGCCCCTCAAGACGAACGGCAGTCCTCGTGGCCAGGAGCACCTGGTAAGGTCCGGTAAACCTGGGGTCCAGATTGTTCTTTCGTGAAAAGTTGCGTGTTACCACCCAGTCTCCGGGCTGGAGCTGGTGGCCTGGACCCTCTGTCTGCGTCGGCAATGCGTCGTAAACCTGTTGGTGAATTAACCTCAGTTTAGCAGTCAAGTCATGTAAATAGTCAATCAGCATTGGATACTCAAGATCAGAGAATATTCCTGGCCTAGGAACCCCCCACACATTGGCAGGACGGCCGAACACTATTTCGTAGGGACTAAGCCCTATTCGGGAGTGTACAGTCGCCCTAGTTGACAGTAATGCTAGGGGCAAAGCGTCAGGCCACGAAAGACCAGTCGTAGCCTGAATCTTCGCTAGCTTTAGTTTAAGGGTGCCGTTGTACCCTTCAACCAATCCAGCTGACTGGGGATGATTGGCGCTGTGGAATTTTTGATTTATTCCAAGGCCCTTACACACATTCTTCATTACACTCCCAACAAACTCACTTCCGTTATCTGACCACACGACTCTAGGCATTCCATACCGAGGAAAATATTCCCTCAGTAGGATTTTCGCAGTAGACAAAGCAGTATTGTCTTTGAGGGGATAGGCCTCGATCCATCGGGAGAATGCGCAAACCACAACCAAAACGTATTTCAGGTTATTGCATCGCTCCATATGGATAAAGTCCAATTGAACCACCTCAAAGGGATACGAAGGGGGAGCAAAACTGCCAGGAGGAGTTGGGGTTCCTTTGCCAGGATTGTACATTATACACACCATACAATTCTTCACCAATCGTTCAGCACATTTCGTAATGCCATCATTCTTCCACACAGGCGACAACAATTTACAAATACCTTTCGCGCTAATATGTGCTAACCCATGTGCCATTGTCACAACGGCCAGTACATACGCGTCAGGCAACAACCATTTTTTCCGATCTGACAAATCAATCCAACAACCACTCGCATCCAACTTTCCCATACTTTCTTTCCACTTCACCTTTTCAGTCTCGGTGGCCTCATTCTGAATTTTTTTCACGCTGTCAATGGTGTCTTCACACATACTCGATTCCGTAGGCCACCTAACCGAACTCGTCACATACATTCGAGTGCTAAGGTTCCGGGCAGTCTCCTTAGCAATCTCATCTGCAAACGCGTTACCACGACCAACATCATCCGTGACTTTACGATGCGCACTACACTTAACAATCGCAACTTGCGTAGGCAAAGTCAATGCATCCAAAAGATCGTTCACAAGCTGGCCATGCTGAATCTTCGTACCGTGCGACGTCAAGAAACCTCTCTCTCGCCACAATCGTCCAAAACTATGCGCTACACCAAAAGCGTACTGGCTATCGGTGTACACATTCACACGTTTACCTTTTGCTAACACACATGCTCTAGTGAGAGCAATCAATTCCGCAGCTTGGGCAGAATTCTGATTCAATCTTGCAGTTTCAACAACAGTATTCAACGTTACAACAGCATAAGCGGTAGTCACATCACCATTCGGCAACTTAAAACATGACCCATCCACATACAGAGTGCCATCCGGATCTTCCAACGGGGTGTTTTTAAGGTCCACTCGACCTTTCGTTTCTTCTTCAGTCCTCAAGTAGCAGTCATGTTCTGCTACTTCATCTGACTCTGCGCTAATTGGTAACAAAGTTGCCGGATTTAGGACATTACAACGTTTTATCTGAATATGGCTTGCCAAGAGCGTCAATTCGTACCCAGATAACCTCGCACTCGTCAAGTGCTGAGTTTTCGTACGATTCAACAGAGTATCAACTGCATGCGGAACCATCACCGTAAGCATATTATCCATGACCAATCCTGCTGATTGTCGGATAGAGACCGCAGCTGCCGCTGTTGCTCGTAAACAACTCGGCAATGCTCTAGCTACTGGGTCCAAGGTCGAGGAAAAATATGCACATGGACGCTGCTTACCACCAAAAGGTTGCGTTAAGACACTCAAAGCACAACCTTCCTTCTCGTGAACATATAGCGTAAACGGCTTGCTATAGTCAGGAGTACCCAACACAGGAGCCGAACACAATGAATCACGTAGTTCAGAAAAACTTTTCTGACATTCTTCCGTCCATGGTAAAGGAGTTGGAACATCCTTGCACGTAAGAGCCACCAATGGTTTCGCTAGCAATGAAAAATTAGGAATCCATTGCCTGCAGTATGATGTGATACCTAGAAAGGCACGCACATCTCTTTGAGTTTTTGGCACAGCCATTCGCGCAATCGCTGCAATTCTCTCTGGGGTCAATCTCCTTCCCTCCTTTGACAATAAGTGACCTAGATAGGTTACTTCTTGACAACAATATTGGAGTTTAGAAGGGGACACCTTATGGTTTAGCTCACAGAGATGGTGCAGTAATGATACCGTAGCTATTTTACAAATGTCCTGAGTATCAGCGGCCACCAATAAGTCATCAACATATTGGATCAAAGCCGCACCAACCGGCAACCGAAACGCATCCAGTTGACCCTTCAAGGCTTGACTGTAAATCGATGGACTTTCACAGTAGCCCTGAGGAGCGCGTTTGAACCGGAAGCTACGTCCACCGAGAGAGAAACCGAAAAGGTCCCTGCTCTCTTCGGCAATCGGGATGCTGAAAAACGCATTTTTCAAATCAATCACCGAAAACCATGATGCAGTAGCTGGAATCAGAGTCAGGAGCGCCGTGATGTCAGGCACAACAGGGAATTGAGGAACCACAATTTTATTCACTTCCCGTAAATCGATAACAAAACGATAAACAGGCGGTTTCGTAGGATCTGTGCGTTTAAGAATGGGTAGTACAGGACTATTGCACACGTTTCCCCGAGTCTCCTCAATAACATCTTTTTCGATCAAATCATAGATGATCGCCAACAACGCTCGTTCACCATCAAGGGAGATACGATACTGGGGAATACGTGGCAATCGCACATTAGATTTCAACTGAACAACATAAGGGGAGATATCAAGTAGGCCCACGTCATTTGGACCCGTCGCCCACAAAGACGCAGGAAGAGAACTCAATTCCGGTGGGAGCTTATCGAGAGACAAGTACATGGGAGAGACAACCCTTTCTCCTAACGTAAGCTTTACACCCGCAGGAGAACAGTACAAAGTTGCATACAGACGTTTAAGCAAATCCAGGCCCAATAGATTTTCACCACAACCCGTGGTTAAAATCAGCGGAGCTTCTAGCTCACGTGGCCCAATTTGAAGGGGCAAAGGGCGTGAAACTGGATTGCTAACGGGGGCGCCAGAGAATCCAACGGAAACATTTGTTAAGCCAGACAAAGGTGCGCCAGGGAGTTTCGAATGCATGATAGAACTTTTCGCTGCACCAGTGTCCAACAGAAAAGGCTCAACGACGCCCGATGTAGCAACTGCGACGTAAGGCCCTCTCTGATCAACCGGAACTGATACCACTCCCTCTCCTTGTCTTTGGCTGTCCTAGTAATTACTGTCGTCAGTTCCCTGATCGACGTAATAATCGTCTACATTGTACTGCGCAGATCGCCCTTGCGACGATCCACGTTGATCAAAACAGTTATTAGAATTAGATGAGTTCTCTGAGCGATCATTCTGAGCACCACGACCTCTACCACGTGACGCCTGTTGCGAACCACCACGACCTCCTTTAGATGAATTACCACTATTACGTTCATTCAAAACGGGGCAATCAAATTTAATGTGTCCTTCCTGTCTACAATAAGCACATTGATTGTACCCTAACGATGATCTTTGGGAGGAGGAATCATTACGCGGCTGCGACCGATTCGATTGCGACTGCGATCTATTTTGTTGTGAATTATTCTGATTTGACCGCGGAGGATACGCTTGTTGCAACAACACTTTAGTTTTCAACTCTTTCGTCTTTTTGTCAGCACGGTCAGTCTCTTCTTTGTCTCTATTCTCATAATATTGTGCCGTAGCCAATATCTGAGCCGAGGTAGAAACGGCCCATGCACTTTCCGAATTCTTCAATTTATTGCTCAAATCGGGCAATAAATTTGAAACAAATTTATCCACAAACAACCTCTGTCCACCCTCGGTACCCATATCCTGACCACTATGGTCAATGAATGCTTCCTCAAACCTCGTAAAGAAGTCGGAAACACTCTCATCTTTCTTTTGCTTACAAGCTGACAATTTATCCCAATTTACCCTCATAGCTGGCATAAGAGTCTTCATCAATGTTATTATACGCTGGGGAAGAGCAGTAATCAATTGGTCGGGTTTAGTAGCAGCCACTTGTCCAGCATCTGCCGCTGTAATGGCAGCCCAATCACCGCCTAATTCATTTGCGTGATCTTGGTGACGAATTTTAGCCCATACCGGTTGCGGTACAACGTTGCCAAACAACATATCGATATCGGCAAGATTCATTACCGTAGCATCTACTAGCTGCGATAATTCCTTATAATACCCAGTAGGATTTTTACGAGGATCGGGCAAAGATTGCTTCACCTGAAGCACTTCCGATCGTTTCCATGGGAGGTGTATCCACACTCTCTCAAAGTGCGCCACTACCGGAGGATTAACATTAGCATCAGCTGGTATCCAAACCGGTGGAACTTCACGCATAGGATATTGGCCAGATTCATCTGGTTGATTTTCAATATCCTCAACAAACAACGCATGAGGTATGGGAGCAGGACGAAGAGACAATAACCGCTCAATAGCACGTCGAACATTGGTGTCTACTATCAGTCCAGTTGCGAACTGAAGCCGAAGCTCAGACAGGGCGGTCAGCACCTCGTCAGGCGCATCGGCCGCTATCTGATCATGTAGGAACTTGCACATTTCATCAAACACGTATCTCTGGGTTGGTATATTGAATTGATTAAACGTTTCGAGGACAACACGGGGCGGATTTCTAAGGGGGTTTACCATCCAACCCATCGCCATATTATATAGCGCAACACGTTCTCTGTTTCCAGGAAGCTGACTACGTCTCTGAGGACCATCGGAGCTAGCAGACCCATGAACAGGCCCAAGCGACTGAAAGAAACTGGCTGCAAGAGGAGAATTACGACTACGAGTAGAGGGAGAAGAATAAGACACAGGACTAACAAGAGAAGGGGTAGAAACAGTAGCAACAACAGGGGTTAACAAAACAGGAGCAGTAGCGGGAGCAGGAGTATGTGGAAGCGGAGGAGCAGTAGGGATAGAAGCAGGCAAAGGAGCAGGAACAGTCGGAAGAACGGGTGCAGGTTGAGGAACAGGTGGAGGAGGAATGGGTGGAAGGACAGGTACGGCAGGGACCACAGGAGCTGCGGTACCCTGTACGTACGGAGGTGGCGACTTCATAAGATAGGACATTAAAGGATCCTCAACTGCCTCTTCCTTCTTATCCGACTCCGTAGGTAAAGCAGGATAACATTTATCTATGGTCATACGCTGTAGTCTCTCAAACACTTCCTTATCCTTAACCTCCTTATCACGCTGAAACTGCTCGGCTTTCTTCACTATGGTAGCAACATTATCTCGCTGACTACGTTTATTTTGTCTGATTTCTTTCTGTCGGGCTTCTTTGCGCCACAACCGAAAGGCATCAAACATGGCCGGCCTTGATTTTCGTTCGAACAACTTAATTTCTAGATTATCTAAGATCGACGCCTCGAAGCTACCGTGAGGTGGCCAACGAAGGTCGCCGTCTTTCTTCGTATATTTAATCCAATAATCGTTAAAGGTAATCGGGCCTAGCCCATGTTTGCTATATAGATCATAAGTAGGAGTTCCAACCGGAGGTATCGGACACGAGTCCTCCAGCAGGGAATCCGCACTACAAGGTCTGAAACAACTAAACAAAGTACTGCGACCAGGCATCTTGCACACTAGCCGAGTTTCACAAACTTCAAGGGTTACAGGATTTACCAAGTCCCAGCAAAGAACAAAACCCTCGGTCTTTGGCGGCTGCAGTCGTCAAACAACACAACAAAGTACGCCAGCAAAGTGTCACCGACAAAAACACTTACACAGCGTGTACAACAAAAACACTCGCTAAAGTGTCAACAACCAAGAGCTATGGGAGCGACCCACAAATACTTAACTCAAAAATCGATGGCGTCACCAGGAAGGCCCGTCAATCGTCTCGCTATACCAAGGTCTACGCCAGGCGCCAAAACAGGTCTACAGTCAGGGCAGCAGTCCGTCGCAGCCGTCCGGAGGCGGGAATCTTCGCGGGAAAAGTCTTCGGGCCACTTATTTCGACAACAGGATCGATGAAGCGGAGTGCACCTTCCCTCGGAGATTTCACACGAAGCTCCTCACGATCGTCGGGCTTGGACCGGTACCACTGATGCAGCCCCACGTTGGGCACCAACTGAAGGACTGGGTTCTGTAAGACCCAGCGGTGCCAGGGCACAACACCTGAAACCTTCGTGGGTAACCTGCTCCGGCGTACAAGTCACAGAGACACGGGACACTTCCTTCGGCGTCAAAGATTCAAGGTTTATTTGCTGCAGGGAACACAGAGATCACAACAAGTACACAGCGTGCAACTTGGGGAGACTGCTTCAAATTGGTTCTGTGAATCGCTCCTTTTATACAGTTTTTACCCATAGGATAACATGGTACACAAAAGTTTACAACCCGGTTCTCACAGTTATCCCCCAGAGGGGTCGTTTTTGGTCACTTTGAAACACATAAGGTCCGGAACATAAGTACGGAAACATTTGGCGGTTTCCAACTGTAAAAACCCATCTTCCCACCATTAGCAAATTCCAATCAGCAGTAAAACAGATCGAAATTGGAACAAGGACAGGTGTAGAGGAAGACGGAGATAGTGGGGAGATCGGAAAGGGTGTAAAAGGGGAGGTATCAGGAAACACGAGATACAGGCATCAAAGGGACGTGCCTAATGGGATGCACGGCTGAGACAATAAGCTCGTGCGGCAAGATGAGCCTCGTGCGGCGCCATCTGCCTTACAGTAGCATCCCCCTCGTCATAAAGACACTCACAAAGAACATGTGTCTTCCGCAAATATCTTGGGAGTCCCAGGGTCGCGAAGCGGACAACGTCCGTTCGCTGGCTACTTGAGGGCAAGAGACAAAATGGATGCCGTATCTAAGATGGAACCCGTGGGTACAGATGAAAAACCCACATAACAAATGAACGGTTTAAGCTAGCACAGCGAAAACTGCGCACACTTGCTAAACTCGTCATTTGCGGTTCATAGATACCAGACTCGACCATATTCGTGCGAGTCGAAAGCACCACTTACAATTGTCACGGAACCTCACAATAAGGGCAGTAAATGGTATCTCCTGGCTTAGGCGATGGCCTCGGACATGTGTGGTCAGCCGGACTCGGGGGAAGGGGTCATCAAAGGAGTGGTATTCATGCCGCGTGGACAATCGAGCGCGGAGGGAAGGCTGGTCAACAGAGGGGCATTCATGGAAGGAAAGGAGGTGTTGGTCAGGCGCGGTCGTGGTTCTCAAGGACAGGGTCTTGCAGAAGAAGAAGGTTTACGGCCTGCTCATGTGAGGAGAAGGGAGGGGGAGCCAGGGTGGACACGGGGACAGAGTCACATAGAGAGAGAGAGAGAGAGATCTTATGACCCGTACATGAGAGAGCGGGGGCAGTCAGGTGCAGCTGGGGAGGGCTATGTCAGCTAAGGCGAAGGATGCCTCCTCAAGAGGGAATGGGGGGTTTTGTGTGGGTCAAGCAGGAGGGTTGCCTTTCGCAGCAGGGTCGCGCAGAGGGAGAGGGTTTCATGGTCTATGCATGAGAGAGGGGGTGTAAGATACGCGCAGGAGGGAAGCCGGGGATTCCAATGGGTAAAAAGGCCATGGTGCCTAGAATGGCTGTGCATATGCATATAGGTATGGGCTCTTACTGGCAGAGTGATACGGTCAATAGTTTATGGTATTCATGGTGCTCGCAGGGAGAGGAGTGGGAGAAGAAGGGAAATGAGTGCTGTTTATGTACATCAATTTCTTCAATTCCCACAGTCGCCCCTTTTTACATTACAGCAGTCATTTTTTTTGCAATTGAGGGGGTTACAGATAGACAGGCATCGTTGATGAATTAGCATTTTGTCGATACTAACATTTGGCGTACAATCATAGACAGTTGGGGTGATGGGCAGAATGCAGCACATAGGAAATTGCATTTCGTTGTGTTCCTGACAATTAAACGCACTGCATAGCATAAATCTTTCTAACTTAAAAATGTGACCAATGAACAGTTTCGACCAAGTAGTTGAGAGCGGAATTCAGGTCAATACACAAGCTTTCTTCGTCACAGTGTCTTTTTATCAGTGAGCCATCACTGGTAGGCTCTAGTCCGTGTACTTTCGTTGGCGCTGTTGAGCACCGGCGGTGGAGCTATAGGTCCAGCTCTGTTCTATCCTTACGCGTTGCAGGGTGCGGTCAGTCCTCTGCTGTTAGACCACAGTCCTGTTCCCTAAACAATCCGTTTGGCGGCGCCTTATGCTCGGCACCTATATTTTCCGTGGCAACACCCTATTCCCATATGAATGCAGTTCTTTCCTTTGGCAAAAAGTCACGTGGAAAAGAGGGTGAGTGTGGTTCAAATAGTCGATAGGAGAGAGAGAGAGAGAGCGGAGTTGGGTCAGAGTTCCTGGGACACACAAAAGGGACCAAGGGAGCAAAGGATAACAAGCAGGCAGGCCCATCAATCGGGCCCAAAGAAGGGGGACGGAGACTCCAGGCACACGTGGGTTAGCAGACGGAGGGCTTCAAGGCGGCCCGTCATTTTTCATTTTCCACGTTGAAATTGCGGTCTCGTCCCGTATCTTGTTGCTCTGCAGCTCCACCTTTGGTCGAGGTCATACGTGTCCCAAGATCTGCAGTCAGGCTGTACGTCACATCTGACCCATCTCCTTCGGTGATCGTGAATCTTTGAATAGGTACAAGACAAGGTTTTAGAGAAATGGCAGAAGAAGATATCTACGCATGTGAATTCCTCCCTCAATTCTACGCATTTGGGAGATACGCTCACTGGTCACAGTCAGAGGTCCATTACCAAGCAGTGCATGTGTCAGCATTCCTACTGAGTTTATGGCAGGTTTATTCATCGTCCTATTTATAACTCAAGTGAGGATAAATGAGATTCCCATCAACTGTACATTACATCATATTCAACATTACGGAGCATTTCCCTTCAGGACTGGCTAACCTTTTCAAACAGGGCGGGGGGGGGTGCCATCATCGAGAGTCAGGCAAAACAAGGTTTTCTCGAGGGTCAACAGCTACTCGTGGTCATCATGTTTATATCCGGGACAGCAGCTGGGGCCTATCAAATGGGGAGGGGATACTTCAGGCGCTCGCGCTTGGGTGCAAAAGGGGGTGGGGCAATCTGGGCATTGGGGGTCAATCTAGACGTTGGCGTTCGTCTCTGATGAACAGAAAAGTAGGGTGCCATTGACATACAGTTCCCCTATGAATGGCCAGATTTGGGGGACCTTAGTCGTCTTACCTGTCCTTTCCTTTTCAGCCAATTCAAGTTCATAATTTTGCAGAAAGGAGAGGTAGTAATATGTCGAGTTACAATCATTTTTAGTTTTGGTCAATTTCGCTGAACACCTTCGCGTTCAATGAGTATCAAATCAGACTGGTGCCGGTGGGGCACAATTTTACCAAAAAGAGGGAGAGAAAATAGGGAGACTCTCATAGAGAGTGAGAGTCGTCCGCAATCTAAACGAGCCATTCGGTACACGTATGACATGTAGAGAGAGAGAGAGAGAGAGAGAGAGAGAGAGAGATAAGGGGGTGGTGAGAGAGAGAGACGTGTACGAAAATAGGTCATTTAGTGCGCTCACAACACAGAACAGCAAAGGTCAGGTAACACGCAAATACAGACAGAGGGAAGACATAAATCCGTACATTACACACACACAAACTCAGACAGGGAAGACGGCACATGCATTACACATATATAAGACATTCACGACAGGACAGGAAACAACAGGTGGCCAACAAAATCCATATTATATCCTACGTATCTTTACTATCCTATTTATCTATGTGCTTAGCTCTTTCTACCCTTCCCTCCTTTTCCTTCTCGCTAGTTATGTCGGCCAGCGTTCTCAATTGCCAATACTTACACCTCAGTTGGTCGGTCAGAAATTAGCCTGGTCGTGCTATTTACCCATGGTTGGATCTTAAACCATTTTTCAGTTCCTTCTTTTGGTGGGAAGCACTCCGGGCTGAGGCAACGGCAAGTATTGATTGGGAGAACAGTCGGACAGCTTGGCTACATCTATAAGAGTGTGAAAAAGGGGAAGCAGTACATTTTTGAACATCAGCAACATTTCTAATTCCCAGACGGGTGGTGCCGTGGTGACCCTTACCCGTATATTTTTCTTTGTCCTTTCCCTACCTAGTCAAACGTCCAGTTACATTATTTAACGCGTCATTTCTAGTCAATTTTTCGTCATTCAGTACCTGTCAAGTCTCTATGTCAGTCCATCCTCCCAGTCACTATGTTCTGGGGAGATACAGTCATGTCAAATCTACGTCTTTTTAGGAACTTATCGTTATGAGGACTATGCACATATTCCCTCCTTCCCTTTTTCGTCGGTGGTTCGACCATCGCTCTCCCATATTTCAGCCGACGTTCTGACGTGACCTGCAGAAGGGAGGGAAAAGAAGGGGTGGGGGCAGCATTCAAAGTACATCAGCATGCAGTAGTCCGAAAATGTTTTTACCTACCACATACTCGACCCATCTCCACGTACTGCATTTCTTTACCATCTCGGCGTTTAAGCCCAGAGGGACCAGTAATGTCAGATAGATAATCATTGACGATCTGCGTATCTACATGAGTTACTCGGTCGCAACCCCCTTTGTTGGGTGCAAGGGTGGCGGCCAGGTGGCATTTCTGTGGTGTTCTTTCAAGGGCGTCTAAAACACTTTTTCCGGCTGTCTGTGACACATAATGTAGCTGCTAAATATCTGATCCTTTTTAACCTTCAGTTTTCATCATACTTATTCTTCGCTCATTGTAGTAAAACATCCAAAACTCATTAATGCAACTGCTACAACCATGCTTTCTTCTTCAAAATACTTTTAATAAAAAGTGTCGAGGTACAAATACAGGCCTACAATCCCGTGGACCAGCCACGGAGCAGATTGGAACTGTACATAGGAAGAAAGGAGTTGATGGCAGTTCATTGCATAAAGTGCGGCAGTGCAATAAAATCGTATCGAACTTTACCACAGAGCAAGCATGATGCATGTCGAGTCGCCATTTTGGGCGAGGTCAGGCAGGTACCGGTATAGTCAGAATGTCTCCGATGACTCATGGTTCGACCAGAACCTTCTGTTGGCAGCTCAAAATGTTTTTTCGCAATGTGGTAACAGTCTAACAAATGGACCATCAGTCAAAGAGTGGGGAGGGCAACAACAAGTTTCCTACCGGGTCATTCTGGTGTTCCACCGGAACTGAACAAGTCTGTACTTTGTCTGTGTTTTAGCCATTTCCAAACTGAGGCTGGCGCCGGCAGGAGCGTGTCAATGTCGCGGGTCCCAATGAGGGGGGACGGGGGCACCCATGCAGAGGGGTCGGGAGACCCCGGTTCTTATAGAATCTTCAAGGTCGAGGAGAGACGGTATGGAGCATGTGCCCGCCCCGGGCAAAAGACCGCTTTTTGATGTGGACCCTCTTTAAGTAAGAGCGTTGGGGTGTCGCTGGAAGCCTCCACCTGGAGGGAGGTGGGGGAGGCTCGTTCGCGTCACCTCCCCCTTCCAGCGACCCCTCGCCGATCCTCGGCTCCGCCGTTTCGATATTGGCCGTGCCGGCTATTGAAGATGGGGGGGGTGGTCGGTGGCTGAGGCAAGACAGCCCCCCCCCCTTCCTTTTCGACAGGTGGCGGGACTACCTCCAACTCTCCAGGGGTGGACATGTGGCGGGACTACCTGTAACTATGCAGGCGATGGCATGTGGCGGGACTACTTGCAACTGTCAGGCGTTGGGTGTAGTTGCGGCCATTATAGCTCAAAGAAATGCCGTCATCCCTGCTTTGGCTTCGGCCTTCGACGAAAGCCGGATCGGGTGAGAGAGAGAGGTGGTCGGTGGCCGAGGCAAGACAGCCCCCTCTCTCCCCGTGGCCTGCAGGGCGGCAGAAGAGAAGAGATGGAGAGGTCCTTGTCATTCTTTGGACCGCCTGCCCAACATCATCTCCTACTGACTGCGGCCGGGCGAGCCCCTCGTGCCTCGAGGCCTCGCCTTCCGGATGGGCGTAACCGCGGACCTGTTGCACCTCGGGAGCTTCCGGAATGGGGGTAGGTACCTATTGAATTTGTTTCTATTTCATGTGACCGTTATTTGGGCGTGGCGGGCAATGAGGCAGACATGTTGGGAGTAAAAATAGGCAGTGAAGCCTAGCTACCTCGTGGCTATTTTTGCTGTCAAACTTTTCGCCATCTTATATTTCTTATTACGAACTATTTCTAATGTTTCTTATTTTTAGTGAAGTCAAAAGCTCATCAGGGGGTTACTGACTTAGCCTGATTTCTTTTTATTTTTCTTTCTCCTCCTTAGCGTGTTTTGAGCTAAAGTTTTCTGTTAGTAGGGAACGGTGATCACTTCATATTTTTATGTGTCCTTTTCACTAGGGGGTACTTCTGGACGGACCAGACGAGTTCCCTCCAATAAATGGTCCGGGGTGGAACTAGATTATCGATCAAAAGGGGAACATATATTCCTTCATTAGGGTATCATCCTGGACAGACCGAGCGATGTACTTCCACTTACTAGGGTAGCCTCCTGGACGGACCAGTCGGTCTATTTCTACTAAATGGCCCATGAGTGGAGAGCATATGTCCTCCATAAGGGTAGTCTACTGGGCGGACCATGCGAGCTACCCCCCAAATAACCAACCAGTGGGGAGTGGGTAGGACTGACGAATTCACAAAGGGGCATAACCTACCCTTTACTACTTGCAAAGACTAGACAGAATATTTCTATTCCACGTTGTTTGCAAATAGAAAATACCTCAAACGAAACAATTCCTGGAACAACAATGTCCAGGCAACCAACCAATCAGTGGGGAAAAAAACAGGCATGACGGATTACAACGGGGACAAATGTCTGCATTACCTGCCCTTCGCTATCCAAAAAGGAAGACAGAATATTTCTACTTGCCTCAGTTTGTAGACAGGGAAGATCTCAAAGAGCAACAATCGATTATTAATCGACTTCAAAACAATCAGTGGGGAGAAAAGTAGGCATGACGGATTACAACGGGGACAAAAGTCTGCATTACCTACCCTTCTCTATCTGCAAAGAGGGACGACGTTCCTATTCGTCGCTGTTTGTAAACAGAGAATGTCTCGTTCTCCAGAAGAGAACCAATATGTCAAGTAGCCTTCAAAGCTAAATGAACCAATACCAACAATATCAGTATACAAATACCGATTCCAATACAATCAATCAATCAATCAGGTGGATAGAACCACCCTACCAATCAGGCGTAAAAACACCCTACTTAATCTTACCCGGACCGGACCATACGGACAGTTCTTCGACTTCCTCCTCCAGCGCCCGATCGTTCTCTTACTCCATGTAGCATTCCTGTGGGATTCCAGTCAGGACAATAGGTCACTCAAGAGAGGTCCGTTCAGAATTGGCGAAGTTCTTTTGATCGGCAGCCGGGCTAGGGCCCTCTCAAGGCAGGTATACTCCGATTATTTTAGATGTTCGCTTCTTCGTCTGGATCTCTCTTACCGAACCTTATGTCACTGATGGACCCCGCGTTGGGACGCCAATTGTAGAAAATGAGCCCGCATTGCTATCGATGCCCAGGCTGCTGGCGCAAACCGCCTCTTAGTTCCCATGTTGAATAGTTACCAAATAAAGAGACGGGCGCTGGAAGCAGGAATCAAGAACAGAGTTTAATTCTCATGAGGAGAGCCAGTCATTTCGGACACGAAACATAGTGTCTTTCAGGAGGTGCTCTAACAAGTGAGCTGAGACTCAACCTTTTATACCTTACAAAACACTTGGCATTACAGTCACAGTATTGTGAAACGAAGGAAAGATAACCCTATAATCCTCGTGTCAATCCCACCCCACATGTGTTCACAATAGGGACCCTTGACCTGCTGATAAGAGGGGAGGGCAATCAGGCAGCTGAGTGTCTCATCAACAGTTTAGGATGTGCTCGCCTAATCATAGCCAGGGGGTGGGGTGGCCAGGATCAATAGTGGGTCCTTTGAAGGGGAGTGACTTCATACAATAAGGGCAGTAAATGGTATCTCCTGGCTTAGGCGATGGCCTCGGACATGTGTGGTCAGCCGGACTCGGGGGAAGGGGTCATCAAAGGAGTGGTATTCATGCCGCGTGGACAATCGAGCGCGGAGGGAAGGCTGGTCAACAGAGGGGCATTCATGGAAGGAAAGGAGGTGTTGGTCAGGCGCGGTCGTGGTTCTCAAGGACAGGGTCTTGCAGAAGAAGAAGGTTTACGGCCTGCTCATGTGAGGAGAAGGGAGGGGGAGCCAGGGTGGACACGGGGACAGAGTCACATAGAGAGAGAGAGAGAGAGATCTTATGACCCGTACATGAGAGAGCGGGGGCAGTCAGGTGCAGCTGGGGAGGGCTATGTCAGCTAAGGCGAAGGATGCCTCCTCAAGAGGGAATGGGGGGTTTTGTGTGGGTCAAGCAGGAGGGTTGCCTTTCGCAGCAGGGTCGCGCAGAGGGAGAGGGTTTCATGGTCTATGCATGAGAGAGGGGGTGTAAGATACGCGCAGGAGGGAAGCCGGGGATTCCAATGGGTAAAAAGGCCATGGTGCCTAGAATGGCTGTGCATATGCATATAGGTATGGGCTCTTACTGGCAGAGTGATACGGTCAATAGTTTATGGTATTCATGGTGCTCGCAGGGAGAGGAGTGGGAGAAGAAGGGAAATGAGTGCTGTTTATGTACATCAATTTCTTCAATTCCCACATGGGCGAGGTACACGGTTCATTGGGGGGGAGTAACTGGACAAGTCACTCCGCCGTCAATCACAGTCATTGAGGACCGAAAGGGCAATAAATCTGTTTGTGACCTCCAAGGGTGTGAGTTGACCTGATGCACCCCTCTCCTGGCTCCGTTAAACCTTAAGGGTATAATGTTCCACCCATCTAGTCTTCCAGGGTGAGGTGGCTTGTATGTGTATATCGTGTTCCTGTGTTTAAAGGTGTCATACGACCCTGGCCTATAAAAAAAACCCTAGGGGCAGTATATCTATACCCTGTCTCCCCTATGATATACCTCCCTCTGCTTCCCTAAGTATCCTTTCCACTGGTACCGTACTGTTAAAGTTGATCACTATACAGTCTCCGTCTCTGGTTTTTCTTGACCGTCCCAGCCACGCTACTCGGCGGGCCATGATTATGTTATGTCCTACTCTATATCCTTCACTTGTGTTTCGGTGTAACCAATGTGTTACCTTATTTTCAATCTGATAAAAATCCTCTCTCTCTACTTGGCGTAATGGGGGAACGTTTCCCAGGACTATCACTAGCGGGGTACTTTGAGGGGGTAGATCTAAGATGGTTCGGTCGCCAGTGGTAACGGGGGCATTCGGGCAATGCCCGAGGGGCCAGGTCCGAGTTCCACCTGAGGGCTGCTTTTGAGCAGCCTGGGGTCCAATTTGGGCGGTGTCTCTGTTGTTCGACTATCCCGCCAGCGGCCCAGAGGGTGTCTGAGTGGCCTTTCTGGAGGGAGATGGGCACTCGTTATCTCCCGTATAGCAGCAACAGGTAGAGGTGTCACCCCTTTTCTTTCGCTGGGCCTCCCATTAATGTAGGCATACTGAGCAAGGGGCCTGTGCAGAAGTGGTCTCACTTGTTTTCAGGTGTGTTTCACTAGTGTAAACTGATGCGTGCATTTTTTTTACTCCCCCTTCCCCCTTTTTATGCAAAATTACGCTGAAAGCAATAAATGGAGGGAAAGCACTTTGCAAATGTGGGCCGATTTTTTAATGCATGCCGGGGCCGATTTTTAATCCCTGTCGGTCGCCCGCACCCATGGCTGGCTGGTCAGTCTGTTTCGAGCCTGGCTGTTTACCCCCTTCTTGGAGTATCGTTGGTATCCTCGTTCTACTGCCACTACCCTCTGTTCCCTGTGCTCTTTCCCTGGTACCACCCAGACTGATTTCCCCCATCCCTCTCTCTGTCAACATTACGTGCTGACCGACATTAGCGACTTTAGGTTGTTCGGTGTTGATCAAGTTGTCAGCATGCATAACTTGTCCCCCCGACCTCCTGCTATCTAGTACAGAATTTAGTATTTGTACAGAATTTAGTATTTGAGTGTTGTCTGCTGTGGCCTGTTGGAGTTTGCCTAAGTATTCATTAATTAGTTTTAGTCTTCAAAGATGAGAAGCATTAGGGACTTTACAATATGTTCCACTTGCCAGATCAACCCACCCTCTCCTGACCCAGTCACTAGCGATCTTTTCAGTGTCTGCTATTGGTCATTATTGGTTGTAAAGTGGGCACTCTTACTCCGGGCAGGGGCGGCGTCTAAAATGTGGATGAGATTGTTTGTACCCTTTGATGTAGCTATTTTTTTCCCCTAATTTTGGAATCTTAGCCTGTTTACCTTTCTGTCCGTCCCCACCCGCTTTCTTTTCCCTGTTAGATTCGCACTTGTGGGTGTTGCTTTTACGGCGAGATATTCGTGGGTCTTCGAAGGATCAGTGTTACGGTGCCCATTTTCCTCCTGGATAATAATGTTATCTTTTGTGCTGTTCCCCGCTGTAATAATACTTAGTGTATCTGACCCAATGCTGATCTCAGGCAGTCCTAAATCAACAAGATGCTGGCTCAGACAATTTTCAGGAGTTGTGCTGTTCTCGATTGGGCCCAGTGACGACCTTTTAGAACTTAAGACTTCTAGGGAGAGCCGTTTTTCGGTGTTTATTATCTCTCGTTCAAGGGCAACGGCTGCCCTAGTAATAAATTGTCTATGGTTCCGGATATACTTCCACAGTCTAATTTTGTTGTTGACTTCCCCCTTTGTCTTGTCACAATGGCATGATGAACGGTCGCCCGCTTGTGTGGAAAATTAACACATAATAGTTGTCTTGAGCCAATATCACATCAATCCTCTAGGGTACACATTAATTGAATTGTTCACCTGGGATTATGGTCGCGGCAGAGTTCTAACACCTTAGAGGGGTTGCCCGGCCCGGCCTTCTCCGGCCTCTGATGGCTGTAGACGGCCCGCCCTTTGCCCGGGCTTCGCCCCGGGCGTCCCGCGACGCGGAAGTCTTGGCGACTATGTACGCCTCCTGGTGCTGCAATTGCGTCAGTGGTGTCCGCCGCCGCTGAGGCAGCCGGGATTCGTAGTCCCGGGGTGGAAGCGCGGATGGTAGTGGCGTCCGGTGAGGTTGTCAGCCCTTCTGCGCTGTGGGATCAGGGAAATGAGTCTTGGCAATGTCGGCAACAAACAGGTACTCCCGCACAGTTACAATGTCTCCCCCGCTCCACCGAGGTCTTGTCGACTATGTATGCCTCCTGGCGCTGAAATTGCGTCAGTGGTGCGCGCCGTCGCTGAGGCAGCCGGGATTCGTAGTCCCGGGGCGGCGGCGCGGATGGTAGTGGCGTCTGGTTAGGTCATCAGCCCTTCTGCGCTGTGGGATCAGGGGAATGAGTCTTGGCGGTGTCGGCAACAAACAGGTACTCCCGCAAAGTTACAATGTCTCCCCCGCTCCACCGAGGTCTTGGCGACTATGTACGCCTCCTGGCGCTGCAATTGCGTCAGTGGTGCGCGCCGCCGCAGAGGCAGCCGGGATTCGTAGTCCCGGGGTGGAAGCGTGGATGGTAGTGGCGTCCGGTGAGGTCGTCAGCCCTTCTGCGCTGTGGGATCAGGGAAATGAGTCTTGGCGGTGTTGGCAACAAACAGGTACTCCCGCACAGTTACACTGTCTCCTATTACTACTTAAAAAAGGTGTAAAATTTGTGTGGGTAGAAGAGCTATCCACTTGTTTTAACCTCATCAAAAAAGAGATTTGTGAAGTGAATGTATTGGCACCTTTCAACACTAAACTCACCTCATTTATCATGGTTGATGCCAGTGTCACAGGTTTGGGGGTTGTGCATCTACAAATTCTACAAATGTATCCCGAAGGGGGAAAAACTGTTGCTTTTGCTTCCCATACACTCACTTCTTCTGAACAGAACTACTCTGTGATTGAGTAAGAGGCACTCGCAGCTGCATGGGGTGTTCAGTATTTTCCGCACCTACCTTTGGGGCACGAGATTCATACTTAAGACAGACCATAAACCTTTAGTCAAGATCTTGTCACCTCGTGGTGTGGGAAAAGGCTCAGCTACATTGGTGAGACTAGCTACCAAACTACAAGAGTACCAGTATGAAATCTCTTACATTCAAGGCTGGAGGTACCTTCAAGCAGATTGCCTTTCAAGACTTTCTATTAAATGGCAGGATTTAGATAGGTCATCCATTGCAGTGACCAATGATGAGGGTGCTGTTTCCTCTGTTCAGGATGTAGTTGTTGTTAGTGAGGGAACATTTACCTGTGACGATTGGTTCAAAGCAATGGCTGCAGACCATGTCCTCAAGGCTGTTATGGATTTGGTCAAGCTAGGTTTTAGACGCGAGAGTTGCGTTCTTGTTTCAGTGCATCCGTATCTTAAGATTTTGTATGAATTGTCTATGTGTGGTGAAAATGTTCTCATGAGAGGAGACAAATTCATTCCCCCTTCAGGCTTAATGCCCACACTCCTCAAATTGGCCCATGAGGGGCATTTGGGGCAAACCCTGACTCAACACAGGTTGAAAGTTGACTTCTGGTGGCCAGGCATGTTTTAGCAGGTGTCTTCTTGGATTGAAAAGTGTTTGGTCTGCAAGGAGGGAGAGAAAAGACTTAAAGTTGGTGTTGATTCAGTCATGGGTCAGATTGCAAATCCCAACAGCCCTTAGCGTTTGCCTGGATTTTCTAGGGCCCATGGATGAACTTCCTTCTACCCAACATTTTGCCATTGTCGCCATTGATGTCTTTTCTGAAAGGTTGTGTGTGGATTTTGTTAAAGATATTACCGGAGACTCGCATTCCAACGGGACGAGATTAGGCAGTCCTCCATGGAGGCCGCCAAACTTCTCTGGCGCTCCTCTGTCGCCCGGGTCTATGGTTGGGGTGACAAAAATGGGAAGCTCCTCCACCGCCTGGCCACTTACCCAATGACTAATCGTATAGTACCAGAGGTGGTTGATGCGACCAGTGAGACTCATTGTGCTCCACTGTCGGTGGATCAATGTTTCGCTACCTATTGCCACCCTTTATTCGGCGCCTGATCTTTCCCTTCATGACCTCCTTCAACGGGAACATTTCTCCCTTCCAGGTCTTAGCGACTCTGAGGCAGCTGAGCTGGACCTTCCGCTTACCCCTGAGGAGGTGGCAGCAGCCATCTCCTGCATGGCATCCGGTAAGACTCTGGGTCCGGACGGACTCCCTCAAGAATTCTACTCGTCCTACCGAGATATTTTGGTCCCGCCTCTTCTCGAGATGTATGCTGAGGCGGTGGTGTGTGGCTCCTTCCGTCCTGAGATGGACCTGGCTACCATCGTAGTAATTCCCAAGACCCAACCTCCCTCGAGCAGCTATTCGGACTATCATTCCATCTCGATCATAAACACCAAACTCAAGATCTTTTCCTCCGTCCTGGCCAACCGTATACAGTCCCATCTCACTTCCCTCGTTCATCCAGACCAGTGTGGCTTCATGCCTCTTCGAGGCACTAGACACTGCCTACGGCGCCTTTAACTTGCTCTTGCACACCGGCATTTGTTGACCCCATATCTCTCTCTCCTACTTGTAGACTTCGAGAAGGCCTTCAATTCGTTCGACTGGGGCTACCTGGAGGCGGTTTTGGTACAGATGGGTTTCGGTGCCCCATTCCGCAAGGTGATGGGGATGCTTTATCGTCGGCCACGCGCGCAGGTCCTGGTCAATGGAGCTTTGTCTCGCCCCTTCCCCATTTGCCAAGGCACGCGGCAGGGGTGCCCTCTCTCCTAGATCCTCTTCACACTGGCCATGGAACCTCTGGCCTGCCTTATCCGCGGCGATCACTCCCTCATGGGATGGCGGTGGCCCGCCTTTGCAGAAGATAAAATTGCACTCTATGCAGACGATGTCCTGCTATTTCTGGCAGACCCAGCTCAGTCAGGACCCCGATGCCTCCGAGCACTTGGCCTCTTTGAACGTACCTCTGGCTTGCGGCTTAACCTGACTAAGTCGGTACTGGTCCCCCTGCACATGTCCAGGGAATGCTTCGATTGGCAGTCGATGATTCCTCTTCGTCGGCTGTCCTTCAAGTATCTGGGGATTTGGGTGGCCGGTCTCACTGAACTTGCGTGGTCGCTGAATGTTACACCGCTGGTCCACCAGGTACATGCACACCTCTTGAAATGGCATGCTCCCCCCCTGAATCCCCTGGGTGGGTCAGATAGCCCTTTTCAAGATAATGGACTTACCCCATTTTCTCTACATGCTCCAGAACACACACCTCCTAATTGCCAGATCTTGGTTTTGAGAGATTGACGGACTGATTACGAGGTTTCTGTGGGGGTGTGGGGCGAAGTCCCAGACTGGCCTTGGCCCAATGTCGCGTCCCACCGTTTGACGGAGGTCTCGGTCTGACGAGCCTCTACCTGTATTATCTAGCAACCCGGCTCCTCACGCTTCACAACTGGTTTAATGGCAGTTGGTCTGACCCGGCATACTGCCTGGAACTACACATTCTGGGTTTCACCTCCCTCCAGGGAATGCTCTACGGTGTGGCTGTCCCCCGAGTTCTTCCTGAGGTCACCCGTGGAGTGTTCCTGGCTTGGCAGGCCTCGTTACGCACACCCGCTGGTCGGGCAAACTGACCAAATACACCCCCCTGTGGTGTGGCACCTGGCTTAAAGAGGTGGTTTCCTTGGCGGCGTTCCAACAGTGGGATCTCCTTGGGATCTCCCTGCTGGGCGATGTCTGGAGCAGTACCCGTTTGCGCGCCTTCCCGGACCTACAGGCTAGATATTCCTTTCATCCCTCCCAGTTCTTCCGCTACTTGCAGCTGCGCCATGCCCTCGCCCCTACGTCACGGACGGTACTTCCTTGCCGGAATATAGTCTGCCCGAAGCCCAGATCATGACTGGGGATTTGGGGAAAGGGGGATTTCCAGGATATATAGCGATCACTTACCAACAACACCCCCAACTCCCTTTCTCAGCTCCAAGGTCGGTGGAAGGGTTGGCTCGGAGTTCTGGACGACGGAAACTGGACTGATGCCTTAATGGGCCCTAGAACGATCACGGTCTCAGCACGACTCAGAATGTTCAAGTCTACTTCTTACACACTGTCTACCTTACACCGCTGCGTCTTCATGTCACTGGGCTCCGACAGGATGCCCGTTGCACTCACTGCCCTCACTGCCCCCAATCCTGCGCAGACTTCTACCACATGGTGTGGCTTTGCCCTGCGATACAGCGATACTGGGAGTCTTTGATTAGGGAGTTGATGAAGGTCCTGGGTTAGGAGATACCTTTGGATCCAACGCGAGTTCTTTTGGGCGTCACTGATGGCCTGGACGGCAATAGAGCCGAGAAGTTCTTCCTCAACACGGTCTTGGTGGCAGCTAAAAGAGCTATTGCTTCCCAATGGCTGACTGACACCGCGCCAACATTGGCCCGCTGGCGCAGAGGCGTGGACTGGTGTGCCGCACACGAATGGCCTCTTTATGTGGCCAGAGGCTGCCCTGAGAAATTTCGACGAATGTGGGGGAAGTGGGTGGGAGTGATGGAGATGTAGGGTGGACTGGGTGGGCCTAGTAGTTGCCTCTGGGTGTGTTGGTCTCTGCTCTGCACTTATGTCATTTAATGTATCAATGTGGATTGTGGCTATCTTGGTCTGACTCTATCCGGTGTAGTTCTGAACGGTGCTGTTTGTTTGGCTGTTTTGGAAATATAATAAAATTGATTATACCAAAAATAAAAGATATTACCACAGATAGAACCATTTCTTTCTTGAAGGGATTGTTTCAAGAGGAAGACTATCCCTCTGTGTTAATTACTGATAATGGCATCCAGATTGTGTCTCACAACATGTGCTCTTTCCTTGCTGAGGATGGGGTGCAGCATTGTCGCA
The DNA here is from genome assembly GCF_964263255.1 of Lissotriton vulgaris. Taxonomy (NCBI): domain Eukaryota; kingdom Metazoa; phylum Chordata; class Amphibia; order Caudata; family Salamandridae; genus Lissotriton; species Lissotriton vulgaris. Next base: position 904,669,894 of record NC_141695.1, read on the forward strand.
CGTCATTGTACAACCCACAGGAGAATGGCCTGTGCGAGAGAGCCAACCGAGTTGTTACAGGCATAATCCAAATGGCTTGAATCAGTGGTAGAGTGGCTCATGAAATGGTGCAAGAAAATTAATTGGGATTATCGTACCACAAAACACAATCAGAGTGAAAAGTACCCCTTTGAACTTCTGCATGGTAGACTTCCTGGTACCATGCTCACTACCTCATGGATTAAAGAATGGGTTATCAAAGGTGGTCATCTAGGTGCTGCACCTATTATTGTTTCGCAGGGCACTTCCAATCACATTTCCAAAGGTGATCTGGTCAAAGTAAAAACTGGTAGGTGTGTAAGCGCTTAACCAAATTTAAAGCGCCTTTTACTGTCAAAGATGTTTTTCCTAACTATGTTGTTTTGACAAATGGCAAAAAATGGAATCTTCGCCGTGTGGCCCTATACCAAAAGAATACAAATTCTCATCCCTGTGATGTGGTCGAAGCCCATGGTTAGGGTTTCTCAAAGCAATAGTGGTTACATGCTGTCTGAAATGGAGGATGTTGTCTATCATTCTGTAGTTGACAATCAAAGAGAAGAAGGTGATGGTGAAGCCTGTGATCCTAGTAACAATTTGCAAAGTGTTCTTGTTCCTCTAGGGACCAGGAGTTATGAGGTGTCGCAGACCTCCTGCCTATTTAAATGATTACCGTTGTCAGTAATACTTGTACTACTGTATTTTACTCTTCTTTTCTTTTGTGTATAAAGGGGGAAGGTGAGTTGTATATTTCCTTTTCCATCAACAAGGCTCCCTGCCATCATTAAGCCGTTCTTTGTGTTCCTTCCCTTCCCTTCCAGAATACCTGCAAGTATTGTAGCACGTTACAGTTTGTAGATTCCTAGTTTGTCAGTTGTTCGTCTGGTCAGCAGATGAAGTGTTCGATCAGCTGTTCCTGCCGATAAATCTATGTTTTCTACCTTGTGGAGTCTCCAGGCTGCGCCTGCATTCCTCATTTATGACAATTTACATGGATAGAGACAGTGGCATGTTTTTATGTAAAAAGGCTGCTATTTATTTCCCTAAAGAATTACATTGGCTATATAGATAACACACTACAGTGCAGCCTGATAAAGCGATTTTTGAGGCCAAATGAGTTGGCTACAAAATCTTTAAACCCAATAAAAGTATACTTTTCTCAAACTGCTTCCTTTAAAGGCGCCTATGACAACTCAGTTCAAGTAGACAGATGAGCAAATATTCAAACGGTTAATTTAGAACTTACCTACATGGTTCACAATCACAGATATGGTAACCTAAGGCCAGATGGAGGTAAAACTCAAATTGCGGGTTCTTAATAGCGATTTTTACCGAATCGCTATTAAGAACTCACAAATCCCGATGTAGCTAAAAAATAGCTAAAAGATAGCAATTCGATAATATCCGCTAAAATAAATACCAAATCCTTATTACCGATTAGGCATTAGCGATTCCTTATTACCAATTCAGTATTTAGCAAATCCAGTATTTCCAAAAACCGCAAATCTGTCAATCAGCCAATCCTGTGCGTCCTGATGACCTCACAACCAGGAAGTGGCCACACCCATGCAGTTACATTGATCCCAAAGCTGTGGGAGAGGCAGGGAGCAGAAGCAAAACCCCAGGAGCTGCCAGCAACCACCTTGCTGACACACCAAAAATACCATGGACACACAGGAGAAGGGAAGGATGCCAGAGAGAGGAAGAGAAAACATAAGTTCAGTGAGCGGGAGTTGGAGGTACTAATTGAGGAGGTGGTGAATGATCACGACCAGCTGTTTGGGAAAAAAAAATCCAGAATCGCAAAAAAGGAAAATATGGCTTGTGATCCAGCAGAAAATAAATGCCATCGACTGACAGGCTCAAACAAGCCAGAAAAACAGGTGGGGGGAAATCAACAACGCCTGCACCGACTGCCTTGGAACAAATGGTGAAGTCCACCCTCCAGCCCGAGAGCATCAGTGGCATTAGGGACGTGGACAGTTCAACCACAGAAGCCAACTGACAAGGTAAGATGCATGTATAGCATGCTGCGCCCCTCCTCCCTAACCCCACTCCCCAATTACCCGGCAAGAATCCAACTCCAGTCCATGCTTTGACAATAATCAGCACTGCATCATGGGAGATGTAGTCCCAATCAACTAATAGCATAGCAGTCAGTCCACTGAACCCAAATGCATGTCACACACATCAGTAGCTAAGCAAGCGGGGGACAGAAATTAGATTGGCAGTCATTAAATTTATTGTAAGGCAAATGCTGCTAGACAAGTGAACAAATGGACATTCTGTATCCACAGGCGAGCCATCGCGCCAGGCTACAGGAGAGGAGACAGAAGAGGCACTCAGGTAGCCCAACACACTGGAGGAGGATGTCCTGTCACCTGCTGAGGTCACACCACCATCACCACCACCACCATCACCAACGTCACCACCACCACCACCACCGAGAGCCAGGAGGCATACAACGCGTAGCCTCCAGGAGATCGAGGGCTCAGAGGAAGAGAGCATGGGAGCCCAACAGACCCCGAAGGATGAGATGGACACACAGCAGGAACACAGTCCTCCATTGAGCTTGGCAACACAGGTGCCCGAAGGCGCCGACCAAGGGGACACAGTCCTGAGGTAGAGGAGTCCAGTGTCTTTGCAGGTCTGGAGGGGAAGATGCTGAAAGTTCAGCGCCTGCAAGGCAAAACAATGAGGGCAATGCAACGCCAGATGGTGGCCAACAACAAACACATGCGTGACATAAAAGAGGCCATATACTGCCTCAACAACACCGTGGCTGAGGGCATGCAGGACATGTCAGAGGCTGTTAGGCTGTTATGCAGCACAATGGAAAGGGACCGTGGGGCAAGGCGCAGGGACAGAGATTGGATGGGTACACAAAGGCAGTGAACCGGCTATGCAATGCCACCCATGTCCTCAGCAGGCGCTCTGTGGTCAAGCAGTTGGAGATGGCCAAGTGCAGCTGTGACGTCACAAGAGGATTGGTCACAGTCACCAGCGCCCTGGAGGTGATGCAGACCACGCAATTTGCTGCCACAGGATCGGGGGGATGGGAATGAAACTGAGGAGGCAACAAGCCGCAGCAGTATCACTCCCCCATTACAGGAGTCCAGGAGGAGCAGTGGAAGGCACGGGCCAGCCGCTGGACAGACCGCTAGGGAGGACAGTGTGTCTAGTGAACGCAACAGTTCTGCACGGTTGCACAGAAAAGAAAAACAGGCATCCTCTGGCATTGGTAGATGGGTGAAGCACCCCATTTGACATAATGATGGGATTGTGAACATTGCCTGGTAAGTATCCCTGCCATGTTGGGGTTGTTGAGGCTTTGTGAGACCATCATGGTGTGGGGGTGTGCTGTCCTATTGCCTGACTTAAGGTCAATTAAACACAGTTACTCTATTGCAGTTACTAGCTTTCTCTCATTACTTACTCAGAAATAGTTGTGTGTGACCTCAGCCCGTCTGTGTCTCTCACCTGGTGCTGCTGCGACACCTGCTGCGCTGTGCTGTGGCTGTGGACAATACTCTCCCTCATCCTCTGATTCAATGAGTTCCACAGGTGTTCCTTTCCATGTAGCCAAACTACTAAGGAAATCACCCTTCCTATATACAAGATAAGTATAGTGCCCAAGTAGGGTCATAATATATAGGACAACACTGGGCTAACAATAGAACACAATCATAATAATTCCAAGAATAAACATTTTTGCAAAAGTTCCATTTTTTTAAATTATTATTGTTATTCTTATAATCCATGAAATATTATCAGGGCTCACAAAGTAAAGGACATAAATAGATGAATAATACATAATAAACATTTATACATAGGTCCCACACAAAGCAGTCAATCAAAGCACACTCATTCAAGATTCCAAAGTTGCATACCACTTTCATTAGTCACTCTCAATCAACAACATTCTAACAATCATACATATTACTAAAATAATCCAAGGTGCTCTACAGCCAAATGATGTAAGTATTGTGGCCTCTCGTGTATCCTCCCAATAATAGATGGAGGCTGGGTCCAAATACACGGAATCATTCAACGACAACAAGCGTTTCGGTGTCAGGTCCAGGGAGAAGGGCGCTGAATAGTGAGTCGCTATGGCATATTTGCTAAATAAGGAATCGCTAGGTTCATTCCATTGGTTTTTAGCGATTCTTTATTTTGCGATTCTGTGTTTCTGCCTCTACATTACGCAAGGGGTTTTAGCGATCGCAAACGTGGAAATTCTGTGAATTTCGGCGTATGCGATCGCTAATTCACTACCTACATCTGGCCCTTAGTTACCAGCTCCTAGGTGACTGGATGCCGCAGGTTCCAGAATGTTGGATGGGCCAACAGCAGTTGCTGAGTGTGGAACCTGAGGGAGGTTGTACCTACCTGTTCTCTCCTACAATAAAGAAACTGCTCCCTCTAGCTCCGTGGTACTAATAGTACGGCCTGCGGGCCGCCAGTGCTCAACAAGCCTTCCTTCGCGGGCCGCCAGGGCTCAGCAGGCCTTCCTTGGGGCCCACGGACCTTGCAGGTAATATACCCATGGCCCGACAGAGAGTGGAGAGAGAGAGGGTGGAGAGAGACAGAGAGAGAGTGGAGAGAGCGAGACAGTGGAGGGAGAGTGATGAGAGAGAGAATGGAGAGAGAGTAGAGAGGGAGACTGAATGACTGACTGAGAGACTGACTGACTGGGGTCGAGACTGACTGAGAGAGAGAGAGAGAGAGACTGACTGACGGAGAGAGAGATGGCTGACTAACTGAGAGATTAACTGACTGACACAGAGAGTGAGACTGACTTACTGACTGAGAGAGAGAGAGAGTGGAGAGAGAGAGAGAGACAGTGGAGGGAGAGTGGAGAGAGAGAGAATGGAGAGATTGACTGACTGAGAGACTGAGATACAACAGAGACTGACAGAGAGAGAGACTGACAGAGAGAGAGAGACTGACTGACTGAGAGAGACTGACTGACAGAGAGAGACTTACTGACTGCGAGAGAGAGACACTGATTGAGAGAGAGAGAGAGTTGAGAGAGACTGCCTGACTGAGAGAGAGACTGACTAACTGACAGAGACTGACTGACTGAGAGAGAGAGAGAGGCTGACTACCTGAGGTAGGGAGAGACTGACTGAGATAGAGAGACTGACTGACTGAGAGAGAGAGACTGACAGAGAGAGACAGACAGACAGAGACTGACTGAGAGAGAGAGCGAGAGAGAGAGAGAGAGAGAGAGAGAGAGAGAGAGGCTGACTAAGAGAGAGAGAGAGACTGACAGAGAGAGACTGTCTGAGAGAGAGAGACTGACAAAGAGAGAGAGAGAGAGAGAGAGAGAGAGAGAGAGAGAGAGAGAGAGAGAAAGAGAGAGAGAGAGAGAGAGAGAGAGAGAGAGAGAGAGAGAGAGAGAGAGAGAGGCTGACTAAGAGAGAGAGAGAGACTGACAGAGAGAGACTGTCTGAGAGAGAGAGACTGACAAAGAGAGAGAGAGAGAAAGAGAGAGAGAGAGAGAGAGATTAACTGACTGGAGAGAGAGACTGACTAACTGACAGAAAGAGAGACTGACTGAGAGAGAGACTGACTGAACAAGACTAACTGAGAGAGAGACTGACTGACAGATAGTGAATGGCTGACTGAGAAAGAGAGAGAGAGAGAGACTGACTGAGAGAGAGAGAGACTGACAAAGAGAGAGAGACTGACTGACCGACCGAGAGAGACTGACTAAGAGAGAGACTGACTGACTAAGAGAGAGACTGACTGACTGAGAGAGAGACTGACTGACGGATAGACTGACAGAGAGAGAAAGAGAGACTGACTGACAGAGACAGAGAGAGAGAGAGAGAGAGAGAGAGAGAGAGAGAGAGAGAGAGAGAGAGAGAGAGAGAGGGAGACTGTGATGGAATTGTGGTCAATGTCTGTAGGAAGCTATAAAATGCCTCTTAAGATTCCTATTGTCTGCTGATAAAAATGTCTTATCAAAATGTGCTCTTTGTAGTTACATCTGCTTTTGAAATACAACATTGGCGCATTGTCTAATGTTTTGAAAAGGGTTTGATTCTTTTAACCCAAGCCCGCCCCCACACAGACCCCACCTCTAACTGTGAGGCCCTCGGCCACAAACCACACTGTAATTTTGCCAGCTACTGCTGGCAGTGGGAGTACCTGCAGGGCGGTGACGTGGGGAGGGGCAAGGTGGGGGGTAGTAATGTATGGATTACGGAGTTTTACAGGTAAGTACACATTTAAATAATTAAAACAAATTTTGTTGCGCGCACTGCATCGCATTTGGGGATGCAGTGCACTCAACGAAATTCGTTTTATTTATTTAAATGTTTACTTACCTGGGAAGCTCCGTAATCCATACATTACTACCCCCCACCCTGCCCCTACCCCTCCCAACGTCACTGCCCTGCCTGTACTCCCACTGCCGGCCGAGGCTGAATTTTGCCCTGACAGAAAGTTTGTGAGTACCCATGCTCCAGCTCATTATCTGAGAGAAGCGTCCCAGAGTGATCAGCACGTCCTGCATTTCTGACCACACTAGTGAAGGTCACGTTGATGTCAACTTTACTGTGATGTGCACACCCAAGAAGTAGCGTTCACCACAAAATACAGGTGTAGTTATTTTCAAACAAAACCACTAAAAGCAACAGCAGGCCCTTGGTCTTGCACCTCATACCAGTTCCAACAATTACTTCAATATGCAGTGCAAACAACCCCTACGCCAGCTGTTGAGTGGCGTAACTGTGCTCCAGATGAGAAGATAGGTAAACTACGTTGGAGGTGCACAGCTCACAAAGTCCAGGTAGCCAAAGTTATGTGGAAAAATCACTTCTTTATTGGAACGCTTGTTTTGCTTTTAAAATCAATCAGTTCACAATATCAGCCAACGCGTTTCGCTCCCACACTGTAGTGGTAACTTTACAAACCAATGGGAACGACACGCAGCGACATACTGGAACTCCAGGCCCGGGACATTAGACTACACGATATAATGCATTCGGTGGTCAAGACTAGTATTCGATAGTGATATCATCCAAACTCACTTTTTAAAGTTACCACTACACGTGCATCCAATACGTGACTGTAACGAGGACGACATGCCTCAGGTTCACTCTACGAACCCGACAACCCCGAGCGGGTATTCACCTTGTGACCCCCCCTCCTTTCATTTCAGCCATCGCACACGCCGGTCTGGACTGGGACCAACGAACTATATAGCTGTGACGCCGAAGAGGAAGGATGTGGCCCCTTTAACTGGCCTGGGACCTCTGAGGAGGAGGAGCCCGGAAACGCCTCAAATAGGGAAGGTGAAAGCACTCAGGTGTGCTTGTTCACCGGAGGAGCGGAAGGCGAGTGGAGAGGAGAGGCGTGGAGCGAGAAGAGAGGAGAGGCGTGGAGCGAGAGGAACCAAACGAGAGAGGCGAGGACAGTACCCGGTATTCCAACTACGGAGGAAGAAGAAGACGAGTGGAGTGACCCGTCGGCGGCGCGGGTGCCTGGAGGCTAACGGCAACACGAGCCGCCCAGCCGCACGCCAGGAGGTGTGTGGCTCTCAGAGGTATGCAAGCGTATCACGGGCTGGGTTGGGAGAAAGGGTGGATCTGTAACGTAACCGGCTTCCCTTCGCCTCCTGCATTACCCCCCCTACACTCCCTCGTTCCCTCACTTAGTGTGCAGAAGTCACTGATGGTGTCCCCTCACCCCCTTTCCTGATTACCCGGTGTTGCTATATACCTAGAGACTGATAGGACCTCTTTTGTGTCTTCCCTCATGGCGGAGAGCCTTCCACCACAGAGACCGATGAGGAACCGACTCGACGGAGCCCCATCCGGAGAAAGGAGGAAGGTATCCGAAGAAGAACGAAAGAAGAGAGAAGCAGATCCCCACGGAGACCTCCTGTACGGAAGACGTGTACTGATTTTTTGTATCAGCAAATAAAACCTGCAAAAACCAAAACTTGATTCCTGCCCATTACTACACAACCCGCTACAGTGACACAACGTTGCTTGAAACTGCAAGTTATCCCCTTGGATTGCATCGGATGTACCTGATCACGAACGTGGGATCGGTGAGACGCCATTTTCAACCTAATCACAGTCGTCATCAGCCTCTGGAATGGAACTTGATACTGTAAATTTCCAGGACTACTTGGATGACGGCAGGCTTTATTATTATACGCTGTTCCATCTACAATTGAAATAGCGACATCATGATTTCTATTTTTTTCACCCTGAGGAAGCTCTCAGTGTGGGAGCGAAACGCGTTGGCTGATATTGTGATCTGATTGATTTTAAAAGCAAAACAAACGTTCCAATAAAGAAGTGATTTTTCCACATAACTTTGGCTACCTGGAATTTGTGAGCTGTGCACCCCCAACATAGTTTACTTATTTTCAAACTACATGTGGTAAAATTGAGGAACACACATCGTCTGAAAACTTGCATGGCTTTTGTGAGGAGTGCGTAAGTCCATATAATAAAAGCATAAAATCTATTAAGCAATCTGCATATGTCGGTGTTATGCACACCAGTGTTTTCATTCAGTTCTTTTAAGTCATATACATATTATTAAAGTGCTATACCAACGTTCAGAATTTTAAAGTAATTTTGGCAGAAAAAAGCATGAGTACTCAAAGTTGTGGGCTTACTCCACCTGTACACTTTCTGGCTCATTTTAAAATGGCCAGAGTGGAAGGATTCATTTTTAAATTACATTTCAGCTCTCGAGGAAGAAAACGAGGATGAATTTTCTGCTTCCAGGAGCGAAAAGAGATCTTGCTACACAGTTTGGGGCCAGAGGGCCTAAGTGTTTACAACCAAATGGAAAAGAAAGTTAGACCCAGTGGAAGCACCAATTTTGTTTAGAAACATTGGAAGACTTAGATTCTCACTATCTTCCCACTGTTTGTGTGGCCATAGACAGATATTCATTTTTCCAGAGGAAGCAAGCAAGCACTGAAAGTGTAGAGGATTATGTTGCCGCCTTGAAGAAGTTGGCTATTACGAGCAAATTTGGGTCCCTACATGATGACTTTATAAGGGACCAGATAGTTATGCATTCTAATAGTTCAGGGAAACCAAGAGAACCTATGGGTGTGTGGTGAAGCTCCCTTGGCTGAAGTCACTGCTTTGATTAGAAAATCAGAAATGTACAGGAGGTGTGCTAAAGCAGCTCTTAAAAATGATGGCGCGGTTGTAGGGAAGGTTTCTAACCTTCCCAAAAGTGAAAGTAAGAAGGGAGATAGATCAAATTTCAAGGAGATTAATAAGAGGAAAGTAGTTCAAAATGAGAGGCGCCCTACATCTTTTAGATGTGGCAACAAGGGTCACTTTGCTAAAGATAAGGACTCTCCAGACTGGAAATCTAAATGTGCCTTTGCGGGATAATGGGTCTTTTCACCAAGGTATGCAGAACAAAACTAAACAGAGAAGGAAAGAACCATGTGATGTCTGTATGTGAAAATTGTGTAAAAACAATGGGGAGATTAATTCTTTAAGTGAGGATGGTATATTGTGTATTGAGGAGGAGGGATGTTTTGATGATGCTGTCTTAGGTGTTGGTAAAAGCTCCCAAAATAAACCCAGTTGTGACATAACTATTGAGGGGGTACAAATTCAAATTTCTGCAGACTCTAGGTCCCCATATACCATTATTCAACGGAAGGTATGGGAGGATAAATTGGCAGGTGTATTAAATAAAGAGTTAAGACCTACAGACATCCTTCCTGTCACATTTACGGGTGAGAAAATTCCCATGGTAGGATTTGTAGAGGTAGTTTCTGAATTTAAGAATAGGTCTGCCAAGGGGAAGCTATATGTGGCTGAGATAGGCCCCTCAGTTTTAGGGTGGAGGGACCAAGGAGCTCTAGGTATCGTCCTAAATCCCAATAAGAGAGATCAAGTATTGTCGGTAAATGACCAGGACCCATCCTTGGTAGATGCCTTGAGCTTGAAGAAGATATCCCCTAGTGTATTCTCTGGCAAAGTAGGGAAGATGAACAGCTTTGTACACAAAATAGTACTCAAGAAAGCAGCTATTCCAGTTTGTCATAAAGTAGGAATATTCCTTTAGGAGTTAGAGATGGAGTTATGGCGGAACTGGACTCCTTAGAGAAGAAGGGTATAATAGAACCTGTTTAAAGTGCGGAGTCGTTGGCCCCACTAGTCGTAGCTTGGAAACCTTCAATTTGCCTGTTACATATCTTGGGCATGCAGTGGGAGGCGATGGTATTTCTTCTAAAAAGATTTAAAACCATCAAGGATGCCCCGTCTCCAATTTCAAAGGAAGAATTGAGATCATTCTCAGGGTTGGCAGAGCTTTACTCCAAATTTGTGAAAAATCTTGCCTCGAAAACACATGATTTAAGGGAACTTCGGAACTGAGACAAGAATTTAGAAGGAATAAGAACTTACAAAATGATTTCAACAGAATTAAAGATGAATTATGCAAAGCTTTTCCTTTTCTGGGGTTCCATCCACTTGCTCACAGCATTATAACTACTGATGCAAGTGGTTAAGGCTTGGGTGCTGTGTTAACTCAGAAGAATGTCTTGGGTGAGGAATCCACTGTAGCTTAAGCTTTGAGATCTTTGATGGCTGCTAAAAACACATTTTCAGTCATAGAGAAAGAAATGTTGGCCGCAGTCTGCGCTATGGAAAAGTTTAGGCAGCACATTTGGGGTTCCAAGTTTACCATTTGCACGGACCATAAGCCTTTGGTGAAAGTTTTAACTTCAGAAGCGATTATGAAAGCTACCCCTAGAATTGCAAAGATGACATTCCAATTGTTGGATTTTATGTATGATGTAGTATATTTACCAGGGAAGAGAAATCAAGTGGCAGAATTTTGGAGCAGAGCTCCTGTTACATGTGTTTATATTCTATTCTATTTAGTGCATCTTTTGAATGCACTCGTGTGTGAGTGTGACACGAGCTGATTTCCTTTCCGCTTGGGTCAGACTCATGCTTCACCTGGTTGCTAGGGAACATGTTTGTATGTGGCATGGTGGGAGCGTTGGGTGGCCCCTTGTGGTTGCGGGATTCAAGTGAAGGAACCTGGTATATATGTGTTGTTATCGGCGGTTGTGGCATTCCTTATATGGACTTTGCTGCTTCCTGCCATGCTGTTCATCTACCTGGAATAAATATTCTTGTTTAAAGCTGCTTTCGGTGTTTCTCCAATTCTTCCCTGTCTCTGTAGGTTTCTTATCACTGGCGACGAGTGGGCAAAGCTACGTGCGGAGGATTTCACTTGTTTTTTCCGTTTTTACTGCCGACAGCACTGGATTGGCTGCATTAAGTTTCACGCTCGGATTGGAGCGCTCCTCGTTTCAAGGATTACTATTGGCTCCTGTTTCAGAGCTCTGATTGGAGCATATTACCAAGGAAGGAACTTCATTGGCTCCTGTTTATTTGATGTAAAAAGGCATCTTTACACTGTCGTGTTCTAATCTAGGACCCCGATCAATATTGTGACCTTATGCCCCTATACGGCTATAATCCATTCATACCCCTATAATGGCATAAACGATCAGAGCCATATTTTCAGCCATATTTCTGAAACTCGCCTCTGCAGCTCATTACAGTAGATGACACAGCAGAAGCCACTATCTTAGATTCCTAGATTACACTCCGAGTTCTTCAACAAGATAAAACCCAGCAACCTGGGAAAGCCCCGCTTGCTATGTTTTGATTAGTAATAGAAATCTAATGAGCAAAGAAAAGGACGATCACTTCCTAGTGACATCTTTATTGACGTCTTATGTCCAAAAACTTACGTCAAACAAGGCACCTTTCAGGTATAAATATTACCAACGTTGCCTTAAGCAAACGCGACGACGATAACAATGGTGTGGTGAATACAGGAGCAGAACAGCTGTCCCTTGCAGAGCCCAGCAGATGCAAGCAGCCCACGGACACTGCCCCTCCTCCTCCTTGACGCGCTGAGAGAGGCGCTGTCTTTTCTCTTGCCGAGAAAATCCAGCTCCGGAGTTTCCAGCCAACTCTTGCGAGTGACTGGGATATCGAGTCCTGAAAGGAGATACAAGACCTCCAACATTCTATTCCAGAGGTATGGTGTTGACTAAACCCTTAGAGAGAATTCTTGAAGCAAATCCTTGGCAAAACCAACTTAACTAAACTGCTACTTACTTACTCCCTTCCAAGTATTACGCTTAGGTCAGGTACACTGGGGTAGGCGTAGTTAGAAGCACCAGTTGAGTACGTTAGCCTAATGTATATATGAATGTATATATTTTATTCATTTTAACCATTGTATGGCTAAGAAACCATACCAATGCTTTTACAGTATTATTTCGCAATCCTCCTTTTACTGTTCGCACTTTTTATAATAACAAGTCTTGCAATTGTGGCAAATCATTTCTCTTGCATGAGAAGAAAGACTGTTCAATAAATAATACCTTTTATTGAAAACGCCCGTCTCTCTATTCTCTGCATTTTGGTGAAAGTAATCTGCACAACTGACTGAGTAAAATAACTGTCTATTGTTTCACACAACTCTAGAGATTGACTCTTATTCTAAGGAGCAAAGTTGTCATGTTTATGCGGTTGTTGGAAAACTGAATCTCTTCTTGTCTGTGCCTGGGAAGCTGATCACTTCCTATTCAGTCAAGAAAGTTTCCAGTGACCTCTGAGCTAGTTGGTACAAACCCAATTAAGTTTAGTATAGTCAGTAGAGACCTGGAAGACCGCACTTCTACGTCTACACTGCTGTTTATGTTATTCCAATGCGCAGGGCCTATAGGGAAAATAGGAACTACACTACATGGCGCCCAACGTTTGGTAAGGCGACAAAACTAACGCAAGACGTTAGAGTAACTCAGTCGTGCATTTTTCACACAAACCCTTTCTCCCGTAAATACTCCAATAGACGTCTGGAGTGGGTGAAAGGTTAAAATCGGCCCGAACTTAGTAGGAAGAGATTCCTATGTAAAGCTCTGGTTTATTCAACGTTGAAGGCTACAGTGTTCCAAAATATTGTGCACCTAATCTTTGTTTCCTTGAAACCTGATCTGCAACAAAAGACCTTCCTGACAGTAAAATGCCAGGAGAAGGCGGGAACAACGGAACCACTGATGCCGCAGTAAATGCGACTCAGCAGGCTTCCGATGAAACAGGAATTTACCCACCGGGTGCAATAATCATCCCGGTCAACATAAGAAAAACTATAACGTTAAAACTTATAGAAAATGGACTGACCACACAAGGTGGCACAGTCGTCTTCGTGATAGAGGCACACGAATATTGGCAGACAGAGGTATTCTATTCTTGGATAAAATTTCCAGCGGCAAACGCTGCAACACACGAGTTCCACTATTACAAAATAGAGGATCCACCGGAAGAGTACGCTCCTTTCGAGGAGATTGAAATCCCATTAAAATACCAAGAGCATCTGCTCTGGTTTAAAGGCGCCCTAAAACATAATTATCATATTACCAGGCTTGGTCTACTAGGTAGACAACGTGGCCGGTTCTAGCCAGCTACACACCACATCCGGACATTGCAAAAATGTTGAAAGAAGAACTTTTAGCACAGATAAAAACATTAATTAAAATACATAGACAATTAGTCCAATATGTAATACGGACTGCAACAGTCCAAACAGCTGTTAATATCCCACAGCTGATCCCTCATCAGGGGAACACAAATAAAATTACACCACAGAACATACAATCATGTCTTGGTAAAACACCCATAAAACGGGAACAAATTCCTTTCTGGTTAGCACAGAAAATTACTCAAATAGTGGCAGTATTTCCGAATACTACCCCTATTGAGAAACACAGAATTCTGACCATCTGCCTTCCAATGGGGGTCGCACCACACGTGGAGGACTGTGACACTTGGGGTACAGACTTTGCTTCCATTTACACAAAAACATATGGTGTTCCGTCCATGGCGGTAATACCAGATGTGCTAAAACAGATTCAGAATGAATACGGTCCTGAACCTGCTTTAACTCTTGGTATGAAATTACTGAAAGACTTCAAGCAGGTCTCGGCTATATTACTAGCCAATATAAAAGGAGAAGCAGCATCTGTGGCGATCCGCCAGAAATTGAAGGAAACAGATATAACAGATCAACCAATTGAGCTTGCCAGAATTATGGAAAAATGTTATGAAGAACTAGGTAGAGACAGCTTGGGTGGGAAACCAGTAAAACCCCAACTACTCGAAAATCCAGAAAAATTATTTATTAAAAATAATTCAAACACTCCTAAAAAGAGCTGGGATGGAAATAAACAATCCACTCCCAAGGAAAAAGTTTTCCAGTCCAGAGGAAGGTCTCCTCGACGGAGGGAAAGAACTCCGACTCGAGAACACCAGTCTCCCCAGAGGGAGCACTCTGAGTAAAGATATAACCTTAGAAATAAGGATAACTTGAAGAAGCCTGATAGATATCAAAGTATTGATACACGTCCCTCTCGATCTTTTTCGCAGAAATCGGAAAGAAGAGGACGGTCAGACCCAGAAGAGCACACCAAGTCCAAAGACAAGGAACCTGCTCAAAATAAAAAATCTCAATTTCCAAGAAAGAAGGCAGCCAGTATTAGAGTAATCGAACATGCCGAGAATACTGAGGACACAGCTGAAAAACGGGGAGTGGGCACAGACAATGCTAGACAGTGCAGCAGAAATCCCCATAGCTCGCAAGATCCTGATGAGTCATCTGGAGACAGTGGACACAAATGAATACATTCAAGTAGAAACTGCCGACACCAGAGTAAGCGAACCTCATAAGATATACGAAATAACACTGCGTATAGAGGGAGATAAGACTAAGAAAATAAGGGGTCTATTTTGGGATAACCTCTCAAAAGGCTATGACATCCTGTTAGCTGAAAAAGACTGGCCCCCGGAGTTTGTCAGGGAGTGCCCTTGTGGCGAGGAAATGATTATGCCTGCCTTCTCGAATCACATTCCGATTCACACTAAATATAAATACGCAAGGAAATGGGCAGTAGCCCATGCACCAGCATTATACAAGAATCATTTAGGATGGGATGAGGACTCTCCTCCTCACAAAATACAGTTAAAAAGTCAACCGACTGCACAAAGGCAGTATCCAATTAAGCAAGAAGCTAAAAAACAAGTCAGGGAGATTTTAGATCAACTTGAATACCAGGGGCTGATTGAAACATGCACCTCTCAAATGAACAATCCTTTGTTTCCTGTCTCCAAACCGGACGATTCATATCGTCTAGTCTTGGACTACAGACACCTAAACTCATGTTGCAAAACATTTTCAGTACAAAATTCGCATAGTGCTGCACTAATGAATAACATAATTCGCAAAAAATATAAAACGACACTAGACATATCAAATGGTTTCTTTTGTCAAAATATTGCACCAGAAAGCAGATACTTGACCGCTTTCTCAGTAATGGGGTCACAGAAAAATTTCTGTAGGCTCCCACAGGGATTCAAGAACAGCCCAGGACTATTTTCAGCCAGAGTACCAGAGTTACTACAAATGTATGATGATGAGGCATTATCTTATGTAGATGATATCTATCTCACAGACGACGACTTGGAGACTCACTGAAAAGAGTGAACACCATAATACTTGGGTTCGCAGCAGAGGGTTACAAATTCAACTTTAAAAAGTCTTGATTTGCCCATCTGACAGTATTATTTTTAGGATACGAATTATCAAGTGAAGGGAAAAGCCTAGCGGACAACTTCTTAGAGAAGTGCGCTGTACTCCAAGCGCCAAAAATGCTGAAGAACTTACAATCAATTCTAGGCTTCCTGAATTTCGGAAGAACTTTCATATTAAATTACGAGGAGAGGGTTAAACCTCTCTACGAACGAATTAAACCTGATTTTAAACCAATCAATTGGACTCAAAAACACACAGAAATTTTGAGATCACTGCAAACAGACATGTTAGCAAAAACAAAATTAGAAACACGTGATAACACACGCAACCTTGTAATCCGAGTCATCCCAGGAAGATGCGGATTCACGTACCTGACCTCTAATGAGGGAGAAAAGGTACCAATAGCTTACAAATCTCACTTGTACACACAAGCAGAAAAAACATTCAGTCTCACAGAAAATACTGTGAAAGC
Source organism: Lissotriton vulgaris (assembly GCF_964263255.1). Lineage (NCBI taxonomy): Eukaryota > Metazoa > Chordata > Amphibia > Caudata > Salamandridae > Lissotriton > Lissotriton vulgaris. The sequence continues at coordinate 904,686,002 of NC_141695.1, forward strand.
AGTACTAACTGCAATAGCTAATGAACGAGAACTAGCACACGGCAAAAGGATCAATGTCCTCACAGCGGAATCCGCCTTCGAGGCGCTATTCAGCCCAGTAAACCTGCCTACAGTGTCACTGGATCCGCAATGGATACAGTGGGAAAATTCTCTTGCTGCAGACGACGTGAAATACTACTTTGCTCCGCAATTCGAAAAACTGAATGATTTAAAATATGAACAAGAATATCCTCTGCCAATCGAAATTCTGCCTTTTCAACAATACTCTTGTATAATCTATACAGACAGATTTGTACAGCATTACAATGAAGAGAACAAATCCTACAATGCAGGCTGCGCGATTGTTAAAGGTCGCTGGCTGTGCGGTAAATTCAGACCGAAAATAACAAAAACTGAATCAGTGAGAAACTGTTCGGCTCAGAGAGCTGAAATCAGATCTTTAAAGATGGCGCTTAAAAATGCAGAACGTGAATTCCCGACACTAATCGTATGCGATTCGCATTTCTGCGTCAATAATAAGTTACAGAGCTGGGTTCAAAATGATTAAAAAGATGACACAGGTGCCACAATCAAGCATATAATGCTTTGGAAACAGGTAGTTCTTTTACAGAAAGAACTACAAAAGACTCACGTGATACACACTCTGAGTCATCAACGTGATGGCGTTCACGTTGCAGGGAATTCATTGGCTAATACAGCCACAGCGGAAGCAACTAAACCGGCTTCCGTAGCCACAAAAAAGCGTTCAGAAAAATACATAGACGGGGAAACCATGCTGGCAGTAAAAACGTCCTCAAAGGGCAGCTGTGCAGCACTACCCGTGAACTATCCACTCAATTATGCATACGTAATTGATGCAAACTCCGTTCCTTTTGCTCAAATCCCTGGAGTGGGGGATAGGGTAATTCCAAACATGAACTGGAGAAAGTTATTAATAGCAGACACACACATGGGTGAAGGTCCAAGGCACATACAGATGAAGGAATCTCTGACTGAATTACAATCAGTATACTGGTGGCCGGGAATGAGCCTGCACCACTATAAATATGTAAAAAACTGCCCGGACTGCGACAGAGATCGCAGCAATGAGTCAAGCGCATTAATGCCATGGTAGGCATAATGCTGTCTACATGCCATACAGCTTCCTATTAATTATTAAGACTAAAACTCACTTAAAAAATGTGGCCCCAGCACTCGGCTGACGCCAAAACTTTTATAAAAGATCTGCGAGTCTTTATCGGCATATACGCAAATTGCCAGGTTCCATTCTGACCAGGGTCCTGCTTTCAGCTCTCGAGCTTATAGGGAGGCCATGGCCAGTATGGGCGTTGGGTTGCGATACTCTTGTCCATCACACCCCGAAGGGAACAGTGTAGTGGAAAGAAAAAACCGAGACATAAAGCAATCTATAATAGCGAAGGTATTAGGTTCGGGTGATGGTTGGGTCAAACATTTGATAAGTGTCCAGCTTAGTCTAAACAATTTGCCAAGAAATTCTCTAAAAGGTTTCAGCCCGTACGAACTATTGTTCGGAACTAGAATGCATGTTCATGACCTCGATAGTCAGGCATCAGTGGTAGAAATTAAGAATAAAGACTTTGACATCAAAGATCGTTTGGCTGTTTTACAGGACTTGAATGAAACAAGAAAATCCTTAAGCAACATAAAGTTAAAGCAACAGCCAACTACCACTGAAGAGGCACCACCAGCCCCAGCAAGACCTGTCTGGATTCCAAAGATTGGGGATCTAGTCAGAGAGAAAATAGCTGTGAAGAAGGAATTTGGGCCTCTTACAGAAAAGCAGTACCTGTCTTGGCAATCAACGGAACAAGATCAGTAGTACTACCGCCTCTTGCTGGTAAAAAGGAGAACCGAGTTGTATCAATCGACCTGGTAAAACCACAAGCATGTGGCCTATAATCAACAGTAGGCCCAGTAGACTCCCAAGAAATAACAGAATACCCAAATTTGCAACAATTCAAGAGGTTCAAACTGAAACACTAATCACATTTGATAAACCTGCAGTGCACAGAGAGGGACTACTCAATAATGCCATGGAACTCGTGCCTCGTGAAACACAGATTGAAACAGTTCGTCATGAAACACCAGTCTACAATGATGTGGCATCAGAATGTGCTACCGAAAGACAAATTGAGAAAACAATTCCAACAATTGACAGAACTGCCTCTGGCTACTTCATCAATTTTGATAACTTTTCTGAAGATCTAAGCAATTCTGATGTGATGCCAGAAACAAAGACTTTTAAAGAAAAAGCAACAGAACTCTTTCATCAACTCAAGGAAATTTACCTTATTTCTCCATGGTTAGAGTTCTGGTTTGGTCTAGGTGTATTTTTCCTCCTGCTTTGGCTCATCATGGTACATTGTTTTGTGGTATTGGGTTCTCCAGGCCTACATACTCCGCAGAATACCCTCTACACCATAAGAACTGTTGGCACGGAAACTAGAAAATGCAAAAGACAAGTTTATTAAGACCCCATGGGGTGGTGGTACATTCCTACAGCACCCTTCGGTAATGCAAGAAGTATCACACCGAACATCGGTGCAAGTCCTTCTTTTATACAGTTTTACAGTAATAAAAAGGTAGGCGGTACACAATTACAGAGTTTTAGGTACATATATGGTCATTTTTGGAACACAGCCAACTCGTGGGAGGAGCTATAACACCACTGGTCAGTTTGGCGGAACATTCCTAAGTGATGACTGGTTACTCTAAACTGCGCATGTGTGAGCTTGACCATTACTAAAAATAGCCTGTTGCTGGGCAAACTTGAGTGGTCAGTGGTACAGAAGAAGGACAAAGGGCATGCTGACCACGAGGCAACGCATTCAACTAAAATGGCCACTGTTACATACAAAATGGCATTCAACAACTATAATCAAGATAAGGGGAAAACACGTGTAGCAAAGCTTAACGCTAACCCGATCACCGTCAAATTACGACAGACGACCCTTTTAGCGTTTAGCTGAAGCTACCTCATAGTGGACATAGTCGGGGTACTCATCTTCTATATCAATAGACATAATCTGTGCCACTTCTTTATGAATCATTTGTTCATGTTTAGCAAAAGCTCGTTTAGATGGAATACAAGCAGAAAGGCACATAGAGCATAATACAGGGCCACACTGAATACAAAGGCATAAAAAGAATAATATCCCAATTATTACACATAGAATCGTCAGCAACTTCCAACCCCATGTACTGAGTATCGACCAAAACCACCCCGAAAATGTCCATGTACCATTATCAGGATGTAACTCAGCAGCAATTTTATGTAATTTGGATATTGCATCGTATACAGAAGGAGAATTATCTGGCACATATACACAACAGCTACTTCCGATAATACGGCATGCTCCCCCATGATCAGCTAATACTACATCTAACACCATTCTGTTCTGAAGCGTTACAATTCTAGTTATCTGAAGATCCTCAGTTAAATTTCCTAGAGCAAAAGCAGTATCTTTGGCAACAGCTTCTACAACACGAGTTAACCTTCGTATTTTTCGACTATTCAGAGCAGCTCCAACAAAAGAAAACAGGCCTAAATTAAAATCGACATATTGTTGCAACGTAGTGTCCGTTTGGTCTATGTCCTCAAGGACTAATGCTCTCTTTACCCGATTCAATATGAAATCGTGATAAAGAATGTAGTTGTTATGATACATAGGTGGGGCAATAAACACAGGGGGTAATACAAAAGTTATATAACATGTTCCTAACCATCCTATAGGGAGACGATGATAGCCTTTATTTCCACATATAAAATACGTATTCCGGGAGGCCACAAATGAAATGCCGTTTGGAGTATCAAAGGTAAGAGTGGTGTTACATTCACTTCTGCCAACTGGGATTGTACCTTTATTACGAACACAGAGATCGGCTTTAGTATCGATAACAGTAATTACATGAGAATTAGACATATTGACACTCCGTTGATTATTATAGACTCGTGGTGCTGACACGTTGTCGGGGCGGTACTCCTCCCATTCAAACTTAGTTCCTTCAGCTTGCGGATAGCCATCTCGGTCATTATAACATATCTTATTGAGTCGAAAGAGCAGCCCCCCTTTCGTTGGCCATCGCAAAGTGAATAGGAGTGTGTACCAAGCATTACAAGAGCCATTATGGGAAAAATGGAGTGGAATAAGCTGTGTGCCTCCTTTCTTTTGATGTCCAGGCAACATCCCACATACCCAGCAGTTCGAAGTGTTAGTCATATTATGGGTGTGATGCAGAATCTGAATAAAACTATTGTTCAAATAAGTTTGTCGGTGTCGTTCTTCATGATAAGGCAGAGTAAAATGAAAATGTTCAGATGGAATCGGGGTAGTTGGCAGTAAATGTTCTCGTACTGGCACCACAAGTTCTACTACCCAGGCTATCACAGCTATCACAACAATTGTCAAAACAAATAGTACTGCACCAAGAATTCTTTTGTCTCGTACTGCGGAAGATGCCATAGTTCAAAGTCCAAAATGTCTCAAAAACACAACTAAAAAATAAAAATATGAGTGCTGAGCTCCGAGGTAGCCGTTGGTTTCTTCTCCGAGATTCAAGACGGGTGTCGCTACACTTGGCAGAACAGATCCCCCCCCCTTGATATTCCCGGCTTCCGTTTCACAAACCCCAGAGCGGTAACTCAACCAGTCTCGCACCAAAAAAACTTCTTATCGTGGTCGCAGGTTGTATCTTTCTCTTCCAGAAACAGTGTGGTCCGGGAAGGCTCCCTCCGATTCGGCAGACATTACAGCTGGGCTCTTCTCCTCGTCCAAGATGTCTTGATAATCAGACAGCACAGTTGGGCTCACCAGATCCGGAGAGACACGGCGGCAGTGAGTAGAGTGCACCCACCGCTTCCTGTTGGTAACTCGCACAGCCGTACGCGTTGCGAGCAATACCTGCTCGGGGCCACGCCACCTCGGTTCCAAGATGCTCGTCCTCTCGAAGGAGTGGATCATAACATGATCCCCAGGACGGAGATTGTGAGCCTCTCCAATGGAATTGTCGGGGAGCGCTTCTCGAACCTGTTGATGAATAGAAAGTAAATCAGTTGTTAATCGTGCCAAATAATCGTTCATCATTATACAAGGCACATCATGTAACAATCGAGGTTTAGGAACTCCCCATATATTCATAGGCCTTCCAAACACCACTTCATAAGGTGTGAGGCCAGTTCGGGAATGGGATACTGATCTGATAGATAGCAATGCCAGAGGCAAGGCGTCCGGCCATTTCAAAGACGTAGATGCCACAATCTTTGCTAGCTTTAATTTCAGAGTAGCATTATATAGTTCAACATGACCTGCTGACTGAGGATGGAACACAGCATGAAATTTCTGCTGAATTCCCAATCCCTTCATCACGTATTCCACAATCTTCCCAACAAAATGAGGACCATTGTCGCTCCACAAAAATTTACAAACTCTGTATCGAGGGAAGTACTCTTTGAGCAAAACCTTAGCTGTTGTCAGCGCTGTATTATCCTTCGTGGGGAAGGCCTCAATCCATTTACTGAAAGCACACACCACCACTAAGACATACTTAAGGTTATTACAACGCTCAAGCTGGATGTAATCCATTTGCAGTACTTCAAACGGTGCAGTAGGTGGAACAAACCCTCCTTTCGGAGTATGGGTCCCATTTGCAGGATTGTGCTGCAAACATATCAGACAGGTCTGCACTACTCTTTTGGCCGTATTGGCAATCTTAGGATGCTCCCAAACTCGTGTTAGCAATCGAGTAATTGCAAGAGCTCCAACATGTGCCAATCCATGTGTCATTTGGACCATCGCTTGCAAGTAAGTTGCAGGCAATTTCCATCTTTCCATGTCTTTACTTCGCCAACAACCCTCATCATCCAGCACTCCCTCTGCTGCCCAGGTTGCGAGTTCTGCTTCAGACGCTGATTTCTGAATATATAGTATCTCCTCCCTAGCATCGTGCCATCGCTCAGCCTGTGATTTCACCACATACATTGGCGTGTCATTTCGTAACATAGCCGTTTGTCTTGCTATACTGTCTGCAAAAGTGTTACCGTGTCCCACTTTGTCAGTGACCTTTTTATGTGCACTGCATTTAATTATCGCCACTTTCTTTGGACAAAGTAACGCATTCAAAAGATCACGCACTAGTTCTCCGTGCATGATGTGTACTCCATGCGAAGTCAAAAACCCACGCTCTCTCCAGAGTAGGCCAAAGTCATGCGCTACTCCGAAGGCGTACCGGCTGTCTGTGTAGATGTTCACACATAGGCCAGCACTTAATTCGCAGGCTCTTGTCAAAGCTATTAGCTCCGCTGCTTGGGCCGATTTCTGTGGTATTCGTGCTGTTTCTACCACTGTCTTAAGTGTCGTGATCGCATATGCTGCAGAAGTTGTGCCATCTGGCAGCCTTAAACACGATCCATCAACCCACAGTTCCCCATCCACATCTGGAAGTGGCGTATCCTGTAAGTCGACACGACCCTTTGTTTGTTCTTCGGTCAGGGAAACACAATCATGGTGTTCTTCCTCCTGGCCCTCAGCAACCGGATACGGCAATAAAGAGTCAGGGTTCAGGGTAGCACATCTCTTTTAGTGTGATGTGTGGTGCTAAAAGTGTAAGCTCATATCCTGTTAAACGTGCACTCGTGAGGTACTGGGTTTTCGTTTGATTTAACAAAGCATCTACAGCATGGGGAACTAACACCAACAGTTTGTGTGACAAAACTATTCCCTCACTCTGCCGTATAGCTACTGCTGTTGCTGCAACTGCTCGAAAGCACCCAGGTAATCCTCGTGCCACAGGATCAAGTATTGCCGAAAAGTATGCACAGGGGCTCTGCTTATCCCCGTGTGTCTGCACTAACACCGACAATGCACAGCCATCTTTCTCGTGCACATACAACGTGAAAATCTTTGTGTAATCTGGTGTACCTAACACTGGTGCAGAACAAAGGGCTTCTCTCAATTGTTCGAAAGCATTCTGACATTCATCTGTCCATTCAAGAGGCATTGGCGTAGTTTTGGACAATAATGCTAACAAAGGTTTTATAATGTGTGAAAACCCCATTATCCACTGTCTACAAAAGGACGTTAAACCTATAAAGGCACGCACATCTCTCTGAGTGCCGTGGACTGGTGTATCTAAAATTGCTTGAATTCGATCAGATGTTAATGCACTTCCCTCCTTAGACAAAAGATGACCGAGGTAGGTCACCTTTGGTCTACAATATTGTAACTTTTTCCTAGAAACTTTGTGATTGTTTTGGGCAAGAAGAGAGAGCAAAGCAAGAGTACTCTCCTCACACTGCGCATATGTGTCTGCGGCCAGTAAAAGATCATCCACGTACTGGATAAGAGCTACCCCAGATTGCAGATCAAAAGAATCAAGCTGTCTTTTTAAAGCCTGGCTATAAATGCTAGGACTTTCTGTATAGCCTTGAGGAACACGACAAAATCTATACGATTTATTATTTAACGTGAAGCCAAATAGATATCTGCTGTCGGGATGGATGGGAATGGAAAATAAGGCATTTTTAAGGTCCATTACAGAAAACGTGGTAGCAGTGGGGGGGACCAAAGTAAGTAAGGTGGTTATATCAGACACCACCGGGTACTGGGGCACTACAATTTTGTTTATTTCTCTCAAATCAATAATAAATCGATAGACTTTGTCATCAGTGTCTTTCTTGAGGATCGGAAGAATCGGACTGTTACAAACATTGTAGGGAACCTCCTCCACAACTCCTGCGATAATCAAATCCTGAACAATGTGCGTCAGGACGATTTCACCTTCTCTAGATATCTTATACTGGGGTACACGTGGCAAAGAGACTCCCTCCTTAACAGTTATTCGAATAGGCGGAATGAGCATCTGTCCCACATCCGTGTCTGACATAGCCCATAACGTGTGTGGGAGAGAGGCTAATGCTTCAATTTCCTGCATGGTACATAGTCTTCCTACATCCGGGTAATTGTCATTCAAAATAACCCGCACTCCTTCAGGAGCGCAGCGTATTGTTGCTCGGAAATATTTAAGCAAATCTATGCCCATAATATTGTCTGGGGTATGTGGCGACAATAAGAATGGACATAGACCAAAGAATCTGTCAATGCAAAATGTAAGAGGTTGTGATAGTGGGCTTGGAGAGGGTGTGCCATCGAACCCTATGCATGTAATCGTTTCGCCAGACAAGGGAGCCCTTGGAACCAAGTTTTTAGACAGAGCACTACGAGTAGCTCCTGTATCAACCAAAAATTGATCAGTAGAACCCAAAACGCCCGCTGATACATATGGACCTCTTTGATCTACTGGCACTTCAACCGATTCCACACCCCATCCTACGCAATCCTATGCGTGCACATAATCCTGAGACTCCACGTTCTCAGCCTCCGATATCTGGTACTGATTCCGTCGATCAAAGGTATTACGATCATCCTGACCACGACCCCTCGCCTCAAACCTAGCACAATCACTTCCTCCACCTCTCGCCCCCGAATAACTATTCCGTGTCCTTCCACCTCCTCGACCAAGCTGACTACGTTGCTCACGAAGCACCAGACAATCTTCAGCCCAATGCCCAAACTCTTTACAGTATGCACATTGGTCCTCAGCAATGTCGGTACGACCATAAGACGTACCATACCCTCCTCGTCTGCCTCTATCATTCCCCCTTGGCTGCGTAGCACGAACCTGAGCCAACATCACCTTCGTCTTTAACTCCTTCGCCTTCTTATCGGTACTTTCTTTAGCTTCTAATTCCTGCCGCTCATAATACTGAGCCATAGTTAACAAAGACGCAGGGGTCGCAGTGGTCCAGGAACTTTCACTAGTTTTCAATCGCTTTGCAATCTCCGGTCGGAGATTAGCCACATACTTATCGACAAACAAATGCCTACCCGTATCATCTGTTAATAATTGCCCACTGTAATCATGAAACGCTTCTTCGAAACGTGAAAAGAAGTCAGATACTGACTCGTCCTGTTTCTGTTTGCAAGAGGCTAACATAGTCCAATCGATCTTTTTAGGGGGAACAAGCGTTTTTAACTTATTCAGAATAGCAGAATAGCTGTTGGGAGATCTAGAATTAACTGGCAGGGCTTACATGCAGGTTCTCTGTCTAAATCAGCTTGGGCTATAGCTTTCCAATCCGCTCCTAAAATCGTTTGGTCATCAAACTTACGAATCGCTCTCCACATATCAGGGGGCAGTATTAACCCAAAGAAAAGATCAATTAGCATTAGCAGAAAAGAGCATTACACATAGCGCCATGAAACCGCTGGGTAAAAGTGCGCTGAATAAATGTTTTTTTTTTTATTTTTAGTTTTTGGTAAACCTTTATTAGAATTTCACAGTTACATTCAAAATCTACCAACTGTCACGGTTGAGCAAAGGTACAGAGGTAATGCAGTCAAACAATACAGAGCAGGATCAATGCTAAAGTACACCTCACAGTATCTATGCGTAACTCAGGAGAGTTTAGTAGAACATGGTCACAGGATTAGAGAAGGTTTTTTTTTTTTTTTTATGAAGAAAAAGCAGGATCTGATGCCGCACAATTAAACCTTGCCAATGCTAGGGTTACACCTGGAAAAGGATATTCACGGCAGGACAATTATAGGCAGGAAATTCGTATCAGGACGTAAAATCAGGATATTCAACAAACATTACATATCCCCACCCAAACAGTACCTGTCCGCCACATCATAGAGCTTTAAAACATAGACCCTTTTACTGAACTAGGAAAACGCACAGAGAATTACTTCTAATCAGACCCACTGAAAAAGGAAGAGAAAAGAAAAAAGGAAGACAAACCAAAAGAGTAACATGGAAAATAAAGGCCATAGAACTAAAAAGTGAACCAAGAAACAATAATACCCCACCCCCAACCCCCCACCCTGCATCCCTGCATACGGCTACGGCCTACCCCCCTAGCAGCGTGCCTGTCGCCCAGTACCTAAACCCGAAATATAGAAAGAAAGAGACGAAGAGGAGAGAAAGAGACAATATTCACACGAAGTAAGAGAAGGAAAGGAAAAAGAAATTAACAAAAACCCCACGAAAGGGGAAGAGAAAAGATGGAGGGTCCCCAGTACAGGTCCCCGCCCCCCCCCCCCCGCCGCCTCCAACCCCTGCAATAATACCGTAACTGGATGGCAGAGTATCAATGACCTAAGCAGATTCAAAAACACAGTTACAGCACAACCCCGCAAGCCCCCCAGGCAAGATGGAAACCTCCCCATGCTAGAACAAGGAACTGAGTGTCGTTAGTGTACATACAAATCGATGTCCCGAGTCAGAAACATATCGCAGACATTATATGCAGGAGGAAGCAAATAAAGCAACACAGTATTCGGACAGATCAACTCAAGAGGAATAGGAAGCCGTGCAATGTTCCATGTAACTGCACCGTCAGGAGGAGCCGCCGCCATTTTAACTATCTGAAATCCGAAGGACAGTGCGTAGGAGAACCAGGGCAGCCATTTCGCAGTCTCACAGCACGACACCAGGAAGGGCAAGCAAAAGGGAAAATAGTCAAGCATATTCAGTGAACACTCCACTTAGATGAGTATCCGCGAAATCAGGTGTTGAAGAAGCAATCAATGAAAAGCATACAAGGAGTTGTACTTCCGCGAACATTCTTCCACGCACCGAGAAGACTGGGCAGGGTCCCACCACAAAGCCTGTTCAAAGAGGCCGAGCAGGGGCCACATGAGTAAAAGTCTCGCAACCGAAATGCCCACTGCAAAGCGTTCTCACAATTCCAATGACACCGGGCTCTCTCTGCAGCAGTTCGTCCCCAGTCCAGCCTCGCAGCGCACGGGGGGCATCCGCTCCACTCCCCTCTATCCACCGTGCGCGCTTCCAACGCCATCTATGGATTCACCATAGTAAACACTACGCACAGGGGGGACCCCCAATCCGATCGCCGCTGAAGCAAATGTCAGGGCCGCCCGACCCGAGTCCGATAAAGAGGGAATGGCGTCACCAACACCTCAGATCACTACCCAGTAGTGTCTTCATCCCACTGCGTGGCGGAGAAGCACAGTCGGGCCCCCACAGTCCAAAAAACGCCACGGTGGTATAGCGCCACAGCCAGCCCCACTTAGCTGAAATGCGGGGAGTAGGCAGTACATGTTAGGCCGACCAGCGCTCCATCCAAGTAGCCAGCGGCGGGTAGTGGGCGAGCAAGTCCATTAAGGGGAGAGGGGGGGGGGGGGGGCACAAAACCCAGCGCTGGAAGATGCATGTATTTCTGCCCTCCCGATGTACGGGGTAGCGCTGTAGCCAAGTATTCAGGGGCGGGCTGACCTGCTTAGTAGTTGGCGGGTGCCACCTGGGTCCCAGCGGCCGCCGTCATGGTTCTCGCTGGCGGCGGCGTAATCACGCTAGATCCCGGCTGCGAGGATCGCGCAGGCCAAGGTCGCGGAGGTCCGTAACTCCGCTGTCCTGGCACGGAAAGCGCTCGGGGTCGAACGCGTCCACTCAGCGCCCCCTCCGGCGCACCGGAGCCTCGGAGCTGTGCGGGGCGGGCGAAGAATTCAGGCTGCGGGAGAGGAGAGCCGGCGGAGCCGGGAGCGCGAGCGACCATCTTGGCCGCCGGCCCGGCTCCGCCCCCCTGAATAAATGTTTTTAAATTCAAATTCAAATTCAAATATCAACTAATGTCATAACACAGGAAGAAATAGCCCCCTCCACTCCTTCATAGAAAGCTGCCGGATTTTTACGGGGATCAGGTCAAGCGTTTTTCAATGCCATAACATCTGCTCTATTCCAAGGCGTATACACCCAATTATATATAAAATACCCTTTTGCATCCCCAGACAATTTATCATCACTGGTACCTTGCCCTTTAGGGGGAACATACAAAGGTGCGGCTTCACGCATAGGCATAACATGAACTTTAGAACTCTTATCTGCTCCAAAGATAGAACACTCTTTGGATTGCTCCGTCGACCCCGGCGCAGACTCGTCTGATGCTTTTTGTGCTTCCCGCAATCTGGACGCCTCATCCCGTAGCTGGACCAACCGTTGGAAAAACCCATCCGCATCTGTAATAACAAATAAACCTTTACGCATATTCTCACGATGAACTGATATGTCCTTAGGTTCTAGATCATCTGAATATTTCCTAAATCGTTCTACAACTTCATCTCCGAAAGCACTTAAAAAATACAACTGTTCTCGCTCTGACCATTTACTCCTTTCAATATTAATCTCTGACATAGTTATTTTATTCAAATTGAGTTTTCGAGCAAAACTGCGCAACTCCGCAGCTTCACTAGCAGTTAACCTCTTACTCTTACTCCCTCGACCATCGTCGTCCGAGTCCTCGTCCGGAGCCGTAGGCGAAACGTATGGAGGCGGGCACCGATCTAGTAATGAAAAATCATCAACTTCATTAGTAAGGACAGGGTAAAGCGGACGCCGAATAGGAAATTGACCGCTCGTTTGCAAATTACGGTCCCGTGCCTCCCTCTCTTTCTTTTCCTGCAACTCCTTCTCCTCGAGCTGTAAAGCCTTATCTCGAGCAGCCTTCCGCTGCTCTTTTTCTGCCAAGGCTATTTCACGCTTCATTTGTTCACGCACTGCTTTCTCCCACATTCGTACACAATCAAACATATTTTGTCTAGATCTGCGCTGAAACAAACATTGCTCCACAAACTGCACCTTTCGTAAGTCAAACGACCCATGTAGAGGCCATTGCAACTCGGGATCAGATTTGGTGTATTTATTCCATAATTTACTGTACAATATAGGGGGAAGGCCAAACTTTATATACATTTCTCGATTAGGAGTCCCCTCTGGGGGAGCCGGCTGGGATTCGTTTAATCGATAAGTGGTATCATTTACAAGACAGCACATTCCTCGGAGTGTGCTTAAAACAGGCATGTTCAAAAAGTATCAAGGAAACGTGATACCACAAAAATGGCACTTACTATACTTCACACAAATGTGCCGCTCAAACACAAACAAATTCAGAGAAATATCTCTACATGCCTGCCTATGTGAAGTGCACTGCACATATAGTTCAAATCATAGGATCAAATGTTAGCTAACTCAAAACATATTCATAGAACCATAGTAAGCGTCCGTAGACTACCTTACCAATCACAAGCTTACCAAAATCTCAGATATCCAGGTTCCAACTGCCAAGGTCTGTAATCAAATCAGCCAAATCGGCACTGTACGACAACTCGAACGAACAGGATCTCAGTCGAGGACCGGCGCCACCTGGAAGGTCAGATCGGAAGGAAAGGAAAAAAAACATCGTGGGTGCCAAGACTCGGGTCACTCAGAGGCAGCGTACGCGTCCATGGCGAGTTTCCAATCCTTCGTCACGACCTCTCCTTCGGGCATCCGAGTCGCCGATGAGTCCCTTCGTGGTTGCCAATTTGTGGTATTGGGTTCTCCAGGCCTACATACTCCGCAGAATACCCTCTACACCATAAGAACAGTTGGCACGGAAACTAGAAAATTCAAAAGACAAGTTTATTAAGACCCCATGGGGTGGTGGTACATTCCTACAGCACCCTTCGGTAATGCAAGAAGTATCACACCGAACATCGGTGCAAGTCCTTCTTTTATACAGTTTTACAGTAATAAAAAGGTAGGCGGTACACAGTTACAGAGTTTTAGGTACATATATGGCCATTTTTGGAACACAGCCAACTTGTGGGAGGAGCTATAACACCACTGGTCAGTTTGGCGGAACATTCCTAAGTGATGACTGGTTACTCTAAACTGCGCATGTGTGAGCTTGACCATTACTAAAAATAGCCTGTTGCTGGGCAAACTCGAGTGGTCAGTGGTACAGAGGAAGGACAAAGGGCATGCTGACCACGAGGCAACGCATTTAACTAAAATGGCCACTGTTACATACAAAATGGCGTTCAACAACTATAGTCAAGATAAGGGGAAAACACGTGTAGCCAAGCTTAACGCTAACCCGATCACCGTCAAATTACGACAGTTTGGGAAAATTCATTGAGGGAAAATACAGTTCAATGGACACAGCAAGTCAGAACATCAACCTAGTCCTAAAACCACACAAATCATCCCACGTGAAGAAAAGAGAACTATCAACAGTATATGTCACAGCCATTCCAATACCCGGTGGGGTAGTATGGGAGAAAACTGACTATGAAGTATATGGTCTGGTTGAAATCCTGAAATATCCTCACCAGTTCAAGGTTTCCTTAAGTGACTTTGTAAAACCTAGTACATTTTCTGATGATTGGGATTTTGAAAGTATTAATAATATGATGTATGATTTAGTGTTGTCAGCAAGATTTACAGAACATGATTATTTACAAGGTTCGTCTAATTATGAACAAATGTATTGCTTCTCACATTACGGAGACCATTACTTACATAAATCTGCACAACCTAGAAATATTTTTAAATATAACCAATGGGAGCATTGTGCTACTCCACCTAAAAGCAGTTCTAAAACATTCTATGAGAAATTCCAGTACTTCTCAGGGTTTAACACAAGTGATGCAGAAACGTTTTATTATAAACTGTTGGATAAAACAGGGACGAAAACCATGTTGACAAATACTAAACTGATATATTCAGAAGCATTTTATGAAAAAATGATGACATTTGGTTTTGATTTTTGGAAAAATAACATTGAAATAAAACCATTAGATGTAACCCCAGCTCTCGGCTGACGCCAGAACTGTTATAAAAGATTTGCGAGTCTTTATCGGCACATACGCAATCGGCACCCTACATTCTGACCAGGGTCCTGCATTTAGCTCTCGAGCTTACAAGGAGGCCATGGCCAGCTTGGGCGTTGCATTGCGGTACTCTAGTCCCTTCCATCCTGAGGGTAATGTGCTGCGAGGCCTCCGGGTAGTTTGGCTCTATACAAATATAATTTTTCATTTCATTTCATTTCATGTGGTAGTGGAAAGAAAAAACCGTGACATAAATCAATCTATAACAGCGAGGGTATTAGGTTTGGGTGATGGGTGGGTCAAACATCTAATAAATGTCCAACGTAGTCTTAATAATCTGCCAAGAAATTCCCTGGGTGGAATCACTCCGTATGAACTTTTGTTTGGTACTAGAATGATAATCGAAGATCTCGATAGTCAGCCTTCAGTGGTGGAACAAAAAACCTTTGATATCAAAGATCGTTTGGCTGTTTTACAGGACTTAAATGAAACAAGAAGAAGTCTGAGTAACACAAAGCTAAAGCCAACGGCCACTGAAGAAAAAACACCTGTCCCAGCAAGACTTGTCTGGATTCCAAAGATTGGGGATCTGGTCAGGAAAAAGATCATGGTGAAGAAGGAATTTGGGCCTTCTTACAGAAAAGCAGTACCTGTCTTAGCAAGCAACGGAACAAGATCAGTAGTACTACCGCCCCTTGCTGGTAAAAAGGAGAACAGAGTTGTATCAATCAACCTGGTAAAACCACAACCATGTGGCCAATAATAAGTAGTAGGCCCAGTGGACTCCCAAGATGTAGCAGAAGACCAAACCTTGCTACAATTCAAGAGGTTCAAACTGAAAGACAAATCACATTTGATAAACCTGCAGTGAATAAATAAGAACTATCCAACAAAGCCATGGAACTTGTGCCTCTTGAAACCCAAATAACAGTTCGTCAAGAAACACCTGTCTACAATGATGTAGCCTCTGACTATACTAAAATGACAAAGGAAGAAGCAACTACAAAGATTAATAACTATCCTGATGCGATTTCAACAATTGACAGAACTGCCTCTGGCTATTTCATCAATTTTGATGACTTTTCTGAAGATCCCAGTGAACACGAAGAAAAGCCAGCTAACAAAACATTCAAAGAAAAAATAACAGAACTCTTTCATCAACTTGGAGAAATATATCTGATTTCACCATGGATTGAATTGTGGATTGTGTTAGGTGTACCTTTCCTCCTGCTCTGGCTCATTTTGGTTTTAAGCTTTGGAAGAATGATTGATGGAAAATACAGTACAATGGACACAGCAAGTCAGAAAATCAACTTGGTCCTAAAACCTCACAAGTCATCTCATGTTGAAAAAAGAGACCTGTCATCAGTAAACATCACAGCCATCCACACCAGTTCAAGGTTTTTTTAAGTGACTTTGTCTCACCGAGCACTTTCTCTAATGTTTGGGACTTTGAGATTATTAATAATATGATGTCTGATTTAGAAATGTCAGCAACATTTACAGATCATGATTATTTAGAAGGTTCATCTGATTATGAAGAAATGTATTGCTATAATCATTATGGGCACCACTATTTGCATAAATCTGCAAAACCTAGAAATGTTTTTACTTATAATCAATGGGAACATTGTCCAACACCGCCAAAAGGCAGCTTGAAAACATTTTATGAGAAATTTCCATATTTCTCAGGGTTTAATATCACAGATCCAGAAATGTTTTATTTAAAAAATGTGAATAAGACAGGAATTAAAAATATGTTGACCAATACAAAACAGATATATTCTGCAAAATTTTATGAACAGTTGTCTACATTTGGTTTTGAATTCTGGAAAGATAACATTGTAACAAAAATCATCTTGGGTTCAAAAGATTGGCAAGTACAGGGATTAGAATCATTATTTCGAGCCTGCATGATCCCAGAACAAATAATGTTCTTAAATGACACAATTCACCAATCAACCTGTCTTGGCCTAGCTAAGATTAAAGACCTTAACAAACCGTCTATTCCAAAGCCAATACCTGATAATGCAACAACAAGTTGAAATAGACGTATCTAAAATTTTACATCTCAACAGAACACATCCTGATTGGAAAAAGTGGTTAATCTGGCCTACTGACACAAATAACTGTCAAGATAGATTCCTGAACAAAACACAGGGGTTAACAATGACCATACCAGACCCTAGATACTCCCACAGACAACATCCAGGGATAGTAACAACATACAGTGTAGGGAAGCTGTGCCTCGAATGGCTAGAATCATCCACACTGGCAGAAATTAAGTAACACTTATCTTTACTTAAAGATGGTGCTGATTTGCGCGATTTCATTCTAGGACCACGCAGACAGTGTCTAAAACGTTTCATAGCAACCAGTATATATGCGGCTTACAACGAGGCTTGGAAAGTAACACAAATTGAAACAGCTGAAAAAATACGAGAAATTGATCGCATTAATTTGGAAACATCACTTTCTGTTGTGGACAATGGGTTAATGACTCTGTCCTCCAGAATATATTCACTGGACAGTATTGTATCATCTGCCATAGATATAATAGACAAAGACTTGCTAATGTTACAGCATGGCCAGTCACGATTGCGTTCTATTGTACAGTTAGGCTAGACGCTGCAAAATCTTCGTTCAGGCTATGTGCCATGGCGTTTAATCAACACAACGTCATTATTTTCCATCTTTAACCTTACTGATAAACAAATCAGCTTGGCACAGAAAGGAGCAGACTATACAATCCTGAGCATCGAAAAACTTGAGAGATTACCATTGACAATGTCAGAAAGTCCTGTCATTGAATGGATAATACACAGGATTATCACAATTCCGATAACAACTTTCCGATTTAAAAATTGCCTTGAATACATACCCACTGGCCAGTATGAACGTTTGGGTAAAGGGTACATTAAGTCAGCATGGAAATTACCATATACACACACATGCTATAGTGACAGCAACAAAAATGTATTTCCTAGTGGTGAAAATTGCAAACATTCACTAAGCGGTATACTTTTGTGCCAGGGTATTAATTTACACGGGGCCTGTGAAGGAAATTCGAACAACCTTTCATGCCACCAACATGTCACACCTGCAACGCAGATAGAGCCTTTTTTTAAGCAACTCTCGAACGGGAGTTACATTCTAATAACGGATCACAGCTGTTGTGGCCTTATGCCAGGGAAAGCATATCTCGTACAAGTAACTTCCATGGTCAAATGCTGTATGCAAGCATTGTTTCCAAACGGCCCTGGAGACTCCGAGACTCCCACATGGCCTCGTTTGAATGTCTCTTCTATACGAATTGATACTTTAAGCAGAATGAAGTCTTTGCTTTTGCAGACAACAGTGCCCATCACAGGGGGGCGCTAGAGGGCGCACTGCGGAATGGCTGACTAGTGTGTCAGCTCCGCCGGGCGGGCGCGTTCCTAGCGGCCTTTGACCCTTCGAAACCGCCGCTACTACCCTGGAAAAGCTAATGTCGGCAATCGGAACGCGGGACCGACCTACTCATGACACCCTTATGTCATTATAGGAGCCATGGACGGACATAACAACAAAAGTTAAAGCGGCGCCAGCACAGACCCAAAATGGCCGCGCCCGATGACCGGAGCAAGTGAGGAGGACTGCGCATCTGGGAGCAGTGCGGACGTCTTCCATTCTACGGTGACCACCAGTGCGGTGAGCTGTGCGTGGCTGTGAGGCGGCCGAGGACCGCTGCAGAGAGGGAGAACACTGCGGATCGAGATGCGTTCCAGCGGCCACAAGAAGGCGGTGGCGCTGGAACGCAAGTGATCTGAAACGTCGGCTGCCCGCGCATCGGATGACCGGAGCTGTGAGTGCGGCGAGTTTGCATCAGCGAGGCAGACAGTGGGGACAAGCAACCTGGAGAGCACTGGCAGCCACAACAGAGAGGGTTGGCATCCGACCCCCGGTGCAATACGACTATAACGTGGAGCTGCCGCAACGGGAGGCGAGATGCTGCTAACGCAAGCCGCGTGGTGCGCCTGAACCGAGAGACAAGCTGATGGGCATGGATATCCAGGTTGGTGCTCATTTCTGTGTGTGTGCCAAGCAGTTCGCTCCAAGGTGGACGTCGAGCAGCCTCTAAGGACTACATAGGAACACTATGACTCATGTGTGCAACATGGGGGGCCCCAGATGAACAAGACTGATAAAACAACTAGACACCTTGCAGACATCGCACGGGCCAACCACTACCAGCACACACACAAACCAGCGGATGAGTAGAAGTGCCTCACAGTGGGGAGCCAAAGCACCGGCGCGGCGCACCGCATCTACTACGGACACTCCAACGGCCATAAGCCCGAAGGCATCTGGGCACAGCCCACCTCTGCAACCCAGAGACATGGGGAAGCCAGAAAAACAGCAGACAAAGCTCCCTTTCGAAACCAGGAAACAGGTCAAAAATAACGCTACCATTTCGGAGGTGGAAGGTGAGCGGGAGATGGCGGAGGGGTCGGGAATGGAGTCGGTACTACGTGCAATCCAGCACAGTCTGCAGGAGATGAATGGCAAATTAGACAACGTAATGCTGAGGGTAGACAACATGGCGGCGAAGATAGAAAAGCATGACGAGCGGATTGTAGAAGCGGAGCAGCGGATTTCCAAGGTGGAGGATGAATGTCGGTCCACGACGAAAGTCTGCGGCGGCCTGGAAAAAACAGTGGAGAGCCTACGCGCCAAGGTGGAGGACCAGGAAGCCAGGTCTCGACGCAATAATATCCGCATTTCGGGCCTGCCGGAGACCACCAACACAGGCAAAATGGAAACCTACATCGAGTCCTTGCTGAAGGAGATCTTTGGCGCTGACAAACTCTCATCGGTGTTCCTCATGGAGCGTGCGCACCGCTCCCTGGCGCCAGCACCAAAACCCGGGGCTGCCCCGCGCATGATCATTGCCCGCGTCCTCAACTACAGGGATAGAGACACGATCCTCCGGCTTGCCAGGGAAATGGGCAAAATTGCATACCAGGGGAGCACCCTGGAATTCTATCCTGATCACACCATGGCGGTGCAACTAGCGCGAAAAGAATTCGCCCCAGTTAAAAAGAAACTGCGCGAGCTAGGATTGGAGTACGCCATGCTCTACCCGGCAAAACTCAAAATCACTAATGCAGGAAAACCAGTTATCCTACCGACAGTGCAAGCGGCACAGGAATATCTCAAGAAACTGGGGAAGCGGCGAAAGGCTCAGGAACGAGATGAACCGACGAGTGATGTAGACTGAACGGACAGGAACATGCAAATTCCTGACTACTCTACGGGTCAGCGGGGATGAAACCGGCTTGATGTCAAGATGTACTGGCGAAGGTACTGCCGAAGGATACAAGAACTGTGCTTGAAATGGACTAATACAAGATGGTGAGATCGAGAACGTACTGGGCACGCTGATTTTAAAGCTGATCTCCCACTGGACGATATCTGACGCAGTGAGTAACCAGGGGACATGTTGTAGACAAAGGATGCAGGACGGCCCTCATGGCCAAGGGAGTGGGGTGCTGCCTCTTGGCAGATGTTTCTGTTACACTTGTTGGGTCGGAATGTAGGGGGGCGACTGAAGCTGGATTGCCCGAACACGGTAAAGGCCCCTAAAACTAGTGTCTACCTGGACACCGCACATGGGTCAGATGTGTACGAGAAGGGATAATGCATTGCTGAGCTGTATGACTGCGCCGCTGTGAACTTAGATGGCTACGTTTCTGGGTCATGCCACAAGTGATTCGGGTGGGCGGCGAGGGGAAGGGAGAAGGATTATTATCGCAATGTTTATGATAACAGCACATGCGTCCGTCCACGTCCACTATGTGGATGGAGATGTGTGAAACTGGCGACACCCCCTGGTGGGTGCGCCCCAAAACAAGTTCTCTACTGAAGTTGAATGCTGTTGGGGGATGGCTTTGGCAATGTTTGGGTGCTGAAGTGGGTGGTGGGCGGGCAGGGGAACTGTTTTTTTTTTAGTTATTACCTCTGTGTCTGAGAAGCATGGCGATCTCCGCATTCATGCACTACCATGAAACAACCGATTGGTTTCATCGCACACTATTGCTATTTACTTGTTTATTACACTGGCATGTAGACATCTCATACCGGATGCTACAAATGCACCTAGCAAGAACTGACAAACTGAACACTGTTAACCATGTCGCAAGCTAGCACTCTTAAACTTCTCACGCCTAGGCCTAGGCAACCCGAAGAAAATTAGACAGCTGTTCGCATACCTGGACCGATTACACATTGACATAGTTTTCCTGCAGGAAACACACCTAGCGAGCGATGACACGTCCACCTTGGGCACTAAGTGGGCAGAAACTGTTACCAGCTCGAACTACTCGTCTTACTCTAGGGGGGTTAGTATTTTAGTACGGAAGGAGATACACTTTGAAATCACACACACGCACAGGGATACAGAGGGTAGAAGCGTTATTGTAACAGGTACGGTGAGGCAGCGGCGAATAATGTTGGTAAATACATATGGCCCTAACATTGATGATCCCGGGTTTTTTCGGAAGGTGTGGCAACACATAACTGACAATCAGGCTGAACACATAATATGGGATGGCGATTTTAATGTAACATTGCGTGACAAACTAGACAGGGCGAAACACACACCGGAACAAAATGGAAATGCGAGGGCAATGCTCAGGGATGCCATGGATGACCTACAGATGGTGGATATGTGGAGGGTTCGTCAACCGGGGGAGGAAGTAGCGACACACATTAATGCTGCAAACAATAGTTGGTCCAGACTGGACTACTGGCTGGGCACGCAGGAAATACTGACCTGGGTTACGAACATCAAACACCTGCCTAGAACGCTATCCGACCACAATCCGGTGCTGATGGAGGTTAACATCCCAAACTACGAGCCACCGCCTTTCACTTGGCGTTTCAATGCAGCTGCGTTGCAAGACCCATTATATGTGGACACCATCCACAAAGCAATAGTAGAATATTTTGATATGAACGGCCCCACGACTGAAGACCCATGTCTACTTTGGGAGGCCTTTAAAGCCACAATACGGGGGGTATGTATCAGCACGACCGCAGGTATCCTAAAGGATATCAGACATCAGCTACACACAAGAGAGAGGGCCATTCATGCACAAGAGCAGGTCTACACGCAGACGGGCGACACTAAGGTATTGGGAGACATTCATACCCTGTTGGTGGAGCATAGACAGTTTGCCTCTGACAAGCTGAACTATGTAACCAAGCGAACAACCGCTCGGAGATACGGAGAGGGAGGCAGGCCGGGCAGGGCACTGGCCGAAAAAATTTGCTCGGGGAAAGTACCCCAAAATATAACATCCATATGTACTCCAACAGGAGAAGTGGTTAGAGACATTAAAGGGATAACAAAAGAATTTATGGCAACCTATAGCGCACTTTATGCAGCGCGTCCGTCTCCCTCACAGGAGGACCTACTAGCTTATATGGCAGACGTGGAAATTGCATGGCTGGCGGATGGCCACAGGGAATACTTGGCGCGCCCTATTACTGTAGAAGAGGTCAAGGATACAATTAAACGATTACCTAACAGCAAAGCGCCGGGGCCTGATGGCTATGTAACGGAATTCTATAAAGTGTACGCAGATATACTTGCTCCACACTTAGTGAGCCTGTACGGGGCAGCGCACGAGGCCCAGACATTGCCAGGGACTATGAGGGAGGCCTTGCTCATTGCGCTATTAAAGCCGGGCAAGGAAGGAAATAAATGTGACTCATATCGCCCCCTTTCATTATTAAATGTAGACACAAAGATAATTGCAATCTTGCTAGCAGATAGGCTGAAACCGATTATGCCCCTGTTAATACGACCTGATCAATCTGGCTTTATCCCGGATAGGTCCACCACACATAACACGCGCACGCTGTTTGCTTTGGCGCACTATCTGGTTCCTGAAACGAAAGCTGTGGCAGTGTTACTAGATGCTGCCAAGGCATTCGATACCATCGGCTGGTCTTTTATACAAGCGGTTTTGATACGAATGGGATTTCCCCCTATCTTCATGGGATGGATCGCATTGTTATATACCAACTTAACAGCGCGAATTAGAATAAACAAGTATATCTCAGAGCCCATTCCAATATGCCGAGGCACGAGGCAGGGTTGTCCACTCTCGCCGATGCTCTTTGCATTAATATTAGAACCGCTAGCTTGCAAAATCAGACAGCACCATCATTACTCAGCCAAACAAATGCCCACACGTCCCATACACATATCACTATATGCGGACGACATGGTACTATATGTTAAGAACCCAGAACAACACTTAAATCCGCTCTTAAGGGAATACATAAAATTTGGTCAACAGTCCGGGTTACAAATCAACTGGGATAAATCCCTTATACTGTCGCTCACAGATAGCACACGCCCGACACCCCTGGACTATCCGCTGAAGTGGCAAGATGAACCGACAAAGTATTTAGGGGTATGGTTCCATAGAGATCCTGAATTGGTCATCCGCACTAATTATGGAAGAGCCATAGCGTCCCTCGAAGATAAAATTAAAAAATGGAATAAACTACCACAGAGCAGCAATAGTGAAAATGGTACTTTTGCCTAAGTTCTTATATTTGTTCAACAACATCCCGATAAAACCCCCAGCTGAAGTATTTCGAAATATCAAAGCATTGGTGCTCAATTTGCTCTGAGCGGGAAAACAGGCGAGGATGGACCTACACACCATGAAATTGCCATATGCTCAGGGGGGTTTCAAGGTCCCTGACTTCTATCTGTACTACTTATGCGCTCAGGCGCAGTTTGCGCATTACTGGTACCACGAAGTACCCTTCTTGACACATGTGGCAGTGGAGGCGGGAGATACTGACCCGATTCCACTGGATAGCATACTACTGCATAAACGTCCTAGGCTACACGACCATGACATCAATCCCGTAAACACTACCATGGAGGCGTGGAGACTGATGGGGAAAGCGGCGGACTGCTTACCACTTTACGCACCTGCACTACCACTAGCTCACCACCCAGCACTTTCGGTCACACAAGAGCAGGTTGGCATGGATATGTTACGTGGGCGGGAATAGACAGACTAGGAGACCTATATGTCAACGGTGTATTTCAGTCACTGGACAAACTAAAGTACATTAGCAACCCATCCCTACTTTTCAGTTTTAATTACTACAGGCTGCAGAGGGCAATTAAAGAACACTATCCTACATACCCGGCAGAGCCAAAGGCACTTGCACCTTTACAATTGATCCTCACCACACCAACGGCATCTCACCTGGTTTCGAAACTATATACAAGCATACAATGTGCAGTGGGCGGTAACACGGACAAGGCTAAAGACAAATGGAGTGCTGTCCTAGAAACACCGCTGACTGATGATGAATGGGCTACTGCTTGTATGATCACTAACATGTTGACGCCAAACGGAAACTTAAGAATCATTCATTATAAGTACTTGCATCAGGTGTATTATACACCTCAGAGGCTACACAAATATGGCCTGAGGGAAGATTCAATGTGCAACAGGTGTAAACAAGAGAATGCAGACTTCATGCATTTGGCATGGCACTGTCGCAAGGTGGCGGGATACTGGGAGCAGGTGGTACAGGTGCTAAATGAAATGCTTGGGGCCTCCATGATGTGTGATGCAAAGATCTGTCTGGTGGGTATTGTCCCGCAACTGAGAGCTCGGAAGCGCAAATTCTGTGTGATTGCACTGTTGTTGGCCAAAAGGAGAGTGTCACTACATTGGAATGGTAGGAAGGGCCCGGAGGTCAAAAACTGGCTAGAAGACCTAACGTATTGCCGAGACACATTGAACACATATGAGGAAGAGTTGCCGGCTAGATCCCGGCCTAGAGACTACTGGTCTTTCTTGCGTGACTATTTGCTGGAACATGGCACAGCAGAACCGGAGGATGGTTAATGGTGAGGTCTAAGGATGAATGCACGAAATAAAACACTAAACGGTAAAGTGGTGAGGAGGAGGGAGGATGCTGTGACACAGAGTACTTGATGCTAGAGGTTACTTTTTATTTCAGTTACCAAATTTTATGTTGTGTTATCTTATGGAACAAAAAATGAAAAAAAAAGTAAGATCACCAACATGCATGTCAGCGAGTATGGCACTGTTCTAATTTTCTTGAATTACCATCCGCAACGCCGCCGGTCCAATGGATGTCGGCTGATGGGCTGTGTACAACTGAAATGTATTTTGTAACATACAAAACCATGAAGCCGGCCTGTTGAGGTTGTAGGCGAGATAACGTGTACTATTTTCTATGGAAAAGTGCAATAAACTTCTTACACTAAAAAAAAACCAAAAAAAAAACAGTGCCCATCACGTCATCAAAAGAGACGTATGATCTCCAAGTTGCAAGGAGAGCATCGGAGATTCATGACCTTTTATCAACAAATTGCCCCGTGCATTTCACAGAAATGCTTAGCCAAATTCTAAATATGTCAAGTGCCATAGGCATCCCAGGGGTATTTAAGACCATTTTTTCGGGACTGTTAACACCATTCAAGGCAATCCTAGGAATTATTCCTAATTTTGTCAATTCAGTCTTTGGCGGCATACCCCTGATTTTGGGACTTGTAGCAGGCATTTTATTTTGACCCTCCTGATCCGATATGGCAAGCCAAAACACAGACATGACTCCAGCAGGGATGGAAGAAACGATCCTAGCAATACGCTACCGGGACCGAATAACTAGAGTCCTTGGATTGGCCCGGCTGAGAGATCTGAACATGACCAGGTTTCTTTCATTCAGACCTATATGGCAGACCTGCATCTTACCTGTGCTTCGATGTATGCTATGCGGAGAAGAATGCGTGTTGGACACCTGTCTTGCACTTCCATCAGCAGTCCCAATGGATATCGATACTTTGCTAAGTCCTGTAACGACTCACGCATTGTGTTGTCCCCAGCGGCTACCAATCCTGATGACGGCATTCGTTGAGACTCCTGTGCTACGACTAGGTGGTGACAGTGGAGCGAGAAATAAAAGCAACATCACCCAGGTAAGACCTTCTGTGAGCATTGCTGATCCAGACACCGATGATAGCAATCATTCTCACACCTGCCAAGTTACAGCATTATCGAACTTGGTCGAACTGCCACCTGATTTTGTAGACCAATTCTTTGAGAGCCTGTCTGATATGATGTTCTCCCCTGAACAGAAACAATAATTTTTGAAAAGCATTCCGACACACAGCGTTCCCATGAACTCTGCATTCGGCCTTCAGTTTTGATCAACAAAAACTACTGAAAAGCGTTAGAAGTCTATTCCCCCGTTCACCATGAAAAGTTTTTTTTTTTGGTTTGAACATTTTTCAAAATATTTACCTTTTTTCTGGCACAAATTCTTTGCTTAAAGTAGAACTATTCATAAATAACAGAACTTCTATTTTTAATAAATCTAGAGACTAAATAACATTACTTCAGCCTCTAGCACATTTTACAGCAAATGCATTTATATGTGATGAAATTATCTCGCCCTTCTTTTCTGTATAAAGAGATATTTCATGTGTAATTTGTTTTGCAAAATCGTTCACTGATTACATATGCTATAATTTTGAATGATTTCTATGCTTAAAGACGTACAGTACCTATATTTCCATGTATTTCGAATACGCCATTTCAAATGCAAATATGTATTTTGGGGTGGGTAATGTTACACATGCATCTTATTGCTTTAGTTTTTAGTAATTTGATGGACATAAATTCGTGGAGTGGGTGTCGTGTTCTAATCTAGGACCCCAATCAATATTGTGACCTTATGGGCCTATACGGCTATATTCCATTCATACCCCTATAATGGCATAAACGATCAGAGCCATATTTTCAGCCATATTTCTGAAACTCGCCTCTGCAGCTCATTACAGTAGATGACACAGCAGAAGCCACTATCTTAGATTCCTAGATTACACTCCGAGTTCTTTAACAAGATAAAACCCTGCAACCTGGGAAAGCCCCGCTTGCTATGTTTTGATTAGTAATAGAACTCTAATGAGCAAAGAAAAGGACGATCACTTCCTAGTGACATCTTTATTGACGTCTTATGTCCAAAAACTTACGTCAAACAAGGCACATTTCAGGTATAAATATTACCAACGTTGCCTTAAGCAAACGCGACGACGATAACGATGGTATGGTGAATACAGGAGCAGAACAGCTGTCCCTTGCAGAGCCCAGCAGATGCAAGCAGCTCACGGATGCTGCCCCTCCTCCTCCTTGACGCGCTGAGAGAGACGCTGTCTTTTCTCTTGCCGAGAAAATCCAGCTCCGGCGTTTCCAGCCTACTCTTGCGAGTGACTGGGATATCGAGTCCTGAAAGGAGATACAAGACCTCCAACATTCTATTCCAGAGGTATGGTGTTGACTAAACCCTTAGAGAGAATTCTCGAAGCAAATCCTTGGCAAAACCAACTTAACTAAACTGCTACTTACTTACTCCCTTCCAAGTATTAGACTTAGGTCAGGTACACTGGGGTAGGCGTAGTTAGAAGCACCAGTTGAGTGCGTTAGCCTAATGTATATATGAATGTATATATTTTATTCATTTTAACCATTGTATGGCTAAGAAACCATACCAATGCTTTTACAGTATTATTTCGCAATCCTCCTTTTACTGTACGCACTTTTTATAATAACAAGTCTTGCAATTGTGGCAATTCATTTCTCCTGCATGAGAAGAAAGACTGTTCAATAAATAATACCTTTTACTGAAAACGCCCGTCTCTTTATTCTCTGCATCTTGGTGAAAGTAATCTGCACAACTGACTGAGTAAAATAACTGTCTATTGTTTCACACGACTCTAGAGATTGACTCTTATTCTAAGGAGCAAAGTTGTCATGTTTATGCGGTTGTTGGAAAACTGAATCGCTTCTTGTCTGTGCCTGGGAAGCTGATCACTTCCTATTCAGTCAAGAAAGTTTCCAGTGACCTCTGAGCCAGTTGGTACAAACCCAATTAAGTTTAGCATAGTAAGTAGAGACCTGGAAGACCGCACTTCTACGTCTACACTGCTGTTTATGTTATTCCAATGCGCAGGGCCTATAGGGAAAATAGGAACTACACTACAACACCTGATGAATTTCTCATCATGTTCAGCTTTATATTCAAGTTTCCCTCATTAACACCTCTACTGCGGCGGCTATTCCGCCGCAGTGCTAAGGGGGCGGGGGGGCAGCGCGGCATGCACATGCTGGTGACGGAACCGTTCCGTCACCAGCCGCGGTTGAGCTGTGCTGATGACGGAGCGGTTCCGTCATGGCCCCACCCGCTCAATAGAAGGCTCAGTGCAGGCGGGGAATCCGCGCCACGCAGGCGCGTCGGGCGGGCCATGACCGGACCGCTCCATCATCAGCACAGCGTCACCGCGGCTGATGACAGAGCGGTTCCGTCATCAGCACGGAAAAGGTTAAGGATCTTACTGGCATCGCACATGCATCGTGTATGTTAGAAAAAGTGACAATCAGTTTGGGAAATTGATCCATTGTGTTTTTTCCAGTTTCCAGCGCTACTGTTACTATGAGGTACTTTCTATACTCTTAAAGAAAAGGGGGAACTTTTATTCCTTTCTTCTGTGACTCCTCCCAGACAACGGTGACTACATATCTATTCTATTTATTATTATTTTCTTAACAAGTTTTATTCACAGGTTTCTTTAATATATAATGTCTGGAATTGTACCGCCTCCTGCTTTTCTTGCTGTGCATGGGGAACCAACTATGAACTGGGAAATTTGGGAACCTGTATTTCTAGCATATGTTGATGTATTAGAATGGGATAAATGTGAACCTGAAAGAAAACCTGCATTGTTTAGGTGGTATGGGTTTAAAGGAATTAAAAAATGTACCCATTCTTATCAATCCTGGTAATCTTGATGTTTATCAATATGCCTCTAAACAGTTTCTTTGAGATTTGGTAAGAAAACTAATACTGTTATGGAGAGGTTCATATTATATTCAAGGAAGCAAGTACCTGACAAATCTATTGAAGAGTATGTTTCTGTTTCAAGATCTCTAGTGGTCACGTGCGATTTTGAGCACATTTCTTATGAACAGGTATTAAGGGATCACATTTTAATGAGAACCAATAATAAGAAGATTCAAGAAAGACTTTGGACATCTTCTGATATGTCTTTTTTTTTGATTTCAGTAATTTTTTATTGAAAATTATATTTACATGGTGTGAGACATATACATGGTGAGTAATTTGAGTAACAGACAGGAGGGAAAAGAGAGAAAGAGAAACGCCCGGGGGGGGGGGGGGTAGGTAGGGTTAAAGTAATATAGGTTCATCATTTTGGCATTTAATGGTTCTAACTCCGGCTGTTCAGTTCTGGCTGTCACCCCGATCAACGTTTGATTGTCTCTCGCGCGGTTGTCGGTTCCCAGCTCCCGCCGTGGCTAAGAATGAGAGAGAGAGAGAGAGAGAGAGAGTAGCGAAGCACACGGTGGGGGAGTAGTAGATGTGCTGAAATGTTGCTATTGATATTGCAAAGTCTTTGAACATTCAGAAATGTTTAACATTTTTTTTATAAATTTGTTTATTTTGTCTGGTCAACAGTACAGGTCATACACCCTATGCTGCCTTTTGTTACAAGGTAAAAATCATGACATATGTAAACTTTCCATGGACAGTGGTAAAATACTTTTGGTTCGTGCAATCTAGGCTGACAACAGATTTTTCATCTCCGCATAGTGCGAGTATAGAACACTTATCATCTTAGGTCTTCAGCTCGTCATTTCACAATAAAAGTTACATTACTTTAAATATGAAATTGAAACATAAAGCCTAACATTGTCTCCTTAATGGCAAAAGGGAGTAAAGGTTATAAAAGAACATCTTCTATATTTGTACATTTCCGCCAATTTACATTTATTAATTATCCCCCTGTCAAGAGGTATTGTTTCAACGGTTCCCAGAAATCTCAGGGTCTCGATGAGAGTGGTAGTTCCTCCGCATATGTCTCCATGGTTTCCCTGCAATATGACATGTCAGTGAGGCAGTCCTTGAATCTAGGAGGTCGTTTACTGCCCCATCTAATGGCTACCTGTTGTTTTGCTGGCAGTAGCGCAACCGCTAGAAACGTTCGCCTTCTTGCCGGTGTCAATTTATATATCTCCAATAAACATACAAGTGGCGTATACGGCACCTGTTCAGCTAGCATTGCAGTTATCGCCCTCACAATTTCCTGCAAGTAATCGTGTATTTTGGGGCATGCCCACACCAAGTGTAGCAAATCTGCATTCATGGCGTTACACCTTTGACAACTGTCATGTGGTCTTAGGCCATATCTGTGGAGCTGGGTCGGTGTGTAATAAAATTGGTGAAGAAATGTAAAGTGTATTATCCGTAGATTACAGTTCGATGTCAGTAATTGTAGTTGTGTGCAGCTAGATTCCCAGTCCTGCTCCTCTATCTTGTCTTCTAACAGCTTTTCCCATTTAGCTAATGATCTATTGGTCGCCTCCTTTCGTTCTGATTGTGACGTATTGTATAGGCGGATGACTAACTTCTGTCGAGTTGTCGCTATAAGTAGGGCCTGTAATGCCTGTAACGTTGGTGGCTCTTCCTGGTAGGTATTATATACCTCTTTAGCCGCTTCTCGCAGCCGCATATTTGCAAATATCTTCATTGGTGTGTTGTGTGTGCTTAGTGACAGGTCATTTCTTAGTCCTTCATAGAATAGATTTTCATATCTTCTAGCAATAGCAACATTTTCTTCTCTTGTGTTACTGATAATTTCGGATGGTTGGCAATAGGGAGCCCCGGTGCATAGACAGGCAGCTTATTTGCCCTATGTGCCAGTGCATGCCACGCATTCAAGGTGCAGTGCACAGGCTGAATCGTGTCCCTATGTGTGTAAGGCCTCGGTCTGATAGGAAAGTTGGCAAAGGAGTGGGTTGTGTACTATCTGTTTCCACTGCCACGTGTGAGATGTACCCATGCTGTTTGGTCCAGTAGTGGGCATGTTGCACTTGTGCGCAGTAGAAATACAGCTGCAGGTCCAGTGCCCCATACCCGCCCGTGTGGTATGGCTTTGTTAGTATAGTCCAGCTGACGCTAGCCTGTTTATCCGCCCACGTCAGCTTCTGCATGGCTGACCGCAGTTTTACAAAGAAAGCTTGTATTAGCCAGATTGGGATGTTAATGAATAGGTATAAAAACCTGGGCAATACGACCATCTTCTGCAGCGCAATCCTATCTGCTAGTGACAGAGGCATCTGTATCCATCTAGCTATTTGCTCATCCAGTTTAGTCATTGCCCTACCATAGTTTTCCCTTATGACTAAGTCTGGATCCCTATGTATCCATATACCCAGATATTTCACTGGGTCAGTTTGCCATCTCAAGGGATAATCCAATGCTGGTTGGGTCGTTGCTTGCGCTAGGGCTATAACCACCGATTTGTCCCAGTTAATTTGTAACCCTGCATACTGTTCAAAAAGATGTACTCTCTAATTAGACTGTTTAAATGTGTATTAGGGTGACGTGTAAATAGTACCATGTCGTCAGCGTACAATGATATGCTGAGGGGACTTAGGCTAAACTGTAAAGCTGCCTCCCGGTGACATTGACAAATACTACAGGCAAGGGGCTCCAGAATCAGGGTGAATAGGATCGGTGATAGCGGGCAGCTCTGTCTCGTTCCCCTTTTCACCTCTATAGGGTCAGATATTTGTCCATTCAGCCTAATTCTAGCTGTTGGGGCATGATATAAAATCTCTATCCATGAACGGCCACTCCACTGAATCAAAAGCTTTTGCAGCATCTAGCAAGGCCGATGCTGGTAAGTCTGGATCCAGATGGTGGTGTAGAGCACAAATGGTGCGTATGTTTTCAGTAGTTGATCTAGTGGGTACAAAACCTGCCTGATCGGGTAGTACACGCTTCTCCTGCAGTAGCTGTATCCTAGTGGCAATGACTTTTGCCAGAATCTTTGTATCTATGTTTATCAATGACAGGGGGCGGTACGAGTCACATCGTGATAAGTCTTTGTCTGGCTTGGGGAGCGTCACTAGGAGCGCTTCTCTCAGTGATGCAGGGAGCTTACCCTCTTCATATGCTTCCTCATACATTTCAGCTAAGTGAGGTATCAACAGATCTTTATATGTTTTGTAGAACTCCCCGGGTAGTCCGTCCAGCGCAGGAGCCTTGTTGTTTGGTAAAGAGTTTATTGCCCCCGTTAGTTTGTCCTTGGTGATGTGGTGGCTCAAAAATGTACAGTGTGTGTCTGAGAGCCATGCTAGAGCTACGTCCTGAAGGTAGTGGTTTATGTCTTCTGCTGTAGTGTTAGTTTGTTTATCATAAAGCTGTGTGTAATATTTCTGGAAGCAGTTACATATGGACTTAGTGTCGTACAGCATTTGATCAGCTTCATCCCGTATCTCCGTTATGTATGATGTCGTGTATGAGGTTTTGATCTTACTCGACAGGGCGCGCCCGGCCTACCACCCTCCCTGTAGTTTTGTGCTGTGTATCGTTTTGATTTGTATTTTACCTCATCCGCAGAGTATTTCTGGTAATCGTCCATACTTTCCCTTATTCTTGCCAGTATAGTTGAATTTTTGTGTCTGTGTGTGTTCCGCCTCAAGTGTACTGATGTCCCTTTCTATTATAGTTAGTTACTGTTGAATATCCTTCAGGATCCCGGCATGTTTGTTAATACAATGTCCACAAACTGTTACCTTGAATTCTCCCCACAATGTCCCCACACTTTCTACAGATCCAGTATTCAACTCAAAGTAGTCTGCTATTGCCTGTCGGAGCTCACTTATGAATACTTGATCTAATAGGGCACTTCCCTGCAATCTCCATGTGAAATGCCTAGGTATATAAGTGAGGATGTCCAACGTGAGGCTAACCGGAGAATGGTCTGACAATGTCTTGGGTAGATGTTTTACCATCCACATGCATGTGCATGCTTCTGCCGTAAGCAGCCAATAGTCTATCCTGGACCATGTGTTTTGCGTCATAGATGTGCATTTGCCTTCCCTCCAGCCCTCGTGTCTCATCCTCCACATGTCGATCATTCCCCATGTTGCCATACCGTCTTTAAGGGCTTTGGCTGCCCGTCTGCCATACCGCTCGTTACCCATTGATCTATCAAGTGCTAGGTCCAGACAAGTTTTTAAGACTCCACCCCATATTATTGGTGCACTTGGGATTTCCCTAAGTTTGGCCCATATCTCAGCATAAAAACCGGGATCATCTGTATTTGGGCCATATGATGTGATTATGGTTAGTACAGAACCTCCAAAATTACCTTGCACCATAACGTAGCGGCCTTGATCGTCGCACAGAGTATGGAGCAGTTGAAATGTGAAATGGGGTACTCCGTCTGACTAGCAGTAGAACCCCTCTAGCATACGTGGAGTATGATGATGCTACAAGCCCATCTGGTGCCCACACGTGTTTCAGTAGCGGAGGTTAGGTGTGTTTCTTGTATACACGCCACATCAATACAGTGTCTATCAAAATATGCGAGTACATTACGTATTTTTTATGGATTTTGAAATCCACGAACATTCCACGTCAGAAACGTCAGTATTCTGGTATTCGTTCCAGTGTCAGCCATGTGCATGTGTCACAGCCTGGTGTTGTCGTGTTCCTTGTATGGTGTATGTGTGAAGTGGCAGCTGCGTTAATAGCTTCAATTTGTCGACCAGACATTTTTACTGTCCATTCCCCTCACCCCCACCCACTCCGCCCTAGCCCCAGTGGCGGAGCAAATCCCAACTTGGTTAACCATGAAAAAAACAAACAGAAAAAGAAAAAAGCCCCTACAATAAACTAGAGTGGTGTCCACATGAGGGCGAGGGCTGCCAGCCTATTTCCTGTGGGTTCCCCACATGAGCAAACGCCCTGCAAAATAATATACATCAAAACTAGGCATAACATGTTGTGTTAGTAAAGGTGCGTTTGGCAAGTCCGCAATAAGTGTGCGATGTCTCTGAGGGTGGGCAGAGTTCAAACATATTCAAGTGCAATACACAATACTTCAATATACAGGGTGATTCAAAGTGCGGTGATGTTCGACTTATCTGCGTTGGTAACTTAGCCATCCGGGTTTCGTCCAGCCTTCATCTGCTAACTCTGCATTCCAGCGGACTACTAGAGTTGTCTTCAGTTGTGCCACTGTTCATGGCTAGTGTCTCGTAGTCCACCATCCTCCGGACTATAATAATATCATCCTCTTTCTGCGGTTCTGTTCATTATGCAACCATGCCTTGCCTCAAAGGCCGTTTCGGATCGTTCACATGTTTAGTGGCGCCCGCTATCCCTTGCAATGACTTGCTATTCGACGTCCGAGGTTGTATGCTGTTCCTCCTGGTCCCCCCACGGGGATCTCCGTCTTGGTTTTGGGTGTTCTTTCTGTGGTAAGAATTTTAACACTTCTTTTGGTTCGTTATAGATTTTCACCTTCCCTTCGTCTGTGACTCTGAGTCTTGCCGGATACAGCATTGCGTAGGGAATATTCAGGTCTCTCAGTTTTCACTTCAGCCATCAGACTTCAGCCACGCCACAGAGCTCCAATGGACGGACCACAGCTGCGTCCACTTCACCTTCAAGAGAACGACGTCCCACCACCACCAGCAACAGGCCGCCCGCAGAAGCTGGAACAAGATCACAGCCGACCAGCTCGCCACCTCCCTGAGCCAGCACCCTCCTGCCAGCTCAGCGAACCCCAGCCAGGCCGCCGACAACCTCACGAAGTGGATCAGCATCTGCGCGGACGAGCTCGCCCCGCTGAGGACCCCGCCCAGCAGACCCGGAAGCAAGAAAGCCCCGTGGTTCACCGACGAACTCAAGAGCTCCAAGAAGAACTGCCGAGCCCTCGAGAAAGTCTGGAGAAGGGAACCCACACCGGACAACAGGACCTCCTTCAAGCTTGCCACCCGGAAGCACCACCAGCTGATCCGCGCCGCCAAGAAAACAGCATTCAAGGAACGGTTGGACAACAACGCACACAACTGCAAGGAACTCTTCAACATCGTGAAAGAGCTTTCCAACCCCAGCGCAGGAAACAACGACATCACCCCATCGCAAGACCTCTGCAACTCCCTCGCTTCATACTTCCACAACAAGATCGCGGACATACACAACAGCTTCAACAACCAACCAACGCACACCATGACCGAACAACCACCCCCCACCACCACCCTTCACCCCTGGACCCCGATCAGCACCGAAGACACCATCCGCACGATGAACTCCATTCACTCCGGATCACCGACCGACCCCTGCCCTCACCACGTCTTCAACAAGGCCGACGCTGTCATCGCACCCCACCTGCGAGACATCATCAACACATCATTCGACACCGCCACCTTCCCTGAGAGCTGGAAACACGCCGAACTCAGCGCCCTGCTCAAGAAACCAACAGCGGACCCCACCGAACTCAAGAACTACCGCCCCATCTCGCTCCTCCCGTTTCCAGCCAAAGTCATCGAGAAGACCGTCAACAAGCAGATGGCCGCCTTCCTCGAGACGAACGGATCCCTCGACCCCTCACAGTCCGGCTTCCGAGCCAACCACAGCACCGAGACCGCCCTCATCGCCGCCACCGATGACATCCGAGCCCTGATGGACAATGGAGAAACAGCGGCCCTCATCCTCCTAGACCTCTCCGCGGCATTCGACACGGTCTGCCACCGCACCCTAGTACAGCGCCTCAGCAACATCGGAATCCAGGACAAAGCGCTGGAATGGATCATCTCCTTCCTCGACGGAAGAACACAGAGAGTCCGCCTACCACCGTACAAGTCAGAGGCCTCCGAAGTCATCTGCGGCGTCCCTCAAGGATCATCTCTGAGCCCCACCCTCTTCAACATCTACATGAGCCCCCTCGCGGCCATCGTACGCAAACACAACCTCAGCATAATCTCCTACGCCGACGACACCCAGCTGATCCTCTCCCTGACCAACGACCCCGCCTTCGCCAGAGCCAACCTGCACGAAGGGATGAAAGAGGTAGCCGAGTGGATGACGACCAGCCGCCTGAAACTGAACTCTGACAAGACGGAGGTCCTCATCCTGGGCTCTTCCCCCTCCGCCTGGGACGACTCCTGGTGGCCTCCCGCCCTGGGCACCGCACCCAAACCGACAGACCATGCACGCAACCTGGGCTTCATCCTGGACTCCTCCCTCTCCATGACCAGGCAAGTCAACAACGTCTCCTCGGCGTGCTTCAACATCCTACGCATGCTACGGAAGATCTTCCGGTGGATCCCCACCGAGACCAGGAAGACCGTCACCCAGGCCCTCGTCACCAGCCGACTGGACTACGGCAACACCCTCTACGCCGGTACCACCGCCAAGCTCCAGAAGAGACTCCAGCGGATCCAGAACGCCTCAGCCAGACTCATCCTCGACATCCCACGAACCAGCCACATCACCGGACATCTGAGAGACCTTCACTGGCTCCCCGTCAACAAAAGAATCACCTTCCGCCTCCTCACCCACGCACACAAAGCCCTATACGACCAAGGCCCGAGCTACCTCAACAGCCGGATCAACTTCTACGCTCCCAAACGCCACCTCCGATCAGCCAACCACGCCCTCGCCGCCGTCCTCCGCATCCGAAGAGCGACTACAGGAGGAAGGTCCTTCTCCTACCTGGCCGCCAAGACCTGGAACTCCCTCCCGACCGACCTGCGCCTGACCCAAGACCACCTCTCCTTCAGGAAGAAGCTGAAGACCTGGCTGTTCGAGCAGTAGCGGCACCGCCCCCCCCCCAGCGCCTTGAGACCCAACGGGTATGTAGCACGCTCTATAAGTGTCACTGATTGATTGATTGATTGATTTGTTTAGCTTGGCTGAACTTCTTTCTTGCTTCCTGTACAGATACCGTGAAGTCAGGGTAAATCGATATATGTCCATGCCCTCATGTGTCAGTTTCCCCAACTCTCTTGCATTACGGAACGCTGCATCTCGGTCTCTATAGTTCAGTATCCGAGCTGTAATCGGCATTGGTGGTGAACCGGTCGGTGGTTTTGGTGCCAGGGATCTGTGCGCTCGCTTGACGATGAATATCTCAGAGAATGTGTCCCGGCCCAGCATTGTAATTAGCAATTGCTCCACATATCTCTCCATAGGGCCCGTGTTTGTTGTTTCTGATATGTCCGTCAGGTGGATGTTGGTTCTACGGGACCTCGCTTCCAAATCTTCTGCCTTTGCCGAGATAGGCGCCATTTGTTTGTCCATCCTTATCTGTTTCGCATCCATCTGCACCTGAGCATCTTCGGCGTCAGATATTTTGTGCTCGGCCATGTCGAGTCGTTCCGTGTGCCTGTCCAGGCGCTCAGACATCTATATTGGGGAGAGCAGCCTGTATAGTGGTGAACATGGCTTGCACTTCGACATTTGTTACTCTGCTAGTGGCCCCCATCTCCTCCTGTTGATGTAGCTGCTCTCCCGTTCCCCGATCCATTTGTTTTTTGGTATGTTCAATCGTTATTTTAGGCTGAGTCCTATCCATCTTGCCCATATCCCCAGCTTCTGGCCTGCCCCTGTACACGCGTCTTCGTGACTGTGAGATGTCAGGGTTGGGTATTTTCGCCGTAACCTGTATGGTGGTGCTGTGTCTATTATTTCCTGTCTTGCGGAGGTGGGGAGCACTGTTGCAGCAGCTCGGTTCACAATTGTATTCAGCTGGCAGTGGCATCTCTCTTAGGGTCTGTCTGGGCTCGCTTCTAGCATGCAAGTAGGTCAGTCCAGCGTGCCTTTCCCACTAACCTCTGTTATTACAGCTTTTTTCAAAAGTTCTGGCAGGTCGGGAACGTCCAGGCACACAGATATGGCTTGGTGCCTGTCAACACTGTGCAAGTGGCTTGAAAAGCCTGGCCTTCAGTCACATGTGTCCTGGTATCAAGACAGGATTTTGAGGTGCCCCTTTGGGGCGCGCTCAGTACTGTGTACTGTTTGAGGACTGTGTTTCAAGCACACCAGTTCAGTGTAGTTGGTAAGTGTCCCCCATGGGCTTTGTAATGTCAGTGAAGTTCTTCAATATTTTAGCCCCAATTTAGGCCAGGCACAATCTCCTGGTCGTGAGGCTTTCGGATCCCAGTCAAGTTAGGGCAGGTGGCGCCTCTCCATTCCTGTTGATGCGCAGAGCTTGGAGCTTAATTTTAATTTTGGGAGCCCGGTGATCTTATTTTGAGTGTTGACTTCCAGAGGGTGCAGCACTCACCTCCTGTTCATGTCTGATATGGCCCAGCCTTCCAACATCTTGCGGAATCACCCCTCTCAGTGTGAGTCTGTTTGGATCTGTTCTCCCGCCCGTTCGCACTTCCGGCGGTTCAAAGTCGGTGGCAGCTGCAGTCTTTATCCACCGCAAAGTTCAGCAGGACCACAGCTTCCTTCCGCAGTAGGATTGGGCAGTTGCAAACTCCGTTTACTCCCGATACGGGGCTCACCTCTCTATGTCTTCTGCTGCCATCAGGAATTACCCGCTGGGTGTTCCGGCACTGCCGGGCCAAAGTCGTAGGTAAGGCAGGTGTGCGTGCTCTGCGTCACGGTTCCTCTCATTACTACAGGCCACCGCTTTGGTTTCGGTTTTGCATGGCCAGGCCCTGAGATCCAGATTCACGTTTTATCTTGCAGGGGTGTTCAGAGTTGCCGGTTTCGGTCTCCGGTAGACACACGGCTACCTGCGGCTTACAGGTGCACCTCTTTAAGAGCAATTAAGGTTTGATGTGCAGGATCATTGAAGGATTAGTCCGGGCATCAGCAAGGAGCTCGCCTAGAACGCGGCCATCTCGCTGTGCGGCAAGCTCCGCCCCAAACATTCAAAAAAATTTGTACAGGAAATTAGAGGCACAGAGAAAAACAAAGTGCACATACTATCAAAAGATTCTGTAAAAATAAGGAAGCAATATTCTTCCAAAAATTCTTTTATTCAAAAGAATGTTCAAGAAAGGTATTAAGTAGTAAGGCAAGATGTCAGAAAATATATATGTTACAATGTGGCAGTAGTGGTCATCTGGGTAATACAAAAATATGCCCAGCAATTGATAAATTTTGTTTCAAATGTGGCAAGAAGGTTAATTTTAATAGAGTTTGTAGGCCTGTTCCCAGAAGAGTAAACTATGTTCATAATTACGATAGTAGATCCTAGTGACTCTGATCAAGAATATGTCAACACAGTACTGAATATTAGCAAAAATAGTAATGTTGCAAAGTTTCCTTCATGTGATATTAACATTGATGGTATTAGTACACATGTTCTTGTAGATTCTTGTGCTTGGTACTCCATAATTTCGTTAGATATAGTCAAGAAGAATTGAACACAAAAGTCTTTGTGTGCTCCCGATATTGCCCCTGGAGGTTACACTGGCCACAACATTGATTTAGTTGGTTATTTTTGGGCCACTTTGGAATTTGCTGGTCATCACACTTTTGGGAAAATTTACGTGACCAAGAAAGGACAATATTTGCTAGAATGGCCACATCAGGCAGAGATTGGTATGAGATTAGATCCCAGGGCTAATCCTCAAGTCTATGCTATTAGTATTTATATTCCCAATGTGCATGATGCTGACACTAGTTACATTCAGGAGCTTAAAACAACATTTCCTAATATATTTAGTGACCAATTTGGTGAATACCAAGGTTTCAAACATTGCATCAAACTTATTGAGGGTGCCATTCCCATCCGGCATAAAGTTAGAAATGTGGCTTTATCATACAGAAGCAAACTTAAAGACATGTTACATGACTTGCGCAACAAAAATATTATTGAACCAGTGGAATCATCACCTTGGGTTTCTCCGGTGGTAATTTCGGTCAAACATTCCTGTGAATTGAGGCTGAGTATTGACTTGCGCAGTCTCAATAGTGCTATTTGGGTGGATGCCCACCCACTTCCCAATTTACACGAAATGGTCTCTACCTAAGCAGAAGCCAAAGTTTTCTCTTGTATTGATCTTACCAGTGCGTACCACCAAGTTGTTCTGCATGGGGATTCCAAGAATCTTACTGCTTTCATAACACCTGAGGGTTTATTCAGGTTTTGCAGAATGTCGTTTGGTCTGGCCAGTGCAGCTTCTGTATTCCAGAGACTCATGAAAGAAACTTTGGAAGGCATAACAGGTGTAGTGGCTATTCAAGACGACATTCTGTTTTTTGGGAGAGATATTCAAAACCATGATTGCAATCTCAGAAAAGTTTTGTCAGCCCTATTGTTAAAAGGTCTTAACTATCCTGCATTAATCCCTCGTCTCCTCAACCCCTAGATGCCCAAAACCGACACATTTGGCCGTCGGACCTAGCTGCGGTGCTCCAACGGTATTTTTTAGAACAACAGTGGTCCCATGCATTCAAAAATATATGAAGCAAAAAATATAGACAAAATCAAATCTATATTTGGAGTGACATGTCCAGCCGGACAGAGGTAATTTCAAGTTTACTCAATAAACAATTCATCCATACAGCGAGAATATCTTCCACAGTACACCCGTGTGGTACACAAGCCTGTGCCCAACACTAACGGGGTGAGTACAGAAGGTGGATTAGAAACATAGAATGGTTTTTTAAGGCAAGCAAACGTTTTTCTGTTTAAATTCAAATTATACAGAAGTGTCAAAAAGCACCATTACAATACATAGAAATCAAGTTTTGAACAGGTCGATGGCGTTTCGGTCCCCCTATTCGATCATGGGGACCATCATCAGGACAATCAATAATTGCCTTAACGTTATAAAACCTCAAAATTGCCAGGGCAACGCACTCGTACTAGATCGGCAGGGAGGATTAACCCGTGTCCGAAACTGCAGCCGGAATCAGCCGCGAGTTGCCGCGTTACATTAACGTAATCGGGCAGCGCCAGGGTAGTACCGGTTTAGTCAGTTTTCGATGTGTTCCGACGGTATTTTGAGCGCTGTGGCGGACTGCTGGGCGGAGGCTTGGGCCCCGGAGTGGTGCGGCCTGCTGCCACGAGTGAAGCCGGGGCCTCCAGTTTGAAGCTGCGGGACGGAGGTGTGGCGCGACCGGTGAGGAGGAGGAGCAGTGGCCGGATCCGGACTTCCGGAACCTCGGAGGACATGGAGTGCAGAGCTGCGCTCCGGAGGACTGGCGCGGAGGCCGGCGGCTCGGCTGCGGGGGACCCCGCTCTTCAGTACCGGCCAAGTGAGGGGCTGCGACGGCGGCTGGGCGGGCCCGCTCGGCGGTCGAAACGGACTAGAGGAAGCGACCGGCTTGTGGAACAGCGGGACCCCCCGCCTGGTAACATCCCCCCCCTCCGCCTTCTGCTAAATTTCGGCAGCGGCTCCTAGTGCTGCTTGAAGGGGGGGCGAGACATTTGGACTGGGGCGGTCTTCCGGCGCCTCTCGCGCAGTGTGCTGGGATCTCTCCCCTCCTGGCTCGGGGATGCCGGTGGGCCGCTGGGCAGGCTCTCTTGAGAAGTGCTGACCGCGGGTGGCGGAGGAC
Source organism: Lissotriton vulgaris (assembly GCF_964263255.1). Classification (NCBI taxonomy): domain Eukaryota; kingdom Metazoa; phylum Chordata; class Amphibia; order Caudata; family Salamandridae; genus Lissotriton; species Lissotriton vulgaris. The sequence continues at coordinate 904,727,140 of NC_141695.1, forward strand.
TGCTGCATAAAGATTGAAGCGAGCTAACCCCGCAGGGGTCTGTATCCTGTGGCCTGGCCCGGCGGTGACGGCCTTTGGGACGGTGGTGGTGGGGCCCCTGAAGTGAGGCCCGTGGAGCGGAGTGATCCGAGAGGCCCCGGCCCTGGCAGTGGCCCATCTACTGGACTCTGGTAGGAGAGGGGAGCGGCCCCATTGAGGTACAGCTAGAGCGAAGGGGTGCAACGTCATAGACAGAGGCGCTAACTGATCTGGGGAAGGTCATCTGCTCCCCGAGCATTACTCCTGTAACGCCCCGAACCTAGTACCTACATCTACAGGCAGCCATGATGAGGGGCGGCAACAGCAGACACACCTCAAAGCAAGGCACAATTGATAAATTCACTGGGCCACCTGGGGGTGCCGGTGCGGCCAGAGGACCACCTACATCCGTCCCTGATAATGCCGCCCTCATGGCAACGATAACACAGTCCCGGGACATGTTAGACGCAAAAATTGGGGCGGTTGGAGCCGATGTTACATTACTGCGCCAACATCTACGCAACGCTGTGGTTCTCATAACTGAAGCCGAAAAAAGAATTACTGGAGTGGAGGATGATGTCGCGACTCTTAAAAAGAAGGTGGCCAACATGGAAGGGATCCAGAGGGGCCTTGCCCTGAGGGCAGAGGATGCAGAAGGACGTGCTCGGAGGAACAATCTACGCTTTGTGGGATTTCCGGAGGGCTGTGAGAAGGGCGACATGGAGGCCTTCCTGACCAGCTGGCTGAAGAATTGGATTCCTCCGGAGTCCCTATCGCACTGTTTTATAGTTGAACGGGCGCACCGAGCACTGGCCCAGAAGTCGCCGGTGGGGGAACGCCCTAGACCTGTGATAGCCAAACTTCTCAACTATCACGATCGCGACACGATCCTGCGGCAGGCACGCATGAAGGAACCTCTGCTATTCGAAAACCACAAAATTCTGGTTTTTCCGGACTATGCTAAGTTGGTACAGAGACAACGCCAATCCTTCACCGAGGCCAAGGCGAGACTGAGGGGCTTGAAAATCCAATATGCTCTGCTCTACCCAGCCAACCTGCGGGTGGTGTTCCAGTCCAAGACCCTGTTCCTTAACACCCCAGAAGAAGTCTGCCTGGACGGACGAGAAGGTCCGTATTAGGGTGCACACTCCCCCGGGTCGGGATTCGGACTCATCCTCCGCTGCTGGGCCCCCTCGGACCCCGCGACGGTCGCGCAGCAGAAGTAATTGGAGATCCCGTCCTAAGAAGAACTCCTCTACAGAGAATGGGGCGGCAGGGGCTACTGAGGCTCCAGACTCCCAGGATCCGGCATCTTAGCTATTGCAACGAAAGGTGATCTTTCAATCAGGATCAAGGGAGGAGAATACGCTCTTCCCAGACATGGACAACCTTGGCTGACTGCAGCTTAAGACTTCAGCTATACAAGTAACTTTGTGGTTTTGGGATCCGGGTGGGGGGACGACATAGGGAGGGCGGACTCGACCCCTCTGTTCAGACAAGTTTGTTAGTGGTTAAGTGTAGCTATGGGGATCCATTGGTGGGGTGGGCGGTCTGTCTCATGTTGGGGCAGACGTCACGCTACACCGCGACAGATACTTCATCGTTCATTGAGGTATGGGGTGGGGGTGGGGGGGGGTAGTTTTGGGGAGTTGGTAGCTGTTGGGTTCAGGGGGACTGCACGATGGGGTGGTTGGGGCCTGGGGGAGGGGGGGAGGGGAGGTTTTTCTGCACACGATTGTCTCGAAAGATGCTGTTGAGGTTTCCAAGCCCATTGTGCCCGCTGCTTGCTGTACGAATACACCCACACTTGGGGGCTGAAAACACTGAGAGAACACCTGTTAGTGCCCTAATGAATGAAGGTGATGAGTTGGAATGTATGGGGTATGCTTGACAAGATTAAAAGAGGTGCAGTGTTGAGACATGGGAAGAGAGAGAAAGTAGATGTCTTGATGCTACAAGAAACGCACCTAATGGGTAATAAAGCTCTGGGCCTACAGAGATATGGTTACAATCAGGTCTACCACGCGGGCTTTGGGAGGGGTTCTCGGGGGTGGCAATACTGCTGCACCGCAGACTGTCTTACACACACGCGAAACATTGGATAGACCCCCAAGGCCGATATGTCTTTGTGCAGGGGACGGTGGGCTCAGAGTCGATAATTTTAGGGAGTGTATACGCTCCGCCCCCACTGCAATGGGCTCTGATTGAAAAACTCTTCACGGTCAGGGCTGAAATCCCTGAGGGCCTGGCGGTGATAGGGGGGGACTAGAATGACGTCATGCAGTGTCGGCTCGACCGTCTCAGACTTAGGGGTGACCCCATAGTAGATACCCCCACTAAATTGAATGGTATGGTGCGTGGCATGAATTGGGTAGACACGTGGAGATACCTCCACACACATGAACGAGAGTACACATATGTCTCGGCGGTCCACCACTCGTTCTCGAGACTAGACTACGTCTTTGTCCCCAGTACGGTCGTCAACAGGGTAGTCTCGGCATCTATCCTGCCGCGAGGACTGTCAGACCACTCCCCAGTGGTGATTGAGATTGCCCTAGATAGAGGGAGACGGCCGTTTAGGTGGCGCCTCTCCGCCTGGCATTTGCAGCAGGAAGCCGAAGGCGCGCCAAAGGCAAGCCCGTCTGCGCCCGCCCACTCCCGGCCGACTCCAGACGCCAGAAACCCTGCTCGTCACCCTGTTTCCCGGCCCGCCTCTCACCGCACACAGCAACAAGAAATGGGCATCATCAGGTATACGAATACTGAACTACACAGCCTTAACCCAGCTAAGCCTTTACTCTCTATATCCCAGCTCCCTAGTCTTCAACCAAAACCTGCCTCTACCAAACTACCTAAACCTCATAACACCAATTGTGCCCCAAATACTCCACCTAACCTAGTTTGCCTCTACTGCAATGCAAGATCAATGGCCAAACACGCTCTACAAATCTGGGCACTCCTAAACTCTGTTAACCAGACATACTGTTTGTCACAGAAACCTGGCTACAGGAATAGTCCGCGCCAGATATTGCAATAGCCCTTCCCCCGGCCTATACAATACATAGACTCGACCGCCATGGCAACAAAAAGGGGGGGGGGACGGCAATAATTCATAAATCAGCTATAAAAATCTATATAAATGACTCTTACCTCGAATGCTGGGGTGAAATGCTCATTGCCACCATGACTGTGAGCAACAAAGAAGCATGGAAGGTAGCTCTCATTTACGGACCCCCCGGTTCCAAGACAAATTTCTCTGAGAAATTAGTAGAAGCAATAGCACCCTATGCTCTTACTACGGAGAACTTCCTCCTCCTGGGAGATGTAAATTACCATCTTGAACTCACCACTGACCCTTGCACCATAGACCAAACCGCCAGCCTGGAAGCTCTACAACTCTGTCTACTCCCCACAGGTCCAACTCACGTAGCTGGACACACTCTTGACCATATATGTACAAACTCCCCAAAGGTCACGATTACACAGACTGATTCAGTCTTCTGGACGGACCATTCTATCATAGAATTCGCAATAAATGGATCTCAGATCCCAGCGGCCCGCCCAGGCAAGATGAAAAAAAGCAGACCATGGAATAAAATCACCATGCCAGCTTTTGACAAATCCTTCTCCCCTCCTTCAATTTCCCAATGTACCAATCCTAGTTTAGCTGCCATGGAATTTGAATCGGCTATCACCACTGCGCTAGACGATATAGCACCTATGCGCACTTCTAAGACTCCAAAAAATAATTCTCCCTGGTTTACGCCAGAGCTTAAACAAATAAAATATTCCACTAGGATGGCAGAGCTAAAATGGCGACAGACAAAAAGCGCCCAAGACAGGGACCTATATAAAGTGGCTCATAGGCAGTACATGGCCGAGGCCAAAAAAGTCTATCTAGGCAATAGGATCACTCTAGCAGCAAACTCACAACGAGAACTGTTTAATATTGTCAAGGAGTTCACTACACCCCCAGGCACACAGCAGGCACCCCCTGATTCCAAGAACTGGGTGGAATCCGTAGCCTCCTACTTTCATGAGAAAATAAATGAAATTCACAAACGGTTTCCCCAACGAACGACAGAGGGTGAGGCCACTACCTCTCACACCACAAGGCAAAACTCCCTCGATACCCACGCCACCACGCTGAAACAGTTTTCACTCCTGACCGAAAAAGACGTGAACCAAACTCTGCTGAAAATGAAATCTGGAGCACCGGGAGACCCTGCCTCGCCACAAGTCATATCCAAAATCTCCCCAGTTCTGATCCCCACCCTGACCAACATTTTCAATCAATCAATACAGCATTGTGTTGTCCCCAACCACTGGAAGGAAGCAATAATTAGGCCCATTTTGAAAAAACCCACGGCTGACCCGGATCAATTTGTAAATTATAGGCCCATCTCCCTTTTACCACTCTTTGGGAAAGTCATGGAGACCCTAATTAACAAACAGCTTATTGCCCACCTGGAGTCTAACAAACTCCTTGATCCATCTCAATCCAGTTTCAGGGCATTCCACAGCACTGAAACGGCCCTGTTGGAGATCGTGGACAACATAAGACTGTCCTTGGACTCAAAAAAGTCAGCCATCCTGATTCTATTGGACCTATCTGCGGCCTTCGACACCATCTCGCATCGCGTTCTGCTAGAGCGTCTTGCTGAGATTGGTGTCGAAGGCAACGCTCTCCAATGGATATCAAGCTACCTTGGAAACAGGCGATCAAGGGTCCAACTAGGCCCACATACCTCTATCTCCTACAATAATGATAAAGGTGTCCCGCAGGGATCTATTCTAAGCCCGACCCTTTTTAACATTTATGTTTCCCCCTTGGCAAAGATCATCAGAGAGAATGGTTTTGGGACCATATCCTATGCTGACGACACTCAAGTTCTCGTCACCATTAACCAAAACCCTGATGACGTAAAAAATAGGTTCAAAAGCTGTAGGACTAATATACAAGAATGGAAGACTAGAAACTATCTTATGATGAACGCAGGGAAGACCGAAGTCATGCTTTTTGGCAAAGGTGACCAAATCTGGTCATCAGACTGGTGGCCAGACTCCCTTGGCCCCTGCCCCACCCCTAAGCCATACGTCAGGAACCTGGGAGTAATTCTAGACAACAAGCTTACCATGTCTGAACACATTAAAAAAAACAGTGGGAAGCAGCTATGGCCAGATGCGTAGCCTGAGGAAGATCTTTAAATGGATCCCACTCTCAGCACGCATGCCCCTAGTCCAGGGACTTATTGTTAACAGGATGGACTATGGGAATGCCCTGTTCTCGGCCATCAACCTAACACTACTGAACCGATTGCAGGTCCTCCAAAACACAGCTGCTAGGCTGGTATTAGATCTACCTCCCCGCATCCCCTCAGCAGCATGCCTTAGATCACTGCACTGGCTCCCCGTACAAAAGCGTATAAAGTTCAAGCTCTGCTGCCTAGTCCATAAGGCAGTAAATGGACATGGACCTGCTTATCTTGAACAGAAACTCAAAACTCACGTCCCAAGCAGGACGCTACGCTCCTCCAGTAAAGCCTTTCTCTCCGTTCCCAGAGTCCGAACAGTAAGAAACGGAGACAGAGCTTTCAGAAAAACCGCCCCAGAAGCATGGAACTCCCTCCCCATCCCACTGAGAGCAGAGCCAGATCATATGAAATTCCGAAAACAACTAAAAACCTGGCTCTTTTAATCTCTAGCTTATCGAGCCCCCCGACCTCCTGAATCTGTTGGGTTTTAAGGATCTTTGTCAGCTGCCAGCGCTCTGAGACCTTCGGGTGATTTACGCGCTATACAAGTGAAATAAAATGGAAATGGAAAAAAAATATCAGCAACACTTGGAGGTGGCCATCGCCCAGTACTGGGATGAAAATCTGGGCACGGTGTCCGACATACAGACGGCTTGGGAGGCTCTGAAACCCACGCTTCGCGGGGTAGATATAGCATGGTGCGTGGCAGCGCGTCGCAAAAGACAAGAAGAATTGGTGCGGGTCGCAGCGGCGGTAGAGCAGCTGGAGACTCAATGTGGGGTAGCGAGTCGTCTGGAGGATGTAGGGCAGCTTCTACTGGCGCAACAAACATATGCCTCCCTCCAGATGGACAAAGCTCGGCAGATCTGGCTGGCGACGAGAAGTAGAATTTATCAATGGGGCGACAAATCCAGCACGATGCTCCATAGGCTCTGCCAAAAGGTGTTCCAGGCACAGGAACTGCCGGGCCTCAAGGATGATGCCGAGACCTCCATTTCGGCCCCAAGGGAGCTGGCAAACAGTTTTGCCGACTACTTTGCGACACAGTACGCCCCACGCGACTCCCTTTCGGCATTTGACATTGATAAATTTATAACTGATCTTCCGCCCCGCACGCTCGCAGATTATGTGCGTGAGCGCCTTGAGGCCCCACTATCGGCCGAGGAACTGGGCACGGCTCTGGGGAAGCTCAATACTGGTAAGGCCCCCGGGCCCAACGGATTCCCAAGCGAGTTTTTCAAGCGCTATCATCTCCAATTGGGGTCGCACTACAAAGCCGCCCTGGAGGCAGCGAGAAAGGAGAGCCTTCTGCCGGCAGACTGGAGACATGCAGAAATAGTAGTGTTTTGTAAACCCGGTCAACCACCGGACCGCCATGAGTCCTATAGGCCGATTTCTCTTTTAAACACCGAGGCCAAAATACTAGCCAAGGCGCTTGCGAACCGCCTTCTCCCATACATATCAGACTTGGTCCATCCGGACCAAGCCGGATTTATGCCCCGCCGAGCGACGGAGCATAATATTCGACGCGCCCACGTGGCGGTGGAGGCGATGAGCAGAACCGGAGATCAAGCGGCACTATTACTAGCAGATATTGACAGGGCCTTTGATTCCCTGAGCTGGCCCTACTTATTTTCCCTCCTTCCACGCCTCAATCTAGGGCCACATTTTATGTCCTATATCCGGCTTTTATACACCGATCTGACGGCCTCGGTGAGGGTGGCGGGGGAGGTATCGGCAGCCTTCCCGATAGGGCGAGGCACTCCGCAGGGGTGCCCCCTCTCGCCTTACCTATTCGCTCTAGCTATGGAACCGCTGGCTGCTTGGGTCCAGATTGATGCACAGCTGAGGGGTTTTGAGTGGCAGGCGGGACCGTCAGACAGAATCGCACTCTATGCGGATGACGTTCTGTTCTTCCTCACGAACGTGAATCGGTCCGGGCCGCGGGTCCTAGACATAATGAGAATATTTGGAGAAGTCTCGGGACTCTGCCTGAAACCGCAGAAGTCCACCCTCTGGACACTGGGAGACCACTTTGAGGTCGGGCCGTGGGCCTCGACGCTACAAAGGGCGGCGGGGGGTCTTAAGTACCTGGGAGTGTTTCTGACGACCACGCCGGCTATTGCCTGGGAGCGCAATGTGGTTCCAGTTTGGGACAGGGTGCAGCAGGAGATGAAATGCTGTTCCCGCATGCCTCTTAATATATATGGTAGATCCGCCATCTTTAAGATGGTCGCCCTCCCCCGTATGCTGTATCAACTGCAGAACCACCCATTCCCAATACCACCGCAATGGTTCCGACTGGTCAACTCGGCTCTAGGCCGATTTTTATGGGCCGGTGGGGCGTCGCGGGTAGCTCTACGGACCTGCTTTCTGTCCACATACTGTGGGGGACTGGCAACCTCGGATATTTTATCATATTACCAAGCATCACACCTGGTAGTCCTGAACGATTGCTGGTACAGTGACAGGGAGGACCCGGCATATGCCCTAGAAAGGTACCTGATGGAACCAGACACCCTACACACGCTCTTATACTCGGCGCAGCTGCGAAAGAGATTGCCTAGGGCGACTAAAGTAGTGTTTCAGATATGGCGACAAACACTACGTCGTATGGGATGGTGGGGAAAACTGACGGGGGAGACCCCACTATGGCATTTAATTGTGGGTTTATATAGCGCTAGGAATCGACTCCCGGAGGAGTATCTCCGCGCTTCGACCGCTGGGGAACCCGTCCTGTCTCACCCTGAGAGATGGTCCCTAATGGGTATCCCTAAGGTGAGACCAAGCATCCCCGGCAGTCTGGGGGGGCCGTTGTGAAGATGAGGCAAGCTAATGCCCAGAGTTGCCGAGTGTGGTCCCTTACTGGAGTAGGCACCGAGGCGAGAATTATCGAGCCCGCTGACCATGGTCCACGACCCTGCCGCGTCGGGAATCGAACCCTGGTCCCGGGCCGTCCTCTGCTTACTGGTCTGCCGCCTCTAACCAGTGAGCCACACCACTCCATAATGGGCAGCTACCGGCCCTGATGTTCCTTCCAGGATTCGGAGTATGGGACTCGATAGGAATCTCGGCATTGGGCCATGTCCTGAAGGGCACCACACTTAAATCCTTTCAAGAACTCAGCATGGAATTTGACATGCCCCGCACGCAGTTCTATCGATACTTACAGTTCAGACACGCCCTAGCACCTGCACTTGTGGGATTGGACACTCTACCCGAATTCAGCCCGATAGAGGCAAAGGTATTTATGGGGGATCTAGAAGACAAAAAGATATCCAAAATATACCAGACATTGGTGACCCACTGTTCCTCAGATCTACAGCCCCTGAGAGATCGCTGGGTGCGGGATGTGGGTGAGTTGGAGGAAGAGGACTGGCCGGAGGCTCTCGAGTCCCCCAGGGGGGCGGCAATAGCTGTCCGCTTACGCCTAATACAATTCAAATACCTACACTGTGCTTATTATACTAGAGAGAGATTGTGGAGAGCTGGTCTGATTGAGTCCCCGGCGTGCTTGCAGTGTGGCCATGAAATAGGCACCCTCTTACATACAGAGTGGGAATGCAGTGGCCTGGCAAGATTTTGGACGGGTGTGTGGGACTGTCTGTCTGAAGTGCTGGGATGGGACCTCCCCCGTACGGCAAAATTGGGCCTGCTCCATGTACTAGAAGGGGTGGGCGGCAACGCCTACAAACGGCACCTGCTGCTGCTGGGTCTTACACTAGCCAACCAAGATATGGCGCAGGCCTGGAAAGATCCCAGGGCTCCCACGGTGATTGGGTGGACGAAAGGACTAGACTTTTGCATGGGATTGGAGCGACCGGTGTTTGAGGCCAGGGGCTGCCCCACAAAACACTTTAAAATATGGAAAAGATGGGCAGACTACAGGGGACAGTGGCTGGAGCCTCCACCACCGCCGGGAGGCGAGGAAGGAAGGTGTAATGGGCATGTTGAGACAAGGATACATATACAGACTTTTATATGATTATCCAAAACAGTATCGAAGAGACATTGTGCAACAGGGGGGAGGGGAGGGTTGGGTAGTTGGGGTGTGGGGTGGAGGGAGGAGGGAATGACAGTTAAATGAATCGCACACTATGATGCATTATCGTTGTCACAGCCCCTCCGGGGATCGGAGCACTGTGTATGTTTATCTCTGCAATCTTAATAAAAAGAGTTTTGAAAAAAAAAAGGTCTTACCTTACGAGTTGACTAATGCAAATTTAGTTAGCATGAAGTAGAATATTTGTGACACAATATCAGTGGTAATGGTATTACGCCAAAGAAAACCCATGTGGATAACATCATCAAAGCCCTCATTCCTAATTCTAAAGAGCAGTTATTGTCATTTCTTGGCTTAGTTGAATTTAATGCTAAATTTATTCCAAATTATGCATCTAAGGTGGAAATCTTTCGGGGTTTACTAAAGAAAAATGAAAAATGTATTTCGACTGAAGAAATGACACATGCATTTATGCACTTGAAAGAATTTATCATAAATGCTTCATGTTTGAAACCCTTTATTGTTGGTAAGCAATTGTGGGCTAGGAGGAGTGTTAATGAAAATAGACAATGGAAAAGAATGGATTGTTGCTTATGCATCTAGAGCATTAAAGGATGCAGAGAAAAACTATTCACTAATTTAAAGAGAACTGCTGGCGTGTGTATGGGGTACTGAACATTTCAGAACTTTTTTATGGGGCATTAAGTTCATTGTCAAGACTGATCATAAACCCCTGATTCACATGATGACACCAGGCAGTGGCCGAACCATGTCGGCAAGATTAGCTAGATTAGCTTTCAGATGAGAAAATTTTGTTTCAGTGTTCCGGAGACAGCCATCAAAACACTGGTCAGCTCCTTAGTTCTGTCAACCCTGGACTATTGTAATGGCCTTTTTCTCAACGCCCAGTCCAGAGTCATAAAGAAATTACAATCAATACAGAATGCTGCAGCACGTCTTCTCTCTGGGAAGACCAAATATGAACCCATATCAAAAATTATAAAGGACTACCATTGGCTGACGATTAGGAACAGAATACAATTCAAATCCTTATGTATAGTTTATAAGGCACTTAACAATCAAGGACCCCATTTTCTTAAAGATCAACTTCAACCTTACAAACCCAGTAGATTGCTCCGTTCTGCCACCCTCAACCAACTAGTCATTCCACGCTCCAAAACAATATCTTGGGGGCGATCGCCGCTTCTTAGTGGCAGAACCCAAATTGTGGAATACACTTCCCCAAAACATCAGGTTGAGTCCCACCCTTTTGCAATTCCGCAAACTTGTAAAGACGTGGCTGTGTGACCAATAATTCCCCACCATTCCTCTTCAACCTCCTGTTTCACAAGTAAGTGTATTTTCCAGCGCCGAGACACCTGCGGGTATTTGTCGTGCTCTAGAAATGTAAAAAATAAATAAATAAAAGTTAGAATTTGTCAGTGGCAGGAGCAATGTTCATGCTGATTGCATGTCCAGTTTGCCTTTGTCTTGTAACGAACTTGAGATGGTTGACAAGGAAGATTGTGAGGTTGCATTTACTCTAGGAGATATAAATATGGTTGGTAGTATTTCTTCCATTCAAGAAATGAAATGGAGGGAGGAAATGGAAAACGACAGTGAACTTAAAGTGGTATCACACTCTATTGATTACTGTAATGGACTCCTGATAGGAGCTAACGAAGAGGTTCTGGACCGCCTACAGGTGGTACAAAATACAGCAGCGAGGTTGGTGCTTAATGCACCTCCCATGTCCCCCTCTAAACCACTACTGCACAAACTACACTGGTTGCCTATATGGCAACGAGTAAAGTTTAAGGCTTGCTGTATCATCCATAAAGACCTTAATGAATTGGGACCAGAGTATCTGGCCACTAAATTTGTTCCATATGCTCCCACCCGTATCCTCAGGTCTAGTGATCAGCTGCTGCTAAACATTCCTAAAATAACTAAATCTAGGTCAGGAGGCAGGGCTTTGTCTGTGGTAGGTCCTAACCTCTGGAACTCTCTCCCGCTCTACTTAAAACAATGTGGGAATCACCTTAAATTCAGAAAATGTCTGAAAACCTTTCTGTTCAGCTCATTTTAATATCCATCCTGTTGGATCTTAATAGTCCCTTGTTACAATTTCTAATCCCTGTGGCCTATCTCATGTTCTATACCAGGTGTCACCAGCGCGGAGATACTCCTTCGGGAGTTTATTCATAGCGCTTTATAAACCTGCAAATAAAAAAAATAAAATAAAAATTGTACATGGGTGGCTGAAAGGAATATTAGTGGTGACATTATGAGTTTTTTCAAAATTCGGGTAGAATTATTTAGAGGTGACACATTTGTAACTCCCTTCACATTAAGAGACAAAATCATCAAGTTAGATCATGAAGGTCAAATGGGTATTTCTATTACTATGAGACGGATTAAGGAGAGTTTCTGGTGGCCTAGTATTGACAGTTGTGTTGAGTGTCATGTGAGGTTGTGTAGTGAGTGTGCTTTTAGTGACAAATCAGCCAGAGCTTTGTGTACTGATCCCCAACAAGATGAACTTCCAGAAGTTCCTTGGTGTAAACTTGGTATTGACATTATAGGTCCTTTTGCTGTATTACCTAGATTGGTATTGGTATTTGGTATTTGTTAGGCGCGTGTGTCACCCGTAGGTCTCGCAGCGCCAGCAGAATTCTCAGATAACCTGTGTATGGTCTCTCATTAATGCTGGAAAAGCCAAGTTTTAAGTGATTTGCAAAACCTCTTGTGGTCTTGTTCTGCGCGGAGATGTAGGGGTAGGGCATTCCATGTTTCAGGGCCTGTTTTGGAGAAGCCTCTGCCTCCGTTCCTTACAGTACGCTCTTTAGGTATGGCTAGAAGGAGTTTGCCGGTCGAGCGTAGGAGTCTGGCTGGTTGGTATTTTATCAGTTTTTTAGCTAGATATTTGGGCCCCTTGCCGTTTAAGGACTTATGGACCAGGCAGCATATTTTGAAATTGATTCTCTTTTTTATGGGGAGCCAGTGGAAGGTCTTCAGACTGGGGGCAGAGGGGGAGCAGGAAGGGAGGTTAAGAACCAATCTGGCTGCCGTGTTTTGTAACACTTGGAGTTTAGACAAATGCTCCTCACTGATGCCGGCCAGTAGAGCGTTTCCATAGTCTAGGCGACTAATGATGAAACCCAGTACTAGGGGCATCCGGGATGATAAAGGAATCCTACTTAAAGATTTTTCTGAGGGTTCTCATTAGGCCGAAGCTGGTATGGATCATGGTGTTTATGTGATCAGCCATGGAAAGTTTGTCGTCTATTATTATGCCCAGATTGCGCGCTGTGGATTTGGTTGGAGGGCAGGGACCCAAGGACGATGGCCACCAGCCGTCTGTCCATATTTTCTGAGCATTGCCGAAGAGTATGATTTCGGTTTTGCTCGCATTGAATAATAGGTGATTGCTCGTCATCCAATCTTTGATGGATGACATGCATTGTTTGAATCTGGTTTTAGTGTCATTAGGATCTGCTCCGAGTGTAATTAGCAGTTGCGGGTCATCAGCGTATGACACTGTGTCGAACCCATGATCTCGGATTATCGTAGCCTGAGGTGACACGTACAGATTGAAGAGCGTAGGGCTCAATATGGAGCCCTGAGGGACTCTTTTATCAATATTCTGTTTTTTGGAAGAAAAAGTGCCTATTTGAACCTTGGAGGATCGGCTGTCACGAAGCGTCTGATCCAGCTTAGTGCTGGGCCCTCGACACCAAGCTCTGAAGGGCATTCCAGAAGGACGTCATGGGAGATGGTGTCGAAGGCCGCGGACAGGTCAAGCAAGATCAGGATAGCAGATTGTCTTGCATCGAGGGAAAGCCTGATGTTGTCGACAATTTCGAGCAGGGCGGTTTCAGTGCTATGGCACGCCTGAAAACCTGATTGAGATGGGTCCAACAGATTGTTGTGTTCCAGGTATTTATATATCTGGCCATTGATCAGTGATTCCATAGCCTTGCCAAACAGGGGTAAGAGGGAGATAGGTCGATAATTGGCAAGTTGTTCCGGGTCGGCCATAGTTTTTTTCAGAATTGGTCGGATTGTGGCCTCCTTCTAATGTATGGGAACAGTAGATTGGGACAGTGAGAGATTGAAGATTTTCATTAGGTGTGGGGTGATTTTTGATATAATCTGGGAGGATGCCGGGTCATCTGGAGCTCGGATTTGATTTTGTTTAGGGTGAGAGCTACTTCTTCCTCTGTGATGGTGCAGAATTGTTTGAGAGAGGGGGTGTGTGAGGGGAAATTTTGTTGGTCTCTTGTTTAGATGTGTTGTAAACGTATCTAGGGCTCTAGTGTAATTTTCCCGATGCATGCCCTTATATAGGTATAACTTATCATATCCTTATATGGGTATAAGAATCTTAACCATATTTAGACACAGCCAATGCAGTCCAAATACGGCATGGCTACTTCCACTAAGCTCCTAGAGTACAACGAGTTCTTGAAGACAACCAGCCTTCAGCAGTACGGGACTTCCCCCTGCTTCAGTATTGATTTGTCCCAGAACTCCTGGAGCGTGTAAAGAACTTCGAGTTCTCAGTGACGTTATTATGCCCACCCTTAAGTCAAACTCGGCACCTTCCAGGTATAAAATATACCCACAACTGCCCTAGCAAACACACAGTGGTTTGGAGCAGATTGACTAACTACTTGCCCGACGCCCTGCTGTAGCGAGTGTCGAAGGAAGCCCACCCTCCAGCTGATGCACTGAGAGAGATGCTGTCTTTTCTCCTGCCGAGAAATCCAGCTCCAGTGTTTCCCTGCTACCCTTGCGGGTTACTGGGAGATCGAGTCCTGAGAGAGAGATACAAGACCTCCTTCATTCCATAACCAAGGTACGGAGCTGATTAGACCCATAGAGAATTTTTGGATAGATTCTTGGCAGAAACTATTTAACTCAAGCTACACCTCACTTACTTCCTCCCTTGTACTAGACTTAGGTTAGGTACACCGGGGTAGGCGTATTTTAGATGCACCAGTTGAGTACTTTTAGTCATTATTTATCATTGTATGTATTTTATCTATTTTAAGTATTTTATGACTTAGAAACCATATCATGCTTTTATAGTATTATTTCATAATACTCTTTTTACTGTACGCACTTTACTTCATAGCAAGTATTACGATTGTAGCAATTAACTTCTATTGCATGAGAAAGAAGACTGCTCAATAAATAACCTTTTTATTGAAAACGCCTGTCTCTCTATTTTCTCTGCAAAAACCCTGGTGAAACGAAGCATGCACGATTGACTGAGTGAAATAGCCATCTATTGTTTCCGCGACTCTGAAGATATATTTCTTATTCATAGGGAACAAAGTTGTCATGTTATATGGTTGTCAGAAACTTATCCCTTCTTGTTTATTCGAGAAAGTTTCTAGTGACCTCTTGTAGCGTTCTAATCTAGGACCCTGATCGATACTGTGACCTTATGCCCCTATTCGGCTATAAATCCATTTATTCCCTATATTGGCATAACCGTTCAAGTGCAATATTCAGAAACTCGTCTCTGGCCTCACACGAACAGAGCCACATTTCAGAATAGCTTTTTCTGCCACTTCCTTTGCAACCAATTAGTTCAATGACATAGCAGAAGTTACTATCTGAGATTCCTAGATTAACACTCCGAGTTCTTCAACAAGATAAAAACTCAGCAACCTGGAAATCCTCGCCTGCTGTGTTTTGATTAGTAATAGAACTCTAATGAGCACTGATAGACGATCACTTCCTAGTGACATCTTTATTGACGTCTTATGTCCAAAAACGTACGTCAAACAAGGCACCTTTCAGGTATAAATATTACCAACGTTGCCTTAAGCAAACGCTGCTGTCTGCTGTTGTTTTCGCTGAAGCTATCAATGCCATCGCTGCTGCAGAAGATGGTGATACCATAGCTGCTATCGCTACTGCTATCGCTGCTAACTAGCGAACGATGGTGTGGTGAACTTAGGAGCTGATCAGCCGTCCCCGGCAAAGAGCCCAGCAGATGCAAGCTGCCCGCGGACGCTGCCCCTCCTCCTCCTCCTCGACGCGCAGAGAAGAGACGCTGTCTTTCTCCTGCAGAGAAATCCAGCTCCTGCGTTTCGAGTCTACCCTTGCGGGTGACTGGGATATCGACTCCCTGAAGGAGATACCAGACCTCCATCATTCTATCCCAGAGGTATGGTGTTGACTAAACCCTTAGAGAGAATTCTTGAAGCAAACCTTGGCAAAACCAACTTAACTTAAAGCTACTTACTTACTCCCCTCCCAAGTATTAGGCTTAGGTCAGGTACACTGGGGTAGGCGTAGTTAGTAGCACCAGTTGAGTATTTTAGCCTAATGTATATATGAATGTATATATGTTTTATTCCTTTTAAACCATTGTATGGCTAAGAAACCATATCAATGCTTTTACAGTATTATTTCGTAATACTCATCTTACTGTACGTACTTTTTATAATAACAAGTCTTGCAATTGTGGCAATTCATTTCTCTTGTACGAGAAGAAAGACTGTTCAATAAATACTACCCTTTATTGACAACGCCCGTCTCTCTATTCTCTACATATTGTGAAAGTAAACTGCACAACCACTGACTGAGTAAAATAACTGTCTATTGTTTCACATGACCCTAGAGATTGACTCTTGATCTGAGGAGCAAAGTTGTCATGTTGCACGGTTGTTGGAAAACTGAATCCCTTCTTGGCTGTGCCAGGGAAGCTGATCACTTCCTATTCAGTCAAGAAAGTTTCCAGTGACCTCTGAGCTAGTTGGTAACAACCCCAATTAAGTTTAGCATAGTCAGTAGAGGCCTGGAAGATCCGCACTTCTACCTCGATACTACTGTTTATGTTATTCCAATGCGCAGGGCCTATTGGGAAAATAGGAACTACACTACACTCTGAGCTAGCTGTCATTCACAATTAAGTCTAACATACTCAATAGTGACCTAGTCGACCTAAGTCCTACGTCTAAACTATTGTTTATGTTATTCCAATGCGCAGAGCCTATTGGGAATATAGGAACTACATTACATGGTGCACAACGTTTGGTAAGGCGATAATTTACCGCTAGATACTAGAGTAACTCAGTTGTGCTTTTCACACAGACCCCTTTTTCCGTAAAAACTCAAATAGACGTCTGGAGTGGGTAAAAGGTTAGTATCCGCCAGAACTAATTAGGACGAGAATCCTATGTATTAGTTTTTTGGTTTATTCAACGTTGAAGGATACAGTGCTCCAAAATATTGTGCACCTAATCTTTGTTTCCTTGAAACTTGCTCTGCAAACTTTCTGTCAGCAAAATGGTGGCGAGTAACGAGGAAAGGGAGAGAGCTAGAATAGCAACTCAACTATTAGCAGAGGACACAAGTCTTCAGCAAAACAACCCGGATGCAGTAATCATCCTGGTAAATGTAAGAAAGAGTGTAACTTACAAACAAATAAATAATAGAGTGTCATCGAGAGGCGGTACAGTCATATTTGTGGTCGAGGCACATGAGTATCGGCAGACAGAGGTATTCTATTCATGGATAACTTTTCCAGCAGCTAATGCTGTGACACGCGAGCTCCACTACTACAAAGCAGAGGAACACCCAGCGGAATACGTTCCTTTCGAGGACGTCAAAATTCCACTAACTTACCAGGAGCATCAGCTCTGGTTGAATGCCGCCCTAAAACATCAATATCACATTACCAGGCTCGGTCCACTAGGTAGACCAGGAGCCACATGGCCGGTTCTAGCCAGCTATACACCACATCCTGACACTGAAGAAATGTCAGACAAAGAACTGTTAGTTCAGCTCAAACAATTAATTAAAATACATAGACAATTAGTTTAATATGTCATGCGGACTTTAACAGTCCAACCTGCTATAAAAATTCCACAGCACACCCCTCACCAGGGGAATACAAACAAAATTACACCACAGACTATACAATCAGTCATTGGTAAATTACCCGCAAAATGGGAACAAATTCCGTTCTGGTTGGCTCAAAAGATTACTCAAATAGAGGCAGTATTCCCTGATAGTACACCTCATGAAAAACACAGAATTCTGACAATCTGTTTACCAATGGGGATCGCACCACATGTGGAAGACTGTGACACTTGGGGAACAGTCTTTGCTTCAATCTACACAAAAACACATGGTGTTCCGTCTATGGCGGTTATACCAGACTTACCAAGACAGATTCAAAATTAATACGGTCCAGAGCCTGCTTTAAATCTAGGTATGAAATTACTGAAAGATTTTAAACAAGTCTTGGCTATACTACTAGCCAACATAAACGGAGAAGCAGCATCAGTGGCAATGCGCCTAAAATTAAAAGAAACAGATATAGCAGAACAACCTTTTGAACTTGCCAGAATAATTGAAAAATCCTATGAAGAATTAGGTAGAGATAGTTTGGGTGGGAAACCACTAAAACCACAACTAAAATCCTGAAAAAACTTTCATTAAAAATGGTTTAATTACTCCTAAAAAGAAATGGGAAACTACCAGACAGACTCTTCCTAAAGAGAAATAGTTTCAGTCCAGAGGAATGCCTCCCCAACGGAGAGATAGATCTCCAGAACGGGGGGTAGGTCTCCACAACGGGAGCCCTCTGAGAAAAGATATAACCTCAGACATAGGGGTAATTTGAAAAAACCTGACAGATATCAAGATAATGATACATGTCCCTCTCGATCTTTTCATACTTCCTCACAGAAATCGGAAAGAAGAGGACGGTCAGAACATAAAGAAGAGCGCGTCAAGTCCAAAAACAAGGAACCCGCTCACCAAAGTAAAAAATATCAATTTTCCAAAAAGAAGGTAGCAAGCATAAAGATAAAACATGCTGACGATGCTGAGGACACAACTCAAGAACGGAGAGTGGGCCCAAACATTGCTAGACAGTGCAGCAGAAGTGACCATAGCACGTGAGATCCTGATGAATATTCTGGAGACAGTGGACACGAATGAGTACATTCAGCTGGAAACTGCAGACACCAGAGTTAGTGTACTCCGTAAATTATATGAAATAACATTGCGTATAGAAGGGGACATAACTAGGAAAATAAGAACTCTTTTTTGGGAGGAGCTATCTAAAGGCTATGATATCCTTCTAGCTGAGAAAGACTGGCCACCAGAATTTGTTAGGGAGTGCCCACATGGCGAAGAAATGATTATGCCTGCCTTCTCAAATCATATTCCAATTCATAAAAAATACACTGATGCGAGAAAATGGGCAGTGGCCCAAGCCCCTGAAACCTGGAATGCCCTACCCCTGTATAAAAATCATGTAGGATGGGATGAGGAATCCCCTCACCATAAAATCCAGTTAATTAATCAACCCACTGCACAAAGGAAGTATCCTTTTAAGCAAGAAGCTAAAAAACAAGACAGGGAGATCTTAGATCAACTTGAGTACCAGGGGGTGATTGAAACATGCACCTCACAAATGAACAATCCTTTGTTTCCTGTCTCCAAACCAGACAATTCACATTGTCTAGTATTGGACTACAGACACTTAAACTCTTGTTGCAAAACATTTGCAGTACAAAATTCACACAGTGCAGCACTGAAGAATAACATTGTGCGCAAAAAATATATAACAACATTAGATATTTCAAATGGTTTCTTCTGTCAAAACACCATTGCACCAGAAAGCAGGTATTTGACCGCTTTCTCAAGTATGGGGGCCCAGATGCAATTTTGCCGTCTCCCCCAGGGATTCAAGAATAGCCCAGGATTATTTTCAGGCAGAGTAACAGAGTTACTACGAATGTATGATGATGAGGCATTATCTTATGTCGATGACATCTATCTAATGGACGATGATTTGGACAGGCACTTGAAAAGAGTGAACACCATTATACTTGGGTTCGCATCTGAAGGGTACAAATTCAACTTTAAAAAATCACGGATTGCCCACCTCACTGTCCTATTTCTAAGATATGAGCTATCAAGTGAGGGGAAAAGCTTGGCAGCCAATTTCTTAGAGAAATGTTCGCTGCTCCAAGCTCCAAAAACGCTGAAAAACGTACAATCAATTCTAGGTTTCCTGGATTTTGGAAGAACTTACATTCTGAATTACGCAGAGAGGGTTAAACCTCTCTACGAATTAATAAAACCTGATTTCAAACCAACTAATTGGACTCAGAAACACACAGAAATTTACATTCAATATAAACAGACATGTTAGCTAAAACAAAGCTTCAAACACGCGTAAACGTACGCAACCTTGTAATCTGAGTCATCCCAGGAAGATGCGGATTCACGTACCTGACCTATAATGAAGGTGAAACGGTACCAATTGCTTACAAATCACACTTGTACACACAAGCTGAAATAAAATTCACTTCAACTGAGAAAATTCTGACAGCGGTTCAAACTGCTATAACAAAAGAAAGAGCCCTCGCACAGGGAAAACGCATATCGGTGATAGATTGTAATTTTCCTGCTAATTTTATTTATTTTATTTTATTTTATATTCTTATATAGCGCCTGAATAGACCCCCGAAGGGGTATCTCCGCGCTTTGCCAGTGAGAATATAACTCCAGATGATCTTGTTCAGAGGGGATAGTACATATTGCCAGGGGAAAGTCAATTTCTGGAAAACAAGTGTGTTTTTAAGGTTTTCCGAAAGGTCAAATGGCTGGTGAGTGATTTCAACTCAAGAGGTAGAGAATTCCAGAGCCTTGGTCCCACAAGGGCCAGCGCTCGGCCTCCTTGTCTGGACTTCTGATGTTGTGAATATGTTAGCCTAATGTGTCTAAACCAATATGCAGTTACAGCCTATTATTCATGTGCTGCAACCCACTGAGCAATTTTTGTAATATGCAAGCTTCAGTTGGATAGAATTGTTTCAGTAATGGTTAAGCTTTTGTCTTATTTTTGCCTTCTAAGTTAGAAGACTTGCTGTAGTACATTGCCTTCTATCTGTTAGGATCTCATTATTGATATTTTTGTATACTTTCCTATAAGAGAGAGAAGCTTGTCTATGACAGACAGATTTCTAATGCTGACATTTGTTCTGCAGCTCCAATGTCTCATGGTACAGTTTCCCCCCCCTCCCTTATGAGCAGAAAGTCCCTTTTTCAGCATTTCTTTCTTCAGAGCTTCGGCTCTGTGGCCTTGAGGGGTGATAACAGTGTTGCCTTCGCAGGTGCAGATGCCTCATGTATGAGTTCATTGTTCACCCTCTGCTGAGCCCAGTACTTTCCCAGACTGGGCGTGGTTTTACTCTGCCATGCTATGTGATAATGTATTGCTGTGATGAGAGGAGTCAGTCCTCTTGATGCACTTCCTGGGGTGTAGACCTGACAGGGCCCATCTGCAGATGAATATTATGGCCAATAAAATATATTTCTAATTCTTCTCCACTGCCTGGCTGGCTTATTATATGAGAATGATAGATGAGTGAGGTAAGTCGCTCAGGTGGATTTGAGCCACTCTTATCAGATGGCGCCCGAACAGGGACTCCGCGATAAGTATCTTTCTCACCCGTAGGTGGGTAGCAGAAGGCCGGGGACCCTCTGGTCGGCACGGTGGGTCTGGGTACCCACTTTGATGCCAAGCTTGGTTCTCGCAGCGCTGCCCCACCCTGCTGATCAGGAGAGGTCCCAGTTCATGATCCTGCGCCGGGGTCCAGAAGGCGGAACTTTGGCGCTGACCGTGTTGGTCCCAGCAGCCGGCGGTGGAGAACAGTGGATGTCGGGTTCCGCGAACAGGAGGTGAGTGGTCTGACTGGTTATTGAAGGAGCTAGGATGCTCCAGGGACTAGTGTGTCCCCAGTGGTTAAGAGACCGGTGTGTCTCCAGTGGTAAAGGAGCCAGTGTGCTCCTGGGGCTAGTGTGCTCCGGGGAACTCAGAGTGCGAGTGGTGCTCTGACAGACTTAATGGAGGTTGGGATGACATTTGTTTGTGGTCATCCGACCGGGTGGTACTGTGGTGGAGGCGTGGCTCATTGCGGGTAGGCTCCGGAACTCACCCCGAACCCCTAGGGTGGCGGTTCGGCGGGAGTGGGTCCTGGGTCCTCTGTGGTAAAGTGCGCAGCAATCTGTAGTGCCGGATGTGTTCTCTATCCTCAGAACAGTTAGTGTACTGTTCGTCTGCGGTAGGGTCCAGGTTCTCCAGGACTTGGTCGACGGGCCTTGTCCCATTATGGTAACACATGTTTGGCAGGGACTTAATGCATAGGATGTATGTGCGTGGGCGAATGTAAGTGGTTGTGTGTGGAGATAGTTGCTTGGTCTTTTGTGTCCGGGTATGTGTGGGTTCCTTGGCAGTATCTGATTGAGTGAGTTTGGTGGTGTTTGATTGAGGGTGCAAGATGCCGCGTTTCAATAAGTTGCAATGTTTTAGGTGTTGCTGCAGTTCAACTGATGTCAGATTGGCCGAGAGCCAACCCGCTCCTGTAAAAGACTCTTTTAATTCTGAGATGTATGTGAATATGGATTTATCCTGATTTTGTTTAATATTTTTGATGCAGTTAAGATAGATTACTTACAGGAGAGACTGTTTGCTATGTACAGCTGTCAGAGCATGTTTAATTCCCTAAGGTTGTGGCAGAGAGAGGTTCAGCAAAGACAGATGAGTGGACTTATGATAGCCCAGAATATGGACAGATAAACAGTTTAGTTTTAAAGGAAGACAAAATGTCTACATTTGGAATTTGCAGGTTGTTCCCATTTAAATGTGCTTGTAAAGGCTCAGGGGGGCAATGTGAGCAGTGATTAAGAGGATTGGGTATGTATTTCATGTAATATGTTTGATTTGGTTATATTTGGTTTGGTTTGAGAGCAGTCTGTGGGTTGCCTTTTGTTTGTGTAAATGTTTGTTTGAATGAAGTGAGTGCATCTTTTTGCATGAGTTAGATTGTCTGGTCCTTGTGAGCTACCTGAGATGGTTGCGCCTGGCTATCAGTGTGTTTTTCATGTAGTGTAAAAGTGCATGCAGGGCTGTGCTCAATGGAAAAGAATTTGGTTTCTTTCATCCCCTTAATTTGTGAACAGTAGAAGATGAAGAAAAGAATAAGGATTTGATTACCAGTAATTAGAATGTGTATTAATAAGAATGTAGAAAGTGTGTAAAGTTAGAAGGAAGTAAAAAAAAAAAAAACAAGAGAAATGTCTTTTTTAAAATAGGGCATGTCGAAAGAGTTAGGAAAGGCTTCTTGGCTTTGTCAGCGCCAGAACGACGAGCACAGACTGCGAAGCAGATTTGGCCTTGGTGCTGAATGCCAGGGGGGGGCCAGGAAGGCTGGCTAGCAGCCCAGAATTCTTAGCTCTTGGAAGATGGTAAGAGTGAAATGCATTTTCTGAACGGCAAAAGAGGCCTCCAAAGGGGTGGAGAGCTGGAGTTGTTTAGTTAGTTTTAAAATGACATGTTGAGTGGATGTGTTTCAGTCCACAATAAAATAAAAGGGGTTGTAGGACTCAGGGCTGGGAAGGTTTAGTATGACAGTGTGTGAATTCTATTCAGTTCTGGAAGGGTTAAATAGAAAAAGAGAGAATGTGAGCAGGGCTATTGTGGAAGATTTAGACGAGCAGAGCAGCGGTGACCTTGTGTGATAACAGCATTCCAATGGGTTCGCAGAGCACAGACAGAAGATTATGGGGGGGGGCTAGGAGGCCCAGCTATTGGCACGGACAGGCAGAGATACACAGTTGGAGCCATGTGAATTGTGAATTTGGAGCGAGTCTGCATAATTAGTAGTGCAAAATGCTGGTTTAGACTAAAGTATGATGCAGTTGTTCAGAACACATGTGATTTAGTATCAGGAACAAACTTATGAATAATTTTCAACAGGTTATTCCATTTGGACATAGAGAATTACACTTTAAAATGGCCTCAGTGAAAAAGGTGAAAGATGCTTGTGTGATCCTCAGCAAAATATCCTCAGCAAAATATTTTTTCTGTTGCAATTATAGCTTTGTAGAAGTTAGTTTCCTGCTGCTTCCCATAGTATGTGAGCATGGTCATGAGCAAAAAAATAAATAAATAAATAAATAAAGTTGTTTTGAGTAAAAAAAAAAAAAAAGAGAATATTAGAAGTGTTTGATGTTTTGCACAACAGTGAGGGTTCACAAAGTAGACGCTGTGTGCATGCAATAGGAATAGCGGTTTGAAATTCCCTTTTTGAGGATTCTCAAGTGAAAATGCAGGAATACAACATGTCTGTTTTGTTTTATTTTTTCTCTTCTCTTAGAATTAACGCATACGTCCGACCACAGGTAATACAGTGGAAAAGTCAAATATGTAATGTATTACCTATTGTTAGCACAAATTTATTGATAGGCCTGAGATGTTTTTTTCATTCCAATCCACACCGCCGAGCAAATGTTTGGGGTGTCCTGAGACCAAATTGTTTTGACCCTTTGTTGACAGACTATTTGTATGCTTTGACTAAAGATCTTCGTTCCCTTCATCAGCAGGTAGCAGACACACTGAAGCCGTAACCGGAGGGGCCTGGACACACCATCCAACATGAGGACTGCGTCAACATCCGAAGATACCAGCAGAAGTCTTACTTTGAGCCGAGGCAGGTGCTGCTGCCACCCAAACCGCACTCAGGATCCGGGGTCATAAGTTGTGCACCCATGCTAGCCGTGTAAAGAGGGTCCAGCTTCTGTTGCCCTATGATGAGTGGGTGGGAAAGGGCGTCGCTGGTGACAAATACTCTTCTCAGATGCTTTATTGAGAGGTGAGGAGCCTGATCAAAAGGAGAAGAGGCCGGCTCTGATTGCTAGTGGTGAGGTCTCTCTTGATCACAGTGAGCAAATATCAGCGGATAAGTCCCCTGCCATTGAGCCCCCCATTCTGTTCACAGATCCAGAGGTGCGAGGGAGCACTCGATACAATCTGTGGCCCAGGAAAGGAGAGCAGGGCACCGGAAGAAGGGCTGAGTAAGGGAAGTAGGGAAGGACTAAAGAAAGTGTTAGGGATGGACTGCTGGAAGAGCCCTGGTGCACTGTCGAGACATTGTCAGGTGGGACACTAGGATTGCGCCTGGGCCCAGATTAAGTGCTCCTCTGAGTTGTGAAGCTGTGCGACTCCGTCGTGGGAGTTAGGGAATGAACAATAAAAGCCTGCCTGTGAGGCTTTAACGGACACAGGGAGAAGATCCCTTGAAGGGAGAAGATCCCCTCTGGTTGGCCTCAGTGTGAACTGTTTTTCCCCTAGTTTACTTTGGTCTTTTAGCTAGGAAAATGAGTCCCTTTGAATGTTCCTTTTCCCCAGGAGGAGCTGCCTCTGCGGCTCCTTGTCCAGATGCCCCTGCCCATATTTGGTTCACATGGTCTACAAATTTAATATTGTGTTTGTTTGTATACTAACTATTGCTTTCATATTTCTCTTTAGAGAATTAGTTTCTTGTTGCTTGGTGCATACCCTCATGAGTACTATTCCAACACCACATGAGAGTGACCCTAGTTCCTCACGAGGAGGAGCCCTGGGAAGTTCATTAGGATGATGTAGTATTCCATTGTTGCACAAGACACATGTTACTTATAGTACTGCAGATTATTGGGTGTGTGGGTCATTGCCTTCAAACACACACAAGGGTGAAAAAATGTTGCTTCTATTCTTGCCCTATGGAAGTATCTGTGAGGGTTAGTATACTTTGAGTAGTCTAGTAAAAAACATTTCTCAGCCCAATAAAGATATACTTCATGGATGTTAGATACAGGTCCTCGCTGATAATGCAAGTGAACACTGAGTATATGGTTCAATAGGGTGTTTTCTCTGATAATGATAGTTGGATATTATTTGCATTAATTCCTGCTCATGACTTGAACTGTAATGTCTTTTTAAGTAGTACGATCATGACATAGTGTTATAGAGCAATGGTACGCCGAGAGCATATGCTTAGATTAGTCAAAAAGGAGGGTGCCTCACACCCAGAGAATAATAATTGTTTTAGTAGGTATTGCAGGGGTTGTTCTTTTACTTGTTGCCTCTGCACTTCCTGTCCTATAGTATGCTGCACTACTTCTATGATCATGCTCATCCTAGTATTTTCTTTCCCGACCTTTGATTGATGAGTGATGCCGTCCCCGTTCTCTCCTTTAGAATTGTACAGTCCCTACTTTGAGCAATAAAGGCTGCACTTATGGTAGCCACATTAGGCTAAAAGGAGGGTCTGATAGATTGTAATTTTCCTGCTAATGATGTTGTGAATATGTTAGCCTAATGTGTCTAAACCAATATGCAGTTACAGCCTATTATTCATGTGCTGCAACCCACTGAGCTATTTTTGTAATATGCAAGCTTCAGTTGGATAGAATTGTTTCTGTAATGGTTAAGCTTTTGTCTTATTTTTGCCTTCTAAGTTAGAAGACTTGCTGTAGTACATTGCCTTCTATCTGTTAGGTTCTCATTATTGATATTTTTGTATACTTTCCTATAAGAGAGAGAAGCTTGTCTATGACAGACAGATTTCTAATGCTGACATTTGCTCTGCAGCTCCAATGTCTCATGGTACAGTTTTCCCCCCTCCCTTATGAGCAGAAAGTCCCTGTTTCAGCATTTCTTTCTTCAGAGCTTCGGCTCTGTGGCCTTGAGGGGTGATAACAGTGTTGCCTTCGCAGGTGCAGATGCCTCATGTATGAGTTCATTGTTCACCCTCTGCTGAGCCCAGTACTTTTCCAGACTGGGCGTGGTTTTACTCTGCCATGCTATGTGATAATGTATTGCTGTGATGAGAGGAGTCAGTCCTCTCGATGCACTCCCTGGGGTGTAGACCTGACAGGGCCCATCTGCAGATGAATATTATGGCCAATAAAATATATTTCTAATTCTTCTCCATTGCCTGGCTGGCTTATTATATGAGAATGATAGATGAGTGAGGTAAGTCGCTCAGGTGGATTTGAGCCACTCTTATCATCGGTCGTAACACCTGTACCTGCCCTAGAGGGAGTAACCAGAGCGAGCATTCCAAATGCTAAAGCTTTACATCCAAGATAGATACAATGGGTTAATTCTCTTGCTGCAACAGACGATGAATACGTTTTTGACCCTTGCTTGAAAACACAAGAATTTCTCCAATATGAGTACGAATGTCCTCTGCCGACCGACATTCTGCCTCTTGAACATTATGGCTGTATAATATATACAGACGGATCAGCACAACACTGGATTGTGGATAAACAAGTATACAATGCTGCATGCACGATTGAAAAAGGTCGATGGCGCAAAGGTAAATTCCAACCTATGGTCACAAAAACTCAATCACTCGGAGACTGTACAGCTCAGGGAGCTGAACTAAAGGCTTTCAAGATGGCGCTTGAGAATACCGATCGCGAATTCCCCACACTAATAGTGTGTGATTCGTATTACTGCATCCAGTCTTACAATGAATACTTGCAGAACTGGGTTCAAAACGGTTTCAAAGATGCGAAAGGTGGCACAATAAAGCATAAAATGCTTTGGGAACAAGTAGTTCTTTTACAGAAAGAACTACAAAAGACTCACGTGAGCCATACACTGAGTCATCAACGTGATGGCGTTCACGGTGCAGGAAATTCATTGGCTGATGAAGCCACAAAGGCAGCCTTCCACACGGCTTCCGTAGCTACAATTAAGCGTTCTAAAAAAAGAATAGACGGTGAAACGCTACTAGCAGTAAAAGCCTCAATGGAAGGCAATTATGCGGCGTTACCTCTAAACTATCCACTCGGAAAAACATACATAATTGATGCAAACTTCGTTCCTTTCGCTCAAATCCCTGGAGTGGGGGACAGAGTAATCCCAAACAGGAAACGGAGGGCTTACTTGGTTCAAGAAGCACATATGGGAGAGGGTCTGACACATCAAGGAATCTTGAAATCTCTAATAGAATTACAAATGAAGTACTGGTGGCCGGGAATGAGCGTGCACATTTATAACTTTGCAATTGATTGCGAAAACTGCAACAGAGATCGCAGTTATGAACCAGACCAGGTAACTGACAAAAGGACAATCACTCCAGCCCAGACACCTCTGTTAGATATCATTAGACTGTCTACACGCAGACGTCGCTACGGACGGATGCGGCCCCACAACTACTAAGACAAAGATTAATTTAGATGTAACCCCAGCTCTCGGCTGACGCCAGAACTGTTATAAAAGATTTGCGAGTCTTTATCGGCACATACGCAATCGGCACCCTACATTCTGACCAGGGTCCTGCGTTTAGCTCTCGAGCTTACAAGGAGGCCATGGCCAGCTTGGGCGTTGCATTGCGGTACTCTAGTCCCTTCCATCCTGAGGGTAATGTGCTGCGAGGCCTCCGGGTAGTTTGGCTCTATACAAATATAATTTTTCATTTCATTTCATGTGGTAGTGGAAAGAAAAAACCGTGACATAAATCAATCTATAACAGCGAGGGTATTAGGTTTGGGTGATGGGTGGGTCAAACATCTAATAAATGTCCAACGTAGTCTTAATAATCTGCCAAGAAATTCCCTGGGTGGAATCACTCCGTATGAACTTTTGTTTGGTACTAGAATGATAATCGAAGATCTCGATAGTCAGACTTCAGTGGTGGAACAAAAAACCTTTGATATCAAAGATCGTTTGGCTGTTTTACAGGACTTAAATGAAACAAGAAGAAGTCTGAGTAACACAAAGCTAAAGCCAACGGCCACTGAAGAAAAAACACCTGTCCCAGCAAGACTTGTCTGGATTCCAAAGATTGGGGATCTGGTCAGGAAAAAGATCGTGGTGAAGAAGGAATTTGGGCCTTCTTACAGAAAAGCAGTACCTGTCTTAGCAAGCAACGGAACAAGATCAGTAGTACTACCGCCCCTTGCTGGTAAAAAGGAGAACAGAGTTGTATCAATCAACCTGGTAAAACCACAACCATGTGGCCAATAATAAGTAGTAGGCCCAGTGGACTCCCAAGATGTAGCAGAAGACCAAACCTTGCTACAATTCAAGAGGTTCAAACTGAAAGACAAATCACATTTGATAAACCTGCAGTGAATAAAGAAGAACTATCCAACAAAGCCATGGAACTTGTGCCTCTTGAACCCCAAATAACAGTTCGTCAAGAAACACCTGTCTACAATGATGTAGCCTCTGACTATACTAAAATGACAAAGGAAGAAGCAACTACAAAGATTAATAACTATCCTGATGCGATTTCAACAATTGACAGAACTGCCTCTGGCTATTTCATCAATTTTGATGACTTTTCTGAAGATCCCAGTGAACACGAAGAAAAGCCAGCTAACAAAACATTCAAAGAAAAAATAACAGAACTCTTTCATCAACTTGGAGAAATATATCTGATTTCACCATGGATTGAATTGTGGATTGTGTTAGGTGTACCTTTCCTCCTGCTCTGGCTCATTTTGGTTTTAAGCTTTGGAAGAATGATTGATGGAAAATACAGTACAATGGACACAGCAAGTCAGAAAATCAACTTGGTCCTAAAACCTCACAAGTCATCTCATGTTGAAAAAAGAGACCTGTCATCAGTAAACATCACAGCCATCCACACCAGTTCAAGGTTTTTTTAAGTGACTTTGTCTCACCGAGCACTTTCTCTAATGTTTGGGACTTTGAGATTATTAATAATATGATGTCTGATTTAGAAATGTCAGCAACATTTACAGATCATGATTATTTAGAAGGTTCATCTGATTATGAAGAAATGTATTGCTATAATCATTATGGGCACCACTATTTGCATAAATCTGCAAAACCTAGAAATGTTTTTACTTATAATCAATGGGAACATTGTCCAACACCGCCAAAAGGCAGCTTGAAAACATTTTATGAGAAATTTCCATATTTCTCAGGGTTTAATATCACAGATCCAGAAACGTTTTATTTAAAAAATGTGAATAAGACAGGAATTAAAAATATGTTGACCAATACAAAACAGATATATTCTGCAAAATTTTATGAACAGTTGTCTACATTTGGTTTTGAATTCTGGAAAGATAACATTGTAACAAAAATCATCTTGGGTTCAAAAGATTGGCAAGTACAGGGATTAGAATCATTATTCCGAGCCTGCATGATCCCAGAAGAAATAATGTTCCTGAATGACACCATTAAACAAACAATCTGTCTTGGCCTAGCCAAGATAAAAGATTTAAACAACCCGTCTATACCAAAGCCTATGCCTCATAGAAATAGCACTACAGATGAGGGGGTAGACGTGTCCCATATTTTACACCAAAACAGAACTAATCCTGATTGGAAAAAATGGTTGATCTGGCCCACAGACACTAATAACTGTCAAGATAGATTCCTGGACAAAACACATGGGTTCAAACAGAACAGGCCAGACCCAAGATATTCCCAGAGACAACATCCAGGGATAATAACAACATACAGTGTAGGAAAACTATGCCTCGAATGGCTACAGAAAGACACACTACCCGAAATTAAGCAACGCTTGACCTTACTTAAAGAAGGTGCTGACTTGCGGGATTTCTTATTGGGACCTTGCAAACAGCGTCAAAAATGTTTCATATATGCCAGTATATATGCTGCTTACAATGAAGCTTGGAAAGTAACGCAAATTGAAACTGCTGAAAAAATACGAGAAATTGATAGTATTCATTTGGAAAAATCACTGTCTGTAGTGGACAATGGGTTAACGACTCTGTCCTCCAGAATTTATTCTTTGGACAGCATTGTATTATCTACTATTGATCTAATAGAACAGGATATGTTAATGTTACAACAAGGCCAGTCCCAATTATGTTCTATTGTACAGTTAGGCTGGACGTTACAAAATCTGCATTCAGGCTACGTGCCTTGGCGTCTAATCAACACAACATAATTATTTTCTATCTTTAACCTTACAGATAAACAAATCTCTTTGGCACAAAAAGGAGCAGACTATACAGTGCTGAGCATTGAAAAACTAGAAAGATTACCATTAACAGTTTCCGAGAGGCCTGTCATTGAATGGATAATACACGGTACCATAACAATACCAATAACGACATTCCAGTTTCAATATTGCCTACAGCATATACCAGCGGGCCTGTATGAAAGGTTGGGTAAAGGATACATTAAGTCGACCTGGAATTCACCTTACACACATAGATGTTGGAGTGGGCGTAACAAAGAAGTATCTCTAAGTGGGAAAAATTGCGAAAACTCGCTAAGAGGTACACTTCTGTGTCAAGAAATTAATTTACATGGAGCCTGTGAGTGTTCATCTAATGACCTTTCTTGCCACTTGCACGGCACCCCAGCCACACAAATAGAACCTGTTTTCAGGCAGCTTTCCAACGGCAGCTACGTTATGTTAATTGACCACAGCTATTGTGGCATGTTGCCAGGAACGGCCCATCTCGTCAGTGTTACATCCAGGGTCACTTGTTGTATGCAAGTATTGTATCAAAACAGCAAGCCAGACACGGAGGCAACGATTTGGTCTTCATTGAATATCTCTTCTATTCGAATTGATACATTAAGCAGAATGAAAGCCATATGGCCTGGATACCCGTCACCCCCTCCTAACACAATCCCCAAGAATGGGAAGACGGATACAGTTCTTGAGATTTTGGAAGGCGGGAGGGAGTTACCCTCCCGGCCGTATTTATTAAAATATGAAACAAAATTAAAACATTAAAATAACAGTTTCATATCATGTACAATTTCATTTATACATTACGATGTTTATTGGCTAACCTTAACATATCTCTAATACAAAGGTTCTCCTAGCCGATTCTAAAACATCCTGCAAATGCATTTCTCAAAATTCAAATTGTACATCCTAACATTACGGGCCAACGGCAAGGTCGTAACCGGTGTCAGATCCCTAATACCAGAACTCCCCCCCTTACTTGTGAGGGGCGGGCGCACAGAGGACTGTACCTCTGTGCCAACTTCCAATTTCCCTTGTCTTAACGGGGGCCCATATTTACTCGACGCCATCTTGGTGGTCGTCCGAGGACTCGTGTGAGGTGTCTAGAAGGTAGCGTAGACCCCCCTCCCACCCCACACTGCTTACCACATCCGCCGTCGCGGATGTCCTGGCCCCGGGAAATTCCAAGGAGGGGACCCGTAGCCCCTCCTCCCCAGGGAGGGGCCTTGACCGCCTTCCCTTTCGGCGGTCCCATCTTTAGAAGGGTACCGCCTCCCCGTGCGAGGGGCCAATGGCCGTTTCCCCCAGGGCGCTCCCATCCATAATGGGTGGCGCCCCACCTCTAGGGATCTTCCAATTACTGCTCACCGATCATGACCTTACCGCCCGACCAAAAATAAATACGACATTGTTCAATTAGAACGAAATAAACAATTATACTAGGCATTTCAAGTATAAACTTTTATCTCTACAATACACTTTTTCAACACAGCTGCGATACTCGCCTGAGTTCATGCTAAAAGAGCAACCATTTATTGTATATCAAAACACCAAACTTTATTAGAAACAACCTGAAAAGGAGGTAATATCATCATCAATCGACTTTATTGCAATACAAATCGCTGTCATCAGGGGCTGGTGGGTGGGTCAAAATTGGCTCTTGTTCCGTCAAGGGCTCACGTGCAACGAAGGGGTGCAGCTTCCAAGCACAGGAACAAGAGGATGCTTCCTTGGATTGTTGCTCCTTTTATTCTTCTCCGGGAGGGCGTGGACCCTCCTCCGACCGCCTACAGGGCGTGGCCAACGGTGTAGGTGTCTAGGACAACCCCTCTTGGGCGGGAAAAGGTGCGCCCCGGCTACGCCGCTTCGGGCATACCAGCCGTGACACGCCTCCCGCCCAAAATGGTTTCCCGGGGGGATCGGGGCACCCGACCATACGTTCGGGGGGACCGAGTGGTCGCCCCTTTCCATATGGCCTGGATACCCGTCACCCCCTCCCAACACAATCCCCAAGAATGGGAAGACGGATACAGTTCTTGAGCTTTTGGAAGGCGGGAGGGAGTTACCCTCCCGGCCGTATTTATTAAAATATGAAACAAAATTAAAACATTAAAATAACAGTTTCATATCATGTACAATTTCATTTATACATTACGATGTTTATTGGCTAACCTTAACATATCTCTAATACAAAGGTTCTCCTAGCCGATTCTAAAACATCCTGTAAATGCATTTCTCAAAATTCAAATTGTACATCCTAACATTACGGGCCAACGGCAAGGTCGTAACCGGTGTCAGATCCCTAATACCAGAACTCCCCCCCTTACTTGTGAGGGGCGGGCGCACAGAGTACTGTACCTCTGTGCCAACTTCCAATTTCCCTTGTCTTAACGGGGGCCCATATTTACTCGACGCCATCTTGGTGGTCGTCCGAGGACTCGTGTGAGGTGTCTAGAAGGTAGCGTAGACCCCCCTCCCACCCCACACTGCTTACCACATCCGCCGTCGCGGATGTCCTGGCCCCGGGAAATTCCAAGGAGGGGACCCGTAGCCCCTCCTCCCCAGGGAGGGGCCTTGACCGCCTTCCCTTTCGGCGGTCCCATCCTTAGAAGGGTACTGCCTCCCCGTGCGAGGGGCCAATGGCCGCCTCCCCCCGGGCGCTCCCATCCATAATGGGTGGCGCCCCACCTCTAGGGATCTTCCAATTACTGCTCACCGATCATGGCGTCAAGGGCTCACGTGCAACGAAGGGGTGCAGCTTCCAAGCACAGGAACAAGAGGATGCTTCCTTGGATTGTTGCTCCTTTTATTCTTCTCCGGGAGGGCGTGGACCCTCCTCCGACCGCCTACAGGGCGTGGCCAACGGTGTAGGTGTCTAGGACAACCCCTCTTGGGCGGGAAAAGGCGCGCCCGGCTACGCCGCTTCGGGCATACCAGCCGTGACACGCCTCCCGCCCAAAATGGTTTCCCGGGGGGATCGGGGTACCCGACCATACGTTCGGGGGGACCGAGTGGTCGCCCCTTTCCATTCTTTTACAAAAAACTGTGCCTTTAACCCCGTTTAGGAAACGTATGATCTGCAAGTTGCAAGGACCTCAGCAGAGATACATACATTATTATCAACAAACTTCCCCGTACATTTCGTAGAAATGTTAGGTCAAATTTTAAACATGTCAGATACCAGTGGCATCGCACATGTATTTAAGACAATTTTTTCAGGACTGTTAGCACCCTTTGAAGCAGTCCTGAGCATTTTCCCGAATTTCGTGCACTCTGTGTTCGGCGGTCTGCCTCTCATTTTGGGACTCGTAGCAGGAATTCTATTTTTGTTCCTTCTGCTCCGATATGGCAAGTCCAGCCACCAGCGATACCCAGATTACCATGGAACAAACGATCCAGGCAATGCGGTATCTAAATAAGATAACACAGGTCCTCGGCTTGGCTCGTCTAAGAAATCTGAATACCACATGGTTTCTATCATTCAGACCAATCTGGCAAGATTGCATCTTACCTATTCTACGATGCCTGCTCTGCGGAGAAGAATGCGTGTTAGACATCTGTCTCTCACTCCCATCAGCAGTACCTATGGATGTCGATACTTTGCTTGTTTCGGTAACGGCTCATGCAACGTGTTGTCCCCAGCGGCTACCAATTCTGATGACAGCATTCGTTGAGACCTCACCATTACGACTAGGTGGCGGTGAGGTGCGAGATGAAAGCGGCACACAGGTACAACTTTCTGTGAACATTGCTGATCCAGATCACGCTGACGGTAATGCATCTCACATATGCACTATTTCTACTTTTTCGGAAATGGCCCAACTTTCACCCACTGTGGTAGACGAATTCTTTGCCAGCCTATCTGACTTAATGTTTTCTCCTAACAACGAGAATAACTCTTGAGAAACAAGCACACAGCGTTCCCTGAACTTTGATTTCTGCCTTCAGTTTTGATAAACAGAACTTCTAAATAATTTGGAAGTATTTTTTTTTACTACAACAAAATTCTTTTTTCTCATTACCAAAATATTTACCTTTTTGGCACGGAGTAATCTGCTTAATGTAGAACTATTCTTAGAGAACAAGATTTCTATTTTTGAAACGTAGAGACAATATTTAAACTTAGCCTCTAGCACATGTACAGTATTATATAAATCTGTGATGAAATGGTCTCGGCTTTCTCTTCTGTATTAAGAGCCATTTCATGAATGTAATTTCGTGAATGATTCAGCCAGCATTTCAAATGTAAAACTGTATGCATTATTTGAATGATACCACTAGAAAACATAGAGTACAATACTCATTTTTCGTGTACAAACCATTTCAAATACTTTTTTATGTATTTTTGGGGTGGGATTGTAAACACATGCTTAGAAATGTTATAACTGCTTAGTATTTAGTAAAGATGGACATTCTACTTGGAGTGGGTGTTGTAAACGTATCTAGGGCTTTAGTGTAATTTTCCCGATTCATGCCCTTATATAGGTATAACTTATCATATCCTTATTTAGGCATAAGAATCATAACCATATTTAGACACAGCCAATGCAGTCCAAATATGGCATGGCTACTTCCACTAAGCTCCTAGAGTACAACGAGTTCTTGAAGACAACAGCCTTCAGCAGTACGGGACTTCCCCCTGCTTCAGTATTGATTTGTCCCAGAACTCCTGGAGCGTGTAAAGAACTTCGAGTTCTTAGTGACGTTATTATGTCCACCCTTACGTCAAACTCAGCACCTTCCAGGTATAAATATACCCACATCTGCCCTAGCAAACACACAGTGGTTTGGAGCAGATCGACTAACTACTTGCCCGACGCCCTGCTGTAGCGAGTGCCGAAGGATGCAGACCCTTGCGGGTTACTGGGAGATCGAATCCTGATCGAGCCCTGAGAGAGAGATATAAGACCTCCTTCATTCTATAACCAAGGTACGGAGCTGATTAGACCCTTAGAGAATTCTTGGATAGATTCTTGGCAGAAACTATTTAACTCAAGCTACACCTCACTTACTTCCTCCCTTGTACTAGACTTAGGTTAGGTACACCAGGGTAGGCGTATTTTAGATGCACCAGTTGAGTACTTTTAGTCATTATTTATCATTGTATGTATTTTATCTATTTTAAGTATTTTATGGCTTAGAAACCTTTATCATGCTTTTACAGTATTATTTCATAATACTCTTTTTACTGTATGCACTTTACTTCATAGCACGTATTACGATTGTAGCAATTAACTTCTCTTGCATGAGAAAGAAGACTGCTCAATAAATAACCTTTTTATTGAAAACAACCGTCTCTCTGCAAAAACCCTGGTGAAACGAAGCATGCACGATTGACTGAGTGAAATAGCCATCTATTGTTTCTGCGACTCTGAAGATATATTTCTTATTCTTGGGGAGCAAAGTTGTCATGTTATATGGTTGTCAGAAACGAATCCCTTCTTGTTTATTCAAGAAAGTTTCTAGTGAACTCTGAGCTAGCTGGCATTCACAATTAAGTCTAACATACTCAATAGAGACCTAGTAGACCTAAGTCCTACGTCTAAACTATTGTTTATGTTATTCCAATGCGCAGAGCCTATTGGGAATATAGGAACTACACTACAGATGCGGTGTCAGGTGGAAACTGTCTGTAAATGTCCTCTATTTTCTCTGCAAAATAAGATGAAAGGGCGTCAACCCATTTTTGGGAAGCAGTGAGTGGTAATTGGCACGAGGCAGTGTTGGTAAATTCTTTGACTATTTTATAGAGTTCTTTATGTGAGTTGGAGGCCTGATTTATTCTGATTTCGAGGTAGTTTTTTTTAGCTAAGGCAATATGATCCATGTGGCGCCTAGGTGTTTTTAGGTCTCGTAGAGAGACCTATTGCCGTTTAACCAGAAAGCTAAAAGGCGGATTTTGCCGAGTGCATGTGTGTCCCTGCACGCGCTCTCCATTTGCTTCCCGAGCCGTCTGCCTGCTTCACACAAAGCCAGCAGCCTCCCTCCCACCTCCCCCCTAATTGCTATCCCTTATCACGGCCGCGAGGCCATGAGCTACTTCAAAGGGATCCGCTCCCCGCCTCCCGCCTCCCCCCCTGCCGCTTGTCCTGTCTATTGAGCCTTTCTCACCTCTCTCCTTATCTCCTTTTCTCTCCCACTAGCTTCACTTCTGTGGTTTTCTGCTGAGGTGGCACATCTGCACAGCCACTTTACATGACGACTTGGAAGTTCAGTGGCAGGGATTGGTTACACAATCACTCTTTTGTGTATATGCATGATGATAAGATGCCACAAAATTCTTCCTCTATTGAGGTTCAAATTGTCACGTGTAGAAAATGCACCTCTTTGTCGAGACATATTCGCTGAGTGTTCATGGCTAACAGTCATTGCTTTTTAGTACAATTCAGTTTGCAAACATGCCTTCATAAAGGAACACTTTACTCCGGCGGTGGTGCTAAACTGCTAAATAAACGTGACATTTAAAATATTGTAATTGAATTTATATAGCGCCTACTACCCCCGTTGAGGCGTTGAAATGGCTGTAGACTCACACAGACTGCACAACAGCGAGCAGCGCACATCTGAGACCCGCTATATACAGCCCTGCATTTGTACTTATTCGTAACATGTCGAACTTGGAAACATTTAAAAATATTTTTGAAGTTCCTTTGTTTTCAACAACATTCTCTCGACGGCATTGACACCCCCTGCGTCTCTTCCCTCTCTCCCATGAAGCAGTCTTCCAATTAGCAGTATTGTTCAAGCCATTTCTGTCACAAGCACCACACTGCAATTTAGGAAACACTCTGAGAACCGAGCGGTGAGAATTACACATTCCATTCTCTTTTTCATTCTGAACCCAGGCCGGGTCTGTAGAGAATTTGTGCCTGAATTCAGCATACATCGCCCTAACTTCTTGCTATGGCTGTGTAGTAGTACACAAAGCGGTCAGCCCACCCCCCCTCTGAGCGATGTGTCCACACTGACACAGGAAACATCTACTTGGCACAGTTTGGTTGTTGTAAAATGGCAGCGGGTTTCTGATCCATTGACCGATGGTGATGAATCGTGCGGGGGTACCAAAGTCCTAATTAGCGCCGGCAGAGCAGCCATCAGTTCTTATTAAAGCGCTCCCTTCTGAAAACAAACACTCCTTTGATGGAATTCTTTAGGTCGGGGTAGTTTTAATGATGACAAGCTTTCAATTAGACGGTGCCCTATGAAAGGCCTCTTGTGCTGACAAATACATAGTAATTTGTGTTTTACCTTTTAAGTGTCCAAAAAATACTCCTTTTCCGGGCCGAGTTTTCTCTGAATGAAGAGGAAGTGGATACAAAAAAAGTCATCTGATCTCGTCAGTGTGTGTCCGCAGGCGTTGTACGTACGTTGCATCTTTTTCCAGGCATGAGGAGGGGTCTTTGTAAAATCGTGGGCTGTGTCCAATGGCTGACCCGTTCTGCTGCCGGTGCATTAATTTATTTATTTAATGCGATTTTATATAGCGCAAACATTACCCGAAGGTGTCAGAGAGCTTTACAAAAGAACCAGTTGCAATACATAAGGATTTAGGATTACATGAGTTACATAAAAGTTACAAACCGAAAAAATTGCAAATGTACAAGTTGTAAAGTTACACAAGGAAGAGATCATTGCATAGCCCAGCTGCAAGAGATACTAACTGCAAAGGGCAAGACACACGTTGAAGAAGCGTGCCCGCTGTTTCCCTGGCAGTCTGCCCTTCCATTCTGCCGCTAGAAGGAAGCCTGCGAGGCCACGGCACCCCCCAGGCTAAATCTGCAAGATGAGCTCAGCCCAGGCAGGCCCTGGGTTTGAGTTACAGGCCCACCGGCTGCTGAGGGCGCCGTCTGGACATTATCCTTGTCAACTGTCTCAACTCAGCAGCCGCCTGGCTTTATCGTCCCCATGCTGCGCACAGGACAAACCGTCTGTTTTTAGGTCTCGTAGAGAGACCTATTGCCGTTAAACCAGAAAGCTAAAAGGCCGATTTTGCCGAGTGCATGTGTGTCCGTCACACCCCCTCACCCATCCACCCACCCTCACACCCCCTTACCCACCCACCCACTCTCACACCCCCTTACCCTCACAACCCCTCACCTTCACAACCCTCACCCCCTCACCTTCACAACACTCTCACACTCACACACCCTCACCCACCCCTGCTCAGCCTCACCCCCGCTCACCCTCGCTCACCCTCACCCCCGCTCAGCCTCCCCCCTCACCCTCACACACCCTCACGCACCCTCACTCTACCTCACACCCTCAACCTCACACCCCCTCTCACACCCTCACACACCCTTACCCTCACACCCTCACCCCCCCTCAACCTCACACCCCCTCACCCGCACACACCCTCACCCTCACACACCCTCACTCACCCTCACACCCCCTCACCCTCCCAACCCTCTCACCCTCACACACCATCACACCCTCGCCCTCACCCTCACACCCCCTCACTCACCCTCACTCACCCTCACACACCCTCATCAGCATAGCATAACAAAACATAGCATGGCATAACAAAAAAAGCATAGGATACACAACCTCACAGCCCTCTCACCCTCGCTCTAAAACACTCACCCTCACTCACCCACCCACCCTCACCCACCCACCCTCACTCACCCA
This sequence comes from Lissotriton vulgaris, assembly GCF_964263255.1. NCBI lineage: Eukaryota > Metazoa > Chordata > Amphibia > Caudata > Salamandridae > Lissotriton > Lissotriton vulgaris. Next base: position 904,765,848 of record NC_141695.1, read on the forward strand.
CCCTCACTCACTCACCCACCCTCACCCACCCACCCTCACTCACCCTCACTCACCCTCATCAGCACAGCATAACAAAACATAGCATAGCATAACAAAACAAAGCATAGGATAGGAAAGCATAGCATAACAAGGCATAGCATAACAAAACACAACAAAACATACCATAGCATAATAAAACATAGCATAACAAAACAAAGCATAGCAAAACAAAACATAGAATAGTATAACAAAGCATAGCATAGCAAAACAAAACATAGCAAAACACAACAAAGCATAACAAAACATAGCATAACAAAACATAGCAAAACAAAACATAGCAAAACACAACAAACCATAGCATACACAAAAAAACATAGCATGGCATAGCATAGCATAACAAAACACAACAAAGGATAGCATAGCATAACAAAACACAACATAGCATAGCATAACAAAACAAAGCTTAGCATAGCATAACAAAACATAGCATAACAAAACAAAGTATAGCATAATTAAACACAACAAAACATAGCATAACAAAATATAGCATAGCATAACAAAGCATAGCAGAGCAAAACATAGCATAGCATAACAAAACATAGCATATCATAACAAAGCATAGCATAGCAAAACATAGCATAGCATAACAAAACATCGCATAACAAAGCATAGCCTAGGAAAACACAACAAAACATAGCATACCATAACAAAACACAACAAAACATAGCATAGCATAACAAAAAAAGCATGGCATAACAAAACAAAGCATAGGATAGCATAACAAAACAAAGCATAGCAAAACAAAACATAGCATAGTATAACAAAGCAAAGCATAACAAAATATAGCATAACAGAACATAGCAAAACACAACAAACCATAGCATAACAAACCATAGCAAAACACAACAAACCATAGCATAACAAAACACAACAAAACATAGCATACATAGCAAAACATAGCATAGCATGACAAAACACAACAAAGCATAGCATAGCATAACAAAACAAAGCTTAGCATAGCATAACAAAACATAGCATAACAAAGCATAGCATAACAAAGCATAGCATAACAAAGCATAGCATAACAAAACATAGCATAACAAAACAAAGCATAGCATAATAAAAGACAACAAAATACAGCATAGCATAACAAAGCATAGCAGAGCAAAACATAGCATAGCATAACAAAACATAGCATAACAAAGCATAGCCTAGCAAAACACAACAAAACATAGCATACCATAACAAAACACAACAAAACATAACAAAACACAACAAAACATAGTATAGCATAACAAAAAAAAAGCATAGCATAACAAAACAAAGCATAGGATAGCATAACAAAACAAAGCATAGCAAAACAAAACATAGCATTGTATAACAAAGCAAAACACAACAAACCATAGCATAACAAAACACAACAAAACATAGCATACATAGCATAACAAACCATAGCAAAACACAACAAACCATAGCATAACAAAACACAACAAAACATAGCATACATAGCAAAACATAGCATAGCATAACAAAACACAACACAGCACATCATAGCATAACAAAACAAAGCTTAGCATAGCATAACAAAACATAGCATAACAAAGCATAGCATAACAAAGCATAGCATAACAAAACATAGCATAACAAAACAAAGCATAGCATAATAAAACACAACAAAACATAGCATAGCATAACAAAGCATAGCAGAGCAAAACATAGCATAGCATAACAAAACATATCATAGCATAACAAAGCATAGCATAGCAAAACATAGCATAGCATAACAAAACATCCCATAACAAAGCATAGCCTAGCAAAACACAACAAAACATAGCATAGCATAACAAAACACAAGAAAACATAGCATAGCATAACAAAACACAACAAAACATAGGATAGCATAACAAACAAAGCATAGCAGAGCATAACAAAACAAAGCATAGGATAGCATATCAAAACAAAGCATAGCAAAACAAAACATAGCATAGTATAACAAAGCATAGCATAACAAAACATAGCATAGCATAACAAAACATAGCATAGCATAACAAAGCATAGCATAGCAAAACATAGCATAGCATAACAAAACATCGCATAACAAAGCATAGCCTAGCAAAACACAACAAAACATAGCATACCATAACAAAACACAACAAAACATAACAAAACACAACAAAACATAGCATAGCATAACAAAAAAAAGCATAGCATAACAAAACAAAGCATAGGATAGCATAACAAAACAAAGCATAGCAAAACAAAACATAGCATTGTATAACAAAGCAAAGCATAACAAAACATAGCATAACAAAACATAGCAAAACACAACAAACCATAGCATACCAAACCATAGCAAAACACAACAAACCATAGCATAACAAAACACAACAAAACATAGCATACATAGCAAAACATAGCATAGCATAACAAAACACAACACAGCACAGCATAGCATAACAAAACAAAGCTTAGCATAGCATAACAAAACATAGCATAACAAAGCATAGCATAACAAAGCATAGCATAACAAAACATAGCATAACAAAACAAAGCATAGCATAATAAAACACAACAAAACATAGCATAGCATAACAAAGCATAGCAGAGCAAAACATAGCATAGCATAACAAAACATATCATAGCATAACAAAGCATAGCATAGCAAAACATAGCATAGCATAACAAAACATCCCATAACAAAGCATAGCCTAGCAAAACACAACAAAACATAGCATAGCATAACAAAACACAACAAAACATAGCATAGCATAACAAAACACAGCAAAACATAGGATAGCATAACAAACAAAGCATAGCAGAGCATAACAAAACAAAGCATAGAATAGCATATCAAAACAAAGCATAGCAAAACAAAACATAGCATAGTATAACAAAGCATAGCATAACAAAACATAGCAAAACACAACAAACCATAGCATAACAAAACATAGCATAGCAAAACATAGCAAAACATAGCAAAACACAACAAACCTAAGCATAACAAAACATAGCATACATAACAAAATATAGCATAGCAAACATAGCACAGCATAACAAAACACAACATAGCATAGCATAACAAAACACAACACAACATAGCATAACAAAACAAGGCTTAGCATAGCATAACAAAACACAACACAACACAACATAGCATAACAAAACAAAGCTTAGCATAGCATAACATAACATAGCATAACAAAACATAGCATAACAAAACATAGCATAGCATAATAAAACACAACAAAACATAGCAGAGCATAACAAAGCATAGCAGAGCAAAACAGCATAGCATATAAAAACATAGCATAGCAAAACACAACAAAACATAGCATAGCATAACAAAACAAAGCATAACAAAACAAAGCATAGCATAGCATAACAAAACATAGCATAGCATAACAAAACATAGCATAACAAAACATAGCATAACATAACAAAACATAGCATAACAAAACACAACAACACATAGCATAACAAAACACAGCAAAACAGCATAGCTTAACAAAACACAACAAAACATAGTATGGCTTAATCAAAACATAACAAAACATATAATAGCATAGCAAAACACAGCATAGCATACCAAACACTGCAAAACATAGCATAGCATAATAAAACACAACAAAGCACAGCATAGCATAAATAAATAGCATAACAAAGCATAGCAGAGCAAAATATAGCATAGCATAACAAAACATAGTATAGCATAACAAAGCATAGCCTAGCAAAACACAACAAAACATAGCATAGCATAACAAAACACAACAAAACATAGCATAGCATAACAAAACAAAGCATAGGATAGCAAAACTAAACATAGCATAGCATAACAAAACAAAGCATAGGATAGCAAAACAAAACATAGCATAGCATAACAAAACATAGCATAACATAACAAAACATAGCATAACAAAACATAGCATTGTATAACAAAGCAAAACAAAACATAGCATAGCATAACAAAACATAGCATAACATAACAAAACATAGCATAACAAAACACAACAAAACAGCATAGCTTAACAAAACAAAATAAGCATGGCTGAACAAAACATAACAAAACATAATAGCATAGCAAAACACAGCATAGCATACCAACACAACAAAACATAGCATAGCATACCAAAACATAGCATAGCAAAACAAAGCATAGCATAATAAAACACAACAAAACATAGCATAGCATAACAAAGCATAGCAGAGCAAAACATAGCATAGCCTAACAAAGCATAGCATAGCATAACAAAACAAAGCATAGCATAACTTAGCATAGCATAGCAAAACATAGCATAGCATAGCATAACAAAACATAGCATAGCATAACAAAACAGCATAGCATAGCATAACAAAATAAAACATAGGATAGCAAAACAAACATAGCATAGCATACAGCATCACTCAGCACCACCACAGCATCACTCAGTGGCACCACACCATCACTGAGCTCCACCACAGAATCAATCTGTGCAACCATTCACAACAACTGATTCAAATATGTTATCTCAATGTTTCAAGCTTTATTACAAATGTAACAAAAAGATGTTAATATTTGACATACGTTCTTGGATTTTCGTCACAATAAAATACACTGAACATAATCTTCACAAATGTTATTTACAAAAGTTTAAGCTATTGCCATTATAAATTACAATAACTTTTATTTAAGTATTAATTATTAAAAAAAATAAAAACCATTGTTATTTGTAATATTAATACATGTAAGTCATGTAAATACAACACATATTGCATTACAAATGCTATAGGTGTCACATTTGTGAAAGTTATAACTATTGGCATGGTAAATGACAAAGCTATTAATTTCGCTATTTTCAAAAACAAACCCTAAATAATTTTTTTTTTATTTACAATACCAATAGCTCAAACTTTCCTAATACGAGACCTATTGCATTGCAAATGCTTGTTTTGTAGTGTAGTTTATCTGTTTCATTTTTAGTGTGTTGCCATTTACGTTCGGACTTCCGGATGATAAGTTTATCAATTTTTAGGTCAGGAGTGAACCAGGGGGAGAGTTTGGCCAGGCACTTTGTGTCCTTTATTGGGCAATGATGTCCAAGGTCTTGCTAATTGCGATTTCCAGATTTCTGGTAGCTTTGTCGATGTGGATAATCTCAGACGGGGGAGGAAGGGTAAGGTGGGTTGAAAAGGACTCTATACAACTCTTGTTCCATGATCGACTAGGCTTTGATTCTCACTTGGGTAAGGGTTTGGTCTGTAACCCATCTACCAGAAACCTTATTACATGGTGGTCGGACCATAGGACTGGAAATAGCTTGTCGTAAATGACATTAGGTGAGTTGGAGAATAATAGGTCTAGGGAGTGTCCAGCGACATGAGTGGGGCCCATTACCAGTTGCTCCAGACCCAGTGTACCAAGACTGGTGGTAAGATCTTTAGTGTGGGGATCCGACGAGAGTTCAGCATGGTAGTTAAAATCTCCAAGTAGGAAGAAATTATCGGTGGCTAAAATGTGTGGTGCGATTATTTCGGTCAGGTTGTCGATAAAGTGGGCTTCATTACCAGGTGGACGGTCGAGGAGGGCGCCTTTCCAGGATTCTATGTTTGTGAGCTCTATGTTAAAGACGCACAGTTCACCTCAGTCTGACTGATGGGATTCGACAATGTGAGCTTTACGTTAAAGGCAATCGCAATTCCCATGCCTCTTTTATCTTTCCTATCTTGCCTTAACAGCTGATAGCCAGGAGGAAGTGCTATTGTTACGTCTGGTAGGGATGAATCCTGCAACCAGGTCTCTGTGATAAAAAATAAATCGGGTTTTTCTGAATCCAGTAAGGACCAGATTTCTAGTGCATGTTTTGGTAGAGAGCGTGCGTTGCAATATAGACTGGTCAGTTGTGTGGGCCTGGTTGAGGGATTAGTACTCGCAGCCGCGGCCGGCAGTGGGAGTACCTGCAGGGCGGTGACGAGGGGAGGGGGAGTGGTAGAATGGGGGGTAGTGATGTATGGATTATGGAGTTTTACAGGTAAGTAAATATTTAAATAAATAAAACGACTTTTGTTGCGCGCACTGCATCGCATTTGGTGATGCAGTGCACTCAACAAAATTTGTTTTATTTATTTAAATGTTTACTTACCTGTAAAACTCCGTAATCCATTACTACCCCCCACCAGCCCCTCCCCCTCCCCACGTCACTGCCCTGCAGCTACTCCCACTGCTTGCCGCGGCTGAGTACTCATGCTTTTACTATTGCTGTTGGATACTTTAGTAGTTCTGTTTGGTGAGCAGTTGCTGTGCGTAGCGTAGTTTATTAATGGTGATTGGGTGGGGATACTGTTAGGGGCGCTTTGTTAAGAAGGTGGAGTTTTTGGCTAGTGTATTTTAAAATGGCCATCCTTTGCTGAGAGGGGAATTGCTGCAGGGAGAAAATTAAAAGGGCAGCGTGTCTGACGTCTGGCGTCGGTCAGGCGCGGACGGGCTTGCCTTTGGCATGCTACGCGCGCCCGCTCGGCGCACTTCCTTTTATACTAGGAAGTGGGCAGGACTGTGACAGCATGAACGGAACACTGATCTGCTGCAGGGGAAATGACAGAGAGGGGAAGAAGTGAAAGATGGTGCCTGCCCTTCTGCTCAAAGAGCATGAGCTGCGGCGGACCAGGGGAGCACAAGCGAGTAAGTGGCGAAAGCAGTTTAAAAACAATAGGTGAGCAATAAAAACAAATTAGCTTTTTGTTAAAAAGTGTCTGTGTTGCTTCTGACCTGCCTCAGTGATCTTACATTCAGTATCTGGGGATCCGCTGCACGTCCACTCAGCGCACTTCCTTTTATACTAGGAAGTGGGCGGGGCCGCGACAGCACGAGTGAAGCACTGACCTGCGCTGACCCGCTGCAGGGGAAGGGACAGCGTGGGGAAAAAGTGAAAGATGGTGCCTGCCCCTCCGCTCAAACGGCACGAGCAGCGGCAGACCGGGGGAGCACAAGCGAGTAAGTGGCGCAAGCAGTTTAAAAATAATAGGTGAGCAAAAAAAACAAATTAGCTTTTGTCAAAAAGAGTACTGCAGTGTCAGCGTTGCTTCTGACCTGCCTCAGTGATCTTACATTCAGTATCTGGGGATCCGCTGGGGAAAGCTTATGGCATTGTTCTAATAGACTACTACTCTAAGTGGGCAGAACTTAAAATGTTAAATGAAGTTACGTCTGACAAAATGATTGAATTCTTGGATGAAGTATTTTGTAGGGAGGGCATTCCCCAAGAAATTGTTACCAACAATGGCCCCAATTTATCAGTAAATGCATGATTGATTTCTTTACAAAGTGTAGCATAACACATAGAAGGATTTCTGTGTTCCACCCAGAGGCTAATGGTCAAGTGGAAAGACTTAACCATGTGGTTAAGAATGCTATTCAGTTATCTATTAAAGGTGATCTTGTGCATGTTTTGCAGTCTATGTTGTTGGCTTATAGAACTTCCCCCAATGCCGTCACTTCTGTTACTCCGTTTGAGTTGTTGAGGGGACGCAAATCAGGATCTAATTTAGTACCCCGGTGGCTTAAGATGAAAAAGAATAGCGGTAGTGCTGAATCCGATTTGGATTTTGTTGGTATTCAACGCAAAATGGAGGAGTATAAACTTAAGATGAAGCACACATGAGAAGGAAGAGAGGCAGAGTGTGAGAGCGAGGGCTTGATATACAGGCGTGGAGGCTGCAATTTGGGTTTGGAAATCGGTTTATTGATAGTAGGGGGAAGTGAAAAGGGTTGGGAAGTTAAAGTTTCTTCTTCTTCCGACGTTTCCTGGGATGAGCCGGTGGAACCGGAGGTCTGCAAAGTTGTTTCCTTTCCCTCTAGGTCTTCTGGACCGGGTTGGTTTCTCCGGAGGCTCATAGAAGGATAGAAACAAACAAGGGGAACCGTCAGAATGGCGTTCTTTATAATGATATTGATTTTCCTTCACCACACCAGTGTGATTTATCAAGGATATTCAAGATGGAGAGGGTACTGTATTGTCTTATTTAGAAAACAAGGACGTGGGGTAGTGAACTTAAGTGCCTAGGGTAGGGAGAGTCGTGCACAGTCTCAAGCAATTGGGGTAACGAACTTAAGTGCCTAGGGTAGGGGAGAATCGTGTACCTTAACTAATATAATTCTCAAAACAGTTTGGTACACGTAGTGCTTGTCAAGCTTCACCTAATGCCCCGTTGTGCTCTGCCCTCCCACTATGTCCGTTCCCGCCCCCTCCCTCTGTGTCCCCGAGCCAGTTTCACTCACCGGCCCCGCTGTAACTCTCCTCCGAGTTACGGCCACCTTCCAGCCTCCTCCGGACACCACCAGTCCTCCGACCAGCTTTCCTCTTCTGGATCGTCGGGTCCAGCGTCTTCGCCACCGGGTCCCGCGTCTTCTCTACCGGGTCCCGCGTCTTCTCTACCGGGTCCTGCGTCTTCTCTACCGGGTCCCGCGTCTTCTCTACCGGGTCCCGCGTCTTCCTCCTCCAGTCCCGCGTCTTCACTCTTCCTCGCCACTTCCACGTCTGCTCTCCTCTCTATGACCTATCCCTGCGTGCTGTTTATGGCAAGGGGCGACCAATCGGTCCCCCCGAACGTATGGCAGAGTACCACGATCCCCCCGGGAAGCCATCTTGGGCAGGAGGCGAGTCTCGGCTGGTATGCCCGAAGCGGCGTAGCCGGGGCGCGCCTTTTCCCGCCCTAGAGTGGGTTGGCCTAGACACTGACGCGGCTGGCCACGCCCTTGGGGCAGGCAGGGGCGGGTTTACGCCCGCCCTGAAGACGGATAAAAGGAGGAACAAGACCGGAAAGCATCCTCTTGTTCCTGTGCTCTGAAGCTGCACCTCCTCGCTGCACGTGAGCTCGAGACGGAACGAAGAGCCATTTTTTGAGCGTTGTAATCTTTCTCGTTTGTTTTACAGATACTCGGTCGGAGAATGCCGAAGAAGGCGGGAAAGCGAATGACTACCGAACAGATGCTGCGTGTTCTCATGAAGGAGATGACCGACCTAAAGAGGCGGATGGATAAAAATGAGGAAGGGGGCCCGAAACGTCCTTTGGAAGGAGCGGCCCCGGGAGGAAAAGGCAAGAGGCCCAGGAGAGGAGCAGCTGGGGGAGATACCCCGGGTCCCAGTGCCCCGCTCGAAGCACCCACTCCTGTGCCGGAGGAAGGGAATCCGATTCCCGTAGTGGTCACCCCCGTGTCCGGGGAAGACATGCCGCCCGAGCTGGCAGCACAAGTAGCAGCGTGGTTGGGTAAGAGTAGCAAGGGCGCCACGGCTGTCGACGCGCAGGTGTTAATGAAGCAACTGCGGGAAACGCGTGAAGCAGCGAAGGTATCCACGCCGGCTGCGGTCGTAGAGAAGCCACAGGGGACGGTTTTGGTCGCAGAGACAGCGTCCAGTTCAGGTAAGCGGCCATTGCCGATTGCGAGGGAAGAGTCGGCTCCCTCTCGAAGGGAGAGGTTGGGTCAGCATGTTCCTTTAGCTATTAAAGAAAAGATATGGGCAGGGGAATATGTAAACATCTTCTCGTTGCTTACTGATCATTATGAGATGGAGCATGTTAAAGGTCAGAAGGATCTCATGCATCCGAGTGTTTGGCGCGCAAAGATGGCCGCCTTTAAGGTTAATGAAAACGTTGGCAATTGGGGCAAGGCATGGGGGATTTTCACATCGATCTTGGGAGAACGGAGGCCCGAATTGCTACCCGAATTGCCGAGTTATCAGTCAAGGATCATGGGGTACTCGGTATCACACGAGGGTAATCATTGGTTTTGCTATGATAATCTTTTCAGAAAAGCAAAAGAACATGATAAAAACTTAACTTGGGATTGTTATGATTCTGTGTCCTGGTCCAAAATGAAGGAGACTGGTATGTTGAAAGTGCCATTAGTAGGGAGTAATGTGGGCGAATCCTCCCGTCAGTATGCGGGGACGCCTTTTCGATCAGGTACGGGTACCGACAATCACTCGAGGCCTACCGGTAATACAGGTAAAAAGGGGGTTTGTTGGAATTTTAACAGGAGTAAATGTACTAGGCCCCAGGGATCGTGCAAATTTAAACACGAGTGTAGTGGGTGTGGGCAATCATCCCATCCTGAGTCCACGTGCAGAGCCAAAACGGGTGATAACGGGGGTAGAGGAGGTGCCAAACAGGTCTAACATAGTCCGAGGGGCGCCTTTACCTACCCCGATTGATACCTTGGCAATGATTCCCTGGCTCAGTGAATACCCGGATCGTGCTTCCGCTGGGGTGTTGCGGAACGGGTTTTCATATGGTTTCCGCATCCCAGTGAGGGACTTTCAGGGTGTGGAAAAATGCAAAAATCAGATATCGGTCTTGCAGCATACGACCGTAGTACAGGAAAAGATCCGGAAGGAGGTTACTCGAGGTCGAGTCGCCGGTCCGTTTAGTGTACCCCCGGTTGCTAACTTTGTTTGTTCGCCTTTAGGAGTGGTCCCCAAGAAGGACCCGGGTGAGTTTCGGCTGATACATAATTTGTCAGCCCCACGTGGTCTTTCCGTAAACGAAGCGATAGACCCGGAAATGTGTTCGGTACGGTACGCATCTTTCGATGAGGCCGTGGCCATTTTGAATCGCCTGGGGCCCGGGGCGCTGATGGCAAAATCTGATATCGAGTCAGCGTTCCGGTTGCTCCCGGTACATCCAGACGATCAGCGTCTACTAGGTTTCTTGTTTCAGGGTCAGTATTATATGGATAGATGTATGCCGATGGGATGCTCAATTTCTTGTGCCTATTTCGAGAAATTCAGTAGTTTTCTACAATGGGTCTTCACAAAGAAGACGGGTTTTCAACATGTGATGCATTATCTCGATGATTTTTTTTTCCTGGGGGCAGCCGGGGATCCGGAATGTGGGCAAGCTTTGGCTGCATTTTGTGTTTTAATGAATCAGTTTGGCGTGCCATTGGCACCAGGTAAGACGGTGGGTCCTTCGACTTGCCTCGAGTTTCTGGGGATCGAGTTAGACTCCGGAGAAGGTTGTTTCCGTTTACCAAGTGATAAAGTGTTAAAGTTCAGGGCATCCCTGCAAATGTGTTTGAGTGAAGCTAAGGTTAAGCTGCATCAGTTACAGCAGTTAGTGGGCCAGTTGAATTTTGCCCTGAGAGTTATACCTATGGCCCGCCCCTTTTCCCGTTCGATCTCTCAAACCATGGGCGGATTGAAGGAGGGCCATCATCGCACGAGGCTCTCGGCCGAGGTCCGCCAGGACATGCGCATTTGGTTGGCATTTCTGGCGGATTTCAATGGTCGAGTCGTCTGGAATAAACCAGCCGTGTCCTCTGAGGAGCTGGGGCTGTGGACAGATTCGGCAGGGAGTGTGGGTTTTGGTGCCATTTTCGGTGCTCGATGGTCTGCACAAAAATGGCCGGCATGGTGGCATAACAGTGGACTGACAAGTAACATTGCTTTCCTGGAACTTTTCCCCATTTTCGTGGCCCTGAGAACGTGGCCCGAAGGGTTCAGAGATCACTCTGTGGTATTTTGGTCTGACAATATGACCGTGGTTGAGTGTATCAATAGTCAGGCAGCACGATGCAAATGGGTTTTGAGGCTGCTCAAGGAAATCGTATTACTGTGTATGCAACTGAATGTGTTGTTCAAAGCAAGACATGTCCCTGGGGTCATGAACCAGGCGGCTGATGCCCTTTCTCGTTTCCGTATGCAGGCCTTCTGGGGTTTTCTGCCCACAGCTGACCCGGAGCCGGCACCCTTTCCCGAAGCTCTTTGGTCTCTCGGTGCCCCGAACTTCGTAACCTCGTGGGAGAGAGTTTAGCACCCAGGACGAGGAGGGCATATGAAGGGGCGTTCCGGTCCTATTTAGCCTTTTTGGGGACTGCTAGAGAGGAGCTTTGGGGCCAGGAGGAAGGGGTTGTGAACTTTCTGATGTCATTACATCTGGCAGGGAAAACGGTGGCCACGGCCCAGAGGCATCGGGCTGCCATTTCCTTTGTTGCTAGGGCTCATGGGATCCAGGACCCGACAGCGTCTTTCGTTGTGCAAAAAGCGCTACGTGGGTGGCAACGCCTTGAGGGTCGCAGAGTAGATGAGAGGCGCCCGATAGGTTTGGATAGGTTGGCCCAGTTATTATCCAGACTCCCTACAACATGTTCGTCTCAGTTTGAGACAGTGTTATTCCGAGCCGCTTTTACGCTGGCATTCCATGGGGCTATGCGGGTAAGCGAATTAGTGGCAAGGAACAAGCAGGATGTGACGGGAGGACTGTGCGCAGAGCACGTTCAGATCAGAGGGGAGACGATGACTGTCTCGTTTGTAAGGTCCAAAACCGACCAGAGTGGGAGGGGTGAATGCATAATTATACGCAGGATTCCCGGGTCGTCCATGTGCCCAGTAAAGTGTTTAGAGGATTATTTAACACAAAGGGTGGCATCATGGGGGGGACCTTGTTGAGACACGCTGGCGCCACCCCACTGACAAGGTTTCAGTTTCAGCGGGTGCTTGCGATGTCGATTACAGCTGCGGGCTTGAACCCGGGTGAATTTGGGACCCATTCCTTTCGGATAGGGGCTGCTACAGAGGCTACAGCCAGGGGTCTGAATGTGGAACAAGTTAAACGTGTGGGGCGTTGGTCCTCCAATTGTTATAAAAGGTATGTGCGTTTGCACATGTTGTGAAGCCGTAATGATGTACTCACGCTTCTTGTTTTTGTTTGGTTTTCAGTTGCGCAAGCCTACGAGGCGGGGCGGACTATGCAGTCGACCTAACACCGGGCCAGCGGTCAGACATCACCGGCTGTTAAAAAGGAGGTGTGGGTCGTGGGCCACTCATACGTGAGGCGTGCCGCGGACGTATTCAAGGCAGGTGACATGGTGCACGTGGCTGGGGAATACGGGTACAGGGTGTCCTTCTACGGAAAGGGCGGTCTCTGTATTGACCAGTTCCAATCATTTTTCGAGGGTTTGCTAGGGCGGACGAGGTCACCGCCGTCTGTAGTCATAGTACATCTTGGGGGCAATGATTTGGTCACCACTGGTAGACGACTTCTCCTGGAAGCGATGCTTTCCACTGTAAGTTGGTTAGCGAGGAGAGTTCCAGGGTGCACGATTGCATGGTCCCATATGATCCCACGGAAGGTGTGGCGGGGGGCTTTTTCGGTGTCTGCTTTAAATCACTCTGTGAGAAAAATTAATAACAAAGTAAGTAGGTTGTTCCGTGCCAATGCACTGCATTCTATCGCGCATGGATGTATTAATGATGACAGTATGTACTTGGGGGATGGTGTTCATTTGTCTCGGATGGGGAATGAGTTACTCATAGGAGACTTCATAGCTTGGCTGAAGACGTTAAACATGACCTTTAGGTAGGAGTGTGGTGGGGGGTCCGGATAGCCGGTCAACTATCCGGTCCTGTGGCGGTAAGGTCATGATCGGTGAGCACTAATTGGAAGATCCCTATGAGTGGGCGTCACCCATTACGGATGGGGGCGCTCGGGGGAGGTGGCCATTGGCCCCTCAACGGGGAGGCGGTCCCTTCTAAGGATGGGTCGCCGAAAGGAAAGGGAAGGCGGTCAAGGCCCCTTCATGGGTAGGAGGGGTTACAGCCCCCTCCTGGGGAATTTCCCGGGGCCAGTACGTCTGCGACGGCAGATGTGGTAAGTTGTGTGGGGTTTGGGGGGGTCGTCTACGCTACCTTCTAGATACCTCACACGAGTCCTCGTACGACCTTTAAGTGGCGTCGAGTTTTATTGGGGCCCCCGTCAAGTCAAGGGAAATTGGTAGTTGCACTTGAGGTAAGCCTCCGTGCCGCCCCTCACAAGTGAGGGGGATATGTCTGGGTTAGGGATCTTGACACCGGTTACGACCTTGCCGTTGGCCCTTAAACGTTAGGATGTACAATTTCAAAAGTTAAGTAAATTTTGGTAGGATGTTAGTTCGGCTAGGAGAACCTTTGTACTAGAGGATATGTTAAGGTTAGCCAAACATCGCAATGTGGTAATGAAATTGTACATAATATGAAACTGTTTATTTTAATGTTTTAATTTTGTTTCATATTTTAATAAATACGGCCCGGGAGGGTCACTCCCTCCCGTCTCCAAAACTTCAGAACTGTTTCCGGTTTCCCATCCTTGGGGATTGTGTTGAGAGGGGGTGGCGGGTATCTCAGCCATATGGCAAGGGGCGACCAATCGGTCCCCCCGAACGTATGGCAGAGTACCACGATCCCCCCGGGAAGCCATCTTGGGCGGGAGGCGAGTCTCGGCTGGTATGCCCGAAGCGGCGTAGCCGGGGCGCGCCTTTTCCCGCCCTAGAGTGGGTTGGCCTAGACACTGACGCGGCTGGCCACGCCCTTGGGGCAGGCAGGGGCGGGTTTACGCCCGCCCTGAAGACGGATAAAAGGAGGAACAAGACCGGAAAGCATCCTCTTGTTCCTGTGCTCTGAAGCTGCACCTCCTCGCTGCACGTGAGCTCGAGACGGAACGAAGAGCCATTTTTGACCCACCCACCAGCCCCTGAAGACAGCGAGTGGTTTTAAATAAAGTTTGATTTATAATTCTTATTTTCGTTTACAGGTTGCGGTATTATCGTGAAGATTTTGAGTATGCAATAAAGAATGATCGTTTTTGTGTTATGTTTTGCAAATAAAGTAATTCTGCTTTAGTGTTCATCAGTAGGCATGCTTTGAATAAAGTTGTTGTTGCTACTGTCTGGTATATTTAGTCTTTAGTTATTTAGTTATCATGTCGTATTTATTTTGGTCGGGCGGTAAGGTCATGATCGGTGAGCACTAATTGGAAGATCCCTATGAGTGGGCGTCACCCATTACGGATGGGGGCGCTCGGGGGAGGTGGCCATTGGCCCCTCAACGGGGAGGCGGTCCCTTCTAAGGATGGGTCGCCGAAAGGAAAGGGAAGGCGGTCAAGGCCCCTTCATGGGTAGGAGGGGTTACAGCCCCCTCCTGGGGAATTTCCCGGGGCCAGTACGTCTGCGACGGCAGATGTGGTAAGTTGTGTGGGGTTTGGGGGGGGGTCTACGCTACCTTCTAGATACCTCACACGAGTCCTCGTACGACCTTTAAGTGGCGTCGAGTTTTATTGGGGCCCCCGTCAAGTCAAGGGAAATTGGTAGTTGCACTTGAGGTAAGCCTCCGTGCCGCCCCTCACAAGTGAGGGGGATATGTCTGGGTTAGGGATCTTGACACCGGTTACGACCTTGCCGTTGGCCCTTAAACGGTAGGATGTACAATTTCAAAAGTTAAGTAAATTTTTGGTAGGATGTTAGTTCGGCTAGGAGAACCTTTGTACTAGAGGATATGTTAAGGTTAGCCAAACATCGCAATGTGGTAATTAAATTGTACATAATATGAAACTGTTTATTTTAATGTTTTAATTTTGTTTCATATTTTAATAAATACGGCCCGGGAGGGTCACTCCCTCCCGTCTCCAAAACTTCAGAACTGTTTCCGGTTTCCCATCCTTGGGGATTGTGTTGAGAGGGGGTGGCGGGTATCTCAGCCATATTGGCTCGTGTCTCTCCCTTCCGGGGTATGGGGGTTGGAGTTCCGGGTCAAGCGAGCAATCAGCATGTTCCTGTGAAAATACGTGAGCGGTATATGGGCGTTGTAGTCCTCTGGAGCTTAACTGACACCATGGTCGCACCTGCATGTTCCGGGTAAGTGCAGGGTCTTCCTCACATCCCCTTTCCCTTGCTGTCCTTCTTCTAGGGGAACTATTCTGAGGATATCTAGACAAGAAGTCGGCATTCCCTTGATCTTTCCCTTTCCTATGTCTAGTAAGGAATCGGTATGGCTGTAGGGAAAGAAACCACCTCAGGACTCTCTCATTGTGACCCTTATTCCTCGCTAGCCACTCTAGAGGGGCATGATCAGTGAAAAGAATAAACTCTCTCCCTTCCAAATAGTACCGTAGGGTTTCTATCGCCCATTTAATAGCAAGAGCCTCTTTTTCGATGGTAGCATAATTCTTTTCCCTAGGGAAGAGTTTGCGGCTTACATACAAGATGGGCTTTTCTCCTTGTGGTGTTTCTTGGGACAAAACAGCTCCTAAACCCAGGTCTGAGGCATCTGTCTGTAAAATAAAAGGACGGCAATAATCAGGACTGATTAACTGAGTCAGAGGTTAGGGAGGTTTTTAAGGCCTCGAAGGAGCGCACTACTTCAGCAGGAGGGGATTGTAATATCACTTCTGTTCGTATGTTTTTCTGTAAAAGATCGGTTAAGGGAGCTGCTGTTTGTGAAAAACCAGGGATAAACCGTTGGTAATAACCCAACAATCCCAGGAAGGCTCTCAAATCTTTCTTTGTCTTAGGTAACGGTATCTGGGAAATGGCTGACAATTTGGAGGTTTGAGGTCTTATGACTCCTTCACCTAAGAGGTACCCTAGGTACTTAACTGTTTGGGCTGCTAAATGGCTTTTGGCTGGATTGATTCTTAACCCATGAACTCCCAGGGTTTTTATTACTTGAAAGAGGTGAACCATATGTTGCTCCCAAGAGTCACTATATATTATGATATCGTCTATATAGGCTCCGGCATAGGCCTCATGAGGTTTGAGTATCATATTCATGGCTCGCTGGAATGTTGCAGGCGCTCCATGTAAGCCAAAGGGTAGCATTTTGAAATGGTATAACCCATCCGGGGTAAAGAAAGCCGTCTTTTCTCTGTCTTCAGTCTTTAAAGGAATTTGCCAATATCCTTTACACAAGTCTAGTGTGCTAATATACTTGGCTTTTCCTATCCTTTCTACCATTTCATCCACTCTTGGGAGAGGATAGGTGTCAAACTCGGATATATATATTTTTTTTTTATAAATTTTTGAAAACCTTTATTAGTAAACAAGGTGCACACAGCTATTCAGCCGAACATCCCGGAGGCACAGCAGCAGGATTAGAGACCAGAACTGTTGCAGCACACACAATGTTGCACAGGATGAGTGAGGTTAATTTTAAATTTTACAACAGGATATTTACCATTAGAAGGAATGAGTTACAATATAATAACAAAAAGAGCAGAAAACGAGAAAGGAAGGTGGGATCAGTCACTGAATCTAGATCATATATCTGTCGGTATCTTTAAGGGGGGGGCCATCAATATACGCGTGCAATCAAACACTAAGCACACCCGGCCCTCGCCCGTACATGGAGAGGCTTCATGAAAAACATTTATGGGCGAAACCCACGGTCAACGTCGGGAATTCAAAATCAGGTAATGCACTGCACCGATCCCAGAACCCAGAAAGAAGGAAAAAGAACAGAGAGTCCAGTTAAACTAATGAAGAAAAAAAAGGCCATAGAAACAAGAAAAGGAAAAACAATAATACCTCATCCCCCCCCACCCTGCACCCCTGCAAGTGGCTACGGCCTACCCCCCTAGCAGCGTGCCTATCGCCCAGCATCCAAAAACCCGAAATATAGCGAGAAAAGGGAAATATATAAAGATAGAAAAAGGAAGAAATAGGAAGAGGAAAAAAGTCGGAGGAGGAGAAAAATCACATTTGCCCTCGGTCCCCTTACCCCCCCTGGGGCGCACAGTCCCAGTCCTAAGTCTAGCAATTATATAAGCAGGTTATTGACAATAAAGCCCAGGGAAGGCGTCCGGCACCGCCCCACCACCCGTAAGCAACAAAATGGCGGATCCCCCGAACTTCACGCACCCCCAAAGTCGAGATCCAAGCAGTCTCACCCTTGACCCCTCCGAATGTTCACAATGAGTTCAACCAACTGCACCAGAACACATCCAGGAAAAATCAAAGTTCCTGCCAGTCTGTGGAACTGCATAAGGAGTCCGATCAAGCACCTCAGTTCGTCATGATCCGCCGCCGCCATGACACTTGCCGTCTTCCAGCCAAAGTACGACCATGTCGATCTCAAACTCAGGGCAAAGTCAAAACAATCGAGTGATGTTCGCAGCATCCGCCGGGTCGTATTAGCCGTAGGCTCAGGAGAAGAGAAGGCTACAAACACGTCAGTGAACGGATGCGCCGATAATGGCGGGCGTCTCTCTGAGACAACAGGTCAACTAGTACATAGTGTTCCAGGCGATAATTGCGAGGTTTCGACATGGAGGGAGTCTCGTTTGGTAAGTACCGGGAATAGCGTAGACATAACAGCCAGCTCAAGGGCACCAGGCAGGTCAGGGTCCTCGCACGATCGGGCAGTTTCGGTGACATCCGCGATCGTCTTCTGGAGGGTAGAGGCCATGAAGGATCGCAGCTCCCTAATGGCGGCCATCACGGTCCTCAAAAAACTCGGATATTTTGTTCACCTCTCTGAAGTCAATACAAAATCTCACTGACCCGTCTGGTTTTGGAACTAACACTATGGGCGAGTTCCATTCGCTTTTAGATGGTTCTATGACATCCAACTGTAACATTTTCTCTACCTCTTCACGTATAACCTGCCAGCGAGACTCAGGTATACGGTAGGGTCTTAATCTCACTCGTTTACCTGGTGGGGTTTTGATGGCATGTTCGATGAGATTGGTCTTTCCAGGGGTAGTGGAAAAAACCAGAGACAATGGTTGTAAAACCTTTGTTAGGTCATGTGCTAACACATCAGGTAATTCCTGATCGAGACATGTTTGAAACAGGGGTGTTTGAGGTTCTGCGCTATTCAATGCCACAGGTACAGGTCCCTCTCATTTCTTTAGTAAGTTCACATGATATATTTGTGATATCTTCTTCTGGGAATCTGTCTCTATCCTATAGGTTACTGGAGTTACCTGTTGATTGACTTTGTAGAGACTCTGCCATTGACCCAATAACTTCTGGTCGGATGTAGCCATCATAAGCAACACAAGATCGCCTACCTGAAAGGACCTAGGTTTCGACCCTCGGTCATATTGTTTTTTTTGGGCAATCTGGACATTCTCTAGATTATTCCTAACAATACTCCGAATTTGTTTCTAGTGAGTGTGAAGATTCGAAACATACTCGGGAAGTGGTCTGGTATCGTTTTGTTCTGTTTCCCACTGTTCTTTAGCCATATTCAATAAGCTAGGTGGTTTGTGTCCATACAACAATTCGAAGGGGGAATAACCTGTGCTTTTTTGTTCTATACATCTGATGGCAAAAAGAGCTAGGGGAAGAATGTCCTCCCACTTACGGGCTTCCAGATCTAACAACTTTTTTAGGGTGGTTTTAATGGTAGCATTATATCTTTCAACCAACCCATCCGTTTGAGGGTGATATGCTGAGGTTCGGATTTGCTTCACACCTAGTTGAGCACAAATGTCTTTCATCATTTTGGAGGTAAAGGGGGTTCCCTGGTCGGTTAGAATCTCTTTAGGAAACCCACTCTGGAAAAAACACTAACCATAGCCTTGGCGATATTGGTGGTGTCGGGTCTGCGTAGGGGTATGGCTTCTGGGAATCGAGTAGCATAATCCACCAGAACCAATACATACCTGCACCCACTTCTAGATGGCAATAAGGGACCAATGATATCCATGCCAACCCGTGGGTTCATCTATGATGGGAAGGGGAAGTAACGGTGCTCTTTGATAGCGACTGTGTTTTTGACAAACCGGACACTCCCTGCAATACCTTTTTTCTGTCTTGTCTGTCCCAAAATGTCCCCCCAACAGATGGCTGTGAGCTAGATACAATGCTTTCTCTCGGAATAGATTTGGGACTAACAACTGGGCGTTCTGATTTGGGTGGTTCTTTCTATATAACAAGCCGTTTTTGACATAAAAATATGGACCTACATGCTGTGGGTCCTCTTCATCAAGGGCCTTGTTCCAGGCTTCCTGAAGGACAGGATCTTCCCGCTGGGCCGCATGGAAGTTACGATCCGTTTCCCAAGGATTCTCTACCGCAATTACAGGTACCACTAGGGGCTCTTTTCCTTTTTCGGCCCTTCTTTGTCTGCGGCTTTTCCGGTACTTAGGGGTTGACCATTCTTTTTCGGTCTCTGTAGAAAAAGGTGCGGAAGCTAACCATTCCTCTGCAGCCAGAGATGACTCCTGCAACAACTGGGGTAATATGGCATAATCGTTTCCTAAGATTGCTTGTTCAGGTAACTGAGGTATGAGTCCCACCGTTAAAGAAGTCCCTGAATCTTTGGGATGCTGTACTAACACCCGAGCCGTGGGATAGGGTTTAACATCACCGTGTACACATTTGATGGCCACCATCCCTTCTATAGGACCAATGCGATCACCAAGATCCTGGGGTCTAACCACGCTGTGTAAGCATCTGGTATCCGCCAGGGCAGTAACAGGTCGTCCATTCATGGACACAGTGCACTTATATGGGGGTAGTCTTTGGTCTTCTTGAGGTGAACAGAAGTAATTACGGGCCATTCCTATCTCCATGGGCTCTTCTTTTTGTGGACAAAACCTTGCTATGTGTCCCATTCCCCCACACTGAAAACATTGGGGACCTGTCATAGGGGGTCGTACAAACGGGACACTGGGCAATGGGTTGCTGGGAACAAGTCAGTGTGTATGAATTAGCAACAAATTCACAAGTAAGAGGGAAGGTAGTGCTAACAAGAAAAACACTAATCAAATACAATATAAAAAACTTAGTTATATTTAATAGATATTCATATTAAAAACAGCATGTCTTGCAAAATCAACAAAACATAACAATCAATAAAACACACATAATTGTACATAAATATCACAAAACTTATAAGGTTAATCAAAAATTTTTTTTTTAAAAAGAACAAGGAGTGGCAATCAGAATATTTTTGTGTTTTATTGATTGTTATGTTTTGTTGATTTTGCAAGACATGCTGTTTTTAATATGAATATCTATTAAATATAACTACGTTTTTTATATTGTATTTGATTAGTGTTTTTCTTGTTAGCACTACCTTCCCTCTTACTTGTGAATTTGTTGCTAATTTATACACACTGTCTTTATCCCTGTCCCAAGGAACTATCATTCCGCATCAGGGGGTCCTTGTTGTTCACACCAAACTTGCTGGGAACAAGTGCCAGAGGTTCCGTTTTTTTTGTAACTGGGGGTCTAGGAGGCCGATTTGGCATATGTCCACTGGTTTTCCCCGTGGCTTTGTCCCTATTTTTCTGGAAGTCTTGTGCCCTATTATATGCACTGGCTATCTCCACAGCTGTTTCTAGGGTAAGGTTGGCTTGCTGTCTAACCCACCGTTGAATAGGAGGATGGAGTGAGGTTAAGTACTGTTCTAAATATATTTTACCCATGATTCCATCCTTGTCGGTGGTAGCTGGTTTTAGCCAACGATCTGCCATGTCCTTTACTCTGAAATATGAGGCACGAGGGGTTTCTTGTGGGCCTTCCTTCATTTGTCTCAACTTAAGTCTATAGGTTTCATCGTCAACTCCTAGTCTTTCCAGGATACATTTCTTTATGTCCGCATAAGGAACCGTCCCTTGCAGGGTAGCTGCCTGGTAGGCCGCTTGTAAGTCACCAGATAATAATGGACCTAAATACTGGCCCCATTTCTCGGCGGGCCAAGAGGCTGCATTCGCCATTCTTTCAAAGTTACTAAAGAAGAAATCGGGGTCCTCTCCTGTCACATAACGCCACAGATGGCAGGGTAGTAGGACCCCGTTGGTGGCCCAAGTCTTCTGTAAGTTTGCCCATTGCGGCTTCATGAGTCTGTCCCTGCCCGGCTATGGCTTGTTGGAACTTGCCCCGATCTTCCTCTACAACGGTCAAGAAACGTTCCATAACTTTGCTTAGGTGTTCCTGAATCTCAGCCATTCTTGTAAGGGCAGCCTCCATGTAGCCTTTCAATCCCACTTCTGACACCACTTGTGAGAGCGAGGGCTTGATATACAGGCGTGGAGGCTGCAATATGGGTTTGGAAATAGGTTTATTGATAGTAGGGGGAAGTGAAAAGGGTTGGGAAATTAAAGTTTTTTCTTCTTCTGACGTTTCCTTGGATGAGCCGGAGGAACCGGAGGTCTGCAAATTTGTTTCCTTGCCCTCTAGGTCTTCTGGACCGGGTTGGTTTCTCCGGAGGCTCATAGAAGGATAGAAACAAACAAGGGGGACCGTCAGAATGGCGTTCTTTATAATGATATTGATTTTCCTTCACCACACCAGTGTGATTTATCAAGGATATTCAAGATGGAGAGGGTACTGTATTGTCTTATTTAGAAAACAAGGACGTGGGGTAGTGAACTTAAGTGCCTAGGGTAGGGAGAGTCGTGTACAGTCTCAAGCAATTGGGGTAATGAACTTAAGTGCCTAGGGTAGGGGAGAATGGTGTACCATCACTAATATAATTCTCAAAACAGTTTGGTACACGTAGTGCTTGTCAAGCTTCACCTAATGCCCCGTTGTGCTCTGCCCTCCCACTATGTCCGTTCCCGCCACCTCCCTAGGTGTCCCCGAGCCTGTTTCACTCACCGGCCCCGCCGTAACTCTCCTCCGAGTTACGGCCACCTTCCAGCCTCCTCCGGACACCACCAGTCCTCCGACCAGCTTTCCTCTTCTGGATCGTCGGGTCCAGCGTCTTCGCCACCGGGTCCCGCGTCTTCTCTACCGGGTCCCGCGTCTTCTCTACCGGGTCCCGCATCTTCTCTACCGGGTCCCGCGTCTTCCTCCTCCAGTCCCGCGTCTTAACTCTTCCTCGCCACTTCCGCGTCTGCTCTCCTCTCTATGACCTATCCCTGCGTGCTGTTTATTGGCTTGCGCCTCTCCCTTCTGGGGTATGGGGGTTGGAGTTCTGGGTCACGCGAGCGATCAGCATATTCCTGTGAAAATACGTGAGAGGTATATGGGCGTTGCAGTCCTCTGGAGCTTAACTGACACCATGGTCGCACCTGCATGTTCCGGGTAAGTGCGGGGTCTTCCTCACACAGAGTAAGTAGACAAGGTGTAGAAGTTGGTGATATGGTCCACATCAGGAAAGCTAAAGTGGATGGAAAGGGACGCAGTGTCTGGTCCGATCCTGTTCGGGTTATTCAAGTATTCACTAATACTGTACGTGTTGATGAGGGGACTGTATGGAATCGTATAGGACCTCTCCTTTTAAGGGGAAAATGGATTATATTCACAATTCTTCCAGCAATGTTTTTCTTTATGCAAAGGAAGGTGAGTGTAGCACAAACACACGGTCTGCCATAATTAAGGATGTTAAGTGTGCTTCTAGACAAGTAAGGGTGAGACGTCCTCCAGTAAAATTTGACAAATATGTTCTCACATAAAAAAAGGGGGCAAGTGGTGTTACATTTTTTTTTATTATATTCTATTTAGTGCATCTTTTGCATGCACTTGCGTGTGAGTGTGACACAAGCGGATTTCCTTTCCGCTCATGTCGGACTCCTGCTTCACCGGGTTGCTAGGGAACATGTTTGTATGTGGCATGGTGGGAGCGTTGGGTGGACCCCCGTGGTTGGGGGATTCAAGTGAAGGAACGCTGTATATATGTGTTGTTGTCTGTGGTTGCGGCATTGGTTATCTGGACCTTGCCGCTTCCTGCAGTAGTGTACATCTACCTGGAATAAATATTCTTGTTTAAAGCTGCTTCCAGTGTTTCTCCTATTCTTCCTTGTCTCTGAAGGTTTCTTAACAGCTCCCACAGCTGATTTTGATGAAACAAAGACAGACTGGGAGGATTACAGTGTAGCGAGCATTTCCGAGGTAGATACTTCTGCCATTTTCAAGATAGAGTGGGAGAAGAAATGTGGCAAAGATGCGATCCTTATGGGCGTGAGAGAGTTCATTATGAAGGGATGGCTTATCAAGAAAGATCTCCAATCAGGTTACAGTAGTTATTGAGAAGTCAGAGAGGAGTTATCAGTCATAGATTCCAACCATGTTTTTAGAGGAGACAGGATAGTGGTGCTTTGTGAATTGTGGGCCAGAATACTTTACATCAACCATGGGGAACACTTAGGTATTGTTAAGTGTTGGACTTAGCCCTTTTTGCAGGGTCATCCCTGAACTTTTCGCCGTCCTCCTGTATTGTTTCTGACCTGTTTTTGTTGGTTTTAGGACTCTGGGCACTTTACTACTGCTGATCAGTGCTAAAGTGCATATGCTCTCTGTATAAAGTGTTATGGTAATTGGTTGTCCATAATTGGTATGTTTGTCTTACTAGTAAAGTCCCTAGTAAAGTGCACTATGTGTGCCAGGGCTGGTAATGCAAATGCTACTAGTGGGCCTGCAGCACTAATTGTGCTACCCACATAAGTAGCCCTAAAAAGAGATCTCAGGCCTGCCACTGCAGTGCCTGCGTGCAGCTTGTTAACTGCCTTGTTGTCCTGAAAAGTGCACCCACTTGCCAGGCTTTACCCTTCCCTTTTTATGCACATCAGACACCCATATAGTAGGCCCAGGATAACCCCCTGGGCAGGGTGCAGTGTATGTGAAAGGTATGACATGTACTGAGGTGGGTACCATGTCCTGCCCCTTCTCTCTTTGTCCTGGTCCTTCACTGCCTCTAGTTCGCCTACTTTATCTGGGCAGTTCCCCTATGTATTAAGAGAAAATGGGATCCCCTTATTTCCATTACTATTACAATAGTTATCTCCGAGGGGGTTGAGCTAGCCATCCTGGCTACTCTAACAGGGTTTTCGCCTGGTCTGTTATTGCTATTGCATAATCATTGGACACTGAAATAATAAACAAAGAATGACAATTAGAAATTATAACATTCAGAAAAGTTAAGAGCCTTAGCGAGTTTGGTAAACTTCCCAGATATCCCCAAAATTATACTTTTTACTAGGTGCCCTTTTTCTATCCAATTTGTATATTCTTTATATCGAGACCAGCCATTCTTCATGAAGAGGTGGTACCGGACTTACCCATTTAATACAAATCTCTCTACTAGCCAATAAGATCAATAAGAAGAGTAAATTCTCTTGCTTTCTTGATAGATTTTCTAAGGCATTAGGACCCATTACCCCAAAAATAACAATCAATACTTACAGTCAGGTGTCTTCCCAGTGCCTCATTTAATGTCTTACCCACTTCATTCCAGAAACCATCGAGCTGAGGGCACTGCTGAAACATGTGTAGATCATTTGCTTTTTCCAGTCCACACTTTGGGCAGTTCTTCACTTTAGCCCCATCGAATTTGGAAAGCCTCTTTGGCGTCCAATAGGCTCTGCGAGTGGCGAATAAATGATTCCTTTTTAGGGCAGCAGATATTACAATAGACCCACATTTATCTATAGATACTTGCCAAATTTTTGTTATATCCAGCGTCTGCAGTTCTTTCCCCCAGGTTCTCTTTGGAATCTGGAATTCCTCCTCCCCGCCGAAATAAGGGCCCAGTACCAATGGGAGATTTCTTTATGAAAGGGTTAATTCTTCCTCATCTCAGTCTCTAAATTTAGATTTCCCTTTCTGTTTTCTTTCAATTATTTCGCCCAGCTTGAAAGTTGGTAAAATTTAAATTTTGCTAGAGATGCGTTTGTTGTTAATGATAACTGTTCCCAGTCAATTATTTTATTCTGTGACATTAGTTGACCCCACTCCTCTATCCCAGCTGTTTTCAAAGGGAGTGCAAGACTGTCTTTAAGGCAGTCTGGTGTGCCTGATGACTCCCATATTGGGGCAAGTTTGCTGAAATATGGTATGTCCAGAGTACTCCTTATATGATACCATAATTTTGCTGTGGATTTTAGAGTCTTTAGCTTCACTTTTTTTAAATATTTCGGATGACCAAATTTATAAAGGAAGTGACTGGTTCCTCTAGTCATTGTTTGGAGATATAGTGGGTAATTATCAAATGTGTTCAAAATTGGCCTACTGAATTTAAATTGGAAAGCTCTGAAGTACTCTAGGAGATCCGGACTGGATATCACCCCCTGCTCTTTTCTCCTTCTTAGTTTGCTCCACGCAATTCTGGATCCTTTCGCAGACCAGATGAAGCTTGTAAGTTCCCCCTGGATTTTCTATATTGTTTCTCTCTTAAATTCTAGCAGAATGGCGCTGAAAGCAAAAGTACATTTTGGGATGATTGACATTTTAACTATATTAGATTTTCCCAGCAGCGTCAGTGGTAGGCCCCCCCATACCTTTAGCAACTTTCTAACCTCCCCTTCAATCCTGTGGATATTTATTTGTGCCACTTTATCTAGGTCTTTGACAAGATCGATACCTAAATATCTAATTTTATCCTTATTATAGGGACTGTTAGTATGTTCGTTCCAGCTCATGGTTTCCGGAAATTTCCCCAAAATTGTGCAGAGTGTCTTCTATTGCACTAAAGGATCCATTTAAGTCCCTAGTAAAGATCATAAGGTCGTCTGCATATAAAGCGACCTTTTTATGCCAACCTTGGTATGAGAATGAAGATATTGAGGGATGGTTTCTAAGTCTTTCTGCCACCGGTTCAATATACAAATTGAAAAGTAGTGGGGAGAGGGGGCACCCCTGTCTTGTTCCTCTTTTTATTTGTATATTTTCTGAAAGGTTACCATTGATTAAGATTTTGGCTCTGGGAGAGCTGTAAATCCGTTTGACCATGCCCTGGAAATTTTCACCCAGATTAAATTTTTCTAAAACTTCGTTTAGGTATGCCTAATTAACCCTATCAAACGCTTTGGGTGCATCGATAGTGATTATAGATAGGGGAGCTTTTCATTAATAGCTAGGTCAATTGCCCCGATAAGCTCATGTGTTCGTTTTTCACTGTTGCAAGGCCATCTTGCCCATAGGACAGAATGGGGAATGCTGTGCCACATGTTTCCAGCATATCCTCCCATAGGCATAAGTTGGAGGGATGGAGTTTAGTGTGCCTGAACTCAGAATTTAATAACACATCTTTTTGAGAAGATGGTTTTTAAATTGTGTGTTTAGAAACCACGCTTTTAGAAGTGGCTGGTTTCTTGTCCTAACCATCCTGCGTGCCTCTGCCTGGTTGTGTACTGACTTTCTGGGTTATGGATGTGACTGGGTCTGAGAAGTGTCCTGACACCAGGGAGGAGTAGAGGGGACAGCAACAGGCAGGCCTGCATTTGGTGTGGTGGGAGGAGTAGCCCCTTTGATGCGGAGAGGGCTGTGCTGCTGTCACAAAAGAATGGCTCCACCTCCTGCGGAGCGTCTGGGGCCCAGATCCTCACTATCAAAGAAAGAATATGTGCACTGGAAGGAAGACACCCAGGTCTGGTTTGTACCGGGCTCAGAGCCCCCTGAACAGAAATACTTCAAAGGCATTTAGGGGTATAAATGTGGGAGCTGAAACCCCTGAACTCAAGACTGAACTCAAGACTGAAAAAGGATTGAAACTACTTTGTGATCAAGAGGAATCTCTGCCAAGGAAGAACAGCTGAAGAGACTGAAGAGAAGGACTGCCCTTGCTGTGTGTTCCGGGGCTGGGCTGCAGTTTGCTGATTTGACTAAGGAGAGGGCAAGGGACTTTGCTGTGTGCTGTGACCCCCTGCTTAAAAGGACTTTGCTGTGTGCTGTGTCCTAAAGTAACTTGTCTCCAAGGGCCCGAGGAGAGCTGGTCCCCTGTTGTGGAAACTCAGGAACATCAAAGATTCCAATCGTGTCTCAGCGACGCTTGGTGCGCGTGCTTTTGCACTCCTGAGACTGCTGTGTGGTCTGTTTATGAGACCCTGTGACAGCATTGCCCCCACAGCATGAAACATCGTCCATGCTGCTGCATTGCTGTTTCTGGCCTGAGCCGTCATCGTAACTGAGGCTGTGAGTAAGGATCGCCGCCTCCGGCCCGAGCCGCAACGTGCTAAAGGATTTCTTGAAGCTTAGGAAGCTGCAAGGTGAAAGGGATCATGATAGTTGTTTGCCAAGAGAAATCTGCCCAAGGTCGTCAACGAAGGAGAAGGCAGCACTGTAATCCGTCCGGCTACAGTGTCGCCTGGCAACGGAGCTGCAACGTCATGGGGACCGCCCAGCAGGACGTCTGACAAGCGGGGAGAGAGATTGCGAGGCAGGGCACCTCCCAGGTAAGGCTTGGACTCAGGTCGGGAGCCACAAGTGTGTGTGGCCAGGGGAGGCATGCAGGAGGAGTACAGGAGTGCTCCGATCTCTCTCTCTCTACACCGCTTTAGATGCGCTAAGTCCCCGAGCGGCCTGTACCTGCCCAGCAGTACCAGGGCCGCCCCTTTAAGTTTATGACCATTGTCTCTGTTATTGGGGCCTAGTGGTGCCCGAGCTGACCGTGCAGATGGCTTATAGCATTATTCCTTGCATTACGAACTGCCTTATGCTTGCATAAAGACCTGCCTTATTCTTGTATTAAGAACTGCTTTATACTTGCACAAAGAACTGCATTATTTTTGCATTAAGTACTGCATTATTCTTGCATTAAGAACTGCATTATTCTTGCATTAAGAACTGCATTATTCTTGCATTACAAACTGCATTTTTCCTGCGTTAATAACTGCATTAGTACTTGCATTAAGGACTGTCTTATTTCTACATAACGAACTGCATAACAAACAGCATTGCATTGCATTAGGACTGCATAAGATCATTGTGAACTGCTCATTAATACCGCAAGAACCTACAAGTGATTGTTGGCCTAATAACCGGCCCAGTAAAATATTACGAATATGAATATGCAGGATATTTTTTATCGTTTGGTCTCATCGTATTTATTCTTGATAAAGATATCGCTATTTTCCTAAACCAGTGTAGTACCCATTTGTGGTGTTATCACTGTATTACTGGGAGTGTGGTTGCAAATACTTTACACATTGCTTTGGAGATAAGCCTGGCTGCTCGTGCCAAGCCACCAGAGGGTGAGCAGGGGGTATCTTAGACTGTGTCCCTCCTTTCCCTGACCAGAAGCAAGGGTCCCTATTTGGACTAAGGTGCCTACCTCAGCCAACTAGAGACTCCCAGTTCTAACAATAAGTTAAAGAAAATAGTGAAACTTTTGTACTGGTGGCCTAGTATGGACCAAGAAATTGAGGATGAAGTTAGGTCTTGTATGGTTTGCGCTACTTGGGACAAAACTCAGTTGTTGCTTAGGCCATCATTAGGTGATAGAACGATTCCAAGTGGACCGTGAGAGGATCTAAGTATTGATCTCGTAGGTCCCATTTTGGATAGAAATGGTAATCCCAAGCATTTAGTGGCTAGTAGTGATTGATAATTTTTCCAAATGGCTAGAGGTAGAAGTGGTGGTCACTGTGGATAGCAGGACTGTCATTGATTGCCTGGAGAATATGTTTTTGAAAGAAGGAATTCCTAAGTTAATCCTAAGCGACAATAGCCCTCAGTTTCGCGCTGACATATTTAACAACTTCCTAATTAGGAATGGCATTACTGCTAGGAAGACACCTGTCTATCATCCTGCCGGCAATGGTGTGGTAGAACTGTTTAACAGGGTAGTGATGGATAGCATTCAAGTTTCCAAAGGTGTTGGCAGAGATTGGTGGAAGGAACTCTTTAAAACTATTTGGGCGTTCAGAATAACACCCATGGGGACTGGATATAGTCAATTTAGGATTTTGAGATTTAGGGAGCCCTTTACCAAGGATAATGTTGCATGGAATCAAAAGATTTGCAGCAAGTGATCACCTGCTGTTGTAAGAGCCAATCTGAGGTTTACATATTACATTACAATCAGAAACACGGAACTAAGGATGTGTATCTAAACAAAGGTGATTGGGTGAGAGTAAAATTGGGATACAAAACCAAGAAAGGGGAGAGCAAATTTTCTAATCTCTTGCAGGTAACTGAAGTGTTTTCTAAATCAGCAAATTGAGCGATGGAAAATATGGCATTTGGGTAGAATAGCCAGATGCAACAGAATCATAGATTGTAAGACAGTTCGTGGTTGTGATTCCAGTTTTCCCACCGATTGGATGTGGGATGAAGTCACTAACAGACATAATAGTGCATCCTCTTCCTCATCCTTGGAGACAAATTCTGATTAACTTTTGCCTGGGGGGGGACGTTTGTGACACATCCACTAGAGGTTCATCTGGTCAGAGTGAGGGGGCCTCAGCCACCAGTAAAGGTAGGCAAATTGTCCTGTCCAAGAAATTCCAGGATTTTGTTGTGTAAAACTATACACATTTTGTTTCCATAAGAGGGAGTGGTGGTGTTGATTCTTGTTATTAATTGCTATTACATTATTTTCTATTGTACCTATTTCATATTGTTTTTCCATTGTTGTTTTTCTTTAGTTCCCAATTATATTGCATGCACCATGTTGGAATCTGGTTATTCTTGTCATACCTCTTATAGCTTTGTGGTGAATGGCCATTTGTCCTTTATTATTGCTTATTGTTATATATATATTTTTTATTTTGTAAAGAGGGAAGATGTGGTATCCTAGTTACCAACTCCTTGGTGACTTGATGCCGCAGGTTCCAGAATGTTGGGTGGGCAAAAGCAGTTGCTGAGTGTGGAGCCTGAGGGAGGATGTACCTGCCTGTTTTCTCCTACAATAAAGATACTGCTCCCTTACTCACTGTGTCAGCCATCTTACAACAGAAGCATTTGGTTTACTGGCTAAATATTATATGTGAAAAAAACAACGAGGACTAGCCCACTATGTTAGAGTGATGGAATCTAGTTAGTATTCCATGTCACCTGTAAATGTAGCTGTGTCAGCTGGGCACAAGCAGTCTTTGTTTAAAAACCCCTCACACACCAACCTGGTTGGTGTCAAACTTCATCATCGGGGTCCAACCAGACAGCCGAGTGCCGCCAGGTTGTGCTTCAACGCCTGACTACAGCAGAGCAGGTGTCGTGCAATAGTGTGAGGTGAATGAAAAGTGAATGTTAAAATGCACCTCTGGGAATCCTTGCCTGGTAATTTATTCGTATTTAACAACAAGGGGTGGTGATGGACAGAGTTTCTGAATTAAGCAGAATACTCTCACCCAGTCAAGAGATCAGGGCTAGATCCAACACCGTTTTTTAGCTCACTGCACCATCCCAGCTCAAAGGGAAATAAAGCACAATAAAAAGAAAGCAAGGAGACAAATAAAGAAATAAAGAAAACAAAAGAGGAAGAAGAGTAGGAAAGTACAAAGGAAAGAAAATGAGCGACAATGATGAGAAGAAGAGCACGCATTCAGCCTATCGGAGCCGCAAGCAGGCATCAGGTGGGAAAGATGGATCAGAAAACTTGAGCGCTACTTAAGTGTCCCGGATAGCAAGCAACTGCACCTGCTTCTAAATCTTGCAGGGGATGAAATAGAAGATCTGCTATTAACATTCCCCGCTCATCAAACAGCGGATTACAAGGGAGTGATACAGTGTCTCACACAGAAATTTAACCCCCAACGAAACGTTGACTTTGAGAGGTACACATTCAACACTGCATGCCAGCAAGGAGAAGAGAGCCTAGACAATTTCGCAACGAGACTGAGAAAACTGGTCACATACTGCGAATTTGACAAAATTGACAATGAGCAAGCAAAAAGATTGGGCATCATCGAAGGTTGTCAATGAGTGGAGTTCTGAGCACGCATTCTGAAGGAACCAACGACGCTGGAAAAGATATTGACGATGGCTCGCACGGAAGCACAGGCTACAGCGCACGCCAAGCAGATGGAGATGGGAAAAGAGAAGAGAGTGGCTATTGCACATCGCGTCACTGGAAATTTCAAAAAGAAAAAATTCCAGGCACCGGTCCTACCAAAGACACGAAGTGCAACAGGGACAATCACTTTTCAAGCATGTGCATGACCTGACAATTCAGAAGTGAGAGAGGCAGAACAATGAGACCACGGATGACCAGCAACAGGTATGCACGACATATGGAGACGGCCAATCTCAGCTCCTCCGATGAGTCAGAAGAAACGGCAGCACCTGTGAGGGAGACAAGACTATATCTAATGTCAGATACCCCCAGAGAAGGGACAGAACACGTTCATCTTGTGGAGAAGCAACAAATAAAGAAAACTGCCACTGTGGACATCGGCGTAGGGAGCCACCAAGCTAAGTTTGTGCTTGACTGTTGAGCAACATGCAACATCATGTGCATGTCAGAATACAAGAAAATTAGAGTGAAACCACAGCTATCACCGTTGACCACGGATGTGTTCAAGTGGGGCTCCAAAAGCCTGGTAGAAAATATGGGAAAATTTACGGAGACATTAACGTACAAAGGCAGGTCCTACCAAGAAGAAATACATGTGCTTAAGGTTGATATTCCAGCACCATGCCTGCTAAGTAATTTGACAGCACAGGGGATGGGGCTACTAACAATGACATACCACATGTCGGAAACAGAGAACATCCAACAAGAATACCAAGCTATACTGAAAGGTCTTGGTAAGCTGAAAGGACAACATATAAGATTACATGTAAATGAAGCAATCAAGCCTATGGCCCAGCATCATAGACGAGTACCAATCCACCGACAACCACAAGTTGAAGAGGAAATAACTAGCTTACTGGCATAATATATAATTGAACTTGCTGAAGAGCCAACGCCTTGGGTGTCTCCAATTGTGGCAGATCCAAAGAAGAACACCTCAAAGATCCGCATCTGCCTGGACATGAGGATCCCAAATACCGCAATAGCAAGGGAACGTCACCCAGGACCACACCTAAACAACATGATCAGCTGTCTCACTGGGGCTTGCCGACTCTCGAAGCTGGACTTATGCAAGGGGTACCATCAATTAGAACTGGATCACCAGTCCAGGTACATCATGACATTCTCCACACACCTGGGTCTGTTCAGATACAAGAGACTGAGCTTCGGAATCTCGTCGGCAGTGGAGATATTTCAGGAGACAATACGGCAAGTGATAAGGCCGGTACAGAACAGCCTAAACTATAGTGATGACATTTTGGTATTAGGAAAAACAGACAAAGAACATGACACAGCTCTGCGTCAAGTGTGAATACAACTGGAGCAAGCGGGCCTAACATTAAATGGAGAGAAATGCGAGCTGGGGAGAGGGGAACTCGTGTTCTACGGACACATTTTCTCCAGACAAGGGATGAGGCCAGACCCCAGCAAAGTCGAAACACTGAAGAATGAAAAATCCCCGATGGATGATGCAGAAGTAAGATCATTTCTAGGCCTCGCCAGCTACTGTGCGCGATACATACAGAACTTCGCCACAGTGAGCACACCACTAAGAGAACTGACCAAACAAGGACAGAAGTTCATCTGGTCTCAGGAATGCAACAAGGCATTCGAAGAAATAAGACAAGCAGTGGTGACTGTGGAAAATCTGGCCTATTTTGATCCCCTGCTCTGCACTGAACTGACTATTGATGCCAGCCCAGTAGGGCTAGGAGCAATACTTGCGCAGCATCTGCCAGGGAGAGATTCACAAAGAAAAATTGTTGCATATGCAAGCAAAAGCTTAGCAGACATTGAAAAGGCATACTCGCACCCAGAAAAGGAGAGTCAAGCAGTGGTATAAGCGCGTGAACATTATCACATGTTTATCAACGGGAAGTCATTCACCATCATAACCGACCATCAGACGCTAGCGACAATCTATGGAAGCCCGTCAGCCAAGATGCCACCCAGGATTGAACACTGGGGCATAAGGCTGATGGACTATGTCTTCACGATTGTACACAAGCCAAGGAAAGAACACAACCCAGCAGACTACAGGTCGAGACACCCACTACCGCAGGCACACGAGACAACATCGATGGCAGAAGAATACCTCCATTTTGTACTAAAGCAAAACACCCCAGCACCGATAACGCTAGCGGAGCTAGCATGGGAGTCCAAGGAAGATGCCACGCTGCAAATGGCCATGGAGATAATGAGAAGGCAGGGATGGAAGCACATTAACAATAATTGCACCTGGGGAGCAGGAATATGCAATGAGGAAGTGCTAGCTCTAAAGAAGATACATGAAGACCTGTCAGAGACAGACACAGGAATAATGATGAGGGGGACAAGAATAGTGATACCAAGTTCACTCAGGAGGCAACTGGTAAATCTGGCTAATGAATCACACCGAGGCGTAGTAGCGACTAAGAAACTGCTAAGAGAGAAAGTATGGTTCCCTAGCCTAGATCGCATGGTAGAAGACACCATCACAACATGCCACCTCTGTCAAGTGACAGGTCCACCGGCTAGGCATGAAGCATCACAAATATCAGAACTTCCAAGAGCGGTGTGGACAACACTAGCAGCTGATTTCTTTGGGCCACTGGGCACAGGCAACTACTCCTTATGGTCATCGATGAATACTCAGGATTTCCAATAGTGCGACACATCCGATCGACATCAGCAACAGCAACCCTACCGATATTAGATGACATATGTGCAGCATGGGGCTCACCAGAAACACTAAAGACAGACAATGGTCCTCGGTTCTCAGCAGAAGACTTCTGCAGATTCATGGCCTATCTAGGGATAAATCACAGGAAAATAACTCAGCCGTGGCCTCAAGTGAATGGAATGGCGGAGAGGTTCATGTATCTGTGAGGCGAGGGACACAACAGCAACATCAAAAGGGCAGCTTAAAGGGCGATGCTAGCGCAGGTATCACTCAGCCAAGCTCTGTGCCAGGTACTCCATGACTACAGAAACACACCCCACATCTCCACAGGAAGGTGCCCAGCAGAGCTAGTACTGGGAAGAACAAGTAGGACAAGGCTACCGCAAGTAGAAGTAACTCAGGCACCAGATCACAGCAGCATTGCAGCAAAAGACAGAGAGGCAAAAGAAAAAAGAAAAAGATACGCAGACGTCAAGCGACACGCCAGCCCGTTAAACCTAAAGGAAGGAGACCCAGTGGTAGTGCGTCAACGACAACAAAGGAAATCTGACAGCATGTTCTCCAAAGACCCGCTAACAGTAACCAAAGTGAAGGGCCCAATGATCACGGCAGAGTCAGAACATCAGAGGATAACACAAAACAGCTCACACTTCAAAGAACTGAAGGAAAAAAAGGGGAAAGACCAAGATAAGGAAACAGCAGCACAAAAAGAGCAGGAGCAAAACAGGAAGGAAAGAGACAATCATGAGGGACCAGCATAAGAGCAACAGATGGAGGCCGGCCCGAGAAGGGTATGCAGACGGCCAAAAAGACTAATAGAAGAAATGTAATGATGGGTAGCACACTGACCTGTGCCCTGGGAGACTTGCATCTATCTCTATCAACACATCTCTGTGTTTCACTTTTCTTGTCACTTCTTTGTGACAAAGGGGGCAGATGTAGTGACCTGGGGCAGGGCACTAGGACCCTGCAGTGAACTGTGGGGAAACCGAGGCAACCGGACACCACATCCAGTCAAGGTTGTGGGAAGGGACATTGCAGAGCGACAGGGAAGCGTGGGCACAGCAAAGCAAAGCACACTGAATAAGAATAAAGAATTGAAGATCCTTACCTGTCTCCGGTGTATCTGTGAGGCGAGGGACACAACAGCTACAATTAAGACGTTAGTGGTGAACGTCTGAATTATAGCTGCGCTTAATTATATATTTTTTCTCCTAACTTTCTGTTGGACCTAGAGTTGCCAAGTCACATAAGGTAGCCTGGCCTAGGGTATGACAGTCAATTTCTAGAGGCAAAAGTGTTAAGTTTGCGTTCCACCCCGAAGTAACTCAGTAACCTTCCATTCCAAAAATGACACTACACCAAAATTATGTAGGAAAATACGTTCTGGTTTATAAAAATAATACGTTGCTCTCCTACTACTTTATATCCTTTGTCAGTACAGAAATACACATTTAAACATTGTTGCTACAATCTACTTAATGTTGGAGATGAATCATCACTTCTCAGTTTAAAAGCAATAGGGATCAATAAAAGGGCTCCCAGAGAGCACTGTCTGTCCACTATGTAAGTTCAGGTAACCTGTGTGCTTCCAAGTGAGGATGGTACTGATTATTTCTCCTGCTGCACCAAGGAACAACGGCTAATAACCCCCGATTGACTTTTAAAAGGGATTCTCTCCACTACTCCTGTAACAAAAGGGGTTATATACCAGTACAATCTTAAGAAACCTTCATAAACGCTTGAGATGTAAAGGCCACTTGTGGAAGTCTCAAAGGCTTCTTGAATAATTATCTACTCTTTAACTAGAACAGTAGAGAGGAACGACTCTTCAGGACCCCTGGTCGGTAGTTCCCCGATCATTAGCTTCACCCAACACACTCCTTACTTTCAAGGAAGGGCCACAGTGGCCAAAGTCTCGGATCACTGGGGGGAGGGAGGACAACACCAGTGGAATTTGTAGGGTTCTGACCGCCTCTCAACTCAGCCTCACCCGCCAGACCAGCCACTCGATCACAGAGCTGGCGCCGGGTTAAAGGCTACACAGGCTGAGGAGGGCCGATGTTCGCCTCACGCCCGTTTCCTCTTCGTGTGCTCTGTCCGCCTTTCTTGAGGGAAAGCGGCCCGTCGGAGCAGGTGCGAGGGATCAGTGGCTCCATGACCGAGCCCGCTCAGCTCCGGCGGTTCTCCTTTCCTTGCTCTGCCCCTCTCCAGGACCAGCGTTCACTCTGCCGAGCCTGCACAGATCGGGAAAGTGCTTTCCTTACACAAAGCCTCTGATCACCTTTCGCCGGCCCAGGGAAGAATGAGGCTGCTTCCTCCACACGGCCACACTACCCGCGGGCACTGCCCCAGTCACTCGGACCCTGACTTCCCTCCTGGGTGAGCCGCTACTCTTAATGTGG
This sequence comes from Lissotriton vulgaris, assembly GCF_964263255.1. Classification (NCBI taxonomy): domain Eukaryota; kingdom Metazoa; phylum Chordata; class Amphibia; order Caudata; family Salamandridae; genus Lissotriton; species Lissotriton vulgaris. Next base: position 904,802,297 of record NC_141695.1, read on the forward strand.
CAGTACGCTACCACAGGTACGGGGGGGGTCCTGTTGAAATGCCGGGGGGGGGCAAATAGGCCCTCAGTTCACGTAGAGAACCGAAAAGGGAGGCTACAGGAATCAACTCCTCAGCTTCAAACCTTCCTTCTTCCTGGTAATACACTCCCAGAGTCTTAATGAGGGCTTTCCTACTGGGCAATGGACTGAGCTACCCTCTAGTTCAGTCTCCCTCAACCACTCCTAACCCTTTCTTCTAGGCTTTGGATCGGGTCAGGCGCCCAGGGTCTCAAGGAATACCACGTGGCAGGGTCAAGTCAGTAACTACAAGGGGAGAAGGGTGGTGAAGCAGTAAGGAAGCGTCTCTACAATGGGAGAACAACCCTCTGGGTATCCTACCCCCACCTTATGCTACAGCCTGTACTCCTGCTGACTCTCTCTTGTAAGACAAAATGGCTGCTCCGCAGCTGACCTTTTATAGGCTGGCCTCAGAAGGTCCAGAAGGGACCAGAACAGGCCCGGTTCTAGAGGGTGGGCCGGGTGGGCCAGGCCCACCCAAACATGAACCTGGCCCACCCAAACACGAACCTTGGCCCTCGCAGTGACATCAGGCTGACCCCTTCAGCTGTTCATTAGATCCGGCTGTGGCACAGAATTTGAACAGAGCAGGTAAGAGAATGTGTGGCTATTGCTCAGTTTTTTTTAAAATCTGCGAAGGCCCAGCTATATCCTTTGTGTATGTTTCGAGGATGTGTGTATATTAGTTAATATTCTAAAAGTCTGTGAGGGCCCAGCAAGACACATACTTCGTGTATATTTAATTTATATTGTTGTATCGTTATCATGACGGATGCAAGACAACTACTAAAAAGCAATATTTTGTCTGTTCATAATTTTTAAATGCAGATAAAGAGATGAAGGGCACTGGTGGAGGGTGGCAATGAGGGAATCCAAGGAGGAGGTCATCAGGGGGAGAGGCTATGGAGCGATGAGAGGCACTGTTAAAGGGTGGCAGTGAGGGAATCCAAGGAGGAGGTCATGGGGAGGAGGGCCTTTGGAGAGATGAGGGGCACTGGTGAAGGGTGGCAATGAGGGAATCCAAGGAGGAGGTCATGGGGGGCTGGGCTGTGGAGCGATGAGGGGCAGTGGTGGAGGGTGGCAATGAGGGAATCCAAGTAGAAGGTCATGGGGAGGAGGGCCTTTGGAGAGATGAGGGGCACTGGTGGAGGGTGGCAATGCGGGAATCCAAGGAGGAGGTCATGGGGGCGCTGGGATATGGAGCGATGAGGGGCACTGGTGGAGGGTGGCAATGAGGGAATCCAAGTAGAAGGTCATGGGGAGGAGGGCCTTTGGAGAGATGAGAGGCACTGGTGGAGGGTGGCAATGAGGGAATCCAAGTAGAAGGTCATGGGGAGGAGGGCCTTTGGAGAGATGAGGGGCACTGGTGGAGGGTGGCAATGAGGGAATCCAAGGAGGAGGTCATGGGGGGCTGGGCTATGTTGCGATGAGGGGCACTGGTGGAGGGTGGCAATGAGGGAATCCAAGTAGAAGGTCATGGGGAGGAGGGCCTTTGGAGAGATGAGGGGCACTGGTGGAGGGTGGCAATGAGGGAATCCAAGAAGGAGGTCATGGGGGCGCTGGGCTATGGAGCGATGAGGGGCACTGGTGGAGGGTGGCAATGAGGGAATCCAAGTAGAAGGTCATGGGGGACGCTGGGCTATGGAGCGATGAGGGGCACTGGTGGAGGGTGGCAATGAGGGAATCCAAGTAGAAGGTCATGGGGAGGAGGGCCTTTGGAGAGATGGGGGGCACTGGTGGAGGGTGGCAATGAGGGAATCCAAGAAGGAGGTCATGGGGGCGCTGGGCTATGGAGCGATGAGGGGCACTGGTGGAGGGTGGCAATGAGGGAATCCAAGGAGGAGGTCATGGGGAGGAGGGCCTTTGGAGAGATGAGGGGCACTGGTGGAGAGTGGCAATGAGGGAATCCAAGAAGGAGGTCATGGGGGCGCTGGGCTATGGAGCGATGAGGGGCTCTGGTGGAGGGTGGCAATGAAGGAATCCAAGGAGGAGGTCATGGGGAGGAGGGCCTTTGGAGAGATGAGGGGCACTGGTGGAGGGTGGCAATGCGGGAATCCAAGGAGGAGGTCATGGGGGGCTGGACTATGGAGCGATGAGGGGCACTGGTGGAGGGTGGCAATGAGGGAATCCAAGTAGAATGTCATGGGGAGGAGGGCCTTTGGAGAGATGAGGGGCACTGGTGGAGGGTGGCAATGAGGGAATCCAAGGAGGAGGTCATGGGGAAGAGGGCCTTTGGAGAGATGAGGGGCACTGGTGGAGGGTGGCAATGAGGGAATCCAAGTAGAAGGTCATGGGGGAAACTGGGCTATGGAACGATGAGGGGCACTGGTTGAGGGTGGCAATGAGGGAAGCCAAGGAGGAGGTCATGGGGAGGAGGGCCTTTGGAGAGATGAGGGGCACTGGTGGAGGGTGGCAATGCGGGAATCCAAGGAGGAGGTCATGGGGGGCTGGGCTATGGAGCGATGAGGGGCCCTGGTGGAGGGTGGCAATGCGAGAATCCAAGGAGGAGGTCATGGGGGGCGCTGGGCTATGGAGCGATGAGGGGCTCTGGTGGAGGGTGGCAATGAAGGAATCCAAGTAGAAGGTCATGGGGAGGAGGGCCTTTGGAGAGATGAGGGGCACTGGTGGAGGGTGGCAATGCGGGAATCCAAGGAGGAGGTCATGGGGGGCGCTGGGCTATAGAGTGATGAAGGGCACTGGTGGAGGGTGGCAATGAGGGAATCCAAGGAGGAGGTCATCAGGGGGAGAGGCTATGGAGGGATGAGGGGCACTGGTGGAGGGTGGCAATGAGGGAATCCAAGGAGGAGGTCATGGGGGGGCTGGGCTATGTAGCGATGAGGGGCACTGGTGAAGGGTGGCAATGAGGGAATCCAAGTAGGAGGTCATCAGGGGGAGAGGCTATGGAGCGATGAGAGGCACTGTTAAAGGGTGGCAGTGAGGGAATCCAAGGAGGAGGTCATGGGGAGGAGGGCCTTTGGAGAGATGAGGGGCACTGGTGGAGGGTGGCAATGAGGGAATACAAGGAGGAGGTCATGGGGGGCTGGGCTGTGGAGCGATGAGGGGCACTGGTGGAGGGTGGCAATGAGGGAAGCCAAGGAGGAGGTTATGGGTAGGAGGGCCTTTGGACAGATGAGGGGCGCTGTTGGAAGGTGGTAGTGAGGGAATCCGAGGATGAGATCATGAGGGAGAGGGGCTTTGGAGAGATGAAGGGCACTTTTGGAGAGTGGCAGTGAGGGAATCCGAGGAGTAGGTCATGGGGGAGGGTGGGAGATACAGAGAGATGAGGGGTACTGGTGGAGGGTGGTAGTGAGGGAGTCTGAGGAGGAGGTCATGAGGGTGGAGGGGTTACGAAGAGATGGAGTGCACTGTTGGAGGGTTGTAGTAAAGGTATCTACAGAGAAATAGGTCAGTGGTGGGGCACCAATACATAACTCTCCACATGTTCTGTATACACACAGAAGCAATCCTTGTATCATAGTGACTGTTGAAAGGTAGATATGATGTAATCTATGGCTTGTAGTCTACCTCCAGAAGCGACAAATTGGGACAGTAGTGGCCCACCCGAATGTACTCTTGGCCCACCCAAATAAAAATTCCTGGAGCCGGGCCGGGACCAGAAGGTTCTGGAAGGTCCCTATTCAAATCTATGGGTCCTGTCCAGAGATGACCGTTATGGCAGTTACTGACCACCATTTTGTGGGTCTGGTAAATCTAGTCAGGGAGGCATCTAGGCCTCAAGTAGAGACTATGAGGTCAAAGAACACCCAACCCCTAGGTCAACATCTCAAAAATCCAGTGGACATAAAAAGATAAAAAGGTTTGAGGGGCAAAAAGGGGACAAAATAAATAATTAATTAGGAGGGACTACCCAAAGGCAGACAGGTCTAACACTTTCACAATGCCTTCAAATGCCAAGCGGGGCGGGAGGGTGAGGGGAGGCAGCTCCCGCGCTGGTAAGCCGAACCAAACAAAAGCAGATGGCCGCCACATTTATGCAAGGACGGGGTGGTGACATAATGAGCTCAGCTTTGCACTATGACCTAAACCCTAGGGGCGGAGCGGACTGCTGCTACAAACAAATTTAAGTAAAGCACCTGAAATGTAAACATGAACAACATGGGCAGGATGGAGATGAGGGGCTGTGAGCACTAGGCACCATTCGTGAGTTTCTGCTAATTTTGGCAGCTGTGCAATACAAAAACTGAGCAGCTGCTATTCTGGAACGTGAAGGTGCATCACGCAGGAAAGCATGACTCGTCTGCAGGACAAAATAATTAAATAAAGAGGTGCTTGCACGCAAAACGAGACATACCATGTATCAACTGAAGTAAAAGGGCCAGTCGGCATGGGAGGTTACAAGAGAAGACAAGGCGGTACTAAGGAGGGACTAACAATCCTCTTTACGAATCAGACCCCAGCATTTATGAAGGACACTGACACATATGTGCGGAGATTGGGCGGGGCTACTATTACAAGGCACTATTCAAAGGCATTGATGACCTCGCTCGTGACACTCAGAAACCTTTCCAAAACATCACCAGATCGGAACAACTAGCACTGAACGCACTAAAAAGCGACAGTGACATAGTCATAAAACCGGCCGATAAAGGCGGAGGAGTGGTCCTCCTAACTAAGTCAGGATATGACCAACAACGCATGGACCTGTTGGCAGATGAAAAATTCTACAGAATACTATCAGAAGACCCCACACCAAGACTGCAAAGAACAATCGCAATGATGATTGAGGAAGGTGAAACAAACAATTGGATATCCAAAAAGGAAGGGGATTATTTTAGGACAACCACACCACGAACCCCCTACTTCTACTCATTGCCAAAGACACACAAAGGACGACTCCCACCACCTGGGAGACCTATCGTGTCCGGAATTGGATCCATCCTAGAACCCCTTTCCCAATTTGCAGACCAGTACTTAAGACCACTTGTACAGAAAACTCATACATACTTGAAGGATACAAGAGATCTCCTTAATCACATTAAAGACATCGAATACTCACCCAATACCATGCTTCTAGTTGGGTTTGATGTCGAAAGTCTTTACACAAGCCTCCCACAAGAGAAAACCATGGAGACCTTGAAAAGCATCCTGTTCAGCACCCCTTGGACATACAAAACACCTAGACACTTCGTTCTGGAGTGCTGCCGGATGGCACTAATGGAAAATTTCTTCCAGTATAAAGACAAACTGTACCTTCAATGTCATGGCACCTCGATGGGCAGCACTTTTGCCCCGAGCGTGGCCGGAATGTATGTCAGTACCTTTGAGGACAAACAAATTCTGGATCCAGCAAACAACCCCTATCATCAATGTATCCTTTTTTGGAAACGATACATTGATGACATTTTTGTCATCTGGAAGGGAGATCAAGAAAAACTGATAGAATTTCACGACTGGCTCAACCAAAAAGATGACTGCTTAAAGTTCACCTACTGTGCCAATAACAGGAGCATTGACTTCCTAGATGTCACGATTTATGCTGAAGCCAACACCTTACAAACTCGAACTTTCTTTAAGACTACATCGAAAAATAGCCTGTTATCTTTCAACAGCTTTCACCCCCGACCTCTACGAGAGAACTTACCATACAGTCAGTTCCTCAGGTTACGACGCAATTGTAGTGACACAAAAGAGTACAAAACACAAGCTGATGATCTCTGTAAAAAATTGGAGGCTCGCGATTACCCTAAAAAAGTAATCGCCAAATGCAAAAAACGTGCTAGGAACCAATACAGAGAGGCGCTGCTCGAATGCACCCCAAAAGACCAACCGAAGGATGTCCTCACATGTGTCACGACATACAGCGCCATGACGAATAACATCAAGAAAATAGTGAACAAGAACTGGCGCATATTAACGTCGGGCAACCTTACATGGGAAAAACCAAGGTTTGCTAATAAAAGGAGCCGAAACCTAAAAGACATACTGGTGCACACGAGACCACCACCAAAACCACCAAAACAACATACTAACTTATGGGGGAACCCACAAGTACAAGGACATTACCCCTGTGGATCGTGTTCTGTCTGCAGTCTGACAAAACCTACTAAAGAGCTCCAACTACTCCCTAACTTCAGATGGACCCTAAACAGCCACACTAATTGTAATACAACACACGTGATTTACATGATCACATGTCCATGCAACCTGAAATACATAGGCATGACCTGCAGGAAAGCCAAACAAAGACTGTGCGAACACAGAAGCAATGTAAAGTGCAAAAAGAGCACTACGAAGATGGCGACTCACTATCTGGAAAAAGGCCACACCATCCAAGATTTACAGTGGGTCATCCTTGAAACCTTGCCAAACAAAGATCACAATGCCGAGAAAGTCCTTTTCGAAAAGGAACAAAGATGGGTGCATAGGCTCAAAACTGACAGCGACGGTCTGAATGATAATATACCCTGGCTGGCGCTGGCAAATAAATGAAATAAATTCTAACACAAACATCCCGAGGTTACTATAGAAACAGCAACCAACCAATAGGGATTCACAGACAGGGCCTTTCATTCCGTATAAAACGACCCGGAAACGGAACATATCGTTTCCGGATCAGTAAGGGCAGAGCAGCGCATTGACGAAGCAAGTTGAGGACCGGGTGCAACAGGTAGCGAGACCGAGGAAGGTGTCTCCAGAAACCGCAAGTATTAAATACCACCCATGCAAACTTCCCCTTCTTTACCCTCTAGCCCCTTCCAAGAGCTCTACGATCCGACAGGAGCGTGTTAATTAAATGCGCGAGGTAACAATTGCTGAGCACTCACATTGTATCGCAAAATCAGCCTCTATTGGCTCACCACCCTCACTACCGTAGTCAATATTGGCGTTCTTGATCGACACTAAACACCATGTAACCACTGTCGAATAGCACGCTAAAAACCCGCTGCATGAGTATGGAGAGAAAAAGAGAGAGTTGACATTGCCATGATTGTTGACCGGTTTTAAAGTATTGCCATTTTTCAGTTGTTTATATATTCTTGTGTGAACAAATAGCAGCAGCAACGTTCTGCTTGGTATGCATGTCCCCCCCCTTCCCCAAACCCTGTATGTATGCCGAAACCATGTGCTTACTCTTTACAGGTACCGTAAGACCTCCAGTCCGAAGAAACAGGTTAATACCTTTTTCATTCACGTTTGAGCACATATTTTTTGTTAAACCTCACGTTTCCCAACCACCGGTCCTGATGAATGCCCGTAAGTCCTATACCAAGGCAGACCAAGGCAGAAACATGTCGACCTTTTTTTAGATACCTTCACAATCTCCTTTTCCCCCCCTTCAATTTTTAACCACTCTGAGTGCATCCAGTACTCGTAACTCAGTCCAAGTTGAAGCACTCTTATAGAGTTCATTAGACCTACAACCAAGTCAGAATAAAGTAGTAGAACTTAGGTTGAGGTCTTTTTAACATAACCCTTTTTTATCACCGGCTCACTACTGTGTCAACCATGGGTAAAAACCTCCTGGTGGAGGCTGCATAAATTGAAATCAGACCCAATGATTATGCACTGAAGTGATCTAAAAGCGGAGAACCAACATATACCGCTTCAGATACCAACATACCCATCACGTGCATGAGGGCCTTTTTTCAGCTGGGACATCCTCATTTCCTGTATACCCAATGGTTGAGCAGGACAAGTGATCCATTCCCCTTTGATGAATTCATGCTATTTTGGAAAGTGAATGGATCCAGAATCCGCCTCCCTCACCCTTGATTAGAAGATTATCAGCAGCGCACAGCTGTGGGAGATTCCCAACAAATCCCTGGATTAGACAACATCCCTTGACCCGCCATAATCCAAATGGCAGAAAACCTGGGATTAAGCTATTCCCTGGATGAAATAGATGAAATACTTGCCAGACCGGCACGCTTCATGAACAGTGACCTTGCTCAGACTCTCTCCAGCTCTACAGAATGGGATGAACTGACCGAATTAAAGAAAGATCAAGTCAGAACAGCCGTAGACGGTATTATCATGACAGAGTATCTCAGAGTGAACGCGGCACCAAGAGGACTTTGAATCACAACTGCACCGAGAATCTTCCTAAAAGATCTAGCCTTTAGAAAAGACTGGTCAGCCATATCATGGAAATGCACAAGAGACTATCTAATCCTCATCCTAAAAACGGCCACCAGACTTACAGATGAACTAACAGTGAAAATCCAGATCCTGGAAACCAAACTAAATAACACTGTGAACATCACGATATACAAAACCAAATTGGACGAAATAAATAAAGAGATGAGTGAATCCCAAGAATACCTGATACAGACCAAACTACAAAAACTCGCCAAAGAAATGAAAAAGTTCTCAATGGAGAAAGTACATCCATATAGCAGTAAAGACTACAAATTTAAGGACAATGCCTCTAACTATGGATCAGACAGTGGTGCATCCAGCACTGGCTCAGATCAAGACACGGACAACCACAACAGTCCCAGGAACCGCCAACAGAATAGAAGAGGCAATCGACGAGGACGCAACTTCTGGCGCCCACCCTTCTTCCCAATGGGCAACCAAGGAATGCCTTTCCAACCCTTCAATCCTCACTTCCAGGGATGGATGAATCCATACTTCCAAGGGCCACAGATGATGAGCCACCAGTTACCACATCAAGGAGGTCAAAATTTCCAACAAAGGATTCCTTTTTTAGGGAATGGCCGGACAACCGAGAAAACACGGAGAAGAGGGGTCACCTGGTCCGACCAAACGAGACAGGTACAAACAAGGAGCGTGACAAAAGCGAAAACAGGAGCAAACGCGACTCCCTCATCGTCAACCTAACAGACAGAACTCTCACGAAAGATGAAGAGAGTGTACTAAATAAAGGTCTGGGATACGTACCTACACCGAAATTGGATGTATTCAAAACAAAATGCGAGATGGCAGAGTTTTGTAGGAAATTGAAACTCAAAGCCTTTTTTCAAGGCGAACAACCACAAACAAATGATGGAGACACCACACTGAAGAAGAAATCAACCTTTTGCCCATTCAATCACCAAGTCCCAATTGAGATACTAACATTCGAGCAGGCACTATTCAAAGGCATTGATTACCTCGCTCGTGACACTCAGAAACCTTTCCAAAACATCACCAGATCGGAACAACTAGCACTGAACGCACTAAAAAGCGACAGTGACATAGTCATAAAACCGGCCGATAAAGGCGGAGGAGTGGTCCTCCTAACTAAGTCAGGATATGACCAACAATGCATGGACCTGTTGGCAGATGAAAAATTCTACAGAATACTATCAGAAGACCCCACACCAAGACTGCAAAGAACAATCGCAATGATGATTGAGGAAGGTGAAACAAACAATTGGATATCCAAAAAGGAAGGGGATTATCTTAGGACAAACACACCACAAACCCCCTACTTCTACTCATCGCCAAAGACACACAAAGGATGACTCCCACCACCTGGGAGACCTATCGTGTCCGGAATTGGATCCATCCTAGAACCCCTTTCCCAATTTGCAGACCAGTACTTAAGACCACTTGTACAGAAAACTCATACATACTTGAAGGATACAAGAGATCTCCTTAATCACATTAAAGACATCGAATACTCACCCAATACCATGCTTCTAGTTGGGTTTGATGTCGAAAGTCTTTACACAAGCCTCCCACAAGAGAAAACCATGGAGACCTTGGAAAGCATCCTGTTCAGCACCCCTTGGACATACAAAACACCTAGACACTTCGTTCTGGAGTGCTGCCGGATGGCACTAATGGAAAATTTCTTCCAGTATAAAGACAAACTGTACCTTCAATGTCATGACACCTCGATGGGCAGCACTTTTGCCCCGAGCGTGGCCGGACTGTATGTCAGTACCTTTGAGGACAAACAAATTCTGGATCCAGCAAACAACCCCTATCATCAATGTATCCTTTTTTGGAAACGATACATTGATGACATTTTTGTCATCTGGAAGGGAGATCAAGAAAAACTGATAGAATTTCACAACTGGCTCAACCAAAAAGATGACTGCTTAAAGTTCACCTACTGTGCCAATAACAGGAGCATTGACTTCCTAGATGTCACGATTTATGCTGAAGCCAACACCTTACAAACTCGAACTTTCTTTAAGACTACATCGAAAAATAGCCTGTTATCTTTCAACAGCTTTCACCCCCGACCTCTACGAGAGAACTTACCATACAGCCAGTTCCTCAGGTTACGACGCAATTGTAGTGACACAAAAGAGTACAAAACACAAGCTGATGATCTCTGTAAAAAATTGGAGGCTCGCGATTACCCTAAAAAAGTAATCGCCAAATGCAAAAAACGTGCTAGGAACCAAAACAGAGAGGCGCTGCTCGAATGCACCCCAAAAGACCAACCGAAGGATGTCCTCACATGTGTCACGACATACAGCGCCATGACGAAGAACATCAAGAAAATAGTGAACAAGAACTGGCGCATATTAACGTCGGGCAACCTTACATGGGAAAAACCAAGGTTTGCTAATAAAAGGAGCCGAAACCTAAAAGACATACTGGTGCACACGAGACCACCACCAAAACCACCACAACAACATACTAACTTATGGGGGAACCCACAAGTACAAGGACATTACCCCTGTGGATCGTGTTCTGACTGCAGTCTGACAAAACCTACTAAAGAGCTCCAACTACTCCCTAACTTCAGATGGACCCTAAACAGCCCCACTAATTGTAATACAACACACGTGATTTACATGATCACATGTCCATGCAACCTGAAATACATAGGCATGACCTGCAGGAAAGCCAAACAAAGACTGTGCGAACACAGAAGCAATGTAAAGTGCAAAAAGAGCACTACGAAGATGGCGATTCACTATCTGGAAAAAGGCCACACTATCCAAGATTTACAGTGGGTCATCCTTGAAACCTTGCCAAACAAAGATCACAATGCCGAGAAAGTCCTTTTCGAAAAGGAACAAAGATGGGTGCATAGGCTCAAAACTGACAGCGACGGTCTGAATGATAATATACCCTGGCTGGCGCTGGCAAATAAATGAAATAAATTCTAACACAAACATCCCGAGGTTACTATAGAAACAGCAACCAACCAATAGGGATTCACAGACAGGGCCTTTCATTCCGTATAAAACGGCCCGGAAACGGAACATATCGTTTCCGGATCAGTAAGGGCAGAGCAGCGCATTGACGAAGCAAGTTGAGGACCGGGTGCAACAGGTAGCGAGACCGAGGAAGGTGTCTCTAGAAACCGCAAGTATTAAATACCACCCATGCTAACTTCCTCTTCTTTACCCTCTAGCCCCTTCCAAGAGCTCTACGATCCGACAGGAGCGTGTTAATTAAATGCGCGAGGTAACAATTGCTGAGCACTCACATTGTATCGCATAATCAGCCTCTATTGGCTCACCACCCTCACTACCGTAGTCAATATTGGCGTTCTTGATCGACACTAAACACCATGTAACCACTGTCGAATAGCACGCTAAAAACCCGCTGCATGAGTATGGAGAGAAAAAGAGAGAGTTGACATTGCCATGATTGTTAACCGGTTTTAAAGTATTGCCATTTTTCAGTTGTTTATATATTCTTGTGTGAACAAATAGCAGCAGCAACGTTCTGCTCGGTATGTATGTCCCCCCCTTCCCCAAACCCTGTATGTATGCCGAAACCATGTACTTACTCTTTACAGGTACCGTAAGACCTCCAGTCCGAAGAAACAGGTTAATACCTTTTTCATTCACGTTTGAGCACATATTTTTTGTTAAACCTCACGTTTCCCAACCACCGGTCCTGATGAATGCCCGTAAGTCCTATACCAAGGCAGACCAAGGCAGAAACATGTCGACCTTTTTTTAGATACCTTCACAATCTCCTTTTCCCCCCCCTTCAATTTTTAACCACTCTGAGTGCATCCAGTACTCGTAACTCAGTCCAAGTTGAAGCACTCTTATAGAGTTCATTAGACCTACAACCAAGTCAGAATAAAGTAGTAGAACTTAGGTTGAGGTCTTTTTAACATAACCCTTTTTTATCACCGGCTCACTACTGTGTCAACCATGGGTAAAAACCTCCTGGTGGAGGCTGCATAAATTGAAATCAGACCCAATGATTATGCACTGACGTGATCTAAAAGCGGAGAACCAACATATACCGCTTCAGATACCAACATACCCATCACGTGCATGAGGGCCTTTTTTCAGCTGGGACATCCTCATTTCCTGTATACCCAATGGTTGAGCAGGACAAGTGATCCATTCCCCTTTGATGAATTCATGCTATTTTGGAAAGTGAATGGATTCAGAATCCGCCTCCCTCACCCTTGATTAGAAGATACTATTACATACTCCACTACAACAAGTCTCCCAGAGCAGCGCATGTGCTCTGACTCTAGGCTCGACTAAAAAAGTTGCTTCTATACACATTTTTTTGCTTTTGAAAGATGGCAGAATGGATGGTTGGCCTTGCGCTGAAAGACAATCAAATATTATATTATGCAAGAAAGAATGAAGTAGAATGAATAATGTATTCAATTAGGCAGACCTCACCAGTGTCCCCAACTGAGTAACTGCTTGTAGTGTCCTGCAGGACACGGCCTAGTGTTTGGACATTGTTTTACCTTCTTGAGGGTCTGCCTTCCAGACTCACCCCACACCCATCCATCACTGATGTCGCTGGTCAGATGGCCCTGTGAATTAAAGGGCCCACATGCACGTGCAATGGCCAATTTGATAATTGATGCACGGCAAGAAGGCAGCCATCCAGAGCACGCACCGGCGAGGCCCTTTGCAACTGTAATGCTGACTGGCATAGCTGCATGAGGTCAGCAGAATGAAGTGATGGAGTGTAGTTAGCGCAATGGTGAGGGCACTGATTCGCCTGTAAGAGGCATCATTTGTGTCGGCAAAGACTACATGGACAGAAAGAAGGGCACTCTGTGAAGCACCATCATTGAAGTCATGGTGCCAGCATTGAGAAGCACAAAATTGTAAAATAGAGGAAGAACAGAAAGGTGATGATAGATATGTCACCTAGAAGTTCACCAACAGTTATGGGTGATTGTCATCGCAATACAGTGCATCAATTTAACCACCTAAGGAGACCCACACATCTAGAGTGGAGCATATGTCAGCAAAACACCTGAAGAATAACAAGGCATCCCTGGCACTACAGGAGGCTGGCCACCAAAAAGCCATCTGTGAGCCACAGAGAACCTGACGCCTACTGAAGAGACTATTGTACTATTCACCTTTGGGATTGCATGAGAGGTTTGGATATGGGCCTGTTGGGAGTTCATCAGTGACCCCTTGGCATTGGCTATGAGAGACCTTGCACAGCCTACGCAGTCACGTGGCAATCCAGGGGCAAGGGCCTCAAGGGATTCTGGTGACTGGGGAATCCCTTCAAGAGAGATGTGACTACAGCCGCTCAACGACAGATATCAGGAAGCGCGGAAATTGTGTAAGGAGACTGGGTCACACAAAGACTACCCAGTAGAGGTTGGTGCACCAGAGTCTGGATGGCAAGAGTACACAGACACTAAAACAACTACCCTTGAGGCGGAGCAAGTGACTTGGAGCTAGGGCCCCTTTGAAGAACTATCAGAAGCGGACTCCACCACTGCTCCAGATGAATAATCAAGTGAACTTTGTAAATAGACTTCCATGCAGTGAGACGAGGTGGGACAGGACCCACAGTACCCAGGTGTACTGTAGCAATATGGTCGGGTGATTGAGGAATCCAGACTACATCCACACAGCCATTCATGGCCAGAGTAGTCTGGTGAAACTACGGAGGTGTGCCGTGATGCCGGGTGCTCCCAGTTGCACTTGTCTCCTCATCCTGTCCTGCAAGCAACCTGTGTTGACTCAGTGGAGTTTTTGTTTTGTTATTTTGCTCTCTCCCACATGTTCGACCCTTTGTCCAAGTGTGGGATGGATGTGGTGGACTGTAGACACGGTATAGCATTTGGACATTGTGTTTCCACCAGCCACTCCTTGAGAGCTGGCTTCCACTCTCACAACACCCATCCAACACAGGAGTCACCGCTCAGGTGACCCTGCCAATAAAAGGGCCCGGGCGCACGTGCCCATTGCCAGTTGCAGACAGTACTACCATGTTGTTGGTGTGATTATTACCTCTGCATGATGGCCTAGGGCCCTACCCATTACATTGCTATCAGTGTCAAGCATGCTGATACAAGTAGGCATGGCCTTACAAGCATAAAGACCAGTAAAAAAAAATCTGGTATTTGGGTCAAGAATTATAATTTTTTGTCAATACCAGTGGCTCAGATTATGATTCTCTTTCTTTACTTCAATTTTAACAGCAGTCAGTGACAAATAAAATAAAAAGAACTTTCAGCAGCTACAAATCCCATTAAAATGATGAGTTCACCCCCTTTCCCAACAATCACAGCCATTGCCACCCATCACAATTTAGAGACACAATTTGACTGCCTCTTTCTTTGCTGCTCAGCAGTCAAGATAAGTGCCTCTCAGTTTTGATACGCTTTTTGTTTTGTATAATGTAATGATTGCGGATATTGCGGGTCATAAGTGAGTTTGTTTCATGAAGTACATTCATACATGCCAACGTTTTAGGAGAGGAAAGTGAGAGATTTTAAAACAATAATTGGGAGAATATATTTTCCCCATTGACTTCTATTAAAGCAGAGGCAATTTCAGTCTGGAAACAGATAAAACAAAGCAATTTTTGGCTTACAAAATTGGGAGTCTCCAGCCTGAATCGGGTCTCTTGGTATGTATGTACACTTATAGTGATTACAGTACTTGCATGTCCTCCGCAAACATTAGCTTACCTTTTATTCCTCCAGAGTCTTTGGTGTGTTTGCCTCCTCCCTATTTCATTTTAGGACTGCCCATGTACACTTCTCGGAGTGAGGACCATGCTTGTATCCTAATTGTTCGTCACAGGGTTGGCCTTCTTTCTCTCTCCATACTGCCAGCGCTTTCTCAGACGTACTTGCCGGCTTGCAAAGTCTGGGCTGTAAAATAGGAGTTGTCAAGACCATATTTTCTGGTGATATGTATGATTACAGCACTCTAACAAACGGATATAGCGCTAATAAAGGTTTTGCTCCCACATGACTCCCTGCCCTGCACAGTCAGTCTGGGCTGCAATAAACTCAATTACAGGCTTGCCTGAGGAGCTCATTCAGAGCATGCAGCTTTATTACTTATGTCAGCATAAGTGCTGGTCTACCCTTATTCCCACTTGGGTGCTTTGGCTTTGTCTTGGTGAAGCCACCTGTGTCAGAATGTCATATTGTGAGCCGTTTGACTCTACAGAATATGACCCACTTATGACCTGTTAGGTTTGAAAAACCCCGTTCTTATTATATATTTATTTTGTGTCATAGTAGGTTAGCAGTGTATGGCTAAATGGCATCTCATGTGTAGTTACATTATGCAACCCACTGAGTTATCCTTGTAGTGAGCAAGTTTCAGTTAGCGAATGTGACTCCATTTTGTATTTCACAACCCCTCTTAGGATGTGTCCGAACAAGGGTCTGCTATTCATTTTGCTTGCCTCAGCCGAAGACTGTATTTAGTTATTATTTTCTCTTCTATTCAAGGTTGCCTTCTGTCTTACTAATGAATAGGCCATTCTGCCCCTGCACACCTATCCATGTGTGTAGCTCTGCTCCCATGTTAGGAGACGCTGAGACCCGGCACGGCAACCTTGAACCTATGATAGTGTGTACCCATGAAGCAGGTGGTAGCTCATCCTTCTGTGCCTCCTTTGTTCACGCTTAGCCTAAGCCGGTAACTTTCCACTGTGGGAGTGGTTGGGATTCCTGGAGGAAAGGTTATGTGTTGCAGGCTGTTGAGGGGCCAGTCCCTTGGCAGACATCTTAGGGAGCAGGTCAGATTGGACTCCTCTGCAGAGTATTGCTAATAAACGCCTGTTTGTATTCTCTACTGTCTGACCGACTCTTCATTACTTGGAAAGGCATAGTAGGTGGTTCTCAGTAACCCACGTCGCCCCTAAGGGCCACGTCCTTCAGACCCTCATGGCCCATAAGGATCTAATTTTGAGTATGGGCTAATTGAAGCCTTGGATCAGTCTGTGCAGCATTTGGTTAATAAAGCACTGGCAGCAGTGGTGCAGCAATTTACACTGCAATTGAAAGAGTCTGCCAAGAGGCAGAAAAAGGCCCAATCCAAAATATCGTCAGCCATGCAGTCAGAGGACACTAAGACTCAGCAGGCTAAATCCAAGTCTCACAAGGGGCCTCAGGCTGAGACCTTAGCAAATGTTTCGCAGGACTGGTTGGACCATCATAGATACAGCATTAGTGACCCCACTAATTCCTCTAAACAGGTTGAGCCTTCCATAGGCACCTTTACGGACACTGACTCAACCCGGTCAACTAGCTCTGATCCTGCAAAATCTAAAGGTCAAAAGTGTAAAAGGTCCAGAGATCCTCCCCTGACCGCTGAAGGTACTTTACTTATGCATAATCTGCTAGTCTTCAACCTGGAAGAAATTGTGCATCTGACATCTTCAGAATGGGTCGGGGCTCCTGCGGTAGCAGAGCCCATTTATGAAAAAGGTTTGATAACGATGTAAGGAACAAATTGCAGGCTGAGTGTCCCAGACTAGATTCACCTCGGAAACCTGCCAACACCCCAGACATCGACCTTTGCATGCTGGCCTCCTTAAAGGACCACACTTAGAGGCACCCTCATCTACAGACCACCAGGAACCCGCACACAATTCAACGAAGACATCACCGACTTCATCAGCCCACATGCCCTCACCTCCGAGAACTACATTCTACTGGGAGACCTCAACTTCCACCTGGAAAAGAAAAACGACAGCAACACCACCACCCTTCTGGACAACCTAGCCAATCTCGGACTCAAAAAACTTGTTGACAGCCCCACCCACCTTGCCAGACATACGCTCGACCCTATATTCACCTCCAGCAAACACATCTCCTTCGATCACATCACAGCTCTCCATTGGACAGACCACAACTGCGTTCACTTCAGCTATAAAAAGACCACGACTCACAACTCCCCACAACCTATTCCTCGAAGAAACTGGAACACAATCACCACTGACCAACTCTTCACATCGCTAAACCAAAACCCTCCTGCCACATCATCGGACCCAAACCAAGCTGGCACCAAACTCACACAATGGATCACCCACAGCGCTGATGTATTAGCACCCTTGAAAAACCATCAGATCAAACAAGGTAGCAAAAAGGCCCCCTGGTTCAACGATGACCTTAAGAAATTCAAGAAGTTATGTCGTACCCTCGATAAAACCTGGAGAAAAAACCCAACCTCTGACAACCTGACCACCTTCAAGGACGCCACCCGCAAACACCACCAATTGATCCGATCCACCAAGAAATCAGCATTCAAGGATCGACTCGACAACAACGCCCACAAAGGCAAGTAACTATTCAACATCGTCAAAGAATTTACCAACCCCACCGCCGGCACCAACGACATCACTCCCTCCCAAGACCTCTGCGACTCTTTATCCTCTTTCTTCAACAACAAAATCGCCGACATACATAACAGCTTTGAAAACCAGTACGATGAACAGCCCACTCCACCCACCTCCGAACCAAAACAGCACTCTCACAACCTTTTCGCCTGGAACCCAATCACCACTGAAGACACCATCCGCCTGATGAACTCCACTCACTCAGGATCGCCAACCGACCCATGTCCCCACCACATCTTCAACAAAGCAGACTCCATCATCGCACCCCATCTCCGCGATGTCATCAACTGTTCCTTGAACCCCGCTACCTTCCCGGAAAGCTGGAAACATGCCGAACTCAGCGCCCTTCTGAAGAAACCCATAGCAGACCCCTCTGAACTTAAGAACTACCGCCCCATCTCACTCCTCCCATTCCCTGCCAAAGTCATTGAGAAAGCCGTCAATAGTCAGCTCGCCGCCTTCCTTGAATCCAACAATTCCCTCGACCCTTCACAGTCCGGCTTCCGAGCCAAACACAGCACCGAAACCGCCCTCATCGCAGCTACAGACGACATCCGAACGCTACTGGACAACGGAGAAACAATTGCCCTCATCCTACTCGACCTCTCCGCCGCCTTCGACACAGTATGTCATAGCACACTCATACAACGCCTCAGCAACGTCAGAATACAAGGAAAAGCTTTGGATTGGATCATCTCGTTCCTCGTCGGTAGAACCCAGAGAGTCCACCTCCCCCCATTCAAATCAGAGGCCACCGAAGTCATCTGTGGTGTACCACAAGGATCTTCACTCAGCCCCACCCTCTTCAACGTATACATGAGTCCCCTCGCATCCATTGCGCGCCAACACAACCTCAACATAATCTCCTACGCAGACGACACCCAGCTGATCCTCTCCCTCACCAAAGACCCAAACACCGCCAAAACCAATCTACACGAAGGAATGAAAGAAGTAGCCGAATGGATGAAGAACAACCGTTTAAAACTTAACTCGGACAAAACGGAAATCCTCATCTTAGGATCATCCCCCTCTGCCTGGGACGACTCATGGTGGCCACCGGCATTGGGTACAGCACCCATACTTACAGATCACGCACGTAACCTGGGCTTCATCCTAGACTCCTCCCTCTCGATGACCAGACAAGTCAACGCTGTCTCATCTTCATGCTTCAACATCCTACGCATGCTCAAAAAAATCTTCCGCTGGATCCCCACCGAAACAAGCAAGACAGTCACCCACGCACTGGTCACCAGCCGACTGGATTATGGAAATACCCTTTACGCCGGGACCACAGCCAAACTACAGAAAAAACTCCAACGTATCCAAAACACCTCAGCCAAACTCATACTGGACATTCCCCGTCATGCTCACATTTCCGGTCACCTGAAGGATCTCCACTGGCTCCCCCTCACCAAGAGAATAACGTTCCGTCTCCTCACCCATGCACACAAGGCCCTCTACGACCTAGGACCCGAATGCCTCAACACACGACTGTCCTTCTACACATCCACCCGCCAACTACGATCATCCAATCAAGCCCTCGCCGCAATTCCGCGCATCCACAGATCCACCATGGGAGGAAGATCCTTCTCCTACTTAGCGGCCAAAACCTGGAATTCTCTCCCCACTCACCTCCGACTTACACAGAACCACCTCTCCTTCAGAAAGCAACTAAAAACCTGGCTATTCGTTAAGTAATTCATCCACCCTCCCTCAAGCGCCTTGAGACCCTCTGGGTGAGTAGTGCGCTATACAAAGTCCTGAACTTGAACTTGAACTTAAAGAAGTATGCAAAATACCCAGAGAAGGGCTTAGATTGGCCATAGTGGGCATGCTAAGATAAGCTCTTAAATCTGGCCCTCTTGCAAATATCCTAGAAATGGACTTGGAAGGCAAGGAGATCTAGAGGTGTTGGCATGAGGGTCCCAATTTCCGGTATGCATTCTAGGAAAATCAAATTACGCATCTCAATCAAACAACGAAAACCAGTATTGATGAGGATTGATGCTAAACTATTGGATCTTGCTTCATCCAAAGCTGGCCCTATGGCTGATGGTCTTTTATTCGGCGACAAGTTTGTTAAGGACATTGGTAAATTTGTAAAAACTTTCACTGCACTGGAAAAAGCACAATTGTCACTGAGAAACGTTTTACAACCAAACCTTTTTGAAGTTGCATATGCTTGCCAGGCCTCCGTTATTACCAAGGTCCCTGGAGGGTTTATGGCATCTGCAAGTGGGAGGATAGCTGGACAGATCAAGAGGCAGAGGTTTTTTCCCCACTTGATCAAGCTTCTCCAGAGGTAGATACATTAGAGGTGCCTACATAGGTGCTTTCCAACCTGCTAGTAGCACAACTATTACTGGTAAGCATTATAGCTCTCCCACAAGGGGGTGGGCAGAGAAAAGTTATATTTCCACAACTGGTCGGCGAAATTGAGATACCTGGGTTTTAGATACTGTGCAAGGATTCAAAATAAATGTTTACCACATTCCCAACCAAGATTGGGTTCCCAACAAAATCTGTTTTTCCCAACAAGAACCACATTTCATAGATTACAGAAATTCAGAAACTGCTACACAAGCAAGCTAATGCACCTTCCTTCCCTCTTATGAGGGGGCTTTAGGGGGTTTGAGTGCAAAATAAGGGAGGGACCCACAGACTAGTCTTGAACCTCTGAAATTACACCCAGTGGGTAGTCTATCCCCATTTCAAAACGGATGACATTAATCTCTTACAATATTTATTACAATAAATGGACTGGATTGTCTATTTGGACCTCAAAGATATTTACCTAACGGTTCTTATTTTTGTCCCCGCAGGCGCTTCCTATAGTTTCAATGGAGGGACTAAATACGTGGTCCTTCCATTCAGGTTATCGACTAGGACTTGGCGTTTCACCAAATTAATGAGGCCGGTGGTTGAGTGACTACGAGAGAAAGAAGTACATTTCAGCATCTATCTGAACTATAAGATAATCCTGTCTCAGACACAGCTGATGCAGCATCTATGAATGATAATTCAACAGTTACAGGACCCAGATGCCATAATTAATACACCAGAAAAAAGCCAGTATTGACCTCAACCCTATTAATAGAGATCTTGGGATTCCAGTTCGACTCGATCAAAGCCTAACTGCAACTGAAGGACCGCAGGAAGGAGTTGAAGTCAGCACTGTGCAAGCATACAGTTTCATTAATATTGCATTGTTGGTCTCCTACCTTCCTTGATTTAAGACTACAGTATTCCTGGTCCCTCAACACAGCAGGGTCTTGCAACAACTGAAGAGTCAACTCCCACATAGAAAGGATTAGCTAACATGAATCAGATCCCACTATCAGAGGAGGCCAGAGCAGAGCTCATTTAGTGGATGACGCACAAGGATGCATGGCGTGGCAAAGCCATATACAGGTTACAATCAGATATAATAATCAAGTCTGAAGCCAGCAGATGGGGCTGAGGCACCAGTTGTGAAGATATCTCCAGTGGAGGTCAAAGGGCATGAGATGAACCAGACCTACACATCAATTGGAGGGTTTAGGGCATGGCTTGGGCCCCGAAGGGAATGGCGGCGTGAGCTCGGAGCTCCGCGCCCGATCCCCACAGAAATCCTGAAAATCGGAGCGGCAAAACCCACGACGGCCCCGGGAAAACGGGTCGCAGACGGGCGAATAGAACAGGCACACAGGGAACCGCCAACGGAGCCGATTAACAGAGGTTTAGCGCCGGAGGAACACTAAAAGCTCGACACAAAGAGGCTCCCAAGATGGCGGCCGAGGTGTGATAAGAGCTGATCAGCAGTGAGCGAAGTTCTCCCCCCTGAGGGAGCCGAAGACCCGACTCCGGATCACACCGCCAAACATGGCCAAGTGACCCAGCGGTGGATCTAGATGGCCTATGATGAGAAGATTACTGCCCGCCGAGCCGACTAGCCTGAGAGCAGGGATGGTGGAGTGGCCCGGGCTGGTGCGTCATGCAGGGGAGCGGAGCCCGGAGAAGTAAAGGCCTGCAGCCTGTGGAGAACTAAGGAGTGGTGCAGACCAGCAAGGCCGAGATGTCCTCGCCGACGGACCAGACGGTGGCCGGCTCACGACCCCCCTGAAAGAGACAGAGGGGTGGGGCACTGAACCCAGAGCCATCGGTGGCGGACGAGACGATAGCAGGCATTCCTGGAGAAGTGCCCCAGCCGCCATTAAGACAGTGGAGCTGAAGGGGAGACCATGCGGTCGGCCCAGCAGTAACCGGAGAGGCCCGGTCTTTACATTGCACCAAGCGGGGATCGAGGCAGCAGAGGCGCGAAGACGCAGATCGCGGGCTCGCCCTGCGGTAGGCTGCATGAAAGTGCTGAGCGGAGAGCAACTCCAGAACAATACCAGGCCCTAGGTCGGTCTTGCCTCGAGTGAACCGTGGTGGTTTGCAGAAGGACGCAAATACGAGGCGGATCGACCGGTTGAGCTGAGATCCAGCGGTGGCCCAGTGGCGGGAGGGCTTGAAGCCGGAGCTCCCGAGGCGCCAACAGGCGGGAAGCTGGGAACGCGACGGTCCCTGTAGTTGTGATCCAGCGCCCGAGAGGAGAACCGGGGGACAGTGAGGAGCCCGACTGGCGACTGAGGGCACTGAGCACATCGACGGAGTAGGCGGCTTCGGAATATGGTGAAAACGAAAGGAAAGACTGAGGGAGCCGCGGCCTCCGACGCGGTGGAAGGGGATCCTGCAGGACCACTGGAGCTGCAGCAGTTGCAGGACCGCATCTTGGAGGCTATAGCGGCAACAAGAGACACTTTGCAGCAAGATATAGCGCAGGTGGTATCGGGACTGGGCCTCCTACGAGCGGACCATGACAAACTTAAAGATAGGGTCAAGGATGTCGAAGGTACCCTATAGGAACTGGCTCCTGCTCATAAAACTATGGAGAGTAGACTAACAGATGCCCTAGACCGGATACAGGTCTTAGAAAGACGGGCTGAGGATGCTGAAAATAGGAGTCGATGCAGTAATGTCCGCATAATAGGAGTGCCGGAAAAGGCAGAAGGGGACGACATGGTTGAGTTCCTCGACAACTGGCTCAGGACTACGGTGGCGCTGGAGGGCCTCTCGCCCTTCTTCACCCTGGAACGCGCACACCGTGTCCGTCCGGGCCGCCCAAACCGGGCCTACCCCCGAGACCGATCATAGCCAAATTGTTGCATTACAAGGACAGGGACCTGCTGCTTCAAAGGGCTCGGGACACTGGTCCGTTTCAACTGGAGAACAGCAGAGTGACATTGTACCCTGATTTCACCTTTGAGACGCAGCGACTGCGTGTCTCCTTTCTGTCGATTAAAAGGGAACGCCAAGTTCCGAGAAGAAAGGGAGCGGGCTCCATCGCGCCTACGGAAATCGCAGAGATTTCGCAAGGCACACAGAAACCATCGGCGTCACAAACGGAAGCGGAGCGGAAGGCCGCGCTTCAAGCTGTAGAAACGCTGGCGAGATCTGGCGATTCCCAATCCAAGCAGGGCACGGACACAGAGACATACGCCTCAGCCTCGGGCTCGGAATCAAACCTTTCGGGAATACACAGAACCAAGGGCCCGTTGGTAACACCGCAGACGTCGGAGGAAATCCTGAATATTTGACTCGGAGCTGACATGTAGTGGGCAGGATTGCCAACGAGAACCTCCCGAACTGAAGAGTACTATAACCGGGGATTACGGACTGGTTCATAAGCCTGCTGCTAATCATGAGGGGTCCACGGGAGGGTGCGGGGGGAGAGCCTGCGTAGCTACCTTCCGATCTAGGCCACGCTCCACTCCCCCTTAAGGCACTCGCGGTTACGACCGTGGAATAGCAACACAGTTCGAAAGGTTGCATAAGTTTGGATGGGAACTGATAGACCAATATTGGGGCCTGTTCTGGGGGGAGGAGGGGGCACACTGTTGGGGACTTTTTCCACAATTGGCAACTGTTGATCCCGGGACACCTGGGAGTTTAAAATTTGAAAAGTCAAGAGAAAATTGGGGGGGGTCCACCATCCGCGAGGGAATGGGATTCTATGTGAGGAAACGACTTGAACTATGGGACAATGGCTAATGCAAATGTATTGAAGTGTATAACTTGGAACGTGCGGGGGCTTCATACAATGGTAAGGAGACATAAGGTATATGCCCACTTGATTCGAAGGGGGGTCCATATTGCGCTGCTGCAAGAAACACACCTCACGAAGCAGGAAGGGGCGGCACTGCAGAGGAGATGGAGGGGTCAGGTCTTTCACACCACTTATTCAGCGTATGCTAGGGGCGCTTTGATATGGGTAAGGGCGGGCACACCCTTTCAGGCGACACGACATCTAATAGACCCAGAGGGGAGATACGTAGTGGTAGAGGCAGGTTGAGAGGTAGGGACATAGTACTGTGCAGCATATACGCCCCGAGCACGGAGCAGCTGACCTTCTTAACAGGTTTGTCAGGGACACTAGCACACTTCCTGGCGGGCCTGATTCTGATGGGAGGGGACTTTAACTCAGTAGCGGACACAACACTGTATAGGTCCCACCCACCATTGAGGGACTCCCCTGTTCACCGACTCACAAAGGGTAGATTGGAATGGCAGGAGGGGTGGGGCTTGACTGATGTCTGGTGCGCACAACACCCAACTGAACGTGATTACTCGCACTTCTCCAGCCTGCATGACCTCCACGTCCGAATTGATGCGATACTATGCTCACAGGCCATGTTGCCGGCCATAACTTGGTCCGAGTACCTGACAAGGACAATCTCGGACCACAACCCGTTAATAGTCAACTTGGCCTGGGCGGTCGAGGTACCTCGAGTGCCGACCTGGAAGCTGAGACCAGAGACCATGGAAGACCCATTGTTCCATGCGGCACTGGAGGATGGGATAACCCAATTCTTCACTGACGAGGAGGAGACTGCAGCCACTAGAGCGGTGGAATGGGATGCTTTTAAAGTGGTGGTGAGGGGCCAGTGCATAACGAAATACGTGGGCACGCGGAGGGTGCTGCTGGAGGACCTCAATAAGGCAGATTCCAAGCTGCGGGAAGCAGAGAGGGTGCGGTCTGGCCATCCCGAACTCCAAGAGGAGGTCAACTTTGCTAGGGAGGCGGTGGCGGTGGAAGTGGAACGACTTTGTGGCTTTGATCACTGGGCATATATGCTTAGGGCCCACGTAGGGGGGGACAAAGCCGGAACATTACTAGCATGGCTGGCAAACCCCACAAAGCGATGCTCCCCAATACTAGCCATAGAGGATGAGGTGGGTCGCATCCACTACTCCCAAACGGAGATCTTGGATGGCCTTCAGAAGTAATATGAGGGCCTCTATAAGAGCGAACCGGGGGATCGGGAGAGTGAAACCGAGATCTTTTTAGATGGCCTCCAATCGCCCCAGTTAGACGAGGAACAGGCGAAGGCTCTGGGGAGAGACATTGACCTAGGAGAGATCAGGGGAGCGGTGAAAAGGATGGCCCGCAACAAGACACCGGGATTAGATGGGTTGCCCATAGAATTTTATAGTAAGTACCTAGACGTCTTGGCGCCAAAACTCCAAACGATATACAAAGAAGCCAGAGTAACAGGTCGCCTACCCCAATCAATGCGGGAAGCGCTAGTAATACCACTCCTGAAACCGGGAAGAGAGAGCTGTAGCCCTGCGTCTTATAGGCCACTCTCTGTGCTGACCGCTGACTACAAAATATTGAATTCTATTTTAGCAGCTAGACTCCTACAGCATATGCCCGACTTAGTACACGAAGACCAAAATGGATTCATTCCCGCACGGAACACGACGATTAACATCAGGAGACTCACGCGCCTGTTGGAGGGCCCGTACGCTGAGGGCCGAGCGCCTCTAGTCCTATCAGTAGACATTGAAAAGGCTTTCGATAGTCTAGAATGGGACTACTTATACAAGGTCATGGAACGCTTCGGATTGGGGGAAGGGTATATTAATTGGACGCGAGTCCTGTATACGGCGGCAGTGGCAAGAGTGAGGATAGGACCCCTAGTCTCGCACCAATACCCGGTGGAAAGGGGCACCCGACAGGGATGCTCCTTGTCCCCCAACTATTTGCACTAGCGATTGAGCCACTTGCGGCCGAGGCCCGGACGGGAAAACACTTTGAGGGAGTAGGCAGCAGAGATGGTCAGCAATTTATTTCACTGTATGCCGACGACCTGCTGTTATTCCTAGAAAACGCCACGACAGTGCTGGAGGGTGCAGAGAGACTGCTGGGGCGATTTGGCGAAATATCGGGCCTAAAGGTCAACTGGGCGAAGAAGTGCTTGTTCCCATTACGGCGGGACGCGGATCGCCCTGACCACCGGCCTATGCTTAACTGGGAGCCGAATTGTCTTAAGTACTTAGGGGTATATATATACCACACGGCTGCGGATATGTTAGAGGGAAACGTGGGCCGCTGTGTGCGAGCGCTGAAAGGCAGCATGGTCTTTTGGGCCACGCTCCCGCTATCCGTCACTGGCCGTATATCCTTGCTGAAAATGGTTGCCCTGCCGCGATTACTATACTACTTTCGCACACTCCCAATCTGGATTCCTAGTTCCTTCTTCCTTCAACTCAAGTCTCAGCTGACTACGTTCCTGTGGGGGGCAGGTAGATGCAGAGTGGCGTTGGCGACGCTCACCCGCCCGAAGGATGAGGGGGGGCTCGCGGTACCGGACTTCGAGCTTTATTATCTCGCCGCTTAACTGCAGATATACACGCAGGAGGTGGCGCGGTTGTACCGGGGCCCTGAGAGCGACGGGGTGAGAGGCACGCCGCGGCACGTCCTGGCCTATATAGCCCTAAAGCAGAGGATCGCCATTCGAGACCTGACACTTGAGCAACAAACCTTCCGGCTTGCTGGAACCGGTCTCAGCGGCGTTCGGGGATACGACACCCATATGCCCCGGAAATACCCCTTGGCATGCTGTCTGCGCTGCCCCACGGCGGAGATTGGTCGCAGCTGCAGCACTGGGAAGACGCGGGAATACAGGTTGTAGGAGACTCTATGAAGATGGTGCGCTCCTCCCATATCAGGAACTTCAGGAACGGTTCGATCTGCCACGAGGGGGCTACCTTCTGCACTCGGCTGTGGTTGGAGCAATGCAGGCGCATTGGAAAGGGGGTCTGACAGAGCCCGTGTCATGATCGCTCTCGCAGCCACAACGAGAGGAAATAAGAAAGGTCAAAATGCGCGATCACTCCCTCTGCACTACAAGTCCCAGAATGCCAAGCGGACCTGGAGAACAGGAAGGAAGGTCGTATCTATATAGCTCCGCCTCGGCAGAGGCTAGGTGCTTGACAATTGTTTTTTGTGGATTCGAGTAGGGCGGATGGTGTTCCCCGCCGGATTTAGCTCTGAGGAAATCGCCAGCGCCGAGCAAGTGCCTGCGTGGTCAGAGGAGATCGTCAGCGCCGAGCAAGTGCCTGCGTGGTCAGAGACTCATCAAGCCGGTTCCTAGTAGGAGTCAGTGTGGTCAGAGAAGTGGATTCAACTTCCAGAGAACCGCAAGTATAACCACGGAAGAACGGGATCGTTCTTCCCTTTAGGGTTCATTAGAGATTGCTATCGTTTTGCGGGAGTTCCCAATTATTCTTTTAGTATTCCAAAGAGTCTGGTGCAAAAAACTAATTCGAAGGGTTATATGACACACGCTGTATTCTCAAGCGTTATTGAGAATACAAACGAACGGAGGAAAATACTATTCGCATCAGAAGCCGAAACGCCTTCGAAGGATTACGGCGCTGTGTGTGAAAGTGACTTTTAACTTTCACTTCACCTCTCCAGTCCTCTTGAAAAGGAGGAACAGATCGGTTCCCATTAAAGAGAGAGCGAGAGTAACTTTGGTAAGTGTGATTGCTCGAGGCCAGGGAAGAGA
This sequence comes from Lissotriton vulgaris, assembly GCF_964263255.1. Classification (NCBI taxonomy): domain Eukaryota; kingdom Metazoa; phylum Chordata; class Amphibia; order Caudata; family Salamandridae; genus Lissotriton; species Lissotriton vulgaris. The sequence continues at coordinate 904,829,707 of NC_141695.1, forward strand.
AGGGATTATAGGGGAACAAGGCACTTATACCTGTCAATTGTCTTTCCCCGCTGCAGTACATCCTTCCACGGAGGTTTCCCTGGACCCAGACTCAGAGTGCCTCATCCTTCACTCCGTTCTTTCCTGCGCCTTACCCTTCCGGCTTCTCGCAATACCCATTCAGAAGGTGTTCTCTAAGACACCCCTGGGTGTGGTGTTTAGGCAAGTCGAAAGGACATTCATCCCATCGTTCCTGCTGACCAGATTGATCAGGTTAGTGGTGCGCGAAGGTATTGGCGCCGCTTGCAATCGCGACAGATTGTCAAGCCCACGAATACGCTTCAGCCCGGACGATGGAAGTCGACGCTACTCTTGCTTCCCTGATGGAAAGCTTCTCGGAGCTTCGTCAGGAGGTCCTTACCTCTCGTGCCGAGAATCAGGCCTTATACCAGGAAGTTACGCAGATGCGCAAAGAGATGTCGGACTTATCATTGAAGGAACCAGTGGCGAGACCCATACTTAAACCCGCCACTTTGCCTCCACCTTCGACCTCCCGAACCGGGGGTTACTTCTTGCCGTTATCTACTCCCGCAGCAGCCCCGGATGCATTACCCACGGTTCTGGTGATCCAGAACCAGGGGATTCCTTTGGCCCCTCCGGAGAGGTTTTATGGGGATCCCAGTAAGTTCGAAACGTTTCTGAATCAGTGCCGTCTTCATTTCTTGTGTAAACCCGTGGTCTTCCAGGAGGAAACCGTTAAAACGGCATTCATGATGTCCTACATGGGAGGGAATGCATCAAGTTGGACCATTCCCTTGTTAGAACGTAACAACCCGGTATTACATAACTTTACTGATTTTTGTCTCGAATTGAGAAAGCTATTCGACAGGAAATCCCATATGCTAACCCTTGACAGGGAAATCATGACACTGAGACAGGGGTCTCAAGATTTACTGTCATATATTACTACATTTAATCGCCTGCTCGTGGAAACGGATTGGCCGGTGGAGAAACGGATTTCCCTCTTTTATCAGGGTTTGAGAGGAGAATTAAAAGACGTGTTGGCCCAGGTGGTGCAATTACCAACCACGGTATCGGAATTTATCGATCTCACCGTACAGTTAGACCATCGTTTGCTAGAACGTAAAGGAGAAAGGCCCAGAGGGGAAAATCGTATCTACTATCCCCCTTCTCGACCCAAATTCGGAGGAGAGGAAAAAACGAAGGTGACCGATGAAACTGAACCCATGCAGATTGGAGGGGTCAGAGGCCCCCTCTCGTCCGAAGAAAAGGACAAAAGGCGACGTCTGAAACTTTGCCTTTATTGTGGAAAAGGAGGACATTTTATTAAGGAATGTCGAGCCCGGAATTACGTTCCCGGGCGCTCTACCCTTCCCCGGGTCCAAGCTACTCAAAAGGACGCTGAACAGTCGGAAAACTTCAGATCTTAAGTCAGACGGAGGTCTCTGACTTAAGATACCAGCTTCCTATGATCTCCCCCGTATTGGCCAACACTCTTCATCCTGCGGTGGCCCACATGAACGTACATGTGTCTCTCTGGATTGCCTCGCACAACAAACTACAAATTGATGCCCTTCTTGATTCTGGGGCCACCGGAAACTATATTGACCAGAACTATGCGTTAAGGATGGGCATTCCTTGCGAGAAGAAGCTGCGACCCGAGACAGTAAAGGCAGTGGACGGAACCATCCTGTCATCTGGTCCGGTGCTTTATAACACCCTGTCACTATTGATGGAATTCGGCGAGAACCACTAGGAAAACATCCAATTCGATCTGATAGATGCCCCACAGTTCCGTCTCATCTTGGGTATGCCGTGGCTTACGCTGCATGATCCCTTCGTTAGTTGGTCATCCCGTACGGTCAGTATGACCTCTCTTTATTGTAGAGAACACTGTAGGAATCATGAGATTCGTCCTTCCATTCCGGTGCCCTCGCCTGCAGCCAGTTTGGCGAACGCATGTGGCATGGAACTGTTCTGTTGTGCCACGGTGCTTCCCGTTGAATACCAGGAGTATAAGGCATTGTTTGACAAACAAAAGGCTGCGCAGTTACCCCCTCATAGGGTTTATGACTGTCGTGTGGACCTCATACCAGGGGCGGATATCCCGTGCAGCAGGGTTTATGCGTTGACGGAGAAAGAAACCCAATATTTGAAAACATATATTGACGACAACCTTGCTTCCGGGTTTATCAGACACTCCACCTCCCCTGCGTCTTCACCAATGTTTTTCATCGCCAAAAAAGACTGCGACGAGTTAAGACCCTGCATCGACTACGGTGCGATTAACAAGGTTACGATCAAAAACCGCTATCCTCTTCCCCTCATTCCGGTCTTGATGGACCAATTGAAGGGGGCAAAATATTTCACGAAACTCGATCTTCGGGGAGCCTACCACCTTGTTCGTGTGCAAAAAGGAGACGAGTGGAAGACAGCGTTCAGAACCAAATTCGGTTTATTTGAATACAGGGTAATGCCCTTTGGTCTCTGCAACGCCCCTGCTGCCTTCCAATTCTTCATGGACGAGGTGCTCAGGGGGTGCTTGGAAACATACTGCGTGGTCTACATAGACGATATTCTGATATATTCGACAACAATGACAGAACATATCGTCCATGTGAAGACAGTATTGCGGAAGCTTCAACAAAACTCATTATATGCCAAGTTGGAGAAATGTCTCTTCCATGTACAGGAAGTCGCCTTCTTGGGGTACATCATAGACGCTCAAGGTTTCCGAATGGATACAAGAAAAGTCGAGGTAATCCTGAACTGGAAAACTCCACAGAATGTTAAGGCTGTGCAGAGTTTTCTTGGCTTTGCCAATTATTACAGGCGCTTTATTCAGGACTTTTCGAAATCCATACATCCCATCACATCCCTCCTGAGAAAGAACGTCCCATTTGTATGGGGAACAGAAGCAGAACAGGCCTTTCAAATTCTCAAAGACAGGTTCACCCAGGCACCTATTCTTAGACATCCAGATCCTCAGTTGCCGTATGTCCTCGAGACTGATGCATCCCAATACGCTCTCGGAGGAATCCTGTCCCAAAGACATCCCAATACGGGCCAGTTGCACCCCGTTGCATACTATTCAAAGAAACTTACACCGTGTGAGATAAATTACTCTATCACCGATAAGGAACTCCTCGCTATAAAAAGGGCCTGCGAAGAGTGGCGACATTATCTTCTAGGTGCTTTGCACACCGTGGAGATCATCACGGATCACCGCAACCTTTTGTTCCTCAAAACGGCTAAGGCTCTGACCCCAAGGCAGCTTCGATGGACTTTGTTTTTTTCCGATTATGATTTTGTAATCAAGTATCGACCTGGGTCCCGTAATGGGAAGGCCGAAGCCTTATCCCGCCTGGGTGCAGAAGAGACGGTTGAATCAGCGGAACCTCCTTATATCCTTCAAAACACAGATTGTTCCGAGGTATCGCTTGCCCTGGTATCCTCCGCAGACTTTCTGGATGATTTGAAAGTGGCTATAGCTGATCAGGATATAAATTCTTGGATTCGGGAAGAGCCAGAACATCGTCATGTGGAAAACGACCTGGCATACCATTACCAAGCGTTGTATATCCCCCAGATACAGTTGCAACAACAAGTGTTGAAATGGGCGCATGACTCTGTATTGAGTGGACACATGGGCATATATAAGACCACCGCAAATGTGGAGCGTTCCTTTTGGTGGAAGGAGGTTCGAAAGGACGTAAAAGAATACGTAAAGACCTGTGCGGTTTGTGCCCAGAGCAAATCAGTACATACGAAACCATCGGGTCTCCTCCATCCATTGCCCATTCCTCCTAAACCTTGGCACACCTTATCCATGGATTTTATAGTGGAGATGCCTCCCTGCGGTAATCAAACTGTGGTTCTGGTAGTGGTAGACCATCTAACGAAAATGGAACACTTCATTGCTTTACCGGGTCTGCCTACGTCAATGGAGTTGGCTAAAGTATTCCTTCAGAAAATAACAACAAAAGAGTGTTCTAGTGCTGGTAGGGTGGGGGTCTGCACTGAGCACAAGGAGTCAAACACAAGCCCATTTGGTTTGTTAATAAAGCCCTCACTCACCGACCTGGTCGGTGACTTGCTTCATCATCGGGCCCCACCGGGTGTGACCGAATGTCACCCCGGTGTGCTGCAACGCCAGAGTTACTGCGGAGCTGGTCTTGTGAGGATGGAGGGCCTATGTGATAAGTAACGTGAGAAGTGTAAAGAGTGGTGGTTTAAAATTGTCTTGTATGTATCAAAAATTATTTAATAGCTGATCATCAAGGACAAAGTAAAAAATGTGTCGATAAACAAGGCCAACTAATTGGATGGTCTTGTACCGATAACATTAAGTGAAAGTGTGGTTGGTCAACATGTTTCTGCCCAAGCGGTATAGTTAACCAGGCATTCGTCAGGACCTAGAGTGTAAACCCCGGCGGTATGAGCACGCTAAGGCCCACCCGACCGAAGGCCTTGAAAGTGAAAAATCGTGTCTGTGAAGTAAAATGAGGGGGGCTCCACCGGCCAAAGGGCGGGAAGCACACAGCCTCAGGTCTCCAGAAATATAGAGACAAAAATTAAAACTTCACAGGGGGTGATATTACACCCCATAGACCTCGGGAGGGGGGAGGCAGCGCTTTTTGGCACATCTCGGCGAGACCCGGTTCCGAGGGCTGAGCAGGTGTATCAGCGGGAGACTGGCGTAGTGGGCGATGTGCCAAAAAGCGCTGCCTCCCCCCTCCCGAGGTCTATGGGGTGTAATATCACCCCCTGTGAAGTTTTAATTGTTGTCTCTATATTTCTGGAGACCTGAAGCTGTGTGCTTCCCGCCCTTTGGCCGGTGGAGCCCCCCTCATTTTACTTCACAGACACGATTTTTCACTTTCAAGGCCTTCGGTCGGGTGGGCCTTAGCGTGCACATACCGCCGGGGTTTACACTCTAGGTCCTGACGAATGCCTGGTTAACTATACCGCTTGGGCAGAAACATGTTGACCAACCACACTTTCACTTAATGTTATCGGTACAAGACCATCCAATTAGTTGGCCTTGTTTATCGACACATTTTTTACTTTGTCCTTGATGATCAGCTATTAAATAATTTTTGATACATACAAGACAATTTTAAACCACCACTCTTTACACTTCTCACGTTACTTATCACATAGGCCCTCCATCCTCACAAGACCAGCTCCGCAGTAACTCTGGCGTTGCAGCACACCGGGGTGACATTCGGTCACACCCGGTGGGGCCCGATGATGAAGCAAGTCACCGACCAGGTCGGTGAGTGAGGGCTTTATTAACAAACCAAATGGGCTTGTGTTTGACTCCTTGTGCTCAGTGCAGACCCCCACCCTACCAGCACTAGAACACTCTTTTGTTGTTATTTTCTGTTAATCTATTGGGGACTAAGAGTGTTCGCGCTTCTCCCTACCTCTCTTTTTGTTGATAAAGTATTCCTTCAACACATTGAACGAGCGCATGGATTGCCCAGTGTGCTTATAACCGATCGAGGCACGCAATTTACGTCTCATTTTTGGAAAGCTCTCTGTGCCATCTTGCAAATCGACGCCAGGTTATCAACTAGCTATCATCCTCAGACAGATGGTAAAACCGAAAGGCTTAACCAAACGCTGGAGCAATACCTTCGCTGCTTTACCATGCAGAATGCCTTGGATTGGACCACACTTTTGTGGATGGCGGAGTTTGCTTATAACAATGCTGTTCATTCCACCTTGGGGTGTTCCCCCTTTTTCTGCCTTTACGGTTTCCATCCGAATATGCTTCCGTTCGAATGGCCTGCTGAATCCTTGGTTCCTTCCATACATGAACATCATGCACATTTAAGGGCCATCCTTATCGATGCGCGACATTGTTTGGAGACGGCACAAGCGGCACACAAACTGTTTGCAGACCGGAGGCGGTCTGAGGAGCCAGAGTATAAGATGGGGGACAAGGTGTGGCTTTCCACACGTAATATCCACTTGAAAGGAGTAAATAAGCTTAAGCCTAAGTTTATTGGTCCGTATAGTATCTGTGAGGTTGTGAACCCTGTAGCCATGAAACTGTCTCTGCCTGAGGCTTGGTCCATTCATCCGGTGTTCCATGTGTCTCTCCTCCGGCCTTGTCCATTGAGTATGCGCTTGCCGGAACGTCCCCCTGCTCTGGAGGTGGAAGGCCAGGAAGAATACGAAGTGCAACGAATACTGGACTCTCGATTAGTGCGTGGCAAGGTCCAGTATTTGGTCGACTGGCAGGGGTATGGGCCCGAAGACAGAACCTGGGAACCAGTGGACCATTTGCATTGCCCGGATCTGGTTGCTGAGTTCCACGAACGTTTTCCTGGTAAACCTGGTCGACCGCCGAGACGGCAGTCCTCGAGAGGGGGTTCTGTCATGATCGCTCTCGCAGCCACAACGAGAGGAAATAAGAAAGGTCAAAATGCGCGACCACTCCCTCTGCACTACAAGTCCCAGAATGCCAAGCGGACCTGGAGAACAGGAAGGAAGGTCGTATCTATATAGCTCCGCCTCGGCAGAGGCTCGGTGCTTGACAATTGTTTTTTGTGGATTCGAGTAGGGCGGATGGTGTTCCCCGCCGGATTTAGCTCTGAGGAAATCGCCAGCGCCGAGCAAGTGCCTGCGTGGTCAGAGGAGATCGTCAGCGCCGAGCAAGTGCCTGCGTGGTGCAAAAAACTAATTCGAAGGGTTATATGACACACGCTGTATTCTCAAGCGTTATTGAGAATACAAACGAACGGAGGAAAATACTATTCGCATCAGAAGCCGAAACGCCTTCGAAGGATTACGGCGCTGTGTGTGAAAGTGACTTTTAACTTTCACTTCACCTCTCCAGTCCTCTTGAAAAGGAGGAACAGATCGGTTCCCATTAAAGAGAGAGCGAGAGTAACTTTGGTAAGTGTGATTGCTCGAGGCCAGGGAAGAGAAGGGATTATAGGGGAACAAGGCACTTATACCTGTCAATTGTCTTTCCCTGCTGCAGTACATCCTTCCACGGAGGTTTCCCTGGACCCAGACTCAGAGTGCCTAATGCTTCACTCCGTTCTTTCCTGCGCCTTACCCTTCCGGCTTCTCGCAATACCCATTCAGAAGGTGTTCTCTAAGACACCCCTGGGTGTGGTGTTTAGGCAAGTCGAAAGGACATTCATCCCATCGTTCCTGCTGACCGGATTGATCAGGTTAGTGGTGCGCGAAGGTATTGGCGCCGCTTGCAATCGCGACAGCCCGAGACGTCGATGGCTTGCCAGTACGCTATGATGGCGGCTGGGACGGTTAAGGCTGTGACGTGCCTGTACTCTAGAATGCTCCGCGAAAACCTGCCGCCCCTCACGGCGTTAAAGTCCAAATGGGAAGCTGACCTGGGTAAGGATATTCCTGAGACGACTTGGGCCCGACTAGTGCGCCGAGCCCGAAATAGCACAAGAAATGCGAGATTTCAACTCATTCATTTCTACGTGCTGCACAGGGCTTACATGACCCCTGGCAGAATCAAGAAGTACTTTGGGGTAGTTGAGTCGGCGTGCCCCCGGTGTGCATTGGAGGGAGCGGAGCTGGAACACATGCTGTGGTCCTGCCCTGCCCTCCGGGAGTACTGGCAGGCAATAGGGGACACCTTGAACGAAGTAACGGAAAGAACCATTGAGTTTGATTCAGCGGTGTGCATTCTGCACTGGTTCCCACACACGCCCAAAAATAAAAATTCAAGTAAATTCATTGATATGGGGTTGATAATAGCCAAAAGGGAAATAACAAGACAGTGGAAGGCGAGGACAAGCCCTACTCATAGGAGATGGTATAACGAATTCCTCAAGTGGGCAGCTTGTGACAGCACACACAGATATCGATTAGCACGTCAGAATCCAGACGTTAGAGCATTGGATATGGCGGCAGCCTGGGAGGCGCTAGTACAAGCCTTTAGGGATAGCATGCTAACGGAGGACGAGGAAACCCTCAGCACGGACGGGAATTGCACCCCGGAAACACTGAGCACATCACACACCTAGACAATATATGGCCCAAGATTGTAGCCTAGATTAGACACAGCAAGAGACCCTGCGAGCGGATGGTGAGGGGGGAGGGGAGGGTGGGCAAGTAGCAATGTTGAGGGATGGTTTAAGGGGGAGTTCACAAAGTTTATTTCGGTTAGGAAAAGAAAAGTAGACATACACTCTTTAATGCGATGAGGATGATCCTAACAACAGCAACCAGACTAAGGAGGGTCGTTTAATTGCCGCCGCCCGACCTCCGGGTTGAGGGCCTGCAGGCTGTGTACAACAAGAAATGAAAGTATGTCGTTAAATGGCCCGAACAGAACTGTACTGTATGTGAACTGTATGTCTACAATAAAAATTACTTTAAAAAAAAAATCAATTGGAGGGTTCCTTTGCCATAAAGATCCTCTTGTCCTAAAAGAACAATTGCTGTATACAACTGAATATGGACACTATGTCAGCAGTCAGATACATCAACAAGCACCAGATCCAGAATGCTGTCGGAGAATAGCAAGAATTTCTGGCATTTGTGTCTGAAACACAGGATCTCGGTGATAGTGGAGTACATTCAAGGCCAAAGCAATGTCATAGCAGATCGAAACTCCAGTTCCTAATAGATGCACGTGATTGGCAGTTTCATATGCAAGTATTTCATGACACTGACCACATATTGGGCCCTTACAAAATAGATCTTTTTGTATTCAGGTTGAACAGTAAAATGGAGGAGTTCTACAGTTGGAGACCAGTGAAAGCAATGGATGCCTTGCTGCAAGACTGGTGAATCAAGCTTAATTACGCCTTCTTAACGTTTGCAATTATGTCATGGGTAGTTGACTAAGCAAAGAAAGAAGAAGTGTGTCTGGTATTGATAACCCCAGTCTGGCAAGTGCAACCATGGTTCCCGTTTCTTCTGGAGGTAATCTGAGATTTTCTGATAGACTTGCCAGTATTTCCAGACATTTTCAGGGATCTCCTAGGAGCTTTGCATCCCTAGGTGAAGCAGCATCAACCGGCACTCTTGGCTTGTAAGATTTCAGGCAATGATGTCTAATGGCGGGAATTTCTGGCCAAGTTGCTAATTACATCAAACAAACCTGGGCTCAGTCCATTCACAAACGATACAGTTCAGCATGGAAATTATTGGATGGGTTGATGCATGGAATGGCATTTGGATCCCGAGGAGGTAGATCTGACAGAAATACTTAATTTATTTTCTGAACAGGCAGGATACAGCTTAAATACAGTTCAGTGAATAATTTGCAATCTGAAATTTCAGTAGGACATGTGCTGCTATATAGTAAACCGGATGGTATGCACCCTTTCGTTTGTATGTTGCGTAAAGGTATCATTATGTCTAACCCTCCTATACCCAGACATGAGAAAGTGTATGAAGTCCTGAAACTGTTTGAACAATGGCAAGATAATTCAAAATTATCTAAGAGCAATAGTCTGCTAAATGTACAGTGCTGTTGTGTTTAGTATCCTGCAGAATTGTCTATAATGTTTGAGCCTTTCACATAGAGGGTTGAAGCATTCTCCCCGAAAGAGGTCTCATTCTCCATTTCTAAATTTACGAAAACAGAATCCAGATATTTTGAACATGCAGCATTTTCACAGAATAATAAACTGTGTGTGGTCAAACCTCTCAAGGCTTCTAAAGAGTGTTCTTGACAATTTTGTTCTGATATCACTGGGCAATTCGTTTTCACAATACAGAAACCATTTAAAACGGTTTTCGCTGTGATCCAAGCTAGATGTGTCAGACATTTTATGTCCGAGGCTAGGATTGATGTGCATAGATTTGGGGCACACTAAGCAAAAGATGCCATGGCCTTGGAAGCTTATCTGTAGGAAAAGCAGCTGACATGTCTTCTGATTCCACCTTTAATCTCATTATTAATATGGCTTGGAATATGGTGGATAAACTGTGAACAAACATAATCTAAGCCTCTAGTCCTGACATAAAATAAAACATTTTTTAGCTTTTGTGAGAAGAATTTTTGCTTCTATTAAGGATATGAAGGCAAGTAGTATCCCACCCAAAAACAGAAGGTGGTACATTTGATTCCACTTTGTGTTTTGAATTACATGTATTACGTTTATGGGATCTCAATGGTAACATAGTATTGTAATTGCTGGAGTATTATATTTTCTGTATCTCCTTGCCCACTGTAGACATGTTTATGACAATCATGATAGTAAAAAAGAAACTGATGTTTTTTCCGTGCAGGCTCTGCACAGAAGCAGGAATGAGAACAGGCCTGACATTGTTAGATGTCCAGGAATAGCGTGTTGGACTTTCTTCCGAGCTGGTGGATCCTGGATAGTTTAGTGCTGGATGTTTGTTTCGGACTGTTGTTGTTTTTGACTAACCTTCTCTATCAAAAAAGAGGCAGTAAGGTTGTGTCTATCAGTTTGGAAGGGACATAGTCAGTTCACATGACCAGAAAAAGTGGTGAAGGTTATGAGGAATACAGTAAAAGTGGAAATGGAAGCATTCATCAAATTAGTCGCATATCAGTGACTCATCAAGGCACGACAGAGGAAACAAAAATAAAGAAGGAGAAAGGAAGGTGTAATTATTGGTAGTTGGACGCTTTACCTGTTTTGGAGCGAGAGCTTGGTAGTTCACCTGTAACCGAACCATCTAATGGTCTGGAGAAGAGTGCACAAGAGGGTGTTAGTAATGAGCTGATGAACAGGAGCTGTGGTGAGCAAGAGGTGGAAGTGACGAGTGAAACGGCTGTTGCTGAAAGATCTAGCAGGTGTGGCAGAGTGATTAAAACACCAAAGGGGCTGGAAGATTTTGTGTGTGAGTGATGGGAGGAGCATAGTGTTGCTTTTGTTGAAATGTATATATACATTTTCCAAGGTTTTTGGTTTAATGTTAGAAATAGGTAATATGTGTATATTCTTTCGTTGATATATATTTATATCCTTTCCAAGGTTTTTGATTTAATGTCAGAAATTGGTAGTATGTGTATTTTCATTTTATTATTCATTGAAGGAAAGGGGGTGTGTAGTAATAGGGTTTTATTACCGTTGTGTATTGTGGAGGAATATAGAATGCAGGGATGTAAAATGGAACATGAAAAATGGGTATTAAAGCAATGGCATAACATGTTATACCTCATTCGTGAGGAGTTACTTGCTTCTGATGTGGACATCATTGTACCTGCCGAGTTACATAGAAGAATAAAGAAAGAAACCTACTCTCGTGTATGTGTGGTTCACTACACCCTTCACGCTGTTAATTTAATGCACAATTTAATAGCAATAAGTTAAACATCAGAATAATTGTCAAAAGCAGAGGAAAAACAGAGAAAACACGCAAGGAATAATCAAACAACACCGAGAGACACATATCTGACTGCATGTGCGTAGCAAAGAAAGAGGATTTAAGATGATGGCTCAGGGTATTGAGCAGAGGCGGCCGGTACTTTTAGCAGGGAGGGGCACAAGTGTACACATAAACACTCACTCACAGTCATGCATTGACACACACATATACACATATATATCCATTCACAACACTCACTCCCAAATATTCATTCACACACACACACAAAACATTAAAAATAAAATCAAGCTTACTTGGCAGCTCTTCCTCGGAGATCCCAGAATAGTCGGTATTACTGCCTTCCCTTATTGACCCTAACTCATCACAGAGTGGGATGGGGTCAGTGAGACTGCTGACCCTACCACAGACTGTGATGAGGTGTCAATGATTGACTCTCGGCCCTGGTGACTTCAGGGCTTAGAACTGAAGTGCCCAGGTAGGAGGCCATTAGTGACACTTCCCCTCATTATGAGGACGAGGGCCTCGAGGTGCTTTGCCAGACAGGTGAGGTCACTTCCACAAGAGCTTTGACTTCTTGAGCCCAGCACAGTTCAGCTCAGGCAGACAGAAGCCTGCACATTTAGTGCACGTCTAACTCCTGTATGCCTGATCTGAAAATAAAGAGTGTCTGTCAGGCTGACCTTTGCTCAGCATGCAGAATACTCTTTATGGTGGCTAAAAAACAGAGGCAGTGTGGACCCTCAGCTCATTTAGACTGGCTGTGGCTGGTTTTGAGAGCTTGTATTCACTGTGATTGGTTGAGAGGAGGATGTAGTTCTGTTTATTTACATTGGATTTGTAGTTTTTAGGTCTCGGACCGTAGGCTGCGCTTGCGCAGTCGAGCTCCGAGATTTAATGTCTCCTAGAGTGGGGCTCGAACCCGCCCATCTTCTCCATTGGCTGACTTCCTAAACGGAGGCCAGCCATTGGAGGAGAGGGGCATCACTCCGTCCAAGCCCCGTCTTTTTCAGATTCGGGGGCGTGTTTTTTACAGTTTTCTCGCCGTGACGTCATCCGTCACTCAACAGCAAAACCCACGCCCGAATGCGAAAATGTCGGCCCTTTTCTGACGCCATTTCTACCCGACCGCCGCCGCAAGAAGTCGAGTAGCCGCCGAGTCCACCGGTGCTCATGCTTACTGTCCTGCCCCCTCGTTGCTTGTGCTTGTTGTCCTGCCCCCCTCATTGCTCGTGCTTGCTGTCCTGCCCCCCCTCGTTGCTCGTGATAGCTGTCCTGCCCCCCTTGTTGCTCGTGCTTGCTGTCCTGCCCCCTCGTTGCTCGTGCTTGCTGACCTGCCCCATCGTTGCTCGTTCTTGCTGTCCTGCCCTACCTTGTTGCTTGTTCTTGCTGTCCTGTCCCACGTTGCTTGTGCTTGCTGTCCTGCCCCGTCCTTGCTTGTGCTTGCTGTCCTGCCCCCTCGTTGCTCGTGCTTGCTGTCCTGCCCCTTGTTGCTTGTGCTTGCTCGACCTGCCCCCTCGTTGCTTGTGCTTGCTCTCCTGCCCCCTCGTTGCTTGTACTTGCTGACCTGCCCCCATCATTGCTTGTGCTTGCTCTCCTGCCCCCCTCGTTGCTTGTGCTTGGTCTCCTACCCCCTTGTTGCTTGTGCTTGCTGTCCTGCCCTTCGTTGCTTGTGCTTGCTTTCCTGCCCCCCTCATTGCTTGTGCTTGCTGTCCTGCCCCCCCCTCTGCTTGTGCATGCTGTCCTCCCCCCACTCATTGCTTTTGCTTGCTCTCCTGCCCCCCCATTGCTTGTGCTTGCTGTCCTGCCCCCTCGTTGCTTGTGCTTGCTGTCCTCTCCCTCGCTGCTTGTGCTTGATCTCCTGCGCCCCCTTGTTGCTTGTGCTTGCTGTCCTGCCCCCCTCATTGCTTGTGCTTGCTGTCCTGCCCCCTCGTTGCTCGTGCTTGCTGTCCTGCCCCTTCGTTGCTTGTGCTTGCTGTCCTGCCCCTTCGTTGCTCATGCTTGCTGTGCTGCCCAATCTATGCTTGTGCTTGCTGTCCTGCCCCACCTCGTTGCTTGTGCTTGCTGTCCTGTCCCTCGTTGCTCGTGCTTGCTGTCCTGCCCCCCCTCGTTGCTCGTGCTTGCTGTCCTGCCCCCCTCGTTGCTCGTGCTTGCTGTCCTGCCCCATTGTTGCTCGTGCTAGCTGTCCTGCCCCCCGTTGCTCGTGCTTACTTTCCTGCCCCCCTCGTTGCTTATGCTTCCTGTCCTGCTCCCCTCGTTGCTCGTGCTTGCTGTCCTGCCCTCCCGCATTGCTCGTGCTTGCTGTCCTGCCCCGTCGTTGCTCGTGCTTGCTGTCCTGCCCCCTCGTTGCTCGTGCTTGCTGTCCTGCCCCATCGTTGCTTGTGCTTGCTATCCTGCCCCCCACTTGCTTGTGCTTGCTGTTCTGTCCCACGTTGATTGTGCTTGCTGTCCTGCCCCCCCTCGTTGTTCGTGCTTGCTGTCCTGCCCCCTCATTGCTTGTGCTTGCTGTCCTGCCCCCTCGTTGCTCGTGCTTGCTGTCCTGCCCCTTCGTTGCTTGTGCTTGCTGTCCTGCCCCTTCGTTGCTCATGCTTGCTGTGCTGCCCAATCTATGCTTGTGCTTGCTGTCCTGCTCCCCTCGTTGCTCGTGCTTGCTGTCCTGCCCTCCCGCATTGCTCGTGCTTGCTGTCCTGCCCCTCGTTGCTCGTGGTCCTGCCCCTCATTGCTCGTGCTTTCTGTCCTGCCCCCTTGTTGCTCGTGCTAGCTGTCCTGCCCCCCGTTGCTCGTGCTTACTTTCCTGCCCCCCTCGTTGCTTATGCTTCCTGTCCTGCTCCCCTCGTTGCTCGTGCTTGCTGTCCTGCCCTCCCGCATTGCTCGTGCTTGCTGTCCTGCCCCGTCGTTGCTCGTGCTTGCTGTCCTGCCCCATCGTTGCTTGTGCTTGCTATCCTGCCCCCCTCTTGCTTGTGCTTGCTGTTCTGTCCCACGTTGATTGTGCTTGCTGTCCTGCCCCCCCTCGTTGTTCGTGCTTGCTGTCCTGCCCCCTCGTTGCTTGTGCTTGCTGTCCTGCCCCCTCGTTGCTCGTGCTTGCTATCCTGCACCCCTCGTTGCTCGTGCTTGCTGTCCTGCCCCCTTGTTGCTCGTGCTTGCTGTCCTGCCCCCTCGTTGCTCGTGCTTGCTGTGCTGCTTCATCGTTGCTCGTGCTTGTTGTCCTGCCCCCCTCATTGCTTGTGCTTGCTGTCTTGTCCCTCGTTGCTCATGCTTGCTCTCCTGCCCTCTCGTTGCTTGTGCTAGCTGTCCTGCCCCCCGTTGCTTGTGCTTGCTGTCCTGCCCCCCCTAGTTGCTTGTGCTTGCTCTCCTTCCCCCCCCATTGCTTGTGCTTGCTGTCCTGCCCCCCTCGTTGCTTGTGCTTACTCTCCTGCCCCCCTCGTTGCTGGTGCTTGCTGTCCTGCCCCCCTCATTGCTCGTGCTTGCTGTCCTGCGCCCTCGTTGCTCGTGCTTGCTGTCCCGCCCCCTCGATACTTGCTCTTCTGCCCCCTCGTTGCTTGTGCTTGTGGTCCTGCTCCCCCTCGTTGCTTGTGCTTGCTCTCCTGCCCCCCCCATGTTCCTTGTGCTTGCTGTCCTTCCCCCTCATTGCTTGTGCTTGCTGTTCTGTCCCTCGTTGCTTGTGCTTGCTCTCCTGCCCCTCCTCGTTGCTTGTGCTTGCTCTCCTGCCCCTCCTCGTTGCTTGTGCTTGCTGACCTGCCCCCCCTCGTTGCTTGTGCTTGCTGTCCTGACCCCTCGTTGCTCGTGCTTGCTGTCCTGCCCCCTCGTTACTTGTGCTTGCTGTCCTACCCCCCCTCGTTGCTTGTGCTTGCTCTCCTGCCCCCCATAGTTGCTTGTGCTTGCTGTCCTGCCCCGCCTTGTTGCTCGTCCTTGCTGTCCTGCCCCCTCGTTGTTCGTGCTTGCTGTCCCACCCCCCTCGTTGCTCGTGCTTGCTGTCCTTCTCCCTCTCGTTGCTCTTGCTTGCTGTCCTGCCCCCCATTGCTCGTGCTGGCTGTCCTGCCCCCTCGTTGCTTGTGCTTGCTGTCCTGCCCCCCTAGTTGCTCGTGCCTGCTGTCCTGCCCCATCGTTGCTCGTGCTGGCTGCCCTGCCCCCTCGTTGATTGTGCTTGCTGTCTTGCCCCCTCGTTGCTTGTGCTTGCTATACTGCCCCCCTCGTTGCTCCTGCTTGCTGTGCTGCCCCATCGTTGCTCCTGCTTGCTGTCCTGCCCCCTCGTTGCTTGTGCTTGCTGTCCTGCCCCCCCTCGTTGCTCATGCTTGCTGTCCTGCCCCCCTCGTTGCTTGTGCTTGCTCTCCTGCCCCCCCTTGTTGCTTGTGCTTGCTGTCCTGCCCCCCCTCGTTGCTTGTGCTTGTTGTCCTGCCCCCCTCGTTGCTTGTGCTTGCTGGCCTGCCCCTCATTGCTTGTACTTGCTGTCCTGCCCCCTCGTTGCTTGTGCTTTCTGTCCTGCCACCCCCTCGTTGCTTGTGCTTTCTGTCCTGCCACCCCCTCGTTGCTTGAGCTTGCTCTCCTGCCCCCCTCGTTGCTTGTGCTTGCTGTCCTGCCCCCTTGTTGCTCGTGAATGCTGTCCTGCCCCCTTGTTGCTTGTGCTTGCTGCCCTGCCCTCCTTGTTGCTTGTGCTTGCTCTCCTGCCCCCCCTCGTTGCTTCTGCTTGCTGTCCTTCCCCCTCGTTGCTCATACTTGCTGTCCTGTCCCTCGCTTGCTTGTGCTTACTTCCCTGCCCCCCTCGTTGCTTGTGCTTGATGTCCTGCCCTCTCGTTGCTTGTGCTTGCTGTCCTGCCCTCTCGTTGCATGTTCTTGCCGTCCTGCCCCCCTTGTTGCTTCTGCTTGCTCTCCTGCCCCCCCTTGTTGCTTGTGCTTGCTGTCCTGTCCCCTCGTTGCTCGTGCTTGCTGTCCTGCCCCCCCTTGTTGCTTGTGCTTACTCTCCTGCCCCCCCTCGTTGCTTGTGCTTGCAGTCCTGCCCCCCTCGTTGCTTGTGCTTGCTGTCCTGCCCTCTCGTTGCTTGTGCTTGCTCTCCTGCTCCCTTGTTGCTTGTGCTTGCTGTCCTGCCCCCTTGTTGCTCCTGCTTGCTGACCTGCCCCCCTCGTTGCTTGTGCTTGCTCTCCTGCCCCCCCTCGTTGCTTGTGCTTGCTGTCCTGCCCCCCTCATTGCTTGTGGTTGCTGTCCTGCCCCCTCGTTGCTCGTGCTTTCTGTCCTGCCCCCTCGTTGCTTGTGCTTGCTCTCCTGCCCCGCCTCGTTGCTTGTTCTTGCTGTCCTGCCCCCCCTCATTGCTTGTGCCTGCTGTCCTGCCCCCTCGTTGCTTGTGCTTGCTATCCTGCCCCCTCGTTGCTTGTGCTTGCTGTCTTGCCCCCCTCGTTGCTTGTGCTTGCTCTCCTGTCCCCTCGTTGCTTGTGCTGGCTGTCCTGTCCCTCGTTGCTTGTGCTTGCTCTCCTGCCCCCCTCGTTGCTCGTGCTAACTGACCTGCCCCCCCTCGTTGCTCGTACTTGCTGTCCGGCCTCCTCGTTGCTTGTACTTGCTGTCCTGCCCCCTCGTTGCTTATGCTTACTCTCCTGCCCCCTCGTTGCTTGTGCTTGCTCTCCTGCCCCCCTTGTTGCTTGTGCTTGCTGTCCTGCCCCCTCGTTGCTTGTGCTTGCTGTCCTGTCCCTCATTGCTTGTGCTTGCTCTCCTGCCCCCCCTCATTGCTTGTGCTTGCTGTCCTACCCACAATTGTTGCCTGTGCTTGCTGTCCTGCCCCCTCATTGCTCGTGCTTGCTGTCCTACCCCCTCGTTGCTTGTGCTTGCTCTCCTGCCCTCTCGTTGCTTGTGCTTGCTGTCCTGCCCCCCTCGTTGCTTATGCTTGCTCTCCTGCCCCCCTCATCGCTCGTGCTTGCTGTCCTGCTCCCTCGTTGCTTGTGCTTGCTGTCCTGCCCCCCCTCGTTGCTTGTGCTTGCTGTCCTGCCCCCCTTGTTGCTTGTGCTTGCTGTCCTGCCCCCCCTTGTTGCTTGTGCTTGCTCTCCTGCCCCCCTCGTTGCTTGTGCTTGCTGTGCTGCCGGGTCATTGCTTGTGCTTGCTGTCCTGTCCCTCGTTGCTTGTGCTTGCTCTCCTGCCCCCCTCGTTGCTTGTGCTTGCTGTCCTGCCCCCTCGTTGCTTGTGCTTGCTGTCCTCCCCCCCTAGTTGCTTGTGCTTGCACTCCTGCCCCCCCTCGTTGCTTGTGCTTGCTGTCCTGCCCCCTCGCTGGTTGTACTTGCTCCCCTGCTCCCCCCCTTCGCTTGTTGTGCTTGCTCTCCTTCCCCCCTCTTGTTGCTTGTGCTTGCTCTACTGCCACCTCGTGCTTGCTGACCTGCCCCATCGTTGCTTGTGCTTGCTGTCCTGCCCCCTTGTTGCTTGTGCTTGCTGTCCTGCCCCCTCATTGCTTGTGCTTGCTGTTCTGAGCCCTCATTGCTTGTGCTTGCTGTCCTGCCCCCTCGTTGCTTGTGTTTGCTGTCCTGCCCCCTCGTTGCTTGTGTTTGCTGTCCTGCCCCCTCGTTCGTTGTGCTTGCTCTCCTGCCCTGCTATTGGCATTGTAAATGACAATGCCAATTATTTATGTTTTAAAATCAAAAACATAAATAAAATGTCATAAGCAATGCCAATAGCTCTAACTTTAAGAATGCCGAGACCATTGCATTGTAAATGCTTGTTCTATTGTTACCTTTTTATTAGCTGCTGTTGAATTGGCAGTAAATAAAGAGAAGCATAATCTGAGCCTCCTGTCCTGACATAGAACTGAGGTGCAGATGAGCCAGCTCATTTAAGGGAAGAGCCAGACCAATGCCAAGGGTGTCTCTTAGCTTTAAAGAGCAAATTCATGAGCTGAGCCTGCAACAGTGAACACCAGAAGAGGCAGAAGCAGCCACCAGGAAAGAAATGAATGTGCAGGAAATGCTGGGGAACCATGGAAGGGCTAGCTTCTCTTGTCCTTGCTGCCTTTTCTGCTTTATGCTGCTCAAGCCAGCAATTTATACATACAGACCAGACCATATTCAGGGAGGAGACTCCCAATTTATGAAGCTAATAAATTGCTTTCTTTTAACTGTCTCCTGCTTAAAATTGGCTTTGCTTCAATATATGATTAGGGTATATACATCCACTATAGCCCCAATTTTGAAAAAAAAATCTCCCACTTTCCACTTTTACAATGTTGCCATGCCAACAGACCGGATTCAGGCAGGAGACTCACTATTTTTTAAAGTCAAAAGTGACTTTATTTTAGCTCTAATATTGCCTCTGTTCTAATATATGACAATGGGGAAAATACATGTTCCCAATTCTTTTTCAAAATCCTCACTTTTCATTTGCAAAATTTTGACATTTATGCAGTGTCGGCATGTACGATTTGTATGTCTCGCCTACAGTCTAATTTTGTCTGGCTTGCTGTTTGTGAAAGGCCTCTTCAGGCCCATTGCAAAAACTTACAGTTGTGATACAGCCGCAAGCCCATTGATAAATGTTTACTGATAGTTTATTAAATCCATTCAGTTGTTACATCATGTAACGAGTGACTTATAAAATCAATTCATTGTGCGACGTATGAATTGAGCATCCGCTCTTAAACATGTAGAAGAGTTTTAGAAATCTTATTGGGATATTCTCAGTGCTGCTATGAGATTTCTCTGAACGGACCAATTGTCAAAGATTGTCTAAATCTGGCTCCATCTATTTGCCTCCGATTGTTTGGACGAGACCCCCGGAAGTTACGCTGATCTTCGCACAGTAATGCCGGAACTAGAGTGATTCTTTCTTATCTGCCCTGCACATTATCGTTACAACTCAAAGAGTCACTCATTTATAGATTTCGTAATAAGAAAACCTGTCTGTGGTGGTACACCCTGGAGCGGCTTTTGGGAATTTTTCCACACCGCTATCCATATGAACCTTGGGCCTGCCCTGACATTGCTTCGCAGTGGTGTCTGTTGACCAACGTTACATTCTGTCGATACACGTTCCCGCGTTTCTTTCACAACTGTCTCAGAACATTGCTGAGACTAATGAGAAATGTGTCAGCAATTTATTTCTGACTCCGGTTATAGCCCCCGTGCTATTATTTAGTTGGATTGGAACCATCTTATTATAGATGCACGAAAAATATTATGATTCATGGAAATTTTGATTCAAATGCGCCCTGACAAAGGAACCTAGCACAATATTCCTTTTCCGAAACATGCCTCGGCGCTCCACTTCTGTTGTTTTGTGTTGTATATATTATATATGTTTTAATGAAGTCTCCCTATTGTTGCTTTCTGTGATTTGATTCATATGTTGAGAGTCTGTGAGATTGGTAAGACTGTGGGTTTGGATGATATGTGTGGCTGTTTTTATAAAAAAAAATTGTGCGTGAAATTCTCTTTTGTTGGGGGTTGTGTAAATAGTATAGATAGATGTGTATAGAATGTATATACAAAATTGGTACCACAATGACAAATTCCAAGCCGGTTTCAGACCGAAGGTCAGCACAATAGACCAAATTTTTAGATTCTGCTGCCTCTACTGGAAGTACGTAGTGATTAAGAGGTGCCATCTTTATGTTGCCTTTGTAGATCTAAGGGCCGCTTTTGATTTGGTGCCTCGAAATCTCTTATGGGAAAACCTTGAGTGCAGCAGGTATCCCAAATAATCTTGTCGTTCAGATCAAAGAGTTACACGAAGGGAACTTTGCAAGAGTAAGATGGGGTCCCAACGGTGAATTAACCCATAAAATACCCATCGAACGTGGAGTACGTCAGGGTTGTGTCCTGGCCCCGACGTTATTTTCACTTTTTGTAAATGACATCCCTTCCTTTCTAGGTAAATGTAAAAATGATTCTCCCAAACTGAATGGCGAAAAGGTGACATCTTTGCTATTTGCTGACGATACGATTCTGATATCCCAAACGAAAAATGGCCTACAGACTTTATTGAATACCTTCAATGAATACTGTAGCCAAAAAGGGTTAGAGATCAATGGCAAGAAGACCAAATGTATGGCCCTAAATCCAATCAAACCGGACAAGGGCTGTTTAACATTAAATGGAATCAAGTTGGAATCAGTGCCATATTTCTCCTACCTAGGGGTGACTATCGATTCTAAATTTACTTGGAAAGCCCAAATTGATAAAAGCAAATTAATCTATGCCCAGAATGTAAAACCAATTCTTAGGGAGCATAGTATGAGCACAAGTAAAGCGGTGTCCCCAGTGACGGAATTATTTAAATTTAAGGTCCAAGCATCTGTCCTTTACGGTGCCGAAATATGGGGTACCGGATCCAGGGAGACTTTTGGAGTTTTGGATAATAATTTTATGCGTAGCCTTGTAAGGGTTCCCCGAGGCACCCCACTAGTCCCTCTGGAGCTTGACTTAAATTTCAAAAGGACAGATTACCATGTGTTGATCCGTCCCCTAATGCTGTGGGTAAGACTATGGCATGTACCCGAACTCCAGGATTACCGAGACGGGCTGAAGGAGATCATGATTCTGGATAGCCAGAGTAATACCCCATGGCTAAGACATATCAAGACATGGCTAAACAATATAGGATTACAGCATTTTTGGGAGAACCCAGAGCAATTACCAGCAAACCCCAAAATAATCCTAAAAAGGGCCTTCTGGAGTTTTATGTTAAGTAAGACTGTAAACAATATGACCAATGGTACCTTGGTTGCAAGATTCCTAAACTTTAAGGATGAACCGCTCTACGAGACATTTATGGACGAGATAGAGCCGCCACTTGCCAAAACCTTGTTTTTAAAATTTCGGTATGGGAATTTATTAATTAAAACGACGTTGGCAAGATGGGCTAGGAATCGTGAACCAGAAGCTGCAGTATTGAATGAAACTTGTCCTATGTGTGACCTCAACCAGACCGAAAATGAACAGCATATTTTATTTTTTTGTCCCTTCTATCTGCAGGCCAGGAAGAAGTGGATTAAACCAATATGCTTACTTCTAGGTTTGAGGTCATGCTCGCAGGCTCTGAGAATCCTAACCACAAATACATCTCAGAACATAATATTTAGTGTTAGTAGATTTTTACTTTCTATCTTTTATCAAAGGAAAAAAATAGGG
Source organism: Lissotriton vulgaris (assembly GCF_964263255.1). NCBI lineage: Eukaryota > Metazoa > Chordata > Amphibia > Caudata > Salamandridae > Lissotriton > Lissotriton vulgaris. The sequence continues at coordinate 904,851,105 of NC_141695.1, forward strand.
CTACAATTGTAACTGAACTGATTGCTTGAGAATGACATGATGGTCTATTCCATGTTCTAAGAACTCATGGTTCCGCTCAATTTATCCTCCAACTTGTATTGTACTGTACTGTATTGTACTTTTTATGTACTGTGTCTTTGTAACTTAGTGATAATATGTTTTAATAGCTTTTAATGAAATGCAATGTATTGTATAAACTGTCTTTTATGGCATTTTAGCCGAAATAAAGAATTTAAATGAAAAAAAATGACACAATGTGAATGTTATGTTCTTACTTATCAGAAAAATCTTTAAATAAAAAAGAAATTATGTTTGTTCAATAACTTCTGTTCTGGCACAATGTTATTATTTGAATTGATATCAGATTTATTACCTAGATAGAATTGAATACTAGTTAGAGGTTTTGTTCTTGTTATTGCCCTAAATCTGGATCATGCCATTAAAATCCTGTGGTTTAAATACATCAAGGCAAGTTTCTATTTACTAGATCAAACTGATCTGTTTCATAAGATTGAAGCCATTGTTAATGAAGACGTAGTCTGGGCTAAAAATCATTTTTGATGCTAAGGATGGTGGAAAGGGAATCTGGCACCTTGTCCATGGCACCTTGTCCATGATACTGTTAGGTCCTAGGGGAAACTTTCTATAGACCATATTTAAGATATGGAACGTCAAATGTTCACTATTTTTCATTGCCCCATTTTAGGTTCAACGTACATTATAAAATGTACATTATAAAATACAATTAATTTTGTGGCAAATAATAGGTTCAGGCATTTTAACATGGGGTTCATATATTTTACACATTTGCTAATTAAAATGGATCACTGACATAATATCGAGGGACATAATATCGACTACCAAAAATATTGGCGACAAAATATCGACAGACAGAATATCGACTTTGTATCTACAAACAGGTAAGTACTAAAATATCGAGTAAAAAATATTGTTTACAAAAATATAGTTTGTAAAAATATCGACTTTATTAAAAACAATGTTAAATTAAATTAATATTAAAAATTATTTACTAAAATATACTTAAAAATACTTAAATTACCTTATAATATTTAAATAATTAATTAAAGTTATAAAAAAAATGTTTACAATCATATTTGCTAAAACATATATATATAGTAACATAATAGAATTAAAAAATATCCAATATTATTACCGTAGGATAGCGGAAGTGTAAAATTACTATTCCCACTCCAGAGAGTGCAACAGTAGATAAGGCGTTGGATAGCGTAGAGGTAAAAATTACTATTCCCACTCCAGAGAGTGCAACAGTAGGGAAAGCGTTGGATAGCGTAGGGGTAAAAATTACTATTCCCACTCCAGAGAGTGCAACAGTAGGCAAAGCGTTGGATAGCGTAGGGGTAAAAATTACTATTCCCACTCCAGAGAGTGCAACAGTAGGGAAAGGGTTGGATAGCGTAGGGGTAAAATGTACTATTCCCACTCCAGAGAGTGCAACAGTAGGGAAAGCGTTGGATAGCGTAGGGTAAAAATTACTATTCCCACTCCAGAGAGTGCAACAGTAGGGAAAGTGTTGGATAGCGTAGGGGTAAAAATTACTATTCCCACTCCAGAGAGTGCAACAGTAGGGAAAGCGTTGGATAGCGTAGGGGTAAAACTTACTATTCCCACTCCAGAGAGTGCAACAGTAGGGAAAGCGTTGGATAGCGTAGGGGTAAAAATTACTATTGCAACTCCAGAGAGTGCAACAGTAGGGAAAGCGTTGGATAGCGTAGGGGTAAAAATTACTATTCCCACTCCAGAGAGTGCAACAGTAGGGAAAGGGTTGGATAGCGTAGGGGTAAAACTTACTATTCCCACTCCAGAGAGTGCAACAGTAGGGAAAGCGTTGGATAGCATAGGGGTAAAACTTACTATTCCCACTCCAGAGAGTGCAACAGTAGGGAAAGCGTTGGATAGCGTAGGGGTAAAAATTACTATTCCCACTCCAAAGAGTGCAACAGTAGGATAGCGTTGGATAGCGTAGGGGTTAAAATTACTATTCCCACTCCAGAGAGTGCAACAGTAGGGAAAGCGTTGGATAGTGTAAGGGTAAAAATTACTATTCCCACTCCAAAGAGTGCAACAGTAGGATAGCGTTGGATAGCGTAGGGGTTAAAATTACTATTCCCACTCCAGAAAGTGCAACAGTAGGGAAAGCGTTGGATAGCGTAGGGGTAAAAATTACTATTCCCACTCCAGTGAGTGCAACAGTAGGGAAAGTAGATACTTCCATATATTATTTAAAAATATGTATATGTTAATATCTATAAAAAAATTAAATAAAAGTAACTACCACTTTAAAATAATATAATAATTCATTAATTACAAATACTAATTTAATTTAATCATTACAATTAGTTATCTATTAATACTAATTATTTACAAATTAACAATTAATTAATTAATAATTAAACAGTTACTTAACAATTAAAATCTAATAAATACACTCAAAAAATTAACATATGTAATTGGTTATAATTAAATTACTTCCCACCCTATTCCCCTATGAACCCACAACCCGCTACAGAAATTAAATTACTTAAATTAGCCTAATTATCAATTAATCAATTAAATAAAATTAATTAGCAATTAAAATGTAATTAATTACCAAATAAAAATAGTTTAACAATTAATTCTAAACAAATACCAATAATTAATTTACATTTTTAATTAATTAAAATTAAATTACACTACATAAAGTAACATATTTAATTATTATAATTAAATTACTTCCCACCCTACTCCCCTATAAACCCACAACCCGCTACAGAAATTAAATTAGTTAAATTAACATAATTATCAATTAATCAATTAAATAAAATTAATTGGCAATTAAAATGTAATTAATTACAAAATAAAAATTAATTAACAATTAATTATAAAAAAAATACCAATAAATACATTTACATATTAAATTAATTATAATTAAATTACTTCCCACCCTATTCCCCTATAAACCCACAACCCGCTACAGAATTAAATTACACAAAATTTAAATAACATTAAATTCATTAATTAAATTACATTATAACAAATAAACACTTTTAACACATAAAATACACTATAAAAAAATCGATATTATTAAAAGTTCGATATTTTTCTTAACCTATATTATGTACTTTGATATTTTGACTATCTATATTTTAAAATTCGATATTACATTACTTACCTTCAAAACGATATTTTTGATGTCTATATTCTGTCCATTCGATATTCTGTCCAGCCTATATTTTGTACTCAATATTATGTCCATTCGATATTTTGTAGTCGATATTTTGTCTGTTTACCAATTAAAATACCACCATTACTACGAAAACTAATTGAAGAATAGTTCCTTATATTTGCTTCCAGGAATTTTGGCAATAAAAGCCTTTTTCTTTCAATTGTGAAGGCTAGTTAGACCCATAGGAAATGTGCAATTAATTCTGTATAATCGGAGCAAAAACGGCTGGCTGTATTTACTCATTTATATTTCCATCAATGTGCTACCTCTCCCATGTCAGAGTCCGAAACTTAGCTTTAAAAATGTAACTTTTATTTCCCATGTGAGTGCAAGATTCAGGTATACTTGTGGTCTTGATTTTTCATCTGTTCTTACAAATGCTAATACTAATGTTCATGCTTGCTTCATGTGGAAAGATTTCTAATCAGTGCCTCTGGATTTGCAAATTGCAGTTCTCTTAAGTATCTACTTAAAAATTCCATAGGGTAATAGATCCCCAGGGCGGAATCATTTGAAGATCTATTAATATGGTGTCAATAGGTAGCTACCAGAAGGATTTTTCTATGTTCAAATTCTTAACAGATGTCGTATTTGAAGGAGCCCTTTTCTGCTTGCATTAATTTTGCAGTGCCACTTTTTAGGTCTCGCACCTGGCGACGCCGCTGCGAAGCGCTGTCACCAGAGAAATCTATTGTTGCTGACTTGCTTTAGTTGTGGGACAGAAGATGACCACTCGCACGGGCGATTGGAGCTTGTGCACATGCACGTACAGTCACGCTGTGTGCACATCTCCTGTCCCACTTCCGAGGCAAGTCCTCGCAAGCCTCATGTAGCATTACTTTCACTTCTCTTCCCCCCCTGATCAGTAGCAGTACTTCTGGGTTACCTCTGAGTCTTCTTTAAACCTACGGCGGGGGTGGAAACTGAAGCTTCGTATTCTCCATGTCCCCGATCCTAGCTGGTGCGCAGGGTGGTAGAAAGGCGTCTGGTTCGGCGGAGCGGTTATGACGGTGATACAGGTGACGGTTCCTTGTGATCCAGCGCAAGAGCAGCTAGCAATTTTAATTCAGCTGCCATGTGTTTTTGCTTTGGGTGCTTTGGCAGCCCCCTCTCTGGGCCGCACGAGCTGTGCAGCACTCATCCGAGTACGGCGAAGTCTGCAGGCACCGCCACTGGGCACGAGCCGAAGCCACGCCGATGTGCACGCTCACGGCGTGCCTACAACTCGCGCTTGGAGCTCTTTTGCTTTCCCTTGTTTTCGTTGCAGTTTTATTCAGTACAACCTCGACCCGTAGGTATTAGAGTGCTTTACATGAGCACTGGTTTCATTACACATGGTAAAATTCATTTTTCTTTACAGTTTTTACACAGCGCGATCTTGAGGCATAGGTATTGGAGTGCTTTACATGAGCACTGGTTTCATGACGCACGGTAACATTAATTTTTGGGTAGCATCTCAGCGCTAATCTGATCTGTCTCACTGAAAGTGCACAACTTCAGCTACATTTTTTGACTCCGCATCGCTAATCATCCTTTCTCCGTTACCACTCCCAAGCCTTTATCTATCAATATTTAGCGCCACACCCTCGCATTCAGCTTGTCACAATTGATACAGTCAGTTCAGAAAATGTAATTTAACATGGATTGTTCCATTTCAAAGCACCTTCCTTCACTTTAACATTTCACTTCATTGATTTTTCAATCAGCATCAATAAATATGAGTGAGAATCTACATGGGAGAGGAAGTTAGAATAATAAACACTAATCTATCACTATAGAGCTCTGAGCTACACTGATTTTACTGTGTACCGGGGCTGTGCTTCTACTCAAACTAAGAACATTTTCATAGTTTCAGACAGCAAATAACACCAAGCTTACAAACTAGGATACCAGACACCACTCGTGATTATGACCCAAATATCAGCTTTAAAATACAATTTGGAAATGCAACCATCTGATTGGGAAACATCAGTTCTTTAAAAAAAGCATGATATGAATTCAAAGACAGAAGCAAAACTATGACATTCCAGGCATGGCCCCTTCTCTGGAAGCAATCCCTGCATAATCAACTCTATATGAGGCATTTCACAATGCAAAACAAATCAAAAACCTATCACACCACAGGTATGTAGACATGAACCAGACAAATTACATGATCACAGATCAATGCTGATGAAAATCTAACACTAAACAAGCATTGGCATAGCCAATAGGTCTCGCCTTTGGGACCTTATAAGTGTTTTATAGTGATTATCAAAATATTCCCTCCGCACTCTGCTCGCTTACATGCTAGATAGAAAGCTGAGAAAATCAATGTTTATACACCCACCCTGCTACTTTATTTCCTGTATTGTATATGCACGATTAATGAATTGCTGTAAAGATGCAATTGGAGAAATCATTACATTGAACATAGAATTGATGTATATACGCAATTCTTTTACTCCGTAAGATCCTTTCTGACAATGAAAAGCCTATTTAGTGATTTTAATTAACTATAGAAAACTGCACTATTTTTTTTAAATGATTGATGGTGTCCAGTTTCTCTCCTTACAAAGTGATTAAAAAGTTAGTGGCTGTTACCAATATCTGCTCTTGGGGTGTGGTAAAGTCGTGCTGCTGCCTTTGAGAGGAAATTCTTGACCGGTACTTGCCTAGTATGCCCGGCAGCGCTGTATCACAGTGCCGTTAATGCTTTTTCCACATTAACAAGATATGACAGCTAAAATGTTTATTAACTATGTAGATTGTCGGAAGACATCAATAATCCACAGCGGGCTAATTGCACTGCTGAAGAAAAGGAAGACAAGCATTTGCAATGCAATAGGTCTAGCATTTACGCAAGTTTGAGCTATTGATATTGCAAATATCTATGCCTTTCATTGTTGTTTTCCTTTTTAAAACTTAAATAAAAGACATTCAGCCAGAGTCATCAACACAAATTGCGATCGCAATAGCTGCGAAATAGCTTTTGCGATCTTAATACCAAGAATCGCAATTCATGAAACAAAACCTGACCCAAATGCGAAATCACAAAACATAATTTGCGACTTCGCAAAGATAATCGCAGAATCAAGGTGAAACCCCCTTTGCGAATCGGAAATTGCGAGTTCCCAATGATTCTGCAATTCCAATTGCGAATTCGCAAAATAATCGCAAACCAAATGCATGAAATATCGCAAATAGCGAAAATCCTCAAAATCGCTATTTGCGAGGCGCAAATTAAGGAGAACACAAACCAGGTGGTAACCATGAAGTTAAAAAAAAATTATGAAAAAAAATTCCCAACGAGCCACAGGTGCATGGCTGACTAAACACCCTTAAGGAGACACAGTAGGAGCATGAGGACATTCACAATGCCAGGACTCTACATGGTGATTAGGCGGCGAAGGCTCCAGGCAGCAGCAAGGAACAGACGCAGGATCCAGGAGCGAATTTTCCGCCAGCGGGTCACACTACTGGGCCAAACTGAGGAGGAAATCTACTCAAAGTACAGGCTGAATGGGGCAATGATTACACAGCTCATCCGGGACCTTGACCCCCTGATGCAGCACCCAACGAGGAGGACCAATGTCGTGCCCACCCATGTCCAGGTCCTGTGCAGCCTGCGCCTCCTGGCTTCCGGAAGCTTCCAGGGGATAGTTTCCGTTGCAGGGGGGATCTCCCAGAGCACCATGTCCTGCTGCCTGAGGAGTTTCCTGGATGCCATGTTGACCTGCCTACACCATTACATTAAATCCCCAACCACCCAACAGGACTTGAATCAAACCAAGCTAGAATTTTACAACTTAGCGCAATTCCCCAATATAATTGGATGCATTGACTGTACCCACATCTACATCTGCCCACCCGCAGAGACAGAATACATGTACCAGAACCGCAAGTCCTACCACTCACTGAACATCCAGGTGGTGTGCAACACTAAGACAATCATCACTGACATAGTGGCACAATACCCGGGGAGCACGCATGACTCCTTCATATTCCGGCACAGCGGCATGCACACACGACTGGCCAGGGGAGACTTTGGCGAAGGACACCTTCTAGGTAAGTACACATGCCAACAAACTGTACATCGAGACCATGTAGCTGCGCATGACAGGCACTCACCCTCTGCTCCTTTCATTCAGGTGACAGCGCCTATGGCCTCCGTGAGTACCTCCTCACCCCAACCCACACCACAGCAACGGCATTACAATGCTGCACACATTCGCACTCAGAATTGCATTGAGCGGACATTTGGTCTTTTAAAGAGCCGATTCCACATCCTACACAAGACTGGTGGGGCCCTCAAATACCAGCCTGAGTTCTGCTGCCGCATCGTGGCCGTGTGTGCAATACACCACAACATTGCTACCTAGCGGAGGATACCTGTGGATATCTCTGGTAGTGAGTCGGAAGGGGACAACCGCCAACCTGCACATGTGCATCATGCACGAGGGGAGAATCCTGCTGAAGGACACAGGCGCCGCAACCAAATCACAATGAACTGTTTCTAGTGCACCCATTCCCCTCACACAACACTGCACTCAAGCATGACAAATGTAATAATGACATGAGTCGGATTTACGTGAGACCATAAATTCTTATTGTTTATTCACAATAATGTGTCCTTTTTTTTCCTTGATATGACATGCAAGCTGTAATCCGTCATACAGCCCCATGAAGCGGTAGAGGGCTTACTTGTGGAATCAGCATGGCCCTGCAGGCAGAGTTCAGTGTGTCACTGGCGCCTTCAGCCAGACGCACCCGGTTGCCTCTCCGTTTCCTCCACAACACTGTTGGCCCTGTGATGCTGCAGTGGGCCTGCTGCTGCGGCGGTGTTCCGTTACCAGTGGATAGGACATGCTACTGTGACTGGAAATGCCCTTGCTGGCATCATCCCCCCCACCTGCTTCACCATGGCCAGTCGGCTGCAGACTCTGCACAGCTGCTGTCACCTGTTCAAGGGCCCTGGCGACGTCCTGGCAACATTGGACCATTTGCACCTGCACTGCAAGGGAGCGGCGGGAAAGTTGTGAGGTGGCATTTCCAATGATGTGATTGGACCTGGTGTAGGCTGACAGGCGGGTCAGCAGCTGGCGGTGGCGGCGGCGGGTGATATCCTGCTGGGATGCCATGATCTGGCAGTTCTCACAAACAGCTGGGTCATGCCCTGCATGCATTTTGTGAGCTGGCCCACATTTTGCGCCGTTTTATGCAGCTGCAGGTGGATGGCTGCCAAGTGATGCACCTGCTTCTGGTGTACTGCGAGCATGCGGCGTTCTATGGCGAGGCCAGAATCCCGTACATGTACCCCCCTGCCAGCGCGTGTTGAGGCGTCACGCTGCTGGTGCGTCAGTCCGCTGGACTGGGATCTTATTGTGGCTGTGCGCTTTGTCTGCCATCTGGGTGTTGGTGGTGTGGCCTGTACCACTGCCATGGATGTCACTTGGGGTGGTTGCTGGGCACCTGTGGCTGCAGGTATGGCCCTGTCCACATGGGGAGGTGGTGGTACTGCTGCTGGTGGCTGAGATGGTCCTGGTTGTGGTGCAGGATGGCCCTCACCCTCGGTGTCCTCCGGGGTCTCCTCTATGTGTAGGGCCTCACTGTCGATGCTGGGTTGTTCAGATGCACCTGTGATGTAAATGGGTGCATGATTAATGATATGTATCTTGCACATGAGATGTTGCTACATGCATGCAGGCTTGCAGGCTTGCATTCCCTGACTGGCTTTAGGAATTACTTTCAATTGACAGGTCTGGCTGTGTGGGGCTATCCGGGAATTTTGGTCACACTACAAGTCCCACAATGCAATAGGGCATTTCAGGTGTGCATGGCCTGCATTACTGGGATTATCAAATAGCTAGCTCTGGAGTCATGGGCATTGTTAGGGGACAGGGTCGCAGTCGCATGGCACTTAGCTTGGGATTGTTGGGTGGGTTGGGAGGAGTCCAGCTGGGTAACCCCCACGCAGGCTTCAGGATTTAGGGTGTCCTCCAAAAGGTCTTCCAGAGGAGTGTTGGGTGCAACAGTGGGCTCTCTTCTACCGGTGGCAAGTCGCTCCCCCAGCCTCTCAGCGATACGCTCTTTGGCACGCCCTCTGAGGTCGTACCACCTCTTTTTTAATTTGTCTACTGAGCGCTGGGTCACCCCGACTGAATTGACCTTTGCGCGGATGCGCAGCCAGATGCGGCGCTTGTCCGCCTCAGGCACCCTCCGGGAGTCCTTTCCAAAAAGGCGAGCATGGTCCTTAGAAACTCCCTCAATGAGGAACTCCAGTTCCTGCTCAGAGAATTTTATCTTCCTCTTTCTTCCTGGGGCACTGCTCCCTGCTGCTTCCTGGGACATTTTGACAGTTGTTAGTGTCCTGGTGTGGTACTGCAGGTAGTCTACTGCTTTCACTTTCAGGCTCAGTGATCAGAATGAGGGAGGGAACAGCCTACTTCCTGGTTGTGATGTCATCATTGGGCTCGAAATGCGACTTCCCGTTTTTGCGATCTCGCAATTAGCGATATTGCAATTTGCGATTTCGGTAATTGCGAGTGCGCAATTTCAACATGGTCAACGGGCGATTCTGAGATTTTTCTGCGATTTAGCGGAAATCGCTATAGGCAATTGCGGCCGATTGCGATTCGCTTTTTGTAATCACTTTTGTTGATGTATCCCATTCTGCGAATTCTAAATTGCGAGTCGGTATTTTTCGTAATTTAAAATTCGCAGAATATGGGATTGATGCATCTGGGTGTAAGTCATTATCAATGGCAATAGCTTAAACTCGTTTCTACAGGAATGATTAAATCTGTTATTATTGTGATTTATATATATATAACTCCAAACAACGTAACTTTTAGATAAAATAAATTAAGAAAAAGAATACTTCCTGTGGGACAATGATGTAATTTCCATTTTTTTATGTATCACGTATATATATATTAATTAATTGACTGGGGGAGGTTTTGTTGTTATTGTTCTTAAGACGGAGACGCCGATTACTTAGTGTCACGATTCGTCCACATAAAGCCCATGTTAGAATCAGAGCAGTTCATACTGCGTTTTATTGGATCTAACAAATCCGACCAATAATAATAATAAAACATATAATTGTAGTATTAATGAGTATGCCCAGTTTTATGTTTTTACCACCAAAACCAAAAATGTTGTTTTGTGTGTTGTGTGGCATCAGGCATACATGCCAACATTTCAGAAGAGAAAGGTGGGAGCTTAGAAAAAAATAATCGGAAAAATGTATTTGTCCTATTGACTTCTATTGAGTATTTAACTTCACCCCGAGCCATGACAGGCAGTCACGTGATGGTTAATTCAATACTCAAGAGATGGCAAGAAGTGGAAGGGGATGGTGGGGCGCGTGATATGATGGTAAGATATTTATTTCCTTTTACTGCGGAGGGCTGGAGCGGCCCTATGCCTCGTTATAGGCCCTCAGTCAGCCAAGCTTGAAAACCAGGCAGGGCTCTTGTTCGTTATTGGCTGGGCACGAGCAGCGTCACTGAGGTAAGTGCGTTCTGTGGCATAAGAGAGAAGAGTTAACTCTGGTCTTCAATTCTCTTTCAAGAAAGATCTGTAAGTTGCCTAATCACAGCTTTGACTAATCACGAAACCAAATAGAAGGCTATTGTACATGCTGCGAAGCACAGCTTGTAGTAGGTGCTACACAGATGTGCATTTTATGCAGGCAGCTCGGAGGGTTACAGCCTAAGTTGCAGAAACACTACTGTGATACAAGCTCGGCAAGTAGTGCCTTAGCCCACTAAGCTATTAAGGGCACAGGGTTTCGACAGAAGGTGACAGTGAAGGAGAAAGCGGAAGAAGCAAGCAACAGAATAACTTGAACAGACTGTGCCTACTGCAATCGGTGTCTAGTGTCAGAGAGGACTTCTTGTCTGGCACTCTGTCTCCACTTATGCATCTGTAACTCCTATAGGAAGTGCTGAAGCTGTGTTTCTGTTCCCAATGGTAATTCTTCATGCTTAGTCCTCCGGCCAGTGCTGCTAGCTAGTTCTCTGGTCCTAGTGGTAATTCCTTGTTCTTACTCCTCTAGACAGTGTTGCAGCTGTTTCTCTGGTCTCATTGGTGGTTCCCCACCTTCTATCAATCTCTGAACACAAACTTTTCCGTCATAGTCTCAAAACATGGCTTTTCCCTAAATAACCCCTGCTGTCCCAGGAACACTCTCTGGCGTTGTTGACTGTTTTTTGCTCAAGCGCCTTGAGACCTTACGGTGATAAGCCGCGCTCTATAAAAACATTTGACTTGACTTGACTAAGTCCTCTAGGTAGTGCTGCAGCTGTGTATCTGTTTAGACATCCACTACAGTACAAAGCAAAACACATAGATAAAAGACAGTGTCATTTACAACGCCAATAGCTCTAACTCAGACAAATGAGAGACCTATTGCATTGTAAATGCTTGTTGTCTCAGTGTTTGCTCCACTAAATTGTATTCCAATCGAATATGTGCTTGGCTTACAGAGTTCAGTAACCTAAATATTGATGTATAGAGTTTAGTGTGAGTCTGAGTCAGCTATTGAATTTTCATGGTAAAGCTACCAACACATAGGTCATAGTTGAGAGAATCTTTATATTCAATACTCTAAACAATGTTTTAGTTATCGACATGTCAGGTATTGTGATGTCATAGCACGTGCAAATCTTAATCCCGCTGTTTCCCTTTCCAGCTCTTGCATATGCCGCTTGCTCTGCCCTAAGATGTGGAATTCCACCCCTAGGTATTTTTTAGGACGTTGGGCATCTAGCTGCAATGTTGGAGTGGCACTAGGTTTTTTTGAGACGGTTTAAATGTAACCATAAAACCCAATAAAAACACAACATCATCAATTAAATACAAATTTGCTATACATAAATCACAATATATAACCATACTAAGACATATTCTGAGCAGCATACAGCAAGCAATGAACCAAATAGACAATATTGTAGTAATTCATAAAATCGATATGTGATCATAGTAAAGAACACAAGTAATAGCTGATGTGATTATTTTTGTTAACTCTATCTAAGTTAACATCCTCTGCAAACATTGAAGTGGTGCACCTTGACCTTGTTTAAAATATTTCATAGTTCATGTTTTGAACCAACACTGTTACGGTGGGTGTTTTTGAAGTGTGCACACACATTGTCCCATGTATTATAGTGTGGGTCTAAAGTAATTTTGGGAGAATACTTGACTAGGTGCTGTTCTGTTGGGAATCTTCCACTGTTGCTCATTTTCTAAACTAATTGTTCCCAACTGTTTGCAAAAGAGTTACATTTGTATACCCCCAAACCTCAGTACCATAAGAAGCAATGGCAAGGTACATGGCCTGATAAGTTTTAGACAGCGGGACAACACATCTGTGTCCTAATCCCAAGGCAACATCAAAAACGGAGGCAATACTTCTTGCAAAGGCTCGACATATATAATTAACTAGAGGAGACCAGCTGACAGAAGAGTCAAAGAGAATCCCAAGATAAAGGCATTTTGAAACGTTCCTTTACTTATTGCCCTATATACAATGGGATTTGTTGTTGGTATATTTTGGGCCTATAACCATGATGATAGATTTGGTAAAGTTGGTGTTAAGGTCAAGGCTATCCATGAAATCTGCAAAACTGTTCAAGAGTTGTTGAAGGCCCAAGGAAGTCCTGGAGATCAGAGCATTGTCGGCATAGAGCAAATCAGGCACTGCCCGGCTTTTGAACAATGGCAAACCTCGCCCAGTCATGGATAGGACCTTGTCCAGATTATTAACATACAACCTAAATAAGAAGGGAGCTAATATACAACCCTGTCTGACCACCCTCTTCAGAGCAAACTTTGGAGTACAATCTACCTCGGGTCCATAATGGACAGAGGCTGTCAGATCCATGTGTAGATCGCACAAAAAGGCAACAATAGACTTCCCAAGCCCAGCATAATCTTCCAGAGCTTGTCCCCATTTACCCTGTAAAAAACAGAACTCAAATCCATAAACCGTAGGTGAAGAGAGCTCACCTTAGCTTTGGTTATTTGATTATGAGAAGGTGAAGATGAAAATATTGTTCCATCACCACCTTGCCGGATTGAAAGCCATATTAAACATCTGTCAAAACTTTTTGGCCATGGACCCACGCCATCAGCCTATTTCTTCCCACCACCTTGACAGTGGAATCCATTAAAGAGATGAGGCAATAGCAATGCAAGTCATCTTTATGACCCTTTTTTAAAACAGGCACAATGATGGAAGTGGACCAGGTGATGGAAGTTGATGTTTAATGGCGGTGTTAATAGTGATAGCAATGGTGCCCACAAATCGAGATTGGATTTAAACAAGTCAAGCAGTACGGCATCTGGCACAAGGGCTTTGTTATTGGACAGCATGCCTGACCTCCTTCCAACTAAAGATAAGTCATGGGATCAAGCACAAAGATGATGAATTAGCCAACTGGGGAGCATATTTAGAAAGAAATGATGCAGCACGGAGCTGCAAGCAATTTAGCAGTGTCATTTTAAAACGCATGGATGCACCGTATTCACAATAATATGGCGCACAATATGTTTTTACTTGCGCCGGCGCAAAAAAAGCTGCCAAGCGCCAATTTAGATACCCTTGCACCATGGTGCAAGAGTGCCTGTGCTGCAGGGATGGTTGTTTATGTGTAGGAAGGGACACCTTCCTGCACATAAACAATCATTAAAGATGATTTGCTCCTTCTGTGTGTGCTGCAAAATGCAGCACATATAGAAAGAGCAAACAATTAGTATAAGTATACGTATTTCTCCTCGTTGCGCCACTCTAATGCCTGCTTTTCAGTTGCCTTAGTTTTTGGCGCTGCCTCAGATTTACAAATCCTTGTAAATCTGGGGCAGCGTCAAAAACCAATAGGTGTTGTGTAGAAACGCCCAGAGCAACATCCACTACACATCCCTTTGACGCAGATACCTGCGTCAAAGGGTTTGATATTTAACCCCTTAAGTGCTGCGTCGGTGCGTTGGCCGACGGCAGCACTACCTCCCCAGTGCTGCGCACGTCCATTGGACGTTCATTCAGCACTAGTTCGAATGGACAGCGCAGCACTGGGGAAGGAATTGCGCCGCAGCTAAGGTGTTATAAGGCAGCGTTAAGCCATGCAAAGCGACTTAGCGCTGCTTTGTAAATATGGAGCAGGGCACTGCACCATCGGACTGTCGTAAAAAGTGACTCTCCGGTGATGCATTGACCTTGTAAATATGCCCAGGGTATTTAAAGAAGGAATGAGTCAGAGGCATCATAAATAGCAGCAAAATGCTTTACCTAAGAATCCGCAGTAATATGTTGTGAGAGTAAATTACCAGCTGAGGGCTCAAAAATGGGACGATCAACGGTTTCCCAAAATTTGAGGTTATCCCTGATCGAGCAAGATGCTAACAAATGCCGATTTTCTTTTCTTGATGCCTAATCATATCTGTGACGGCACGAGCAAACTCTGGCCCTCTTCCTATGCTTCTCATTTGAAGCCATCAGATTTTTTGTGTGGAAGTGGAACAGGAATGGTCAAACCATCTGTATAAGAGTGGCACACTGGGGCTGAATAAGCCTGACCTTATTACAGATGGTAGATGAAGATGTCAAAATGTGTTCTCCCAGGTTCCATCATCCAGGCAGGTGAAGAACTCTCTGAACAATTCATGATAGAATTTCCTGGAATAACCGTGTCCCAGTGAATTCTGTGAGCCTTATCTTTATTGATTTCCCACCCACCCACACAAAACATGAATATGGGATGTAGGATTGCCCACTAAAGAAAATGTAGCACACAAGAGATTGTGGTCACCACTAGAATCCCATAAATCCTCGAGATTCAAGAGGGATGAAGTTAAGCTAGAGGAAGCAAAAATGAAATCAACTGTAGGACGACCGCTTCACCTGGAAAAGGTAGGCACAGACTGAGAACTGAGACCACTCACACCTGCACAATTTGGTTCAATGAGAACCAAATCATAATTACTCAATATGGAGTTGAATGACTCTCCCTGGGCAGCAGAGAGAAAAGTATGTATTTATTTAATTATCCCTTTGCATCGTCCCTTGGAATCCCCCTTACACGGCCCACCGCTGTTACCTGCACGGACCGCGGCTGCTGGGCAGAGTGTCTCAAGAGAGGCGCAGCTGGAGGTAAGGGCGATCAGTTTTTAGCTTTCTGTACAAGACAACTATTACATAGGTGTGTGTACTGAAATCCACAAGTAGCACTACTGAGCCATTACCCTTTAGAGGCTGGGCAAATCTATCTAACGGTCCTCTTAGGCACTAAACACTAACACCCTGAGACTGACTAGGATTAGCATTATAAAAATGAATTACCAGAATACAGTAAAGATTCTGAAAGGAATAGAAACTGCCAGTAGATGGGGAGAACCTGTGTCCTGTTGTTTAAGTCTACAATTTAAGCAATTTAAACTAAGCAAGATCAACACCAGTAGACCTTATTGGCTGTATTCGAGCTGGATCCTATTGCCGGCACCGAGAAACCCTTGTAACAATCCAAGAACAAACTGTTTCTACATTTCCCATGTTTCTTGTAGACCTATCATAGTATGTTTTTCCAGACACAAAAGCCACCCAGCATCATCCTTGTTCCACGTCATACCCCCTCAATCTCAGCACAGCGTAGTCAGAACAATACTATCAATGGTACAACGTTGTTCATAGATCAGTCAATCATTGTCAATGTAAGAGCTCAGAGTTCCAAATCTATTGTCGGTAGGTATGTCAGATATAATGTCATTATCAAGTGGTTCGTCATGTGAAGATAGCAACGCTTGAAAAACAGGAGGCTTGTAAAAACGAAAAACAAAGGGAGTGCCAAGATGCCAGTGAAAGGTGCGTGGGATTTGGAGAAGTCCCACAACAGATGGCCAGCTGCACACAGATTATTAAAATTCACAACTACACAATCTACATCTCTTGTTTTAATTCCCTTTCCTAGCCAGTTAACCCTACACACAATAGTAACACAATTATAAAGGTTCACATTAGAACCAAGGAGTCTCTCAAACCAATGTACAACTTTATTTTTAAGCTGCACATCAGCAAGCACAATACCGTTGGGTGCAGTAGCCGGGGAGAAATCGAGTATAATATTATTAGTACTGGAGACACCATCACTTGCATAAATGTTGGTGGATTTCCAATTAGTACTACCATTGTTGGAGGGTAGCTGGCGAATCAGGTAATGAATAGGTGGAACTCATGTTTCTGTGCCCCTCCCCCCCCCACCCAACTATTCGTGGCCTAGGATTGTAAAGAATGGCTACATTTGGATCAGCATTGTCAAGGGGGGATCTGATAGTTGAGTATGAATAGTCTGAGAGGCCCCCGCTGTAGAAAGAATAAGTCCATGGGGTGGTGAGAGCTGTGTATCCACTAGAGAGGACAGATGGTCAGGCTGAGTGGAGACATCAAACTTGGCAAGAGCATCCTCAAGTTTGTTGAGCCTCTCATTGTATACTGAAAAAGATGAAATGATTGTATTTTCTAATTTATTGAAATATTTGGGTAGCAAAGCGTCCATAGGATCAGATGTCAAAGCTGTGCCGTTAGAGGCACCTGGGATACCGCTGCTTTCTGTTTTCTTTTTCTCCGCAGGGGTTTTAAAGAAGCAGCCCGTTTTTTGCTGGAGTGTGATGTACTAAAACTTCCACTGTATCAGAGTTGTGTCCGGAACTGCTGTAAGAACAGGTTTATTTTTAGGAACAGCCCCCTCAGATATCGTGCCATGGATCAAAAATCCGTAGTCCTACAACACCGCAGAAGAACCTCATCTCGGTTCATCTTCTACGACATGATTTCATTGGTTATAGCCCCAATCGCAGAGGTAAGGTAATATACATAGGCGTTCCTGAACACAGTGCTCCATGGACGTCTTGCGTTTGCCCTTACCACAGTACTAACAGTACTAACAAGCATTTGCAATGCAATAGGTCTTGCATTTGTGAGAGTTAGAGCTATTGGCGCTTTAAATGACAATGTCTTTTACCCATGTGTTTTTGTTTTAAGTGGAGTGGATGTAAGTGGTTTGGAGTGGAATTATGTGGGTTGAATTGGAATTGTTAGTTGTGGAATTATATGGGGTGGAATTGTGTGGTGTGTAGTGTATTTGTGTAGTAGGATTATGTGGCATGGTGAATAGATAAGGGTGCAAGCTGCACAGAATAGATAGAAAGGAAGATAGAGAGGGATTGATAGAGTGTGCAGGAAGTAGTGAATGAACTCGAGAAAGAGGAGCAGAAAGAGTATGTGAGAAAAAGAGCTATATAAAACTGCAAAAAAATGTGAACTGGAGGAAAAGGGTGTACGCACCAGTTAAATTGACGACTGCAGATCGACGCACTTACAATAATCGCAACATTTCTTCAAAACGGACTAAAATGGCTGGAATCACTAACTGTGCAGCTTTTGCATCACGAATGACAAAGCTTTAATCATATGAAAATAGGGCAACTCTGCTTCCCCTCCTTTGTCTTCCTTAAATGTTCCCATGTTGAACTGAAAGCTACTAGGAAAATGCACACATTTTCAACGTGCTGCGGAATAAATTGTGTCCTGTTTTCCTTAGGGATCCCACACCTTGGTGTTTGCTGCTCATCCAGTTGGCTCTGCCCACGTTGCGCACTTACTTCTGGCTTTCAGGCTGGCAGTGGGCCCTGCCTTCCCGGGGCTCTGTTTGTTGTAGCCCCTGTGCTTCCGGAGAGGCATGAAAATGCGAGGCAGTTCAAACTGTTGAAGGAGCGCACCTTGGCTGTGCAGCTGCAAGGAACGTGGGTAAGGGCACGCAGACTTGAACTCTGGGCTCCGGTACGTGTGTGGCTCGGCGGATGCCTCCGGAGCAATGGCGATGTCGCTTCATGTGCAGCAGCCTGGCAATTGGGGGTGGGGTGCCATGTTTATTGGTAACCTTAACCAGAGGCTCTAATGGGAAAGAGAGCCGGCAAAACCCTTTTATAATGCGTTTTAGCCCGTTAATCAGATTGAAACCAGGTTAATCGTTCGTTACTCACTTTATTCGATAAAAATTTCATCATAAAAGTGTACAATTTATACAGTACATTAAAAAGAAAAAAGAAAAGAGTAAAAGAGCAGGGACCCACCAGGTTAATCAGTACCGCCTCGCTTTTTTAAGCATGTCGAAGTTGGTTAGCGATCTATGTTAAAGTTCAATTCCTGTACAGATGGATGCATTCATAACAACAATGGGTTTTAGGTCGAGCCTGGGCAGTCAGATCAAGCCTCTTGGCTGCGCATGCCCTGCTCTGTGTGGCATTTTGTCCTAGAATATGGGCTTTAAGTACCTCCCATATTTTCAATTGGCTTCTCTTGCTGTCCTTTGTAAATGCCTGCTTTTGATTGGTGGCTAGGCTCAATAGTCACTCCTTTAGGGCTTTCGTACCGTCATATGAGGACTGCCCCTGCTACATGTGCTTATACGCTACACGTGTTTCCTGAATTAAAGAGCACTCTTTATTTGGTGGCCCTGCCTCTGCTCATGTTCCTGCCATGAAACCTTCATGGCAGTTTACTTAATCTTTAAACCTCACCATGCCGTTACCCACACAACCTCATCCCTTCCACAACAGTACATGCCCGCCCGCACCACCCCTCCGAGGTTGCTGCTGTATCCAATTTATGTTGGTTGAGGACTGAATCCATTATTACACCTGCAGTGGGGTTCTTTGCGGCTCGCCTCTGCGCAAGTGATTATGCACATAGCTGCCTTCATAATAATGCCTGACAACCGCAGAATGTTTGGTAAAGCTGCGCAAACTGAAGCTGGTTATGTTCATTTTGGTGTGACTGCTGCTGTAACCATTCAAGCTTCTCTGTTTATTCGTACTTCCTTTAAATGAACTGTATTTCGATGGTTTCATCAAAAGCAGACCGATGGCAATGAAATAACTCCAAATATTAGAGGACATTATTATTTACTATTCTATCTCCAGCGTCTGGAATGGATACTTCTGGTCTTCTAGCCATAGTCAAGGAGGCATGTTGCTGCGCGCCAACTTTTGCAGTAGAATTGATAGGACTATAAAAGACACGCAAGCGACTCTGCTAACCAGACTTCATATGTTGGAAAATGTAAGGTGGGAGAGACCGGTGAAACTTCATACCCCATCACATAAATGAGACTGTCATACTTATCAGGAAAGGGGGACACTGCTTACCAGAATGCACTGGGGCATAACAGCACAAGTGAGTTGAATGTTAATCCCTTTCTTTTCTTACTATTTACTTAGGGCTCTCAGTGGTTGGACGCCTGTATGCTACGCGGGGGGGGGGGCGAGGTTGGTTGTTCTCAGGGCCAGTTGTGAAGGCCTGTCGTGTTGGTATGTTTTCTGACTCACCCACCCTCTGTGATAAATCATGCTTGCTTGCCTCTTTCACAGCCCTCTGTGCTCAGGGCGGGGTCGGTTCCCAGAGTTCTTTGTCACACCGCTGTACACCCTATAAGCACAACCAGCCAGAATCTCATTAAGAGAAAGTAAAAGTATGAAAACAGTACTGCTCTTAAAACATATTTGTGCATCCATTCACAAAGGGGAAGGGGTCCCCCAGGGACCCCTTCCCGTTTGCGAGTGGCGTACCACCCTTCTGAGAACGGTGGTAAACTGCGAGTGGGTTGCAAAACAATCATACATACTATTAGGAAGGTACTCCTTGGCATGCCTCTTCCTAATAGCGAGTTGCTAACCATATTTTGCAAGTCGCTAATAGATTTGCGACTCGCAAAATAGGGTTGGTATAGGGGGCTGACCTTTTTTGCGCTTGCAAAGGAGCCGAACCCCCCTTTGCTACTGCAAAAAACCGTCATACATCTGGCCCATAATGTGCAAAAATAGCGAGAGGCAATTTTGGGTCATTAAAAATTGTGTTTCCATTAAGTGTTATGTATTTACAACGCCAATAGCTCTAAGTTTCACACTGACGTCGATCAATTGAGATAAAAGCACAGAGGAATAATGTATGTAAATGAAGAGAAGGTGGACAAACATACTGCCTATCCCTGTCACGGCCACCTCTCAGGACAGCCCAGCTACCTGGGAAGACTGATACGCACAGTGTCTAAGGCATAACCTGTGCTATCGATGCTACGTGGTTAGTTTCAGGACGCTTATGAGAATCCTTATTGTATCATGGAATCCAGGAGGGCTTTGCACTATGTATTCAAAGTAGGAGACAGGACCCGGACTGCTACATTTTAGAGTGAGTGGTTAGGACATGAAGATACGGAGATAAAGAGCATATTTAGTGCAACATGACCATAAAAATATAATGCCAAAATGAATTCGGTCAAGTGTGTCACACTTCTCAAGTGACTCAATTGCAGACTACTTTATAGTTGAAGAGTAGTAGTTTTGTCTTGAATACCTTTCATGTTTCTGTAGCTGACTGTCTTGGCGGGGCTTGTGCTTTTTTTGACGTACTGTAAGTGATAAAAATGCTATATGGATATGTACTTCTACAGCTCTACAGCCTAGAAACTCTTTCATAAGCTGCCCTTCTGACATTTTGCTTTGCTCTTCTCGTTGAAATGAGCAAAGGTGCAAGAAAACCAGGACTTTTGTAGTGTAACTGGTCATGAGCCACTTATGAGGAAAAGCTAAGCAAGGGATGTACACAAGAGTATGAAATACAGGTATATTGCTGGCGCTGTTAGAGTTCTCATCAGAAAGATCTAAGGATGGTACTGCAAAAGTTCAATCTACTCACAAGTTACTGATGCAACAGTCTCACAGTACTCACGATAAAACGCTAAGCAAGGCATGCACTTGCAAACAAAACACCTGTGGGTTACCAGCACCCTCTAAGCATAAGAGCAAGCAATATATGAGTGTGTAGGCCAGTGCTTCATTTGTGAAAGAGAGTGTCAGGGCCTGAAACTCTGTTCAGAAGCCCGCGGCCGTGCAATGACACATGGGCGCGAGGAATACCAAGGCTAGTAGTTTTAAAGCCACCTCATCCCTCTTTAATCCACTACCAGACACTCCCTCCCCTTTATCTCACTGCTTGAGGTTCCTGCATTTTCATTTTGTGACTATTTTGCAGTCTTCCGCCGTCTTTCTGATCTGTGTAATAGGTACATAAATGATGTGGAAAAATAACTATGGGTTCCCCAAGAATAGGTGCCCCCACTGGCAACCACCAGCTCAAATTAGGCCCTTGTGTAGGCAGAGGAACTGCAAACTACAGGTAGACCAACAGTCAGAAACTTCCTAAGACTGCGCAAAGGTGGTTGACATTTTAGGTGTCGTAAGGCATTCCACCTGCGCTAAAGTGTTGGGTGACTCTCCAGGAGTAGTGTGGTGGTTCCAGTGCTTTAAATGGACTGAGTTTCTTACACTTTTTTATTTTGAGAGGGAGAGTACCTGCACTTCTCAAGAGTGACATAAAACGTTTAATTGGAGAGTACTGGCACTTCTCAGAAGCAATTCAGAAAAGGGGGGTGGTGATGAACAGAGTGTCTGAATTAAGCAGACCACTCTTACCCAGTCCAAAGATCAGGGCTTGATCCATCACCGTTATTTATCTCACTGCCCCATCCCAGCTCAGAACCTGGCTATATGCAAATCAGTCTGTCCCTGGCCCAGTGCATCATGGGAACAGGGCAGACTAAACTACCAAGCCAATTCTTCACCAGAAAGGAGACAAGCTACCGGGGACCGGTTTCTGGCATTTCAGCCGTCTTCGGCCCGGCTTGCTTGAATCCTGATGGAGCAGTGAGAAAGGGACTCATGTCTGAGTATACCCTGCCACACCTATAGTGGCCAAAAACGATTCAGAAAAGGGGGTGGTGATGAACAGAGTGTCTGAATTAAGCAGACCACTCTTACCCAGTCCAAAGATCAGGGCTTGATCCATCACCGTTATTTATCTCACTGCCCCATCCCAGCTCAGAACCTGGCTATATGCAAATCAGTCTGTCCCTGGCCCAGTGCATCATGGGAACAGGGCAGACTAAACTACCAAGCCAATTCTTCACCAGAAAGGAGACAAGCTACCGGGGACCGGTTTCTGGCATTTCAGCCGTCTTCGGCCCGGCTTGCTTGAATCCTGAAGGAGCAGTGAGAAAGGGACTCATGTCTGAGTATACCCTGCCACACCTATAGTGGCCAAAAACGATTCAGAAAAGGCCCTTGCTCATTGCACCATCAGGATTCAAGCAAACCGGGCCGAAGACGGCTGTAATGCCAGAAACCGGTCCCCGGGAGCTTGTTTCCTTCCCAGTGTAAGAATTGGCTTTTGTAGTTTGGTTTGCCCTGTTCCCATCATGCACTGGGACAGGAACAGACTAATTTGCATACAGCCAGGTTCTGAAACTGGGATGGTGCAGTGAGCTAAAAAACGGTGTTGGATCTAGCCCTGATCTCTTGACTGGGTGAGAGCTTTCTGCTTAATTCAGAGACTCTGTCCCTCACCACCCCTTGTTGTAAATATTTTTGTCCACCCTAAGCGTGGAAGGGTATTCTCAGATGTGAGACCCTTGCTCATTGCACCATCAGGATTCAAGCAAACCGGGCCGAAGACGGCTGTAATGCCAGAAACCGGTCCCCGGGAGCTTGTTTCCTTCCCAGTGTAAGAATTGGCTTTTGTAGTTTGGTTTGCCCTGTTCCCATCATGCACAGGGACCGGAACAGACTAATTTGCATACAGCCAGGTTCTGAAACTGGGATGGTGCAGTGAGCTAAAAAACGGTGTTGGATCTAGCCCTGATCTCTTGACTGGGTGAGAGCTTTCTGCTTAATTCAGAGACTCTGTCCCTCACCACCCCTTGTTGTAAATATTTTTGTCCACCCTAAGCGTGGAAGGGTATTCTCAGATGTGAGACCCTTGCTCATTGCACCATCAGGATTCAAGCAAACCGGGCCGAAGACGGCTGTAATGCCAGAAACCGGTCCCCGGGAGCTTGTTTCCTTCCCAGTGTAAGAATTGGCTTTTGTAGTTTGGTTTGCCCTGTTCCCATCATGCACTGGGACAGGAACAGACTAATTTGCATACAGCCAGGTTCTGAAACTGGGATGGTGCAGTGAGCTAAAAAACGGTGTTGGATCTAGCCCTGATCTCTTGACTGGGTGAGAGCTTTCTGCTTAATTCAGACACTCTGTTCCTCACCACCCCTTGTTGTAAATACTTCTCAGAAGCAAGCAGATACTTTGGTACAGGGTCCCAGCGCCTCTGTTTTTCCATTTCAAGCACTGGGTGGTTCAAAGGGCCAGGTTACATGTTCAAGCAGTCTACCAAATGGCACCAAATTCAGTTTTTGTTGTTTTTAGTGACACTATGGCAACAGGATATTGTAACCCATGTAACAGCTAACAGAAACATGGTGCCCTAAATATCATACAGAAATACCCCCGACTGTGGTTAGTAATAGAAAACATGCACCCAATGTGACAAGATTTTTTAAAAGGATATTTATGACAGGATATTTGGATGAGGCAATATTTTTGCTAATGATATTCTGACACCTAAATCTTAGAGAGCGTATCCAGGCCTCTGGACAATAAACCCACGCTCTCCAGTTTGCAGGCCACTTTGCATGGAGTTTGCAATCTGGAAATTTGAAGAGTGTATGTTTTGCTGGAGGCGCAGCGCCCCAGGTATGTTGGCAGTCTTTATCTCAAGCTTTGTGCAGTGAACTCTTGCAGTCCTGGCCCATCTCAGCCTCAAGATCTCCCTTGACACAGACCCTCGTGACTGCGCGCGCCTGGAGTGCTCTGGTGCAGGAGGCGCCTCTTTAAAGCAGAGCACTGTGAGGGAGAGAGAGGAGGCCGCGTCGTGTGTGTTTGTTTATAAAGCTTAACATGTATTCTCCATCAGCTTGTCCTCTGCAGCTGTATTTAGAAATATGGTGAAGAGCCTGCAGCTGAAAAGGCTGCATTCAGGCATGTTTACCCTTTTATCATGTAAAACACTGGGGATAAGAACGAGTGTGAAGGGGAAGAACAAAGGCAGGAGAATGACTAACGGAAAAGTGTGTGGAGGAGAAGAAAGAAAGAAAAGTTGGGAAAGGGGAGAATGGGCAAAGGAAAGGAGGGATGTCAAGGGCCATGGATTTCGATCGTGGAAGAAGAGGAGAAACAGAAACACAAAGGTCTGATGAAACATTGGATGGAAGGCATTCGCTTGTGAATAGAAACTGAATTAAATGAAGGGAGGGAAGGCGGGATGATAAATGCAAGCAGGAGAGTGAAGGAGGGAGGCGGCCCAGTCACCACAATAAAAGTGTCCCTGTTACTGATTCACATACCTAAAAAAAAAGTTCCCCTTTTTTGCAAATTGGAGCAGTTTTTAACTTGTAAAAGGATTTGAACTTGCCTCAGGCAATGTTTGTTTTAATATCAGGGGCATCAACAGTAAAAACCGGTCTTGCATATCATTATACAGGGCCACAAACAGCCCAAAATCCTGCCCACACACAGACCTTCCAGACCAGGACACAGTCTCGGTTTTCACAAGAGTCAGTGATAAGTCTAACTAGAGGGCCCGAGCGCCTTACAGGCGGTCTGTGCAGCTATTCATGGCACAAGAGAAAGCAGGGATAGAAACGGAATGGAAACAAGGAAAGGGGTCTGTACCCGAAAATGGAAGAACACAAAATATGTAGTCATGAAGTCTGAACAGGAAAGCAGAACGGAGAAAAGATCAGATGGAAAGAGGGCAGAGGGTTGAAGAAGGTTTGTTCTTAATTTGCACTTTATTTTCTGCGCATCCCTGTCCGGATCCGGGAGAGAGGACCGTCCCAACAGAGGAGCAGGGAGTTTGTTTCATACCTTGCCACAACATGCTGCCCCGGGGCTTGACTCTCTGCTTGGCAGCAGTTGCATTGCCTGCGAGCCGCGCCAAGCTCTGAGCAGAGGCGCAACTAGAGTCAAATTTCGGGAGGGGATAAGAATACATTTGGGGGGGGCTGAATCTTTAGGCAATCCGCAGAGTCGAGCTGCAGGGGCTTCTAGAAGGGGTGAAACAACAACAAAGCCCCATTAACATGCACAAGGTCTTTTAAAGACCTGTGAAGTGCTCGGATGCGGCAGTGAGCATGCCCGGGAAGTGTCTCATCCCGGGCTGCCACACACAACGGGGAGGGGGAGCTGAAGCCCTCTGAGGCCAATGGGTGTTGCAAACCTGGCTCTGAGTGCCACCAGAGCTGGCAGCGGTGCCCTCTGAGCCCGGGGAGAAGGCTGTGAGCAGCCGGGGCTGTCACCTGAAGGAAGTGAGCTCAGGGCACAGCTAAGATGCCTTGCACCTCCTCCCATTCCAGCTCTAACTCCCAGCTGAGAGGCCTGCAGCCCCTACCGTTCCAAGGTCAACAGGTTTTAAACATACCCTCCCCAGGAGTAATGCAAAATGGTGGGGCCCCACGGGAAATGTGATGAGGGCCCCAGGCCCCTGAGTGCCTCACATCCCACAGATATGAATTGTCTTGAGCTGAATTGGGGCCCCCCCGAAAGGAGTGCCTCTCCCCCCCAAGGATTGGTTGTGCTGAGAAGCAGAGGCTGCGGGAGTCTCCCTTACGGGCCTGCCTCCCCACGAGGTGCGTGTATTAAGGTGAGGCTGTCTGTCAAGGAAACAACCATCTCAAGCACCCCCCTCCTCACCGGACCATTCCAGCATGGGGCATAAATCGAGTTGAAAGAAGGGTTTGTAGTTATATAGCGCTTACCCACCACTTGCGAGATATCAAGGAACTAGCCTGGCAGGTAACACAGGCAACAACCTCCGGTCGCCATGGGCCTATTCGTCTCTGGTAAGTACACAAATAACTCTCTCCCTCTCCACTGGCCAGAGGCCCAACTAGAGTTAAATTTCGAGGGGGGGGGGCTAAGAAAAAATTTGGGGGAGGGGTGGGCTGATTCTTCAAGCAAAAGGCAGAGTGGAGCTGAAGGGGCTCTAAGTAGGGGGGATCAACATCAAAGCTTCATTAACAAGAAAAAGACCTGTGAAGTACTCAGGTGTGGCTGTGTGTGTGCCCAGGACGCTGTCTCATCCAGGCCTGCCACACACGACGGGGGGGGGGGGGGGCTGTAGCCCTTTGAGTCCAATGGGCGTTGCGTGCCTGCCACTGGCAACCAATGTCGTGTCACCAAATGGCTGTGATATCAGCTTTACAGGCTGGTAATTCAATTATTGCATTAGCAGAGGCAGGCGATCCCTGGCAGCGCTTCTCCGAAGAGGAAACACATGGGAGAAGAGCTTGGCGCGCGTGCTGTGTCCGCAGGGAAGGCTCGGCTGCTGGATTGCCAGCTTCACACCAGCATACATTTTTAAAGAAATCCCAAAACAGTTCTGTTGGGGCGCTTTTCCGCGACAGCCTGGTTCATTTTTAAGCAACCGTCGTTTTTAGCCGATGAAGAGATATAGCCTTGAGTCAAAATCTGTAAACTTTAAATTTAGGAAATCTGGATCGAATCCCAGCATCTCCTCGACATCCTGTGATTCTCTGCAAACTGTTCAATATTAAAAAATAATAACAACACTCAGGTGCTCATGTAAAACGATCGAAAATCATGTAACTACGTTTGTGGTATAGCAAGCTATTAAAATAAAATAACAAAATGCACCCACTTTATATTTCACAAACCGGTGCAACAGAGCAATGAACACTTTGGGTAAAGTGCAGACTGTGAGTGGATCCGCGTCTAGGCGCTGGGAGAATTTGGAGGGGAGGTCTGGTGCTTACACTCCCCACTAGGGCCATTGACTCGCCCATGTCCACTCATTACTCTTGCCTAACAGTGAAGTTCAAACTCCATGCCCATTCAGTCTTTGGTATCTCTGTAGTCGCTGCCAACAGAGAAACCAACTATATCTCGGCTGTGATGCAGATTTTATGAGCAATTACATGCATTTTTGTAAATGACTCCTTGAACTACGTTATGCTACTGCCCACCAAAGTGCCTTAAGTTTTGTCTCATTCACTTAGAATTTCATTTAACTAGTTGAGGTTATGAGGTTACAGGGAAACAACCTAAAGACCCCAGCGACTGACTGGCTGACAGCCGCATGCATTATGTATTGACCAAGAAGGATGTAAATATATCCTCTGTCGGAGACTGATACACACAGACCAGCCTGGACAGACAATTTTGGAAAAGGGGGTGGTGCTGGACAGAGTTTCTGATTGATGCAGAATACTCCTACCCAGTCAAGAGATCAGGGCTTGATCCATGACCGTTTTTTAGCTCACTGCACCATCCCAGCTCAGAACCTGGCTACATGCAAATTAGTCTGTTCCTGTCCCAGTGAATGATGGGAACAGGGCAAACCAAACTACCAAGCCAATTCTAATACTGGGAAGGAAACAAGCTTCCGGGGACCGTTTTCTGGCATTTCAGCCGTCCTCGGCCCGGCTTGCTTGAATCCTGATGGTGCAATGAGCAAGGGACTCACATCTGAGTATACCCTTCCACGCTTATGGTGGACAAAACGATTCAGAAAAGGGGGTGGTGATGGACAGAGTATCTGAATTAAACAGAACACTCATACCTAGTCAACAGATCAGGGCTTGATCCATCACCGTTTTTCAGCTCACTGCACCATCCCCGCTCAGAACCTGGCTACATGCAAATTAGTCTGTCCCTGGCCCAGTGCATGATGGGAACAGGGCAAACCAAACTACCAAGCCAATTCTTATACTGGGAAGGAAACAAGCTTCCGGGGACCGGTTTCTGGCATTTCAGCCGTCGTCGGCCCGGCTTGCTTGAATCCTGATGGTGCAATGAGCAAGGGACTCACGTCTGAGTATACCCTCCCACACTTAGTGTGGACAAAATCGATTTTGGAAAAGGGGGTGGTGATGGACAGAGTTTCTGAATGATGCAGAATACTCCTACCCAGTCAAGAGATCAGGGCTTGTTCCATCACCGTTTTTTAGCTCACTGCACCATCCCAGCTCAGAACCTGGCTACATGCAAATTAGTCTGTTCCTGTCCCAGTGCATGATGGGAACAGGGCAAACCAAACTACCAAGCCAATTCTTATACTTGGAAGGAAATAAGCTTCCGGGGACCGGTTTCTGGCATTTCAGCCGTCGTCGGCCCGGCTTGCTTGAATCCTGATGGTGCAATGAGCAAGGGACTCACGTCTGAGTATACCCTCCCACACTTAGTGTGGACAAAATCGATTTTGGAAAAGGGGGCGGTGATGGACAGAGTTTCTGAATGATGCAGAATACTCCTACCCAGTCAAGAGATCAGGGCTTGATCCATCACCGTTTTTTAGCTCACTGCACCATCCCAGCTCAGAACCTGGCTACATGCAAATGAGTCTGTTCCTGTCCCAGTGCATGATGGGAACAGGGCAAACCAAACTACCAAGCCAATTCTTATACTGGGAAGGAAACAAGCTTCCGGGGACCGGTTTCTGGCATTTCAGCCGTCGTCGAACCGGCTTGCTTGAATCCTGATGGTGCAATGAGCAAGGGACTCACGTCTGAGTATACCCTCCCACACTTAGTGTGGACAAAATCGATTTTGGAAAAGGGGGTGGTGATGGACAGAGTTTCTGAATGATGCAGAATACTCCTACCCAGCCAAGAGATCAGGGCTTGATCCATCACCGTTTTTTAGCTCACTGCACCATCCCAGCTCAGAACCTGGCTACATGCAAATTAGTCGGATCCTGTCCCAGTTCATGATGGGAACAGGGCAAACCAAACTACCAAGCCATTTCTTATACTGGGAAGGAAACAAGCTTCCGGGGACCGGTTTCTGGCATTTCAGCCGTCGTCGGCCCGGCTTGCTTGAATCCTGATGGTGCAATGAGCAAGGGACTCACGTCTGAGTATACCCTCCCACACTTAGTGTGGACAAAATCGATTTTGGAAAAGGGGGTGGTGATGGACAGAGTTTCTGAATGATGCAGAATACTCCTACCCAGTCAAGAGATCAGGGCTTGATCCATCACCGTTTTTTAGCTCACTGCACCATCCCAGCTCAGAACCTGGCTACATGCAAATTAGTCTGTTCCTGTCACATTGCATGATGGGAACAGGGCAAACCAAACTACCAAGCCAATTCTTATACTGGGAAGGAAACAAGCTTCCGGGGACCGTTTTCTGGCATTTCAGCCGTCGTCGGCCCGGCTTGCTTGAATCCTGATGGTTCAATACACTTTGCATGGAGTTTGCAATCTGGAAATTTGAAGAGTGTATGTTTTGCTGGAGGCGCAGCGCCCCAGGTATGTTGGCAGTCTTTATCTCAAGCTTTGTGCAGTGAACTCTTGCAGTCCTGGCCCATCTCAGCCTCAAGATCTCCCTTGACACAGACCCTCGTGACTGCGCGCGCCTGGAGTGCTCTGGTGCAGGAGGCGCCTCTTTAAAGCAGAGCACTGTGAGGGAGAGAGAGGAGGCCGCGTCGTGTGTGTTTGTTTATAAAGCTTAACATGTATTCTCCATCAGCTTGTCCTCTGCAGCTGTATTTAGAAATATGGTGAAGAGCCTGCAGCTGAAAAGGCTGCATTCAGGCATGTTTACCCTTTTATCATGTAAAACACTGGGGATAAGAACGAGTGTGAAGGGGAAGAACAAAGGCAGGAGAATGACTAACGGAAAAGTGTGTGGAGGAGAAGAAAGAAAGAAAAGTTGGGAAAGGGGAGAATGGGCAAAGGAAAGGAGGGATGTCAAGGGCCATGGATTTCGATCGTGGAAGAAGAGAAGAAACAGAAACACAAAGGTCTGATGAAACATTGGATGGAAGGCATTCGCTTGTGAATAGAAACTGAATTAAATGAAGGGAGGGAAGGCGGGATGATAAATGCAAGCAGGAGAGTGAAGGAGGGAGGCGGCCCAGTCACCACAATAAAAGTGTCCCTGTTACTGATTCACATACCTAAAAAAAAAGTTCCCCTTTTTTGCAAATTGGAGCAGTTTTTAACTTGTAAAAGGATTTGAACTTGCCTCAGGCAATGTTTGTTTTAATATCAGGGGCATCAACAGTAAAAACCGGTCTTGCATATCATTATACAGGGCCACAAACAGCCCAAAATCCTGCCCACACACAGACCTTCCAGACCAGGACACAGTCTCGGTTTTCACAAGAGTCAGTGATAAGTCTAACTAGAGGGCCCGAGCGCCTTACAGGCGGTCTGTGCAGCTATTCATGGCACAAGAGAAAGCAGGGATAGAAACGGAATGGAAACAAGGAAAGGGGTCTGTACCCGAAAATGGAAGAACACAAAATATGTAGTCATGAAGTCTGAACAGGAAAGCAGAACGGAGAAAAGATCAGATGGAAAGAGGGCAGAGGGTTGAAGAAGGTTTGTTCTTAATTTGCACTTTATTTTCTGCGCATCCCTGTCCGGATCCGGGAGAGAGGACCGTCCCAACAGAGGAGCAGGGAGTTTGTTTCATACCTTGCCACAACATGCTGCCCCGGGGCTTGACTCTCTGCTTGGCAGCAGTTGCATTGCCTGCGAGCCGCGCCAAGCTCTGAGCAGAGGCGCAACTAGAGTCAAATTTCGGGAGGGGATAAGAATACATTTGGGGGGGGCTGAATCTTTAGGCAATCCGCAGAGTCGAGCTGCAGGGGCTTCTAGAAGGGGTGAAACAACAACAAAGCCCCATTAACATGCACAAGGTCTTTTAAAGACCTGTGAAGTGCTCGGATGCGGCAGTGAGCATGCCCGGGAAGTGTCTCATCCCGGGCTGCCACACACAACGGGGAGGGGGAGCTGAAGCCCTCTGAGGCCAATGGGTGTTGCAAACCTGGCTCTGAGTGCCACCAGAGCTGGCAGCGGTGCCCTCTGAGCCCGGGGAGAAGGCTGTGAGCAGCCGGGGCTGTCACCTGAAGGAAGTGAGCTCAGGGCACAGCTAAGATGCCTTGCACCTCCTCCCATTCCAGCTCTAACTCCCAGCTGAGAGGCCTGCAGCCCCTACCGTTCCCAGGTCAACAGGTTTTAAACATACCCTCCCCGAGGAGTAATGCAAAATGGTGGGGCCCCACGGGAAATGTGATGAGGGCCCCAGGCCCCTGAGTGCCTCACATCCCACAGATATGAATTGTCTTGAGCTGAATTGGGGCCCCCCCGAAAGGAGTGCCTCTCCCCCCCAAGGATTGGTTGTGCTGAGAAGCAGAGGCTGCGGGAGTCTCCCTTACGGGCCTGCCTCCCCACGAGGTGCGTGTATTACGGTGAGGCTATCTGTCAAGGAAACAACCATCTCAAGCACCCCCCTCCTCACCGGACCATTCCAGCATGGGGCATAAAACGAGTTGAAAGAAGGGTTTGTAGTTGTATAGCGCTTACCCACCACTTGCGAGATATCAAGGAACTAGCCTGGCAGGTAACACAGGCAACAACCCCCGGTCGCCATGGGCCTATTCGTCTCTGGTAAGTACACAAATAACTCTCTCCCTCTCCACTGGCCAGAGGCCCAACTAGAGTCAAATTTCGAGGGGGGGGGGGGCTAAGAAAAAATTGGGGGGGGGGCTGATTCTTCAAGCAAAAGGCAGAGTGGAGCTGAAGGGGCTCTAAGTAGGGGGGATGAACATCAAAGCTTCATTAACAAGAAAAAGACCTGTGAAGTACTCGGTGTGGCTGTGTGTGTGCCCGGGAAGCTGTCTCATCCAGGCCTGCCACACACGACAGGGGGGGGGCTGTAGCCCTTTGAGTCCAATGGACGTTGCGTGCCTGCCACAGGCAACCAATGTCGTGTCACCAAATGGCTGTGATAACAGCTTACAGGCTGGTAATTCAATTATTGCATTAGCAGAGGCAGGCGATCCCTGGCAGCGCTTCTCCGAAGAGGAAACACATGGGAGAAGAGCTTGGCGCGCGTGCTGTGTCCGCAGGGAAGGCTCGGCTGCTGGATTGCCAGCTTCACACCAGCATACATTTTTAACCCCTTGCGTGCGGCGGGAATTCCCCGCCCATGCTGACTCCGCCTTGCGCGGGCGGAGTCATGACGGAACGGTTCCGTCATCAGCACAGCTCACCCGTAGCTGATGACGGAACCGCTCCGTCATCAGCATGCAAGGGGTTAAAGAAATCCAAAAACAGTTCTGTTGGGGCGCTTTTCCGCGACAGCGTGGTTCATTTTTAAGCAACCGTCGTTTTTAGCCGATGAAGAGATATAGCCTTGAGTCAAAATCTGTAAACTTTAAATTTAGGAAATCTGGATCGAATCCCAGCATCTCCTCGACATCCTGTGATTCTCTGCAAACTGTTCAATATTAAAAAATAATAACAACACTCAGGTGCTCATGTAAAACGATCGAAAATCATGTAACTACGTTTGCGGTATAGCAAGCTATTAAAATAAAATAACAAAATGCACCCACTTTATATTTCACAAACCGGTGCAACAGAGCAATGAACACTTTGGGTAAAGTGCAGACTGTGAGTGGATCCGCGTCTAGGCGCTGGGAGAATTTGGAGGGGAGGTCTGGTGCTTACACTCCCCACTAGGGCCATTGACTCGCCCATGTCCACTCATTACTCTTGCCTAACAGTGAAGTTCAAACTCCATGCCCATTCAGTCTTTGGTATCTCTGTAGTCGCTGCCAACAGAGAAACCAACTATATCTCGGCTGTGATGCAGATTTTATGAGCAATTACATGCATTTTTGTAAATGACTCCTTGAACTAAGTAATGCTACTGCCCACCAAAGTGCCTTAAGTTTTGTCTCATTCACTTAGAATTTCATTTAACTAGTTGAGGTTATGAGGTTACAGGGAAACAACCTAAAGACCCAAGCGACTGACGGGCTGACAGCCGCATACATTATGCATTGACCAAGAAGGATGTAAATATATCCTCTGTCGGAGACTGATACACCCAGACCAGCCTGGACAGACATACACGATTGCACCCCCTCTATGCAACGCGCTCGGGCAAGTACTGGTTCATACAGCCACAGAACAGAACTCTATACACAAAACACGGACAACTCCTCCTCTTCCACACAACACACTCAGACACGCACAAGCATTATACAGACACACAGAGCCACTCAGCACATGCACTCTATAGAAAACAAGCACCAACCATCCAAAACCACACCACACACATTGATTGACAAGTGCAGGCTCAAAACACATAGCCACTCAGTATTTACACTCTAGACAAAAACCCGCACAAGCCCTATTCACCCACATTACACACATTGGCAAGCTGGCTCCATATATACACCTGTGCTCAGACATGTCCATACACACAACACACACTGACAAACGGGCAGCACATATTAACACACAGAGACGTAAAAAATAATAAGACACACACACACATATATAATGACACCCGCTGACGCAGTGTATGGGGCTCAGCCGGGCGGCGAGGGGGAGGAGCTGGTGGTGGAGGAGAAGAACATCCCGGGCTGCCTGGCGTGTGTGAAATCCGCCATCCGAGAAAAACACACACAGATACAGGGGAGGTGAGGAGCCCAGGAGCCCACCCCAAGCATCAGTGACCTCGTATTTAAACAAAGACATTTAGTTGTACACGCATGTGACCTCAAAAAGCCAGGGAAGTTGCTTTCCCTCAAAGGTGCACATACATCAGAGTCAGGCTGTCTGAGTAAGTGGGTGCCACGCGCCCTCCTACTCTACAGAGCACAGCTCAATCTGCATGGATTCAGAGCAAGGAGCACACTGCGACAAGAGGCAGACAGAAGCCCCACTGAGCGGCTGAAATATCTCTGCTGTCACCGGGCCGGATATGTTCACGCATCTAATTGCACAGAATGCCTTAATGTGCTAAAAAGACGTCAGGAACGGAAGTGGTTTTCACATTCCTCGATCAATGGGGGCCTGCGATTGCCTCACGTGCAGTTTTGATTCATTTCCCTCCGCGATCTATTTTGGCGGCTTGAAACAGCCCCGCATAGATCCTGTTCCCCGTGAAATTGCAGAGTCAGGCCTAAGTTTAGAAGTCTGTCATCTTTTATTTTAAAGAAGGCAGTGTTATAGGTTGTGGATACAAGTGTGGTGCAGAAAGGGAAAGTAGATGTGTGTGCGTGCGCAGTCGCCAGGGATATCGGGGGCCTCAACAAGAGTTCTGTGTAAATAGCTACCAACACGCCCCACGAAAACACGTTCTTGTGCAATCCTGCGAAAGTACTCACTCCTCGGCAAAGAAGCGAGAAGTCTTCTCCCGTGTGCGCAGCGCTCTCTCCCCCGGCGCTGACGTAGACTTTTCTCTCTATTTCTGCCGTCCTACTTGGACGGGCTCGGCCGTACTTCCTGCTGACGTAAAAGGTTTATTATATTCTTCATGGGGCCATCTGTTTGGACCCATAAAGAAGATAACAAACCTTTTACGCCAGCAGGAAGTCAGGGTATTCTGTCCAAGTGGGACGGCAGAAAGAGAGAAAACTGTACGTCACTGCAAGCTCTTTCCCAATGGCCGGCCACCGTTTAGCCTAAATGGTGACGCCGGCCAATGGGATAGAGGGGCGGGGCTTAAAGCCCGCTAGTGTAAGCTACCCAAGAGCAAAAAATCTTGCGAGCGAGACTGCGCATGTGCGCAGTCCACGCTACAAGACCTAAAAAAGAAAGGTGGGCGGCTGCAGCAGCCGCCATGCAGCGGAGCTGTAAATTAAAACAGAAAGTGCTTGTTATGTTACTACCAGCAGGCGGAAGCTATTTTAGGCAACCTGCTCTGTTTTGGCTGCATGAACAGCCCAGAAAAAAAACCCATTTACAATGCAATTGGTCTCGCAGCTATTGACATTGTAAATTACATTGTTTTTTCTTTTATTTCTTCTATTGTAAAACGTAAATAAAATGCATTGTAATTTAATATGCAATTGCTAAAAAAAGTTTAAATGCGAAAACCTATTGCATTTTCACTAGTGTACTCACAGTGCTTTGTCTGCCATAACCCCGGTGCATCTCTGTTTTTGGGAGGTGAAATAGATCAAATGTCAGTCTAGGCTTCTGATACACTATTCTTTTGACATGGAGACTGATGTTTGCTTTTTTCTGTTACTGCAAAGTGCAGTGCTTTAAATGGGCATTTATTGTCCGGGACTAAGTGACTGCACTTCTTTAATTTAAAAGGGAGAGTACCTGCACTTCTCAGCACTACTGCAATGCATTTAATAGGAGAGTACCAGCAATTTTTAATAGCAAACAGACATTTTAAACAGTGAGCACCTGGGCTTCTTTATTTCCATCTAAAGCCTTGACAAAGTGTGAAGATTTTGTCGAGTGAATTATGTGGCAATCTTGCTGGTTGGGAAGACTATTCTTACCGTCTAACAAACAACAACATGTAAATATCTATAAAGGAACTGTCAAATTGTTCAAAATAAATTAACAGGAAAGCACAAATGAAGCGTTTTTTCAAATTTTGAGTGTGACAGAAACAACGTTTGTAAGCAGATCAAAAAAATCGAAGCACTTTACTTGGTGACGTGCAAATTACAAATATTCATTAAAACCCAATTTCTGGGAATGGCTCATTTGTGGCACTTGTTCCTTGTGCAAAGCTTGGATTTTCCAAATCCCTGAGATATTAGTGATGTAACATGGGAGGCAGCACACCCAAGTGTGAATATCGTCCCTGACCCACTGGGAGGGTAGAGGGTTTGTGAGAAGTGAGGGGAGAGGGACAAAGAGGAATGGAGAGAAGGGAAGGTGGGGTGGGGTGGGGAGAGAAGGGTTGGGAGATATGAATGGAGATGGTGGAAAGAGGAGAAGAGAGAGGGTGAAAAGAATAAGATGTGGAGGGGACAAGAAAAGAAAAGTTGAGATGACAGAGAGAGTGGAGAGCAGGGTGCGGAAATGACATGAGGCGGGGATAAGAGGTTGCGGGCCATATGAGAGGTGGATTTGCGAAGAGAAAGGAAAAGATGAGAAGAGAAGAGTGATTTGGATATGAGGAGAGGGTACATGAGAAGTGAGGGGAGAGGGAAAAAGGAGTGGGTGGGGAGAGGTAGAGAAGAGGATGAGAAGGATGGGTGGAAAGAAGAGGCAGTGGAGAGAGTAGTGGATCAGGGTTTGAACGTCAGGAGAGAGATTGGAAAGGGGAGAGGAGCTTTGGGTTTGACGGGATGTGAAGGGAAGATGGGAAGAGGAGCAGGGATATGTTAAAACATGAGGGAGAGAAGGGGTGGGGTGGGGTGTGGAGATCAGGGAGAAAAGGAAGAGGGAATAAAAGGAGTGTGAGGAGCTGGAAAGAGTGGGAAATGGAGAGAGGGTGCGAGGTGAGAAAAGAGGGTAGGGGGTGGGGAGATGATGAGGGGCCTGGGTGTGGAGGCTGGAGGGAGACAATGAAGGGGGTGCTTGTAGGTAAACAGGTGAGAGAAAGAGGGAATTACGTGCAAGCCTGGCGAGGAGGCTAGTCTGGGTGGAGAGAGGGGAGGATGAGTAGAGGATGTAGAAGAGGGAGGGAGAGGAAAAAAGAGGGGAGAACTGAGGAGAGATGGGACACTGGAAGGAGGGGCGACAAAGGGTTGAACAGAAGAGAGAGAAAAGAGGCCATGAGTAGAGAAAATGATGGAGGGATGAACAGCCCAGTGGGTGGAGAGAAAGAGGAAAAGGCACAGCAAGGAAAAGAGATGAGAGAGAAGCATCTCAAGCTCTGGGAACCCAGAGAAAGGGCGATGGATGGTGTGGGGTAAGAGAAGAGTGTAAAACAGGAGAGTGGGGAGAGTAGAGGTTGGAAGAGAGCAAGGGCCCAGAAACGTGCTGGGAATATGAAAGACAAGACAAGGGCAAGAGAGAGTTTAAAAGAACAAAAGGAGGAGAGGAGAAAGACAGAGCTGCAACAAGAGAGAGAAAAGAGAGAGGGCAGGGGGAGAGAAAGAGGGGTAGAGAGAGAAAGAGAGGAGGTAGAGAGAGGCGAGGGGAAGAGAGACAGGAGGAGAGGAGAAAGGGAGAACTGCAACAACAGAGGGAAGAGAGAGGAGGTGCTGGGAGATGGACGGTAGGACCGTAAGACCGAGACCGTCAGTGGGGTGATGTGATCTGCAGCAGGTTGCGTCCCTTTTTGTGCCCAAAACAAACTCTCAGCAATTGGCGAAATGGAGAAAAAGACCAAGTGGCTCAAATACAATACTACAAAACCTGAGTCTACAGCACTAACAAACTTAGCGAAGGACACATCCGTAATAATTAAACAAGCGGATAAAGGTGGGTCAATTGACATTTGGGACCGCCAGCTATACATCAATGAGGTCAAAAAACAACTAAGCGATACCAATTGTTATCGTAAACTGAACAAGGATCCGACAATAGAATTAAAACATCAATTACATTCCATCATTGATGAAGCCTTCCAAAAAGTATTTCTTGGAAAAAAGGAATTTGAGTACCTGAAAATAAAACACCCGAGAATTCCACTCTTTTACGTACTACCGAAAGTACATAAAAATGCAAACTCTCCACCCGGACGACCGATAGTATCCGGTTGTGAGTCACTGATGGAACCCATCTCCAAATTTGTAGACTTCTTCTTGAAGCCATTCATCCCTGATGTAAAGTCTTACATTAGAGACACAACCGATTTCATCAATAAACTACAAGATGTGAAATTCAACAACAGATGTGATTGGTTAGTGACAATGGATATAACATCCCTATACACTCAAATACCACAAGACGAGGGACTACAGGTCCTTAAATACTTTCTGGAGACACGAGACAAGCCAGAACAAGTTCCTACAGATTTCATCTTACAGTTGGCAAAGTTTGCATTAAAAAACAACTATTTTTACTTTGATGGTGATTTTTACTTTCAGACAGGTGGAGTGTCTATGGGCTGTCCATTCGCCCCGGAGCTAGCCATCCTCTTCATGTCAATTTATGAGGACAAATTCATTTACCAAAACAATCCTTTCAATCATGCAATAAACTATTGGAGTCGTTTCATTGACGACTTGTTTTTCGTGTGGTCTGGCCCCGAGGAAGAACTAAAGATGTTTAAACAGTGGCTTACCAACAGGACACAAGAGATCAAATTCAGCCTTGTATACTCAAAAAATAAAATCCCATTTTTGGACATGGAGGTATACCCTTCGGATGAAGGAGAATTAAAAACTACCCTACATAAAAAAGAAACCGACCGGAATCGATTATTGCACTTTACATGCAACCATCCTCGCAGCCTCAAAGAAAATTTGCCATATGGGCAATACCTTAGGATCCGGAGAAACTGTCAAGAGAAACAGGAATATGAAAAACATGCTGAGAAACTAACCACCAGTCTTATTGAGCGTGGGTACCCCATAAAACTGCTGCACCGTTCTAAGAAACGGGCATGGTGGACTCCACGAGAACATCTGTTGGAGAAAAAAGCAAAAAAGAAATTGGACCGAATAGTCCTGGTCACCACATATTGCCCAAATTCAAACAACCTAAAAAAAGTAGTAAATAACAATTGGCACTTAGTCAAAAATTTGTGCGAAGAACTGAATAAACCACCACTGTTTGCCTTTAAAAAGGAATCAAACTTGGCCAACAAATTAGTGAGAGCCGCACTACCAATGAAACCATCCACTAATTTGAGAAGCATGATGGGCTTTCCCCCGGTGATGGGACACCATAAATGTGGAGGATGCAACTGCTGTGAATCCACCGAAGAAGGATCGATTTTCAAGCACAATGGAATAACATGGAAACATGAGTTATTCACAAATTGCAAAACGAAATGTGTGATCCATGGGATCAGGTGCCCATGTAACCTCCTTTATATTGGGAAAACAAATCAGGAGGTCCGCTCAAGAATTCAGAAACACAAATCCAGGATAAAGCGTAAGGTACCCAATGCCCCATTAGTCAATCATTGGCAATTGAAAAACCATGAGGAGAAAGACCTGCGATGGACTATAATAACAAAAGTGGAACATGATCCGAGAGGAGGAGACATAGATGCAAAATTGTCCAAAAAGGAGGCATCAATGATTGTAAGGTTCAATACTGCCACAAATGGATTAAATGAACTTTCAGAGATGTTCAAGCTGTAAGCAATAAATAGAACATCTGTAGCCAGCACACGATCGACATACAGGTCCTTTATTGAAGATGGCCCCCGATTGAGAAACCATCGGAATCAAGGCATCATATAAAAATAAGTCAGAATATCGTTAATCAGCCCCAGGACCACCGTTCATCCATGCACCATAAGAAACATTAAGACAGAACTAGAAACGATAGTTGTACATCATGAAACCTTTACCAAAAGACTAGGCAAAGATGGCGACCGGAATACATGAGAAAATCATGTGATCCCAAAACCAGGAAGTAAATACCGCCCCGAATGTTGTCTCTCAGACCGTGAGACGGGACCTAAACGGAGCATACTGCGAACGAAAGGTAAGATCCAGCGGACATCCTTAAGATACCCCCGTGGACACTAAACGCGCACACAACCATTGAGACAATCTCTCTTTTGGACCCCGCAGGCGCATTGTTAATCGCTCGCCGAATTCAAACGGAATCCCATTTACGGTGCTCAAAAACAAGCTAACCGGTAAGACCAGCCGTCTAACATCGTACAAATCCAGTTTTAGATAAAGTTCGATAGAGGTCACTGATACATTCTTTTCCCCCCCTTTTCTTTCACTTACTGTAGAAACAAAGGAGAAAGACACACCCTCACCAGTGAGTATGTGTTCTGAGTATGTTTGACGCTGAATGTTGTCACTAAACTTCACTAAATAAGGTGTGTACACTTATTGTACAGGTGGTCCCGCTCCGTGGAAAGTGATGAATTTATGAGGCACATCTGACTCGCATTTGGAGAGGTAAGAAGCATAGAACTGGGCGTTATACCAACACCAGCCCACACATATATAGATCTCGCACTAATACAGGTTCCCCCTGTTCTTCATTCACAGTCTATGGTCCTGACGAGAACTCCACAACCAAGGAGTTCGAAACGCGTAGACCTTCCCAGATCACGTTGTTTACGTGGAAACCTTAAGAAAACTGAACAAATCTTTTTGATTTAAAGGAGTTATATTCAAAAATAAGAATCTAGGGTTTCCTATATATGAATTGTATATAAATTGTAAAAAACTGTTTGTTCTTCTAGACTGGTAGTTGTATGATTGGGTGTGGAGTATGATTGAAATGTCCCTCAGTATGAATGTTGTATAAAAGTTAGCATTTTCATGATTATTGTTTGTGTATTGTTTTTTTGTATTGTGCTTCACAAAAAAGTCTTGTTGAAAGGTGAAATATTTTGGAAAAAATACAGAAAAGAAAAAAAACTTGTAAATAAAATGCAAATTCAAATGGATTAACTCAATGATAAGACTCTCTCTTGCATATAGTGTTGTTCATATGCACGGAACAAAATAAGTGTTTAGAATCAATTGGCAGTATTGGCATTTTGTTTGGTATTACTAGTTAAGGCAGGGTTTGGCCTTACTGCTTGGGAACCCATACCCAGTGGTGATCAGTTATTGTGGTAGCAGGCAGTTGCCTGTGTGGTAGCCCCTTCTTGGGAAGTGTGGTGACTTGTTAGTTAAGAATTACAGATTCTCATTGGAGAATCAGGAACCTTTGTCCTGCGTCGGTTTATTTGTGTATTGCGGAAGGAGTGTGTGAGTGAGTCAGAGTGAGTGAACAAGAAAGTATGTCAGAGAATGAAACTTTTGCTTACAGCGAGGATAACATAAAAAAGCTGCTAGCGGATCCACCCCTCTTTGCTTCAGCCTCTTTAAGTGTGCCAGCACAAAATCAAAACGAAACCGATAAACTCCTAAGATTAAAGAAAAAACAGATTCGGACAGACCTACATGGTCACTTCTTACTCCAACATTTAAGAGCGGGAACTATCCCAGGTGGTCTACAGATAAAGAACATACCTGTAATTTTCACGGAGGACCCCATTTACAAAAAGGGATATAGTTTCATTGAAACGAAATGCAGTCGGGACCTAATGGTCCTGACAATTGAAACAGCCCAAAGGCTATCCAAGGCCCAATTGGAGGAAATAGAGAAATTACAAATGAGCATTACCACCAACAAACTCATATCAGACGCCAAGGGACTATTGTACAAAGTGGAAAAAGAAATCAGTGAATTTAAGGATTACACCGTAAATCAGAAAACAAATCAATTTGAAAAAGATCAAAAAAGTTTTAACATAGAGAAGGTGTATCCCTACCTCCAACAGACTCTCGAAGATACCTACAAGAGAATCAGGGAAGATCATTTCAAAAATACATTACTTTCTCTGATACTTCCTCATCGAGTAGCAATAGTGAAGGATACAACACAGAGAAAAGAAGAACAAACAACAGAAGAGGCTCCTTCCAACAAAATCAGCAGGGCCCTTCTTTTTTAGGGAGAGGCCAAACAAAAACAAGAGGCAAGCCGAGATACAATCAACCATGGGAGATGTCAACACGACGTCAGAACTACAAAAACTGACGCCTTCACTAATTTTTAACATTTCTAATAAAGTTTTGACGAAAGATGAAGAAAATATACTTCAAAAGGGACTCACATTTGTTCCATCTAAAAAGAATGATTTTGTAAAATTGAAAACGGAAACCATTGAGTTTTTCCGGAAAATCAGGTTAAAAACTTATTTTTCTGAAAATCCCATTAATACCAATATGGAAATTACTGGACTTCACAACAAATCCACGTTTTTTCCCCCCAACTACAAAACACCGAAGGAACTATTAACCTTTGAGAGGACCATTCTCTCAGCAATTGGCGAAATGGAGAAAAAGACCAAGTGGGTCAAATACAATACTACAAAATCTGAGTCTACAGCACTAACAAACTTAGCGAAGGACACATCCGTAATAATTAAACAAGCGGATAAAGGTGGGTCAATTGTCATATGGGACCGCCAGCTATACATCAATGAGGTCAATAAACAACTAAGCAATACCAATTGTTATCGTAAACTGAACAAGGATCCGACAATAGAATTAAAACATCAATTACATTCCATCATTGATGAAGCCTTCCAAAAAGGATTTCTTGGAAAAAAGGAATTTGAATACCTGAAAATAAAACACCCGAGAATTCCACTCTTTTACGTACTACCAAAAGTACATAAAAATGCAAACTCTCCACCCGGACGACCGATAGTATCCGGTTGTGAGACACTGATGGAACACATCTACAAATTTGTAGACTTCTTCTTGAAGCCATTCATCCCTGATGTAAAGTCTTACATTAGAGACACAACCGATTTCATCAATAAACTACAAGATGTGAAATTCAACAACAGATGGGATTGGTTAGTGACAATGGATATAACATCCCTATACACTCAAATACCACAAGACGAGGGACTACAGGTCCTTAAATACTTTCTGGAGACACGAGACAAGCCAGAACATGTTCCTACAGATTTCATCTTACAGTTGGCAAAGTTTGCATTAAAAAAACAACAATTTTTACTTTGATGGTGATTTTTACTTTCAGACAGGTGGAGTGGCTATGGGCTGTCCATTCGCCCCGGAGCTAGCCATCCTCTTCATGTCAATTTATGAGGACAAATTCATTTACCAAAACAATCCTTTCAATCATGCAATAAACTATTGAAGTCGTTTCATTGACGACGTGTTTTTCGTGTGGTCTGGCCCCGAGGAAGAACTAAAGATGTTTAATCAGTGGCTGAACAACAGGACACAAGAGATCAAATTCAGCCTTGTATACTCAAAAAATAAAATCCCATTTTTGGACGTGGAGGTATACCCTTCGGATGAAGGAGAATTAAAAACTACCCTACATAAAAAAGAAACCGACCGGAATCGATTATTGCACTTTACAAGCAACCATCCTCGCAGCCTCAAAGAAAATTTGCCATATGGGCAATACCTTAGGATCCGGAGAAACTGTCAAGAGAAACAGGAATATGAAAAACATGCTGAGAAACCATCAAGGTTGCAAAAAGTATAGAAACTTCCCACATATCTCTCAAAGAACTAGAAGACAAACCACAATTGGATACAGTCAATTTTGTTGGTCCAGTTAAAAAGTCAAAGAACAAAATTATTAGGAAGGGGAACAATTTTGTTTTAAAAACAAAATCGGAAAATCCTATTCCTAGTAATATATGTTTACGATGTGGAAGTTCTTCTCATGGGAAGGGATCTAAATGTCCAACATTGAACTCAACTTGTAATTACTGCAAAAAGGTTGGACATTATGCTACTGTGTGTTCAAAAAAATCTGTAGCTTGCGTATTAGAAGCTGATGAGTACGACTCAGATGAAGAAATTGTTTCTGTAGTACAAGATCAATCTGTTCCAAATTAATCTATTATACCACTTACTGGGGATCCTTCATCTTGCATTGATCCCATTGTTGAGATCACAGTTGGAGATAAGAAACTGATGTTACGAGTTGACTCCGGTGCTAGAATCACCATAACACAGAAATTTTTTATGAAACATGGGGTGAAAGAGCACTTTTTCCTCCTGATCGATCACCAGTATCCTACGAGGGGCATAGAATAGAATTACTTGGGTTCATTGAAGACTTCCTTACTTTCAAAGGAAGGAGAATCAGAGGCAAAATCTATGTAGCTGTCAAGGGACTATCAGCCTGATTCATCAAAGACCCGTTTTGCGAGTCTATAATAGTGATTCATAAGGAATCGCTATCACAGACTCGCAAAACGGGATTCATGTAGGAATCGCAAAATAAAATGTGATTCCTACATATTCCATATTTGCGATAGCAAATTGCTAATCGCAAATAAGGAATAACTCCCCATTCATTCCCGTGGGCCAAAAGGCCCATAGGAATGAATGGGGAGTATTCCTTATTTGCGATTAGCAATTTGCTAATCGCAAATAAGATAGCGATTTAAAGGGTGCCAGGGGTGTCCGAAGGACACCCTGTAGCACCCTTTAAATGCAAATTTAAACAGGTGTTGCGCACAAACATGTCCAAAGGACATGTGTGTGTGCAACATGCAACTTAGAAAAATGCTTTTAAAAGCATTTTTCTAAGTTTTCGCTATTTACCACGAGGTTTGACCTGGCGGTAAATAGCGGGCCGAAATTGCGAATTCGCTATTTAAAAAT
Organism: Lissotriton vulgaris; assembly: GCF_964263255.1. Classification (NCBI taxonomy): domain Eukaryota; kingdom Metazoa; phylum Chordata; class Amphibia; order Caudata; family Salamandridae; genus Lissotriton; species Lissotriton vulgaris. The sequence continues at coordinate 904,895,311 of NC_141695.1, forward strand.
GGATGATGAATTGCATTTAAGGAATCTCAAATAGAGATTCCTTAAATGTAATTCCTCGCAAAATAGCGAAATCGCTATTACCGATTTTGGCATTTGGGATGATGAATCCCAAATGCAAAAATCGCACTTGCAAAGGGCCAGATTCTCAGAATCTGGCCCTTTGCGAGCGCTATTCAGCTTGATGAATCAGGCTGTAAATTTTTTAGGCTGGTTCCACCAAGGTTTGTTTGGAATGCAACTAAAACCGGGCACAAAAGAACAAGTCATGCTTGTCACGTGTGAAGAAGGAGGGTCAAAGTGGATTAGTGAATTTCCTACTGTTTTTGGGAATAATCTGGGAATAATTATTGGGTTCAAGACCAAGATTATTGTTAAAAAAGGAGCTACTCCTATCAAACATAAACTAAGAGGTGTCCCGTTTAGTGTTAGGGAAGATCTTAATAAAGAACTTACTTCTTTATGTGAGAAGGGTATCATCAAACCAACAGATTGCTCCCTCTGGTTATCGCCTTTGGTGGTTGCTCGCAAATGGGATGGGAAGTTGAGGGTGTGTGTGGACCTTAGACCGCTCAACAAGGAGATCTGGGTCGACTCTCACCCCTTACCTAAAATTACAGATTTATTTTCTAGTATCAAAGGTGCCAAGGTCTTTTCAAAGTTGGATTTGGCTAGCGCCTATCACCAGATAGAACTCCATCCTGATTCACGCTCCTTGACTGCTTTTGTATCACCCCTTGGAACCTTCCGTTATAAGAGGATGCCTTTTGGGTTAGCCTCAGCGGCATCGGTGTTCCAGAGGGTTATGCAGAATATGTTGAGGAGTGTGGAGGGTGTTCTAGTGTTTCAGGATGATGTACTGATTTATGCCAAAGACAATGTTTCTCACAACCATATTATCAGGAATGTTCTAGAAATTTTCAAGAGAAATGGTGTTGTTTTAAAGAAGGAAAAATGCAAGTTTTCATGCAGAGAAATTGAATATCTAGGTCATCCTCTATCCCCAGAGTGAATCAAACCGAGGCAAGGGCTTATTGATGCTATCATGTGCTGGCATTTCTCTCAGGACATCTAGAGAGCAACAACCTGTTGGAGCCCAATCAGGCAGGGTTCCGTGCCAACCATAGCACGGAATTAGTCATGCTATCAATCCTGGATGAATTGAGGAGTCGAGCTGATATAAAAACACCGAGCGCCCTGGTACTACTGGATCTCTCCGCGGCATTTGATACCGTGTGTCGTGAGGTCTTTTGGTATCAGGGGTACAGCACATGCATGGCTTACATCATTCCTGCAGGGCAGGACACAAAGAGTACAGTTGGGAGACTTCCTTTCCACCTCTGCTCCCATCACTTGTGGGGTTCCACAGGGTTCTGCCCTGTCACCCCTACTCTTTAATATTTACTTGCAGCCATTAATTGCACTCCTGAATAGGATGGACTGCCTAGTATACAACTACGCCGATGACACCCAGATAATCATCCGGCTGGATGATGGCCCGGGAGCGTCTACCAGGTTGCAGGACATACTCAAAGCCACGGTTAATTGGATGTCCGAGAACTCCTTAAAAATCAACCCAGACAAGACGGAAGTGTTGCCTATTTCCATCACGGGCAACCCCTGGAGCGAGAAATTCTGGCCTGTGGAGCTGGGTGTGCCACCGGAACCGGCGACTGCAGTCAAAAGTCTGGGCCTGTACGTGGATGATAAACTCTCCATGAAAAAACAAGTCACCACGGTAGTGGGTACCTGTATAGGCCTGATGCGACAATTGAGGAAGATCTCTGCACTACTCTCATTTTCCACCTTGAGACACGTGGTCTCAGCCACAATCCTGGCTAGGCTGGACTACGGAAACTCCCTGTATATCGGTCTACCCCAGCGGCTGCTGGATAAGCTACAGGGGGTTATGAATGACGCAGCCCGGCTGATTTACAAGAAACCTAGGACTGCCCACTCTTCCCCTCTGATGCAGGAGCTACATTGGCTCCCGATTCGGCAGAGGGTTGTATTCAAAGGATTGTGTATCGTACACAAGGCGCTGTATGGTAATGCACCAAGATACTTGAAATCCCGCCTATCCCCATATACACCGAGCAGGACTTTGCGCTCGTCGGACGCTACCCTCTTGTCCCAATACCGTTTTAAACTGGCCACGGTGGGGGGACGTGCTTTCTCCAACACACTCCCAGCTTTGTGGAACAAACTGGCCCCAGAACTAAGGAAGGAATGCAATCTGTTATCCTTTAGAAAAAAGTTAAAAACTGTACTGTTCAAGCAAGCATGGAGCAGCCTCTAGGCGTTGTGTTAAGATCAAGTAAATACCGAACCCCACTACGTAATCTGGACAAACAGCGCTTAGAGACCCCGGTGGTTATAACGCGCTATACAAATTAAATAAATAAATAAATAAATAGTGTTTCAGGATGATGTACTGATTTATGCCAAAGACAATGTTTCTCACAACCATATTATCAGGAATGTTCTAGAAATTTTCAAGAGAAATGGTGTTGTTTTAAAGAAGGAAAAATGCAAGTTTTCATGCAGAGAAATTGAATATCTAGGTCATCCTCTATCCCCAGAGGGAATCAAACCGAGGCAAGGGATTATTGATGCTATCATGAATGCACCTATTCCTGAAGACAAGACTGGTGTTAAGTCGCTATTGGGGTTGCTTGAATATAACTCTTGTTTTGTTCATAATTATGCATCTAAGGCCAGGCCCATCAGTAATCTTTTAAACAGGGGCAGTGGGTGACATTTGAAAGTGGTGGGGCGCAAAGTGATTTGCATAGTGCACCGTAGCGAGCGAGCGTAGCGAGCGAGCCTGAACCCCAAAAGGGGGGTTTGGGGGGATAACCCCCCCTAGAAAATTTTGAAAAAAAGGAAGAAAAATCGTGCATTTTCAAGCAAATTTGAGAAAGCAGGAAGGTTAATAAAGCAATTGTGGAAGTGCAGTTATTACATTAATAGATGGCTTAACATAGGTAGCTGCTTATTCAGTATAACCACAGAGCTTCATACATTCTGTCCTATTACGCTCAGGTGCTGAATTCAGACTATTAGACTTTCATGAAAATCTCAGATCAACAATATTCACACCTAAGGTGGGAGCAAACGAGGCACTCCACACTTTTCTGGCAAAGAAACACATTTTAAATTACTGTAGGACTGGTATATACATCTGGCGAAACTCCACAAATAATACCCTAGTGCTAGTGCGCCTCGCTGGCGAGATTGTGATAAGTAAACATAGGTGATCTACTTCATATGTCGTGGCCTTGTCCCAAAAATACGGCCCCCTCGTGCTTGCTTTCCTGCCCCCTGTTCCCTCATTGTGCTTGCTTTCCTGCCCCCTGTTCCCTGTGTGTGGCTCTCTGTGTGTGGGGCTCTGTGTGTGTGTACGGCTCTGTGTTTGTGTGGGGCTCTGTGTGTGTGGGGGGCTCTGTGTGTGGCGGGGCTCTGTGTGTGTGTGGGGCTCTGTGTGTGTGGGGGGCTCTGTGTGTGGGGGGGCTCTGGGGGGCTCTGTGTGTGTGGGGGGCTCTGTGTGTGTGGGGGGCTCTGTGTGTGTGGGGGGCTCTGTGTGTGTGTGGGGCTCTGTGTGTGTGGGGCTCTGTGTGTGTGGGGGCTCTGTGTGTGGGGGGGGGCTCTGTGTGTGGGGGGGGCTCTGTGTGTGTGGGGGCTCTGTGTGTGTTGGGCTCTGTGTGTGTTGGGCTCTGTGTGTGTGGCGCTGTGTGTGTGGCTGTGTCTGGCTGTGTGTGTGGCTCTGTCTGGCTGTGTGTGTGGCTCTGTGGTTGTGTGGGTGGCTCTGTGGTTGTGTGGGTGGCTCTGTGTGTGTGTGTAGGTGGCTCTGTGTGTGTGTAGGTGGCTGTGTAAGTGGCTCTGTGTATGGGTGGGTGGCTGTATATGGGTGGGTGGCTGTATGTGGGTGGCCGCTATGTGCAGAAAAATACTTGCGAGTGCAAAATGAGGGTACAGTGTCTGCCCTTAAAGTCCAGTGAGCTCTGCACCGTCTTTCAATCAACACACCCTACCCAACAGCGGTCAATGAACCAATCCAGAGAAGAGTGGGAGCACGGAGGACCACACAAGACACGATGAAAGGCTGACCCAACGGCTGCCGATGGACCACACCAGAGAAGAGTGGGAGCACGGAGGACCACACAAGACACGATCAAAGGCTGACCCAACAGCTGCCGATGGACCACAACCGAGAAAAGAGGGGGGGAAAGAGGGCGGTATAAGACTATCAAAAGCCAACCCAACAGTGAACGAGAAGAAACCCCAATGAAGTAATGTGATATGATTAAAAGCCAACTCAGTGATTGCTGATATACAGTGTGGCAGAAAGGAACAAAGATGTCTTTACAGAAGTGTGATAATGACATTCAACTACATTTTAAAGGGAGTGCTGATAGAGAGAAGGTAGGGGTGAGAGTGAAATGATGTTAATGAAGACAGCTCAGCATCTATCAACATTGCTGGATAATAGAGAGAAGTCAGGGCGACAAAGAGCTGCACTATGTTTCAAACCAACCTTAACTAATACAAGACCGTGCCAGAGAGCAGAGAGTGGGTGACAAAGAGATAAGATAATATTAGTGGCAAAGGTTGTCCAAGGACAGGACCAATGAAGACAGATGACTGTGAAACAAGGAGGAAGATAAGACAAACTACTGAAAACCAAACCTGCAGCTACTAATGGACAGGACAAGTCTAGAACAGAAAATGCAACAGAGATTTGGACAGTGCAGAAAAACACGAGATAAGATGGGCAGAAACAACAAAATAGAGCCCTGATAGTGCACGATGCCAACAGAACTACCGCTGGAGAATATTGCTGTAAATCAGACCAGGAAGGAGCCTAGTGTCAATTTAGGTCGCAGCGCTGCAGTAAACAACATTTCTCGCTAAATAAATAAATAAATAGGAACATTAGCACCAGTTGTGCGGCTGCCATTCAGTTGAGTTAGCAACACATGCGCCTTTAGATCTGCCTATGGCAACAGCAGCAGGCAGCCCTTTGTCTACGAAGATGACTGTTCTTCTGTTTACGTTGTTGACAGAGATGGGCTAGTTGTCCAACCGCTCCAGAAATTTGTCTCCAACCTTATGAATGTAAGTTTGACTCCTGCTGTGCCCGATGTAGCCTTTTGACCCCATTGAAGTGCGTCTGCAAGTGCCTAGAACACGTTCAAGGTGTGATGTGCGCAATAGTAATGGTTGATGTTAAAATAGCGTTATTGACATGCACCGACCCCCAATAGCTATACCAAATGTGAGCTCTGATTTTCTGAGCCTTCCCTCGCCTGCAGTAAGGGTTTCAAGGAAATAAGCAACCGATTATAGCCACAATTATGTGGAGAGAGGGAAGAGAGAAAAGATGAAGTGAGGAGAAAGACGTCTCTGCTGGCTGGCTTTGTGGTCCCGGCAGGAATTGGCCGGGCTGTCCGCTGCTATCCTGATGCATGTAATGATGTATAAATGATATCATAATGTGTGATGTAAAAGAATGTCAAAGATAAAGAATGTTGAAGGGACATTCATAGGATATATTAAGATAGAAATGGAAGCTGACTTACAAGCTCTAATAAAGAGATATTAATTAATTATATTTATTGAGTCTAATGGACTTCTTTACAATGGCGACGAAGGGAGAAAAACATTTATAAAGAAAGTGAGGATTTTTAGCAAAGGAACATTTTATGGAAATCTTCCTAGAGGAATTTACAAGACTCGCAATTTACTGGATTTACATATTTGGCAATTGACTGCTTGGAGATATCCAATCAGCTGTGGACTGAACTGGCTAATAAGGAAAATCATTTCAAATTGCGCAAAATTTGTACAAGAGGAGAATTGATGGAAACTCCAAATATTCTTGATGGTAATTTCAAACTGTAAGTAAATTTAAAATTGACTATACAATATATATATATATTTTTTTCATCGTGCGCAGTTAAGTAATAAAGAAATTGACTGGAAGTAAGCCAAATGTGAAGAGATTTGAAAATAAACAATAGCGCGTGAACTGCTAATTTAAGATAAACGTAGTTTGAGGCAGCTTAACAGGAAATAAAGGCATGACAGTGCCGAGTCAAGTTTAAAAACAAAGAAATCCATTATAAACAAGAGTGCAAGTGAAAAGCCTGTTGTGAATCAAAATACAAGAGAAAGAGTTTCAATGCGTGTGGTCAAGCGTGAAGGCAGTAATTGAAAATAGACATTGCCAGCGTTTATACCTCAGTGCTTATAACTGAATAAAAGACGGGCAACCTTTGTAGCGCAAATGTCTGCAGGGAAATAAGTGGGCATAAACATAATACCATCCCTGCACATACCGCCTTCCGTGTCTTGCATGCACAGCAATAGCAATCTTTAGAAAATGGAACAAAACAAACCCTGTTCTGTTTTTTTGTCTGCCTCTTTCTGCCCCGGACCCCTCCCTTCGATCTGCCATGGGTTTTGCTTTGCTGCTTGTCTAACGTTCGCTGGAAGGGGGGCCCACTCGCACAAAAAGAGGAGAGATTAATTACAGCGAGGATTCATTATTTTGTACCCCTGCTACCTGGCTCACACTGTGCTGGGGGAGGCGCCAGCCACTCCTCCTGCAGGGAGGATGCTCGGCTCCAAACCCTTGTGCAATGCTGTGACTGGCGGCAGCCCAAGACTTCTCTTTCTGTGTGCCGGGAAGTGACAGGGCTGTTAAAGGGATGGTGTAATTCATCTGACTTGGCAGGCAGACAAACAAACTTCTCCATCCTTCCTTCCTTCTCTCTTTTCTTCCTTCCTCTCTCCCTCCCTGCCTTCCTTCCTTCCTTCCTCCCTCGCTTCCTCCCTTAATTCCTCCCTTCCTCCTATTTCGGATTTCATGCAGAAATACACATCCCCCCTTCATTCTCCCCCTCACACGTGTCAAATATTCTACCTTTCAGGTTGCTAACATTCTCTTGCTTGCTATTAAATGTACACGTTTGACTCATTTCTGCTTCTTTTAGTATTTTCTTCCTCGTTAAAACAGCTCCTCTTTCTCTCTGCATATCTCTTTAATTCTATGTGCTACCTCATTCTTCCTCTCTTAACTATCTTCTTGATCTCTTTCAGCTCTCTGTGTTTTCCCTAGTTTCCCCCTAACATCTTTGTTTGTTTTATCTTTTCTCTGCCTTTACCAGCCCTAATCTTGCAACCCTTTTCGAGACAGTTGGATGACCATTTGGCGCCTCATACCCCATTACCCGTTTTTCAATCATCGGCCCATCCGCTTTGCTTCCAGTCATCCCAGCCAAACTCTCTTGTCTAACAGTAAGACACATGCTTCTGCTAATTACCATGATTACGTTTTCACTGTCTCTCGTTAGAAGGTCGTCCATTGAGCCTCAAACCTCTTAATGCGCTATATATGCAAAAAGGATCAGCAGTCTTTTAACTTTAATCGCATGAATAAGAATTTCATCCGTCCTATGTATGATTGATGCCTGTAAATCTCATTCAATGTAAATGTGGACTTAGACATGCACCTCTCTTTACAAGTGATGTGCACAAAGTAATAGGAACAAACCTTTTTTGCACTCAAAGCAGTAGAACATTTTATTTTTATCCTCGCTCAAACTAACTGAGATTGATAATGATACTCACTCACCAGTGAGAGCAGGCTGAACAAGAGTAGTCGGCACGAGTGATGACGAGGCAAAGGCAAGTCCACACACCACGGTGACGACGAGGAGGGCCCAGAACCGGATCCTACGTCAGCAGCGCCGTGCACCGCAAATGGCCAATCACTGCACAGACTACATGAAGTCAGACACAGTGATTGGCCATTGTGCAGTGCGGCTGAGTCACCCACGGGCGGCATCCAATAATGGATTGCCCTGCCCTGTTGCAAGGTGACCGGCCAATGCTGGCGGCTTGGGGGGCACACTAGCTGCTCGCCCTGTCGCCCTTGTGAACGCTGGGGCTCCTGCCTGGTTTAATCAGCACCCCCCTGTCACCAGCTATCATGGGGGCACTTTCATCGCGCATGCGCGGGCTAGTTTCAGCCCCACGCAACATATGCGCATAATCATTAAGTATGCCTGCATGCCCTGCTGTGTCTGACTGTGACGTAGACCTGAGGTAGAGGTCTCAACTCGACTGTCCGCCCGGCCCAGCCCCCCCCCCTGCGCATCCCGTTTCAGTCGGGTGCGCCCCGGATTCCAGGCGGATAATCACCGAATAAATGAATTTAAAAAATACAGTAGTACGTTTTCATAATCATTATTATACTTGCAGCTGCGGCGGGTCCCTGGGCTGGTGGGGCTACGCCCCTACGCCCCAATGGACGCACCGCTGCTGCTTTTAAAAACTTCTACGAAATTCATATGGTCACCTGACTGTGACAATGCTTTTAGGGAAGTTAAAGATGATTTAAAGAAAAGTGATACTCTCACACCTTTCGACCCAGAATTACCTTGTTTTATTACTGTTGATGCTAGTAAAGAAGGGTTAGGTGCGATTCTCACTCAGCAGTCTTGTGAACAAGAATTTACTGTTGCCTTTGCATCAAGGGTTCTTAGGAGTGCTGAGCTACAGTGTTCTGTAATCGAAAAAGAATAGTTAGCCTGCTTATGGGCCATTGACAAATTTGGAGCATCTTGTAACAGATCACACGCCTCTTGTTTCTATATTGTCTTCTGGTCCTAGCAAATGTTGCACGCCTAGAATTATCAGGATGGTTAGTAGGTTGCTACAATATCAGTTTTCCATTACACATATGGCTGGAGGCAAAAATGTTAGAGCTGATTTTTTGTCACGTTTTCCTCAAAGTGCTGATATTAGTGAAGGCACGGGTTTCAAAGAATTGAGTGAGGAGGATGATGAGGACTTTTTCGTAGCATCTGTAGATATTCCTATTTTGGCAGTTGGATCAGAGGAAGAGTGGAGGGTGGCTCACTCTGATGATAAGATTCTTCAAGAGGTTTGCACGTATGTCACAAAGGGTTGGCCTAAGGAAAGGTCTCTTTCTTGTGAACTTCAACCGTATTGGAAAATTGAATCTGAGTTTTCTATAGAAGATGGTTTACTGATGAGGTGTGACAAACTAGTTCCTCCACATTCTCTTAGGACCATTATTGTCAAAGAATCTCATGAAGTACATCTAGGTATATCTTCTACTATACGAAGGGTCCGTGAAAATGTTTGGTGGCCAAGAATGGACATTGAGATCAGGACAGCTGTAGAGAATTGTCTATTGTGTTCTTCGTCAGAAAAAACTTTAAAGGTGAATACTCCGCCTTTATCTCCTATTGAATGTCCTTCTGGACCATGGATTAAAGTGGGTGTCGATATTATAGGTCCTTATGATGTATTACCTTCAAATATGAAATTTATTATAGTATTAATTGATTATGCTTCCAAATGGCCGGAAGTGAAGGTTGTTAGGGAGGCTGGCTCAGCTAATGTTATCAGGTTTCTGAAGAGTGTGTTTGTGAGGGAAGGTGTTCCTCAATTTGTGGTTTCAGACAATGGTTCTCAATTTGTAAGCCATGAGTTTCTGAGTTTTCTTAGTTCCAGTGGTATTAAACATCTCATGAGCTCTTTATATTATCCACAGGCCAATGGCCTGGTGGAAAGAATGAATAGAGTTGTTGGGGAATGTTTCAAATGGGCTGTTAAGGAGAAACCGGAGGTGCTAGGTGCTTTAGAAAGCATGTTGTGGTTATACAGAACCACACCACATTCTACTACTAAGTGTTGTCCTTTTGAGGTCCTGAGAGGGAGAAAAGCCAATACCAGTTTTCGCCCAGGGTGGATGAACAAATGGTTTGACCCCTTGGTTAATATGGAGTCTGTTATGGATAGGGTTAGGACTAATGTTGATCTTATGCAGAGTAAAGAGAAAGAGTGGTTTGACAGGAAGAAAGGTGTCAAAATGGTTCATTTGTGTGTTGGTGATTTTGTCAAAATCAAAAATTCTGTGCACAATAAAAAAGGTAAAGGAAGGTTTAGTGATCCTGTTAAAGTAATCAGAATTGAAAATAATTCTGTTCAGGTAGAAGGAGGGTTCTGGTGGAATGTTTCTAAAATAGTTAAAACAAAACCTGATATTCAAGAAATGGATAGTAATGATACCAATGCCAATCATTTCACCGACTTGTCTACTTCTCCTAACTTTTCTTCCTTTTCAGCGCGGAGACGGAAAAGCTCCAGGGTTTCAATTATTCTTCGTAGATTTCGTGATTATTTTTTGGAAGTATGCCTTTTCTTATGTTTATTGTATTTTAGGTGAAGTCTCTTGTTTTATTTTATTTGAAGAAAGGGAGGTATGTTATATTCTATGTATTATGTTTATAGTACTAGTATGTTTACATCTGTTGGTTTAGTCAATTGGCCTCTTTGCCTGTGCAGCCACTGTGTTTGTGAGGTCATGACATCTGGAATGTTATGAGTCAATGCTGAAGGGTTAACTGCACAGAATGACTGAGAGAGCAGGACTAGCAGATGATTAGCTTTGTAGAGATCTACTTCTTCAATAAATCTACCTTCTCAACTTCACCTGCTTCCAGTCCTTATTGAGATTGCTACAGTCTACTGGAGGTATTGGACAGTACCCAGTCTTTGTTGCAATTCTTTTCTCCAGTAAACTGTTAAATACATAGCTTTTACGTGTTCTTCCCACTCTGTAGAATTTATTTGGGCGCAGGCAGGGAGGTTACCATCTGATTAAACTCTGGAAACTGTTGTATTCTCATATTATTCATATTGTTGTATCTTGTGCTTTAAATATTACATTCCGTTGTAAGTTCTAGCGTTGCTATGCTCCTTGACATAGCTGTGTTCCTTGCCTGTCAGTTGTCTGCTGGCTGGAGAGGGAACACCAATGTTTCTCTGGCGTTCCTAATAAAGTATTTATTTAATACTGAACAAGCCTCCCACAAATCATTGATTACAACAAATGGCGAAGATCAGCTAGCAGAAGTAAAGAATAAAAAGTAAGGAATTAAACTTAGATTTATGTGTGACTGAAATAATTATTTGGTTACAGACAATATGGATAGTGCAGCCTTCATATACAAACATTACTACGCTTGAAGTTGGATACGTGTGCACAGGAAAGAAAGGAAAAGAGAGAGGACGAGCATGGATGTACGCGTATATTGTTGTGAACATTGGTGTACTATTCTGCTTTCTTCGCTGTAAAATAGTGACAGTATTTCGGTGTACATTCTATATTTAAAATATAGTAAATGTCACAGAGAGAGATTGCCATTTGAACAGTAGCAGTTACCTTTTGAAAGTACACGGCTGCACGTGTTCGGTCGTTCTGTTCTCTCAAGCTCATTGTGCCTTCAAGTCAGACGTGTAGTGACGTGTACAAGCTAACCTACGTGTTGAACGCTGTGACGTGTACATGCGCTGACATCAACGACGTGACGACGTTTCGGTCAGCTTTTTTGGATGCTTTCACAATGTTGAATTTAAAAGCAGAAAATACGTGTTAGTGAGCTCGTCATGCTTCAATTTACAGGAAAATAAGAGGAAACACAACAGAAAAAGAAAAAGAAAATAAGGAACCTTTATCACTTGAGGTACATCAATATAATTAATAACTTGACTCACACTTTCAGAAAATATTTTGGAAGATTTATCACTTCTACTTTAAGATACGACTATTTGTGCTGTATTTTTTTCACTATGGTTAGTCACACAGGTTGGAGTAACAAACTCGTCAAGTGCAAGAGTTTATAACTTTGAGAATTGAAATTTTTTATAAAGAAAAGTAGGGAAAACTTTGATGATAAGCACACCAATAGCCACGCAATCTTCGGTGATAAGCACATCAAGTGCAAGTGCCTATTTTGTTATTATTTAATTACATCTAAGGTGATAAGCACACCAAATAGTGTTATTTGTGGTGTAAGTTAAAAAAAAAGAAGAAAAAAAAGAGTATAAATATGGATGTTGCTGTAATTCCACCACCTCAATTTCTTCAACATGGTGAACCTCTTATTGAGTGGGATGAATGGATAGAAATATTTGAAAATTATATTGAAGCTCTGGATGGTAAAGATTTTAGTGCAGCAAGAAAAAAAGTATTACTTCTTAGTACCTTAGGTAAGGAGGGGCAGCATGCACTTAAATACTGACCTGTTTTTACAGACTGTGATGGAAGAGCTATTACTAATGTATATTTAGAAGCAAAAGTGAGATCAAGGAAACAATTTGCGAAATATGTGAATATTGTCATGTGTAGACATAACTTTTATACGCAGCCCCAAAGAAGTGATGAAACAGTAGATCAGTTTGTAACATGTTTACATGAGTTATCCATTAAATGCCAATTTAGTGGGATGAGAGATGAAATGATCAGGGATCAGCTGATAGTTCAGTGTTGTAATAACAAAATGCAAGAAAGGTTATGGGCTGCGAAAAACCCAACATTGAGCAATGCTATAGAAATAGCCAAAGTTGTTGAGCAGTCAGATGCATGTATGAAGGAAATGGAAAAAAAAGATAATGCAATAGGTGATTCAAGTGTAGAACAAGAAGATGTCAATGCAGTAAATGCAAATAAAAGCGGATATACTTTTGGAAAGAAAAGCGTACCTGGTAAAAAGTACATTAAGAATGCGACGAAGAGTATAGATTATAATAAATCAGACAAAGAATGTGTACTAAATGTGGTAGCACCTACCACACAGCAAATTATAGAAAATGTTATGCTATTGACAAAGTGTGTAAAAAATGTGGCTGTAAGGGACATTTCTTTAAGATGTGTAGAACATACATTAAAACCTAAGGTAGCTGTGGTACAAAATGAGAAGAATACAATAATTATGAATGATGTATAAGGTACAGACAAAATCCTATGTGTCGATTAAGATGATTTGACATCCACACCTGGAAGGAGATTCAGACCTATGGCAATTTTTAAGGTGCAAGGAAAATAAATTGAGTTGATGGTGGATACAGGTTCATTTTATACTATCATTCCACAAGAATTGTTTAAATATAATTGGCCAGATACTAACTTACTTCCCAAAGATATCAATCCTGGAGGGTACCAGGGTGAAAAAGCTATTGATATTATTGGGTATATGTTAACTGAAATTTATTTCCTTAACAGGTGTGTGAAGGGGAAGGTATATGTAGCGCAAAAGGGACCACCAATTTTAGGTTGGGCACACCAATAAGATTTGCATATTATCATAAATCCCAGAGCCTCACATCAGTTCATGGTTGTTGATGAGATCACCACTGATATTATCGTTGAAAGTGTAGGTAATCTATTTTCTGAAGAAATTGGTGAGCTCCTAGGATATGTACACAAAATTGTACTCAAACTGGATGCTATTCCCATGCAGCATAATGTAAGAAGGTTCCCATTATTGCTAGACAGGAGGTAAAACGTATGCTTAATAAGATGGTGAAGCAAGGTATAATAGAACAAATTGAGACTTCCAGATGGATGATCACAGGCAAACCTGACGGAAGTTACAGGTTCTGTATGGACTACGCACTCTGAACCAAAATATTGTGGCTGACAATTTTCCTTTGCCAAACATAAATGAACATATTTTGTCCCAAAAAGGAGGAAGATTTTTCTCAAAATTGGACCTTCGCAGTGCATATCACCAAATCAAATTACATAAGGAGTTAAAACCATTAACAGCATTCATTACTACAGAGGGGGTATTTTACTTTACCAGGATGCCATTTGGCTTAGCGTCCACTGCTGGAGTGTTCCAAAGGATGATAGGCTTGGTCCTAAAAGGTAAAAAAAAATATTGTGCATTTCCAAGATGATGTGTTAGTATCTAGAGAGTTAAACAAAGAAGGTACGCAGTTCCTAGGTGAAAAATTATTCACCCACTAGGGCCAGGACTGGGATGCCTGGCTAGGTAAATACATTGTGGCAAAACAGGGGTCAAGATTAAAGTAGAGGAGGAGGGGAATTCCTCCTCTCGGAACGAGGGCTCTCACACAATACTAATTTATCTAGGAAATCATGGATGTTTTCAAAGAACTGAATCTTTGAGTGACATTATGTCCAATCATACGTCAAACTAGGCACCTTCAAGTTATAAATATGCCTACACTTGCCCAGACAAACACACAGTGGTTTGGAGCAGATCAACTAACTACTTGCCCGACGCCCTGCAGCAGCAAGTGCCGAAAGAAGCCGACCCTCCAGCTGACGCACTGAGAGACGCTGTCTTTTCTCCTGCTGACAAATCCAGCTCCAGTGTTTCCAGGCTACCCTTGCGGGTTGCTGGGAAATCGAGTCCTGAGAGAGAGATACAAGACCTCCTTCATTCTAAGACCAAGGTACGGAGCTGATTAGACCCTCAAGAGAATTCCTGGAATAGATTCTTGGCAAAGAATACTAAACTTAGGCTACACCTCACTTACTTCTTCCCTTGTACTAGACTTAGGTTAGGTACACCGGGGTAGGCGTATTTTAGAAGCACCAGTTGAGTACTTTCAGTCATTATTGTATCACTGTATGTATTTTATGTATTTTATGGCTTAGAAACCATATCATGCTTTTACAGTACTACTTTTTAATACTTATCGTATTATATGCCTTGTACTTTATAACCAATATTACAATTGTAGCGGTACATTTCTTATGCTTGAGAAAGAAGACTGTTCAATAAATACTTTTTATTGAAAACGCCATTCTCTCTATTTTCTCAGCACCTCTGGTGAAACGAAGCATGCACGATTGACTGAGTAAAATAGCTATCTATTGTTTCCTCAACTCTAGGGATTGATTTCTTATTCTTGGGAAACAAAGTTGTCATGTTTAAGCGGTTGTCAGAAACTAATCCCTTCTTGTGAATTCGAGAAAGTTTCTAGTGACCTCTGAGCTAGCTGGCACTCACAATTAAGTTTAATATACTCGGTAGAGACCTAGTCGACCTCAGTCCTTCGTCTAAACTACAGGATATATTATTCCAATGCGCAGAGCCTATTGGGAATATAGGAACTACACTACATGGCGCCCAACGTTTGGTAAGGCGATAATTTAACGCTAGATACTAGAGTAACTCAGTCGTGCTTTTCACACAGACCCCCGTAAAATACTACAATAGACGTCTGGAGTGGGTGAAAGGATAATATCCGCCAAAACTGAGTAGAACGAAAATCCTATATATTAGTTTTTGGTTTGTTCAACGTTGAAGGATACAGTCTTCTAAAGTATTGTGCTCCTAATCTTTGTTTCCTTGAAACTTGTTCTGTAAACTCTTCAGTCAGTAAAATATTGATTAGTGACAAAGAATTAACTGCAGCTGCAGCTCAAGCAGTTTTAGATGACATAAATCTCCTACAGAATGACCCGGATGTTATAATCATCCCGGTAAATGTAAGAAAAAGTATAACTTACAAATTCATAAATAACGGAGTATCATCGAGAGGTGGTAAAGTAATATTTGTTATAGAGGCACATGAATATCGGCAGACAGAAGTTTTCTATTCATGGATTCACTTTCCTCCAGCAGATGGAGGGACACACAAGTTTCACTTCTTCAAAGTAGAGGAACCTCCAACAGAATACGTTCCTTACGAGGACGTTGATATTCCATTAACTTACCAAGAGCATCAGCTCTGGTTTAAAGGCGCCCTACATCATGAAAATCATATAACCAGGCTCGGTCCACCAGGTAGACCAGGGGCAGCATGGCCGGTACTAGCCAGCTATACACCACATCCTGACATTGAAAACATAACAGGTCCAGAACTCTTAGTACAGCTAAAACAATTAATTAAAATACATAGACAATTGGTTCAATATGTCATGCGAACCTTAACAGTCCAACCTACTGTGAGGATTCCACAGCACACCCCTCACCAGGGGAACACAAACAAAATCACACCACAGACTATACAACCAGTCATTGTAAGCTACCAGCAAAAAGGGAACAAAATCCGTTCTGGTTAGCTCCAAAAATTACTCAAATTGAGGCAGTATTCCCTGATAGTACACCTCATGAGAAACACAGAATTCTGACAATCTGTTTACCAATGGGGATTGCACCACACGTAGAGGACTGCGACACTTGGGGTACACTCTGTGCTTCAATCTACACAAAAACACATGGTGTCCCGTCTATGGCGGTAATACCAGACGTTCTTAGACAGATTCAAAATGAATACGGTCCAGAACCGGCCTTGAATCTTGGTATGAAATTACTGAAAGATTACAAACAGGTCTCGGCTATACTATTAGCCAACATCAAAGGTGAAGCAGCATATGTGGCAATCCGCCAAAAGCTAAAAGAAACAGATATTACTGAGCAACCATATGAGTTTGCAAGAATTATTGAAAAATCTTATGTAGAACTAGGTAGAGATAGTTTGGGTGGGAAACCATTAAAACCCCAACTAACAGAAATTCCTGAAAAAGGTTTTATTTCAAACAATCTCACTACTCCTAAAAAGAAGTGGGAAAACACTAGACAAACACTTCCTTAGAGAAGCAGTACCAATCCAGAGGAAGATCTCCCCAACGGGGAGGTAGGTCTCCACAACGGGAGCCCTCTGAAAAGAGGTACAACCTCAGAAATAGGGATAACGTAAGAAAACCTGATAGATATCAAGATACTGATACACGTTCCTCTCGTACCTTCCAGACTTCCTCGCAGAAATCCAAGAGGGGAGGACGATCAGAACAAAAAGAAGAACGCGTGAAGTCCAAAGCCGAACAGCACATTCCTAAAAATAAGAAAACTCAATTCACCAAGAAGAAGGTAGCAAGTCTAAAGATCAGACATGCCGAGGATCTTGAGGACACAACTCAAGAACGGGGAGTGGGGCCAGACAATTCTAGACAGTGCAGCAGAAGTAACCATAGTTCGCAAGATCCTGAAGGACCATCTGGAGACAGTGGACTTGAATGAATGCATTTAAGTTGAAACTGCCGACACCAGGGTTAGTGTACCCCACAAGTTATATGAAGTAACACTCCGGATGGAGGGGGACATAACTAGGAAAATAAAAGCTCTCTTTTTGTATAAGCTTTCCAAGGGTTATGACATTCTTCTAGCTGAACAAGACTGGCCACCTGAATTTGTAGGGAAGTGCCCACATGGCGAAGAGATCATTATGCCAGCCTTCTCAAATCACATTCCAATTCATAATAAATACACATATGCCAGGAAATGGGCAGTAGCCCAGGCTCCAGCATTATACAAAAATCACGCAGGATGGGATGAGGACTCTCCTCACCATAAAATCCAGTTAAAAACTCAACCTACTGCTCAGAGACAGTATCCCGTTAATCAAGAAGCTAAAAAACAAGTCAGGGAGATTTTAAATCAACTTGAATACCAAAGGGTGAATGAAACATGCACCTCATCAATGAACAATCCTTTGTTTCCTGTCTCCAAACCAGACAATTCATATCGTCTAGTTTTGGATTACAGACACTTAAACTCCTGTTGCAAAACATTTGCAGTACAAAATGCACACAGTGCAGCACTGATGAATAACATTCGGCGTAAAAAAATATAAAACCACATTAGATATTTCAAATGGGTTTTTCTGTCAAAACGTTGCACCTGAAAGCAGGCATTTGACCGCTTTCTCAATTATGGGGACACAGCGACAATTTTGCCGTCTTCCCCAGGGATTCAAGAATAGTCCAGGGTTATTTTCAGCCAGAGTTACAGAGTTACAACAAATGTATGATGATGAGGCATTATCTTATGTCGATGACATCTATCTTACAGACAATGATTTGGACGTGCACTTGAAAAGAGTGAACACCATAATACTTGGGTTCGCTTCTGAAGGGTACAAATTCAATTTTAAGAAATCCCGAATTGCCCATCTTAACGTCCTATTCTTAGGATACGAATTATCAAGCGAAGGCAAAAGCCTGGCAGCCAACTTCCTAGAGAAATGTGCGCTGCTCCAACCTCCAAAGACGCTGAAGAACTTACAGTCAATTCTAGGTTTCCTGAATTTTGGAAGAACTTATGTTCTGAATTACACAGAAAGGGTTAAACCTCTCTACGAACTAATCAAACCTGATTTCAAACCAACAAATTGGACTCAAAACCATACCGAAATTTTGCGTTCAGTGCAAACAGACATGATAGCAAAAACACAGTTAGAAACACGCGATAATGCGCGCAATCTTGTGATCCGAATCATCCCAGGGAGATACAAATTCACACACCTGACCTTTAATAAAGGTGAAAAGGTACCAATAGCATATAAATCAAACTCGTACACACAAGCTGAAATAAAATTCACTTCCACAGAAAAAATTCTGACGCGGTTGAAACTGCAGTAGCAAAAGAGAAAGCTCTTGCACAGGGTAATCGCATAGTGATTGTTATACCTGTACCTGCCTTAGAGGCAGTGACGAAAGCAAGCATTCCTAATGCTAAAGCTTTACATCCGAGATGGAAACAATGGGTTAATTCTCTTGCTGCAACAGACGTTGAATACGTCTTTGACCCCTACTTGAAGACACAAGAATTCCTACAATACGAATATGAATGTCCTCTGCCGACCGAGATTCTGCCTCTCGAACATTACGGATGTATAATCTATACAGACGGATCAGCACAGCCCCCAAAATTGGGGGTAAACAAGCCTATAGTGCTGCATGCGCGATTGTTAAAGGTTGCTGGCGCAAAGGTAAATTTAGACCTATGGTCACTAAAACTCAATCACTCGGAGACTGTACAGCTCAGCGAGCTGAACTACAGGCTTTCAAGATGGCGCTTGAAAATACCGATCGTGAATTCCCCACACTCACAGTGTGCGATTTGTATTTCTGCATCAAATCTTACAATGAGCACTTGCAGAACTGGGTTCGAAACGGTTTCAAAAATGCAAAAGGTGGCACAATCAAGCATAAAATGCTTTGGGAACAAGTAGTTCTATTACAGAAAGAACTACAAAAGACTCACGTGATTCATACACTGAGTCATCAGCGTGATGGCGTTCACGTTGCAGGGAATTCATTGGCTGATGAAGCCGCGAAGGCAGCTGTGCAAGCGGTTTCCGTAGCTACAATCACTCGCTCGAAAAGAGTAATAGACGGTGAAACAATGCTAGCAGTCAAAGTCTCAATGGAAGGTAGCTATGCAGCGTTACCTGTAAACTATCCACTCGGTAATACATACATAATTAATGCAAACTCCGTTCCTTTTGCTCGAATCCCTGGAGTGGGGGACAGAGTAATTCCAAACAGGAACGAGAGAGGTGCTTTGGTTCACGAAGCACATTTGGGAGAGGGTCTTAGAATCTCTAATAGAATTAGAAGAGATGTACTGGTGGCCAGTTATGAGCGTCGATGTTTACAAATTCGGAATTAACTGTGACACCTGTTTGCAAAGATCATAGCTTCGACAGCCACCAGGTACCTGACTACAGTATAGCCAGCCCAGTCCAGACACCATTGTTAGACATCATCAGGCTTTCTACACACAGACGTCGCCATAGACGTACGCGGTCCCACAAATATTAAGACAAGATTTATGTGGATGTGGCCCCAGCGCTCGGCTGATGCCAGAACTGCTATAAAGGATTTGCGAGTCTTTATAGGCACATACGCAATCGTCACGCTACATTCTTAGCAGGGTCCTGCGTTTAGCTCTCGAGCTTACAAGGAGGTCATGGTTAGCTTGGGCGTTGCATTGCGGTATTCTAGTCCCTTCCATCCTGAGTGTAATGCGGTAGTGGAAAGAAAAAACCGTGACATAAAGCAATCCATAACAGCTAAGGTATTACGTTTGGTTGATGGGTGGGTCAAACATATAATAAGTGTCCAACGTAGTCTTAACAATCTGCCAAGAAATTATCTGGGGGAATCACTCCATATGAATTACTATTTGGTACTAGAATGATAATAGAAGACCTCGATTGTCAAACTTCAGTGGTGGAACAAAAACCCTTTATGTCAAAGATCGTTTGGCTGTTTTACAGGACTTAAATGAAACAAGAAGAAGTCTGAGTTACACAATACAGAAGCAAACGACCACTGAAGAAAAACCACCTGTCCCAGCAAGACCTGTCTGGATTCCAAAGATTGGGGATCTAGTCAGGGAAAAGATCGCGGTAAAGAAGGAATTTGGGCCTTCTTACGGAAAAGCAGTACCTGTCTTAGCTATCCACGGAACAAGTTCAGTGTTAATACCGCCCCTTGCTGGTAAAAGGGAGAACAGAGTTGTGTCTATCGACCTAGTCAAACCACATCATGTGGCCAATAATAAGTAGTAGGCCCATTGGACTCCCAAGATGTAGCCTACGACCAAATCTGGCTACAATCCAAGAGGTTCAAACTGAAAAACATATCACCTTTGATAAACCTGCAGTAAGAAAAGGACTATGCAACAAAGCCATGGAACTTGTGCCTCTGGATACCCAAATAACAGTTTGTCAAGAAACACCTGTCTACAATGATGTAGCCTCTGACTATACAAATATGACAAAGGAAGAAGTAGCTCCAATGTTTCTTAACAATCCTGATGCTATTCCAACAATTGACAGAACTGCCTCTGGCTATTTCATCAACTTTGATACCTTCTCTGAGGATCCCAGTGAACCTGAAGCAACGCAAGCAAATACAACTTTCAAAGAAAAAATAACAGAACTCTTTCATCAATTTGAAAAAATATATCTGGTTTCACCGTGGGTTGAAATTTGGATAGTGTTAGGTGTACTTTTTCTCCTGCTTTGGCTCATAATTGTGTTAAGTTTGGGAAGGATGATAGATGGAAAATACAGTACAATGGACACAGCAAGTAAGAAAATCAACTTGCTCCTGAAACCTCACAAATCATCTCATCGTGAAAGTAGAGACCTGTCATCAGTAAACATCACAGCCGTCCCTATACCTGGGGATATAGCATGGGATAGAACTGATTATGACATCTATGGCCCAGTGGAACTGCTGAAGATTCTACACCAGTTTAAGGCTTCTTTGAGTGACTTTGTCTCACCCAGCACATTTTCTGATGATTGGGACTTTGAAACTGTTAATAACATGATGACAGATTTAGACATGTCAGCAACATTTACAGAACATGAATACCTAGAAGGTTCATCAGATTATGAACAAATGTATTGTTTTATTCATTATGGTCACCAATATTTGTATAAATCTGCAAGCCCTAGAAATGTTTTTACTTACAATCAATGGGAACATTGTCCAACAACGCCAAAGGGCAGCTCAAAAATATTTTATGAAAAATTTCCGTACTCCTCAGGGTTTAATGTTACAAATCCAGAAACTTTTTATTTTAAAAATGAGAATAAGACAAGAATCAAAACAATGCTGACCAATACGAAACAAATTTATTCTGCAAACTTGTATGCTCAGCTGTCTACATTACATTAGGTTTTGACTTTTGGAAAGACAACATTGAGACAAAAACTGTCTGGGGCACAAAAGATTGCCAGGTGCAAGGTTTAGAAGCCTTGTTCAGAGCCTGCATTATACCAGAACAAATATTGTTTTTAAATGACACTGTTCAACAAACTTCTTGTCTTGTCCTGGCTAAGATAAAATATTTAAATAAACTGTCCATACCAAAGCCCTCACCTGACTGCAATAACTCTGCGGATGAGGAGGTAGACGTAAAACAGATTTTTATTCAAAACAGAACTAATCCTGATTGGAAAAAATGGTTAATCTGGCCCAAAGACACGAATAACTGTCAAGAAAGAGCCTGAACAAAACACAAGGGTTCACAGTGAATAGGCCAGATCCAAGATACTCCCAGAGACAACATCCAGGGATAGTAACTACTTACAGTGTAGGAAAGATATGCCTTGAGTGGCTACAGAAATCTACACTTCCAGAAATCAAACAACACTTATCTTTACTTAAAGAAGGCAATGATTTGCGAGATTTCTTAATGTGGCCTCCCAAACCACGTCAAAAACGTTTCATATACGCTGCTTACAACAAAGCATGAAAAATAACGCAAATAGAAACTGCAGAAAGAATACGAGAAATTGATTGTATTAATTTAGAGAAAAGCCTCTCTGTAGTGGACAATGGGTTAACAACTCTCTCCTCCAGAATTTATTCTTTGGACAGCATCGTATCATCTGCAATTGACATAATAGAGCAGGACTTGCTAATGTTACAACATGGCCATTCTTAATTACGTTCTATAATGCTGCTAGGCTGGACGTTACAAAATCTCCATTCAGGCTACGTGCCATGGCGTTTAATCAATACCACGTCATTGTTTACTGTGTTTAACCTTACAGATGAATAAATCTGTTTGGCACAAAAAGGAGCAGACTATACGGTGCTGAGCATTGGGAAACTGGAAAGATTACCATTGACAGTTTCTGAGAAGCCTGTCATTGAATGGATAATACATGGCACCATCACGATACCAGTGATGATTTTCCAAATTCAGTATTGTCTACAGCATATACCAGTGGGCCTGTATGAAAGGTTGGGTAAAGAATACATTAAGTCGACATGGACTTTACCTTACACAGACAAATGTTGGAATGGGGGAAAGGAGGTATTCCTTAGAGGTAAAAATTGTAAGAACTCACTAAGCGGTACACTTTTGTGCCAAGGTATTAATTTACACGGAGCCTGCAAATAACCTCTCATGCCACCTGCACGGTTCACCCTCCACAGTGATAGAACCAATTTTCAGGCAGCTATCCAATGGTAGCTACGTTATGCTCAATGACCACAGCTGTTGTGGCATGTTACCAGGAAAAGCGTATCTAGTTAGTGTGTCATCCTGGGTCACTTGTTGTATGCAAGTATTGTATCCAAAAAGCAAGACAGAAAGGGTAACGGCGTTATGGCCTTCACTGAATATCTCTTCTATACGAATTGATACTTTAAGCAGAATGAAAGTCATTCTTTTACAAAAAACTGTGCCACTGACCTCGCCTAGAGAAACGTATGATCTGCAAGTTGCAAGGACTTCTGCAGAGATACATGCATTATTATCAACAAACTGCCCAGCACATTTCGCAGAAATGCTAAGTCAAATCTTAAATATGTCTGATACCAGTGGCATCGCACATGTATTTAAGGAATCACTGACAAATTATAGATTTAACAATAATCGACCTACACAAATATGGTGTCTTAAATATAGATTACAATTACATCGACACACTATACTTATTTATTAAATTACTAAAACATCGATCTAACTATATCGATATACAAAAACTTTGACTCCACAAATTTCGGACACACTTATATCGAAACCAATAATATCGACAGTCATTATTACATATAGCACATTACACGAACATCGATTACGAAAATATAGACAGCAAAAATATCGACATTATCTAAATATCGACAACTCAAAATTATTCTAACATTTTTTAAAACACACTACACATGAAAAGAATTTAAATAAAACCCATATAACTATGTATATACATACTAAACTCTATTAAATAAATATATCTCTCTAAAATAATTATAATAAATAACTACATCAATAAAAACAATTGATAAAAACACATTTAATATATACACATATTTAATTCAATTGGGGTAGATGCTGTATACTGAACCTATTTAATTTACTATTCCCACTCCAATCTACATTTCATTGGAGTAGGTGCTGGACACTGAACCTATTTAATTTACTATTTCAACTCCAATCTACATTTAATTAGGGTATGTGCTGGACACTGAACCTATTTAATTTACTATTCCCACTCCATTGTACATTTAATTGAGGTAGGTGCTGGACACTGAACCTATTTAATTTAGTATTCCAACTCCAATCTACATCTAATTGGGGTAGGTGCTGGACACTAAACCTATTTAATTTACTATTCTAACTCCAATCTACATTTAATTAGGGTATGTGCTGGACACTGAACCTATTTAATTTACTATTCCCACTCCAATCTACATTTAATTGGGGGTAGATGCTGGACACTGAACCTATTTAATTTACTATTCCCACTCCAATCTCCATTTCATTGGGGTAGGTGCTGGACACTGAACCTATTTAATTTACTATTCCCACTCCAATCTACATATAATTGGGGTAGGTGCTGGACACTGAACCTATTTAATTAACTATTCCCACTCCAATGTACATTTAATTGGGGTAGGTGCTGGACACTGAACCAATTTAATTTAATATTCCAACTCCAATCTACATTTAATTAGGGTAGGTGCTGGACACTGAACTTGTTTAATTTACTATTCCAACTCCACTTTACATTAAATTAGGGTAGGTTCTGGACACTGAACCTATTTAATTTACTATTCCAACTCCAATCTACATTTAATTAGGGGAGGTGGTGAACACTGAAACTATTTAATTTACTATTCCAACTCCAATCTACTTTTAATTAGGTTAGGTGCTGGAGACTGAACTTATTTTATTTACTATTCCAACTCCATTATATATTTAATTAGGGTAGGTGCTGGACACTCTAACTATGTCGATTTTTTGTTAAAAACTCCCCACCCTTATACCCAATAAATGCAACATCCCACTCCAAAAAATTAAATTTAATTTCTAATTTCAAATTTCAATTTCCTATTTCTAAATTTTAAATTCTAAATCATATTTCTATTTTATTATTTTACTAAATATTAAATTATCTATATATATTTTTTAAACACGCCCCACCCTTATCCCATTTCACCCAACATCCCACTATTAAAATTTGAAATTAATTTCAAATTTCAAATTTCAAATTCCTATTTCAAATTTTAAATTTCGAATTCCTAATTCAAATTTTTTATGTTTCCAAAAATTTAATTTTATATATATATTTTTTAAACACTCCCCACCCTTATCCCCTATAAACCTTACATCCCACTCCTAAAAATGTATAATAATTTCGAAATTCAAAATTCAATTTCCTATTTCTAAATTTGTTTTTCTAATTCCTATTTCTATTTAATTATTTTAACACAATATTATTTTTTCTATGTATATTTTTAAAACACTCCCCACCCTTATCCCCTATAAACCCAACATCCCGCTCCTAAAAATGTAAAATAATTTCTAATTTCTTATTTCAATTTCCTATTTCTAAATTTTAATTTCTAATTCCTATTTGTATTTTTTTTTCAAATATACATTTTTTATGTATATTTTTAAGACACTCCCCACCCTAAACCCTTATAAACTCAACATCCCACTCCTAAAAATTTAAAATCATTTCAAAATTCAAATTTAAATTACCTATTTCTAAATTTTAATTTCGAATTTCTGTTTCTATTTAATTTTTTAACAAATAATTACATTTTCTATGTATATTTTTAAAACACTCCCCACCCTTATCCCCTATAAACCGAACATCCCGCTCCTAAAATTTTTAATTTATTTCTAATTTATATTTTCATATTTCTAAATTTTAATTTCTAATTTTGATTTCTATTTACATTTTTTTTAAATATCACATTTTCTATTTATATTTTTAATACACTCCCCACCCTTTTCCCCTATAAACCCAACATCCCGCTCCTAAAATATATAATACATTATAAAAATATGTTATATTATTATTAAATATTATAGGAAAAATATTTAACATTTATAATTTAAAAAATATGAAACACATATATTTTTACATGTCGATATTTTGACATTTCGATATTATATATATCGATATTTCTGATCTCGACATTACTTAACTCGATATTATTTACAATACATACAAATCGATATTTTTAACAACGACATTTACTACATCGACATTTCTTACCTTAAATGTTAAAAACTCAATATTACTGCTAGTCGACATTAGTAACTCGATATTTTGACTGTGTACCGTATTTAAGACAATTTTTTCAGGACTGTTAGCACCATTTGAAGCAGTCCTTTGCATTTTTCCAAATTTCGTACACTCTGTGTTCGGCGGCCTGCCTCTCATCTTGGGACTCGTAGCAGGAATTCTATTTTTATTCCTTCTTCTCCGATATGGCAAGTCCAGTCACCAGCGATACCCAGACTACCATGGAACAGCCCTCCTGGTATGAGGTATTGTGAGAGAATTACACAGATTCTTGGCTTGGCTCGTTTAAGGGATCTGAACACAACTTGGTTCCTTTCGTTCAGACCAATCTGGCAAGATTGCATCTTACCTGTTCTGCGATGCCTGCTTTGCGGAAAGGAATGCGTGTTGGACATTTGTCTTACACTACCATCAGTCCTGCCATCGGCTGTTGCCGCTTTGCTAGATCCGGTAACGACTCATGCATCGTGTTGCCCCCAACGGCTGCCCATTCTGATGACGGATTTCATTGAGGTCTCACCGGCAAGTCTAACTGAGGGTGAGATACGAGACACTACAGGCACACAGGTACCACCTACTGCGGACATAGCTAATGCATCAAACGCTGACGGCGATGATCCTCATCTATGCACATTCGACCTGCTAACTGAAGTGGTTCCACTTTCGCCTACTAGGGTAGACGGTTTCTTTGCCAGCCTAGACTATCTGATGTTTGCTCCTGACACCGAGAATAACTTTTGACTAATTCACACAGCGTTCCCTGAACTCTGAAATTCGGCTTTCGTTTTTTCAAAACAAACCGTCTAACAAATTTAAACTTTTTCCAAAATAGAACTTGTTGGCACAGAGTAATCTGCTTAAAGTAGAACTATTCTTAGAGAACAAGATTTCTTTTGAAAACCTCCTAAATTACAATATTTGGCCTTGTCCTAAAAAACAAAACAGTATAAATATTATGCTATGGGATAGTCTCACCCTTTTTCCTGTACCTTACAGAGACATTTCATGAATGTAATTTCATTTTTCATAAATGTTAGAATGTATGCTCTCATGCTATGCATCATATCGGTTGAGACCTATTTTTTCATACCGTTTATACTCATTTCATGTGAACAAACCATTAAAATGCAAATTGTATTTTGGGTGGGATTGTAAACACTTGCCTTAGATATGTTCAGTGCTTATACATTAAGTTTTATTGAACTTAATATCGTGGAGTGGGTGTTGTGTAGTGTAGTGTGGCTCACTGGTTAGAGGCGGCAGACCCGAGAGCAGAGGACGGCCCAGGACCAGGGTTCGATTCCCGGCGCGGCAGGTTTCTGGACCAGGGTCAGCGGACTCGATAATTCTCTCGCCTCTGTGCCCACTCTGATCAGCGATCACACTCGGCAACTCTGGGCATTAGCTTGCCTCATCTTCACTAACGGCCCCACCAGACCGCCGGGGATGCCTGGTCTCACCCTGGAGATACCCATTAAGGGGACCATCTCTCAGGGAAGCCAGGAAGGGTTTCGCAGCGGTCGTAGCGCCTTGGGACCCTCCGGGTAAGTAGTGCGCTATATAAATGCCTATACATACAAATCTAGGACCCTAGTGTAATTTTCCTGATTCATGCCTATTTATAGGTATAAAACTACCCGATCCTTAAATAGGCATAGAAATCATTACCATATTTAGACTGAGCCTATGTCAAGTCAAGACAAGTCATAATTTATATAGCGCACTACATACCCGGAGGGTCTCAAGGCGCTTGAGGAAAGGGGGAGATTTACTGATCGAATATCCAAATTTTTAGTTGTTTTCTGAAGGAGAGGTGGTTCTGTGTAAGGCGGAGGTGGGTGGGGAGAGAATTCCAGGTTTTGGCCGCTAAGTAGGAGAAGGATCTTCCCACCATGGTGGCTCTGTGGATGCGCGGGACAGCGGCGAGGGCTTGATTGGACGATCGCAGCTGGAGG
Source organism: Lissotriton vulgaris (assembly GCF_964263255.1). Lineage (NCBI taxonomy): Eukaryota > Metazoa > Chordata > Amphibia > Caudata > Salamandridae > Lissotriton > Lissotriton vulgaris. The sequence goes on from NC_141695.1 coordinate 904,922,970, forward strand.
GTGGGGTTGTAAAAGGAAAGGCGCGTGTTGAGGCATTTGGGTCCTAGGTCGTAGAGGGCTTAGTGTGCGTGGGTGAGGAGACGGAACGTTATCCTCTTGTTGACGGGGAGCCAGTGGAGGTCTTTTAGGTGACCGGAAATGTGATCTTTGCGGGGAATGTCTAGTATGAGTCTGGCTGAGGCGTTTTGGATGCGTTGGAGTTTTTTCTGTAGTTTGGCTGTGGTTCCGGCGTACAGGGTGTTTCCGTAGTCCAGTCGGCTTGTGACCAGTGCGTGGGTGACCGTTTTTCTTGTTTCGGTGGGGATCCAACAGAAGTTTTTTTGAGTATGCGTAGGATGTTGAAGCATGATGATGAGACGGCGTTGACTTGTCTGGTCATCGAGAGGGAGGAGTCCAGGATGACGCCCAGGTTACGTGCATGGTCCGTCGGTATGGGTGCGGTTCCCAGGGCCGGTGGCCACCATGAGTCATCCCAGACGGAGAGGGATGAACCTAAGATGAGGACTTCCGTTTTGTCCGAGTTCAATTTTAGACGGCTGATCTTCATCCACTCGGCTACTTCTTTCATCCCTTCGTGTAAGTTGGTTTTGGCGGTGTTTGGGTCTTTGGTGAGGGAAAGGATCAGCTGTGTGTCATCAGCGTAGGAGATGATGTTGAGGTTGTGTTGTCGCGCGATGGTTGCAAGGGGGCTCATGCATACGTTGAAGAGGGTAGGACTGAGTGATGAACCTTGTGGTATGCCGCAAATTTATTTATTTATTTTTTACACTTATAGAGCGCACTGATACCGGTCGACGTCCTGGCGCTAAAGTGATAGTTCCAGAGAAGCGAAAATCTCGGTACTTATTGGGAGAAAAGCCATGTTTTTAGATCCTTCCTGAATGCCAGGAGATTTGTATTAAGTTTGAGGGAGAGAGGGAGGGAGTTCCACGCCTTCGCAGCTCCCCTGACAAAGCTCCTTCCACCCCAGCGTGCCCTCTTGATTCGGGTGGTTTTAACCAGCCCCATACTGGCCGACCTAAGTTGTCTACCTGGTCTATACCACTGAAAAAGATCTTGAAGAAACACTGGGCCAAGGCCATGCAGTGCCTTAAAGACAATGCAAAGGGCCTTGAACCTAATTCGTTTCCGTACCGGAAGCCAGTGCAGTTTAACCAACTCCTTAGAGACTGAGGAAAACTTGGGCAAACCCCCAATCAAGCGGGCAGCCGCATTTTGTAGGACTTGAAGCTTGTTGAGCACTCCCTGTTGTGCCTCGAGAAAAAGACTATTACAATAGTCAATGCGTGATAAAACGAGGGCAGTCACCACCGTCTTTCTGCAGCCCTCAGGAAGGTACGGTAGAACCTTTCTGATAATTCTCAGAATGTAATGTACTGAGGAACTCAGCGCATTGACTTGGGGTTTAAAGGTGAGAAGGTTATCCATAACGACCCCCAAATTCTTCACCTTTGTAACAGGGATGGGAGGGGCCCCCATATCAGTGGGCCACCAGTTAGGGCTCCAAAGGTTGGTACTTGTGCCAAAAATGATCACCTCCGTCTTTGATGAGTTCAGTTTTAAACAGCTTTTAGCCATCCACGAGCTGACTGCCGACATGCAATCCTGAAAACTGCCTGCCACCTCCCTGTCAGTCCCCGGGAGCACCGAGACCACAATCTGGGTGTCATCGGCGTATGATGTTAACTCAAACCCGAAGGATCTGATTACAGGGGCAAGAGCGGCTACGTAGATGTTGAATAAAGTGGGGCTTAGGGAGGATCCCTGCGGGACCCCCCCCGGGAGCTCGAAAGGTCTTGATTCATATTCCCCCATGGCCACCACTTGTACCCGCTCAGTTAAAAAGGCCTCCAGGAGCTTGAGTGCTTGTCCGCGAACCCCGCAGCCCTCCAACCGATCAAGTAGCAATGCATGGTGGACGGTATCGAAGGCTGCCGACAGGTCTAAAAGAATCAACACTGCCTGGCCCCCTTCGTCAAGCACCTTCCGGATCTCCTCTGTGGACTTAATCAGAGCCGTCTCAGTGCTGTGACCCTCTCTAAAACCATGTTGTGCTGCATCTAAACCTTTAGAATTGCGCAGGAAAGAGCAGAGTTGGGAGTTCATAATTTTCTCAACCAATTTCGCAGGCAGTGGCAACCTGGATATTGGTCTGTAGCTGTTGGGGTCCGCAATATCAAGGGAGGGCTTTTTGAGGAGCGGGCTGATTGAGGCCCGTTTCCAGATCGTAGGGAAATTGCCTTTTTCAAACATTAAGTTGAAAATCCCTGCCAGTTTGTTCGCAATAGGTCCAGCCGCCAGTTTAGCAATAGAGGTGGGGCAAGGATCGTAAGGTGAACCAGATTTGGTGGCTAGCAACAGTTTTGCTACTTCCTCTGTCTCCACAGGTATAAAGGCTGAGAAAGTAGCTCCAGTGGATCCCGCATGGGAAATCCTATGGGGAGTGTCGAGGAGGCTCTGAGCCACCTGAGGTTCAAGAGAGCTAAATATCACCTGCACTTTATTCTGAAAGAACTTTGCTAGGGACTCACATAGTTCTAGATTAGGCGGGACCATCACCGCCTTGGGAGAGGCCAGACTGGTGACAGTATCAAAGAGTTCTTTTGAGGAGTTCTTAGCCATCTCAATACGCTCCGTAAAGTATGCCCTCTTAGCTTGCCTGATCTCATCTTTATAGGCCCTTTGGCCGGCTTTAAGCTTTTCCTTGTCATGCTCCGAATAGGTGGACCTCCAAATCCGTTCTAGCTTTTTGCATACTATTTTGGCATCTCTGAGGACGTCCGAGTACCAGGGGGCTGATGGCACTGACCTAGCGGGTCGACATCGTTTAGGGGGTGCCAACTTGAGGCAAGCATGATCGATCCAGTCTGTATATTCGGAAGAGGCTATGCTTACGTCTGTCGGTCGGGCCGGGTCGGAGGCAAGAAGCAGCTCCTCCAAGTCGTTTGCTTTGATGTTTTTCCATGGCCTGCACATACTGCTGGTTTGCCCCTCACCTGTCACTGTTTTAGCCTGAGGAATAAGAATGGTGAACCGCACCACCCCATGGTCTGTCCAGGGTAGGGGTTCGGCTTTTCGGAACATAAGATCAGAGCTGTTGGTGAAGATTCCATCTAGAGTGTGGCCAGCCTGGTGGGTTGGCCCTACTACCGACTGGATCAAGCCCACTACCGACATTACGTCTAGTAAGGCCAAGGAATCTGAGTCGGCGGGATCTTCCAGATGGAAGTTAAAGTCCCCCAAGACAGTAAAGGAGTCAGCCCCAACCGCCTCCTCTAAGATACTGCCAACTGTTTCGAGAAAGCGGGACTTCGCCCCAGGGGGTCTGTAAAGCAGGCATCCCTTAAAGGAGTAGTGGTTTGAAAGATCCAGCTTAAACCCCAGGGCCTCACACGCCCCGGAGGAAGTTGGAAAGAAGTGCCCTTGGATGGAAGTGTGGTAAATAATGGCCACCCCTCCACCCCTCTTTTTTGGTCTATCCAAGACGAAACTAAGGAAATTAGGTGGTGTTGCTTTTACCAGGTCAGGACCTGAAGCTGCGTCCGTCCAGGTCTCAGTGACAAAGGCAATTTGTGCATTGGAGTCAAGAATCAAATCTGCACACTCCATGCTGTGCTTTACCAGGGACCTAGCATTAATTAATATGCAATTTATGGTTATTTTTCCTCGTCTATTCGTGTGCCTGGGGGTCTGAGAGAGCGCTCTAATTCTATCCCCAGTAATGGGAGGGATCATAGCTTTACAAGCGGAACAATAGTGTAACCCCACCTGTAGATCATTATCCGGGGCCATCCTCTGACATCCACTCCTCAGTTTGTTCCCCCCTAATTCCCAGAGCTGCTTGTAATCATAGCACAGTCTCTTAGTAGGGTCTGAGGGAAAATTGACAGGGGTTATGGCGCTGGGCGCGGGTCCGGCGCGGACGGGCGCAGACGGGCCCGCCTTTGGCGCGCCTTCGGCGCGCCGCCGGCGCGCCCGCTGCGCCCGCCCGCTGCGCGGGCGAGATCTCGTGATCATTTTATGGGGCGTGAGGAGGGCGTGAGGCTGCGAGAACTAGTCCGCAGACCTTCCCCTCCCTCCAAGATGGCGGTTTCTATGCCCCCTTCCGCGTGACTTCGGTAGCCTCTGATCTAAAAGGGGGAAGGCGGACTCTCTGGGTTCTACCGGCGAGGAACAAGATGATCCATTCCAAAGCTTTTCCTTGTATTCCGATGTTGCTGAGGCGTTGTATAAGGGTGCTATGACAGACTGTGTCGAAGGCTGCGGAGAGGTCAAGTAGGATGAGGGCGACTGTTTCTCCGTTGTCCAGTAGTGTTCGAATGTCGTCTGTTGCTGCGATGAGGGCGGTTTCGGTGCTGTGTTTGGCTCGGAAGCCGGATTGTGAAGGGTCGAGGGATTTGTTGGCTTCGAGGAAGTCGGCGAGCTGACTGTTGACAGCTTTCTCAATGACTTTGGCAGGGAATGGGAGGAGCGAGATGGGGCGGTAGTTTTTGAGTTCAGTGGGGTCTGCTGTGGGTTTCTTCAGAAGGGCATGTTTCCAGCTTTCCGGGAAGGTAGCGGAGTTGAAGGTGCAGTTGATGACGTCTCGGAGATGGGGGGCGATGATGGAGTCTGCTTTGTTGAAGATGTAGTGGGGACATGGGTCGGTTGGGGATCCTGAGTCGATGGAGTTCATCAGGCGGATGGTGTCTTTTGTGGTGATTGGGTTCCAGGCTCAGAGGTTGTTCGAGGGGGGTTTTGGTTCAGAGGTGGGTGGAGTGGACTGGTCTCCGGATTGGATGTCAAAGCTGTTGTGTATGTCGGTGATTTTGTTGTGGAAGAATGAGCCTAGGGAGTCGCAGAGGATTTGGGAGGGAGTGATGTCGTTGGTGTTGGCGGTGGGGTTGGTGAATTCTTTGACGATGTTGAATAGTTCCTTGCTGTTGTGGGCGTTGTTGTCAAGTCGTTCCTTGAGTGCTGATTTCTTGGTTGATCGGATTAGTTGGTGGTGTTTGCGGGTGGCGTTTTTGAAGGTGGCCAGGGTGGTAGTGTTTAGGTCGTTTTTCCAGGCTTTCTCAAGGGTACGACATAGCTTCTTGGATTTCTTAAGGTCATCATTGAATCAGGGGGCTTTTTTGCTGCCTTGCTTGATTAGATGGTTTTTCAAGGGTGCTAATTCGTCGGCGCTGTAGGTGATCCAGTGTGTGAGGTTGGTGGCTGCTTGGTTTGGGTCCGTGGAATTGGCAGGAGGGTTTTGGAGAAGCGATGCCCAAATACGGCATGGCTACTTCCACTAAGGTCCGAGAATCAACAGCGATTTCTTAGAAAAACAGCTAGGAACTTCCCCTCGCCTGAATACTAATTTATCTAGGAAATAATGGAGTTTTCAAAGCACTGAGTCTTAGAGTGACGTTATTATGTCCAATCATACATCAAACTCGGCACCTTCAAGGTATAAATATGCCTACATTTGCCCAGACAAACACACAGTGGTTTGGAGCAGATCGACTAACTACTTGCCCGACACCCTGCAGCAGCAAGTGCCGAAGGAAGCCGACCCTTCAGCTGACGCACTGAGAGACGCTGTCTTTTCTCCTGCCGAGAAATCCAGCTCCAGTGCTTCCAGGCTACCCTTGCGGGTTGCTGGGAAATCGAGTCCTAAGAGAGAGATGCAAGACCTCCTTCATTCTAAGATCAAGGTACGGAGCTGATTAGACCCTCAAGAGAATTCTTGGAATAGATTCTTCGCAAAGAATACTAAACTTAGGCTACACCCCACTTACTTCTTCCCTTGTACTAGACTTAGGTTAGGTACACCGGGGTAGGCGTATTTTAGAAGCACCAGTTGAGTTCTTTTAGTCATTATTTTATCACTGTATGTATTTTATGTATTTTATGGCTTAGAAACCATATCATGCTTTTACAGTACTACTTTTTAATACTTATCGTATTATATGCCTTGTACTTTATAACCAATATTACAATTGTAGCGGTACATTTCTTATGCTCGAGAAAGAAGACTGTTCAATAAATACTATTTATTGAAAACGCCAGTCTCTCTATTTTCTCAGCACCTCTGGTGAAACGAAGCATGCACGACTGACTGAGTAAAATAGTTATCTATTGTTTCCACAACTCTAAAGATTGATTTCTAAATCTTGGGAAACAAAGTTGTCATGTTTATGCGGTTGTCAGAAACTAATTCCTTCTTGTGAATTTGAGAAAGTTTCTAGTGACCTCTGACCTAGATGCAATCACAATTAAGTTTAATATACTCGGTAGAGACCTAGACAACCTCAGTCCTACGTCTAAACTACAGGATATATTATTCCAATGCGCAGAGCCTATTGAGAATATAGGAACTACACTACAATCTATCTTAAAAGTATATGTGGCTCCCTTCCCCTCAAGAGCCGGTGCTATCCACCCACCCATCATGCATTCTAGAGACTAACACACGGAACACGCCGAGAGCAAGTACACTGGAAAGCAACACAGCACTTTTCTTAGAAAACGTCGGACTCATGCACAATAACTGATACTATTTAACTTCCACCGTTTAATTTATTTTACGTGCACATTTTTATTGGCTACAGGTACACGTTCGTTTTACTCAGGCACTAAGAACCATAACCTAGACCTTAGAGCCGCTAATTTTTACTTTTTATTTTTTCATTCTTTAGTGTGTCTAATGCACTAAAGGATTAACTTTGAATGCACGCAGACGTGAGTCATGGGCACTTAGGTTATTGTGTATTGCTGAAGGTCACAGTAACCCACCAGCAGAACTTTATACTGTACGTGTTCGCCGAACAAGCATTTACGAGGCTCGCTTTATTGCACATCACCCTGAATGAGAATCCATCCTTCTGTGGCCCTTAACACCCCCTTACCTCAACCCTGTTAATAATGATAGACAAATGAGATATACAATAGGCCCCCTCATGTAGGGACATAGAGTTTTTTCACATTTCATCTGGTAGTTCACTGAAGAAGGGTCTGTGACCCGAAATGCATTGGAACACAGTGTGTATATAAATGTGCATGCGCAAGATGACATATGATGTAATGAAGATGACAAGAAGCTATTTGAACGATAAACAAGAAGAAATGTTTTGCAAATAAAATTTGCTTATTGAAATTCACTTTGGAAAAATTCCTTTTCAAAAAAATTATTTTTGAAACTTTGAGAACACTAAGAAACCAATTGGGGACTAAGTAATGCCTGCAGGGATGCACCCGATTGACAGATATGCATAAGGAGTATACTATATAGTGTATGAGACCGACATACACACCCACAGAGCACACTAAAATTTCACAAACTATTGGGAAACACGAAGGCTGTGCGCGAACCACTACTATATTGTTTATTACCTCACGCCATCTTAATAATTGGTAAAATGCACTCCATTCTGTATTTCAATTCATCAGTTATTTTAACACAATTGAGGAATGATTGTGAAAGGTTGGCGTGCTGACTTGTTGACGCGCTCCGTCCCTTTAGCACCGTCGTAAAACTCCATGAACTGGCTGGTGCAACATCTTGTACCAGACACAAGCCGCGACAGCCACACTCCCAGAATTTACAGTAATTAAAATAATTTACTCCAATTCGTCCTTAGTATTCCATTTTATTCCATTATTCCAATGTTCAACACAGTTATCGCTTCCGCAGAGGATGCACGATTCCACACTTTTACTGCTGCAGAAATGCCCATCCAGGCATTATTTTGCAGCCCGTCAGAATACAGGTTATTCCTGAGTGTCCACCCAATACATTTCGGGTTTAAACAAGCCCTTCGTGAGGGGTCTGTAATATAAAGGAGGCCCATCAGTAACCACAGTCAATCGCCCGAAAACAAAGAAAAGCATTCAAATAGGTTTAACATGCTAACCAACACGCGTGCACCCTTAAAAAACAATTCCTGTCTTCTAGTGCCTATAACTCCTCTGTATCACTATTCTGATTGTTTCTTTACACCTAAACTTTATTATTTTAACAAAAACTGTTCGAAATGAAAACATGTCCCATATTTAACACACCCTTCCAAGACTAAACTGAAATACAGATACCCATGCTAAATTAACCCTCCCTAAAACAGTCAAGTGCCTGAAATCCACCCAGCCCACTGAACAGTGAGCTCACCGTGCTCCAATTTTCAATCAGTCAATCAATCAGGTGCTTGTTAAGAGCGACTACTCACCCTTAAGGGCCTCAAGGTGCTGGGGGGTGGGAAGGGGGGTTCGCAGGTTCCAGTCCATCAAGGAGGGGGTTTTGTGATCAAATTCTACTAACGCTAACGCCGTTGCTTACGGCGTGACCTTGTACGTGAAATACCCAACGTGAACTGCTTACATAGACCTGCTACACACCTCCAGGTGCACTCCATTAGTTCAAAACGTGCCGTGTTCCGTTCCGTTTTGAACTAATAGAGTGTACAAATGTAGTGATGGTTATGTATGGTTGCCGAGGAAGCTGAGGCCTACACTTCCCCCAAAAGGACCATTCTTTTTTTTATTCATTGTCTTGCTCTGGTGGTCCCAGGATTACTTGGCTGCCCCTTTTACTTTTAGCAGCCCAAGAGAAGGGGCAGCAAGGGTGTAACAAGCAGGTGTGTGTGTGGGGGAGGAGTGACACAGTAGAAGGGCCAGGGGAACCATGGACAGAGGGGGGCGTGAAGGTAATCTGCATGGCGGAAGAGCGTCACCTGTTCTGTGGCACGGAGCAGGCAAGCTCAGTGAAGCACTTGTTGACTGATTCGCCTCACGACTGCCAGTGCATCTCCATGGGCTGAGTGAGGCAATGAGGCATTACTGTACAAGATACACTTTTCATAGCGCGCAGCAATGCGCGCAGCAATGCGTTGTGCAGTATGCCTCAATCAATCAATCAAGAAATTTGTATAGCGCGTGTTATGGCTGGATTTTCTGTTTAGATGGGATCAGCCCCCAGGGGCCCCTATGACCCCGCCAAAACGTACTCACCTTCCCTCCTCAGATCGTATTCACAATGGATAGATTTACAGATATATATACAGGTCGCACCTAAGGATGGGGAATGATAATATACATGTAGGAATTTTCTACAATATCTTATTCACATCAGTTGGTCTCGCGGCCACCCCGACCCAGACCGGTCTACCCTAGGGCAGATATTGCGCACAATCCGGTGCGACTACACATGAGTCTGCAGAACCCAATGCTCCCGTTTCCAAACGACCAAGAATCCTGTCGATCTCCACGCTAGTTCGACCCCCCAGCGCTCTCACTTATTCAAGCCACAATCCTGTGGGTATCGGCACTGGTAGTCCTCCCCAGTGTTCTCACTAACGCCGCATATCAACGACGACCACATTCCTATGAACCATTATTGGGATAATATCTCAGTGGTTTACTCGGGATAAAACTACAATAATAACTTTGAATATAGTTCCAAATTGTATAGTGTACTCCCTGCTCTTGACATCACAGGTCCACTCACTCCCTCTTTATTTGATCACCATTTACCTGATCGGGATTTCTCATCCGTTCACATAAACAACTCTCAACTAGGAATGTAGTTTACCAGGATTGAACATGAACACCAGGTACACAATAATTCTATAAGAATTAGGGTATTTATTAACAATAGACACCAATCACATTACTATGCAACAGACATTCTGCAAAGAAAAGGTAAAGATTAGAGTGCACATTCTATTAAAGTTTAGACAGAGGTCACCTTATTAGTGGGAAGTCTGGACTCGGCAGTCATCTAGGTTCCCTTCTCGTCTCTGTATCCTGGCTCGCCTTGCAGTCACACCCCAGCCGTCACAAGTACACGTCTGCACCGCTAGGCTCAACCTCGTCTGCTTCCCTTCAGGACACCGGAACCTTGCTGATTATTAGCTACCGTCTCTCTCTCTCTCTCTGTCAGTGCGCTCCGCGCTGCTTCTCGTTCAGTCTTTCTCAGAGAGTTTCGGTCTTAAATCTTTCTCCGACTTCAAAGATGGCGACTTGTCCACCATGAGATGAATAATGGCAGAGATGCTAACGGCTAGATGCCGCCTACGGACTAACTGACAAACTGACTAACACCTTCGCTAATATCAAAGCCCGTTCCTTCATGGAAATTCACGGCCAGTAACCTGCCGCCCACCAAATTCTTGTACCTCCCCGTACCAAGGACACTTTCCCAGCCGGCCGGCCTGAAGTTGTGTCTTCGGAGTGGAGAAAAATACATTCCTTCGATAAGGGTCAGTCTGAACCGGTTCTCTCCAAGCGAACAACAGCTTGAAACTAAAACATTACACTTCACCTAGAAAGCCTTCTCGAGCTACCGGGCAGAAAGCAAAATGGAGTCTGTCTCGTTTAAGGCCTACGGAGCCCACAATATGCATAGCTCCATAGATAATAGCCCAGCATGTTAGTAAATGAGCAAATCATAACTAATACTTATATATCTATCCCCTAACTTAAATTCATAAGCCTTACTTTAAGGAAAATCGTACGAAAATGCCCTAATATATGTAAGACAGGGTCCCTGTCTATCGGCCTAATCCCTATGCTATGGGGGTGATAGGCTGGAGTCACTCTCCATCATTCTCCTTCTCCAAAGAGCTAGCAAAAAGGCAGCCATTACATTACACCCCTTGACTCCAGTCTATTAACCACAAACTAAATGGAACTAACATCGGTAGAAGAATAATATGAAACAAAACTAACTGATCTACGACCCTTACTAAGTCTAAAGAATTGCAGCAGGGAAGGGATGCACTGAATCAAGCAACAAATAGCTATTAGGACACAAATAGCGACAATAATCCCCCCTAAAATCTGTCGTAAGGAATGCATGTCAGGGAGCCAATTAAAAAGCCAGTCAAAGAAACCCTGATCTATATGTTGTCTAATTTCTGCAGTCAAGTCATGGAGTTTGTCAATATGGGATTGGATAGCTTTAGAATGGTCAGACAAATTAAAACAGCATAGACCTTCAAAATCAGAACATTCATGTCCATGTTTCAACAAGAGATAATCAATAGCGGCCCTATTCTGCAAAATAGCTCGACGTTCACCTTGGGCGTCTAATAAGAGATCAGATAAAACAGTAGACGTTTGGTTAATGGACTTAACCATCCAGCAGGCCATTTTGCCGAATGTTTTGGCATTATAAACGGCCAATGCAGGCACTCCAATAATAGAAAAAGCTAAACCAAGGTACTCTGATCTAGAATAGAGATGAACAGAGGAATCACAATCTTCATGCAATGACATTGAATCACGTACAATACGGGAATGTGAAGTAGGATGTGAAGAAAACATTAACAAACTCAATCTAGTGATGGCACATGGGCCACCAGAAATATTCGCAGGAATATAGGGCCAAGATGAATTCCCACAGGAAAAGAGCCATCCAGCTGGTAATAGCATTGAACGATAATGGCTAGTGGCTACTAATAATCGTTTACATGTCATATTATTTTTAACTGAAAGACATGAATTCGGAAGTCTCTTTGAACATACCAAACGTTGATGAGCTGAAAAGGAAGTAGCGGCTCAGAGCTTAAGCTTCAAGCACTCAGTAATAGCTTTTGGGTCGCAAGTCATGATAAAGCATAGGTCTCCAGGGGTAATATTAAAAGTAGTAATACGGGAATGAATAGGGACATCAAGATCTGGAAGAGCAGTACATGAGGGACAGAATTCATGGGCCGCGAAGTCGCCCAGAATAACATTAGGTCGAGCATTAGACATATTAAAAATATGACGTAGAGTTTCGGTGGATGCAGGGACAGCAAGCAAACAGGTCGCTAAAATGTCAGTGACGGACTTCATGGGGGTAAGGCAGAAATGTGGAGAGTTTGTCACCCGCTTGGCGAGTGTAATCCAAAAGTTAGTTGACGACATCCACGCAGACCGCGGGGCTCGTATTATCCCATCAACCGGCGTCGGTAGATCCTCTCCTCTCCCGGCGTAACAGGCCAAAAGGAGTCCAGCGCCGTCACATCCTGCAGCAGCAATCCAAAGAATGATCTGAAACAATACAAACACAGGCCTTAATCATTCTCGTAAGTAACATTTATCAGCTGGGACAGCTTCCCAGCCATCTTTCCCTGGCTTCATCACCAAAACGGTGTTGTCATGACCGGTCGCAATAATATCAGCCTGTTCAGGAGGATTTTTAGGCGATTGCACCCATATCTTAGCTCCAGGAAGATCAGACGATCCGAAGCCTTTTTGTCCTCGCACAGTTAGCAACGTTGGGGCAGAGCCTTTTTTGATCTCACCACTGAAGACAGGCATAATCAGTAACTGAGCAACACGGTCAGACTTTTTGATGAACAAATCCGTCTCACTGCTATTAAGCAGGAGAACCTTAATCTCTCCCTGATAATCACTGTCAATTACTCCTCCGAGCACTTGTACACCTTTCAGGGCCAGGCCAGATCTAGGGGCAATTAATCCAAAGCTACCGGCAGGTATACAGACACCAATGCCAGTTTCAACAATGATTCGATCCTTTCCTGGGAATTTAGCATCATTTAAAGCATGCAGGTCGAGGCCTGCAGAACCAGGGGTAGCTCTACATGGAGCCATAGCACCGGGGGTAATTTCCCAATACATAACAGTATTTGATATAGAATTCGGTTTCGCATCAACATGTGGAGGAAACAAACGCATTAAAGGAGATTCAGCATGCAACAAAGGACGATTATTTAAAATTAACAAAGCTTGAAGTAGGACATCTCTCCACTGGCTGTAACGGTCATCAGTCAACTTGCGCAACTGTTCTTTCAACAAGCCATTCATTCTCTCAATCAATCCTGAAGCTTGTGGGTAATATGGAATATGAAACACCCAATCAATATTATTTTCCGTACAGAATTCTTGCACCAATCTTCCACGAAAGTGGGATGCGTTATCTGATTGAATCTGGAATGGGACACCATAGTACAGAATAATTAGCTCCAGGGTTTTAATTGTATTCACTTGGGTAGCGTTTTTGCAAGGGAAAGCGACCAAAAGGCCACTATAAGTATCAACCACTGTGCAAATATATTGACAATTTCTGCTCATAGGGAGCGGACCAATGTAATCAATCTGCCAAATTTGGGCGGGCAATTTACCTCGATGTAAGTGACCTCGAACAATCTGAGGCACCTCTTTTTTCCTAGAATGCTGACAAATGGGACAATGTAGAATGACATCTTTTATTAAAGAAAAAGGAATATGAATCCCTCTATCGGCAGCCCACCTGCTAGTGGCTTTCTCTCCAAAATGTCCTGCTTTCTGATGGGCCCACTTCGCCAATCCCGCCAAATCAGAATCCTGCATGTCAACCACTGCCTCAGAAATTTTAGACTGTTCATCTGCAATATTATGGAAAAATTTGTCAAGGGAGTCAATTGGAGTATGAGCATCCACGTGAAAGATTGTTACAGTACTCTGCGGGAGCAATTCCCAAATTTCTTGCCACAGCTCCTTGCCCCACAGTTCCTTCGAATGCAATTCCCAATTATGAGAATGCCAAGTTGGCAACCACACCGCTAGTCCATTTGCAGTGGACCAGGAATCAGTGAAAATATGACATGTACCAGGTAGTTCCTGTTTCAAAACTTGGTAAACTGCATAGAGTTCTGCATATTGACTACTCTTACCGTCTCCAGTTGTGCTTAATAATTTCTGTGTGATCGGGTTATAAGAGACAGCTTTCCAATGTCTTTTGTCACCAATGAATTTCGCAGAACCATCCGTAAACCACACATGTTTTCTATCCTCCGCGGACAGATCATCAAATGATTTACCCCACGTCACGGGAGACTCCTGCACTACGGGCACCGAACACTCACTTTCAATCTCATTGGAGGGCGCCTGCGCCACTCGCTCATGTAAAACCGCCACACCTTTCGGACCCACACGTGCCCTGTCCTGAATGTACCATTTCCATTTAATCACACTAGCCTCCTGAGCATGTCCAATTCGATGGGATTTAGGTGAACTCAAAACCCACTGCATAATGGGAATTTCGGGCCTTAAAATCACAGCATGGCCTAAGGTCAATTGCTCGGTATCCACCAGAGCCCAATAACAAGCAAGCAACTGTTTTTCAAAAGGTGAGTAACGCTCACCAGCCTCAGGTAACTTTTTAGTCCAAAAACCCAATGGCACTTTATGTCTGCCCTGCTTTTGCCACAAACTCCAATTGGCATACAGGCCTTCCACAGACACATTCAAATCCACATCACCTTCACTCACAGGCCACAAATCCAGAGCATACTGAATCGCTTCTTTAGCCGAATTAAAAGCAGTCTGTTGAGGTTCACCCCATTCAAACGCATTCTTCTTACGAGTGACTCGATACAGTGGAGCTAAAATTTGACTCAAATGGGGAATATGCTGACGCCAAAATCCAAACAAACCAATAAAGCATTGAGCTTCTTTCCTGTTTCTGGGAACAGAAAAATCAAGTATTTTTCGTTTAACCTGTGGAATCACCTCTCTGTGACCCTCATGCCAATTGATTCCTAAAAATTTCACAGCTTGGGATGGAGTTTGTAATTTGTCAGGATTAATTTCCCAGCCTTTCGCTCGCAAACAGTCAATGATCTGATCTAAATGGGACTGCACCTGGTCTTGCGTTTCACCTTGAATCAAAATGTCGTCAATATAATGACAAACCTGAACTTGTGGATTCGTGGGCACTTCAGACAAATGTTTCGCCACCAGCCGGTGACAGATCGTAGGACTATGTACATAGCCTTGAGGAAGACTCCGGAACGTCATTTGACGTCCATTCCATGTGAAACTGAATTGTTCTTGACATTCGGGGGCAATCGGAATTGAAAAGAATGCATTAGCAATATCAATGGAAGCATACCACGTACCTGGATGCTTTTGAATTCTCTCAATCAGTGTGACGATGTCAGGCACTGCAACAGTCAATTTAGGCGTATTTTTATTCAATTCTCGATAATCAACAGTCATGCGCCAAGAATTATCACTTTTGCGCACGGGCCAAACGGGATTATTCCAAGCAGATGTGACCGGAGTAATGACTCCTGCGTCAACCAAATCCTGAATCGTAGCGGTAATTTCTTCATGACCACCCGGGATGCGATATTGCTTTTGAGAAATCACTTTCGTTGCTAAAGGTATTTTAATAGGTGGCATGCGTAAACGGCCAACCCGTACGGGTCTGGTCGAAATGTACTGTCGTGTACCAAATTGATAGTATCCATCATCCAAATGCAAAGTCATACCTTTCAAAATGTCAATTCCAATAATGTATTCCAAAAGTGGCACAACCAACACAGAGTATTCTCTACGAGGGATTCTACCAATTTTAATTTCGAGTGCAGTCTGAACCGCGGGTGTTTCTTTACCACCCAGACCAGTAATCGTAAAGGACTGTCCATGAAACTTTCTCGATTTACCATGAATTAAAGTGGCCTCCGCCCCAGTATCAACTAACGCTCGGGCCCTTTGGATATTACGATGTTTCCAAAAAATCTCAATATCTACATAGGGTCTGTAATCTCTGTGGGCCCACTTGCGTACCGGAGCTTGACCTATTTCCTAGTCATTTTTCCTGCGCTCTGTCAACCAAGACAAATCAGGGTAAATACTCTCGGTTTTCTTTGGTATTAGAATGTCTTGTTCATATCCGTCTCCAGTACGAAACGGATTAGTGTCAGGCTCAAAAAGTTGTGAATTACGGTCAGAGAGTCTGTTACGATCCTCCCTCTTTCGTACGTCAGGGGAATAACTCCTTGCATCTCGTCGTCTGTTAGAAACACGATCATCACTTCCTCTTTCACGATCATCCTCTCTCCCCCTTCCATCATTACGACGAGGGGATCCATCACGTTCATAGCGCCGATCATCACGGCGATCAGAATTCACACGTCGTCTCTCATCACCACTGTCATCCGAACCACGATCATACTCATTCTTTCGCACACGACGGGCACCCTCCTTTCGATCCAGACCACGCTTACAAAACATGTCCCATAAGCGATTATTAGGTTCACCATCAATGTCTTCCTTTTTGACACCATCAGCAATGAGAGCAAGGAACATGTCACGTCTAGAGAACTTATAGTCACCACCAGTACGACCCTCAGGCCGAGATTGTCTTTCAGGTTTAAACCATTCACCCAGCTCACCAAGCTGACGAACAGATTCAAGCACAACAGACAAAGGGTTGCCAGTTTGGTTAATCAATAATGTCATCATGACCTGCTTGTAAGCAACAGGAGAAGAACGTATAATGCGATTACGCACAGAAGATGTTAAAAGACCATCCAAAAGTTTATCAGCAGTACTAAGAAAGATAGCCGTTTTCATGACTTCCTCTTTTAAACGTTGCGACGCATCGCGCAGAGTGTACCACGGTTTCTCATCAGTAGGGCAATCAGATTCAGTTGGATATTTATGATTACAGCCGTCGGACGCAAGCTGGAGCAAAGAAATTTGACCAGCACCATTATAATTCCGAAAATGATCCTGAATCGTAGAATCAGAACTCAAAGAGCAAAATCGTAAGCAATCAACAGCATCGAGCATAATACCGGCAGCGCCAAGTTCATAAAGACGCACCATCCAGGTAAGCAAGGCCTCACCAGGCCGTTGTCGAAATCGTTGCAAAATGTCACTAACCTCCTGTTGAGTAAAGTCTTCAATACAATCAAGAGCAATACCACCCGGATTACCAGGGGCCTGTTGTAACTTTCGTCGAAAAATCGGGTGAGCAGAAACTGCAGGAAGAGCTTCCGAGGAAGCCCGCATCTTAGATTTAGTAGCACAATCAGTGCAAGCCACGTCATCCGAACGGGAAGAACGAGCACGGTCGGTGTCGGGACCCATATCAGTACACGAAGCAGATTTACAATCACGTCCGGAGCGAGAAGACTCGCGCTTATCACCCTCCTCTGCCGAGGAGTCAGAAGTATGAGAATCCCAGATATTACCGTCCCACTCATCGGGGTTCCAATCCATTCCAGCTTTCGCTACAACCATACGCACTTTGCGTGTAGATACACGACCACGACGATGTTTATACTTATATCGTGCAATACGGACCGCAGCTCTTTCAGCAATGGTCTGATATGTCTCAAGTTTGTCGGCAAGCAATTTACTTTGACAACGCAACAGAGTATGTGCATTTTGTAATTCAACACACTGTCCTTCCATATCTTTAAACCGCTTCTGTAGCTGAACAAACTTCTCATGCAATATTCTGTATGCATTAAGAACAATCCACCCTCTGCGTCCTAAAATAGGAAGCTCATCACCCTTCACTACTGGCGCTTTCTGCAAGCACGATACCACATCGGCAGGCTCCGCCTGCTCCAAGCATGAAGACCAATTTTCACTCAAACCAGTAGAATCAGCCCACTCACGGGCCAAGGCCTCGTAAGGGGTACATTCCCAGCCGGGAATCTGAATCGGAAATTTTAAAACAGACGACGATTTTTTCGCAAACATAATGACACACAAAAAATTATATACACAATTATAAACAAAATTAATACGTACAAGCCGAGCGCAAACCAACAAGATTAAAACAACACAATGCACACAGGCTTCGTAAACAGTTCGTGACGCCAGATGTTATGGCTGGATTTTCTGTTTAGATGGGATCAGCCCCCAGGGGCCCCTATGACCCAGCCAAAACGTACTCACCTTCCCTCCTCAGATCGTATTCACAATGGATAGATTTACAGATATATATACAGGTCGCACCTAAGGATGGGGAATGATAATATACATGTAGGAATTTTCTACAATATCTTATTCACATCAGTTGGTCTCGCGGCCACCCCGACCCAGACCGGTCTACCCTAGGGCAGATATTGCGCACAATCCGGTGCGACTACACATGGGCCTGCAGAACCCAATGCTCCCGTTTCCAAACGACCAACAATCCTGTCGATCTCCACGCTAGTTCGACCCCCCAGCGCTCTCACTTATTCAAGCCACAATCCTGTGGGTATCGGCACTGGTAGTCCTCCCCAGTGTTCTCACTAACGCCGCATATCAACGACGACCACATTCCTATGAACCATTATTGGGATAATATCTCAGTGGTTTACTCGGGATAAAACTACAATAATAACTTTGAATATAGTTCCAAATTGTATAGTGTACTCCCTGCTCTTGACATCACAGGTCCACTCACTCCCTCTTTATTTGATCACCATTTACCTGATCGGGATTTCTCATCCGTTCACATAAACAACTCTCAACTAGGAATGTAGTTTACCAGGATTGAACATGAACACCAGGTACACAATAATTCTATAAGAATTAGGGTATTTATTAACAATAGACACCAATCACATTACTATGCAACAGACATTCTGCAAAGAAAAGGTAAAGATTAGAGTGCACATTCTATTAAAGTTTAGACAGAGGTCACCTTATTAGTGGGAAGTCTGGACTCGGCAGTCATCTAGGTTCCCTTCTCGTCTCTGTATCCTGGCTCGCCTTGCAGTCACACCCCAGCCGTCACAAGTACACGTCTGCACCGCTAGGCTCAACCTCGTCTGCTTCCCTTCAGGACACCGGAACCTTGCTGATTATTAGCTACCGTCTCTCTCTCTCTCTCTGTCAGTGCGCTCCGCGCTGCTTCTCGTTCAGTCTTTCTCAGAGAGTTTCGGTCTTAAATCTTTCTCCGACTTCAAAGATGGCGACTTGTCCACCATGAGATGAATAATGGCAGAGATGCTAACGGCTAGATGCCGCCTACGGACTAACTGACAAACTGACTAACACCTTCGCTAATATCAAAGCCCGTTCCTTCATGGAAATTCACGGCCAGTAACCTGCCGCCCACCAAATTCTTGTACCTCCCCGTACCAAGGACACTTTCCCAGCCGGCCGGCCTGAAGTTGTGTCTTCGGAGTGGAGAAAAATACATTCCTTCGATAAGGGTCAGTCTGAACCGGTTCTCTCCAAGCGAACAACAGCTTGAAACTAAAACATTACACTTCACCTAGAAAGCCTTCTCGAGCTACCGGGCAGAAAGCAAAATGGAGTCTGTCTCGTTTAAGGCCTACGGAGCCCACAATATGCATAGCTCCATAGATAATAGCCCAGCATGTTAGTAAATGAGCAAATCATAACTAATACTTATATATCTATCCCCTAACTTAAATTCATAAGCCTTACTTTAAGGAAAATGGTACGAAAATGCCCTAATATATGTAAGACAGGGTCCCTGTCTATCGGCCTAATCCCTATGCTATGGGGGTGATAGGCTGGAGTCACTCTCCATCATTCTCCTTCTCCAAAGAGCTAGCAAAAAGGCAGCCATTACAGCGCGCTACTCACCCGGAGGGTCTCAAGGCGCTTGGGGGAGAGGGGTCTGATACTGCTCAAACAGCCAGGTCTTGAGTTGCTTCCTGAAGGAGAGGTGGTCTTGGGTCAGACGGAGGTGGATGGGGAGGGAGTTCCAATTGGCTGCCAGGTAGGAGAAGGATCTTCCTCCCATGGTGGCTCTTCGAATGCGTGGAACGGCGGCGAGGGCGTGGCTGGTTGATCGTAGCTGGCGGGTGGGAGTGTATGTTATGTTATGCTATGTTATACATTCTTATTACCGTGCAACGAATCACCGTGAGGCATCTCGGCGCTTACTTAGAACACAGCCATAGGAGAGAGCTCAGAGGGGGGACCTTAATAGAGGAAGGCTTTTAAATGTTTCCTGAAAATTTGATAGGAGGAAATTTCTCGCAAGGTGATGGGAAGACTGTTCCAATAAACGGGTGCTAGGTAAGACAAAGCCAGTCCTCATGACCTATGACGTCTGATTCGGGGAACATGAAGTAATTGTTGCGAGCTGGATCTAAGAGTTCGGCTCGGGATATTTTATGTTGCAGGTATCTAGGGCCCTGACCCTGGCCCTGACCCTGTAGGGCAATAAATGTCAGGCAACAGATCTTAAAAAAGGATCTTTGCTTTACAGGTAGCCAATGAAGTTTTCTCAATAGTGGTAGCGAAGGAGTTTCTAGCGTAGAAGGTCAGGCGGCTGTTGAGGTACCTGGGGCCCAGGTCATGGGGGGCCTTGTGTGTGTGGATGAGGAGTCAGAACGTGATTCTCTTGCTGGTGGGGAGCCAGCACAGGTCTCTCAGGTGTCCGGAGATGTGGCTGTGTCGGGGGATGTCCAGGATGAGTCGTGCGGAGGCGTTCTGGATGCGTTGGAGTCTTTTCTGCGGTTTGGCTGTGGTTCCGGTGTAGAGGGTGTTTCCGTAGTCCAGTCTGCTGGTCTGCTGGTGACGAGTGCCTGGGTGACTGTCTTCCTGGTTTCGGTGGGGATCCATCGGAAGATCTTTCGGAGCATGCGTAGGATGTTGAAACATGAAGATGAGACGGCGTTGACTTGTCTGGTCATCGAGAGGGAGGAGTCCAGGATGAAGCCCAGGTTGCGTGCGTGGTCCGTTGGTTTGGGTGCGCTGCCCAGGGCAGGGGGCAACCAGGAGTCATCCCAGGCAGAGAGAGGGTGATGATCCAAGGATGAGGACTTCTGTCTTGTCTGAGTTCAGTTTCAGGCGGCTGTTCATCATCCACTCGGCTACGTCTTTCATCCCTTCGTGTAGGTTGGTTCTGGCGGTCGCTGGGTCGGATGAGGGAGAGGATCAGCTGGGTGTCGTCGGCGTAGGAGATGATGTTGAGGTTGTGTTGGCATACGATGGGTGCGAGGGGGCTCATGTAGACGTTGAAGAGGGTGGGGCTGAGTGATGATCCTTGTGGTACGCCGCAGATGACTTCGTTGGCCTCGGATCTGAATGGGGGGAGGCGGACTCTCTGGGTTCTTCCGGCGAGAAACGAGATGATCCACTCTAGTGCCTTCTCTTGGATTCCGATGTTGCTGAGGCGCTGCACTAGGGTGCGGTGGCAGACAGTATGGAACGCTGCGGAGAGGTCCAGGAGGATGAGGGCCGCTGTTTCCCTGTTGACGAGCAGGGCTCGGATGTCGTCAGTGGCTGCGATGAGGGCGGTCTCGGTGCTGTGGTTGGCTCAGAAGCCGGACTGCGAGTGGTCGAGGGAGCCGTTCGTCTCGAGGAAGGCGGCAAGCTGTCTGTTGACGGTCTTCTCGATGACTTTGGCAGGAAACGGGAGGAGCGAGATGGGACGGTAGTTCTTGAGGTCGGTGGGGTCTACTGATGGTTTCTTCAGGAGGGCGCTGAGTTCGGCATGCTTCCAGCTCTCCGGGAAGGTGGCGGTGTTGAAGGAGCAGTTGATGATGTCCCGGAGTTGGGGTGCGATGACGGAGTCGGCCTTGTTGAAGACGTGATAGGGCCATGGGTCGGTTGGTGATCCGGAGTGGATGGTGTTCATCGTGTGGATGGTGTCTTCGGTGCTGACCGAGGTCCAGGCGCGGAGGGTGGTGGTGGGGGCGTTGGTTCGGTGGTTGGGTGCGTGGTCTGTGCACCGAAGCTGTTGTGTATGTCTGCGATCTTGCTGTGGAAGACAAGCGAGTGAGTCGCAGAGGTCTTGTGAGGGAGTGATGTTGTTGTTTCCGGCGCTGGGGTTGGAGAGCTCTTTGACGATGCTGAAGAGTTCCTTGCTGTTGTGTGCGTTGTTGTCCAGTCGTTCTTTAAATGCTGTCTTCTTGGTGGTGTGAATCAGCTGGTGGTGTTTGCGGGAGGCGTGCTTGAGGGCGGTCATGTTGTCTGTAGTCGGGTTTTTTCGCCAGGCTTTCTCGAGGATACGGCAGTTCTTCTTAGAGCTCTTGAGGTCGTCGTTGAACCAGGAGGCTTTCTTGCTGCCGGGCCTGCTGGTATGGTTTTTCAGAGGTGCAAGGTCGTCAGCGCAGTGTGAGGTTGTTGGCTGCTTGGTTGGGGTCCGTTGAGCAGGCGGGAGGGTTCTGGTTCAGTGATGTGGTGAGCTGGTCGGTGGTGATCTTGTTCCAGCTCCTGCGGGGAACCTGTTGCGGGTGGTGGTGAGTCGTGGTTCTTCTAAAGCTGAAGTGGACGAAGCTGTGGTCTGTCCAGTAGAGTACGGTGGAGTGGATGAAGGAGATGTACTTGCTGGAGGAGAAGACTGGGTCAAGCGTGTGTCCGGCATAGTGGGTGGGGGTGTTCACCAGTTGCTTGAGTCCGAGGTTGGCGAGGTTGTCCAGCAGGGTGGTGGTGTTGTTGTCGTTGTTGTTCTCCAGGTGGAAGTTGAGGTCCCCTAGGACGATGTAGTCAGCGGAGGGGAGGGCGTGTGGGCTGATGAAGTCGGCGATGTCTTCGCTGAATTGTGTGCGGGGTCCTGTCGGTCTGTAGATGAGGGTGCCTCTGAGTGTGGTCTCGGGGTCGGTGTGTATCTGAAAGTGAAGATGTTCTACGGCTGTGAGGGTGTCGTCGGAGCTGGTCGTGATGCGGATGGTGTTCTTGTGGACGATGGTGATGCCTCCTCCTGTCTGGTTGACGCGGTCCCTCCGGGTGATCTTGTATCCGTCCGGGATGGCGATGGCGATTTCGGGCTCTGAGGAGGCGTTCATCCAGGTTTCCGTGAGGAAGGCGACGTCTGGAGATGTGCTGTCGAGCAGGTTCCATAGTTCCACAGCGTGTCTGTGGACGGAGCGGGTGTTGAGCAGGATGCACTTCAGGTGGTTGCTGCTGGTGCTCGGCTTGGCGGGTGGAGTGCAGGTCGGGATGCAGGAGAACTTGCAGGATTGGCAGGTGAAGGGTTCGTGGGTGCGGCTTGAGGTTCCGTGACAATTGTAAGTGGTGTTTTCGACTCGCACGAATGTGGTCGAGTCTAGTATCTATGAACCGCAAAAGACGAGTTTAGTAAGTGTGCGCAGTTTCGCTGTGCTAACTTAAATCGTTCGTTTGTTATGTGGGCTTTTTATCTGTACCCACGGGTTCCATCTTAGATACGGCATCCATTTTGTCTCTTGCCCTCAAGTAGTCAGCGAACGGACGCTGTCCGCTTCGCGACCCTGGGACTCCCAAGATATTTGCGGAAGACACATGTCCTTTGAAAGTGTCTTTATGACGAGGGGGTTGCTACTGTAAGGCAGGTGGCGCCGCTTGAGGCTCATCTTGCCGCACGGACTTATTGTCTCAGCCGTGCATCTCATTAGGCACGTCCCTTTGATGCCTGTATCTCGTGCTTCCCGATACCCCCCCTTTTACACCCTTTCCGATCTCCCCACTGTCTCCGTCTTCCTCTGCACCTGTCTTCGTTCCTGTTTGATCTACTTGATTGCTGATTGGAATTTGCTAATGGTGGGAAGATGGGTTTTTACAGTTGGGAACCGCCAAATGTTTCCGCACTTATGTTCCGGACCTTGTATGTTTCAAAGCGACCAAAGCGACCCCTCTGGGAGCTAGATGTGGGAACTGAGTTGTAAACCTTTGTGTTCAATGTTAGCCTATGGGTAAAAACTGTATAAAAAGAGCGATCCACAGAACCAATTTGAAGCAGTCTCCCCAAGTTGCACGTGGTGTACTTGCCGTGACTTCTGTGTTCCCTGCAGTAAATAAACCTTGACTCTTTGACGCCGAAGGAAGTGTCCCGTGTCTCTGTGACTTGTACGCCGGAGCAGGTTACCCACGAAGGTTTCAGGTGTTGTGCCCTGGCACCGCTGGGTCCAAAAGAACCCAGTCCTTCAGTTGGCGCCCAACGTGGGGCTGCATCAGTGGTACCGGTCCAAGCCCGACGATCGTGAGGAACTTCGTGTGAAATCTCCGAGGGAAGGTGCACCCCGCTTCATCGATCCTGTTGTCGAAATAAGTGGCCCGAAGACTTTTCCCGCGAAGATTCCCGCCTCCTAACGGCTGCGACGGACTGCTGCCCTGACTGTAGACCTGTTTTGGCGCCTGGCGTAGACCTTGGTATAGCGAGACGATTGACGGGCCTTCCTGAGGACGCCATTGATCTTTGAGTTAAGTATTTGTGGGTCGCTCCCAGAGTCCTTGGTTGTAAACACTTTAGCGAGTGTTTTTGTTGTAGACACTTTAGCGAGTGTCTTTGTTGTAAACACTAGTGTTTGCTTGGTTTTGTTGTACACGCTGTGTGAGTGTTTTTGTCGGTGACACTTTGCTAGCGTACTTTGTTGTTGTATTTGTTTGACGACTGCAGCCGCCAAAGACCGAGGGTTTTGTTCTTGCTGGGACTTGGTAAATCCCGTAACCCTTGAAGTTTGTGAAACTCGGCTAGCGTGCAAGATGCCTGGTCGCAGTACTTTGTTCAGTTGCTTTAGACCTTGTGGTGCGGATTCCCTGCTGGAGGACTCGTGTCCGATACCTCCGGTAGGAACTCCTACTTATGACTTATATAGCAAACATGGGCTAGGCCCGATTGCTTTTAACGATTATTGGATAAAATATACAAAGAAAGACGGCGATCTTCGTTGGCCACCTCATGGTAGCTTCGAAGCGTCGATCTTAGATAATTTGGAAATTAAGTTGTTCGAACGTAAATCTAGGCCGGCCATGTTTGATGCCTTTCGGTTGTGGCGCAAAGAAGCCCGACAGAAAGAGATCAGACAGAATAAACGTAGTGAGCGAGATAATGTTGCTACTATTGTGAAGAAAGCTGAGCAGTTTCAGCGTGATAAGGAGGATAAGGATAAGGAAGTGTTTGAGAGGTTGCAACGTATGACTATAGATAAGTGCTATCCTGCTTTGCCTACGGAGTTGGATAAGAAGGAAGAGGCAGTTGAGGATCCTTTAATGTCCTATCTTATGAAGTCGCCACCTCCGTACGTACAGGGTACCGCAGCTCCTGTGGTCCCTGCCGTACCTGTTCTCCCACCTGTTATTCCTTCGCCTGTTCCTCAACCTGCACCTACTCTTCCGACTGTTCCTGCTCCTGTGCCTGTTTCTATTCCTACTGCTCCTCCGCTTCCACATACTCCTACTCACGCTACTGCTCCTGTGTTGTTAACCCCTGTTGTTGCTACTGGTTCTACTCCTTCTCTTGTTAGTCCTGTGTCTTACTCTTGTCCCTCTACTCGTAACCGTAATTCTCCCATTGCGGCTAGCTTCTTTCAGTCGCTCGGACCTGTTTTTGGGTCCGCTGGTTCTGATGGCCCACCACAGAGGCGTAGTCAGCTTCCTGGTAATAGGGAACGCGCTGCACTGTATAATATGGCGATGGGTTGGATGGACAACCCGCAGAGAAATCCACCCCGTGTCGTTCTTGAAACATTTAGTCAATTCAACATACCGACTCAGAGATATGTGTTTGACGAAATGTGTAAACTTTTACATGATCAGATAGCGGCTGTTGCGCCTGACGAGGTGCTGACCGCCCTGTCTAATCTTCGGCTTCAGTTCGCAACTGGACTGATAGTCGATACTAATGTCCGACGTGCTATCGAGCAGTTGCTGTCTTTCCGCCTCGCTCCCATTCCTCGCGCACTGTTTGTAGAGGATCTTGAACGCCAACAAGCTGAGTCTGGCCAATATCCTATGCGTGAAGTTCCGCCAGTTTGGGTACCCGCTGATAATACTAATGCTAATGCTCCAGTTCCGGCGCATTTCCAGAGAATATGGATACATCTCCCATGGAAGCGATCGGAAGTGCTTCAGGTGAAACAAACTTTGCCCGATCCTCGCAAAAATCCTGCTGGGTATTATAAGGAATTATCGCAGCTTGTAGATGCTACGGTAATGAATCTTGCCGATATCGACATGTTGTTTGGCAATGTCGTACCGCAACCGGTATGGGCTAAGATTCGTCACCAAGATCACACGAATGAATTAGGTGGTGATTGGGCTGCTATTACAGCGGCAGACGCTGGACAAGCGGCTGCTACTAAACCCGATCAGTTGATTGAACTTCTTCCCCAGCGAATCATTACGTTAATGAAAACGCTTATGCCAGCTATGAGGGTAAATTGGGATAAGTTGTCAGCCTGTAAGCAAAAGAAAGATGAGAGTGTTTCAGACTTCTTTACGAGGTTTGAGGAAACATTCGTTGATCATAGTGGACAGGATATGGGTACTGAGGGTGGACAAAGGTTGTTTGTGGATAAATTTGTATCGAACTTATTGCCCGATTTGTGCAATAAATTGAAGAATTCAGAAAGTGCGTGGGCCGTTTCTACCTCAGCTCAGATTCTGGCTACGGCACAATATTATGAAAATAGAGAGAAAGAAGAAAATGACCGCGCTGATAAAAAGACCAAAGAACTGAAAACTAAAGTGTTGTTACAGCAAGCATATCCGCCGCGTTCTAATCAGAATGCGTCTCAGCAGAATAGATCACAGTCGCAATCGCATCGATCGCAGTCGCGTAATGATTCCTCTTTCAACAGGTCTTCATTAGGGTACAATCAATGTGCTTATTGTAGACAGGAGGGACACATTAAATTTGATTGTCCTGCTTTAAATGATCGTAATAGTGGTAATTCGTCTAGAGGAGGCCGTGGTGGTTCACAGAATGCATCACGTGGTAGAGGTCGCGGTGCTCAGAACGACCGCTCTGACAACTCATCAAATTCTAATAATTGTTTCGATCAACGTGGATCATCACAAGGACGATCTGCGCAGTACAATGTAGACGATTATTACGTCGATCAGGGAACTGACGACAGTAATTACTAGGACAGCCAAAGACAAGGAGAGGGAGTGGTATCAGTTCCGGTTGATCAGAGAGGGCCTTACGTCGCAGTTGCTACATCGGGCGTCGTTGAGCCTTTTCTGTTGGACACTGGTGCAGCGAAAAGTTCTATCATGCATTCGAAACTCCCTGGCGCACCTTTGTCTGGCTTAACAAATGTATCCGTTGGTTTCTCTGGCGCCCCCGTTAGCAATCCAGTTTCGCGCCCTTTGCCCCTTAAAATTGGGCCGCGTGAGCTCGAAGCTCCGTTGATTTTAACCACTGGTTGTGGCGAAAATCTTTTGGGTCTGGATTTGCTTAAACGTTTGTATGCAACTTTGTATTGTTCTCCTGCGGGTGTAAAGGTTACGTTTGGAGAGAAAGTAGTCTCTCCCATGTATTTGTCCCTCGATAAGCTTCCACCGGAATTGGATTCTCTTCCTGCGTCTTTGTGGGCGACGGGTCCAAACGATGTGGGCCTACTTGATATCTCCCCTTATGTTGTTCAGTTGAAATCGAATGTGCGATTGCCACGTATTCCCCAGTACCGTATCTCCCTTGATGGTGAACGAGCATTGTTAGCGATCATCTATGATTTGATCGAGAAAGATGTTATTGAGGAGACTCGGGGAAACGTGTGCAACAGCCCTGTACTGCCCATTCTTAAACGTACTGATCCTACCAAACCGCCTGTTTATCGTTTTGTTATCGATTTACGGGAGGTAAATAAAATTGTGGTTCCTCAATTTCCTGTTGTGCCTGACATCACGGCGCTACTGACTCTGATTCCAGCTACTGCTTCGTGGTTTTCGGTGATTGATTTGAAAAATGCGTTTTTCAGCATCCCGATTGCCGAAGAGAGTAGGGACCTTTTCGGTTTCTCTCTTGGTGGACGTAGCTTCCGGTTTAAACGCGCTCCTCAAGGCTACTGTGAAAGTCCGTCGATTTACAGTCAAGCCTTGAAGGGACAACTGGATGCGTTTCGGTTGCCGGTTGGTGCGGCCTTAATTCAATACGTTGACGACTTATTGGTGGCTGCCGATACTCAGGACATTTGCAAAATTGCTACGGTGTCGTTGCTGCAACATCTCTGTGAGTTAAATCACAAGGTGTCACCTTCTAAACTCCAATATTGTTGTCAAGAAGTAACCTATCTAGGTCACTTATTGTCAAAGGAGGGAAGGAGATTGACCCCAGAGAGAATTGCAGCGATTGCGCGAATGGCTGTGCCACAAACCCAAAGAGATGTGCGTGCCTTTCTAGGTATCACATCGTACTGCAGGCAGTGGATTCCTAATTTTTCATTGCTAGCGAAACCATTGGTGGCTCTTACGTGCAAGGATGTTTCAACTCCTTTACCATGGACGGAAGAATGTCGGAAAAGTTTTTCTGAATTACGTGATTCATTGTGTTCGGCTCCTGTGTTAGGTACCCCTGATTACAGCAAGCCGTTCACGTTATATGTTCACGAGAGGGAAGGTTGTGCGTTGAGTGTCTTAACGCAACCTTTTGGTGGTAAGCAACGTCCATGTGCATATTTTTCCTCGACCTTAGACCCAGTAGCTAGAGCATTGCCGAGTTGTTTGAGAGCAACTGCGGCAGCTGCGGTCTCCATCCGACAATCAGCAGGATTGGTCATGGATAATATGCTTACGGTGATGGTTCCGCATGCAGTCGATACTCTTTTGAATAGAACGAAAACTCAGCACTTGACGAGTGCGAGGTTATCTGGGTACGAATTGACGCTCTTGGCAAGCCATATACAGATAAAACGTTGTAATGTCCTAAATCCGGCAACTTTGTTACCAATTAGTGCAGAGTCAGATGAAGTAGCAGAACATGACTGCTACTTGCGTACAGAGGAGGAAACAAAAGGTCGAGTGGACCTTAAAAACACCCCATTGGAAGACCCTGACGGCACCCTGTATGTGGATGGGTCATGTTTTAAGTTGCCGAATGGTGATGTGACTACTGCTTATGCTGTTGTGACGTTGAATACTGTTGTTGAGACTGCGAGATTGAATCAGAATTCTGCCCAAGCTGCAGAGCTGATTGCTCTTACTAGAGCATGTGTACTAGCAAAAGGTAAACGTGTGAATGTGTACACCGATAGTCAGTATGCTTTCGGTGTAGCGCATAGCTTTGGACGGTTGTGGCGAGAGCGTGGTTTCTTCACGTCGCATGGCACGAAAATACAGCATGGCCAGCTCGTGAACGATCTTTTGGATGCATTGACTTTGCCTGCTCAGGTTGCGATTGTTAAGTGTAGTGCGCATCGTAAGGTGACGGATGATGTTGGTCGGGGTAATGCGTTTGCAGATGAGATTGCTAAGGAGACTGCCCGGAACCTTAGCACTCGAATGTATGTGACGAGTTCGGTTAGGTGGCCTACAGAATCAAGTATGTGTGAGAATACTATAGAGAGCGTGAAAGCAATTCAGAATGAGGCCACCGACACTGAAAAGACGAAATGGAAAGAAAGTACGGGAAGGTTGGATGCGAATGGTTGTTGGATTGATTTGTCGGATCAGAAAAGATGGATGTTGCCGGATGCGTATGTACTAGCCGTTGTGACAATGGCACATGGGTTAGCACATATTAGCGCGAAAGGTATTTGCAAGTTGTTGGCTGATGTGTGGAAGAATGATGGTATTACGAAGTGTGCTGAACGTCTGGTGAAGAATTGTATGGTGTGTATAATGTACAATCCTGGCAAAGGAACCCCAACTCCCCCTGGCAGTTTTGCTCCTCCTTCGTATCCCTTTGAGGTGATTCAATTGGACTTCATCCATATGGAGCGATGCAATAACTTGAAATATGTTTTGGTTGTGGTTTGCGCATTCTCCCGATGGATCGAGGCCTATCCCCTCAAAGATAATACTGCTTTGTCTACTGCGAAAATCCTACTGAAGGAATATTTTCCTCGGTATGGAATGCCTAGAGTCGTGTGGTCAGATAACGGAAGTGAGTTTGTTGGAAGTGTGATGAAGAGTGTGTGTAAGGGCCTTGGAATTAACCAAAAATTCCATAGCGCCAATCATCCCCAGTCAGCTGGATTGGTTGAAGGGTACAATGGTACCCTTAAACTAAAACTAGCGAAGATTCAGGCTACGACTGGACTTTCGTGGCCTGACGCTTTGCCTCTAGCACTACTGTCAACTAGGGCGACTGTACACTCCCGAATAGGGCTCAGTCCCTATGAAATAGTGTTCGGCCGTCCTGCGAATGTGTGGGGGGTTCCTAGGCCAGGAATATTCGTTGATCTTGAGTATCCGATGTTGATTGATTACTTACATGACTTGACTGCTAAACTGAGGTTAATTCATCAACAGGTTTACGACGCCTTGCCGACGCAGACGGAGGGTCCAGGCCACCAGCTCCAGCCGGGTGATTGGGTTGTCACCCGTAACTTTTCACGCAAAAGGAATCTGGACCCCCGTTTTGTTGGACCTCACCAGGTGCTCCTGGCCACGAGGACTGCCGTTCGTCTTGAGGGGCGGAAGAATTGGGTACATGCTACCCATTGTAAGCGAGTCCCTATTCCTTTACCGGCAGACCCGTGGGTGAGGAAAGGCATTGCGTCAACAGAAACAGAAACATTGCCGGCGTTTGTACCTTTTAGCGACGCACAGCTTGTTGGTGAACACTCAGCGCAGCAGAAAGCCACTGTTGAAACATTGTCAGCAAAAGACTCAAGACCAAATCAACAAACTGATCAACAGGACGCTGTCTCTTCAACGGACCCTTTGTTTGACGAGCAGACACGTCCCGGGAAACGTCGATATTCTTTGCGTTCTCATACTAAGGACAAATAAAATTGTTTTCTTGCTTTGCTGAAACTGATAATTGCAATATCCTCGTTCCCCTGATCAACTTTGAACATTTTGTACCATTGAAACTTGTTTTGTACATATATCAAGCTTCTCCCTTGTATCTTTTTCCTTCCTCAGCTGAAATACTGTGCTAAATAAATACATATTGTGTATTGAGGGCCGTAGGGCCGCGCGCGTACTTCCTTCTGGACAGTAGGTCTTGACGCTAGGTTGAAGGCCGTCGGTTCCTAGGAACTCCTGGGGATTGACTATTGCTGAACAGAACGAAGTGCGTCAAGAAACGTTGCGGACGGTCGTAGGGAAATGGCATTTTCGAAGCTGAACGATTTGGAAGGAGCTCAGGCGTATAGAGTCAAACTGCAGAAACTCAGTCGTACTAAATGTTTTGTATTCCAATTGTTTGTACTGTTTTTAACTACTTCTGCATTTTTGGCGGGTGGGGTGTATTATGCTATGTCTTACTTTTTACTTCCTACCCCTACTCCTACTCCTTACCCTAACCTTACTTCTACTGTTACTACTGCTTCTCCCCATTCCTTTCATATTTTGCCGGAACACGAACAGGCTAGACGTGTAGAATTCCGCAACAATTCCTTTATCCAGCTCCTCCATCAGCATCAGTTAGTGGTTAACACTACTAATTGTTGGGTGTGTGGGTTGATGCCACATACTACGGGTAAGGGAATTCCATATCTGGTGTTACCGTATAGTTCCCAAGGGTCAGCTCGAGCATACCAAACAATGCTTCGAAGCGCACTAGGTTTCCAACCCTCTCCAGAACGTTCCCCCAAACCTGGTCCTACCTCGTACCAGTGGGTGGTATCGATGGCAATACAGGATTTGGAAGATGAGATCCATGATGTTTTTCTCATCCCTAAGGAAGAGGTACAAGCTTATAGGGTCCTGAGTAGAGGGGAATATAGTATGTTCATTAATGAAAAGCAGCATAAGAGCTCGCCACCAATATGGGTCGTACCCCACACTGGTAATCTTTGTCTTGTGGGTCGTGGTTCGAAAGCCTCACTTGGAGTAAGTGCTTGCACTGAAAGTTACGTTCTGCCAATGTCCCCGACCCCTGTGTTTCTGGCTACCAAGGGTACGTACTTCATCTGTCATGATCGAGCATATACATGGTTGCCCTCAGACTTCATGGGCTCATGTTTTGTTGCAAATCTGTTGCCTCCGACGTTCACTGTAGATGCCGATTACCATAAGACTAGAGTTGTACGAGGCGTAATTAGCGAAGAGGATACCGCCGGTCAAGAGGCAGGAGACTTTTTCAAGGGTTTCCTCCCGTTTTGGGGACCTATGGTTAATAGTAGGAACCTGAGACATTTGACTCGAGTGGTAGAATCGACAGCTAATGTTACTGCCAGTGCCCTTGGTAATATCACCTCAGAACTTCAGGCGGAGAGACTTATGACGTTGCAAAACCGTATGGTTTTAGATGTCGTCTTGGCAGATCGTGGTGGGGTATGTAAAGTGATCCATTCGAGCTGTTGCATTTTCATACCTGATAATGCTCCTACTGTCTATCAAGCTATCTCGAAGTTGCATAAGATCTCCGAATCCATACACGTGGATGTAGGGGATTGGACGCTACTCGGTTGGTTTTGGGGCCTGATGTCGACTTGGGGTTGGAAGATTCTGATGATCCTCGGGGTTGTGGTAGTGTTCCTGTTCACGTGTTGCCTTTGTGTGCAGTGTGGTCCTGCCTTATGTGGCCTCTGTGCTACAACGTGTATGAGACAACCACCTGTTACCAAGGGGACTCGGTCGGACAGAGCTATGCTACAACGACATCTTGATGGTCTGATGAATATTGAATATGAAGCTGATTAGTGCTTGCCTACATGAGGGCAAAAGGAGCGTCTGAGGTTCCGTGACAATTGTAAGTGGTGTTTTCGACTCGCACGAATGTGGTCGAGTCTAGTATCTATGAACCGCAAAAGACGAGTTTAGTAAGTGTGCGCAGTTTCGCTGTGCTAACTTAAATCGTTCGTTTGTTATGTGGGCTTTTTATCTGTACCCACGGGTTCCATCTTAGATACGGCATCCATTTTGTCTCTTGCCCTCAAGTAGTCAGCGAACGGACGCTGTCCGCTTCGCGACCCTGGGACTCCCAAGATATTTGCGGAAGACACATGTCCTTTGAAAGTGTCTTTATGACGAGGGGGTTGCTACTGTAAGGCAGGTGGCGCCGCTTGAGGCTCATCTTGCCGCACGGACTTATTGTCTCAGCCGTGCATCTCATTAGGCACGTCCCTTTGATGCCTGTATCTCGTGCTTCCCGATACCCCCCTTTTACACCCTTTCCGATCTCCCCACTGTCTCCGTCTTCCTCTGCACCTGTCTTCGTTCCTGTTTGATCTACTTGATTGCTGATTGGAATTTGCTAATGGTGGGAAGATGGGTTTTTACAGTTGGGAACCGCCAAATGTTTCCGCACTTATGTTCCGGACCTTGTATGTTTCAAAGCGACCAAAGCGACCCCTCTGGGAGCTAGATGTGGGAACTGAGTTGTAAACCTTTGTGTTCAATGTTAGCCTATGGGTAAAAACTGTATAAAAAGAGCGATCCACAGAACCAATTTGAAGCAGTCTCCCCAAGTTGCACGTGGTGTACTTGCCGTGACTTCTGTGTTCCCTGCAGTAAATAAACCTTGACTCTTTGACGCCGAAGGAAGTGTCCCGTGTCTCTGTGACTTGTACGCCGGAGCAGGTTACCCACGAAGGTTTCAGGTGTTGTGCCCTGGCACCGCTGGGTCCAAAAGAACCCAGTCCTTCAGGCTTGGGGTGGCTCGGTAGCAGCCGGGGATCCACCCGGTGTTGAGTGCGTTGAGGGTGGCGGCGTCGTAGGTTCGGCGGGTGGACTGGCATCTGCGGGGGCCAGGGTGTCTGGCACTGGGCGCAGTCCAGGCGCGGACGGGCGTAGACAGGCTTGCCTTTTGGCGCGCCCGCTGCGCGTGAACGCTGTACGTACGTACGGACTCTGCCATAAATGCAGAGTGGGGGGGGCGGAGCGAGGGAGGCGCAGCTGGGAGGCGGGTGCGGAGTGGCGAGTGGGGAGGGGAGCGGTGCCGTGATGCTGGAGGAAACAGGGGTGGGGCCGCGAGGGAGCAGCGGCAGGGAGCAGGGAGCCGGGGTGGAGCAGTGGGAGAAAAATGGCGGTAGAGGCACAAAAAAACAATCAGGGGCACAACAGTGGACGAGAAAAAACAAATTACTGGCACAACAGTGGAGATCGAGATCAGGGGCACAACAGTTGATGAGAGAAACAATTACTGCCACAACAGTGGAGAGCGAGATCAGGGGCACAACAGTTGATGAGAGGAAACAATTACTGGCACAACAGTGGAGAACGAGATCAGGGGCACAACAGTGAGGCAGATACAATACTGGCAGCGGCTGCAGCAACGGAGACCGGGCACACTCAGGATGGGCCACGCGGCGGGTGGAGCGACCGGCTCTGACCAGGTCAGGTCAGGTCACCTTGCCTCGCGCTGTGGTGCAGACCTTCTCTATCTTAACCTCAGGTGGGTTCACCTCAGTGGCAGCAACTTTGAGTAGTTTTCATTTTATCTTTGAGTAGGTCTCTTTTTATGGGAACGCGTTTGAAACGAAATTCATAAACCAATCCACAAGTGATACTCTGTTTTTACCCACTCAAGAGTCGGTATTTTTGCAAAGGCGTTATGTTCTAGATTAGCAAAATATTGCCCCTTGCAAACCAAACAACGAGTGCAACTCACCAGATCTTTAGTTCTGCCACACATAGGCTGCTTTGACCTTTTTTAGTGGATCTCACTATCAATTTGGATCCGTCTCAGGCAGACCCTTAAATGAACCTTGAGATATGTATCCAGCTGTCTCGTGGATACTGGCAAACAGGTCTTCAGGTACACTTTTTACAGATCCTGGCTGAGGACTAGCAGACCACAACAGCTGGAGAGGCTGCTGGACGGCGCCCACTGGACACTATTACTTAGCCGCAGTCAGAGTTGAATCATCTATGTTTCAGGTTTTCCTGAATGCCAGCACTGCGACACACAGAATGTCAGAGGTACTAAAGACATTGAAAGCTAGACTTTAGCATGGGAAGAGCCTTTGAAGTTTGATGCCGTTTGCAGTCTGCTCTGACATATTTATATTATCTTACTGATCCTGGCTAAATGGAGAAACCCTAACACAAATCTTCAAAGGGTTAAAAAAGGTATATAATATAGTTTTCTCATTTGTTTCATTTACTTGTTGATATTAGTATTTTCATATTGTTCCAATAAACCCCTACTGGCGGATGTATGATGGTACGACGCGGGCTATTACCACGCGTACCGTTACAACGCGTGCTTTACAACGCAAGTCGTTACCACGACTTGCGCTGTAGGGTGCGGACTTAGGAATAGTTTAATTTACTATTCCAACACCAGTCCCCGTGGATAGTAGGGAAGGTGTTGGAATAGTAAATTAACTATTCCTTGTCCTTGAGCGCCCTCCAGCGCAAGTCGTGGTTACGACTTGCGTTGTAAGAGACGCGTCGTAATGGTAGCGCGGAGTAACATCTGCGTCGTAAAGGATGTTCCCCTCTACTGGCAGCTTCTGAGCTTTTGGCCCTGAAAAGGTACACCTAAGAGATGTGGGCGATACAAGGAAGCAACGACAAAAGGTAATAGAGCTGGCTGTGATCACAATTGCAAAAAGAGAAAATCTGGCTGTGTACTTTTTAAAAAAATGATTGTACTTTGTAGTTCTCAGGATATGTGTTGTGTGCTTAGTGTAGTGAACGTGCAGACTATAAACTCTGCATAATTTCCCTCACGTTTTGTATATGCAGAGGCATAGACTATAAACACTGCATTGTTTATATTGTGTGCACAGTGCACAGAAATTGCAGACAACAGCACTATTTACATGGTGCTCAGTGATCATAGACAAGAAAGTGCGGGATGGAAATACCTAAGCCCAGCCTTATTAACCACTAGGAAGGCATCTAAATAACATTCAATTTCATGTTTTGGTTTGTCTTTATTTCAACCGAGAGCAAACAGCCTTGATTTTAACTCCGATAAGCTGGCCACCATGAACTGCTGGCCCACACATCCTTGGACCGCCACCCCAGATGCATTTCGGCCATGTTGAGCCTCATAAGTGAGGGGCAGTGTCAGAACCTGGCCACAGCAAGCTCGGGACACCAATCCTGGCACTCTCTCTCTCTCTCTCTCTCTCTCTCTCTCTCTCTCTCTCTCTCGATAGAGAGAGAGAGAGAGAGAGAGAGAGAGAGAGAGAGAGAGAGAGAGAGAGAGAGAGAGAGAGAGAGAGAGAGAGAGAGAGAGACTGATGTCAGTAACTATTTGTGCCTAGAGTAGTGAAAACCCAAAAATGTGATCGCACTGGGAATCAGGTAAATGAATCATTTAAAATGATTGCCACGCCAAATCAATTTTATTTAAATCTTCTGCTGGTTAACTATGTCAAAATGGGATAACCTTAACTTCCTCTTACAAAAACAAGCCCTACATGAAACATTTAAGAAAGTGAAAATAGTCTGATCACAGTCAATTATAATTGCAGGCTTTACTGTAAACTAGCTCCAGTCCGTCAACTCAGTCTTCAGGAGAGCATGACAACGTACGGGTACAGTTATGCGAACTATGGGACAGTTTGGGGTCCCTTCAACACTGGCCTCTGTTGTAAAATGTCCCACCCTCAGCCTCTACATATGCATTCAATCACTAACAACCTGCAGCATACACAGCTAATTATTTGTGGTGGACCAAGTCAAAATATTCATATTTCTTAACATTGTTGCTATGTGGTCTGTACCGACCCCCAGAAGGAGCAGAGGGAATGAAAAGCAGTAGCAAAGCCAATAGGTCTAACTTAAAAGTTCCAACACATGTAAATACAGGCATTCACCTATGCAATTTACATGCATTGCAAGCACAGACGCTCTTTATCACATGAATGCCTGATCATTCAGCTTTTCCAGTGCTGGAGGACAAGTAGACAAAAGGGATTGTTTGCTGTATAGAGTGTATAGCGGAGATGAATAATTGACAGTATAATACAGCATGATGATTGAGTGTACTTTTCAGATGTGAAATAGTCCCTAATGCATTCCATTGGAAGTACTTCCTGGATAGTGGAATGATACACCAAGTAGCAAATAGCACGAGGCAAGAAAGCGATTCTCCTCAGGGTAGAGCCAAATACCATTCTATCTAAATTTTAAAGCATTGGTAAATGTCCTCCAGACAGCTCTCCTTTCAAGTCAGATCTAATAATGGTATGAGATTTCTAAAGCAAGCATGCATTGTGGCTGATATTCACGTGTGTTACAATCACAATGTTTACAAGTGAGTGTATTTCTTTAATGCATATGATACACAGACCAATAAAACCCTACCAGCATTGAACTGGTGTATATGTTTGTCGGTTAAATAAATGAGGACATGCACTGGTGGCATTTTCGTTTTTTCCAATGACCATCAGATAAATATGTGCAAATATTAGTAAGTCGAGAAAAACTAGATATGGATACATTCAGATGATAATGTCTGAAAAAATTAATACTTTATATTGGACTCTTGGGTATATCAACTATGGCCATTACTTTCCATCCAGTTTCAGTCACACTATATCCCTAAATCCACCTAGGACCATAAAGCATTACTCTAATTGCACCTACCTTTTCATTGCCATAGTGCAAAAAACACAACCTAAAATTCATAGGAAAAGAAATAATAAAACCATGCCAGTGATGGGTTACACACTTATAGCGACTAAATAAGGCATTGCACACTAGCTGACACTCTCCTGGACACTTTGGGACTTATTTACAAACCCGATGAGCGGCTGGTGCATCACTTTTAACATGGGAAAAAGTGTCGTACGGGCGGCACAAGGGAAAATCCACCCCACGCCTTTCCCCAATGTTCCATGCCACAGTTCCAAGCACTGACAGAACACAGAACCCCACAGTCTCTTAAGCCACAGACAGGGGCTGCTCTAGGCTCATGGCGGCCCTGGGCAGGGAGCGTAGGTAGGGGGCCCCGGAAAAGGGGGTCTGGGTGGGGCGGAGCATTGAGGCCAGTGAAGGGGGGGGGGGGGAGTGGGTCAGGGTGTTTGGAAGTGGAACAGAGCCAGAGGCCACCTAATCCCTGCCAGGGGCCGCCACGCAAATATGCATCCATCCCCAGAAGATTATTATATTAAGGATATATATTGACGTGGTGGCCCCTGGGGTTTGGTGGTCCTGTGCAGGTGCACGGCTTGCACATGCCTAAGGCCGCCCCTGCCACAGAAGAGCTGTACCTATCCTTGTGAGAAGAACTATGTCGAATTACTGAACACACAAATATCCTCTGACATAAAAATGATGTCCTAAACCTCATTTACAAAAATATCATTCCATTGGGTGCAGATTTTATATTATTAACTCCAATGGGATGATATTTTACTGGACGATAATTAGGACACACTCATTTTGCCAGACACTATTCAGAAATGAATATTCTGGTTCTACACCAGCCCACGCATTTTCTAAACATCTTGGTAATACATGTGATATGACCCCCCTGCACACCCTCAGGGAACTGTCAGGGGGCTATATTAGAAATTAATCATGATTCCCTCTACTCTGCTCTCTCCCCACAACCTTACCTCCTATCCTCTCTTGCCAACCCTTCTTTTAATCCTCATTCCACCACTGTTAGTTCTTACCTTCCTCTGCTTCGCTCCCTGCCCCCTTCTGCTGCAACATTTTTCACAGTTTCTTTGTCAAACTCTCCATTCCTGCGCCTTTCACTTCCCATCTGCTTTTCTTTTCATTCATCTCCTGCTCCTTCTTTGTTATCATTGCCCTTTCATTCTGCCTGGCTCGTTTCTATCTTCTTTTTTCACCACATGTTTTCTTTCCCCATCTCCTTTTTAGATCGAAGCTTCCGTCGCACTGCGTAAGCAGGGGGCGGAGCCGAAGATTTTATGTTGTGTAGTATGGGGGCTTGAACCCGCCCCTCTTCTCCATTGGCTGGCCTCGTAAATGCTGGCCAGCCATTGGAGGAGAGGGGCGTCACTCGGTTCTGGCCCCGGATTGAGCAGATTCGGGGGCGTTTTTCTCTAGTTTTTTAAGCCCCGCCCCTTTTCTAGTGGTGGGCGTTTTTTAATTTTTAAAAATGTTTTATACGGGACGGCTGTTTTTGTGTTCGTGTCTTTGAAATGGCTGCAGGAGTGACGAGCTCTGTGTATGGACTTTCTCTGCTTAAGTTCTTCAAAGTTCTGTTAATGAAGAGTGACACAAGTTTACGTTCTGCTTCATGTCTCAGCCCTTCCCCTCATGTTGTTTTCTTCTAACATAGCATATAAAGTAAATTACAAGTTAGTTGTGATTCCTGTGTAGTTCCACTGGACACCGTGAACTCCAGGCCCACATGCTGTAACTTTTGTAAATTCCACGATTGTTTCCTTTGGCTAACCTAAGTTTATGCCTTTGAAAAGTATTTTTCCTGCTCTACTTATGCAATAAATAGGACCTACTCCCCTAAATTTGCCCCAGATGTGTGTACCATAGGTATGCCACGCCCATATCCCAGTGCGCAGTGCTCCAGACCGCCCTTGTGTTCATTGTAATGAGGCGGGGCTTTGATGCTGGGAAGGGAGTGGAAAAGGGCGCTTCCTATAGACAGGAAGCCTCCGCGGTTGGAGTCTGTGACGCAGTTTCTACATACCCCACGCTAATGATCATGGAACTTTGTTTCGAATTTTTTGGGAGTAGATTGGCAAGCCGGATGTGTTTTTTTAACATCAATTATGTCTTGGTTGTTCGTTATTGCATTTCTTTTACATAAACTAGTGCATGCAAAGTTTTACAAAAGCACGAAACATGACTATCATAAGCTGTCATTCCTTTTCTTTACCATACTTTTACCAAAGCTGCGTACCACAACCTAAATGCACTGACATGTTAGCCAGAAAATGTATGGTATATGTGTACGCCTCGTATGCGGTGGGCAAAAATTCTCGGAGTTAATTTTGTTGTTATTCACTTAGTGAGGTGAGCTGGATTTGTACTCCACCCTGGCCCATCCTTTTGAATCTTATATATTGTATACATTTGAAAAAATAAATGCTTTGTGTCATTACATATTTGAAGATGCTTACCATTGACCGACCATCCAGAGGGGAGACCCCGACTTGCAGCCTAACTCAGCATTTAGCTGTAGAAGCGCCCCCAGCCGGACTGCGCGTGAGCGGGGCCCTCCTTTCGGTCTAGGCGCCCCCGCCCCCACACACACTGGTGTTTCCAATGTTAGCTAGAGCGTGAGTACTCCGAGCACTCATGCAACCACCCACTCAAAACAATTAATAAAAAGGCTTGAAGCGTGGGAATAACTTGATTTATGTGCTCCAATTTGCTTCCTTCCTACTGAATATACATATATTTTTTGAACAGAACATTGATGCCGTCATTTTGGCAGCTATGCAAGTGGCGGAGCAGGAGGTGGTTTGTCGCGATTTTACAATAAAATAAGCACAAGACTCCGCCTAGGCTAGAGCATTTTGGTATGCAAAGTGCGCTGAGCCCACGACCACGCTGCCTTATCCTATGATTATACACAATGTAGTTTACCTCGTGCATCGCTCTCTCTCGCTCCCATACTTCCCTAGACAACACCACCCAATCCCGCTCTCCCTTCCTCGGCGCCAATCATAGTAGAGAGGCACTGTATTGAATGGGCACCGAAGCACTTTGCCCAGGGGGCTTGCGGTGCATGGAGAGACTAAATGCAACAAAGCCGACACTGCGAGAGCCACCTTTAACGCTTTAAAGCAGCACGCCAGGAGCAGTATTACAGCTTGTCGCTCACCACTGTTGGCAGATAAGGAAGCGCAGGCTAAGGGTAATAAAGCGGTTTGCCTAAGTCTGCACAGTTTGGTGTAGCGTAGAAGCTGGGATCCGAACTCCGCTCTTGTTCCACGAGTCTGCACTTGGTTACAGCAGGTAGTAATTAAAAACTTACTTTGAAACGCCCCCTTCCCTATTGAGCCCCATATTCATGTCTTTCACTTTAAAGGCAAAAAGACTGATCGATTTTTCAACAATGTACATACCTTAAAGTTTTAATACACGTAAGTAATGCAGTCCCAATTTACATGTCAAATATTTTTCTTCATTTTGCATTAGTTCCCTTACAGTATTTCTTTTCCCATGTGGCGTATATCTGTAGTTGCCATTTTATGTAAAATCGTGAGAAAGATGTACACAGCTGTCAAAATATTGACTGCTACAAAGAAAAGGAAACTTTTGTGGTTATAAGTGTGGATAGTGAGCTGGTGTGTGACTGATAGAGGAAGGTCATGGGGGACGAGGGGGAGCGGGGGTTTCGGGGTGATGAAGCAAGGAGGTATATTCAGAGTGAAAAGGTTTACCCCCACTATGGAAGATTATGAGCCCTCTGACACCTCAAAGCCTTTTTGTATTTTCACCTCATGAACATAGGTAGAATGACTCTACCAAGGTGAGGAGGATTCCGATGATAAAGTATGCCACGTCAGAGTGTATGAGGGCTTAAGCTCTTTACCGCCCACATCAGGCCTCCATAGGCTGCATGAGGGCAGGTTGAGGGCATGGGCTCCACAGCCACGGGGGCGACAGAAAAAGAGGGAGACGTGGCAAAAGGGCTTCTGATCCTCTGCTTAACTTGTGTAAGGAACATCTCCAGGTTGAAGGAGGAGGTGTCCCTGTTTTACTATTTGCTGCATGATGTATATGCAGACGATCTATATCTAGACAATATCTTGGCACATGATTCCACTTTCTTTTAAACTCCTCGGTGCAGAGCACAGCATGTGCCAGTCTCTGACTGAATGCATTTGTATCCAGTGAGCTGTGTGTGGGGCTGTGTGTGTGTGTGTGGGGGGGGGGGCTGTGTGTGTGTGTGTGTGTGGGGGGGGGGCTCTGTGTGTGTGGGGGGGGGGCTCTGTGTGTGTGGGGCTGTGTGTGTGTGTTGGGCTCTGTGTGTGTGTTGGGCTCTATGTGTGTGTGTGTGTTGGGCTCTGTGTGTGTGTGTGTGTTGGGCTCTGTGAGTGTGTGTGTGTGTTGGGCTCTGTGTGTGTGTTTGTTGGGCTCTGTGTGTGAGTGTGTTGGGCTCTGTGTGTGTGTGTGTGTTGGGCTCTGTGTGTGTGTGGCTCTGTGCCCGCTAATACTCTCTACTACTCTCTAATGCTCACCTGTTGCCATTGTAAATGACAATACCATTTATTTATGAAAAAATGAAAACAATGCCATTTGCAATGCCAATAGCTCTAACTTTATCAAAGCCGAGACCATTGCATTGTAAATGCTTGTTCTTGTTCCCTTCAGTTTCTTACATCATCTCCATTCCTGCAACGCTCTCTCAATTTCCATTTGCTCTGCCTCATCCTCTCTTCTTACTACCCACTTCTCCCCCTCTCTTACATATTATATTTCCTTCTTCCTCTTATCTACTACTTCCATTATCTCCTTACCTCGTGTTCTTTTTCTGTCCATGCTGTCTTCTATCACTTATTTTCCTCCCTCAACTTTGCTCCCAGGGCACAAGCAAATAACAATAGAATTAGCTGCACTACTCAGAGAGAATGGGTTAGGCTGGAGTAATGTGGCAATGGGAAATAATGAGAAAGTTGGAAGTGGTCACATTTGATGGCGCTGAGATACCAGGGACAAAAAGTTCTGAATACATCAAGTGAGATAATGGTGGTATTAAATGGGATCTGATGATTATGCAAATTACCGTTTTTGAAACCTGTTTTTCGTTTATTAACGCTCACATTCCTTTTGTGTAATCCTACTCATTTTCCGTTGGAAGGGTGTCCAAATGTACTGGGTTCTCAACGGGAGTGATTAAAACTTGGGTGAACATTTTTTTCTCTGGCTCTGCTTGGTGTAAGTAGCACACTTTTTTTTTTACAACGTGTTAAAGCTGAAACTGTATTTATTGGTGAACGCTTCCCTCAAGTGGTTATTTGGTGGCATTGCACCCGCTAAAAATATAAATTTCCGATATTTCTTCTCACAGCTGAATTAGTCCAATGGGTTTATTTGTAGTTTGCCAGAGTATGATGCCCGGTAGGGTGACCAACTGGCATTGGTGCAAATTCAGGACGGTGAATGTGAAAATTCAGGACAAAGGGACAAAATTCAGGACAACAATTCAGGACAAAGGGTCAAAATTCAGGACAAAACTTCGGGACAAAAGTTTTACAGACACGTCAGAGGTGGTCGTGCAAGAGTATATAAGTAAGTAAATAGACAACCACCTAAGTACAAGCCAAAATAAGCTTAAATTAGGTTGAGACAATCATGCGCGTCACGTTTTTTCAGTATGGCTGCAGCTTGCTACCTTAGACGATTCAAAATTTGCATCTCGCTCCAGCAGGTACATTAGTTACCAGCAGGGTCGGATTGGGATCACAATTTGGCCCGGGCACTGACGAAAAAAGTGG
Source organism: Lissotriton vulgaris (assembly GCF_964263255.1). Taxonomy (NCBI): domain Eukaryota; kingdom Metazoa; phylum Chordata; class Amphibia; order Caudata; family Salamandridae; genus Lissotriton; species Lissotriton vulgaris. The sequence goes on from NC_141695.1 coordinate 904,965,794, forward strand.
CCCACATTTAAGGGGCGTGACTCAGATTTAAGGGGCGTGGTCCACATTCAAGGGGCGTGCCCTTTCGTAATACCAGTCGATAGCCCCTGCTCCCGACTGGTATTATGGTGCTTCTGTCATTGCATCCAGATATGTAAAACAAGTAACATCACACCTACAAGCAGCCAGGACTATTTGCTTTGTCAATGGTTGTTAGTTGCATAAGAAAAATCAAACACCATTTGCACAGACAAGGAATGAAAATAGGAGGATACTGTTCTTGTGCAGGACACAGGGCCAATGTGACAATGGCCTCACCGGGCTTCAGCCCCCGCCCCCTCCCCGTCGTGTGTGGCAGCACGGGATGAGACAGATCCCGGGCACACACAGAGCCGCACCCGAACGTTTCACAGGTCTTTAAAAGACCATTTGAATGTTAATTAGGTCTTGCAGTTGTTAAACCCCCTTCTAAGAGCCCCTGCAGCTCCACTCTGCCTACTGATTAAAGGTTCAGCCCCCCCCCCCGAAAATTTTTCTTAGCCCCCCCGAAATTCGGCTCTAGTTGCACCTCTGACAATGGCCTACATGCTGAGCAACTAAAAAAACCAGCAAGGCCCTTTCTGTCACAAAATTATTCGAGCCCTCCAGCGCACGAGCACCTGAATTACTTAGCCCTCCCCAGACCTTCAGCTGAGGAGCACATGAACAGAGGTAAGGCCCCTGCAATTAGTAAATTATTCAGCCCTCCCCATCCCTCCAGGCCTCAGGGCAATGTCCTGGTAGGGGATCACAAAACACAGCTGCTGGGTCATCCACGGTTGCCAGGGGGAGGCTGAGGTGAAGATGGTGCGAATTCCAAATATCACCTGGCCCCCACAGCGAGACCCATTCTTCCTCGCCCACTATGCCCTGAATGTGAAGGGCTGTGGGCGAGATGTTAAGACTAACACTGTTTCTGGGCTGTGTGGGCCCCAGGGGGCCCGAGGTGAAAATGGCTCAAAGGTCTGAGCAAAACCTGGCCCCCAGGGAGGCCGATTCTTGCAAACAATCAGCCCTCTCCACCCCACCCTCAGCGTGATTACTTGGCAGGGCAGGGGTGAAGGAGAGGCCACAGCTAATGATTGCTGTACGGTCGCACAGCGAGTCTGCTTTCATTTCTGTCTCCGTGCCCTCTGTGGGCAGTGCTGCTCCCTGTGATGGACAAAGTTATGGACAAACGGCGTCCGTAAAAGGGATCCTCACGGACAACGGATGTGAGGTCCCAATTACGGACGGTCCGTGAAATTTACGGACGGTTGGTCACCCTAATGCCCGGTATAAATCACCGTACATTCGACCTCACCACTCCTGGAACTTTTGCCCATCTTCCACTAGGATTGGTACGTTTGACCTGGTATATAATGCTCACTAATTCTAGTGATCACTTTGTACCATGCCAAGCAACCCTTATGATGATTGGTTGTAAGTCAACCTTATAGACCAGTTATCCCACTAGCCACGTGGTCAGCGGCCATCTTGGCGACTACAACTACAAACTACACCGCGGGTCTGGTTGCTCCAGACTTGCCCTAGCTCCTGTGAAAAGGAGCACCCGCTCTGACCTTGCTGGTCCGAGTGTTAAGCATTTTTCGATTCCTGCGTGGCTTGCATTAGCCAAGGCCTGTTTGCTCCGATCAAGTTGCCGACACCGCCAACAGCGAGAAGCCTGCGTTGGACAGCTCGTGACCGACTCCTGGACGTCCTCGACCCCCGGTGTTCACGTGGCTGCAGAGAGAAGCTACACCTCAACGCCTGTTTGCACCCGACATCGCCTGGTACCAATCTGGTTCCACGGTAGTCACTGGCTAGTGACTTTGAACATTGTCCCCTCTGCTTTCAGGTCTTCACAACTTCAGATCCACCCTTGGATCCACCAGAACTCTTCACATCGAGCCGCCTGCAGCATCTTCAGCTCCAAGCACCATCGACCAGCGTGACGAAACCCGACACTACTTCGACCCTGTGCACCCGCTTCCTGTGGGTGACGTAACTCAGCTCCGCCGGTGTTCCTACACTGGTACACATCTCAAGGGCGAGTGTCTTAAGTTTCAGCATTCTAGGTCACTCGGAAGGTTCCGAACTAACTAACTTTGTACTTTTTACGCACCATAGACTTTACATTGGTGAGTGCGTGCACTTTAAACACTGCACCCGAGTCCCGCGGGCCTTTCCCGACTTAGTCACTGCTAGTCTCGAATAGCTCCAGCGATTCCCAAGGCCCTAGGCCTGTTTCCATTCTGATTGGTATCTCTTATACCACTTTCTTAGTATATGGTTTAGGTGGCCCCTAGGGCTCATCCATATTGTGCAACTTTTGTGTATTTTAAACTGTCTTGTGTTTAACGCTTGTGCTTCTGTGCTCATAAAGAGTCCAGGGGATACTTTTAGTTAATAAATCAATATATATTTTCAATATATATCTGTGTGGTGTCCTTTCACTTGGTATTCAAGGGGGTTGTGTATGGTAATACAGCTGGCTTCACATGCCTTTCAGAGTTTAGCCTAAGACTGCTTTGTCCACGTTACCACTAGGATAACTGGTCTATAAGGTTGACTTACAACCAATCATCATAAGGGTTGCTTGGCATGGTACAAAGTGATCACTAGAATTAGTGAGCATTATATACCAGGCCAACTTCTCACAGGAAATACCTGTAATGTGTTCATGTTTTGATATCTGGACTAGCAAAGAGCTGGTAGGACAAAACGAATTCCTGAAAAATCGTCAGGGTTCTATTATGGCATAGCAATTACGGACAGATATATCAACATTGAATTTTGCCAGTTCATTATGGAATCGCAAAATGCAATATATGTAGGTTTTGCCAAAAAAATTGCAATTCCTATATATTCCTTCATAGCGACTCGCAAATTGTGATTCGCTATTGCCTTCCCATTCATTCCTATGGGCCCAGAGGAATGAATGGGAACACATCCGCAATTTGCGATGACCAAATTGGTAATTGGTCTCCTGACATCCTTCCTCAACCAGCGTGAACAAGGGGTTAAACTGTGCGACTTCCTTTCCTCTGCCAAGCCTCTGCAGTGTGGGGTCCCTCAGGGCTCATCCCTGAGCCCTACACTTTTTAACATATATGTGGCCCCACTTGCTAGGCTTGTAAGATCCTTTGGACTGGAAGTACTGTCGTACGCTGACGACACCCAGATTATGGTCTCCCTCTCTCAATCTGTGGAGAACACAGCCTCTAACTCAGGAACTGCATGGAAGCAGTGGCAGGCTGGATGACCTCAACTTCCTCAAATTAAATGGGGAAAAGACCGAGGTCCTCATCTTTGGAGGTAAACAAGATGTCTGGTCGGCCGACTGGTGGCCCACTGCCCTCGGAATGTGTCCCAAGCCCTCCCTTGTCGCTCGTAATCTGGGTGTTATCCTCGACCCCACACTTTCCTTTGACAAGCAAGTCAACAGGACTGTCTCCATATGCTGTGGTGTCCTAAGGATCCTGAGAAAACTCACACACTATCTTTCCCCGGAAGCCCGTAAACAAGTCTCGGTGGCTCTCATCTCCCCTCGTCTGGACTATTGTAATGCTCTCTATTTAGGTATTAGCAAAAGGCTGGTCCTTCGCTTACAAGTTGTCCAGAATGCAGCAGCAAGGTTTGTTACTGATGCCCCCAGGCGTTCTTCAGGATCCTTGATTAGAAAGAACCTTCACTGGCTTCCTGTGCAGGCCAGGATAAATTTCAAGGTATTAGTTCTTACCTACCATGCTCTTCACAGATCCGGTGCAGAAGACATTAGGTCTCTTGTGTCCTTTTACACCATGGGCAGGGCCGTGCGCTCTGCCAACAAAAACCTTTTGTCTGTCCCTCGAACCGCCAAGGCCAGATGGGGAGGGAAGGCTTTTTCTTCCCTTGCCCCGCAACTTTGGAACATGCTTCCAGCAGAACTCAAGGGCCAGGCGTCCCTCGCCCTGTTCCGCAAAAGTTTAAAAACCTGGCTTTTCGCAGAAGCCTACTTGTAACCCGTCATCTGTTTTCACACTTCACTCAGCTGTTTCCATCTGATGGGCCTTGATGCCTCCGGGCTAAGTCAAGCAATACAAATTCTAAATTCATTCATTCATTCATTCAAATTGCAAATGCAATTACAATGGTGAGAGGGGGCCAAAAGGCCACCCTGGTCCACCCCCAAAAAAAGTAAGTGTGCACATGTGGTGCACATACATGCCCTAAGGGCATGTGTGTGCGCCACATGGCACTTAAAAAAATGCAAAAATATGCATTTTTCTAGGAATTAGCAAATTACCACCAACTTCTTCACCAATGTCTGTTGGCGCCCCTCCCCCGACATATACCACCTCTACCACGGATTCCCCCACTAGCACCCTTTAACAGTGCCCTCAAGTTTCCATAACCACTGTCTCTCAGATTCGTTTAGTTTTAAAGCACCACTCATGCCAGTGTAACATGTCAGAACACTTCACATCACACACACATTGCACAGAGACAATCATTTGTGTGTAAATCAGTTTATAGGAAATGTTACATCAGACAGTACTACAAGGTACAGAGTAGGAGTGACATGTCATCGATACTGGTAGGCAATATAGTTAAAGTTTTTGTTTAGGAAAGGCACATACTGAGAATGTAAAACGCAACATCATTGTTAGGGGTTAATAAGAATTATTTTCTACCCAAAAGAACCCTTTTCACAAGATTAGGATAATGAAAGACTAGGCAAAAAAACATATAGCTCTAACCTTGCAGTTTGCACACAGCTCTTTGATGACAGTTAATAGCTCGATTTTCTATATTAGGATTTTGACTTATAAACGACCAGTAACAAAAGGAGCTCTCTTACAGAAGCAGTAACCCACAGACCTATTTACATTACATGCAATTCATTATCTGCATGGTACACTTTCTTAGCAGCATGCATTTTAACTCACTGCGCTACCTTAGGATGAGTCAAAATTTCCACTGGACAAACCTCTGTCTTAATCACAAGACTTCTCTTGACATTTTAATTGATGTCTGAAAGTTGCTAAAGGCCAGGAACAAGGCAGCAGGTGCTTTTAAAATAATGAAACATATTTTCAAAAATGACGCCCCCACCCCAAGTCAACGCCTGGTGTGGTCGCACCGACCGCACTGTTGATATATCTGGCCTTTAGTCCTCCATTTGTGCCAGTAATAATTCTGAAAGAATTTAGGCATCCCTCTCATACTTTTCAACAGTTTTTTATACATGCATGTTGCATTATATATGTGTTACAGAAGGTAACTGCTTTTCCTAATATTTTACCACTCAGTCTTAAAAGTACAGAGCAGGCCGGGGAAACATCTGCCAGGTGGCAACCTTCTCAACCACAGGGCCACATGGTTGTGTGCATTAGAGGGCCTGCAGTGTTTAGGCTAGCTGTTTGGGTTGCTAACGACATCTTGCGGATATTAGGAAAGATTCCCTGGGAATGCATTCTGCCCATTGCTTACTTTTGGCTTCGTGGTTTGTAACTCACATTTGCGTGCTTTCTATTAGCTGGATTTATTTGTTTTGGGCTGCCAAGCTTGAGTTAGTCTCTTCCGTTGCCATACCCTATTTACTGTATTCTTCCACCAGTACTGGATTTCTGTTAACAGCCCTTTAAATCTTGTTTGTACCTTGTTACATTTGCTGTGCATTCAAAGACAAAGGCCAAATGGCATGCTATGTCTTCCAAGTGAGCTTGGTGTTTACTTTTCTTTTGCTGGCTTCAAAGTGAGAACATGTATGTGACAATCATGCTGACAACTTGGAGTGTGCTTGAGGAAGGCTGTACAATGGTATTTTTTTCTATCACACAACAACATGTACATGCCTGTAAATGAACTGTGGAGAAATATCAGACTAGAAAAGCACAAATGAAGCATTTATTAGGTAATTTTTAAGTGTGATGGAATCAAATATGTTTATATTCTCAAAACAAATCAATACACAAGGTGATGACATTTCTGAACATTATGGTCTGTGCACTGTATACTTTTATCAATAGAACTGTATGCCTGTGCAAATGTAATGATCATTTCAATTGAATATGTGTTGTCTGCAATGGCAGTATGCTACCACACCATGCATATTCCAACTTACCCGACTCCACTCTACTCTGCACAACTCCCCATTACTGCATTCTACTATGCTCCACTCCACTCCGTGCCTGCACTCTACTCTGCACAACTCCACTCTAACCTTCTCTATTCTACACCAGTAGCGGCTTCTGAAGGGAGTGGTGCGGGGGCGGTGGGCGGGGCGGGCGAGGGGCAGGGTGGGGGTAGTAAACTACGGCATACTGCATAACCGAGTTAAGTAACTAAAAAACAAATTTACATTGCGTGCGCTGCATTGCCATTTGTCGTCCCAAGCAAGAAATACTGTCAATGTCCCTCCTTGGCAGGGAGGCTCACCTCTGCAGAGAGTAAATCCTGTGCACATCAGGGCCATGGATTTTATGTTTCCTCCTGCAAAACAAAAGGCCTGTAGAGTGGGCAGTGGCAGGGGTGGGCGTCAAACTCCACACCGCCGGCAGAGTTCACAGAGTTTTGCCACTCCGCTTGGAGTGCGGAGTTTGTCAAAACCTCCGCAGACCGCCGTGTAGAGAGCACTGGGGTCTGCCTTCACTAACAGGACATGCCGAATGTGGAAATTGTACTGTTTGTAAATTCACCGCCGACTGTAAAGAATTTGTGTTTGGTACTATCAAATATGTATTGAGAGACTTTTCCAACTGCAATACCTGCAACATGATTTACGCCATCTTATGATCGATATCAGACAGACGACTCAAAAGGTCCGAATAAGGATTTGCCAACACGGAAGGGAGTGGGTTGCTTACCTAGTTCGAGGTAGGAAGCAGATTGGACCGTTCAATGGCAGGGGTAATCTGACCCCAGTTACGGATTGTTTTTGGGAATTGAGCCGCAGATGTCTGGATGAGCAGCGGTCGGTATTCCTTAAATCAGGGGAAAAAAGGAAATACATAGTTGGGGGGCCAGTGTGGTAGATGGGATCAAAGCAATTGGTAATTGTGGGAGCGTGCCCAAAGGACTTACCGGTCACTGAATGGAAAGTGGCATAGTGGTGAATGCTACTCAGGAGTTGGAGATGCCACCCTGAGGTCGTTTTTTAAGGGCTGTGCAGTGCGGTCATGTGACCGTGGGGCGTGGCAGCCATAGTGAATGAGTCAGGAGGTAAAAAAACGGTCATGTGACCACAGTTACGTGGCAGCCATGTTGGAAAGGTATACAGGTGATGAAGTATAATGCTAGAGTGATCAGGAAGGGTTTACATTCATACATAATGGTAGTAAGGACAGAAAGAATAAGCCTTCATGGACAATTATTCCGTCATAAACAATTGAAAGTGGAATAAATAGCAATAAGCACAATACATCATGGTTACAGTTGAGTCAATACATTTGAAGAAAGTGAAGTAATGCGTGTGTCGTGGATATGTTAAAGCATAATAAAAGAAAAGGGAGGCACATCATATTTCAGTTCAGAGAAAGCCATTGAGCTTGGTGATGCTTAGAAGGTCTTAATATCTGGAACCAAGTGCGGAGTCTTTAGTCATTTACATAACATAACATAACATGTACATTTGTAAAGCACACGTATCACCCGAAGGTCTCAAGGCTCTGAATAACAGGTGTATATTGTTACCCAACTAAATGGTACTCATTTTATCGACCTCAGATGGATGAAAGACTGAGTGGACCCGCCGGGATTAGAACCTGTGACCCCTTCAGTAGATGCATTTGTCCACTTCGCCACCAGACCCGGCTGCTACAGTAATGTTGTCCAGTCCCCCAGGCGGTTCAAGCCTGTGTGGATACTGCCAGTGCGCAGGATCCATTTCAATTCCTTTTTGTTCACTAGTTGCGCCAGAGTAGCTCCTCGTGGGAGCAGCTTGACAACGTTTAGGGTTGCGCTAAGCTGCATTTTCCAGGGCGCCTGCTAACAGCAGTCAATCTCGGAGGAGAGTGTGTCTGTGAGGGGTTGGGACCAGAGGGTGTGAGCAGCGGAGAAGCAGAGTCTTCACTTCCAGCTCTTGTTCCCCTCTGGCAAAACCTAGCATTGTTTACTGGGCTTACTTCCCACAATATCCTTTATATTAGGGTGACCAGATCGGGCGACCAAAAATCTGGGACGTTGTCGCAGAAATAGAAAAGGACTACACAGAAGAGGCACTACGAAAATAAATAAAATGTAATTTGAAAAACCAGCATAATTCCTGTTAATTAAATTGTTTACTTATAACAGCTGCTTACTAGCTCTGGTTTGGAACAGCTAAAAAGTGCCTCTCACTGTTTTCAGTTTACCCTCTCAATAAACCCGGACATGAGCAACTTGTAGCAAAATCTGCTGGGATAACTGTTAAACAAGCTTTAAAAATGCAATAGGTCTCGCCTTTCATTAAGTTAAAGCCATTTGCGTTGCTATTCAATACCATTAGCAAAGCAAATGGCTTTAACTTAATCAAAGACGAGACCTATTGCATTACAATGCTTCTTATCTATGTTCTCAGACCAATAAAACAACCTCCAGCTAATTTGACCATGTGGGAAGTTCCTTTTTGGTGTCCCTTGCTTTATCTTGCCTTCACTCCATTCTGCACTAGATGCCGGTCACTCACTTTTCACTGTCTTTGTTGGTCCGAGCGAGCAACGCCAGTTGTCCTGCTACCTTAAGAGGCTCAATGCTTGAAGATGAAATTGATATTGATTTGGCTTTCTTAGCAGGGACAGTTAGGTGAAAGTTATCAAACACAGATTTGTGGAATGTGGAGCGAATTGTCAGCTCAGAAGTCACACAGGCTTACTAGAGCAAGGCTTTGGCTTACCTGAAGAAGGCTCAAGAGAGAATTTTGCAGGTACGGCTTGGGATGAAAACTGGATTTGGAATACCCTTCCTAAACCTTTGCCACTCAAACAGGATGCATGTACAGTGTATCTGTTGAAACAAAAAGGTCCCCCAAAATATAACTATGGCTCCCGGTTTTAAGGTGTTTATTTTTGTAACATTTCAGTCTGTATTATCCATATTTTTTTACTGCCCATCTTATTGGTAATTATCCATATTTATTTTGTGTTTTGCGAATAAATGGAGTCATAAAATGGTATATTTCCACATTTATTTAACTGATAAACATGCACCCATACTTTGCTGCATGTCGCGTTCTAGCAAATAAAACAGGCAGATATAGCTAAACACTACACCCACTGGTAAATTTCAGCATTATACTACAAATATATGTTAATATATGCTTGTATTTAGGGAAATCTCAATCTTGTTTTTAACTTCACTTGCTGTCTATCTGCTCAGCGGTTGTCCTGGAAATCATAAAAAAAAAAAACAGCACGGAGAGTCGCCCACAAAAAGCACAAATGTCCATATTTTTCTGCTTTTATAAATAAATACAGACAGAAAACAGATTTTTTCTGTCTGTATTAATCTGTAAAAACAGAAAACTGGGAGCCTTAAATATAACATAACTGCTCTTTTTAAGCCGCTGAAGCAGTGCAATGGGAAGATACCTACGGTGTGCCAAGCGGTAAAATGCCTCCTTTTTGAACTTGGGTAAATTCCCAACATGGGTGACTTTTTATCAGGCATGGGGCAATGCCATCCCTCTTGCAAATAACCAAGAGAGAGTTGGGAGGTGCAAAGGCGAGACCTGTGGATGCCGTCTAAAAACATTTGCAAAGCCTGCAATATGTTCTGTGTCTGTCCCAGTACAAAGCATTGTGCCTGGTATAGGAAGCATTGGCACCCGACACACAGACAGCAATGTTCTGCCTACTGTGTGATTAGGATTGTTGAATTACAAAGTTGCACCATGATACCAGGGCCAATCACAAATAGCTTGTGCGCTATAAAATATACAAATCTACAGAAAAGACGTGCTTTGGAGGATACTTGAAGGAGGGGCTGGTGGAACTAATAACCTTAAATCATGTTTCACAATTTATCTGATATGCTTACTGTTGCTTTTTATAGCATTCTCTGCTTTTGAATGGGTGAAAGATGTACTTTTGAAAATTCACTAAATAAATCATATCTGTTTTATTGGCTTTTGAGTTGTCACTAGCAGCACCTTTTTCCCAGGAGATATTGATTTCCAACTTTTTCAGCATGGGTCAGTTCTGTGTGTGCATACCTGCCACATCTGGACAGTCCTCATTAAAGTAACAAGTCAGTCATTAACTTGCAATTAAAAAAGTGGGTTACAAAACATTTAATCTATGTAGAGAAATATCAATGTAGGATGATCATTCCCAATTCTGCAAAATACTTCTCCATTTACATATTGCCTTTGTGAACACCCCCTCATATAATTATACAAAGCTATTCATGTATAAGAATCTGTATGAATGTCCGTCTCATTAACAGCGTAACTGAGTATATCTTGACTAGGAAGTACAAAGTTACTACTCATCATACAAATCACTATTTATATTTTGTATAAAACTGATTAAATATAAACATCCCAGGGCGTTATCAACATTTTGTTGCTTGTTATCAACTTTGTGTGCAAGGTTTCAGCTCCTACATCAATTTTGCCCTTTCTCGGGTATTATCAATTAGGGTAATAGTTAAAACATTACATTTCTGAATGGACAGTCTTCGAAGGGCGTGTCTACCTTAAAGACACAATAAGGCTACAGCATCTTGTTTTGGTTCCATTCAGGAGATTGATACCGTAAGATAGCATTTATTTTATTCTTGATTTCTCAGTCTGGTGTCAAATATTAGTTTTGTGGTTGTTTCTCATTTTTTAAACAATCTGCTTGGTGACCAGAACACGTAAATTGACACATTCTCAGTAGTGTGGCTTATCAGCCTCTTTGTTAAAAGTGGGTACCTATGAAGTCTGTGTTCTTTAAAAAAAAGAAAATGGAACATGGGCATAATTTGACCCAGCAATTGTGGAAAAATGATGGCGAACATTCTTTTTTTGAGTTTAGAAAGTGTAGCGGGGAGAACATACCGGCGGAAGGAGCGACCCCTGTGGTGGACTGGTGGGTCACTGACAAGGCTACCCCTTCCTCTTTTTCCCCACATCAGGACGATTGGAAGTCAGACTCCCGGTCAATCTGGCAGGACAACGCCAGCGAGGAGTGTGAGGGTTCCTTTAACTGGGCATGTGTCAACAATGAAGATGCGCCCCTGAGTGACGTCTATACTACGGGATTGGTTAAGACCCAGGAAGCAGGAAAGTCGGCGTGTGACGACATCGAGCGAACGAGAACGGTGTGGAGTCAAGCACCAGGAGAGTCGGGAGGAGGTTTGCGGCGAGAAGAAGGTTCCAAAGAGAAGCAGTACCGAGGAGAGAAGGCGGAAAACGAATGAGACGAGGTTGAACCGGAGAGAGTGCTGGAGCCAGGAGGCCACCGTCAACACGAGCCGCCCAGCCACACTCACCAGGGAGTGTGGCTCCACCAGGTACGGCAGCGCGTGACTAGCTGGCCTGGGAGGAGGGGAGGCACCACGCAGTAACAACGATAGAGCATAGCCTGATACACTCTGAAGTCGCGCTTGTTAAATACTTCACGTGCTCCCCTCGGTGACACAAACCTGTTCTCCTTAAAATCAGTTAAGGGCACCCATAACATATCTTTTTTGATTTGTAAGGGTACAGTGGTGGCAAAGGCACCATCAAGCCTGTGGTGGTGACATAACAAATTCCACCAAGCGTTATATGAAATCTTTTGAAGTATCTTTCCAGTTGGTTGTAATTATCTGAAATGAAATTGCTATGAAAAGATCTATAAATTTACGTACATTGCAATGAACATTCCATATGGGCGAAGAACCATCTAAGAAAGTATGTACAATCTCAAAGGGGACATCAGTAAATAAAATGCCGTTTAGTTTAGATCAAATGCGAGACCAAAGTGACTTGACCAAAGGACACTGGAAAAACGTGTAGTAAATCACTATGGTCACATGAGCACGACCAACACTTTTTTGAGTCAAGTAGTTTGAATTTGTGCAAATCAGAAGGAGTCAAAAAAAGCCTATTATAAAAAAAGTAAAAGGTCTGTGTGGTGCTGGCCGAGCGGGAAACAGTATATATTTTAGACCAAATAGCGTTCCAAATTTGTAGAGAAAATTCTTGAGTTAGGTCTTTTTCCCATAAAAGCTCAAGTTTAAATTTGAGTCTCTCAGAGGTGGGAAGAGAAAATATTTTGTAAATAGCAGAAACTCTGGGAGGGCTAGAAAAATCTGGCGGAGATATGAGAGACGGGATAGTGTTGGGAGGGGGACTGTTCTGAGAGATGATAGAAGTGAGGGTGTGTGTAAGTAAGAGAAAGTGGGTTAAGTGTGTTTTTGAGAGGGTAAAGGTGTCACGTAAGTCCTGGAAAGTTCTTAATGAATTGTCCTTAATTAAGTGGTCATAAGTGATAATACCTTTATCAATCCATTCTTTCCAAAAAAGGGCACTTTTGTTAAGCTTGAGGTATTTATTGTACCAGATCGGAGTCAACAAGTGAAGATTAGCTGATGGTAGGGAGGAGCAAAACAATGAAAGAGCTAGTGCCTTGGAGTGTTTAAATACTGGGGTAATAAATCTCTTTGGAGGTTGAGATAAGCGAGTAGCAGTGAGGAAGGAAAAAGAGGCAAATTGTGCGAGTTCTATTGAGCTCCAAGCTGTTACAAGATGAGAAGATGAATCTGTGAGAAAAGGCCAGATTTGTTTGAGTGTAAAGGTCGAATGAAAACGAGAAATATTAGGAAAGTTGACCCCACCCAAATCCTTGGGTTGTTGGAGGCGAAAGAGAGAAATCCTAGCTTTGCGATCATTCCATAAGAAATTTGTTAGGAGGCGATTGATGGTTGTGAAAAAATTGTGTGGAAGGGAAATAGGAAGCATAGAAAGGTAAAAATTAAGAAAGGGAGGAGCATCATTTAAACAGTTGCTAGCCTACCCCACCAAGATAAGAAAAGGGGGGACCAACCATCAATAAGGGAGGAAACCTTTTTAGGTATATCCTTATGATTAATTTTAATGGTTTCTCTAATTGTATTGGCATAAAGAATACCTAAACATTTGACATGTCTGGGATTCCATTTAAAGCCAGATCCCTGAAACATATGAGAAAGACAAAAATTGTTAAGAGGTAAGACTTCAGATTTAACAATATTCAATTTTATATCCAGAATTACTAAGGAGTAGTCATGGAGTAAGAAAAAAGAGCAGGTAAAGAAGAGGCCGGATTAGAAATATAAAGTGAAATGTCATCCGCATAAGCAGTACATTTGATCTCAACGTTCTTGTATATGAATCCAGTGTAGGAGGATGAACATTTTATTTTTTCCAAAAAAGGTTCAAGTGCAATAATAAAAAGAAGGGGTTGAGAGAGGACAGCCTTGCCTGGTTCCTCTATGAAGGGAGAAATATCTTGATTGTACGCCATTAACCCAAATAGAAGTCGAAGGGTCAGAGTATAATAATTGAATATACTTAATAATGGGGGGACTAAAACCATGCCATCTGAGCGCTCCAAACATAAAATCCCAACTGACCCGGTCAAAAGCTTTTTCAGCACCTAGTGTGATAGCTGCGACAGGGGAATCCATCTTTGAAGCAAGATGTATGATATTAAGAAGAGTTCTTGAGTTGTCAGTTATAGACCTACCTTTGACCAAATGGACTGAAATATATTACATAGATCAGGGATTACTTTATTAATACGAATGGCTAAAATGTTGGCGTATATTTTACAGTCTGTGTTAATGAGGGAAATGGGCCTATAGTTTTTGAGAAGGGAGGGGTCTTTACCTTTCTTAGGAATTAGGCAAAGCATTACCTGTGAGAAGGATCCCCTAGATTCACCTTTGGCAAGGAAAGATTAATCAATGTAAGTAGGTGTGGTACTAAGGCAGTCTTAAAATTGAGATAAAAGCGCACCTTAAACCGTCTGGCCCGGGTGTTTTGTCCTTGGGAAGAAGAGTAATAGCAGTAACTATTTCTTTGTCTGAAATAGGGATATCAAGGGATGAGAGATCTACAGATTTGTCAAGAGATTTAGGAATAGATTCGAAAAAATAGTCAACGTGTACAGAAGAGGGATTAGTTTCTGAAGTATAGAGAGAAGACTAATATTGGACTGAGGGGACTTACTCAAGTACAGTCTGGCATAAATGAGAAGTGCTACCAACCAGCAAATCGGACTGACATCATGCAGCCTTCCAAAACACTTTAGAGCCACAAGGCCCAGTTGTGTATTAGCCCTTAAGATCAAATGGTCTTTCACAACGCATTCCTTCGCCACACTGGTTCACCAATCCAAAATCTGTTAGGCTGCCCGGCTTAATGCAGGTGGTACTGAATCCAGGAGGGCTGAATCCAGGAGAGCTAAACTCCTTACCATCATTCTCATGGAGCACAGACCATGGTCCTACTGCAGCCCTGCCAAAGCCTTCGCAGTTCCCTTTGATGCCATCTTGGCCTCTAACTTCCAGTGAGGGGAGGTGCTGCCATTCTCTGAAATCAGGGTCTAGCCTCTCGTTTCAGAGTCCATGGTCAGACTCTCAGAAGAACCTGCATCTCAGAGTCTATATCTCACCCCCTCAAATGATCAGAGCTCCGCTTGCTCCAGACTGACAAAACTGGCCATTGAATTAGAGACTCACCCAAACCCTCTGGACATGAGGCCGACAGAGCACTAAACACGTTCTGGTGCTCTATGGACATGTTTTATGGTTCAAATCTTTCATTCTGGGTTTTTTTTCAACGGTACATACATATACTTACCTACATCCAGTGGCAGGTGAGGTGCAGTAGTAAGAAACAACAAGCCTGAGATCAAGAAACGGAAATAAGAGGATGGTATTGGGAGGGGTACTGGAGGGGGAAAAGGGAAAGAACTTGGAGGGAGCAATCAGGTAGGAGGGTTGGCTTCTTTGCCTTGTTGCTTCTTCCCTATATAGTTAAGTGTCTCTGAGTAAGAGTCCACAAGACATCCGGAACATATTTAGTCTTTTCTATTGCAGGGGACTCTGGTATGCTTGCTCTGCTTCGTAAAAAAACTCAAGTGGGGGGATCAGCTTTAATAGAGATATTGAGTTGTGTAATTCTAAAGAGAGATTAAAGATAATAGCAAGGACTACTTCCCCGAAACTGCCTCAAAAATATTTAGCATGGAACTTAGATCATGGAACAAGACGCTGGTTCTCCTTATTTAGATTCAATCTCCTACCGCTAAATGATTTAACAGCATCCTGGTCCCAGAATTCAAAAAATGGAAAAAATTGCAACTTCTGTGAACTGAATATCCAGAACTTGGACCATGTTTTGTTTGTTTGTCCGGCACTGACCTTTTATCGTCGTTACTGGCTTAGGCCGATGTTTTTACAACATGGTGTTAAGGACGTAGCTTCAGCTCGCAACTTTCTTCTTAATCCCAAAAATGCAGCTATGTGTGTAAAATTGTGTATTTGTTTTAAGGAATTCATGTACATATTTAACTGTATATTTCCCAAGTGGGATTTAATTTCTGATCTGCTGACCCTCGTTTTAGTTATTTTATGCTCTCTTGACTAGGAACGTATGTTGCACTATTTGGCCCTCATTTTAAAGGCTGTTGCTTATTTAACTTTTTATCCCAAATTGTGAACCTGCACATGATTAGGCTGTTTCTATTTCTTATTTGCACAGTTCAGGATATGCCCTGTTCTCTCATTGTTGGCTGCTAATTCCAAACTCTGCTTCAAGTAAGAGTGTAAAACGTTGTCTCTGTCGCTTTCTAATTGCTATTTGCACAACTCTGGATATGCCCCGTTTCCTCATTTTTGGCTGCTAAATTCCAAACTTTTATCCCTTGAAATTGTTCTATGTTGAAATGTTTTAATGTCTTGTTTCCACTGTATTATCACATGGTTTTATCGCACTTTATGTATTAACTGATGTGTAATTTTTAAGTGGACCTCATTGGAGTTCCAAAACTTTAATAAAAATTGAATTGAACTGCTTGCTCTGCGTAAGCCGCAGAATCCTGAGGTAATGCAGGCTGGTGAGTTCCCAGAATTCTTATGCAAAGAATTGGATGCAGGAGCCCCACATTTTGTGAAATTGCGGCAATGTGGCTGCCAGTGAGTGATTTTTTCCATGCCTATAATGTCCCAAAGTTTAAGCAGCCAGTCCATATGGTCGGTTGTTGAATCAGTGCCCAATTTAGAGGTGATGGCCTGTGATTGCTGCAGAGCGCAATCGTGACAGCTTTCCCTTTTCTTGAGTATAGTGGTTAGTTTGGTACATTCTGCAACCCTAGTAGTACATAGCTGGGCAGGTTGGGGATGTCTATACTAAAAATCTTATTGATGTCTTTGAGCACGCCTCTTAGTATCTTTAAAATTTAGTGCATTGCCAAAGAAGTTGAATTAGCTTTCCGGAGTGGCCATAGTGGCACCATCTGGCATCCGAGCTGCCGATATTCCATTTGGCCACTCCTGCAGGGGTGTAGTACCAATAACAGGTAACCTTAAGCAGCGCTTTCTGCCCCGGTGTGCTATGGGATGAAGTGCAGACTCTGTGCAGTTTATCAGTCCACTCTCTAGGCGGGAATGTTTACTCGACATGTGCTGGGGATTTGGTGAAGGCTGTAGATTTATTAAGAAATTTGTAGATGTCTGAGAGAAGGCCCGTGTCGTCATGTCTATTAATCAGCCATTTCTCAAATTTCTTGATGGGTCTACCTGCAGGGCTTTAAGTGGGCAGGTCTCACTGGGTCTGAGCACCAGCAGTTTTCTATAGGGGGCCTCGAAACCGGTCTCTATCGGACTCTGATTTGTGCCCTGGCACATGCGGTCCGTTTTTTTCCGGATTGCAGTGACAGCAGGCACATGGAAGTGCGCTGCTCACACTGCTCACTTCTCACTAGTGGAGAAGTTAAGGCATGACGTCATGCCAGGTGCGCGTTGTAGGGGAAGGGAAATCCTTAAGAGAGTCATTTTCTCTCTGGATATTACCTTCTCTTTTTGAAACTCAGGAGCAGCAACATTGTCTTGGTGTCACCAGGGCTTTAAGTCGACGCCTTTTAAATATTAAATCCAAGCCATAGTTGCTGGTTATTTATCTTATGCAACTAACAACCACTAACAAAGCCAAAAGGCCTGACTTGTTATAGGTATAATGTTACTTGTTGTATCATATATCTGGATGCAATGACAAAAAAGCAAAATACCAGTCAGGCGGCACACTATATGCTAAGCACAGATTTTTAGCTATATGTTTTTAAGCCACGCCCTTAATTACATTGGCCACGCCCCTTTGAGAGACCCCCCAGTATTTTCATCCCACTTAAAGCCCTGTTTACCTGCTAGGGGCGAGTCAAGGGCAAGGAGACCCAATGTTTAATAACTGTGGAGTGCCAGATTTCCTCAGTGGGGAGCTCAAAACCAGTTTGGATTTGAGAGTAATCCATGAGGCCTGTGTGATTATACAGGTCGCCTATTTGCTTACAATTAGTTGTTTGCCAGGATTGGTATGCATTCCCTATCGCAGTGGGGTGAACTCTGGGTTGCCCCTACTTGGAGTGAGGGAAGATATGTGTGTTGACAGGCCCTTGAGTGTCATAACTTTATCCCATGCTTTTACTGTAGTGCGGTTGACATATGAGATATAAATCCCTGGGGAGTGTTGTTTCTTTAAGAGACAGGTGATTTCCAAATATGTATCCCAGTTCTACATTGATCCATGAAGCACTAATGTTTTTCCATGAGTGATCTATTCCACTCTACTACCATGTAACGCAGTTGGGCTGCAAGGTAATAGTGGTTGAGACTAGGCCTGGGCAGTAAATTCCGTTCTGCTCGCGGAATTTGGGTAATTATGCGCTCCGCGGAGAACGTGAAATTGTCCGAAATTCTGCGTTTCGCGACTTCGCAAAATTTTTTGCTTGCTCGCGTTCTCAAAATGCATGTTCATGAGATATTTCCCCCCGGGCACGCAAACAGCGATTGCAAACAGTAAAAAAGCATTGCGAACAAGCAATTGCGCTTGTTCGTGGAATTTCTGCACGTTCGCTGAGATTTTTTACCGTTTCGCGGAGATTTGCGTAACGCGATTACGCAAATTCTGCCCACCCCTAGTTGAGACTGGGTATGCCTAGCCGGCCCTCTGCTAATGATGATTATGTCTGCTTTCAGGACATTTCACTCAACTAGGAGCACAGGGGAAAGAAAAGGAGGAGGCTGCCCCCCACTCAAAGCCTGTACATACAACAAGGACCTCCTCCTACCGGACACAAATTTCAATGTGACCTAATGAGGAAACCCACTTTTTTCTGTTTCCTTATTTATAGGAGTTTCATTTATTCCTATAAGTCACTGTGTCAAATTCATAAAAAAACCACACATCAGCTACCACCTTCAAACCACACATTCCAAACAGTGAAAAAATGTGAGAAGAGAGAGAGAGCCCCTCACGGAAGAACCGCCACAAGGGGTTACTGGCTAGTGATTACCAGTTTTACCTGCTTATCATCATCGGTGACTCCCTCTCACTCATGAAGGAAAGAAGAAAGGAAAGAAAAAGAAGTGAAATCAAACAAATATGTATTCAACTTCTCTATTTTCGGAAGACACAAATAATAACTCCCACATGTGTACACATCCATACAAACACCCCTCGTGAAAGAATCAACCAAAAGTGTAATTCTCACCATTAAAATTGATAAGCTTGCTGGCCACTAGGACATTTATTCTGGGCTGCAACCCTATCAAATTAAAACTGGCTTCTATTATAGCCAACCTATTATCAAATTGCAGACATGTTTCGTTACTATACACTTTCGCAACTTCGTCAGGGCTTACAGGGGTTTCGTCCTTACACTCTTTCCACTGTGTTTTTTCCGTTCAACACCTACAGTGGTAGACAATAATGGGTGGAAAACATTAAAAAATTGCTGCACAGAAAGTGGTAGCCTATGACACATAGTAACTGTTGGATCATTCAAAACACAATTACCTGGAGGTGGCAAAGTTACCACATACCAGCACACCTCCTGCCTGGGTCATCGTGTCAAAAGATCACTGTATGGTCTGCACTTATCCAAAGCCCTCCCCCCCCCAGAATGATCCTGTTAATCAGCTCCCATGGTGTGGGTATGTGGGTTCAGTGCAGGATGCGCAGGCCAGATTTGGGCTCTCACTGGATGTAGATGGGCGCTCAGGCTGTCAGGGCCACAGGTTGGGCTGCACATACGGGTGCCGTTAGGCTGCACCAAGGCTAGGGGTTGCCTGGTGGAAGGTCCGCTGGGTTCATTTAGGTGGTGTGGTCTCCTCCACCATTTCAGTGTGCCCCTTTTATTCCAGTTGGTGCGCCAGACCATTTTCAGGCCAGCGGTCGTTAGGGGTGGGTGGAACTCGAGGAGTAGAACTCCGTAGAATTATGCGGAGTTATATAAAACCTCTGTGAGATTCCACCCACAGAGTTCTGCCCCCTAACAAAGCTGCCTTTGATGTCAGTAAAATATTGTGAACCACTTCATAAAATGTCTTTGGGCATCAAAGCAGGGTAAGCTCAGAGTCGGCAAGTGTTTCCAGGGTGGTGGAACTGCACCTCATTAACTCGGCCATCCAAGCACAACCCCCACCTTGACACTCACACACACTGGGACCCCCAAAATCCTGCACTGGCCAGGGCCTTCTTGTGAGTTACAGAAATGTTGAATGAAGTAAAGAAACATAACCGCTCTGTTTCTCCATCTCTCTTACAGACACACACATATGCACACACACACAGTCCCAAGCAGTCGGCACACAATAACACACATGCAAGCGCACAAGCATTAACACAACAGGAGTTACTGCCACATTCACTAAAAACATTTGCAGATGTGAAACACGAGACCCAGAGAGTCACGCATGCCATATAGTGAACGGAAGATTTGATAAACATATAGTTGCGACACAATGATAGGGCAGTGACTTTTTAATGGAGCCGCACTATTGTGAGTCACCACGTGCTGGGCCTCAAAGGCCTATGCTCCGATACACAGGATTAGGCCTTGTATGTTCAAGCAAGAACATGCTGCTTTAGTATTCTCGTTTTTATCATGCCCAGTGAAATTGGGAAAGCTTATTTTTTTCATATGCAGAACTGAGAGGCGCGGGAGCCTGCTATGCTCTCTTTCTGCATCCAATGTAAACAAAAGGGAAATATATTCTCCTGACCTCAGCCTGACATGGTGGAATGAAAGTGTAACGGCCTGAAGCAACCACTACAGGTCCAACTACTCGCAGCACATACAGAGGGTGAGCAATAGAGCCTACAACCCCCTAATCGGACAGGGAGATTAGATCAAAGGGGAACTTACTACCCCACCCCTTCCCTGGGTCGTGTGGCAGTTACATGAGCCTGAAAACTGAAAGCAGTTAGTGGTTCCCGCAAGATAAATGAATGCTCTTATCTGACCACTCTTTCCCTTCTGCTGGCCTGCGCATTCCAGCCATTATTGACAACAACGCAAGATAGACCGCTACAAGTAACCCCTACGAGGGCAAGAGTTGCCAAGTCTCAAATCCAAAACAAGCACAATCCTCCTTTAAAAGAAGCCCAAAACACATCCACTTTCTACTAAAACATGTCCATCAATAACTTATGTAAATGCTGAAAGATGGGCAATAATGAAACACAATGGGCACCCTTGAGCCGATAAACTCCGCCACGTTGCAGCAGAGTTTTTTGCCCGAACTCCGTGCTCCAAACAGAGCACGGAGTGGACAAACTGCTTATTCTACTGGTGAAGCGGGGTTTACCGCCCACACTAAGAGGTTGTGCATTGGAAGGCCCATCTGTCTGCCAGTCGAGGAGCTGGTCTTGGGTGCAGGCTGTGTCTGGGTCATGGAGGTCTGATCTCGAAGCGTGCTCGGTGCAGCCTTCCAGTGGGCTGTCCTAGAGTGCCGGCTGAGAGGCAACAGTTATAGCGCAACGTGGCATCAGGCCGGGTCACAACTTTCAGGGGTTCGCTATGGACGCCATGTTGTGGTCCTGCACAGCAACAAAGCAGAAGATTCCAATGAGCCATAATCTGCATCCATTGGTGGATGCAGTTAAGTTCCATCCCTCTCCAGGCACTTCCCCTGCTGGTTTCAGTGCGGGGCACTTGTAGGGATTAGTTAAGACTGCATTGCAGGGCAGTCAGCCGGCAGAGCTGAGCGGGAACATTCCTACTTGGTCGCCATCTTAGCAATGCACCCCTAAGGACATGTTTTAAAGTAGTGGTGAGAGCCACACTGTGGTGAAGTGAGGGCCCATGCCTTAAATTACCATTGCACATATTGAAGGGACAAGGCTGAAAATTGGCTGTGTGTTACTCAAGAAACAATACACAATGAGGGTAAAAATTGAGGATCAAGTGACTTCTATGCTGCTAGTGACAAACCCTTGCTTGCTTTTGGTGTAGGGGCGGAGGTCCCGAAACGCGTCATGGCGGCGTATTTTCTGCACGAAGGATGAAATAAATTTTGATTTTGCAAAATATCCATTTGGGTCCGGTTTCGTTGTTGTCCTGGAGTGGTTTTCGGGACGTAACGGAGTTCATGTCATATATATATATATATATATATATATATATATATATATATATATATATATATATATATATATATATATATATATATATAAAAAGATAGGAATTTACTAACAAAAGAATACATCCCTTCGAACTGTAATAGATTCTTAAAATGGCCAAAGTTCTGCCTGGACGATTCTAAATTGTTGCAGTTGGACGGAATCCTTGCAGAGCAGTTATTAAGGATGTCTGTAGTCTGTGGTAAGGAGGCAGGGTCGGTAGAGATAGAAAACATTTATACTGCCACTATGGACCACATTGGCAAGCTGTTTATGGTCCCTTCCAAAAAGACCCCGGCATGTACTAAGCCCCCACAGAGCTGGTTTGATAGTAATTGCAGGAGTAGGAAAACTGACTTAATCTCTGCCATTAAATCCTCGAACGTAGTATCTGTGCGTTCGGCAAGATTGCACTACAGAAAGGCAATTATAGCCGCTAAAAGGGCTTGGGAAGAGTCCCATTGGGAAAATCTCAGAGACGCAAGTAAAAATAGGAATTCTGAATTGTTCTGGTCATTAGTCAGAAAATCATCTGGGTGCAGCTCGAACCAAATTCCAAACCATATCACGGATAGTGAATGGTTTGAACATTTTTCTAGGCTATATGGAGGGATTGACCTGCCCGGAGCCCCCGGGCATTTGAGCGGTGTTTCGGTTGATGGTTCCGGTCAGCTCATGTCAACCATAGTTAATAAGAAAGAGGTTCTCGCAGCAATAGCCAAAATAGTTTCTGCCAAAGCCCCAGGACAGGACGGAGTGCCTGGTGACCTATTTAAAGCCAATCCCGAAGGATGGGCAACGTATTTCACCTTCCTTATAAATGCATTGATGGCAGGCTCTCCAGTCCCTTGTTCCTGGAAGGCGGCCGAGGTGATTCCAATTTATAAGAAGGGCCCTAGGGAGAACCCTGCCAACTACCGTCCAATTAGTCTGATAGACGCGGGACAGAAGTTGGTTGGCAGGGTTCTCCTTGAAAGGATCCTCTCGTGGGCAGAGGAAAATAAAATCATTTCCCCCTACCAGGCTGGCTTCAGGGCATGTACTAGTACAATTGATCAAGCCTTTAGATTGCTCCTACTTCATTGGAAGGTGGTCACTATCGGCAAAGGCGGTCTTTATTTGCCATTTATTGACTTGAAGACCGCCTTTGACCTGGTTCCACGAGATCGATTGTGGACTATACTGGAGGAGATGGGGATCCCGCTTCCAATACTAAACCTTTTGATACGCATGCATGAAGGCACCTATGCCCGTATTAGATGGGGCTCTCAAGGGCAAATAACTGATAGGATACCTGTTAGGCGAGGGGTTAGACAGGGGTGTGTGTTGGCCCCAACACTCTTTTCTTTGTTTGTAAATGGTGTCATCTCTTTCTTACTCGAAATCGATGCAGATGCCCCGGTCCTAGCAGGCGATAAAGTGCCCACCTTACTTTTCGCAGACAACACCTTGCTGGTTTCGAAAACTCCTGTGGGCTTGCAAAAACTGTTGAATCGCTTTAGCCTGTTCTGCAAACTTAGAGGCCTAGTCATTAACACTACCAAAACTAAGCTGCTCTATTTTAACCCAAGTAAGTCCTCCAGGTCCACCCTATACCTTGATGGAGAACCTTTGGAGCGCATAAAAGAATTCGATTATTTGGGAATCAGAATCTCTCACAATCTGAAGTGGCAGCCCCATATTGATAAAATGCTTTTGAGCCATAAAAGGGTGACCGGTGTTCTGGGGCGGGAACATCGCATGTCCATCTCTAAGCCTATCGCCCCGGCCCTAGATATATATGCTGCAAAGGCTGTGGGCAGCGCCCTTTATGGTGCTGAGCTGTGGGGCTTCGAATGTATTAGTGCACTTACTACCTCTGAAAACAAGTTCTTTAGAGAGCTAGCATCCCTCCCGATGGGTACCCCTATCAAACCACTATTGAGCGATTTGGGCCGCCGCCCTATTCTGGATCTAGCTAGGCTTCGGCCTCTTTTATATTGGGCCAGGTTATGGCGGACACCCGAGCTCTCCAAATATCTTGATGGTTTGCTAGAGGTCATGAAACTTAATGGTTCCCATAAAGTTAGTTGGATCCATAACGTTAAGAAGCTTCTGAGTGACGTTGGCTTGCCAACTGGTTGGGAGCGTGGAGCTTCCGTACCCAAGCTTGAACTTAAGTGAGTCTACTGGAACTGGGTGGATGAGCAAGATCTAAGGGACCCTAACCACGGTAGGCTGACCGAGGAGTTTAAACAGCATAAAATTGAGCCTCGTTGGGAGCCCTACCTGGACTTTATTGCAAAACCAAGGGATAGATCCCTGTTCATCCAGTTCAGGTTGGGAAACTTACCTTTGCATGATTACACCTGTAAATGGAAGCCCCCGTACCAAACCCCATCTGAGTGCCCTACCTGTAATGGTGTTACCGAAACTATTGCCCATGTCTTTTTTGTGTGCCCGGCATATGTAAAGCCTAGGCAGAGATGGCTAAAACCCACATGTCTATTGCTCGGCACCAGGAGTCATTCAGTAGCCTTGAGAATTCTTAAAACTGACACCAGCACACGTCTAGTCTGTGGGGTTGCTAAATTCCTGAGTTGGGCCTGGGTAATAAGAGCAAAATCTTTGTGATGTATCACTTTTTAACTAAACATTCTTAATTTTTACTTTTACAAAGCTTTCACTGTTTAATATGCCTCTTCATCTATTTATTGTAGAATGGACGTTTTTTATTGTTATTAACTCTGTAAATTGTAGTGACCTATGAATTATGGTTCCTTGATTTTATCTTGTGTATGTGCTTTTATGATATCACATGTTTATCGAAATAAAGCTTTTGAATTGAATTGAATATATATATATATGTATATATATATATATATATATATATATATATATATATATATATATATATATATATATATATATATATAATACTACTGACAAATGTTGAAAGCATTCAGAAGAAGATAGTGTGCTCATCATGCAAACAGGCATCATGTTAATGAATGTCACACTTAGCAGCAAGTGGTTAAGTGTCCTTGTACTAGCGTTTTCACGCATCACTCAGTGGAATCATTGTAATATAGAACAAGAAAGGCAGTGTTGGGACAGCGCTGTTCAGCACTGGGCAAAATATGTCAAAGATAAAACTTTGTCTTGTTTGTGAGCGAAACAGATACTATGAGTTCCAGGATGGGGCATTTCCAAGTACTGGAAGGGTTTTTAGAGCATGTCCCCTTATTTTTCAGTGCATTATTTTTGTCTCTAATTTTATCTTCTTGTATTTGGAACTTCTACTGGATCTATTGCTGGATGCCCTTTCTATCATCTTTTCTGATGCCAGGAGACGTTTGACGTCTTGCTATTAACTTCTGTATTAATCCTCATCTTCAATCAAGAAATACAAGATTGGCAATTAGTTTTTTTACTCTCTGTGTTTTTTTCCTCCTAACTCAGTCTTCAGGTGTACTATTAAATGCGGGGTAACACTGTGGCTACTGGGTGGAGCCCAGGGTTTCAGGCAGTCAAGAAGGAGACTCTACAGAATTTCTCAGGATTCAGCCTTATAAAGGGAAACAAATAAAGTTGATTTTTTTCTTATTCCTTTCTGCCATGTTGACTTTGGTCAGGTTGCCTTAACAGTGCTTCAAAGCAATACAAGTGAAAAGAAAAGTCATTAAAGGGAAGGTGTGGATATATGCAGAAAGGAAGCATACAGAGCCTTGAAGACTACCTACAATATGGTGTTGTGCACTTGTTCCCACTACTAATGATGGAGCAAGGATTCGCACGTATAGCGCCTTGCTCGTATGCAAACCCTTATCTAAATGGCATAATAATATTAACACCATTGTTCGTCATTTGTAAAGTGTTTTCCCCTACACGCGGGTGTCCCTAGGATGCTTGCTTGTTTGTCTTTTCATGTACTAACGAAGCTTGCACTGAAAATGGCTGCTTTGCCGCAATTCAGTCTGCGCATGCGTCGGTCATACCCATGTGATGTGACGCACTCGCATTCTGGAGGGATTCTGTGCTCATGCGCATTGATGCTAAATATGGCCGCTTGTCTCTCACCACGCTCTCTGCTTACTGCAGCAGCTTTTAGCCTATCTATTCTTTCGCATTAATCCCTAATGCTATAGTTATTATAAAAGTAAGGGTTGGTTATCTCTTATCGTGGTATACAGTGCGATCATTTTTATGTATGATTCTAATTTGTTTTCGCTTACTTTTCATGTACCGCGTCTTTGTGGGCTGGGTAATCATGAGCGGAGCCATGCTTGAAGCTCTGCTGGGCACTGTCACGTGACCGGAGAAAGTTCCATCTGCGCAGAAGCTAAGCCTAGCCAGCTGGCACCTGAAGCACAATGCGCCTGGGAACATCACTGGGAATACGGCGCCTCACCTTGAGAGATGCAACACTGTTGCTACCTATTGCAAAGACTGTCCTGTATTACTGTATTCTGTGCATGAGAACGTGAACCTGGGGGGCGGGTATGAAAACTGAATATTAAACGTGCGAAAGTTGAATTCTAGGAGGTGGTAACGACCACACCACCTCTCCTGACCAATCACAATATGGGAAACTGTCACTTGCAACATTAGGGGGTGGTCTGAGGGTCCCCAAAATTGTATAATTACCCTAGTTTAGCTTAGGAAAATTGTCCGACTTGTCCGAGTAGCAGACCTGTCACTGACCCTACGATCTCAATAGGTGCTCATTCTGAAAGTGCTGCGGAGCACTTTGTCCATACTTTCCACAAACTCCCAAGGGGTGGAAAATCCTAAGTGCTGGCGAAGCACTTTGCTGGGGAATTCGAAATCCAATCAGGGTTTCTGGCGGATTACTTGCAGGAGGGGGTAACGCAGGCGTTGCTGTCCGAAGCTGTGGGTGTTGGTCGTACCCTGGGAGGCCCAGTCCTTGATCCGAACCTGAGGGGTATCCTGTCCTTATTCTCCGTGAGCTGTACCTGCTCGCAGTCTGGCATTCCTTTTCTGAGGGCCCCTGTCCCCGTCTTCCCAACTGACCCGTGGCCAGGGTTGGTCTTCAATCTGAATTAGGTAAATATAGATTGTGGGTTTGCGTATCTTTTTATGTCTTTTCTCTCTCTCTCTCTCTGATCTGATAAAGCATTCGTACCTGTGTTATTGCCTTATTACCATTGAACCTATATGTGCCTGAATTTTAGTTTGGTTCCTTCTCTCCCCCTTTCCTTTAGAAATTCATTGATTTTATAAACCATAGCATGTTCCCGTTTTTCCCTTTCCTTTAGTGGATTGCAGTGAAAGTAGCAAGAATAGTTCAATACTTAGGTTAAGTACATGTTCTAGGTCCCACTCCCATCCTATGTTCTAGTGTAAAGTTGCAGTGAATAGTATGTGCTAAACTTCTCCCTTTAGTTTCCCACATATTCTAAATGGTCATATTGTTTGTGCAAAGTTATCTTTTGGTATTGATTTTGATGTTTGATATATTACTCTGTGTATCGCTTATTATTCTGGCTTCTTCACTTTGAATTCTTATATAAAAACTCGAACTTAATCAGGTGTCTGTGGTCATTTTACAAAACTGTGGAAAGTATATTGTGGATTTTAAGGTGTATTGGATGTTAGGCCTGTCTACTTTTCCTTAACAGCTCCAGGTCCGTCAAAGAATTGCGCCTGTGGTAAGTCGGGTGCATGGTAAGCAGAGGTAAATCCAAACTTGATTACTCCTAGCAGCGTGCAGGAGGAGAAATCCTCACCCAGTTTCACCCAAACGAAATTAATGTGTTCTTCACGCCAAGGGCCCAGTGCGTGTTAGAGAATTGGTATCCCGGGTGACCTGGGGAAAACTGCGCGCTCTAGCAGTAATTTCTGGCTAGCAGAGGATGGTTTGGAC
The DNA here is from genome assembly GCF_964263255.1 of Lissotriton vulgaris. Classification (NCBI taxonomy): domain Eukaryota; kingdom Metazoa; phylum Chordata; class Amphibia; order Caudata; family Salamandridae; genus Lissotriton; species Lissotriton vulgaris. The sequence goes on from NC_141695.1 coordinate 904,993,255, forward strand.
TAGTTAGATTAGGTAGACAGGATAGTCATAAACAAACCGTGAATACAAAAACGTGCTGTTGATTGTTACTGTATTTTTACAATAATTTTGAAATGTGGTTTTATATGTAAATGTTCATGAATTTGTATTGTTGTTATAAATACTGCATGTTGAATTAACCCAGAATTGTTTGTAAATGTTCAGTGTAGTCTGAATCCCCGGGGAAGTATTTTAGCTAACGGTGAGTAGAATCCGGTTAGCTGTTGAAGTCACTAAGTTTGAATAATTAGTGCAGGGTTAAGGATAACTGGAAGCACTAATTAGGACCTTTGTTTCTGGAGTGAATGATAGCTACGAGTCCATTATAAAACTTTCATTGCGATATCACCTAGTAAGGGTCGCATACGGAAGGAGTAGTAGGGTCTCCGAGGCTTGTCTGGTAAGTAAAATAGTTCGCTGGTGAAATCCTGGCTCAGTACATATCCCCGACTAAGGTGGATGAGCCAGAAGAATAACGGGTTCTATGTTACTAGTGTGAAGGGACAGGCAAAGAAGTCTATCCAGAGTGAATGAAAAGTAGACAGAAGTGGTTTACTAGTAGCGAAAGAAAAGTCTTTTCTCTTTTTAGAACCCTCAGACATAGTGGCAAACGTTGCGTATTGTTAACTAAAACGTGCACTCGCACTTTAGAGAGAGTAAAAAGTTTCCGTTACCTTGTGAAGGCGGGAGTCAGTCGGAGAGCTGCTCTGACGTCACTCCGTGCCGCGCTGGTATTGGTCAGGACAGCGGGCGTGTAGTGAAGCTGAATTTGTGAAGGAGGGGTGAGTGCCGAAGCAGGAGACTCTGTCTTGCGAAAAGGCCGCGCACCCATTGGTTGACTGTAGTTGTATTCTCTGACCTGATTGGGTGGCGCGAAATAAAAGTCGCGCTAGCATTGGAAGTACAAAAGTAAACAAAATTGATCAAGCCGAGTTCAAAGAAAGTCCCGAAGATTATATGTGGTATCCAGATTTTATACCAAATCCAAAGTACCTAGGATTTTATAAGGATCAGCTTAGACGAGGTAGACCGCACATGATGTACGGAATAAAGAGAAAATTGTCATTTTCGGATAAAGTAAAGAATTTTTTCAAAACTGACAAGCCCATTAGAACGAGAGAAGGTGTACTCATTCCCCCGCCAAATACCCCTGCCTCTTTTATGATGTTTGATAAAGGGTATCACACTTGTGTCTGGCTGGAAAATTGGGCAAAGTATACTATAGATGACGGAGTCCTGGCATTCCCTGTTGAAGGTACATTTAATGGTCGGATCCTGTTTAACTTAAGGACCCGCATGAATGAATTACACCCTAGACCTAGGTTGACCCAGTACGAAGCTTTGGAGGAATGGGAAATTGAGGCTGCAGAACGAGATAAACCCCGAATGGATAAAGGAGTGAGTAAGTGGTATCCCAGACTTCCCACGCCGTCCAAAGAGCAGAAAATGAAACAGTGGAGGCAGTCTATGTTAACTGAAGGACTGTTTCCCATGATGGGAGTATCAGAGGAGAAAAAAGGAAAATGTAAAGCAAAAACCCATCACCTAGCACCTATGGGGGATGTAGAAGATGAACACCTGGAAGACTTGTTAATGAAGGATCCACCTCCCTATGTAGCAGAATCAGATTCGATGCATTCTCAAAGCTCTGTTACCACTTACCCCCGGAGTAGGAGGGAAAGTGATACAGACAGGATAGCTACAAGCAGTAAACCTAGTGGAAGGGATGAGTTTTGCAGACCCAAGTCCACAGTCCCGAATTATCAGCCATTCGGGGAAAGTCCCCCTCGATTGGTTACCCCGACTGCCCCGAGTATTTACCCATCCTTAGTACCCCAGGTATTACATGGCAATACTGTTGAAAGGGGGTTGCAGGAAAAGGAAAGAGAAGTCCTCTGTAAACAACGAGAGGATTTAGCCAGAACCATTGCACAGATGCATCCCCATCCTGAGGCCTTGACCATTCCGGTAACTATTGGTCCTGCTATCCCAATGTATAAAAATGACTTGATTAGTCCCCTTCCTCCTGTCATCACCCCAATACTGCCTACTCCTAGCTGCCAGACCCCGAGGAAAGAAGTATTCATAGATGAGGATCAGGAAAGTGAGTGTGAATCTGGAAGTTTAATGGATTTGCCCATAAGGGAGTCGAGGCCCAGTGTAATAGGGACAAGGAGTCAGCCCAGACAAAAGGAAGTGGTGATTGAAAGTGCATCTGGAATTAGGAACGCCTCTTTAGTTTCCCCTGAAGAATTAGACCGGTGGACAAAGGAGATAGAGAAAGAGACCACTTCTCAACCTAAAACATTGGAAATATATAAATTAAGAATAGAAATAGAAGAAATGATGGCTGGGAACGTGGGAGTTGAGCGCCTGAGCTCGTATAATGAAGAAGAGTTACTATTCATAAGTAAAAATCTTACCCGGAGTGCTAGGGTGCTCCACGAAAAGATAATGGATGCCGCTACAGAGATGGGAGTTGATGTTAGTCGCTCCAAAATTCTTCAGAAACCTTACAGAGTAGACTTCACAGACAAAGACTTAGAAAGCCTGAATGTGATGGGGAAACAGATCCAAGTAAAGGAATTGTTGAAACTCCTGCAGAAGTGGGGCGAAGTGGGGAAGTGGAGAACAAGGTGGGCGAAGAAAAAGGAAGGCAGCAGGGCTGGGTCAGTAACATCGGAATTTGTATTAAAGGAAGTAACCCCAACAGAAAAGTTGTGTCCCATGAGGGAGGTCCCGGGAGGAAAGTATGTCCATGTCCCTTGGTCCAGACAAGATATTGTGTCATTTACGAATGACTTCCCGAAATTACGTGAGAAACCAGTTGACTGGTACCGACAGGTAGAGCGGTTCATAAAGGTTCAGAAATGCCTGTTGAAAGACCTGGATGGGTTTTTCGACATTGTGGTCCCTGTAGATCTGTGGACCGACTGTAAAATTGAAATTGATTGGCCCAGTGAGGAATTTCCAAGAGATGAGAAAACAGGTGCGCCTGCACCTGAAGTAATGAGGAAATATGATCAAGTCATACAGTATCTTAAGAAAAAGGTGCCAGCCAAAGAGACAGACTGGACCCGAATAGATAGAACAACCCAAGAACGTGATGAGACAGTGCATTCATTTTACGAAAGGTTACTACAGGTATTCAAAACTTACAGTGGTATTGATAATGTGGACATGAAAGACATGACCCATTTCAGTTACAGATTTGTGCTAGGATTAAGGCCTGAAATATCACAGTGGATTCGAGATAACAAAATCAGTTGGCAGGGAAAGCCCATAGATGATGTCCTGAAATATGCAAAATACTGCGAAGATGAGATCGAAAATAAAAAGAAAGCCCTCAAGGAGAAAGTGATGTGGGCGCAGGTGAAATTAGCTGAACAGCAAGAAAAACAGTTAAGTAAATTGACTTCTGATAATAATGTTCAGAATACCAATTCTGGGGGGGGAGGAAAGCCCAGACCTAAAATGAGTCGTGAGGAAGCCATGAAAAAGTTTCCGTGCCATGGGTGCGGCCAGATGGGGCATTGGAGAGACGAGTGTCCACACCTACAGGCTGGTAATGCCCCTGTAAATGGTTTAAATCCACAGGTGCCGAAAGAGGGGACAAGGAAAACACAGCAACAGGTAAAATTACCTCCAGTACCTCGCGCTCCTAGACAGAATTTTAAGAGTCAGGGTCAGCAGAATGAGAGGGCGGAAGTATGGGAGGTTGAGAGTGAAAGAAATGCGGTCATTCCACAGTACCTGCTAAGTGATACCTTCCTTTGTGAAGATCAAGATTGACGGGGCCTGAGAGGGGAGGATGAGGAGTGCGTACTTGGCGCCTCCTTACCGGTAGACCAGACTGGACCATACATTGAAGGAAAGGTTGAAGGAAGAGACGTCACCTTTCTGTTGGACACTGGTGCTACCAGATCTACTGTAAGAACAGTGGATGTTCCTAACCTACCCCTCTCGGGAGAAGCGATCCAAGTAGTGGGCGTATCAAATCAGATAATAAGTACCCCTGTAACTGAACCAATGGAAATTTCTATAGGGAATTTCAAGGAAATGCACAGATTTGTGGTCTGTGATTCCAGTCCTGTAAACCTACTGGGACGTGATTTGTTGTGCAAGATGCGTTGTACCATTTACTGCACACCAAATGGCGTTGAAATTCAGACCCCCGATGAAGATGGCCTGTACAAACTAATGTTAGTCAGACAAGATGCTGATATCAAGCCTTTGACAATTGAGGATTTACCTGAGGAACTCCAGCTAAGAGTAGTACCCGAAGTATGGGATTTCACGGGAAAGGATGTAGGCCTGATGGCAAATGTGGACCCGGTTAAAATAACAATTAAAACAAATGCTGTATACCCCAAAACAAGACAGTACAAGATGAGTGCAGAAGTGAAGGCAGGAGTAGCGACTGAAATAACGAGGCTGCTAGAAGCAGAAATAATTGAAGAAGTGTTGAGCAGCCCCTGTAATTCGCCTATCATTGGGATCAAAAAGCCTAGTGGGAAGTACAGGGTAGTGCAAGATCTGCGCAAGGTAAACCAAATTGTCGTACCTTGCTGTCCTATTGTACCCAACCCTGCAGTCATTCTCTACCAGATTCCCTGGAATGCAGAATGGTTCACTGTCATTGATCTGTGCCACGCGTTCTTTTCCATCCCATTGCACCCTGAAAGCAAGTTCCTTTTCAGTTTTGAATTCGACAGCCATATCTATGTCTGGAATCGTGTCCCTCAGGGGTACACTGAAAGTCCATCGATTTTCAACCAGATACTGAAAAAGTGCCTTGAATCCCTAGTGCTGCCAAGAGAGTCTGTTTTGGTGCAGTACATAGATGACCTGTTAGTGGCATCTAAAACCCAGTCTGACTGTGTCACTGACACAATTGCCTTGCTGAATCACCTAGGAAAGGGAGGACATAAAGTGTCGCCTGACAAATTGCAGTTTTGTAAAAACTCAGTGAAGTATCTGGGGCACCAGATAGAAAAAGGAATCAGGAAAGTAACTACCGAAAGAATCAAAATAATTAGAGCAATGGAACTGCCCAAAACTCAGAAAGAAGTGAGAATGTTCTTGGGAGTTGTGGGTTACTGCAGACAATGGATTGCAGGATTTGCGGCTCTAGCCCGACCCCTGATAAATATGACAAAGAAAGGAGTGGAGGACCCCGTCCAGTGGGACAGTGAAAGTATGAATGCTTGGGTAACTCTGAGAAACTGTCTGTGTACCGCACCTGCATTGGGTATGCCTGAGTACAATAGACCATTCGAACTGTTCTGTGACACTAGAGAAAATTGTGCTCTTTCAGTCCTAACCCAGGAGCACGGATCAGTCAGAAGGCCAGTCGCCTACTTTTCGGCCACCCTAGATCCAGTGGCGGCTGGACTGCCTGGCTGCTTAAAAGCCGTTGCTGCTACTTGCGTCAGTCTGGAACAGAGCGAGAGCATTGTCATGGGACATCCCGTCACTGTCTATGTTCCTCACTCTGTTGTCATCCTACTGACTAGAACTAGGACCCAGTACCTCACACCTAGTCGGCTGACTAAGTATGAGAGAATTTTGATTGGTGCTGAAAATATAACTATCTCCCGGTGCAATGTCCTAAATCCTGCGACACTGTTACCTGTCCCTCTGGATGCAGAATCGGATGAGGGTGGGGAACATAATTGCATTGATCTGACTGAATATAGCACCAAGCCCCGTCCTGACATTCGTGAAATAGCACTACGGGACGGGGATAAAACAATGTTTGTGGATGGCTCGTGTTTGAGACATGAGAGTGGGAGTCTGAGTGCTGCCTATGCTGTGGTTACTCTGACAGGAGTCATCGAGGCATCTTACATGCGCGAGGTGAAATCTGCACAGGTGGCGGAGCTTATAGCGTTAACTCGAGCATGCAAGAGGGGAAAAAACAAAAGAATTACTGTTTACACCGACAGTCAGTACTGTTTCGGGGCTGTTCATGACTTCGGCCAATTATGGTTGCAAAGAGAATTCATGACTTCCTCTGGCACACCTATCCGAAATGGGAAAGTAGTGCATAACTTACTGGAAGCTATCCAATTGCCCAAAGAATTGGCTGTGGTCAAGTGTGCGGCTCACAGGTCTGGAAATGACGACGTGACTGCCGGTAATAGGTACGCTGACAAAATTGCACAGTTTTGTGCCCGACACCAGATGTCCCTACAAATTGCCCGGTGGGATGGAACCAGCTGCCAACTTATGTTGTTTGATAATGTGTCAACGTGGGAAGAATTAAGAGAGATACAACAAGCCACAGACAGGCAAGAAAAAGGCAGGTGGGCCGCAAAGGAATGCGAGTTGCGAGAAGATGGTGTGGTGGTAAATCCGGATGGGGTGCCTGTACTGCCTGATAGCTTGATCGACCCCATGGTCAGAATGATACATGAGCCAACACATATGGGAAGAGATGCGATGTGTCGGGTGTTTGAACAAGTGTTCTGCAATTCAGGGTTCAGGGACCAGGCGGAAAGGTTTTGCCAGAGGTGCCTAGTGTGTCAGCAATTCAATGCAGGAAAGAAGACTGTAGTGAAACAGAGTACTATTGGAAAGGCAGTAGGTCCCTTCGTAAGAATACAGGCAGACTTCATAACCATGCCCAGATGCAACGGATACAGATATGTTTTAGTCATAGTTTGTCTATTCTCTAGGTGGGTGGAAGCATATCCAGCTAAGAAAAATGACGCTATCACCACAGCCAAGCTATTGCTCAGGGAGTTGATACCTAGGTATGGGATCCCAGAGACGATCGAAACGGACCAAGGTGGGCATTTTGCCAACGATGTCCTATTGGAACTCTGTAGAGCATTCAAAATGAAGCAAAGATTGCACTGCGCCTACCACCCAGAGGCTTCTGGGGTAGTGGAACAAATAAATGGCACTCTGAAGTCCAGACTGGGAAAAATGTGTGATTCCACAAAAATGAACTGGATAGAAGCTTTACCCCTGGTACTGATGAGTTTGAGAAGTATCCCAAATCGAAAGACTGGCCTGAGTCCTCATGAAGTGTTGATGGGAAGAGTGATGCGCCAGGCATGGGTACCCGGAAACAAACTGCTAAGCATTTCTGATGATATGGTGCTAGAATACTGCAAGCAGTTGGGTGACCAAGTGCGTTCTCTCTCTCAGCAGATTGGAGAGACTGAAGACGAGTGGCCAAAGACTCCAGCACACAACCTGCAGCCAGGAGACTGGGTGGTGTTAAAGAAACACACCCGGAGCAGCTGCTTGAAGCCAAGGTGGGGAAAGCGACGACAAGTGATCCTCGTCACTACCACTGCTGTGAAGTGCGCTGGTGTACCGAAGTGGATCCACGCCAGCCACACAAAGCGGGTATCTGGAGAAAACGCGACTGGAGCTGAAGGCAGCACAGCTGAAGAGACCTCCGAGGAAGAGAGTCCGGAGCTAGCTGACATCGAACTGCCGAGCACAAGTCAAGACGTTGAATGGTATCCCGCCGACGAACCGGTTCATGATCCAATACGAACCCGGAAATATTCTTACTTAGACAGTGAGTGGGATAGTCCAGGTGAGTCAGAAATAGAAGAAGCAGGTCAGGTCAATGAAAGCCACAATACACCTGATCAGGAAGTAGGCCAAGTAGGGTCAGATCAGGACATCGACACTCCTCCTGAAACTCCCGAGAAGGGAGAGGGACAGTTAGAAATTAGGGCTGACGTTCATGCAGAAGAAAGCGAAGAGGTCGAAGAGCATGAACAGGAACAGATAGAACTAGATCAAAGTGCTCAGACAACGGAAACAACAGTAAAAAAAAGTAAGAAGAAAGTGCGACTTGAATCTGAGCAGGAACAGATTAGCGACCAGGCAGAAGAAATAGACGAAAGACCTGGAACTAGTCAGACAGGCAGGACAACAGAAGTGCCACAACAAAAAGTGAAAAGAGTGCACGGAGAAGGAGAAGTCTCCTCAACCACTGGGAGGCACGGAGGAAGAAATACACCTCGATACGTCAAGAGACTAAGGCTCAGACTAAAAACAGTCGAAGAAAACGATAAAGACCGAAAAAGGGCTTTAAGTGAAAGGAGTGCAGCCCAAGGCAAATCGCTGAGAAAGAGCGACAGAATAAAGAAACAGAACCGACTGTATCGGAGCCCTGAGTGGACGTACTTTGTGTTGGAAGAAATTGACGAGCCTCACCACAGTGGCAACAGTGACCACGAGTCTATTGCTGATCGGAGTTCGGACGAAGACCCTCCTTAAGAGAGCCCGAAGTGAGCCTTTGGTGCAGAGAAACGAAGAGGGGTAGCAAAAGCCACCTGTAAGCTAAATATGTCTGATCCGAGTGTCTCTGGGAGATCCCGCTGTGGGTGTCTCAAAACCTGTTGTAAGATATGCTTGTGTAGTGTAGCTATGCTAATAGTAATGTGGATAGGACTAACAGTTTTTCTACCTTTTATGATAAGTAAGAATCCTAACTTGTCCCCTACTGAACCCGAAGCAGTAGATGTAGGGGTTGTACCGACTGCAGAAACACCACGAAGACTAGAGAGACGCGACAAAAGAGTAGGACTGACACACACACGACCTGATTTAGAAGCACCAGATGAGGATGGACTACATTTTCACAAATTGAAGAACAGGACGCACTTAAATGTTTTTGCTAACTTGTTAGTGCATTATGTAGAAGCTATGGAAATAGAGGATTGTTATGTCTGCATGAAGCTGCCAACTTCAGTGGCTGAAGGCGTGACATACCACCACCTACCTTTGACCTATGGAATATCCTGTAGTATATTAGCTAGCTTGTTCTATAGAAGCACCTTGCAGTACTATTATTCAAATGATGACGTAGTATTTTCTGAACTTCCTGTTAGAGGACATTTGAACCGTGTACATACTACAAGTGACGTGACCCGCTATATGGGAGAATATTTCCTGACTATAGGTAACATAGACTTAGATCAAGCAAGGGAAGACAATCTGACCTGTTCACTGCAAGAGCAGGAAAAGATGTTTATAAAGATGGCAGACAGAAGGAGAGAAAAGTTTCAGAAGAAGGCAAATGACGAGAAGGATAGAATCCCTAAGTGGGCTGAGCACATGAATTACACCTCAGAAGGCGAAGCCAGTCCTGCCTTGTTGCTGGATTTTGAAAGAAAGGGGAAACTTTGTATCCATAGGGAAAAGACAGAGTACTATAACAATGTATTCATCGGTTCCAGCGAGTGTGAACATAATTATAAGGTAATTGGAGGTTGGGGTTTCAAAAATGGGTCAGAACCTGTGTTTCCCGGAATATATTATATATGTGGGAACAAGGCTTATTTCAAATTGCCGGATCACTGGTATGGGAGCTGCTACTTTGGCATTGTTTTCCCGAAAATATACCATGTGAACAATGCAGCTGGAAGCGATGATGAAACTAATGGCTTAGTGCGTAGTAGACGCGAAAGTGTAGGCGAAATTGTAGGTGATATTTTTAGTGCACTGATACCTGGAATGGGGGTAGTTCTGAACACCCATAGAATCTGCAAATTGTCTACAGTAGTGGACCGGTTATCAACGGACACTGCTGCTGGTTTCCTGCTGGTCAATACTGAAATGGTTGCGATCAGATCAATGGTTTTACAAAACCGTCTTGCCCTTGACACCCTATTAGCAAAAGAGGGCGGAGTCTGTAGAATGCTGAAGGCGCAACATTGTTGCACCTACATTCCTGACAAGAGTATCGAATTAAAACAATATGTGAGGAACATAACTAATTTGGAGAAGGAACTCAAACCATTGGAGGTTGACAGTGCCTGGACGAGACTGACTGGAGGTCTCTCCTCAATAGGTAGTTGGTTTACTAATCTAGGTAGAAATATTTTGTGGAAAATACTGATGCCAATAGTCATAATAGGTGTGATTGTATTGATCATTTTTATCTGCTGCAAATGTCAGAAGTGTAAGAAGAAATATACCGTCAATCCGAGGGGGGTGAAAAGAAACATTGATGAATTAGAATTAGAAGAGCTGAAAAGTGCAATTTATAAAAAGGCGAAAAATCACCACTCTCATAGGGAAGCTGAAAGAAAACTAAACAATAAATTTATTGAAATCGAAATGGACGATATGAATGAATGAGAAAAGTTGGCATCTGTTTCCTTCATGTAGTGATGATAGTAAATATCATCAAAGAGGGGATTGATGGAGCAAGGATTCGCACGTATAGCGCCTTGCTCGTATGCAAACCCTTATCTAAATGGCATAATAATATTAACACCATTGTTCGTCATTTGTAAAGTGTTTTCCCCTACACGCGGGTGTCCCTAGGATGCTTGCTTGTTTGTCTTTTCATGTACTAACGAAGCTTGCACTGAAAATGGCTGCTTTGCCGCAATTCAGTCTGCGCATGCGTCGGTCATACCCATGTGATGTGACGCACTCGCATTCTGGAGGGATTCTGTGCTCATGCGCATTGATGCTAAATATGGCCGCTTGTCTCTCACCACGCTCTCTGCTTACTGCAGCAGCTTTTAGCCTATCTATTCTTTCGCATTAATCCCTAATGCTATAGTTATTATAAAAGTAAGGGTTGGTTATCTCTTATCGTGGTATACAGTGCGATCATTTTTATGTATGATTCTAATTTGTTTTCGCTTACTTTTCATGTACCGCGTCTTTGTGGGCTGGGTAATCATGAGCGGAGCCATGCTTGAAGCTCTGCTGGGCACTGTCACGTGACCGGAGAAAGTTCCATCTGCGCAGAAGCTAAGCCTAGCCAGCTGGCACCTGAAGCACAATGCGCCTGGGAACATCACTGGGAATACGGCGCCTCACCTTGAGAGATGCAACACTGTTGCTACCTATTGCAAAGACTGTCCTGTATTACTGTATTCTGTGCATGAGAACGTGAACCTGGGGGGCGGGTATGAAAACTGAATATTAAACGTGCGAAAGTTGAATTCTAGGAGGTGGTAACGACCACACCACCTCTCCTGACCAATCACAATATGGGAAACTGTCACTTGCAACATTAGGGGGTGGTCTGAGGGTCCCCAAAATTGTATAATTACCCTAGTTTAGCTTAGGAAAATTGTCCGACTTGTCCGAGTAGCAGACCTGTCACTGACCCTACGATCTCAATAGGTGCTCATTCTGAAAGTGCTGCGGAGCACTTTGTCCATACTTTCCACAAACTCCCAAGGGGTGGAAAATCCTAAGTGCTGGCGAAGCACTTTGCTGGGGAATTCGAAATCCAATCAGGGTTTCTGGCGGATTACTTGCAGGAGGGGGTAACGCAGGCGTTGCTGTCCGAAGCTGTGGGTGTTGGTCGTACCCTGGGAGGCCCAGTCCTTGATCCGAACCTGAGGGGTATCCTGTCCTTATTCTCCGTGAGCTGTACCTGCTCGCAGTCTGGCATTCCTTTTCTGAGGGCCCCTGTCCCCGTCTTCCCAACTGACCCGTGGCCAGGGTTGGTCTTCAATCTGAATTAGGTAAATATAGATTGTGGGTTTGCGTATCTTTTTATGTCTTTTCTCTCTCTCTCTCTCTGATCTGATAAAGCATTCGTACCTGTGTTATTGCCTTATTACCATTGAACCTATATGTGCCTGAATTTTAGTTTGGTTCCTTCTCTCCCCCTTTCCTTTAGAAATTCATTGATTTTATAAACCATAGCATGTTCCCGTTTTTCCCTTTCCTTTAGTGGATTGCAGTGAAAGTAGCAAGAATAGTTCAATACTTAGGTTAAGTACATGTTCTAGGTCCCACTCCCATCCTATGTTCTAGTGTAAAGTTGCAGTGAATAGTATGTGCTAAACTTCTCCCTTTAGTTTCCCACATATTCTAAATGGTCATATTGTTTGTGCAAAGTTATCTTTTGGTATTGATTTTGATGTTTGATATATTACTCTGTGTATCGCTTATTATTCTGGCTTCTTCACTTTGAATTCTTATATAAAAACTCGAACTTAATCAGGTGTCTGTGGTCATTTTACAAAACTGTGGAAAGTATATTGTGGATTTTAAGGTGTATTGGATGTTAGGCCTGTCTACTTTTCCTTAACAGCTCCAGGTCCGTCAAAGAATTGCGCCTGTGGTAAGTCGGGTGCATGGTAAGCAGAGGTAAATCCAAACTTGATTACTCCTAGCAGCGTGCAGGAGGAGAAATCCTCACCCAGTTTCACCCAAACGAAATTAATGTGTTCTTCACGCCAAGGGCCCAGTGCGTGTTAGAGAATTGGTATCCCGGGTGACCTGGGGAAAACTGCGCGCTCTAGCACTAACACTGTAGTAGTTTCTTCTGCATGCTTTGTCTTGAGCAGCCACTGTTCACCAATAACTCAATAAAAGGCATGAAATTCAACCATCTCACAGTAATGCACATGGGCTGGACCTGCCCAGGAAAGGGACATTGTAATTGAATGTGAATATTGCTGGGTTAGTAGGTAACACTGCACAGTAAACACAGCTCTCCGGTAACACTCTAAGAGGTTCAAAATAACCAGACCAGTTTTAGTGGGAGTGGCACTGCTGTATCACGGTCGTTGAAGCTCTTCCTCCGTGTGGAAACAAAATCTTTACACATATGTGAAGGACAACCCATTAGCACTCCCCAATCTCCTTCTACGTTTGACTCTATTACAAGTCTATATGGAGCAGAAACTTAAAATCCATGAGGAAATATAACAATTCTGAAAAAGTTACAGAAGTTTATACTAAGAGTCCCATAATTGTCTCTCTTTTGTCCTTCCATCCGAGAGATGTTGCTGTCCATTCAGGAAGGAGTGTGTGTTTCAGTGGACTCTGTGTTCTTGTCAGATTTATAGCTACTGTTAACTGTTGTCTGCATTTGCAAAACAATCCGGAGTCATTCAGAGCCCTCATAAGTGCCTTTACTCTGATTCACTGTGCAACCTTGCAACCCAGTACTCGGATAGCCACAAGACTCTTGCAATGCACCTCTCTTCAGGCTTTCATCCCACTTTGCTATGTATCAACATTGGAGCCCCGAAACATCACCTCTATTTTCTGATGCAGTATGCGCCGGGATCTCAGCAGTGGAACAACTCATTCTAGAAGAAGTTAAGGCAGACCCCTCTTTCAGTGAGTTAACACATCTGAAGCAGAAATGTGTTCAATTATCAGGTCACGGTTTTGAATCCCAGACAGGTCAACTTACATAGAAGCTAGTCTCCTCCACTACAGGACCAAAAAGAGTGCAGAAATCAGAAGGCTCAAAGTAGGGGCAACAGAAGGGGGACCCCGCACTGAACCAGCACTATTATCTATGGCAATCCAGATTTTGTCGACCCTCCAACCAAAAGCTTTGACAGAAATTGCAAATATCATCATGTCAGCGTCTACGTCAACCTAAGTGCTTTTAAAACTTAAGAATGACCATTAAGCTTAAATGTTGGGCCTTATACAGTACATGACGTTCATATCTATTTCTTAACATTCTTTCTACCATACAAAATATCAAATCATATTGTTCACACATAATAAGTTTTAATGGGCATAATGACCCATGTTGGATTTTCAACATACCCAGAACAATACATTATTTGTAATGTAGTTCTTATAACCAGTATGGGGACCAACTTAACACATTACTCACAAGGTATTTATCCTCCAATACATGTTTGTAAATGCAAACATTTATACAGTCAGTACAAATTGGATGCAATGCTCTTCTGTTACCAGTGTGACAATGTCAAATCTGTACTTACACGTGGGAACAAACACATTAACTCTAAGGGTAAATATTTTAAAAAAACTAAATGAAAAGCATATTCTGTTTTTTTCATACAGAACAACCTACATAGGAAAGCCAGGCCCAGGCAGAGGGACATCCACCTGGTGCTGATGAAATAACATTGCTGATAGTGACCATTTAATCAGACAGCAATCCACGCCCTGGCGCAACCCGGCACTTCCAACACAGACAGTGATGACAGATGAATTTGTACGCACAAAGCACACAACAGCATATATGCAGCAAACAACTGCTCCAATTGTAGAGCCACCAACCAGGGACACAGGAAGTCAACCATCCGTAGGTAACATGGCAGATCCTTTAGGAAACGTGGCAGTTACTTACAATATGATGTACCATAAGGCATCCCTACTGCTACTCAGTTTCACAGACTTGGAAAATCTATGCCGTTGATCCAATGTAAGCATTATAAGTCCACATCTGAACTTAGCAAGAGGGAGAAAAAACACTGGAAGTATGGCAGAAGGACATGAAAATATCAGATCTGACATGCCAGAACTTACAAATGTAATCAAACGGACCCTGGGTCATACAGACCCCTATCCATGCTGAACGAGGACGTGAAGTTGCTTGCAGAGGTATTGGCACTGCAGCTAGGGAGGGTTGTTACACATCTGTTGGGGACCATTCAGTTTAGTTTTGTTTGGCCCGTATATGAACTTAAGGCGACTAACTAATGCGATGTATGAAACATGGGAGTCTGCTTTAGAGGGTGCATTGGTTTCACAGGACATAGAAAAGGCCTTCGATATCCTGGCATGGCCTTAACTGTAGGAGGTCTTGATACGCATGGTCTGGGGATTGAATATGAGTTGTGGGTCAGACAGCTCTATTCCCTGCATACAACAAGAGTGTAATTGGGGTCTGAGGTGTCTGCAGCCTTTGGTATAGAGAGAGGCACTCGGCAGGGCTGCCCCATGTCCCCGCTGTTGTCCATGCTTGAGTTGGAGCCGCTCGTGATCTTCCTCAGGGACCGCCTTTCGGTATTCCAGTTGGGGATAGTCAACATGTGGTTTCATGCATGCAGACGACATGCCGGTATATTTAAAGGATCCAGCGGAGACCATCCTGCTTCTCATGCAGTTGCTGGAGCATTTTGGTGCGGCTTCCGGGCTCCTTGTGAACTGCCACAAAACTGTGCTTTATCCCCTGGCCAGGTTGGTGGGTAGTGATGGGACGCGTCTTTCGGATGTGGCAATGCATGGGAAATGCATATTTTCAAGTATCTGGGACTCCAAATTACTCAAGATAGCAGCCTACAATATGCCCTGAATATGGGGAAAGTACTGGAAAGCCTAGAGTGTTTGTGGCGCTTCGCAAGGTCATTAAGCAAGCCCAGTATGCCCTGCTTCTCCTGCTTTGGTGGCCTCGCCCCTTCTTACATATCCGAGAGGCCATAATTGTTGAGGGCAGGGTCAAGGGGGTTGGGAGATGGCAGGCGATTTGTACATGAATGGAACTTTCAGGGACTTGGCAGATATGGGGCCCACTATGGAGTGGACGACCGTCAGTTCCTGCAATATGCAAGCATTTTGCGCACTGTGCGCTGGACATGGCCCACCTTCTCTAAAGAGCTTCGGAGATCCCATGTTCTTGAGGTGATTCTAGACCTGGGATCCTATAAAGGCATCATCTCCATATTGAATGCAGCAATGTAGACAGAAAGGACAACTGTTGTAGCAGGGAAGTGAAAATCTTGGGACAGAGAAGTGGACACCTCACTGACGGATGGTAAATGGAACAGGGCATGTGCACAGGTGTGCAATGTAATGAGCAAGCCAGCTTTAAGTTAGTACATGTTTACTTTCTTCATCAGACCTATCTCACCCAGCACGACTTCATAGGGCATACCCAGCGAGATCACCGAGTTGCATTAGATGTGGGATCACACCCGCAGACTTTTGTCATGTGGCTTGGCATTATGTACAGCTTCGACCGTACTGGGGTGAAATAAGAGTTGAGGTGCGCAGCGTGACAAGGGTGGCAGTGGATGGGTCGGTCTGTCATTGCCTGTTGGGTATTTTACCCACTCTCAAGAAGGGACGAAAGATGCTTTATATAAATTTGCCCAACTGGGCCTATTATTGGCACGCCGCTGCATACCTATTCACTGGGCTAGCCTCGTTCCCCGGCGCTCTTTAGGTGGAAGGCAGACTGGATGGGTGGTGGCTAAGGAATGTAGATTGAGGAAAGTGCTAGCGCATGAAAATGTGGTGAGGGATATTGAGATGTGTTTGACGATGCTGGATGTCCTTGATGATAATAGGCAACGGGATGAGGGGAGGGGCGCAATAAGAGGAACGAGAAAGGCGGCACGATGTAACCAGTGAGTGTGTGCAGGAGAGAGGAATGGTATATTATGTGTTGCATGAAAAGACACAAGGTGTGGGTTGGGAGGGTCTTGTCTGTGCCCCCCCTGACTGTGGCCCAAGAGTGGGAATGGGTGTGGGGACCGCCCTCCTTTTCTTTGTCTTATATGTGCGTCACTGTGTACAGCACTGCGAGGTAAGGGTAGAGAGGGCGATCTGTGGGCTTGTCACTCCTCTTTGACAATGAGGATATGTACTGCCCCCTAATCTGCTTGGGACCTGCCTATCCCACCCGCCCCCTGAGACACTGCCCTTCTTATGTTGACATGTAACAACGCTGCTCTGTTTTATTTTGTATTATTTCTATGGAAAACTAAATAAACAAATATTTTTAGGTCTCGCTTGAGCCAGCGCATGCGCTGTATGGCCGAGACATTTAGTAACTGGCTTCTCAAAGTGCTACCCACAGGCTTTTGGTGGCTACCAGCTTACTGTTACACGTACAACGCGCGCGACGTGCACAGCTGCCATTTGTCACTCGCCAGCCTGCTTTCAGTTTTTCCATTGTGTGTGCATGCACCGTCACATTCAGGGCCTGCGCCAACAGTTGTTTACAGAGAGATTTCTCTTCCTTCTCCGCCCCCACCCTCTTCCGACTCGATACCCAACCATCCCCAACTTTGTTTCTCCTGTTCAGCGCCGCTTTCTTCTTAACATTAAAACTAAAGCACGGGTGCCACGATTATACCCAAAGTAAAGAAATAGAAAAAAACATATATTTCTTTACTCTTGCTATAATAGCGGCACCCGCACTTCACTTTTAATGTTAAAAGTAAAGCGTGGGTGCCGCGATTATAGCAAAAGTAAAGAAATAGATGTTTTTTTCTATTTCTTTACTTTGGCTATAATTGCGGCACCCGCGTTTTACTTTTAACATTAAAAGTAAAGCGCTTTGTGGAGGCTAACATGCAACTCCGGGACAGCGGATAATTTTGTAGCTTTTGCTTTTTTTTTTTTTTACTTCCATTAACGATTGGGAAAGGAGATCTGAAACGAGCTTCAGAAAACAAAACATACAGTGTTTGAAATTGGTGTTCCAGTGCTACGAAGTTCCGCCCAGCAACTACACTCCGCCACTGCCTCGCTGCGCGTCACTTCTTCGCCGGGGATGCGACTCCCACCCTCCCTCAGCTTCTTCAACTAACAACCATACAAATTTTGAGGAAAAGCTGAATGTCGCGATTTTCTCATTCTAGGGGGCCTTAAGGGAACCAGTCGTTTGGATTAAAAAACGTGATACCACTTTTTGATACGTAGCTTTCAGTGGGAGGAGGAAACCAGTCCTCTTCACGGGCAGCAACACTCTGGGCTGCTCCTGCTATTTAGCTCCACCCCTGAGCACCGACATTGCAGAGGTCGGGCTTTGGACAGGGGCGCAAAAGCCCACTGGGCTAAACGGGATTCAGTCCCTCCCCCGTCATGTGTCTAAGGCTGGCCTGCTGCATATCGGTTCTCGTCGTTGATTCAACATTTCTATGGGAATTCTGGTTGCTGCCCTGGAGAATAGTCATTAGTTATGATGGGGGAACCCTTAGAACCTAGGCTGAAAGCTAGACATAAACAGTGGTTCTGTTGGGGAAACACAATTGCTTTGTAAAACCGTAATTAATACATTTTGTGAAACATATCCAGTGAAGGATATAAGGAGACACACAACGCCAAATTAATCTCAAAAGGTAAATCTTTAGTATAGACCTTTTTTTGATTCAATCCAAAAGTAATATGTAGCAGCCCATAACAAGGAACACATAGACTATATATACACATTTAGTGATTGGTCGTGACTGGTGACATAGTGCTGTACAAAGATAAAACAAATGAGATATATTCATACATATAGACAAAACATAAGGTAATGAAAGTCCACTTTAGAATACAATGGTCACAATGGGATAAATTATTTCCTAATTCTTGTTGAGACTTTGTGTGGACAGATGAACATAAAGAATATCGACGTTTCGACCCTATGCAATAGTGCAGACTTCTATGCATCTGTGTCGGGTCTTCATCAGGACTCAGGAGAGGGGTTGGACAGCCTGAATGAAAGAAGGAAGCTTATACACTGACTTCCGATGATTCTTAGGTTGGAGAATGTCAGCCGACAATCTCGGTATGCAATCTTGAATGGAGCAAATCTCTTCTGTTAATTTAGCGATCTCCTTCACCAGCTGGTGGAAAGATACGAAGGGGTGCCGCCTTAGCGATCACTTTGAAGGCATCAGAGACGTCCTCGTCCATCAACGTGCAGCGCTGAACGTTCTTTATGTTCATAATGTTTTGTCTATATCTATGAATATATATCATTTGTTTTTATCTTTGTACAGAACTATGTCACCAGTCACGACCAATCACTAAATGTGTATATAGTCTATGTGTTCCTTGTTATGGGCAGCTACCTATTACTTTTGGATTGAATCGGAAAAAGGTCTATACTAAAGATTTACCTTTTGAGATTAATTTGGTGTTGTGTGTCTCCTTATATCCTTCACTGGATATGTTTCACGAAATGTATTAATTACAGTTTTACAAAGCAATTGTGTTTCCCCAACAGAACCACTGTTTATGTCTAGCACTGGAGAATAGTGACATGTTTATGTATAGTGCTACGATGTCACAGGCTGCAACTGAAAGCACTGTGAATATGCAAGTCATTATTTTAAAATTGTATTGCACACGTCATAAGCAGGGCACAAGTCCTAAACAAGCATTGGCATAGCCAATAAGTCTCACCTTTGGGGTAAACATCACTTACAACGCATTTTTTACAACGCACTACCATTACATCGCAACCATTACAACGCAAACCATTACAACGCATTGCGCTGGGGGGCGCTCTAGGATAGGGAATATATTTAATTTACTATCCAACACCTTCCCTGCTATCCACGGGGACTGGAGTTGGAATAGTAAATTAAATAATTCACTATCCAGCGCCTAAAAGCATTATGCGTTGTAATGGACTGCGTGGTAAAAACCGCGTTGTAAAGGCATGCGATGTAAAAGCATGCGTTGTAGTGACACCAATCCCACATTTGGGACCTGTAAGTGTTTAGCCTTGCAACAGTTGGTGTTGTTGCACCAACGATATTCTGCTGCATAACTAAATACTTATAGGGTTCGAAAAGCGAGACCTATCGGCTATGCCAATGCTTGCTTAAAATGTAATCAAGCTCCTTTCTTGTGACATTGCTGCTGGCTCCGCTGCACACAGACGCGGTGCCATGCAGTTATCGTTATTTAGGCATTAAGTTGCTCTCTTGAAACGCTTACCTCTGCAACAACATCCACGTGCAAACGCCCTGCAAATATGCAGGAAGAATTAGAGAGACACAGGGGACAAGTAGCAGTACAACCACCTCTACATAACCCAGTAGTGAAGAGGCCTCTAGTGACAGCAACATATGGCCCCTGAGCAAATTATGGCCCCTCAAACTGCTTCAACAAGGTGAAAGGAGAGCCTGCATTTGGTCAGTGATGATCAGTGCTACCTTCTTTAGTATGCACAGGTTCTGAGAATGAGGTACTGGGTTTGGCCTCACCTTTGATAACTACTTCGAGGGTGCTGGTGAGCTACCAGCAGCTCCTGAGCTATACGTTGGGAACCACTGCATTATAAGTATCTTTTTTTGTATTGTAATATTTCTATAGCACTTCCTGCACCTATGTGAGGTATTAAATCGCTTGCCCACAGGACTAGCGTACTAAGCTCTGTGGAATGTGCAGTTGCAATGGCATTGATCACTGTGTGGTTGAAATGATGTCTTGTTTTGAAGCTATGTGGTACATGTTTGCATATTGTGTATGATGAACACAGAGGTCCGGTTATCATCTTTTGGGTTGCATTGCTTATCAGTGTGAGTAATGAAGAGGTGTGAGAGATGTATAAGCAGTTTATATTTAGTAGTATGCTGCCAGCTTTGGTAACCTGTACAGAACCCTTTGTGATATTGTTGTATGTTTCAGCCCACGTAGATGATTACCACACAGGTTTGTCCATTCTGAAGTCTCTTGGACCTGAGCAGGCTTCTGGGGAGGGGAGCAGAGAGGATCAGAAATCTGCCAGAATAGACTCCATTACGGTCACCCATTCTGTGACTGTCATTAGGTAATGACAGGGAGCAGTCTTAGTGTATGGCTAGCCAGGACCTGAATGGGTGAACTAAGCTAGAGTCCTCCAGTGGCCATCAGTGATCAGTAGATCTCTTGAGAAAGTTATTTTGCGCATGTACAGATAGTGGATAGAGTGGTTAGATTCCGTGGACTGGTAAGGTACTGCATGATAGGTGACAGACACCTTTAAAAGGTCTACCCATATTTGGATCAAGAGAGCCATGTGGCAAAGCATAATACTATGCATCGTTCAAAGTGGGGTCTATTAATTTTTTGGTTACCCTCCAGGTATAAAATACAATTTCATTCCAAATGAATAACCAAGTTATCATTGGATGCCACAAAGTGAAGAATGCTTTGCTTTGTCAAGTGTTTTATCAATTACGGTCCGGGATACTGGCACTTTATAAACTGTTGCGCATAGATTTTGTTTATTCTTTTTCGAGAGTAAGACTCTATGAATTTATCAAGCACAGAATGCTACGTCATTTATTTCGTAACATAAACAATGCTTCTTGTGGAAGGTTCTCAGTCATGCTTCGTAGACCACGCCCCTCACATGAAGCGCAGGATACAGGCTTTGTACTCAAAATATTATCAGGTGAGTGTCTAAAAAGTGGTAATGTCTTGGTTGACTGGGGCAGGTGGAAGAAGAGTGTGGTACAGAATTGTAGTAGTTCGTGGACAAACATTCACATATTGTTCCTTGTACTTGTAGAATTCCCCACATAAAATAACAAGCAAATGCAGAAGCAGCCTTGATAATCCCATTTGAAAAGCGAATCGGGCTGGGGTCCAATCAGTCAAATGTCAGGCTCAGCAATGGAAGAGGGGATATCATAGCGGCATTAAAACACCTAAGTGGCATAAACACAGAAGAGCAGGTGAGCAAATGTATATACACTAAGGGGTCGATTCACAGAACTAATCTGAGATCAAATCCTAAACTTACTACTTTTGGTATTCACAGAAGGCATTTAGTAGTAGTAAAGTTGGGACTCCTAACTTTACTACTACTAAATGCCTTCTTTGAATACCAAAAGTAGTAAGTTTAGGATTTGATCTCATATTAGTTCTGTGAATCGACCCCAAAGAGAGGTGCGTTTCTATCTAAAGGAGTAGTCATGATTTTAAGGGGCAGGGGTCACTCGTAACATAAAAAAGTCAACTTTCAGAAGAGATGGAAAATGCAGGGACCCATCACGGGCACCCACATACTAAGAGGAGTGGTGGAGAAATTTTGGAACAATTTAAAATCGAGTGGACACCTGTGGTGATGTTGAAAAACAGGGGGCGTGGGAGAGCTTTAAGTTGTGTAACAGCCTTTGGGTAAACGGGAATTTAGTGCACATATGTTTTTTTTACTTATTTTATTTATTTAGTGCCTTTTATACAGCGCGGACATTACCCTAAGGTATCAGAGCGCTGTACAATAGGACCAGTTACGTTACATGAGAGAAGTGTTACACAATAGAACTTTACAAAAATAAACAGGAGACTAAATAGGTAAGTTACACAAACATTAACAATATGTTAACATTTTAGAAGCAGACAGCAGGCGTTAAAAAAAAGAAGGGAGTGTGTGATTCCCCCATTGACTCATTTTAAGGCAGAGAATATTTCAGGAGGGACAGCCAAAAGGAAGCATTTTTTTTTGCTTAAAAAATCGGGAGTGTCTCGTTTGAATCGGGTCCACTGGCATGCGGTGGTCCTTTCCGGCTGCCACCGTTCATGCATGTGTGCTGCAATGCTGTAAACGTGTCATGCAACAGCCGAACACCCCCCCCCCCCGGCCCCCTTCCCCGACAGTCCTTGAGATGCCATCTCACCCTCAAAACCATGGACTGCAGGGGAGCATTGGTCTGGTACAAGGCCGGGGGTTGGTCCGGGATTTCAAGGCCTGTCCGCTCCGAGAACCCAGTTTGCAGCACGTGTCATTGCTGCATTCTTACCTACCTTTATGCCTCGGTCCGGAGCGGACATCCTGTTGACATCTGGGCCTGGGGGGAAGACAATGGGCTGTGTCTGCAGGAAAATAACACACTAGCTAAAAACAAACAAACACCGATGCGTCCTCTTCCTGCAGCGTGCGGCAGCACGCACGGGCCTGGTGGGGGCTGCGGGGTGGGGGTGGGGAGGGTCTCTTTTGATAAAGTCCATAAATCTTCTCCTACCTGGAGTCGAGCCTAACAGCCACGGGTAGCGGGAGGTAAATAAAGCATGCTGCTAACAGTTTTAGCTCAGTGACCTTTAAACGGACGCGTGTGCGTTCTCGGCATAATAACACAAGCGACTGCCTTCGGGTGGAAGGAATACTCCCAAAGTACAATCCTATGGCAGTCGTTCTGCCATCGGTAATCCCACAGATCTGAAATTTACCACATTTAGTTGGTGGAATCCGCAGCTTGTTATTAACACTCACTTCGACCCATTTGGATCGACGGAGTTCCCCTTAATTTGATGCAAAACCTTTGTTGACCTCTATACCACACATCTGCAGCCCCAGACTGGAGGTGCCTACCCTTAATTTGATGAAAGTATTTGTGCGGCCTCTATACCACATCTCTGAAGCCCCAGACTGGAGGTGCCCCCCCTTAATTTGATGAAAATATTTGTGCGGCCCCTATACCACATCTCTGAAGCCCCAGACTGGAGGTGCCTCCCCTTAATTTGATGAAAATATTTGTGCGGCCTCTATACCACATCTCTGAAGCCCTAGACTGGAGGTGCTTGCTAGCAGGAACTATCAGGGCCGGGTGGAGAAACTACCCTGGCCAGCACTGGATACTACGTTCAGGACAGATCTGAACACAATTTTTTCAGATGGCAAACTGGATAAATATACTCTTGCACAATATGCACATTATTCCAGTGATTTTTAACCTGTGTCCCACAGACCCTTGGGGACCCGCAGCACCTACTGAAAATTGAACGTTTTAAAACACTATGTAAATTTAAGGAATTTGAAACTGGAAGATAGAAATTTAGCTGTACCCTCATCATCATTCGTGGGAGCAGCGCAAGTATAACAAACTGAATCCAGGGTGGACGACTGGTGGCTTCAGCAACAGTGCTCCACTGTAAAGCATGTTGAAAAGCCATCAAGCACTTGGAGCAAAACAGACAAACGTCAGTGACTTGATAGAGTCTAACATACTGCTCGTCTTTTAGAGCTAAAACTACAGTTTGAAAAGCTCCAACCTTCACGTGAAAATTACAATTATGATTTTATATCACTGTATCTTGATAGTGCATTTCGCCTTAAACCTGGCATATTATGTCTGTGTCTGAAGAATAACAGTAAATACAAAAATTACATGGTTGATCTCTGGAAAAAGATCTGTCTTTAACCACAAAGCTGTGCACTGAAAAACAAGATTGATCTCCGGAGGTACGGGCATGGTGGGAGATATTGATAGTAAGGATTTAGCACTCTCATGTAACTGTACTAGAAGTGATTGAAGAAACAAGCACTGAGAAAGCTAATAGGTCATTTGATGGTTGGCAGCCTTCTGAAAATGTCAATTCTGTTTAGGTCGAGCCTAACAGAAAGCGCAAGCTGTCTGTTTGCAAAAGACACATTGTGAGCTTACCAAGAACATACCGGGGCTTGGATCCCGGTCACTGCTTACCATTGGTTGGCCATACTGCTGCGCAGCAGGGCTAAAAAAAAATTAGCAAAGCCAATCGATGTTACAGGCGAGACCTACTGGCTTCATTAATACTTGTCTTGTTTTGTCATTCTTGTGCAAAACCTTATTTTTGGGACAGTTGCTATGCCCTTGTCAATATAAAAACAAGCATTGACATAGCAATAGGTCTCGCCGTTTGGGACCTTTTAAGTGTTTAGCCATGCATTACATTATCCTGGTTGCTGTGCCGCCAGGGATTAAAGAGCTATATAATTACTACACACTCGGTCATGCAGTCTGTTGTGAGATGGTTACTCTCTCTAGTTCACTTCAGACTGTGTAAGCAACAGAAAGGTTTCGATCTAAATTGATAGGTAGTGGAGCAATATGAGAGTTTTCGGAGACTTCACTTTCCATAAACCCTGTGATTGGTTAAAAGATAATAATCCACCCCATGAATAGTCGATACACCAATCATAAAAGAAACCCACTCCGGCTACTACACCGGAAGATATCTCCTTAATGCCCTGGAAGTGGGTGGGTAGTTAGATTATGTATTGTGTTGGGCTGCGTAAGCACATGTGGTGGAGATGTGGGGAGAGACGGTGCAGAAGAGACTGCATCTCCTGTTAATGAGAGGGAGCTCCCTTAGCTATATAAAGATGAGATCAGTACCACAAGGGCCCAGCAGTGCCCTCTGACTCGCACTTGTGTTGGGAATGGGCTTCTTGTTGTTGGCTTTTAGAGGAGGTGACATCAGTAACGTGTGAGGGACACAAGGTCCTAGTGGCAGCATCAGAGGAGTGGCAGGCATTCATGTGGAACAGTTTAGGACCCTTACTGCAGCATATGAGTTTGCCAGCAGTGACAGAAGATTTAGGACATAAGAACCGCAAGTAATAGGGGCGTGGCTTGCCGAGCCAAGATGGTGGACGCACTCTAAGAGTGCTCTGGGACCCCTCCACCATCCGCTCGTAATCCCAGCCTACAACTAGCCATCAGGACCTGTATCTTCCCCCCTACTTGGCTTGGTGCTCTGGCGGTGTGTCCGGGGGTGTGGAACTTTGCACTGGGGCCCCCTGAAACAGCGGACCGTCCTGCCGAGTGCTGCAGACAAAAGGGCCGCTCCCAGTCCGTGACTGCAGCGCTGGCCGATCCTTGCCATCCACCTTGGGAAGCGGCACCCGGCTTCAGGAGCTGAGGGGCTCTCCCACACTGACCCCCCGGATCCGCTGTGGTCGGCGGCCCAACCCGTTGCTGGACTTTGCTTCTTGCTCCTCTCCTCAACTTCTGTGTGCGGCTGCTGGCGCCTGGCCCTCCGGTGTTGGACAGCCGGGGGGAAAAGGAGACAGATGCTATCGCCTCCCGAGCACATCAGTGTGATTCCTGGAGGCCCGGAGCCGCGCTGTGGCAAGCGGCGCAGCGAGTGACGCTTGGGGTTGCCGAGCCTGCCCGTGCCTCAGCCACTCTGCAGGGTGATCAGGAGAGTGGCCGCCGTGTCGGGCGGCCGGGATCACGGACTGTAGCAGCAGGCCCTTAGGGCGAGGTGAGGGGCAGCGCGCCTCTGCGGACATGAGGAGGGACGCGCACTAGAGCGTGTGAGTCCTGGCAGCAGCGGGGTCCAGGGACAGTTGATTGGGGGCCCCCATGTGTGCAGGCTGCCACTGTTGGGGGGGGGCGGTCCTGAGCTGTCCCCCATGCTACCCGGCCCGACTTGTTCTCCCCTCCAGAGAGTACGTTGCTGGAACCATCTTCCCCTTCTGAGCTGGCAGGGCTCTGATACTGTGCGTTGGGCCATGCGGCGGCTCCTGAGTTAAGGTTGGCCCGGCGCTCCATATCGGCCGCATCACCGAGCGGCGGTGAACACATGGTGGATTCTCTACAGCCTTGGTGGCCACGGGTGGGCTGTCCTCGCCCGGGAGACTGCGTTGGAGTGGGAAACTGCGTTGGAGTGGGCATGGTGGAGGGCCCTCCCTACCCTGCTGCTACATCCTTATTCCCCCCCCAGACCGCATCACCAATTGAGGACCTGCTGTTTGGGCTTTCGGCCGCACGCACCGAGTGGCACTGTTTGGCTATTTGGGAGGGCTCGTTGGTCCGCATTAGTGGTGTGTGTTGGGCAGTGGCCCTGGGCGACGGCACCCTCCCTTGCGCCGTCCCACCCAGGAATTTTGGCTCTGGCAGCAGGGCGACTTGTTGCCATAGCTGTAAGGGCAACAGCCTTGACCAGCGAGGCCCTGCCTGCGGCCATGGGGCCTGACCTATAGCCACCTTATCAACCCCCTCCTCCCCCCACCCGAAGACCCACTTTGTGCGGGACAGCAGATTCGGCCGTACACATCTGGCGGCGGCAATTTGGTCCTAGATGTGCCTCGGCATTTGTTGCCCACCTGCTTGCTCTGGGCCGTCCGCAGGGGCTCGCAGGTTACCCCCACTGCAAGATCCACCTACAGGGTACCCGGGAGCCGCCGCTTCATGGGGTGCCACCATGGGCAGGACGGACAGGTCGGCAAAGGCTCCTGCCACCCAAACCAAAATGGACCGTTTCACCACCTTGGAGGCGGGCACACCTGGGGGAACTGCAGATCAGGAACCACCGTCCTCAACCGAGTTGTCTACTATCCTGCAAGCCATCCATGAGTTGCAAACCTCGGTGGAGGGCAAAATCGCAGAGGTGCGTGTAGACATGACTCTTATCCGGCAAGATCTCCGAAATGCCAATGCCCAGATCATGGAAACTGAAACCCGTATCTCCACTGTGGAAGACGATGTACCGCAGCTCAAGGGGCAGGTGGCCTGCCTTCAATCCCACACACAGGAGCTGCACCGCCGGGCAGAGGACGCAGAGAACAGGTCCTGACGCAATAATGTTTGCCTGGTAGGTTTCCCGGAGGGAGTGGAGCAGGGCCACAGAGCAGACTTTCTGGAGAAATGGCTCAAATCATGGGTCCCTGAGGGCTCTCTCTCTCCTCGGTTCACGATTGAGCGGGCCCATCGGTCCCTGGCCCCTAAGCCTCCTCCGGGTGCGGCCCCCCGACCAATCATAATGCGGGTCCTTAGCTTCAAACACCGGGACGCCATCCTGTCGGAGGCTCGAAAACGGCAGCGGCTACTGCGCAAAAATGGCGCTATCATAATTTTCCCGGACTACTCCCGTGAGGACAGAGCCAGCGCCGCTCCTTCAACGACGTTAAACAAAAGCTGAGGGTGCTCAATATCTAATACAGGCTCTTTTTCCCGGCACGCCTGCGAGTGGTATTGGCCAACAAGACCTTGTTCTTCGACAGCCCAGCGGAGGCCTGCACCTGGGCGATGGAGGAACGTCCGTTGCACACTGATGACCGAGCTCCGCACCAGGGGCGGGGGGCTTAGGGCGCCACTGCTCGCCTCTCGCCTCCCGCTCCCAGGCCCCACCGCAACCGCTCCCATAGGCGCCGTGGACAGACGCGGATCTGCTCAGACTCTCCGCCGGGCCGCCCCCTTCAACCGATACTGCTCTCTGATGAACCTTCAACTGGGAGATGCGCTTGATCATCTGACCACTTGGCTCCTGAGGGCGCTTCGCCCTGACCCTCTTTGCATGTTCTCCCTGAGACAGACCTCTCATGCAGCCCAATGCTCTTGAAAGACACTGCTTGAACTTACTTCTGCCTGCCGGGCCTGGCTCCGTGGCCGGAGAGCCCAGCGGAGCATATTAGATTCTTGCTCTCCCAATGGCCTTTGGTCTAATTATCTGGAGTTTGGACTTTCCATGTCTGTTCGTATTGCGCCTTGATGCCCCTTGGGGCTAAGTTTTGCGCGGTATAAAAACGCCATTCATTCATTCATTCAGAGTATACCTGGCTTTACCATATTGCTTTCCTACATGATGGACTCGTTTAAGCGCATCCTAAAATGAGGAGGGGTCCTCCACGCTTTCCCATGCATTTTAGTTTGGTTGCTCACTCTCTGGTTTGTTGTTAGGGCAACAGATGCTTCTGTTCCTGAAGTGTAGGGTACCATTGTCCCGAGTTTTTTCCTCAATTTTGTGTTCTTTGTTTTATAGTTCTACCACACCAGCATTCATGAAGCACCATGATGTACACACAATAAGACACACAATCCGGACCTCCCCTTTCAGACTTGTAGTCCCACTGTCAACCCAGGCACCATGTCAGACACACCATTAATAAACGCCCCCCTGCGCATTATGTCCTGGAACATTAATGGCCTCCTGGACTGCTTTAAATGCATGGCTGTCCTCAGATATGCGGAGCGCTTAGGGGCAGGCATCTTACTCCTACAGGAAACCCACCTGCTAGGTAATCTCTGCCCCTTCTTAACGCTGTACGGCTATGACAGAGTGTGGCACTGGGGGTTTACAAGGGGTGACCGAGGGGTGGCAATTCTGGTGAGACGTTCCCATCCTCTGGTGACTATTCAGACATCTCTTGATGCCCAGGGTACTTTTATGGCCCTCAGCGGCACACTAAACAGCAACCCGCTTAACCTGGTGTCCCTTTACTCTCCCCCTCGATGCTGACGACTCTAGCTAAGTCTGTTGACCTCCTGGCGTCTCTGCCTCCTGGTCCCACATTCCTAGGGAGGGACTTTAACGCGTTCTCATCACCTGACCTTGACACGACGGGCCCTCTATCCCCTGGTAGAATTGCACAAGCCAAGCATCACTAGGTTTATGCGATGCCTTGCGACTATGGTACCCTCACTCTAAACAATTTACACACACCTCAGCAGCACCCCATACACAGGCACGCATTGACATCATTTTCGTTCCTTCGATGGACTGTCTTCTGATTCAGGATGTCTTGCTTCTTCCGAGAGGTATCTCTGACCATTTGCCAGTGATTATCTGTACAGGTTCCCCCCCCACTTCTGTTCGGCAAACATAGAGGTTGAATGCCTGGTTTCTTCAAGACAGGGACTTCAGGAAGGTGGTGAAGTGGGAGCGAAAACAGTACTTTCTCTCTAACGAGTGCTCCGTGTCCTCCCCAGGCACCCTATGGGAAGCGGGCAAGGCCACGATTAGGTGGGTCGCCAAGGGCCAACTCAAGCTCCAACACAAACCCAACTGGAACAGATTACCTCGTGGGAGGCGCAGGCCCTGCTCCTTGAACGTGCCCTGGACCGATCCCCAGATGCCTCCGACACAAGACTTCTGACCCGACTCCGGTCGGAGATCAAGCAGCTGTCGCTGGATGCGGCCAAACTTCTTTGGCGCTCCTCTGTGGCTAGGGTATATGGATGGGGCGACAAAAATGGCTCGCTCCTTCACCGTCTGGCTACATACCCAAGGGCGAACCGTATAATCTCTGAAATAATGGCACCAGACTGGTCGCTATTCCGTGCCGCAATGGAAATGGCGCAGGCCTTTGCCGCCTACTACCACAGGCTATACGAGGCCCGGGCCCCAACCCTGTTCCTTACGGACCTGATGGACGTGGAGGGTGGCCACCTTCCATGTATAGATGCCGCTGCCCAAGCCGATTTGAATCGTCCCATTTCCCTTGAGGAATTCGGAGACGCAATCGCTCTTGTTTCATCTGGCAACACACTGGGCCCAGACGGCCTTCCTCAAGAATACTATGCCCACTACCGGGATATTCTCATCCCCCACCTAGACGCACTGTTTCGCGAAGCTGTGGAGAAAGGTTCTTTCCCTCAGGAAACGGACATAGCCACCATTGTGGTCCTTCCAAAATACCAGCCCCCTCGCCGCAGTGCGCAGATTACCGCCCCATCTCCCTCATCAACACTGAGGTCAAACTGTTCGCCACCCTCCTCACCCAGCGACTCAAACCCCACCTGTCTACGTTGGTCCAACCCAATCAATGTGGGTTTATGCCCTCTCGCGGCACCCAACAGTGTCTCTGCAGACTGCACTCCGCCTTGGCCCATCTCCACCTCCTCACCCCATACCTTGCGATTCTCCTAGTAGACTTTGAGAAGGCCTTCGACTCGGTGGACTGGGACTTCCTTCAAGATGTTCTTGACATGATGGGACTTTGTCCCCGCCTCCAGGCCATGGTCAAGGTTCTGTACGCCCTCTCCAGAGCTCACGTTTTAGTCAATGCTAGGCGCGACCTAAAAAAAATTGGCTTAAAAGCAAAAATAAATTTGGGTCTTGAAAAGCACGAATTGTTCACAGTAGTCCCTAGCACAAGGGACTTTGTGTGTGGGCGTGTGTGTGGGCATGCTTTTTGTGAAAGGGAAGGATGCTTCCACGCACAGTGAAGTTAGCCATTGGCTGAAGTAGGCTGATCTATTGCCTTAATCCGTCTGCTGTGATAGGCAGAAGAAAAATGTGAATGACACAATAACAAACTAGTAGATGATGAGGGCTAGCTGAATTCGCTTCTAAGGAAGTGTAGCGCACAATAATTTTAGTAAAATCAACAGGTCTTGGCTAACGACAGACATAAAAAGACTCTCTTTACCTAATGCCCATAAATAAGCTCGAATTCCAATGGATATGTTACAAATTACCACTTTTGAAGCCTTCAACAAAAAATTAAATCATTCCGTTCCCCATAGTTTTCTCGTGTCCAAATTTCAAAGCAGAAATATTTTTGTCAAACTAAGTAAGAAGCCAGCAAAATATTTTGCAGAGATTATATATTGAGTGACTATTCAACACATGCCACAAGAGAGGAATCATCTTTCTGAAAATAGTAAGTAGAGGAACAAATGCAGAAGGTGGGACCTGTACAGGAGGAAAAGACCTGTCTGCTAGCTGGAACGAAGAGGCCACTAGAAACTCAGGCCAGAGGAAATGAGTCAAAAACAGGTCGAGCCGACGCCTGATTCTAACATTTAAGTTCCCCCGATTTGCGAGCCTCACAGAGGCAGGTGTGTTAGAGCACTGAAAGACAGGTAGGCATCTTCAAGGTATGATGCACAGGTGCAGTCAACGAATCTTTTTAAAGCAGTCACTTAACCTCCGTGATCCCAGCCTCTGCTGCATAGAGTTTTGCAGTCAGCTCAAAGTTCAGCCCTTGGTTTACATATAACAGCGTTCGCCCTTTCCTTAATACCGCATAGCGTTCCTCTGAACTTCGGTCTCTTCCCAGACACCCCCCTCACTGGGTTTGGCCAATCTGATTCAGGGAGATTCGCTATTTTTTGAAACTTTATACATGCAAAAGTAAACAGCATTAATTACTAATTAAAATCACGAAAAACATGAAAGGCATTATTGTGCAACACAATAGTCTGCCAGGTGCTATTTTCTCGCACTTTGCTTTCAGGGAGATTGGTTTTTAGAATAGTAAAGTGATGGGTATTAATCCTTATAACAATAGTTTGAAGTTAATAATATAGTTTCTGGTCTGTAATACTCTGAGGCCCAGTCTTTTCATACATCTTATTTTCTGGCACAGAATGAATCATACGGTGTTATGAGATACATTGTTCTCTGGCACAGTGTCCAGGTTGGTATCTTCCATTGACAAAGGATTGGTGTGGTATTATTCTCTGGTGCACTATTCTGGAACTAGAACTAATTGGCATAACATTTTTAGCCAGTAGGCTCAGACAAAGACCAATTAAATTAGGTTACGAGTAAGGTCACTCACTGCTTGAGATTATCATATCATAGATCACTAACAAATAGGTTTGACTGATGGTGACAGTGGGATCTTGAAGAAGGTTACCGACCCTAAGTGGCGTTTGATGATTGGCTGGAACATATTGACAGACAGTGTGGAGAGATGGTAGGGTGATAATACTCCTAGACCATCTCATGGTGTGTTTTTAACCCTACCTGGGAGACTTTGAATACATTCGTAGGGACACTTCTAAAGTAGTTTTAATGAGACATTGAACGGCAGATACCTTTGAGCGTTTTTAAATTGAAAAAAAATCATTGCTCTATCCCTGGTGTTGGTGACACAGGGGGTGAAGTAGTAGCCCTATGATAAAGCACGCCATTATTACTGTGTGTTTCAATGCTATTTCGGACCCAGCTCCTGCGCCTGAAGCTCCTATCTTACTCTTTTCCTTTTTGCTCTTTCTCCTTCTCTCTCGATTTCTCTCTCTCTGTGCCCTCCATTTCTTTACACTTTTTTTTACCCTTGTTTTGTGCCTCTTCTGTTCTGTTCTTTGCTCTTATTTATGCCTTCTTTGCTCCATTCTCTGGTCTGTTTCATCCGTGTTTTGTCCCTCTGTGCTCTGTTTTATGCTCTAAATTGTGTCTCTTCTGTTCTGTACTCTGCTTTGCTTCACACTTGTTTATTCCTCTTTTCTGTTCAGTTTTACGCTTGCTTTGTGCTGCTTTTGCTGTTTTACCCTGTTTAGTGCCTCTTTTCTGCTTTGTTTTTTCAATGTTTCCATTTTTTGTGCCTCTTTGGTTTGCTTTTGTGCCTCTTTTCCCTGCTTTGTCTGTGATCTTGTGCTTTTGCTTTCCTGTTTTTTCCTACCCTCAGCGCTCTTTACTTTGTTAACACTTTACTGCTTTCTGCTTCCTGCGCCCTGTCAGTCCTGACAGTCCTGACCACTGCCCCTCCCAGGACATATTTAATGGTGGCTGTGCGCTGTGGTTGCATAGCAGTGCACCAATGCAAGTCTGTCTGGACGCACCCATACCTGGGCAGTGCCAAGCTCCAAGAGCCCTGGTCCATGTTCCACTTTCTGCTACTCAGCCACTAGCCTTCTAGCTCTCTACCCCAGCTGCTGCTCGCCAGGCTGTTGCCACAATGTACCACGCAGAGACGTTCTGTATGCATTGTAGAAGTTTCAGGAGTTTGGCTGAGGCTCCTGCGTAGAGGGCGTTTCCGTTGTCCAGCCGGCTACTGACGAGGTTCTGGGTGACCGTTCTTCTTGTTTAGGTGGGGATCCACCTGTATGTAGATCTTGCGGAGCATGCGGAGGGTGTTGAAGCAGGAGGACGAGACGGTGTTGACTTTCTTGGCCATGGAGAGTGTTGAGTCGAGTATAAACCCCAGGTTGCGTGCATGGTCGGTGGGTGTTGGTGCTGCTCCCAGTGCGGACGGCCACCAGGAGTCGTCCCAGGCTGAGGGGGTGGAGCCGCGGATGAAGACCTCTGTCTTGTCCAAGTTCAGCCTCACTTATAAAACTCATGCAGGGAGACCATCCGATCCTGGAGTTTTAGATGTGGGCAGTCCATCTATCACTTACCACACCTCATCAAGTGTGAAAGGTTGCACCAGATATTGGCACTGGACTTCACCAAGCACACCAGAACCGTGTTGTGCAAGTAGGCGCCAATTTCCTCAGGTGTTTGTGATCCTCTGGAGAAACAGGGTCTAGATTTAAAGAAGATAAATGTGTGTAAAATCTGGGTTGGAGTGCATTTTCACCACATTCTCGTCTATAAGAGATGTAATGGTGTTAGGAACCCATGGGTGTTTAAATCGTGTTCGCTGGTGATCTCCTTGGGTGCCACCCCTCCCCAAAAGCCATAGCCTGAGCATAACTTCCATGAAATGTAACTTCTCTATCTGCTACTTTCATGTATCCCATAATTTTATTTCTGATGCTCGTCTGGACTTAAACACTATGTCCTACTTGTAACTGCCTCTGCAGGGCCTTCAGTTCTAGCTCCAGTGGGACCAAGTATGCCCTGAGATCCCAGTGAACACCCACTAATTTTGAAATGCACACACCCCGAATGGTGGTTCTAAAGGCCTCCCAAATGGTTCCCATCTCTTACAAGAACCTCAAGTTAAGGTCAAAATATTAAACGATGGCTGCCTAGATCTCAACCACAACAAATTCATTCATACTGGCGTCTGCATTTAACCGCCAGGATGTCCCTTCCACTAACAGCCCCGGAATCCGTAGGGTTAACAGCACAGGGGAGTGATATGATAGTGAACATGCCAGGAGACAAATCACTATTCTCAACATACCTTGTAGTCAGCCAGTAGTCCAACCAGAACAAGGAGCTATGCACAGCAGAGTAATGCATGCCCTTCTCGCCACAGGGACTTACAGTGCCTTCATATATCCACAAATGCATGGTCATCCGTAGGGGCTTGAAAGTGCCTGGAGACCAGTTTGCATGTGATTTATCTATGTGGTCATGAGGGGTGCAATTAAAGCCCTTGGCCCACAGTATGTAGTTGGAGCCAGTTGCCAATCACCTGCTCGAGAGAGTGTCAAAAAATCCTGTTTCGTCAGTATTAGGGCCATAGCAGTTAACAAATGTGACACAGGTTGGGCCCCATCTTCCCCATAATATGCATACCGTACCTGATTATCGCAGCAGGATCCTGTCATGGTGAAGGGGCCTTCTTTATAAGTATAGCAACATCCATCAGTAGCGGTTGCTACTGAATGGGCGTGGTGAGTGAGGGGTGGGAGCAGAGGGAGGGGAAGAGAATTAAAAATACATTTTAGAAAACCCACTTACCTGGATGTGGCCAGACGCTGCATTTCTTCCGTCCTCTTGTCCTCTTTCTGGCTTCTGTGGAAGCACCCAGGATCCTCATAGCCAATCACAACGCTACAATGCTACATTGTGATTGGTGATCACCCAGGTTCCCTTGAGCCAATTACAACGCTGCAATGCAGCTTTGTGATTGGCTGAGTGCTGTGGTTCGAAGCTCAGACAGGGAATGGGACCCATGGCATGATCTCCACCCAGGCTGTAATGCAGCCTGGGTGTAGAGCATTCATGAGCACTTCTCCCTGACCTCTAAACAACCCCCCCCCCCCAAATAACGGAGGCAGTACATTTAAATAAAATTATAATAACGTTAAGTTAATATAATTAAAATTTTCTGTTTTATAATTGCTCACGCAGTGGGGCGAAGCTTCTCCCCCTTAGCGGAAGAGCCGCCACTGGACTCCGAGCATAGGATGACGAAGAGGATGTACAGCTGCATGCCGACCAGTGCGTTGCAAAAGGGTGGTACGAATGTGGGTCAAAGTGTGTCACCTGTAAGAACGCTACAGAGATACTATGCCTATCTAGATGCGCTAGCACCTGTCTTTTCTTGCACGGACTGCCCAGGTCAGGTCAGGCATGAGATAATGACAATGAGGTCAGTATCTGTGGTAGGCATAATGTAGTGTAAGCCAAGGGTCATCAGCTAAGCCATGTGCAAACATTGGGGAATTTATAATACTGACTGTAGTGTATAGTTCGTTGCCACTCTCCAGTGAAGCCAATTCTGCACCCATAACCAAAACATTATGCCTAATCCCTCCCCAACACCTACCTACACCGATGGCCCAATCCCATCAGGACAGTATCCCTTAGCATTCCCAGTGCAATCAAAAACATTCCTCCTAAACAAGAACACACTATAAACAACCAAGAGAGGTTACCAACAAGCTATGAAATGGTAGTTCTCATTGGGGATGGCAGGTAAACTAGCTGGTGTGTCCGCAATGCCGCAGGTGTGGAGGGGGGCCTCTATCGGTTTGAACACCTATGAAGAGGCAATGTGTTCAAGGCTTGGTGCTTGAACATCTGCAGCAGCATCTTCTCTACGCAATCTTCTCTGCAGCCTGTGTGAGTCTGTTCTTCCACATCTAGCATGCAGATGTTGTTACGCTGGGATCCGGCTTCTAGATCTACATTTTTGGCTGCGATGAGTTGCACATTTTTCTCCATATTGAGCAGCTTCTCTCCCCTGGCTGCCACGCTATCTTCCACTGATGATATTCAGTGTTCTGCTTCTATGCGGTGGTCTTCATGCTTGTTGAGTTTTATAGCAATGGAGTCAATATGGGCATTTAGGGTATGCATTTAAAATCTATGGAGTCCGGGTTTTCCTGCAGTGCCCCTAGCAGGGCCTTCCTCTTCTCCCCATCCCTGGAGGAGTCCAAGGCGCCACAAAGAAGTTGCCCAGTGTCTTGTCCAGCTACTGCTGCCTAGGGCCCCTGAGAGGCTCAAAGGTGATGCGTGGCTGTTTATTATCAGTTTTCCCTTAACCACACATCTTCCCAATCTAGGTGTCTGCTACTACCTCAAAGACAGCTTCGTTAGAGTCTGCTGTGCACTCAAGGGCTTAGTTTCCCGAACCGCTGATGACAGTATCGAAATGCTGCAAATAGGCCTCAAGTAATGTGTATAAGTCCTGACTGGGCCGATTGTGGGCCAGAAGCTTCTCTTGGACAAAGATGTGGTCACACTGCTAGAGCTGCTGACTTTGGAGCTGGGGAACCATGTTCGAGCCTTGGCGTCGGCTCAACATCCTAAGTAACAACAACTGTGGTGGGTTACTTTTAAACCTAATGATAAAATAACAATGGGGCCGCATTAGTATACAAGAAATGCGCTAGATATACAGAGAGGAAAGACAGCAGATTATCGTCATGTTGACCCGTTAATTTAGAAGAACGGGAAATTTAAGGGAAATCGTGGTGCAAGTAATATTAGAACTTGTCCCGTATAATGTTAGTGGAGCTGCGCTGAAATACGGAAAGACATACGCGCCCAACAATCAGAGCGGCACGCGTTAAGGTACCAAGCAATAGTTCCTCGAATTGTATAAGGTACGTACACGGGCAAACACGAACGGCATAGTTGTTCCATAATACTAACATAAGCGTTCGGTTTCTATGTGGCGGCATGCGGCACGCGTCAAGTCACTAGGCAACAGTCTCTCCAATCGTAAGGGTAACACACACGGGGAAATACGAATGGCAGAGCAGGTCCGTAATACTTTCAATAGCGTTCGGTTACTATGGTGACTGGACACGGATTGGCCAACGAAGCTCCAATGAGAAATGGAGGCAGTACAACCAATTACAGCGCGGGTATTATAAAGTACCGCTTCCAAAACGAGCATTTAGTGTTCTAGACGGATCGTACAAGACCGGCTGAGAGACGCGTGGAAGACTACCAGGACCCAGGAGCAGGGAGGCCGACTGCTCATTCAAAGGTAGAGATAAATAACAATGAGGGCCGCTCTATGTTTTGGATTAATTTTCTATCACCCTAGCGTCAATACCCTATAAAAAAAAATTTTTAAGACTAAAATAAGCAACCTGACAAGTGTGACCCATTCCTCAATATTTCAGATAACATAAGATAACTCAAATAGTTAAAGACTATAATAGTTATGAATAAAATATAAATCTGCCACACATTGGGCCTGATATATATATATTTTATATGTTCCCTTACCCAATGCAGCAAGAATTTTTTATCTACAACGGAGTGCCTTGAAATCTGAATATCCAAGAAATTTCATCAGGCAGCATTAATTTTAATGGTGAGTGATATCTCAAGTACTGTTAATAAATAGAGTTCTAAATCCACAAATTCCACATTAGGTAATATGAAACAATTAACATTTCCTAGGGTCATTGAAGAAACCCACAACTGACAATACGGTGGCTCCTCCTGGTAGTCCAAGACCAAGCGTACTTATTCTGAAAATAAGGTACATAAGAAAATATTCTCATTATGTTTGGAGGTATAAATAATAATCTACCTCCAAGTAAAGTTTTAAATTGTGAAGAACGTCTCTCGTGACATATATATAGTGGTGAGACACACCATAAATACATTATTCTTATACTTATTTTATCCAGTGATACCATATCGCACAAACAGAATCCGAAAATAAGCCCACGAATTTGATGGCAACAAGGTTCTAAACTGAAGTAAACATTATCCGGTGGGGAAATCTACTCCGCCTGATTTAAGGTATGCGTCAAATTGACAAATCCTTCATTATAACCATAATATGGAGATCTCAAATTGAGTCTCGCTAGCATTGGACTACATAGTCCAAGGGAAAGGTAAACACCATTAGTTTTGTTCAAGCGTATTGTTAGAGAGAAATTGGTCAATATGTTATCAAAATTAGTGGGAGTATTTTGATATCTAGATGAGCGGGAAGCATTACTAGTAATGTAAAACCGAAATTTTGTGCGAAAAAATGAAGCCTTTTGTACCAAGGATGCCTAAAAGACGATGTTATAGTTACTACAATTGTGACTATCTACAGTTGTGAATGATAAGTAATCTGCACCAATGCAATAAGAGTAACTCTGTGTTTTTAAATCCTTTTTTAAATCTATTTAGAATCAGTCCTGAAGAAGGTAGACATACTGGATACCGAAACGCCGCGTCGACTTGTGATTCTTTGTTTTTAAATGCTTTTTATACAAATGTACTAACATGTTTTCTTAAATAACTGTATATTATGTAATGATGAATTTTTATATTTGAATGCGTAATAAATGTATAACAGAGAAACTCATGGTGTGGTAAACATCCTTTTTTAACAATAACTTTTGTGTGTGCTATGTTAATCATAAAATACTGTAGATTTTAATGTTAATGTGTAAACTGAACATACAATTAGGGAATAGGCTTTCTCCTAAAAACTTGGCATCTGTAGAGATATAAGAAAACAAATATACAGAGTTCTTTTTTTGAATCAACATACGCTGATAGAAATTGAGACTTAAAATTCCTGTAACTTTACCTTTCCCGCCGTATTATTGGCATGCTATATTTTTTGGAAATGCAATATTCACTCTAGAGCGCACTCACTAGGTGTGAGACACAGTCCTAGACTGTCCTTTTGTGGGGATACCCCTGTCTTTTTTAAGGCTCAACATCCTGGGCATATCACTTAATCTCTCAGCGCCTACCAAAAACCCAATGTGTCCTTGTGTAACGTAACTGATGCTCATGTAAAGTGCTCCAATATCTACAAGTCGAGTTTGCACTATATAAATCTGCAAAAAAACAAAAACAAAAGAAAAAAATATTT
The DNA here is from genome assembly GCF_964263255.1 of Lissotriton vulgaris. Classification (NCBI taxonomy): domain Eukaryota; kingdom Metazoa; phylum Chordata; class Amphibia; order Caudata; family Salamandridae; genus Lissotriton; species Lissotriton vulgaris. The sequence continues at coordinate 905,031,836 of NC_141695.1, forward strand.
TGTGTTTGTAGGGCCTCGCTTTCTTCCCCAGGAACCAGCCTCAGCCCACAGGGAGGGCATGAGCTGGCCAAAGGCCCCCGTACACACTTCTCCTGTCTCCCTTTGTAGAGTTGTAGCACAGGTAGGGCCTCACCCCCATGTGGCCCGTAGGGGCACCACTATCAAGCTTTTGTGTTCAGGGGGCAGCTTGGCTTGAAATTGGATCCTTCCCTTCGGGACTGGATTCACCTGTGCACAGAGTAATAGCGACGCAGCAGCCACACCACCTGAAGTGAGAGCCAGGGCCCGCTCCATTGCTTTAGTCATCCCGCCGCAGGTCAATCCAGCCAAGTTCCCCTGGCTTTGGCGGCTCCTCCACTAAGGCAGAGGAGCATTGCCCCACTCAAAACTGAATGAGCAATTTAAAACAGAAAAATAAAATAAGAATAACTTAAAGTTATTTAAATGTACTGGCTCTGTTATTTGGGGGCAGGGCGGAGCGGGCTGGGCTGTTTAGAGGCCGGGAGAGGAGTGGTGGCACCCTCTAAGCACGCATGAATGTTTGCTGGCCGTATGAGGCCGGCTAAACATTCATGCGCACTTTGCATGTTTTACACCCAGGCTGCATTACATTATGGGTGGAGAACATGCATAGGGTTCCATTCCCATTCTGAGCGCCGAACCACGGCGCTCAGACCAATCACAACGCAGCCTTGTGAGAGGCTCTGGGGAGCCTGTGTGCTTCCACTGAAGCCAGGAAGAGAGGACGGAGGAAAGGCGGTGACCGGCCACATCCAGGTAAGTGGGTTTTTTAAAATATATTTTTAATTCTATCCCCCTCCCTCTGCTTCCCTTGCCCCTGCACGCCCGTTTGGTAGCAGCCGCTACTGTCCCTCGGTACTGCATATGTGCAGCCGTGGTCGGTTCAGGTAAGATCGGTGAGCCGGTGGGGCCGTTTGGGGAGGAGGGGGGGAGAGATTTTGACAGATGATGACGAGGGAAAATAAAATAAATACATAATTTCCCCTCATCCTCGTCTGTTGAAATCCCCCCCACCCGGCTCCACCGTTCTTACCTGCATGGGCCCTGGCTGCCTATGTGCCAGGAGTATGAATCCGCAGCAGGCCAGGCATCCTGGGACCACCGACACTCATGGCGCCACCCATGCACAGCGTCTGACAGGCCTCCGCACTCTGGTCCGCAGCAGCCCCGATTGCGCCGTCCAGGCCCACTCCATCTCAGCAAGCCGCACCCTGGTATTTTCACTCTAAATCGTTTATCCTGCTGGTGCAGCAGGTATGTGCTGATATCGCCACGCTCATCAGCAAAATCTTTATTGATGGATATCAGCTCGATTAGAGGATATCTCACGGATATTTTCCCTGGCTAGCAGAGCAGTGCTTCACCAGAGTGCGACCATCTTGCACGCCGGCACTCTGGTGCCCCCTACCTGTTAGATTCCTAACTTCCAACCTTCAGATATGAAATTCCAGACACTCACCCTTCACATATGACACTTGACATCAGTTCTCCGCATGTGATTCCTGACGCCACCATTCACAGATGCCTCTTGATACCCACTGACCACAACTGACACTCAACCAAGTGTGATTGCTGAAACCAACTCTCAACATGTAACGTTCCAAACACCACCCCTCCATACACGAAACCTGACCACAATAGTCCACATGTGATTCTTGACTCTACACATCTGAAATAAACTTTCTGATTTCTGCAGGTGCTTCTAGACACCCACTTTCCACATATTACATATGCCCATTTACACATAGGCCATGTGACATATGTGATGCCCACCCTTCACACATACGATTTTTGACACCCACCTTTCAGACATAAAATCGGATACCAGTATCAACCATGTTATTCTTGACAGGCACTTGGGGTGCCGCTCACTTGCTCACAATGTTTGCCGTTCGTTAAGGAGGCTTTCCAGCTCCCCAGGAGGGGTTTAATTTCCACTTGCCTGTCCGAGAGGTCGCACTGCTGGTGGGAGCTTTCCGCAATCGGCGGATTAGCAGCACGCTCCCAGCGAGTGTATAGACCCTGACCTTCAAGGCGTCTTACCGGGGGACTGCGAGGCCCAGCATTCACCACTGCCCACAGCTGGTGCCTCTTCCCCAAGCGGACACGCCTCCACGCCTGCAGCTATTTACTTTTCACGACACCCGCTCCGCGGGTGCCGCTCACTTGCTCACAATGTTTGCCGTTCGTTAAGGAGGCTTTCCAGCTCCCCAGGAGGGGTTTAATTTCCACTTGCCTGTCCGAGAGGTCGCACTGCTGGTGGGAGCTTTCCGCAATCGGCGGATTAGCAGCACGCTCCCAGCGAGTGTATAGACCCTGACCTTCAAGGCATCTTACCGGGGGACTGCGAGGCCCAGCATTCACCACTGCCCACAGCTGGTGCCTCTTCCCCCGGCGGACACGCCTCCATGCCTGTGAGTACTTAACTGACTTGGTTAACCCGCGACGCGAGACGCGCGCGGGACAAAGCACGGGGCGAAGCCCGGGCCAAGGGCGGGCCCGTTTAAGCCCGTTCAAGACCGGGCAAGACTGGACTGGGCCACCCCATTTGTATTTTCTTTTCTTTAGGATCCTCATCTGTAATTGTTTAAGTGCGCTTACAAGTCTCCTACACCCTGCATAATTTGCATTTAAGTTGTCACTTCGTTTTCTTATACATCCTACCATGTCTCCCAGAGGCACTAGAAGTACAGTTAAGAAACAGGCTCAAGCTGCTGCGCAAGTCATTGGCCCCATTGACCAATTTATAACTAAAGCCAATGAGGCTATTGAGCAGGGCATTACCCTGTTGGAACGCAGAGTTTCACAGGATCTGGCCGTCGCCAGACGCTCCTCAATGGGCTTGCTAGCTGCAGCAAAAACCCCACTGCGTCCCCCAGAACCAGCCCCACCATTGATCGAGTACGCGGACATCCACACAGTTCCTTGTACTGTGGATCTGTCCGCATCTCTAAATCTTTCTGAATCGCAACTACTACAGTCACTGGAGAAATCACCGGCAATCTTCGCTAGTCTTGTTAGCGAGGCCATCACTTCACCTGCAGATAGGGGCCTACGAGAGGGAGCAATCCCTAAAAAAAAGAGAAAAGTAACTAAACCCCGTAACCCCGCTGACCCTCCTACACACCTTAAATCCCTAATTCTGCCTACTTCCCCCCTCCTTACACAGCCCATAGATTCAGCCTTATCGCTACACCAGGGAGCTACCTGCTCACCTGCACAAGAAATAAATCTTCCTCCTACCGATAACATAAACCTGAGCATCAGTAGCTGTGAAAGTAGTGTGGATCGCGAAAGCGATTCATGTAGTACTAGTAATCTACTTCTGAGAAAAATAGGGGATATAATTAGAACCTACTTAAAACCAATAGAGCAGTCTCTTCAGCAGGTTGTAAAGCAGTTAACACAACTGACTCTAGCTTTGAAAACTAATAAAGATACTAACATAGGCCAAGCTAGGACCCCCAAACGTAATTCCACAACATCTAAGGCAGGCCCGGCTGCACTAAACCCACCCACTGAGACCCCAATGGTGCCGCAAAAACAACAAAAACAGCCACTATCAACAGCGACCAAGGTTCCAGTACCACCTAAAGTACCCACGTCCCTACCTACCCCGCTCCCTATTCAAACAAAGCCTAAGGATCCAGTACCACCTAAAGTTCTCACATCCTTACCTACCCCGGTCCCCACTCAAACAAAACCATCTGATGGTTTTAATTTCATCCCGAGAAATAGAAAAAGGAGGGGCCACCCGATCCATCTTCCCCCCGAAGCTACCCCATACGTGGTGATCATGACCGGCGTCCCCGAACTTTCTGCTAACTCGGACGAACCGGTCTGGTCACTGAAAAACAAAGTGATCCACTGGCTATCCACTAATAGACCTTTACCACCCTTTTTGGACAATAGAGTCACCACAGTTCGTAGGGTCCCCTGGTTGGGCACCGAACCCAAAAACATTCAGGGTGACTGTGTAATCGTGAATCTTGTAGATCCAAACACAGTTGAGCACATTTGCTCCTGGGGTGACCATTCATCTATTGAAGGTATAGCCACCCACAGATTGTCATACTTCTATCCTCCAGCCCCCAGGTACAATGCCGGCCCTCCCTGGAGCTGGACTAGAGTGGGGAACTGGGACGGAAATAGAGACCGGGGACATTGGTCAGGCTACGGTACCAGGAATTTAGCTCCCGCTCCACCCCTAAGCTGGAGAGGTCCACCTCTATCAAACAGGTACGAATGTCTTGATATGGTTGACTGACCATCAACTTCCACTACCATCATTAAAGGAGGAACCCCTATTAAAATCCTACCTACACCCCATCTATCTCACCTTTCCAAAGGATTATTCCCGCCGGTTATAGTATACCCACAGATACTTGGCCCTATTGTAGCGCCATCAACTCCTCCGGCAGAACCACCTCCCATTATGTTAGTTCCTCTGGTCCACGAACATACAATTGAACACTCAACCACCAATGGAGAACTATCCATGATTCAATCATCAACTATGAATCTATGTCAACATTCGTTCTCCAGGCCAGATACTCAATTAACGCACCTTCCCACCACTCCCCTTCAGCCAATCACCCTGTCTCAAGGTCCTTTACCCACTGAAGTCCCGCCAAGATCAACCACAACACTGTCTCCAAGTTGGGAACTTTTAGTTGTTTACTGGAATGTAGCGGGTCTTCGATCCAAGGTAGACCTTCAGCCGTGGCTTGATGTGATTAACGTCCACCATATAGTTTGTCTGCAGGAAACTTGGGCTATCGACCCTATTCACATTCAGGGCTACAAAACGTTCCACGTCCCTGTCAGTGCGACCACGCATGGGAGGTCAAAGGGAGGCTTAGTTGTTTATCTTTCTACCAAAATATCGCCATTGACTGTAAATGTATCTCTTGTGTCTGCCAGCTTCCAAATTTTAAGGATAGTGTTCGAAAAAAGCTCTATCTACTATGTCATCAATATGTACAACAACCTTTCACCTGCTGATTGTGTAACGACATTGTCTGAAATTTCTCTATTTATACATGACCAGCGGGCAAAGCATTCTCAGTCGCTATGTTATGTTGTGTGGGGGGGTGATTTTAACGTTCCTTTGTGTATTAAGTATAAGAAAGGTATTTGCGGGCTTCAAGACGAATGCGATTCTCCTATGACGTATTTTACCCACACTAGTACTGGTAATATTCTGAATGAATGTCTTTTCTCATTAGAACTCGAGTATGCCAATGAAGTAGTGAATCCTCCCGTTGAATTAAGCCGACCTTTCACGGTAGAGGCCTCTCTAGTACCATTGATTATATTCTGTGCTCTCAAATCTTGAAAGGTCAAGTGAAGTTCTTCGCAACAGGCACAGATATTTCCAGCGATCACTACCCGAATAGCATTAGCCTTATACTTAATTCAGCACTACATGCTCATAACAGGACTAGCCTGTTAAATCAGCAATCACTGGCCCTAGACAAACAAAATGGCTTCACTGTAAAATGGTCCAAGATTAACCCTGAAGACGTTACTAGGAAGGTCATACAAAAAACTCTCCCGTCTATAAATATCTGTTTAGCGGAGACCTCGTCACCCCAGCTGATCTTCTCTAGTTTTTCAGAAATATTAAAAGCTATCCGGCATGAGTTAACCCGCAAACGTAAATCCCGCGACAAGGATTCGCTGGGGTGGTTTGACGCCCCCTGCCGGAAAGCTCTTTCTGCGCTAAAAAGAGCATTGCATAAACAAGTCAGAGATGTAGTAGAAATACCCATGCTTAGAAGGAAGTACAAATCGGCCCAACAAAGCCGGAAACGGGAAGTTAAGAAAAACCTATGGGCCCAATTACACGAGAGCACAAGGAGTAAAGACTGCTCGCTGTTTTGGCGGACAGTCAAGTCACCCTTCCTATTAGATCCCTCAGCTGTCCGACACCTAGACGTGGCGATACCAGCCGAAAAATGGGTGGCACATTACTCGCAAATATTCGGTGATTCCTCCGCTGAAGCCTTAAACGCACAGTCCCACGAAGAAGCTCACATCATGGATAATCCTAATCCAATTGACCTCTTTTTTGACCTTAAAGAGGTCTCAGCTGCACTAACTTCTTCGAAGACTGGTAAAGCGCCTGGCCCCGACGGAGTACCACTCGACATCTTTGTGAGTAATCTTGATCTCTGGTCCCCAATAGTCACACAAGTCATGCTTGCAGTCTCACAGACCGGCCTAATAGAATCCTGGTCCTCGTCAGTATTGCTTCCAATTTTTAAAAAGGGTGAACGAGATAACCCAGCCTGCTACAGGCCCATTTCCCTCCTGGACTCACTGGGGAAGGTTGCCGGGCGATTAATCCTGGAGCGCCTCCAGAACTGGGCTTCGGAGAAGAACATCCTAACCGATCTCCAGTATGGGTTCCAGGAGGGATTGGGCACCGTAGAACAGGCCCTTAATCTGACACTCTTAATGGGCAAATACGCAGGGGCAAAAGGCGGCAATTTGTATTTAGTTTACTTTGACCTCAGTGCCGCATTTGATTGCGTGATTCACTCCAAACTGTGGGTAATCCTGAGGGACTTGGGGGTTGATCCCCCCCTTCTAAAATTCCTTCGAGAGCTCTATACCGACGCCAATGCGTGCGTGAGGTATGGTACAAACGGCGAACTATCTGAGTCATTTAGTGTAGCAAAAGGTGTTAGACAGGGGTGCGTTCTCGCCCCGTTTTTATTTAATATCTATACTAACGGGTTAGAACAGGCGATGCTGGTAGGTAGCCAGGACCTTCCATGCATAAACACTCGGCCTATTCCAGCCCTATTGTACGCCGATGACTCTGTCATCCTGGCGAGAACATTAAAACAGCTCCAATTACAACTGGACAAGTACTGCCAGTTTATGCTCTCCTTGGGATTAAAAATTTATAAGAGCAAGACTTTTGTGATGCATATCGGCCCTAAAGCGAAGAAACCGAAACCTCTCTTTGAAGAAAAGGTTAGATTGGATTATGCCAGGGAATATCCATACCTGGGTATCCTCATAGATGACCAAACAACCTGGAAACCCGTCATTGCGAGTAAAAAGCTGTTATTCCAGCGTACAACTGCGGCGCTGATATCTTTCTCTAGGAAACTGGGCAAACCCGCTCCCGCCGAGTTGCTCAAAATCTACCACGCTAAATGCCACAGCGTAGCAACTTACGGTGCGGGTGTCTGGGGTTACGCTCCTTCTGGTGAGCTCCAAAAAATCCACAATGGGTTTTTGAAATATGTTCTTGCGCTTCCTCAAAGCGCTCCAATCTACGGTTGCCATATTGAGCTCGGCTTGGATTATCTATCAGATACCAGCCGATCCTCCTATGGCACCGTATTTGGACTAAAGAGCAATGCCACCTTACTCGGTCTTTAATAACTGACTGCTTATCTTTGGCCCACTGGAAAAAGATCCCATGGTTACTGTATGTTTTTAATTTCCTGAAAGATTTAAATTGCTTATTATTTTTTACTGACCCCTCTTCACTTTTTGATATATCCAGGAAGGCCTTAAAGATTCTGTGTGTAAACCACCTTAGAGATCTACGCTTATGCACAGAGATAGACAAACGTACAAATACCCATCTACTGATGATACAAACCTCACCCGGCATTCAGTATCTGTCCTTCTATCTGTCAAACCACAAAAAGTATGTCTTAACCAGGTTCCGTTTTGACTCCTTCTATCGTCTTGTCTCTTTTCCTGAGGTTTCAAACTGGTCTCACGAATTGATTAGATGTCCCTGTGATGGAATTGCACATCAGTCCACCCTACATCTTACACTGTTTTGTAGCTACTATGAGACCCCACGTAAACGTTGGATTATCCCTCTCCTCCGACAAATGGGCCTGAGAAGATGCAGTCCTGCGCTCCTAGCTTTACAGTTTTTAGAAACTCAATTTGCTGCTAAATGTATAGCTTGTTTTTTAAAAGCATGTTTGAAAATTTGCTTACAACCACCTGAGTTATCTTCATAATCCTTATTTAATAGATATCAACTGTCTTTTCTTAATTTCGAAACGCTTTTTACCATCTGTTAGGAACGTGTATGTGACATTCTTTTAAAAAAATGTTTCGATGTAATCTTTTTACTATGCCCTTTTTATGATTGTAAAAACTCAATCGAAATAAAGACTTTTGAATTTAATTGAATTGACAGGCACTCTCCACGTAATTCTTGACTCCAGCCCACTGTGCTAGATTTCTGACACCTACCCCCACATACAAAATCTAACACATATCATTAATTTGTGATTCTTCACATCCACTATCCACTTGTGAAATTCCTGACACCCACTCTCCACATTTGAGATCGCTGATGTGAGATTTTTGACGTGGTCACTTCAGATAAGAGATTCCTGACATCCAACCTCTGCATGTGATATTCCTGCCGTAAGGGATTCCTGATGTTCACACTCCATGTGTGAGTTTACTGTCACCAGCCATGCACATATTAGATACATCACATGTGAGATTCCTGACATGGACACTCCACATGTGAGATTCCTGGCACCTACCCTGCACATGTGGCATGTGAGAACCCTGATATCCATATTCCACCTGTGAGTTTCCACCCTATACATTTGATTCTGGACTCCCCAACAACACATACGAAACCTAAGGTCCATCCTCCCCATGTCATTCATGACACTCACTCACCAACCACTTGTGAGATTCACAACGACCCCTCCAGATGTCAGAGTTCTGATGAAAGAGGTTCCTGACATTCAAGCTCTACGTGTGAGTTTCCTGACACCCACCCTCCACAATTAAAATTCCTGACATGTGAGATTCCTAGCATCCACATGCACTTGTGAGATTCCTGGCACCCACATTCCACATGTGAGCCGGTAATGGGGCGAGGTATGGGAGATAAGTGGAAACTGGCAGGTGGGGTGGGTCCACTTGCTGATGTAGTCGATAGGGCCAGGTGGAGGGGTGTTACAGCGTCTGGAGGCGGGTCTGTGCCCCACTTTGGAGAGTAAATTTGTTGCAAGGTATAGAGCACTAAACCTTCTGGGTACGGTAGGGACTCATTTCCGTGGGACTGGTTGACACTCACCCTGTACATGTAAGAATTTGCTGACACAATCATGGTCAGCATCGGAGGGTCAGAGCCCCAACTCACCATTCTGAATATCTCTGCCGTAGTCAGCCTATGAGTAAACAAATACATATGTAAAATAAGTATAAAAGGGGTCTTAGCATGGACAGCTGTCATGGGGAACGCCCCCGCTGAGGCCCCAGCCTCATGCCCCCTAAATCCTATCTCATTCTACCTTCCAACCGTCCATTCTGGATGCAAAGCTTCGACAGTGCACATAGACTTGGGTGGCACCTGCAGAGGATAAGGACCTGCAAGATGTATGTCACAAGGTACCAGTGCCAGAATGCGGCAGTGGCGTCAGCCATTCTGACCCTTGGGCTTGGGGTGCCTTAAGCACTGCACAGAGGGTCTTACATTTACTCTGCTGATCTACACATAGAATTGATGCTTGGCCAGCACAAGGAATACCTTGTCGTACACCTGACTTTTTGTGCTCAGTCCAGCTGGTGCATTCAGCGGGTGCTGGAGGAGGAGCAGCATGAGTGTTGGCAGCACCAAGTACAAACCATGGCAGCAGTCCTCTCTCCGAAGGATCCGGAGTCAGCTATAAGGCAATGGTTGGATTGCTGAATGAATGCATACTTTGTGTCATGGTATTTTATATTGGAAATTGAATGACTTCATGGCAGCTACCAGCGATGCCTTGAAGGACAGGAATGTGTTAAGCAAGACCCCAGGTTATGGGATCACCCCACTTAAGTGTAGCCAGCACCAGTGAATCCAGGCATAAGCACACCTTCCGAAGAGTTTGACACTACAGACATGGCCTTGCGTCTTGTTGCCGTCCAGTTTTAAAAGGTGGATATCAATTAATTCCCACAGGATTTCAGAGTACAGACAGTGGAGCAGGGGCATAGCTACCATTGGTGCAGCAGGTGCAGTAAACCGGTACCCAGAGTCAGAATGGGGCATTCCTCCCAGATAATTGCTGTAGTTTACTAGCTAACCTATCAGCCATCTTTCTTGCTTGCACCAGGGCCCGCAGCATCCTTGCAAGATACTGAGTGGAGTGATAGGAAGAGTCCATGCGTGGTTGAATATGTGTCTCATAAGCATGAGGAAGACAATCAAAACATAGACAAGAGATCAGTTTGGCCAGGCGGCTGATAAAGATGATAAAAAGCAAATATTTAGTCATATAAATCGTACATCTGTACGGTTAGTTTTCAAGACGTGTTATATTGGTATGAAGAGGGGTTGTGATGTCTGCATACAGGCAGGGCCACAGAAATAATGCATCAGCAGGGCTTTAAGTGGACCAGGTCCTGAGCACCAGCAGTTTTTTAAGGAAGCCTCAAAAGGGGTCTCAATCGGGCTCTGTTTTGTGCCCTGGCACAGGCGGTCCATTTTTTCCCATACTTCAGTGACAGCAGGCTTATTGATGTGCACCTACTCACACTGCTAACTTCTCAGTATTGGAGAAGTTAAGGCATGACGTCATGCCACGTGAGAGTTGTCTCTTTTTGAAACTCAGGAGCAGCAACCTTGTCGTGGTGTCACCCGTGCTTTAAGTGGAAGATTTTTCAATATTATATACAAGCCAAACTTGCTGCCTATTTATCTTATGCAACTAATAACCTTAGACAAAGTCAATAGTGCTGACTTGTTGTAGGTATGATGTTACTTGTTGTATCATATATCTGGATGCAATAAAAGAGAAAGCAAAATACAATTCGGGCAGCACACGATGGGAGCCAGTAGCGAGGAGGGAGACTCGAAAAGTGATCCACATACAGATGCCAGGGCTAGCGCCTCACTTTCGGGGTCTCCTGGTGCCCCAGGGGTCTGATTTATGTAAAGGGATTCTAGGGCCTGAGTAGCTCGCGACTGTATCGGACCAGGCACGAGACACTCGTCAGCTGTGGAGGGGGGTGTCTCCATTAGTTCCAACGGATGTTAAGGCCCGGACCTGTGCACACCACGCACCTGCACGAGTTGTTTCCACTATTCTTTCTTTTCATTTTTTCCTTGTTTACCTTGTCTTATCCTATTTGTTTCTTTTTCCTTTTTTCATTTATTTTCCTTTTATTGCTTTTGGATTTCGAGCATAGTATTTGACATGTAATGTATACATTTTCAAAGAATTGTATATATGTTGACTTATGGTTGAATGACTTCCCTAACACTTCGTTAGATGTAAGCGGTTAAATGCAGCATGCACTCCAGAATGCAGTCAAAGATTGATGATGCACCATGTTTTGTTTCTTTGTCCATCCATATGCATTCATTGTACGGTAACATAAAAATGCCAATAAAAATATCTTTAAAAAAAAACAAAAAAACAAGCCGGGCAGCACAGATTTTTAGCTAAACTGTTTTTAAGCCATGCCCTTAATTACATTGGCCACGCCCCTTTGAGAGACCCACCAGTTTTTTAATTCCACTTAAAGCCCTGTGCATCAGACCTGGCTACATTATGCAGCAATAAAAGGCAAATTATGTGGCGTAATGCGGCACATTTTGTGATAGTATTAACTTCCCTATTTTGTCACTTTTGCACAGGTTAACACTATCTGGGCGAAGGTTTTACGTCAGTCATTAGTACCACTCTAGCACCCAAGTACAGCAACAGGCAACAGAAAGGGAGCCATTCAACTTTTGCAGAGGGCCTTCCACTGCGGGGTAATACAAGTTGCTGCGTTTTTAGTACTTTAGTTGCTTCTGATTCATTTCAGAAAAACATCATTTTTTGTTCAACCTGCAGATCATGAAGTTGAGAACGGATTGTCATATGCTGCAAATACATATTTATGCGGGAAATGCTGCAGCTGCAAAATCGCCCAATTTCAGTGGCCCTGCAAATATATTACTGATTGACCTGCATATATAGTTGATTGTGAAGGAGACTGACGGTATTCTACCTGCATTATGCTAATTTTATGGTGCCTGAGTGAGTTTTAACATTAAAGGATAAACATATTATTGCTTTGTCATAAAATACCATGTTTTAGCGGTGTTGTGACCTTACCATTAGCTTTGGGCACATCGCTTTCACTTTTTAAACTGAAACATTATTAGTTTTTAAACAAAATGAGATATATAAGTTGCGTTCCAATGTTTTACATAACTTCCATTGTGGAAGCAAGCGATCAAAATAAATCGATACAGCGTGACAGTAATTAGAGGAGTAAAATGACCCCCAAGCAAATAACAAGCCTTAGCAAAGCCAACAGGTCTGGATTTATTGTGCTATCACATGCAGCGTAAATAAAAAAGTAAGAGTGGACAGAGAGGGATATACTGGTAAAATAGTCCCTCCTGCACTTGGTGAAGGCAGAAGGATGCTCACTGACAATAGCTTTAACTGACAGATGAATGCTCCTCTGGGCTGGGCAAGAAGTAACTGACAAATTATCGAGCCAATGGCTGAAGGAGGCTGACCATGAAAGCCAGTGGTTGAAAAAGTGGACCCAAAGCCCACTCACTGTATATTGTAAGCAGTTATTCTATAGGACAACTTAGCCTTCAAAATCCAGACCCACTAAAATGAAATAAAATGTCTGTGAGTTATTAGAACAGGATGCACACTTGCCTGCAAACCATTTACATCAGCTAAGTACATGTGGGAGCCCTGATACTTAAAGACGGAAAAGCGATAGTACCAAAATCACATGGTGGGGTTTAAATGTAGCCTTCAACGGTACTGGGAATGACCGAAACATTGACCTTGAGACTTCTAACATAATAATATTGTGTTTCTGGGCACCAGTATTGTCACCGGAATAAAGTTGGTTTATCGGCTGATTTTGAGGCAAGAACATGTACACGTTGTCCCAGTTCAGGGCCTCCAACTTTCCGACATAATTATTTCATTATATGCTGTTAAACTTAAACAGCACTTTAGCTTAATCGTGAAAAAACTGCAAACTTTGAAAAGGGAGCCAAAATAGAGCTAGGGATGGAGTGACATGGGTGTCCGAATCTTGCGGAAATATTAGTACGAATTAGGGGCTTAGGGCCAGATGTAGGTGGCCATTTACCGACCGGTAAATGGTCATTCCTGATGTAGGTGGCCTATTTTACCGATTCGGTAAATTTACCGAATCTGTAAATTTACCGAATCTGTAAAATACCGAATCGGTATTTTTACCGATTCGGTAACTTCCATATGTAGGTGGGACTCTTCTGAGTCCCAAAGGCCAGTCAGATTCGGTATTTTACCACCCAATCCTATTGGGTGGTAAAATACCGAATACAGGTGTGCATGCACATCTGTGCATGCACACCTGTGCAGTGTGACACACAGACATGCCATTAGGGCATGTCTGTGTCCCACATGGCACACAAGTCCGGAATTGGGGTGCAAGAGGGTGTCAAAGTGACACCCCCTGCACCCTTGCAAAATTCGGAATTTACCAAATCGGTAAATACCGATTCGGTATTCCACATTGATTCCTATGGGCTTCAAGGCCCATAGGAATCAATGGGGAATACCGATTCGGTATTTACAGAATCGGTAAATACCGAATCTTACCGATTCGGTATTTGCCGATTCTGATTTACCTACATTTCCCCCCCTCTAATTTACCACTTCTTAAATACCGAATCGGTATGATTCGGTATTTAAGAAGTGGTAAAATAGAATTACCAACATCGGGCCCAGATGTAGGTAATTCTGTTTTTCTGATTCATAAATACCGAATTTTACCGATTCGGTGTTTATGAATCGGTAAAATAGAAGGGGGGAGATTTAGGTAGAATCGGTAATTGAATTACCGATTCTGTAAGAATCGGTATTTACCGAATCGGTAAAATAGGGCTCCTACATGCCAAATACTAAATACCGGTCGGTAACGGCCGAAATCGGCTGTTACCGACCGGTATTTCGGCTCCTACATCTGGCCCTAGGAAACATAAAGATGCTTCCCTTCATATTTGCTCACAATTCCGAACTCCTTGTTGAGAGGATGAAATCTTGATAAGTTAATAAACTCCTGACGGTACCCAGTGCAGTTCTGAAAGATGTCTGATGCCCACTCTTTACATGAGATTTCTGACATGCACGCTCCACGTGAAACTCCTGGCGTGCACTCTCGACGTGTGACTCATGGCATGCACCCTGCATCAACCCTTCACTTTTGAGAATTTCTGACTCTCACCTTCCAGCTGAGAAAGAAACTCGATTCCCGCCCTGCACCTGTGATCTCTGATACCCACTCTTCAGCCTTTAAACTGGCACCTCTCTGATTGCCGACACTCATATTCTACTGGTGACAGAGTTGACCATCGCCCTCCCCCTGTGAGCATTCTCGATACTCTCCCTCATATCAGATTGTCACCAAGGCACTTAGGCCAGCCAACCTCAAACCGCACAACTGAGAATCCTATGAATAAAATACAGGCAGGCCTGCCATCTGTTGTTGTCCCGCCCGCAATATGAATTTAGTGATATAATCCATCGTACATGATTAGATAGGGTCTAAGTTTCAGAGTAATTCTGTTTTTGGGGTACCCTCGGTGCCAGATGTTAGGCTTAACTTGCTTCTTGGTAGCTGACCACCAGCTGACCTTGGGTTGAGAGGGCTGTGCCGGTCTTTGGATAACCCATCTGCTTCTTGTGTGACAGGCCCTGGTGTTGGGCATCTCACGGCTGTGACCCCATCCGTCTGGTGCATTTATGACCGGGGAGGGTGTCACATTCATGCATCTGTTAATAAGGTGCCTGCTCATGTCATTGCAACATTTACATTGATACCTTTCTCCCAGGTGTGGGTGGGTGGGTAATGCACCCAAGGGACCACTCCTAATCATTATCATGTAATAATGCGGCTGTGATTGGCATATTCAAAAGCTGCAGGGCAATCACTGTCCTTTTGGCTTCAAACCTTTACTGCCCATTCTCTCCTTTCTTGGTGGGCTTTGCAGCACTCCATGCCTCAATCTGCAGTCAGTGACCCTTTTATTGCTCGGCCCCCTTAACCATTTTGTCTTTGCTGCATCTGGGTGCACTTTCTGTACTCCTGGGTCTTTACCCTGGTTAGCCCTGCAGCCCCTGAGCCTCCCTGAGTGGGCAGGCCTTTGTTACACCAATGTCTGTTAGTACAGGCTGTGGAGGCCTGGGGGCTCAGGAAGATACATGCAACTCTTGGGGAAGTCTCTCCCTGTAACCTATAGTTGACGTAAAGAAGCTGCAGCAGGGCTGGCTTTAGCGCTGGTGGAGCCCAGTGTGACAATGTTTGTTGGCACCCCCAATGGCCTCCTTCTCCATGACTTCCCTCTCTACTACCCTTTAACAGTGACCCACAAGTCTCCATAACCACTCTCTCTCTCACATGCTTTTAGCGCTACCCAATTCAGTGTAGGGTATCAGAACACTTTACATCACACACACATTACTCAGAGACAATGAATCGCACAAGTGTAAATCAGTGTATAGGAAATGTTACATCAGAGAGAGGACTACAAGGTATCGGAGTCACATGTCATCCATACTGGTAGGCAGTAGAGTTTAAGAGTGATTAATCTAGAGAAGCACAAACTTAGAATTTAAAACGTACCACCATAGTTGGGGATTGTCTTTACTAATAAGAATTTAATTCTACACAAATTAACCCTTTTAGCAACATTAGGATAATGAAAGACTGGGGAAAAATCATTACACTCTAACCTATACATTTCCGTTTCCATGCAGTTCTTTGAAGACAGTTAATAGCACACTGTTCTACATTAGGATTTACATTTATAAACTGCAAGTAACTAAAGGTTTTCTCTGACAAAAGCAGTAACCCACTGAACTATTTACATTAAAGCACATCTGCGATCTGCATGGTACACGTGCTTTGTAGCAGGCAGATTTACCCTCTGCGCTACTTTATGATGAGTCAAAACTTCCACTAGACAAAATTAGATCTCTCTCCAGCAAGTCCATTAATCACCATTGTTATCTTGACATTTTGATTGTTGCCTGAAAACTGCTGCAGGCAAAAAACCTGCAACCTTTAAAATCCACAATATATTTGAGAACACAGCACCCCCTGAAGTCAGCTCCCGGTGCGGTGGCACTGATCGCACCACCCTAGAGCCGACCCTCAGCTGAGCTATTGTGCCAGATTATCTGAACCAAATATGATATCTTAAATATAGTGTACAAAACTATCTCCCCATTTGAATTTGAAAATACATTCCCAATGGGACGATATTTCTGTAAACAATATTTAGGACAGAATTTATCTGTAGGGTGATACTTTTGCTAATTCAATTCTGACATAAGCCCCAAGTTGTAGCAACCTATTACATTTGTCTACATTGGGCCATATTACCAGCTGCGGGCCGTGCAGGTAACAGGGGTGGGCGGGTAGGCCGCGTGGAGGGGGGTTTTGGGGGATGATGCCAAGGGGAAATTAAATAAATAATGAACTTTCCCTCAGCATCATCCCTTGAAATCCCCCCCAACGCGGCCACACCGCTCTACCGCTGTTACCTGCACGAACGGCGGCTGCATATTACACAAAGTACCCCAGAGGCTCAACATGCATTTGTGCCTGTTTTGCGCATCCCGAGGCACTTTGGTACTACAGAAGGGGCTGCCAACCCTTGTGCGTCGCCTTCTGTAATACTGAAAGCGCTGATGCAGTTACAGCGCTAGCGTTTCCTCGCGAGAGTTCCCTCATTAGCATGGGGAACGGCATCATGCACACGAGGGAGTCCCTTCGCCTCTGCGCCTGCGCCCTATTACAGACGCGAGCGCAGATGAAAAGAAGCTCCCAGGAGGCGCACTGACAGGGCCCCCTGATTGCAGCCCTCTGGCGGGGGTAAAGAGGGTTCCATGGACCTCCCAGACACCCCCTTGCAGGTGGGTGCAGTCAGGTGAAATCAGGGAGTGGCATCAAAGCAGCCACTCCATTTCTCACCTGCATGCGCTGCCCTAGGGCAGCATGAGTTCATGGCTGCCTTGGGGGCAGTGCATTCACCGTAATGCAGAGCATTTTCCAGGATTGAACTGGGCGCACCTTTTGAAAGGTTCACGCAGCGCAATCCATGAAAATGGGCTGCATACATAATATGTAACAACACTCTACCATTTTGGAAGATTGCTGACAAGCTTGGTCAGTTCTAGGGGACTAGCAGTGCTTCGTTGCCTAGGAAAGCACCATCTAATAGTTGCAGAGACCTCAAGTCTCACTCATTGCAAGTGAGATTCACACTTTTGGAGGCTAGGGTCAGCTTTCACTCACAGCAAGCTTTATGTCACACTTGATGGGAATGGTCAGGACCTGATTTCTAAATGCACCTATCCTCAGAGCTATGCATGGTACAGAGTGGCTACTGGTAGCTGCAGAAGCTTCAGGAAGCAAAACACATCAGGACAGCCCTCTTCAGAATCCTTCAAATGATGGTCAGAGCTGCTTTGGACACATCGGAGTCACATCGGAGTGATGCTCCTCAACTTTTGTCATCTACTTTCCTAAGGGTGAGGTGGTGTTCTATTATTTTCACATTCATTGTGATTGTTTTGTCATAAAACCAAAGTCAAAGTTTGTGGGACATCACTTCCAGTGATGTCATCAAATATGCAAAAAAATTATTCTAAGAATTTTCAAAACTTGAGAGCTTTCAAGACACCAGATTGTTTCTCCGTGGAGTAAATGTGGCCATTCTATCTTGAAAGTGTGCAGCAAATGCTAACTTCATCAAGGATCCCGCCTTCCTTGCTAAAAGTCTTCACTTTTGGCAGTCTTATGAGCAATCGTGGACTTGACTTTTCTTCCTGCGAGACAGATAAGTAGTACTCACTTTAGATTGGTGACATGTTTTTCTTAGGACAGGCCTAAACGTTTAAGTAATTGACTTGTGCCTCGCACGTAATTGTGAGGGATTGTGTACTGGGTCCACTTCTATTCCTCCTTTCATTTAAGGCCATGTTCATCTGTTCATATCCAGGTGCCAGGCCAGACTTCCGGCTAATCACCGAGCAGGAAGTACAGTATTCATGGGCCGCCCCAGCGGATTGTTTAGAAGTCATTGCTGTCTTCCTTCCGGGCTATTTCTGCTTTCTCTGCGGTTTCCTGTCTGAATGCCGCAAGCCATGGAGCTCCCATTGTTTTTGACCAGGTTCCAGAGTTTAACCCCTGTGGTGCCATGATTTACTCTGCTCTGATGTGATTTCTGACACTTGCAGGCAAGGTTGCTAACTGGCTTTGTTGTTTTTTTACCGATTAGGCTGTATTTTTAAGCCCAGGGCAGTACACATATTGGTGAAAGCCGTGAAATTCAGTACCTTTTCCGTTCTGAAATAGAAACTAAAAACAACAAACACATGAACAAACCAGTTAAAAACTATTTGAGAGCTGTCTAAATCTTTTGAGAAGGAATGATTACAACAGCAAGCAGAAGGACAGTAGCCATGTAACAAAAGAATCTTGATAATTGTACACAAATTATTTTTCACCTGCCATCTATTGGCGGTTAAAAAATAGTAAAAGGTAAACAAATGTTCAGTATTGTTTTCTAAGAAAGATAGAACCCCTTCCTGCATGACAGCACTCCGCACAACGAGAAGCAGAGAATACATATTAATAATAGTGACCCTTCATACAGAACACTGTACCACTAAAAACCCATTAGAGTCTGTTCATAGATTTTATTTTCTAACACAATGGCCCTCATGTGATCAACCCAAGGAGGATGAAAAGATGAGTTGTCACTGTCAGGATTTGAATCTGTAAACTCCGTGCTACATATAGGTTCATACATTGGATTGCCATACACGAAAGTACAAGAAGGCCTTAGGGCAGGACTTAAGCACGGGTGAGATTATGTGAAGGGGTAGCAAAGAGGGCTCCTGATCTGAAGGACACAAGTTCGAATCTCGGCAAGGGACAGCTATCATTCCGTGGTCAGTAACCTACCTGAATACCACAAATTGGGTACCAATACTACCTGTTAATGAGAGAATGCTTGGAAACGCAGGCATACAGTATAAAGCGCTACATAAAAAGGTATTATTGCAAATAAGTGTGGTCGGGTCCCATGTGTAATGTGAGCGTTATTACTGTTCTTTCTAAGGTCAGTGAGAGGAAGTGCCAGTTTTTGTATATACACAACTGGCAGCTGCTCAGGGCCAAGTAATGAAGTGAAAAATATTGTAAGTTATCACATGCCCGGTGACAGTTCTTGACAGGTGTTCACATGTCCAATAATTCATGCTGACAATTCCCACAGTCTTTCCATTTATATTAGTAGCTTCTAGTTGCCCATCGTGCATATTTTTACAATTGTTGCTGGCCAGTAACTGATATTTCTAAACAAAAGGAAAGGCAGGGAGAGTCGAGTGACACTCTTATTCCCCGGTAATAGTCAATAAACAAGAAAAGAGTGTCCAATGGTTGTATTCGACCACAGTAAGGAGCAAGTAAACGGCTTCATTTAGGACGTTAAAGAAAGCCCTCACTCACCACCTAGTGATGACATACTTCATCATCGGGCCCCACGAAGATCTTCGGAGTCCGGTCGAGGGTAGATGCAGGTACACAGTGGGTGCCGAGCGTCGAGGGCGGTGTGCCAATTACGTTCCCACCCCCCTCCTGTGACCCATGGTGTGAATCCTTAACACCACAAAAGTGCAGAAACCTTAAAGCTGGAAGCCTCCTAAACCAGGAGTAATTAGGAAGACAATCTTTTCTTACTAATTTTTTTGCACTTTACACTTTTTTGTTAATTTTCACTTTCACGTCCCTAGGTAAGGGTGGGCCTTAGCGAGTCCATACCACCAGGGTTTAGCACACGCAGAGTCCTGATGAATGCCAGGTAAAATCATACCGTTTCATGGCTGAAACATGTTGACTGATATTTAGGAAACTACCACTCAACTAATTGTGGACGAATATCCAACACATAAGTTTTTATTAACCATTCCTTAGTGATCATTAGAATAAAGTTAATCTTGATATACTACGGACTATTTTTGAACCATCCACCATTCACTAGTTTATTTTCTTTGCACAACACTGCCTGAACTCACCAACCCGCTCCGCAGTAAAATCTGGCGTTGTAGCACACCGAAGAGACACTCGGTCTCTTTGATGGGGCCCGATGATGAAGCATGTCATCACTAGGTGGTGAGTGAGGGCTTTCTTTAACGTCCTAAGTGAAGCCGGTTACTTGCTCCTTACTGTGGTCGAATACAACCATTGGACACTCTTTTCTTGTTTATTGTCAGTAACTGATATTGTTAATCATTCTGTACCATGTTACAGCTGTTTACAATTGTAGTCCTCTGCAATTAATGCAGGGGCGTAGCTAGAGCTTGTGGCGCCCGGGGTTATCCTTCAGAGTGCCGCCCCCCTGGGAGGGTGCTCGGGAAAAAGGATGGCGAGCACCTGAAAGAGGTCTGAGAGACACGTAGTATTGCCACTAATAGTTACCTCGATGATGCAAGTTACGTGCACATACATGACACGGTCCAGGTCTAGACAGCCCCCGTCCCCAAAATAGTGCCACCTGGGGCAGACCGCCCCCACCTAGCTACCCTCACACTCACTCTTCTCTCCATCCATCCGTATCTCCATCCAGCTATTCATCTCACATGATAACACGTCAAAACAATATGGAAAGCATCCATTTTCTTCCTCAAGACCCTACTGAATATAAACCTTACATACATTTCCAGGATTAAGATCTCCACATATTACCCAGCATAGTGACAGAAATAGAAGAATCCAGTGGACTGTATGTAGGCCTTGCTATGTTACTCAAGTGCAAAACCCAGCGTGTACAAAAGGCAGCAGTAAGGCTTCTTCTACATCTTACAGCTACAGAGCTTAGTAACGTTGTATGTCACACCTCCAATGGCCCCCAGTTTCTCAGAGGATTTTCTTCGAAGGGCTTGGCATAGTCCACAAAATCACCTACTGAGCTTACATGAGACGTGAATGTCCCTGCCCAAAACCTAGGGTCAGTATGTAGACACCTCTCCTTTCCACAAGAGGGGAAATGACTGAACACCCTTCTCACTCCAAGCAGCTAGCTTCAACCTTCCTATTAAAATGTAGAATTTTTTATATTTGTTTGTGAATTAAATAAAATAATCCTTGTATATTTAATGAATACTTGTTTCTTCATTGCTTTGCAGTTCGAAGTGAACCTGGCAACACACAAAGTTGGTTTCCAGGAGCCCTGGGTCATTATGGCAAATAATGTAATACACCTGCTACTTTTTGGAATGGCTGGGGGTCTTAAGCTGACTCAGCACCATCCTTACCTTCAAAAAAACTAATTGGTTACCCAAAAGGATGGTGGACAAACGAGATGCCACGAAAATACGTTGCGCTCTGAGCAAACTATGTGTCATGGAGAAAGTATCCTGGCTCAGTAGGTCAGGTATGTTAAAGACCATGCTGGTTACAGAGGATGGTGCTCGTGAAAAGATGGTGATATCCACCACTTAAATTAATTTAATATTTAACTATACTAATTCAACACTAATCCTTTATTGGTCCCAGAGTAGCGTGCTACTCGCCGAAAAAGCACTTTGACGCCTCGTTAGGGGTAGTAATTACAATACAAAACAATATGATCACAGGTTGTGCACGAGCAGAAAGTCCCCTAGGCATACCGGATATATTATTTATAGACTGCGTTGGCTTTTGCAGACACGTTAAACTAAGCAGGAGTGGTACATAGGGAGAAGCAATAGACAAAGGCCATCCATAGATGACATAATTCCGAACCAGGAGGACAGAGAGAGGTACTAAAAAAAAAATCTATGTCATTTATTTTCCTTATTGACTAAGATTGAAACAGAGGAAAATGTAGGCGGGAGACAGCTAAAAGGCGTTATGCAAAAATGAAACTAAGCATAGGGAAGTTCTAAAATGCTGGCCTCGAGGAGGCAATAAGCAGGAAGGCTGCTGCGGTCACAGGGCAACGCATATAAAAGTTAGGACCTTGGTCACACTCGCATCCCTGGGTGTGAGACCCTCCCCCTGCAGACCCATGCTGTTCCTTACCTGTTGCTGGCATCCTGCCTCAAAACAACTTCCTCCTGGCACTCGCTTTAGGCATCGGGCAACAGGAAGTCATGTGACGCGCTGCCGCGCGCTCGCACTTCAAACGGCAGCCGCAGCACTGGCCCGTTGCGGCGGCCTTTATCATTTATTTGAGGACACTACTGTCAGTGAGTGTCCTAATTTAATGATAAAGGCCGCCGCAACAGTCCAGTGCTGCGGCCGCCGCCCGCAAAGTAGTGCCGCCTGGGGCGGACTGCCCCCCACCACACCCCCTAGCTACCCCGGTGAATAAATGAGCGTTGTCAGTTTCACATCGTCGGTAAGGGATATTCTTTGTAGTTTCCAGACTCCCAGTGACTGCTATTGTGAGTTTTCATATGCACAAATACTGAGCTGGCTTCAGCAGAGGTAATCAAAGGTGACATCAGCTAGACTAGGTGGCTACAGCCAGGCAGCCTCCTCAGGGCCGGCTTTTGGTGCGACCGGGCAGCCGCACCTGGCGCTGAGTTTGGAGGGGCGCTATGTTAGGAAATAACTTATCAGTTTGAAAGCACCTGCAACATAGTTCTTTGCATGTCCAGCAGGTTTCCGGCAGCAATAAAAATGTCAAGATAACAGGTGGAAAAGTGTGGCTAAATGGTTAGAGCGCAGACCCTGATGCAGAGGTCTGTCCCGGGACCAGAGTT
This sequence comes from Lissotriton vulgaris, assembly GCF_964263255.1. Classification (NCBI taxonomy): domain Eukaryota; kingdom Metazoa; phylum Chordata; class Amphibia; order Caudata; family Salamandridae; genus Lissotriton; species Lissotriton vulgaris. Next base: position 905,054,623 of record NC_141695.1, read on the forward strand.
CAATTCCCGCCTTGGTTGGTCTCTGCAGATCTTGGGCTCATAATTCCTCGGACCTGATTTCTCGCCTCGGTGCCTATTCTAATCATGGGTCCCACGCTGCAACTCTGGGCAATAGCTTGCTTAGTCTCCACAACGGCCCCCAACAGCGCTAGGGATGCCTGGTTGCACCCTGGGGATGCCCAGGAGTGGACATTTCACGGGGAAAAACCAGGAAGGGTTCCCTGGAGGTATGAGTACAGCGCCAGGACACTCCGGAGTATCACTGCGCTTTACAAGTACGGCTACATTTACATTTACATTTACATTAATGTTCCTGCTAGAGAGGGACTGGAGTTTTGTCTAGTGCAGTGGCAGCCGGCATGGATGGGGTGGCAGGCGGTACCACATCTCTCCTCTGTTTCTCCTCCGCGTCTGGAATGGAACAGGAAGCACCCGGGCTGCTCATAGCCAATCACAATGCGTTGTGATTGGTTTGAGTGCAGTGATTCGGTGCTCAGCCAGGGAATGGAAGCCTGGGCATGTTCTCAACCCAAGCTGTAATGCAACCTGGGTGGAGAACATGCAAAGTGCACATGAATGTTTGGCCGTCCTGAGACGGCTGGCCAAACATTCATTCGCACTTACGGAGTGTGCCCACCACTCCTCCCCACCTCTGAGAGCAGAGCAGACCCGCCCTGCCCAGCTGCCGCAGCAGGAACTAATAAAATGATAATAGCGGCAAGTTTTTATCATTTTATTTTCCCTTTCTTTCACTGCTACAAAGCAGTGGGGCGACACTTCTCCGCCATAGCGGAGGAACTGCCACTGGTCTAGTAGCAGTTTTGACTCCTCATAAAGTAGCACAGCGGGCTAATATGCCTGCTGCAAAGAATGTGTGTACCATACGGATCACAAGACAATTTATGTGGATAGCTCAGTGGGTTACTGTTTTGTCACAGAGATCCTTTTGTTACTTGCAGTTCATAAGTTACAATCCTAATGTAGAACCTATGGACTGTCATCAAAGAGCTGCTTGCAAACTGTATAGAATAGGTTAGAAAGTTATATTTTTTGTCCAGTCTTTCATTCTCCTAGTGTTGCTAAAAAAGGGTTGGTCTGGATAGAAATACATCCTTAATAGTAAAGCCCTTCCCAAACAACATTGGTAAGATTTAAATCCTAAGTTTGAGCTTCTTCAGACCAAACACTCTTAAAATATACTGCCTACTAGTATGGAAGACATTTGATTCCTACACCTTGTAATCCTCATTGTCTTATGTAAAATTTCCTTTAGACTGATTTACAAATGTACGATTCATTGTTTCTGAATAGTTTATGTGTAATGTAAAGTGCTCTGACACCCTACACTGGTATGAATAGTGCTATAAACCAAAATAAATGCAATTTTGAGAGGGGCTATGGACAGACAAGGAGCACTGCTGGATGATGGTGGTGAGGAAATCTGTGGAGAAGTAGGTCTAAATAGATTGTCGCACAGGGCACCACCAGCTCTAAAGGTGGCCCTGATCCAAATTGCCCAACTCCAAGTGGTAGTATAAGATCAGGTCTACTCTCACAGCTGCAGACCTTATTCCTCATGAGAGGGAGGAACTGAACGCCAGCCCAGGAGCCTGCAGAGCAATGAAATAACTTTGTAACAAGCAGAGGTCGCGTTGCACACCCAGTTAAAATTAACAGTGGTAGGACATGCCCCGGGCCCTATTACAGGTAGCACCCTTGAGACACAACAGGCCAGTGCACCTGCTTTGTGTGCCCCTGAGTTACTTTGGTAAGGGGTCGCAGGCGCTTGTTATGCCGCCTGTAATACTGATAGCGCTGTTGCACATGTAGTGCCAGCACTATCATGATAGGACATTTTTTCATTTGCATGAGGGAATCTCTTTGCCTACGCACCCAGGCTGTTTTATGGCAAATGTGCCTTTAAGGAGGCATACTGAAAGTGTACCACAAAAAGCTGGTGCGCTCTCAGTGCGCCTCCTGAAGGCAGTCATCTGGAAGGGGTAAAAGGGTCTGATGGACTCCCCTCCCCCCCAAACAGTCCCTTGCAGGTGAGTTCATCCCTCACTGCACCTGCCTGCAAGGGGATCTCTCTCCCCTCTTTAAAGTGCAAGCAGATTGGCGCTTGCACTGTGAAACACAGAGCGTCTTTGAAGCACTGCTCAGTATTTCACTTGAATGCCCTGCCCCTAGGTCAGCACAACTTCGTGGTTGGCCTGAGGGCAAGGCATTCAGCATGGCATGGCTTACTTTCCCTGTTAGCACACTTGTTTTAAGGTGCACTGTGGCGCAAACAGGTAAAGTGCACCTGTATGGTAGTATAGACCCAGGTGATCTGATTAAAAAGTGACTGGTTGGTTAAGGATCTGTATTGAGATATATAACACATGACTGGCACCAGCAAAGCTCACTGTACATATGCATGATCTAGAACACTACATATCAGCCGCTTAAGAAGTCAGTGGCCTTTGGTGAACCCCTCAATCCCACATAAGGACTGAGGGAAAAACAGATGGGCGAAACTCTCTGCTAAAAGCTCGCAGCTTTGCTTTGGAGGATATTCAGGGAGACACTAAGCCCCCTAAAGCACAGATGACTTCTGCATGCCCTTTATTGTTTTTCTCAGCACGGTAAGCGACAGGCAGCTAAGAGAAGCAGTGGCGGCCGGCACAGGTAAGGGCGGTGAGGTAGGGCAGGGCGCCGCAGGGGGGAAGCTGACAGACGACGGAATAGGTATTATTTATTTAATTAATTATACCTATTCTGTTTTCTGTCGACCTCCCTGCGCCCCCACTCCGCCCCACCGCGTTAACATGTACTGGTCGCCGCTGAAGCCAAGCAACCTCTAGAGACCTATAAAGGACCCTGGACTGGAAAGTGATTCCCTAAAAGCTGATGCCTGGTGCATCACAGAAGCTGCAACAGACCATACTGTGCCCCTATAAAGGGGTCTATGTACCTTCAAAACAGTATAGGAACAGCTCTCATTCTCTTCCTCCTATGTCTAGGCCCTCCTGTAGTTTTCAATAAAAAATTGGCAGTACTTCCCCACAAGTGCCAAAAGGTCCTCATGAGTGCCCCCATGAATGGCAATATTTCTTTGTGAGCGTCAATAGTTCCTCGCGAAGGCTGGTTGCCACTGAAAATGAATGAGCTGTCTTCTCACAAGTTCACTTTCAAACTGAGTGGATTTCGGTGATCTTCTTTTCTGTTGAAACATCTTAAACGGTGTGTGATTATCTATTTTCACATGAAATACTAGTGGTAGAAAACCTGAAAGATGACAAACTCGTTTTTCGAGTACGCACTTTCTTCAAAATTGCTGTACGCGCCTGCAACACCATGTGCACTTTATGAAGAATGTTGTATTGCACTGTTTTTTTTATATCGTCATTGAATTGAGTGGGCTCCTTTTTGGAAACTGCTGTATGTGTTTTAGGTCTCACGTGGCGTACTGCGCACATGTGCAGTCGAGCTCGCGAGATTTTATGTTTTTAGGATCACTTCACTAGCGAGGGTTAAGCCTCGCTCCTCTTCTCCATTGGCTGTCCTCCTAAACGGTGGCCAGCCATTGGAGAAGAGGTCCTAGTGACGGTCTTCTTTCTCTTTAAGCCCCGTCCTTTTCAGATTGTGTTCCTTGACTTACTGCTGAAGTAAAAGGTTTCTTATCTTCTTTATGGGTCCAGATGGCCTCATAAAGAAGATAAGGAACCTTTTACCCCAGCAGGAAGTCGGGCGCCCAGTCTGAAAGGGACGGGGATTGAAGAGTAAGTTCTTTTATTTTAGTATGATCGCGGCACCCGCGCATTATTTTTAAAATGTTACATGTAATGCCCAGGTGCCGCAATTATACTAAAATGAAGCCGATCTTGTTATTCAAATGATCTGGGACTCGCCAAGTGTGGAAAGTCCTCAGCACAGCACTATAAAAGTTTACTCACTCCGACAGATTTGTGTCTGGGGCACAGTGGACAAAACAATCCATTGCAGGAAAGCTAACTTACTCAATAATAAACATTGGGTATACAGCACCAAGACACAGCTGGGTGAAAAGTGCACTTTGCGCAATGGCTCAGCGGAGGAGGAAGCTAACTTACACAATAATAAACATTGGGTATACAACGCCAAGACACAGCTGGGTGAAAAGTGTGCTTTGCGCAATGGCTCAGCGGAGGAGGAAGAGGAGACAATTAAAGTTAAGAGGACGGAAGATTGAGAATAAGGGGCGAGGAGAAGGAAATGGGTGAAATAGGGGGACAGTCCAACGGGGAAGATGTCGAAGAGCGTGCATGGTGCGTCAGGTGAAGGCGCACAGAACACGCGGTTGAAAGGAGGAGCAGATATGAGACTTCAGGGAGAAGCATTTTCTCATAAGAAAGGGTAAATGTCACGAACTCAGGAGGTTGGGTGAGGGTGGAGAGGAGGCCGGTTTCACTGAAGCGGAAGACATCGACAACATATAGTGAAAGTGGGGGGCACAGAGGGAACCGGTTAGAGAATCGAACACAGGTGAAATGGGAGAGGGGCGGGCCATAGCGAAACCACCAGGAGCATGTGAGACGGGAGAAAGGCATGATTGTGACTAGTGGAGGTAGGAATGGAAAACTAAAGAACATGAACGAGAGTAGGGGGAGGGGACAGACTATAGCTCACAGATGAAAGGAGGTGCAGCCACTGAGCGATCCGTGAGATGTACAGTGGGGGCAGAGGAGAGAGAAGGGCATGCAGTGGGGCGTGAGGTGGGTCAGAAGCGCCCCCACCCACCCCTCTGTTCCTTTCCGTTTTCCCTAGGTTTCTCCTCGGTTGCAGCAGAGCCTGGCGAGAAGTGTTGCCGGCTGGGATGGTGTCAGACGGTTCCGGCTGTTACTCGTGCTGCCCTTTCAGCCTCTTACAGCAGCCACGGCTTCATCAGTGCTTCCCGGAACCCTCGACCCGAGGCTGTGGACGCACAGACCGCCGGGGAGAGTGCAGGCATGCGCGGAGCGCTGAGATGTGCGGTCCAACGTGGTTATCTGCTTCTCGTGCATCTCAACCTGCCTGACAGGACCTCGGCTTTGTATTCTGGGCATTGTAGTCGTTAAGTTGTCAAAAACAGACTCTTCGGGTTGAAGTCCATAAAATAAACTTGGAGCTGATCTGGGCGATGTCAAATATAACCAGTCATAAAAAGTCAACAACACGAGGACTAGTTCTAGGTGTGAATAATGCTGCTTTGAAGCATTTTGGCTAAAAAACACAATAACATAGCTAAGTAGGTTATTGCACCTCTGAGCAACCAAGATTTCAAGTCTCACAAGGCGCAGATATAACATGACGGAATGTGTGCATGGGAAGCACCTCACATTCCAAGGTGTTCGAGCTGAAGCTATGCTATCAGCGTGTTCATCCCATTCTAAAGTGCACAGTTCTGGATGGGTGGAAATCGTTTACAACTCCATTCATTGTATGGGATGTAGGACTCACCACATGTCTCCCGAAGAGACTGCAGATCTTTCAGAATTGGTTGTAAGAATCGTCCTCGGCCTCCCTAAACTGACCCACCTCAGAAAGCTCCGCTGACTACCCATCCAGAAGGGATGTCAATCCAAGATGCTGATCCACACCTACAAAGCCCTCCACAACCAAGGACCAGCCTACATCAACCACCGCCTGAACTTCCACCAACCCTCCAGACACCGGCTCCCCTCATGGGGAGTTGAAAAACAGGATGAGCTATTCTTAATACAGGCATTTATTACCATATATTTGTTGTTTAACCCCTTAAGCGCTGCCGTCGGCCAACGGTCGTCGCGTGCACTACCTTGGTAGTGCTGTGCACGTCCGTTGGCCGACGCGGCCTCACCCGTTATTCGAACGTTCAGCACTGGGCGCTGAACGTTCAACGCTCTAAACGGGCTAACACTGATATATACCTGTGGGTGTAGTGTTTTTTTTATATGACTGCTCAATTTGCTAAAACGGAACAGGCATTTTCGTATGAGTGCATGTCTAAGAGATATCCATGAAACGCAGCAGCGCCCACCCTCCAGATATAAGCTGGAACCCAACATCCCACAACCCACACCTGCAGTGTGAGAGACAGCAGTGTGTATGAGAGACAGCAGTGTGAGAGACAGCATTGTGTGTAAGAAAGACAGAAGTGTGTGTGAAACAGCAGTGTGTGTGAGAGAGACAGCAGTGTGAGAGACAGCAGTGTGAGAGAGACAGCAGTGTAAGAGAGACAGCAGTGTTAGAGACAGCAGTGTGAGAGACATAAATAAAACGCATTGTTATTTGCAATGTTAATAGCTCAAACTTGCGTAAATATGCAACCTATTGCATTGCAAATGCAATAGGTCTTGCATTTGCGAGAGATTAAGCTATTGGCATTGTAAATGACAATGCCATTTATTTATCTGTTATTTATCTGTTTTCAAAACCAACACATAAATACAAAGTTTGTCATTTACAATGCCAATAGCTCTCACTTTTGCAAAGGCGAGACCGTTGAATTGTAATTGCTTGTTCACATATCTCGCACTATCATGTTTATTATGAACTTGTGTATTCTAATTTGTTGTCATGTGATTCGAGCTTTTATGAGCATGGTTTTTTATCCGAATAAAGAAATCAAAATGAATCAAAACCTTAAATACTACGTGTAATAATTACAGTACATGTAAGAGTAAAGTAAGGCTTGCAAACGGGAAACTTTACAGCATTACACCCCCCCATCAAAGCATCATGATGGACCTTGAAAAACGTCTCTTGTTTCCACAGAATGTTTAGTTTATCAAATGTAATGAAGACAATCTCTTTTCCTGAGCAGTACAGGATTTTGCGCATCTGATATGTATCTGCCCAGGGCTAGGGCGCTGCCGTCAGGATTTGCTTAAGAGAACGTTTAATGAAAAATGCATACGTACCTGCAGATCAGCAATATTAATGAGCATGGACTCAAAGGACCCACAATTAATTTGTTGTATAATCACATTTTTAACTTATTTTGAGAATTTGAAGAAAGAATAATGTTTACAATATTAGCAGATCTTGTAAAAATTGCAAAATATTTCTTAAGCTTGATATTAATTGAGTTCATCTGATTTTTTTTACAGTTCATGAAGGCAATATGTAATATTTTTTATGTTATGGAACATTGTAATGGTTTTAATTAACTACACAATAAACTATTTACTTACTTACTTACTTTTCCTGATTTTACGATTGAAGACCCACAATAGTAACTCACAAGCATCATACATGGAAGACTGAACAAATACACCTTGTTACAGATGTTAGTGAAAGCTGGACTCAGGGTGCAAAGTCATGTATACTGCTTGATGACTTTTGTAGAACACTGTCTGTCATTGGTATGTCTTCGGAGCACTGTCGGTTGTCCAGGCTGCCTCCACACAATTCTAGGGTTTCCATTGCAGACCAGAGTCTTGTGGCCGAAGCCTTGGACCAGGACACATTGATATTGGAGGAGATCCTGCTCTTTTGTCTTTTTGCCTTGTTAGGCCTTGTTTTTTCTCGCTTTGGTGGAAGCAGCTTTAGTGGACAGCAAGTACGCCTTCTTCCGCTCTTTCTTAGTCCGTTGTGAACTTCTTGTATAACGTTTGTGCATAACAGTCTCTGGGGATGCCAAAACAGGTGTCAATGGGCAGATGACCATTCCTCTCAAACATAAGGTAGTAAGAGCAAACCCCCTGGCATATTTCCTGGTGAAGTTAAAAGACATGAACCAAAAAAGCAAAATGTTGGGTCCACTTGGGCTTCTGGTGTGGCTTCAGGGTACCCAAATGTTTGAATAGTGCCTAGAAGAAATGCTCAATTTGAGTTCCCTGTATAGATGATAAGGGGTAGGCCATGCCTTCCTCACCCATATCACGTCCAACACAATCTATGATGAGACAATTTTCAACGTTACACTTATCCGAGTGCATGCTAGCTGACCACTGGTAGGGAAAAATGAGTTTTGGCTAATGTGAATATTTTCCCATCCATACAGGGAAGTGGTACCCCAGCTGCAGTGGACAGTGATCTTTAACATGTCCTTGCATGATGGTGCCAGGCATGTGTCCAGATGACACCTGAGAGGCACTGCTTTGCAGGGGGGTAATCAATGCAGCTCTCTGGGTTTGAGCCTTCCTCAGAGCAGTGTTCGGCAGATATTGAAATCTCAATATAGCTTCACATCATTCGGACTGGGAAACCATCTTTGGACCAGTTATCATGGAGAGAGTTTAGCACCATCTCTTCGAACTCCTTAACCAAGACAAGCCATAGAAATTAAGGAATGGTACAGGTACAGGTTACCTCTCTAAATGATCAATTTGTCCAAGGTTTGGAGGATGATATATATATATTCGTGGGTGTGTGCAGCTGACACGTGACATTGCTCTATCCCCTGTATCCTTAGTAAGAATTACTGAGATTCCGGAATTCATCATCTGGGAAGCTTGAATATATTCTCTTTGTATTCAGGGCACATCATCAAAGTCAGGTTAAAATCATTGAAGGGGGTCACAGGAGGGGTATTTTGCCTACCTCTATGATTTTCTGATGATCGTAACTGTTTTTCTGACACGATGGGCAGCATGGCCATGGCTCTGCTGAGAACCACCACCGCTGTAGCTGACAGTGCAGCCCAAGCCTGTCTAGGCTCCTTGGGATGTGGGCATCTGGAGAGGGTGGATGCAAGGATTTTTGTCTTCTCAGGTTGGTCCTGGAGCTATAAGCCAGATGTAAATAGGACCGAGAACCATTAGTGTCCTGCAGTGTACAACTTAGGGGCCAACTACACTTATGTGAAAGGGATGTTGTCAGTTCTCACCTTCAGCTTCTTCTAAGCAGATAAGATTGTCCATGTAATTCGAGATGGGCACAGCCATGGTTGACACTGGACTGTTGTCACCGGAAACCAGGGGCGTGTTCTTTAGTTGTCTCGTAGGGGTGTCTCCTCCTAGATCTTCCATCAGGACAGATATTTTCAAGGAACTTTGAGTACACAGACAAGTTCTAAGCCCATGAATATAGATCTGATGAGAAGAGAATAGAAGCAGGAACTGCTAAATCTTGTGTTTTAGCAGGCTGACTTTACCCATCGAGACTGACTCTAGTCTCTGATTGTTCCATCCACTGGGGGAAAACACTATTCAAGAGACAGCATGTCAAACAGGGGATGTGTGGATAACCTCCCACAGGATCCACAGTCACAATAGGACCCTTGACCCTACAAATATACTCTTATTAATGAAGAAAGGATACCAGCCCTTTACAATGATGTCTCACTTGGAGGAGTGAGGGAAAAACGGTCAGGAGGCTAGAATACTCAAAGTAAAAGGAAACATGCTAACAACAAGACTTGGGATACTTGAATTAGGACAAAGCAGCAAACACGCACACAAATCCAGCTTTTTGTAGAGGAATGCCCTTAAATAGACAGACAGTGTCAGCAACATGCAGGCAGATATATAGGATTTGCAAATGTGACAGCAAGGGTTCTTTCTCCTGCAAAATGGAGCCCGGGTCTCTTCCAGCAAAAACAGGACCAAGTAAATTGTAGTCCTGTGGTTTTTCAGTGATCTCAATAACTTTTATTTTGAGCTGAAACACAAAAGCTCAACGTTTCACAGGCGAGAAGAGGTTGGTAGGATTCAGGGAACTTCCCCGCAGAATATGCTTATAGCCTTCTGAAAACTTAATGAACAAAGTTAACAGCGGGAATAATATTGATGTTCACATTACTGTTGTTGATGAGTGACGGATAGAGGGTTAATTTATGTATCTTGTACTTGCAGTCACCCCTGAAGAAAGGCACTGAGAGGCTTGAAATGCATTAGGTTACAATAAAACTGCTTTTCACGGATTTTGGCTTCAGCACGTGTTTTTGCTAAGAGGTTCGGATGGCCCTGCATTGACATAAGAAACTTGGAAAAATGCCGTTTCCTGGCATGTGGAAGTAAAGAGTGATGAATGCGGAGAAACAATGAACAGAGACTAACGTGAAATTACGAAAAGTGTGAAGAAGTGAAAATTTGGTTGCACATGCATTTGAAATATGCTGTGCCACTGGATGGAACCTGAAGGTGTTCCATTTAGATGTTGTTTAGGATTCAGGGAAGGGCCTGTGATTCCTTATCCTAATCCTGGATTTAAAGGTGTTCACATTAGGAAATAATCGGAGGTCAGCCAAAGAAGGAACAGCAGCATTGCTGTCAACAACGCATTCTTTGTAGGGTGGCTCATCCATTCAGGATCCCTGACTTGGAGAACAATTAAGTTTCAAAGTGGGGCTCTATGCGGAGCAGGGAGGAGATATCTGGAAGGTTCACTACCTGTCATTCAACTGGGAAGTCTGCTGATCACTATTAGGGCTCTCATTATGTGTGCATCATTCAATGTCTCTTAAGTTGTTTGATTGTGCAAAAGATTTAGCGTGGGAACTGGGGCAGGGTGCATTTTTAGACTTTTGTTCAAAAGGACCATAAAATCTGCCTTTGGCTACTGCTGAGCACTTAGAAAGCTGGTTTGCTCTGATGTAAGGCCATTTCTGTTCTGCCAGAGGAAGGTGCTCTTTCTTAGGCTGTGCTTGAGTGCTTTACCTTGTTTCTGGAGTGGAGGTGCAAGAGCGAGAGTGGGTGTGTTGAATCATTACCTGGAAAAGGTTCGCTGCTTCATTTTCCAATGTGTCAACGTAGCTCACAGTGGGAACATTTGAAGGCCTGTGGTTTGCATACAGTTTCTCAGAACAGAATTGTATACATTGAACAAAAGAGTCAAGGAAGGTCAAGGTGATGACATTCCGTGTGGGGACTAGATGCAGTTTAGCTAGTACAAATGTTACGCTGGCCCTGCTGCATCCTCTGGAGCATCAACGTAGTTTTCCAGAATAGAGGCATAGGATAGAAGACTTCTAGTAGCTGATAGGTGGACCGAACATCATTTATTTATTTGTTTGTTTTGCACAGGGCTTGCTTGCGACTAAGAGCCACTTAGCAGTGTTGATTACTTAGGCGGCAGCAGATCTTTAGTTAACAAATTAATTTCTTGGACAAAGGGCAATTTGTGAGTATGAGTATATGACTCGTTACTACACAAGTCATTATATTGCGTGCCTTCACAACGCGGTTGTTACAACAACCTCGGTGTTACCACGCAATGCCATTACTACGCAAGTCATTACATCGACTTGCAGTAGATGGCGTGCTAACATTAGGAATATATAATTTACTATGTCAACTCCAGCCTGCGCAACAGTAGGGAAGGTGTTGGAATAGTAAACTATACTATTCCTTATGTTAGTGCGCCATCTACTGTAAGTCAATGTAATGACTTGCGTAGTAATGGCATTGCGTGGTAACAATGTGGTTGTTGTAACAACCGCGTTGTAATGGCATCGCGGTCTAATGACCGGGATGTAAAGTTTGTTTCCCGAGTGTGAGTTACAGTGGATCTTTTGTCTGTAGTTAACCTGTTGGCTGCTGCCGTCGGCCTATGGTCGTCGCGTGCACTACCTTGGTAGTGCTGCGCACGTCCGTTGGCCGGCGCTGCCCCACCCGTTTTTCGAACGTTCAGCACTGGAGCTGAACGTTCGATACAGCCAACGGGTTAAATCTATGTTTCTCTGGTTTTTAAAATGCCTGACCCATTTTTGGATGGGGAATACTCCTGCTGGTTTTACAATGAGGAGATCGCTTGGTAAAAGCTTACCTCCAGTGTAATTTTTTTTTAGATGCCAGATTTGATTGGCCACTAAGATATGGGCACAATGAGTTCCCAGGGGTGTAACCTGGTCAGTAAGATCAAGTGTGGGTGTAAGCTTCAGATTTCCCAACTATCACGCTGGCATATCTTGTTAAAATACATTATGAGAAGCAGGACAAGGGGGAGGGGAGAGGCTTAGAGGCAGTGGAAAGAGAGAAGAGTGCAGATTGCTATTGTACTTAAAACACAATCGTTTTCACACTAAGCAAGTTTTAAGGCAGAGACATGAGTTTGTGTGTGTGTTTTTGCCAGTGTGGGCATGAAAAAAAATCCAGGGTGAAATCTGACACCTCACCATACCAACTGCAAGCCCCTGTACCCAACTATTTACCACAGAATACATTTTTAGGGAGGTGTAACACCCAAAAACAGAAACTCTGGAACTCCTGTGGGTTCCAGAGTTATGTGAATGACACAGACCATCTTACATCTGCTGATCTCATTAATGAAGACTGAAACTGACTTGTTTGATCTGGTTTCCATTGCTGTGACTCAAGTTTCGGATGGGTGTGTAACTTTAAAATAATGTATGTAAGCCTGAAGATAAGGTTGAGCTGGAATGAGCTAATTACTGTGGCAACTGTGTCTAAATCAGAAGCCAGCCCAGCAGTGAAGCAACAGAGGTAAGTTACTTTAGGCTCTGCGACACTTCGAGCCACCAAATGTCCCTGAAAACCGGGGTCATATGTGCCAGCTTCTCAAGGATAAGTCAGAACCTGACTGTTTTGTTTTACAGTCTCTGAAGTTTTAAGACCTTTTTCTTTGGGGCGCCAGCAGTGATAATGTTACAATCATCAACTCATGACAAAAATAAGGCTCTGCTCAATTGGATAAATGAAGCTGCAGAAGGATCCTTCCCATGTACACGAAATAGAAGTTGGTATTTTATCCACTGCTAAAATTTGGGGAAAATAGGATAGTTCTGCATCAATTTATAAACTAAGAATATTTATTGCAACAGAATAATCCGAGCACTCAGGTTATAATAAAAAGTCGATGTTCATTCCGAAAGTAAATTATGCAAACTCTACTTTAATTCAATTAATTTTTTCAGGTCAAAGGAGGTGTAGTCCATAAATCTTCACAAATAAGGTTAGCAAAGTTCCACACAGCCAATCAGCCGCGGTCGGTAGTGGGTGTACCTGCTGGGCGGTGATGTGGGGAGGGGGAGGGGCAGGGTGGGGGGTAGTAATCTATGGATTACAGAGCTTTACAGGTAAGTAAACATATAAATAAATAAAATGAATTTAGTTGCGTGCACTGTATCCCCAAATGTGATGCAGTGCGCGCAACGAAATTCATTTTATTTATTTATATGTTTACTTACCTGTAAAGCTCCTTAATCCATAGATTACTACCCCCCACCCTGCCCCTCCCCTTCTCCCCATCACCGCCCGGCAGGTACACCCACTACAGACTGCGGCTGCAGCCAATGTAACTTTCGAACAATGGTAGAATTGTACAGCTAAAATACAATGGTTTAGCCAATAGTACGGTTCAGTGTTTCGTCGATAGGTAAGTGATACCTCAACTTCTTCATGGCTGTAGACGTTTAAGTAAAAACCATCAGAGCTAAGAATACACACCAGAGCTAGCAAAAAACCTTCCCCCATCACAGCATCAGGTTAAGAGAGACAAAAAAGGTGGGAGGAGACTACACTAAGGGGCTCATTAGGATGGTGGACGGAAGTGCCTCCGCAGACCCAGAGCATGCGGAACATGCCTATTTTCCGTACGCCCGTCGCGGACACTCCGGCCGCTAAATCAGGATACGAAATACGGGCCAAAATCCGTCCGCGGCGGTAGAACACGGTCCGCCGCACAACCACACCCAACCACGCGGCGGACGTAACCTATCCAGAGACTCCGCCGTACGGACTGACGTCTAGGACCGTCCTCCAAATCAAGATGGTGGAAAATACACATAAAAGCGCAGCGGAAAAACAGCCTGCCTGAACACTGCGGATGCTCCACAGCGACCATACCCACCACGAGCCGCTCGCCGACATGGACCCTGCACTACAGGCTTACCCGATACTCTTCGCGATCCACTACGTCCTAGTCTTGGCCCACCATCGAGGACGACGCAGGTAGGCTACAAACCATTCGCTGACTGGAGAGGAGTACCTGCAAGGGCCGTGACGTAGGGAGGGGGGAGTGACATGTCCCGAAATGGACATATTCTTGTGTACGGCAACGCCTCCAAGGGTCGTGACCCAGGTAGGGGAGAGTGACATGTATCTGAACCCACCGCCCTCAAGAAAATACAAATCCACACCAGCATCACACACGCAAGAATGACTCCGACAAACCACGACACATGAATCACAATTTTATTTACGCAGAATCGGAGTAACATCACAGTCTAGGATGGAGCATGGGCAGTGTGGACACCAGAGCAGGTACATCAGATGCAGTACATCAGTATGAGGATAGCAACAGGGCAGCAACAGGGCAGTGTGGACACCAGAGTAGGTACATCAGAGGCAGCACATGAGAGGGGCTAAGTGCACCAACAAGCCATGGCAAGGCACAGGTCCATCAGAGGCAGTACAGGAGAGGGGCTAAGTGCACCAACAGTCCATGGCAAGGCACAGGTCCATCAGAGGCAGTACATGAGAGGGGCTAAGTCCACCAACAGTCCATGGCAAGGCACAGGTCCATCAGAGGCAGTACAGGAGAGGGGCTCAGTGCACCAACAGTCCATGGCAAGGCACAGGTCCATCAGGGGCAGTACAGGAGAGGGGCTAAGTGCACCAACAGTCCATGGCAAGGCACAGGTCCATCAGAGGCAGTACATGAGAGGGGCTAAGTCCACCAACAGTCCATGGCAAGGCACAGGTCCATCAGAGGCAGTACAGGAGAGGGGCTAAGTGCACCAACAGTCCATGGCAAGGCACAGGTCCATCAGAGGCAGTACATGAGAGGGGCTAAGTGCACCAACAGTCCATGGCAAGGCACAGGTCCATCAGAGGCAGTACAGGAGAGGGGCTAAGTGCACCAACAGTCCATGGCAAGGCACAGGTCCATCAGAGGCAGCACATGAGAGGGCACAATGCAGTATCAGAACAGCAACAGGGCAGTGTGGACACCAGAGCAGGTACATCAGATGCAGTACATCAGTATGAGAACAGCAACAGGGCAGCAACAGGGCATTGTGGACACCAGAGCAGGTACATCAGATGCAGTACATCAGTATGAGAACAGCAACAGGGCAGCAACAGGGCAGTGTGGACACCAGAGCAGGTACATCAGAGGCAGCACATGAGAGGGCACAATGCAGTATCAGAACAGCAACAGGGCAGTGTGGACACCAGAGCAGGTACATCAGATGCAGTACATCAGTATGAGGATATCAACAGGGCAGTGTGGACACCAGAGCAGGTACATCAGATGCAGTACATCTGTATGAGGATAGCAACGGGGCAGCAACAGGGCAGTGTGGACACCAGAGCAGGTACATCAGAGGCAGCACATGAGAGGGCACAATGCAGTATCAGAACAGCAACAGGGCAGTGTGGACACCAGAGCAGGTACATCAGATGCAGTACATCAGTATGAGGATATCAACAGGGCAGTGTGGACACCAGAGCAGGTACATCAGATGCAGTACATCTGTATGAGGATAGCAACAGGGCAGCAACAGGGCAGTGTGGACACCAGAGCAGGTACATCAGAGGCAGCACATGAGAGGGCACAATGCAGTATCAGAACAGCAACAGGGCAGTGTGGACACCAGAGCAGGTACATCAGATGCAGTACATCAGTATGAGGATATCAACAGGGCAGTGTGGACACCAGAGCAGGTACATCAGATGCAGTACATCTGTATGAGGATAGCAACAGGGCAGCAACAGGGCAGTGTGGACACCAGAGCAGGTACATCAGATGCAGTACATCAGTATGAGGATAGCAACAGGGCAGTGTGGACACCAGAGCAGGTACATCAGATGCAGTACATCAGTATGAGAACAGCAACAGGGCAGCAACAGGGCAGTGTGGACACCAGAGCAGGTACATCAGATGCAGTACATCAGTATGAGAACAGCAACAGGGCAGCAACAGGGCAGTGTGGACACCAGAGCAGGTACATCAGATGCAGTACATCAGTATGAGAACAGCAACAGGGCAGCAACAGGGCATTGTGGACACCAGAGCAGGTACATCAGATGCAGTACATCAGTATGAGAACAGCAACAGGGCAGCAACAGGGCAGTGTGGACACCAGAGCAGGTACATCAGAGGCAGCACATGAGAGGGCACAATGCAGTATCAGAACAGCAACAGGGCAGTGTGGACACCAGAGCAGGTACATCAGATGCAGTACATCAGTATGAGGATATCAACAGGGCAGTGTGGACACCAGAGCAGGTACATCAGATGCAGTACATCTGTATGAGGATAGCAACAGGGCAGCAACAGGGCAGTGTGGACACCAGAGCAGGTACATCAGATGCAGTACATCAGTATGAGGATAGCAACAGGGCAGTGTGGACACCAGAGCAGGTACATCAGATGCAGTACATCTGTATGAGGATAGCAACAGGGCAGCAACAGGGCAGTGTGGACACCAGAGCAGGTACATCAGATGCAGTACATCAGTATCAGAACAGCAACAGGGCAGTGTGGACACCAGAGCAGGTACATCAGATGCAGTACATCAGTATGAGAACAGCAACAGGGCAGCAACAGGGCAGTGTGGACACCAGAGCAGGTACATCAGATGCAGTACATCAGTATGAGAACAGCAACAGGGCAGCAACAGGGCAGTGTGGACACCAGAGCAGGTACATCAGATGCAGTACATCAGTATGAGAACAGCAACAGGGCAGCAACAGGGCATTGTGGACACCAGAGCAGGTACATCAGATGCAGTACATCAGTATGAGAACAGCAACAGGGCAGCAACAGGGCAGTGTGGACACCAGAGCAGGTACATCAGATGCAGTACATCAGTATGAGAACAGCAACAGGGCAGCAACAGCGCATTGTGGACACCAGAGCAGGTACATCAGATGCAGTACATCAGTATGAGAACAGCAACAGGGCAGCAACAGCGCATTGTGGACACCAGAGCAGGTACATCAGATGCAGTACATCAGTATGAGGATAGCAACAGGGCAGTGTGGACACCAGAGCAGGTACATCAGATGCAGTACATCAGTATGAGAACAGCAACAGGGCAGCAACAGGGCAGTGTGGACACCAGAGCAGGTACATCAGAGTCAGTACATGAGAGGGGCTAGATGCACAAACACTGCATGGCAAGGCACAAGTCCATCAGAGGCGGTACATCTGAGGGCACACTAAAGCAACTTACAGCACACTATCAGGTGGATTGCGTGAAGTACCCGCATCGGACAGACTGCCAGCACCAGAAACCGGAGTGTGACACACAGCCACAGATGTAGTGACTGACACGTGAGCCACAGACCCAGATACACTGCCAGCACCTGATACATGAGTGTGAGACACAGCCACAGCCCGAGTGACTGACACATGGCCCATAGACCCAGATACACTGCCAGCACCTGATACAGGAGTGTGAGACACAGCCACAGCCCGAGTGACTGACACATGGCCCATAGACCCAGATACACTGCCAGCACCTGATACAGGAGTGTGAGACACAGCCACAGCCCGAGTGACTGACACATGGCCCATAGACCCAGATACACTGCCAGCACCTGATACAGGAGTGTGAGACACAGCCACAGACCGAGTGACTGACACATGGCCCATAGACCCAGATACACTGCCAGCACCTGATACAGGATATGTCTCAACTGATACCCTGCCACTAACAGACACATGCGAGTCAACTGCACCAGCGCCACTGGGACCACTGAAATGATGAGCCACAGGGCTGTATGGTCCAGGAGGCAGGGTGGCTCTAGGAGCGGGAGATAGTTGCAATTGTGCGACATCGGATTGTGCATGTGTCAATGCTGTGTGTCTACGTTTCTTTTGGACATGTGCCTGCACCCTGGACAGGACAGGACTTACAAGTGGACCGGACTGAGAAGAAATTTCACCCACCATGGGAGTGGCATCTGCTGGGGGGGGGGATGCTCTCTGGGGACGTGCTGGAGCCTGCTTGTCGTTTGCTGTGTGGCTGCCTTGTGGCCTCTGCAACATGTGTCATGGGGGATGCTACTACAGGGTCCACCTGCATCCGTCCCTGACGGGCCCTGATGGGAGTGGAGGTAAGGGGTGACTCCACTGCGGAGACATCTGTATTCCGTTTCCCAGAAAACAGCTGCCTCAGTGCAACAATGGGTGATGTATGCCTGTCCCTGACAGCGCCGCTGTCCATGGGAGATGCCTTGGGCCTTGGATGTTCAATTTCCGTAGGAGTACTGTTGTCTGCGGACTTTCCCTGTTCCCTGGATGGTGCCCTGTTCCAGGCAGCAGACTTGTCGTGTGTGGTGTATATGTCCCCAGGACACACCTTCTGCCCGTGTGTGTCCCTGCCCCTGGGAGTGTCCGTGCTCTTCTTAGGTGCGTTTGTCTTGTGACTGTCCTTGTCCCTGCCCTTGGGAGTGGCTCCTTCCTTCCCAGTTTCCCTGCCCTTGGGAGTGGCTCCTTCCTTCCCAGTTTCCCTGCCCTTGGGAGTGGCTCCTTCCTTCCTAGGTTCCCTGCCCTTGGGAGTGGCTCCTTCCTTCCTAGGTTCCCTGCC
The DNA here is from genome assembly GCF_964263255.1 of Lissotriton vulgaris. Classification (NCBI taxonomy): domain Eukaryota; kingdom Metazoa; phylum Chordata; class Amphibia; order Caudata; family Salamandridae; genus Lissotriton; species Lissotriton vulgaris. The sequence continues at coordinate 905,073,047 of NC_141695.1, forward strand.
CTTGGGAGTGGCTCCTTCCTTACTAGGTTCCCTGCCCTTGGGAGTGGCTCCTTCCTGCCTAGTGTCCCTGCCCTTGGGAGTGGCTCCTTCCTGCCTAGTGTCCCTGCCCTTGGGAGTGGCTCCTTCCTTCCTAGTTTCCCTGCCCTTGGGAGTGGCTCCTTCCTTCCTAGTTTCCCTGCCCTTGGGAGTGGCTCCTTCCTTTCTGGTGTCCCTGGCACTGGGAGTATGCGAGCCCTCAAGAGATTCATTCGTCTTCTCAATGTCCTCGTACAAGGTAGTGTCACTGGAAGTGGGAGTGAGTCTTGGCTTGGTAGTACCTTGTGTGTGGGATGGCTGTGCAGCATGTGTGGCCATTGGCCATTACACCCAACCCCTCTTTAGCTTCACGTGTGTGTACTCCACTATATCTGACGTTGTCCTTGTGAACAGATTTACCTGACCTAGGGGATGGGGTCTGAGGCCTCCGTGCCTTGACGTGCTGGCTGACGCTGCTTCTAGTGCAATAACCTGTATTAGAGTCCTGGTCAAAAAATTCACTCCCACCTGACACATCCAGAGTTGTAGATGGTGGAACAGAAGTACCACCCAGTCCATGCGACTGTACAATGGCAGACGACACACTGTTAGACAATGACTGCAGTGTCCTGTGTACACCAGCCAGATCACCATGCATACCTTCCATGAATGCCACCACCTGCCCCAACTTCCTATCGTGGTCTTGGAAAGCATTAATCATATTGGTCTGCCCCACACACAGCTGTCGTAGCAGATCAACAGCCTCTGCACAAAGAGCATTTTGGCTCACCGAGGCTGGGGCAGCGGTGCCGACACCGAACGCCACTCTGCTCCCCCTACTCCTGCGTGCACGAACAGTACATGGTGCAGTTGGCGGCAGGGTGGGCCCTGTGTGCTGTGTCCCGACCGAAGGTGTTGATTGCCCACTCCCAGTCTGTGACAACAGTGCTGACTCACCAACACTGTCGGAAGATGATGACGATGTTGTCTCCACATGCGAGTCCTCCGGGACGGTCCTGTCCCCCTCTCCGGCGCTGGCCCCTTCGGTGTCAGTCTGCGTGTGCGCGACGTCTGATCCGGATGCATTGCCTTCTGTCATCTCCGCCGTCTGTGGCTGAGTGCCCTCTGCCAAAGCTGAAATGCACAGGAAATTGGTGTAAGTCATGGGCACACTCACGTACAGTACTGCTAGGGAATCCCTAAAGCCAATGATGACAATGTCCATCGATCCCCCAACCTGCACACGGCCCACCCCAACCAGTCATCCTCACAGGAATTAAGTGGCGTTGGCCGTAATACATGTACAGCATGCACACTGGGCATGAGAAATTACATCTGCACACAAGTGTTGCCAAGGGGTGACGGAGCACTACAGCATGTGCATGAAAACTGAACCGCTTAGCGGGTGGCGTCTCAACATGCCACATCGGAAAGTGAAATTTAACTGCGGCAATGTCACCAACATGCCATTGGAACGAGCCCCACGATCGACGGAAGTCCATAATGTGTGTAGTCAACTATACATGCATAGCACTCACAAGCAACATACACTGACAGTATGCTTACCGCCACGTTGCTGTTCATCCACAAGCAACCGCTCGGACAGGTCAGGATGCGTCACAGCTATGATACGGTGCATGAGAGGGGTCATTGAGCGTCGGGCCAGACGTGCCGTCCTTGGAATCATCCCTAGTGTCACTTCCGCTACATTCTTGCTCAGTCTGGAAATGTCGTCCCAGGGTTTGTGGCAGTGTGTATGTCGTCTATTGGACACCCCCGCTGCTCGTACTTCACGTGCAATGCTCCTCCACACGTCCTTGCGAAGGTGCAGCTTCACCTACCATGATGGGAGACAAAAGGGTGGAAGTCAGTGGACAGTTGGCCAGTCACACAGATAGGAGCAACACATTTCTCTCTGCAGCCATGCACATATCGAATCTTTTGTTGGTCACACATCACACCACCGAGTTTCTAGAGCCCAGGTGTCATATGACACCTCATGCACAACAACGTATCCCCCACTGCACTTACCACCTGTCCGGGTGCGCCGTAAAGGCGTCCGTAGTTGCGGAGCACAGCGTCCACGAGGATATCAAGCTCCGCGGCGGTGAAGGGACGAGACCGGATCTCTTTGACTCTCGACATGCCAAGGTCACGGAGTATGGCACTAGAGCGGCAGTCGGTGGTCAGCTCCGCAGCAGCAGGTGGAGGTGATGGTCACAGGCAGCAGTCGGTGGTCAGCTCCGCAAGCAGCAGGTGGAGGTGATGGTCACAGGCAGCAGTCGGTGGTCAGCTCCGCAGCAGCAGGTGGAGGTGATGGTCACAGGCAGCAGTCGGTGGTCAGCTCCGTAGCAGCAGGTGGAGGTGATGGTCACAGGCAGCAGTCGGTGGTCAGCTCCGCAGCAGCAGGTGGAGGTGATGGTCACAGGCAGCAGTCGGTGGTCAGCTCCGCAGCAGCAGGTGGAGGTGATGGTCACAGGCAGCAGTCGGTGGTCAGCTCCGCAGCAGCAGGTGGAGGTGATGGGCACAGGCAGCAGTCGGTGGTCATCGTAGAAGGTATGCTTTTGCACATCACACATATATAGGGCCCTGTGGCCATGTCAGTGGCATACGGCGCCAGCCATTGGTCAGCCGTGAAAGCGTGTTTGGAATTGGGCCAATGATTGGCCCTGGTGTTGCGGTGAACAGCATACGGTACTTGCTATTGGCCAACCGTGGCCCATGTCCACACCTCCCATTGGCTGCACGTGCACAGACCGTCACGCTCACACACCGGCAAGTGCATGTGCTAGACACCGGGACGGATGCATCATTTGCAACAAAGTTGTAACAGTGGCGCCACCATGGCGGGACACGTATTCGGCGGGGGAGGTGGAGGCCAAAACATCCATAAGCTGATGTCAATGCACATGGCAGTTCATGACCCCCCTTACAGTGACATTGCATCAGCCAGCCTACACCGGCCGGCCCAGGCCTGCCCATGACCGCCGTTCCAGCCATGCCAACTCCCGCCGCTTCAGGCCCCCTCCACTACCGCCGTGCCAGGCCCAGCCCATGACCGCCGTTCCGGCCATGCCAACTCCCGCCGCTTCAGGCCCCCTCCACTACCGCCGTGCCAGGCCCAGCCCATGACCGCCGTTCCGGCCATGCCAACTCCCGCCGCTTCAGGCCCCCTCCACTACCGCCGTGCCAGGCCCAGCCCATGACCGCCGTTCCGGCCATGCCAACTCCCGCCGCTTCAGGCCCCCTCCACTACCGCCGTGCCAGGCCCAGCCCATGACCGCCGTTCCGGCCATGCCAACTACCGCCGCTTCAGGCCCCCTCCACTACCGCCGTACCAGGCCCAGCCCATGACCGCCGTTCCGGCCATGCCAACTACCGCCGCTTCAGGCCCCCTCCACTACCGCCGTGCCAGGCCCAGCCCATGACCGCCGTTCCGGCCATGCCAACTGCCGCCGCTTCAGGCCCCCTCCACTACCGCCGTGCCAGGCCCAGCCCATGACCGCCGTTCCGGCCATGCCAACTACCGCCGCTTCAGGCCCCCTCCACTACCGCCGTGCCCTGGCGGGCCTGGCACGGCGGTCATGGGCTGTGCCTGGCACGGCGGTAGTGGAGGGGGCCTGAAGCGGCGGTAGTTGGCATGGCCGGATCGGCGGTCATGGGCTGGGCCTGGCACGGCGGTAGTGGAGGGGGCCTGAAGCGGCGGCAGTTGGCATGGCCGGAACGGCGGTCATGGGCTGGGCCTGGCACGGCGGTAGTGGAGGGGGCCTGAAGCGGCGGTAGTTGGCATGGCCGGAACGGCGGTCATGGGCTGGGCCTGGTACGGCGGTAGTGGAGGGGGCCTGAAGCGGCGGTAGTTGGCATGGCCGGAACGGCGGTCATGGGCTGGGCCTGGCACGGCGGTAGTGGAGGGGGCCTGAAGCGGCGGGAGTTGGCATGGCCGGAACGGCGGTCATGGGCTGGGCCTGGCACGGCGGTAGTGGAGGGGGCCTGAAGCGGCGGGAGTTGGCATGGCCGGAACGGCGGTCATGGGCTGGGCCTGGCACGGCGGTAGTGGAGGGGGCCTGAAGCGGCGGTAGTTGGCATGGCCGGAAGGGCGGTCATGGGCAGGCCTGGGCCGGCCGGTGTAGGCTGGCTGATGCAATGTCACTGTAAGGGGGGTCATGAACTGCCATGTGCATGGACATCAGCTTATGGATGTTTTGGCCTCCACCTCCCCCGCCGAATACGGGCCCCGCCATGGAGGCACCACTGTTGGAACTTTGTTGCAAATGATGCATCCGTCCCGGTGTCTAGCACATGCACTTGCCGGTGTGTGAGCGTGACGGTCTGTGCACATGCAGACAATGGTAATGTTGAACGCGGGCGGCGTATGGCCAGACGTAAACAGCAGAAGCAGTGCACCGCCATGGCGGCGTCAATGATTGCATGTCAGCTGACGATGCACCTTGTTTCATTGTCTGCAGCTGCATGATGACGGTTGTGTGCGTGATTGCGTGACTCCACACTTCATGCTCTATCCCATGTGTGTCCATACCATGCCCATCGGTGTGCCACTAATGTCCGTCACTTTTGGGTCATGTCACATGTCTTGTTGGCAGTGATGTTGAGGTGAGACAAAGTGTATTGCACATGTTGCAACACATCATGTAGCTAGTGGGTGCACATTGCTACGTCAATCCATGTTGTTGTGACATTCAGAGATGTCACACATATGCTAATTGAACACTGCCTATTACATGTTGGATTGAGTGCGATGACATGTGAATGAGTTGCACAGACATGCGTTGTATGTGAATTGACTTCCATTCCATTTACTCCCATACAGGAGGGCTCCAAATGTCCATCGCCCATACACTGTGCTGGAGGATATGGTGGACGAGGAGGTGATCAGGAAATTCAGGCTTGATCGACGTCGATTGCTGGAGCATGTGAATCAATTGTCTCCTCACCTGCAGCCGCGAAGAACCTATCCAGGCTCCATTTCACCCACCCAAAAGGTGATGGCGGCACTCCATTTTTTTGCAACAGGCACATTTCAGTACACTGTTGGACATGCCGGGGGAATGTCACAGGCCATGTTCAGCACGGTACTTCGGGATGTACTGACAGCCATGATGCTGTACAAGAATGACTACATACATTTTCCACAGGCGGCAGAGTTGGCAGCGGTCAAAGTTGACTTCTATGCACTGGGTCGCATAACACACGTTGTGGGTTCCATTGATGGCACGCATATTGCGATCATTCCACCACGAGCACGTGAGCAGGTGTTTAGGAATCGGAAGCACTTCCACTCCCTAAACGTGCAGGTGGTGTGCCAGGCCGACAACATTATCTCACATGTGTGTGCAAGATTTCCTGGCTCTGCACATGACGCCCACATCATGCGGAGCAGCATTGTCCCCCAACTGATGGCAAATCTGCGTCCGGCACAAGCCTGGCTTGTTGGTGAGTATGCTGTGGTGACAGGAGTGATATCTGTGTGGCTTTGTGTGGCCACATGTTCAGGTAGTGATGTTTCTCTCTCTCTCTCTAATTTCCACAAACACAGGCGACTCGGCTTACCCAAACAGGCCTTGGCTTCTAAGTCCAATATGCAATCCCACTACAGCAGGAGAAATGCGATACAATGATGCCCATGGTAGGACACGTCGAGTGGTGGAACGAACATTTGGCCTGCTTAAGTCTAGGTTTCGGTGCCTGGATAAGACTGGAGGGGCCCTGCCTTACGCACCAGGCAAAGTATGCAAGATTGTGATTGCCTGCTGCATGCTCCACAACCTGGCTGTGCGCAATAACATTGAACTGATCTTGGACCCAGATGAACAGCAAGTTCCTCGCCCTCCCGACCCACCCATGTCGACTGATGAGGATAGTGGTGAGGAGGAAGGTGTGGACCAGAGGCGGCAGCTCATTGAACGCTACTTCCCTTGATTGTGAGTGTGCCCCTCTTGTGCTGCTTGTGTATGCCCTGTGTAGGTTTGCTGCTCTTGTGTCATTGTGTTGGGCATCATCTATGTGTTTTGTTATGTGATGTATGCATGTGTGTGTGTCTCTTCATTTATGAGTACATGCACTTCTCCATGATGTGTGTAGTGTCATCCATTCGTGTAGTGATGTGTGTGGTTTGTTGAAAGTTGCACTGCAGTGAGTTGGGATGAGTGTGATGGTGTTTCCTAACGTCTGTTTGCGATTTCTATGTTTCCCTAGGTCACTCCCTTGCGGCATGATTCTGTACCAGTTGGATCCCTGAACCTGGTTACGTCTGTTTCTGATGCAATCATGTGAATAAACATGGAGGCAACACATCATTGAGTGAGTAAGTGTTACTTATTTACAGATTGTGCATAGGTGTAGGTGCATATTTACAAATGAGTGAAGGGGTGGGGGAGTGAGAGTCCAAGGTAATGGCAGATGAGATGTCCGTGCAGACACCACATAGGGTGTTGTCTGCCTAGTGCAGCAGGCCTGTGCCAGGTGGGACCGGATAGTTGGCAGGGTGGATGGCAGGCTCAGGTACTCAAAAGAGTCATGGCAGGCTCAGGTACTCAAAAGAGTCATTGTCGGCTCCTCTTGGAGCGTGTGGCAGGAGCTCCGACACTGCTCTCGCCCACTTCCTGCCTCAGACGGCCCCTCCGTCTTTGTGTCAAGACGGAGGCAGCTGGGGGCGCTGGCTGATCAGGTGGCACATCCGCCGCCAGGGGCGCAGGTGGCGGTGGCGGTGTTGTTGGCGGTGCCGTTGTTTGAGGGGGGGTGTGGTGGGTGGTGTTGGCGGATATCCTCGTGCTAAAAATGTCCACGAGTTGGCCAAGCCGCCTCTCGATGGCCCCCAACATCGCTGTGTTGTCCACAAAGTCCTGGTGGGCCCGGTCTGCATGTGCCTGGCTACGTACATAGCCCGCCTCCACCCGGACTAGTGCTTCAAGACACTGTTGCACGGCATTGGGTGTAGTGTCATCATGCCTTCTTTCCGCTGTGCTCCTGCCTGCAGGATCTGCCCTTGCATTAGTGGTTTGCCTCACTCTCTCCCTGCGTGGCTGGGATGGCGCTGCCCCAGCGTTGGCCGGTGGGTTGGGCAGGGTGGCAGGGGCAGAAGTGGTGGTAGTAGTGGTGGTGGAGGTGGTGCTGGAGGTAGCTGTGCAGGTCACAGTAGCCGGTGTTGTGGTGATGCCAGAGCCCGTAGTTGTTGTTGGTGCAGGTGTGACCTGCGAGCCAGAGGTCCCTGGCTGGCTGCTTGATCCGGCACCATCCTCTGCCCCGGAGGTGGCTGGACAATCGTCCCCTGAAAGTTCAGAGTGTGGGGATGCTGGAGGTCTGGTGTTAATTGCAGCAGTCAGATTAGGATCCCCTGCAAAACAAAAATGTGAGGATGAGTCATGTTGCCTAAACGTGTACATTTATTTATATTTGACATTCAGTCGGCATTGGCACACACCCCACCCACCACCACCACCCTCTCTATGGACATGGGGGCCTGTTGGGAGTTGTAGTTCCGTCCCCTCACACACCCCACCCACCACCACCACCCTCTCTATGGACAGGAGGGCCTGTTGGGAGTTGTAGTTCCGTCCCCTCACACACCCCACCCACCACCACCACCCTCTCTATGGACATAGGGGCCTGTTGGGAGTTGTAGTTCCGTCCCCTCACACACCCCACCCACCACCACCACCCTCTCTATGGACATGGGGGCCTGTTGGGAGTTGGACTAGTGACCCCTCACACACCCCACCCATCACCACCACCCTCTCTATGGACATGGGGGCCTGTGGGTAGTTGGACTAGTGACCCCTCACACACCCCACCCACCACCACCACCCTCTCTATGGACATGGGGGCCTGTGGGGAGTTGTAGTTCCGTCCCCTCACACACCCCACCCACCACCACCACCCTCTCTATGGACATGGGGGCCTGTTGGGAGTTGTAGTTCCGTCCCCTCAAACACCCCACCCACCACCACCACCCTCTCTATGGACATGGGGGCTGTTGGGAGTTGGACTAGTGACCCCTCACACACCCCACCCACCACCACCACCCTCTCTATGGACATGGGGGCCTGTGGGGGGGTTGTAGTTCCGTCCCCTCACACACCCCACCCACCACCACCACCCTCTCTATGGACATGGGGGCCTGTTGGGAGTTGTAGTTCCGTCCCCTCACACACCCCACCCACCACCACCACCCTCTCTATGGACATGGGGGCCTGTTGGGAGTTGGACTAGTGACCCCTCACACACCCCACCCACCACCACCACCCTCTCTATGGACATGGGGGCCTGTGGGGAGTTGTAGTTCCGTCCCCTCACACACCCCACCCACTACCACCACCCTCTCTATGGACATGGGGGCCTGTTGGGAGTTGGACTAGTGACCCCTCACACACCCCACCCACCACCACCACCCTCTCTATGGACATGGGGGCCTGTGGGGAGTTGTAGTTCCGTCCCCTCACACACCCCACCCACCACCACCACCCTCTCTATGGACATGGGGGCCTGTTGGGAGTTGTAGTTCCGTCCCCTCACACACCCCACCCACCACCACCACCCTCTCTATGGACATGGGGGCCTGTTGGGAGTTGGACTAGTGACCCCTCACACACCCCACCCACCACCACCACCCTCTCTATGGACATGGAGGCCTGTGGGGAGTTGTAGTTCCGTCCCCTCACACACCCCACCCACCACCACCACCCTCTCTATGGACATGGGGGCCTGTAGGAGTGGTTTAGACGTTGGTGAGTATGTGGACTGCATGCAAGGCTGAGGTATGTGAGATGTGTCTTCAGAGTTGTGTGAGGCACACCGTGTTGTTGTGTTTGTGGTGCTTGGTTGGTACTTACCAGCCTCTTCTCCATCATCAAGTCCATCGAGGGTCTCAGGGTGCAGGATGGTCAGCACCTTCTCCTCCCACTCGGTGTACGGTAGGGGCTCCGGGGGGGTTCCACCGCCTGTGTGGTTGGCCCGGAGGAAGTTCTTGGCTCTGATGGACTTCACCCGGGTCTTGAGGTCGTGCCACCGCCTCTGGATTTCATGCTTGGTCCTCGGGACGGTCCCGGAGGCATTGACCCTGGTGACGATCCGGTCCCACAGGCTGTTCTTCCTAGCTATGCTGGTCTGCTGCACTAGGGATCCAAAGATGTGGGGTTCAACACGAATAATCTCATCGACCATTACCCTGAGCTCGGTGTCGGTGAATTTCGGATTTTTCTTGGGTGCCATGGTGCTCGGGGTGTGTGTTTGTGTGAATTAGGAGGTGCTGGTGTGTGGTGTTTGGGTATGGTGTGGTGGGTGTTTGTGTGCAGGGTGTGTTTGGGTGTGGGTTATGTGTATGATTTAAATTGTTTGCTGTTGGCCAAGTGTTGTCTCCTGCTAGCAGCTATGCTGTGATGCAGAGGATTTCTGGAGTGGGTGGGAGTTAATTTATAGTCTGTGTGTTGGCCCTGTGTGAATGTTGATTGGCAGTCAGGTGATAGGTGGGTGTGTTGGCAGGTGTGGTTTATGCAGTTCTTGGGGGTGGGTCATTGTGTCTTGTGTTTGGTTTAGATGTGTCAGGTGGGTGGTCGTTCATTTTCCTGTGTTTGGTGATGAATTCTGTCGGTATGTATGCCATTGGTTTGACAGTAGGGATGTTGGACTTCCGCTGTGGTGCACCGTTTCTCCTAGCATTGGTACCGCCACGGACGTGGATCGCGGTGGCTACCGGGGTACTTGCGGAGTTATCCTAATTGCGGACACGGACACTACGCAGGTATCGCGGGGGAGGTTGTTGTTCTCCCGGTCATGTGCGTACGCGGCGGTCGGTGTTTTGTAGGTTCCGTCCGCATGCTGCGGCCTCAGGTGTACTTCGACCGCCGCGGACGGTGATTGTTGTGCTCCGTCCGCCGCGGTCGGCGTTTCTATCACATTTGATCCTAATCGCTATTGCGGTTTTTCCGCGGGCAGGTCCGGAGTATCTTGCCACCTTCCTCGGCGGACGGAACACGTTTCCGTCCGCGATCCTAATCGACCCCTAAGTGTAAACAATTGAGACTCATCATGCAACACTTCCAATACATTAACAAATTAAGCAAATCAAATAAATAAAAAAAGATAATTGTTGGTTCAAAGAAATGATTCAACACATGCAAAAGAGGCCGCAAAATTTTTTCAACCCTTGAAGTAATAACACATGATTGCACCATGATACCCAACATGCAAAGACATCCTTGCCAGAGGTTCCAGACCTCTTATATAATAGGAACATGAAAGTAGAAAAGATAACAGTACAAAAGAATCCATAGTAGCCTGGTATATTGATTGAAATCCACTCAATCACAGAGTGTTGTATTCTATGTCTGGGTAACCGACTTGATGTTGCCGGGATCAAAGCCCAAACTATAAATATATTCCCTAAATAGAGATAAAAGCATATCTAAGGTCTAAATGAGTAAGAGAAGAGTCATTCCTAAAATGCTGATATAGTATACCTATCTATTATAGCTAATAAAATCCGAACAGTAAATGAAAAATGTTAGGCGCACGAGTGAATACAAATTGTAATAGAAATATGGACAATAGAAAGTAAATAGCAGTGCTACGCGCTTCAAGTCAGTAAGCCGCAAACTCAATCTATCAATTAAAAAGACGGAAGAGAGATTAGAGTTGGCAGACAAAATTATGCCTAAGACTCTCTAAAGGGCCGTATTTGGGGGGTGGGGGGCTCGTAAAGAAACCACATAATCATGATAACTATACGGCCACAGCCGTGGAACATATACATTATTGGGCAGGTATTTAGACGACTGCTTGTGAATTTGGCCGGGCACATTGCAACACTTGAATGAGTTTTTTATATATCTGAACTCCAATTACTGTAATTTTTCAATTACATATCACTTTAGTCAGAAACGTATTGTCTTTTTGGATGTGGAATTGTACACTGTGGAAAATAGGATTTGCAATCGGATGTATAGAAAAAGCATATCATATAATGACATTTTGCACACATCTAGCAGCCACCCTACATCCCAAATCAATGCAATCCCTTATGGAGAGAAGGTTGGGGCTCGTAGAAATTGCAGTGAGGTTTTTCAATTCAATAATACTTTTTTAGGCATGGTACTAAGGTTTCTGAAGAGGGGTTATCCCAAACATACTAATATGAAGGCATCGCAACGTGCAAGATGTCTATCATGTGGAGATACATTGAAGTCCAGACAGAAGAGTAAGTGAAATACAAACAATTTGAGACAAGTGACCAATTTTTATCCAGATATAAGTAAACTTTCCTGTACTCTTCAAAAATATTGGCATATTTTGATTTCTGATAAATCACTGGTTTCTTTCTTGACACCGCACAGTAATGTGACTTTCAGGAGAGGCTCTACTCTGGCTAATCTGATTAGCCCTAGTTACCTGTAACTAACCAGACATGGTAACTGGCTGAGTGACCATATAAAAGAATTTTACAAATGTGGCCATTGTAACAAATGCAAATGGGCAATTGATAAGGTAACGTGCTTTAACTTTAACAATTCAGGTGATTTTACCATTCCCATGAATATCAATTGTGAAACAAGATTTGTTGTTAATATGATTATATGTACTTGTCGCATAATATATGTTGGGAGTACTATACGGCCCTTAAGGGAACGTATTGCTGAACATTATAGAGCACTGATCTTAAATACCCTATAGTGATGCATAGTATTCACAGTGGCTCTCATAAACAGCTTCATTATAAATTCAGTTTTGTTTGCATTGACCATGTGAAAAACGATGTCTGAGGTGGCAATAGAGAACTCAAACTCAGACGTTGTGAAGCGACATGGATAATGAAACAAAGAGCTGTGGAACTAGGATTAAACACTGATAATGAAATGCAGTATTTTCTAGGAGACTAATTGTCCTCATGGTGATATATATGTTTCCCTTCTCAATTTTTGTCTGAACATTTGTAATTGTCAACTGTGCAGGAACAGGGTTTTCCCCGTACTAGTAACTGGGTAAATTATCCTTTTGTTATGTCTATATATATATATATATATATATGTCGAAATCTGCGATTGGATATGTAACATGTGTTTGATATAAAGGGAAGATATTCTCATATATCATGTACGAGCTATTATTGTCCTATCTGGTGAACATGTTGTAACGGATTTATATAATCCAATATAATCCTGTTGGCCTCAATCATGTTAAAGGGGTGTGCAATGGGTGTTGCTTGGGGTTTTCCAAGCAACATCCATGGCTTTTTGACACTGTCCCAGATTTACATGAAATCGTAAATCTGAGGCAGCACCAAAAACGTACGAGTCCCCAGGGGAGGCATAAGGGAGGCACAACAAGGAGAAATATCTTTATTTCTCCTCGTTTTTTTCCTTTTTCTATGTGTGCTGCATTTTGCAAAGTAGACAGCTGTCTTCCCTCTTGCCAACACCACTGGGATTGGCAGTTGGGAAGTGAGTTGGTGTAGGTTTTCCTGTTAGATTATGTTATGAAATGTCTTTTTTTTTTTGCAATAAGTTTGTGTGGAGTCATGGTTCTGAAAGGCTTTAACTTTCTTTTTTTTCTGTTTGTCCAGACAGAAGCAATCTTTTCAGGGTAAACAACATTTCTTCCAAATACACAATTTCTGCCTTTGGTCTGCCTTTATGGTTTTGTGAACCTGCACCAGAGGAGACAATTCACTAAACCATTTGCGTGTGTAAGTTCAATTTACACATGCAAATGTTTAGATTTACAAATGCAAGGCTTTAAAAAAAGGTGAATGTGCACTCGTGAATTGATTTACCCCATGCATAACATTACCATGTATTGTGTAATAATGCTAATGGGTAAACCTCTTGCCAGGGGCAGGTAGTGGGCAGTCCAGGGTGGCGATATACTGAAAAAGCTGGAAATACCCCAAAGCACAAGAGTTTGTTGCTATTCACACAGTTCTCCTTGACTAATTTCCATTCAGAAAAAAACAGAGGTCTATGCATGTAAAGGTAAGATTACCCTTATAGCTGGGTGGGGAATGGGCAGAATACACAGGGGATGTAGGAGAAGGAGTTTCTGTATAAGGGTAACCTTTTATCTATGTGCAAAAAGAACGTGCAACTGCAGAAATGTAAGGCATGTAAGCATATGCAATTGTACACAATGAACAATTGCGTATGTGTAAAGCTCCTGTCACAAATGTAGTTGTGCTTCACAAATGGTATGTAGGAGTACTACTGGAAACCTGTGACTCTCATTGGCTTCCATGAGTACTCTTCGAAATCTTGGTGAAATCCCAAAATTTGGAAACCTGCACCTACCCAGGGTGGTAATCCTCTGGGTGCAGATTTTGGAAGATCTTTGTAACTTGGGTCCGAAACATTTAATAAGAACTATACTCATTGATTGGTTCCTGTTCTATACAAAGACACACGTTTCTAAACGCAGTTGAATATACACATTCAACGGATGCCATTCAAAATGTTTTCACCAAACGTGAATTATTTTGTCTTGCATGGACAGATTGCGAAGACACTTTATTAACACTGCTCTTTCCCCCTCTCTCAGACAGAGAAAGGTAGTGAGTGTAACACATGCAGCAGCACTAAGTAGCCCTACGTGTACACTCTTTTTGTAATCAAACTGTGTCTCATTTCAATTCTGAAACCGAATTTGGAGTGTCCCTCATGATCACACCATAGGGCCCTCGGAAGCACATCTTTCCATTAAATCGGCTTTCATATTTATTTTGCATGTTACTTAATAGGAGGTACTTGGGATTCAGGATAAGAGACCTAAAAGAGAGATTCAGGATGTTTGAGGTTCTTTTCAAGTCGGAGTGTCTGATTAATCATTTCTGCTTCGGAAACAGGGTTTGTGGCATGATTTCAAAGAATAAGAAACAAAATCAAGGAATGTCTTAGAAGGAATTATTATTTCCATAATATCTGAGTTACTTCTAAGTATTTTAGGTTTGCGTATCCTACTACAGGCAAGAGCCCTACAACCAGTACATCATATATGAGAGTTCCACTGTCTGTGCAACATTGTCACCGCTTGCAGAAATGTTAATTGCTTCTGATCCGCTTTAGCTAGAAACAAAATATTTTTTTGTGAGAATCTGCAAAATACGCAGAACATTAATTATCCAGCAAGTGCAGCAAATTCGCATGTGTGCAGAACATTTCCCGGTTGCATAATTATTTTTGCTGCTATTCGTATCTCCGAACCCCACCACTTGGTGCCTGGTTTGATCCACATTTTACATTCCATTGCCAATATTGCCCTCCTGGGCTGCTGGCCTAGCCACTCCCTTCAAGAGCGCCACGACCCTCATTCTGAAATTACTCTGCTTCCCTGGAAGGAACTTAGAACCTTGTACAGTGGATCCTTTGTGACTAGGGCACCTTCTTGGAATGAGCTGATCACTGTGGCAACTGAGTCTGAACACAGAAGCCAGCCAGGCAGTGAAGCACAGAGGTAAGTCAGTGCTGGGGTCAAGACAGGATGTCCATGTTATGGTGGAAGCCTAGTCCAAAAGGATTGGAAACTAAGAAATGATTCCTATGGTCCATTATTGGTGTCCAAAGACGTTCACATAAAAAAGTAAAGAATTCAATACTGCTTAAGAAATACACTCATTTCTTAATTAGGTATCTCTTGGTCAAGCCATCATGTGAGGCTCTCGGTAGCGATATGGTCTTCCCCACCTTAAACGGTTTAAAGTTCTCTACCAGATGTTGTCTATGTGGCAGAGGAAATAGTTGCAGATGTATTTGATAAAGTTGAAGTTCATAATGACGATTGTGTTTCTAGATTACTCTGTTCATCATCAGTGTTCAATTAGTGACCTTCAGTTTGCTTGATTCTGTTAATAATACGAGTGTTAATAAAAGGTATTCCAGGCACCTACTCAGTGTTGTATGGAACAAATTTGAGGTTCACTACCATAGACTACTAATTCTGCGCAACTAAATCTGCTGCCATTACCTGGTCAAAGAAAGCATTTAATGTAATTTACCACCCCTCTGACAACACTACGGGAAAGAACCTTTACAACGCGGACATTACAGCGCAATACCTTCACAACGCGGTTGTTACAAACACTGTTTTGTTACAATGCAGTGCCATTAAAACGCAAGTCGTTACAACAACTCACTCTAGATGGCGCTCTAGACTAAGGAATAGTATGATTTACTATTCCAACACCTTCCCTACTGTTGCACAAACTGGAGTTGCAATAGTAAATTATACTATTCCTAAATCCAGCGCGCCATCTAGAGCAAGTAATTGTAACGACTTGCGTTGTAATGGTACTGCGTTGTAACAACGCGGTCGTTGTAACAACTACATTGTAAAGGCACACGATGTAATGACTCACAATGTAAAGAGTCATATTCCAACACTTCATCCAGTAAATCAAATTACATTAAGTTCAATTAAAAACCCATCCTACCTTACCCCCAATACTGATCCTCACTGGATCTCTAAAAGCTGATGCAGCAGGCAGCTTCTTAATGCTCTAAAACATAAACCGAAAGGATTAGGCACTGGTGAGAAGATTGAGAAGCTGGCATTAGTCGGCAGCATGAACGCCATCAGTATAGAGTGAGAAGCTGGTATGGTGCAGGTGTAAGAAGGGTAAAGCTGACATTTACCTGCAGCACTGGAGAGCAAGGTACGAAGCCAGGACTAGTGAGGACAGGGAGGGGTTAGCATGGCTGGTAGCCTGAGGAATAGACACTTGTGTGAGGTGTGAGCTGCCATTGGTGATGTTGTAACTTAAGTTTACCTGCTGCTCAGCTAGAATGTGTGTGGTGTGGGATGTTGGATGGATGGAATGTTGGATGTCTGTGTGTGTCCGTTGGGTAAGGGCTGATGTTATATTGTTTTTATTTAAATGATTTTTATTGCTTCATGGCTCGTGTTGGTGCGAGCCTTGGAATGGGATAGTGTCATGTAAGTTCCAGTGAGGCTGGGTCAGTTTGAGCCTGGCTAGTGATCTGTGCAGTTGTGCTACCTGGCACTACCTGTTCTTCCTATTTTTAATCTTCTAATAAAGAACTAAAGTAATCCGGCTACTTGATTACTTTCCAAGTGGCGACGAGGTGGAAACGTACGGAAAAGGAGTGAATATTGGATTATTTTTTTATCTCTGTAGTGGGTCTGATTTGGTTGGGGAATGTTTACTTTGTTCCATGTCAGGAATGCTGGCTCTGTATTCTTCTGGAGCGTACGTTCCCGAGGATTCCCTCTGCTGTGTCAGTTGGATGAACCTGATTCTTGGGAACGTACTGCTCTGCGCTGTGGCTGAAGATTTGAATATAACAATAAATATTTCTTATCTGGAAATCCTACCTCCATTTGTACGGATTCTATCTTGTTACATTTGGCGACGATGGATTCCCGGAAAGGAAATTTGCTCTTCTTTTTGGCAGTTTAGGTTTAGCTGCTCAGCGCATCTTTCAGAGTATTCCTCCCATTCCTCCTCCTGCTGGTCAATCTGGTGATAGACACTGGAATATCTATTTGGAGGCTATTGAAAGGCTCAAGAAACAATTTTCTGAATCTCCTAATATTATGTTGGAACGACATAAGTTTTATAAACGGAAACAAGGGGAGAAAGAAAAGGTCGAAGAATACATTTCAGCGCTGAGAGTATTAGCTATAACTTGCAAATTTGGTCCTACTGTTGATGACATGATTAGGGACCAGTTTGTTTTTAATTGTTCTTCTCACAAAATCCAGGAAAGGATTCTAAGCTGCAAAAAACCTCCCCTTTCTGAAGTGATTGACTTGGCTCTTGGTATTGAAAGATCTGCAATTTCTACTAAAGCCTTGCAAGCTAGCTCTGCTTCCAAAGTCAATATGATATATAATCAGGAGGATTCAGCGGATTAAGGGGTTATGGCTATTGGGGAGAAAATTGCTGTTAAAAAAACATTTTCAATGCAGAAGAAGCCTCAAATGTTCTGTTATAGATGTGGATCAAAGTTCCACATTGGTAATTTTCCTAATTGTCCAGCGTTAAATAAGCGCTGTTCAAATTGCAAGAGGTTTGGACACTTTCAAAAATTTTGTAAGGATCAAAAAAAGTCAGTTCAAGTCAACAACGTAAGTTGTGATTTAGAGTCATGTTCAGATTTGTTTGACAATTTGCTTCTGTCTCTGGATTTTAAAGACGATTTGTTGGAAATTAAAGGTCCTTTTTGTGATTCCTTGATTGATGGAATCCATACCCGGGTTATGGCTGATTCAGGTTCTCCAGTGACTATTCTGCGTGAGTCTTATTTCTATGAAAATTGGAGTAAATATCTCCCTTTAACTTCTTCAGACATTACCCGAAGGCTTTTGGGGAGAAGGACATAGACATGTTGGGGTTCTTTATGTCTAAGGTGGAAGTACTTGGTCGTTGTATAATGACTAAAGTTTATGTGGCTGTAAAGGGGAAAAACATTGTGGGCTGGAAGGATCTTGATAAAATGGGGTTGTATTTGGTGCCGGGGGACATTAATCCCATTAAGGTGAGATGTATGGAAGTCATGAGTGTTGGGGTTTCTGACTTTAACTGCAAACCCTTACTTGAAGGCTTTAAGGAGGTTTTTAAAGATCGGGTGGGCTGTATTAAAAATGTTGTACATAATATCAGGTTGATTCCTAATGCTCAACCTGTCATGCATAAGGTCAGGCCTGTTCCGTTGAGTGCTAGAGAAGAGTTAAAGAAAATGTTGAAGGATTTAACTGATCAAAGAATTATTCAGCCCACTGAGTCCTCCCAATGGGTCGCCCCGATTGTTGTCGCAAGAAAAAAAACTGGGGAGATTCTGCTCTGTGTGGATTTGAGGGTTTTAAACAGGAATATCGTGGTGGATTGCCATCCCCTTCCAAAGATTCACGAACTTCTGGCAAATTTGGGGGGGGCTAAGTGGTTTTCCCTTATCGACCTGAAATCCGCTTACCACCAGATTCCTCTGAGTGAGGAGTCTCAGGAACTTACTACGTTTGTTACACCTTTTGGTGCGTATAAGTTCCTGAGACTCCCTTTTGGGCTGGCCTCAGCCGCCAGTATTTTTCAGAGAGTAATGGATTCCTTGTTCAAGGGGTTGGTGGGAGTTCAGGCCTACTTTGATGATATCCTGTTTTTTTCAAAAACTTCTGATGAGCATGTGATGTTGCTAAAAAAAAGTATTGGGAACTTTGGAAAATAGTGGTATGACTGTAAGAGCAGACAAGTGTAAGTTTTGTGTTAATTAGCTGGATTACCTAGGTCATACGATTTCAGATAATGGTATTAGACCTAAATTTTCGGTCATTAGGGCTCTTAAGGAGGCCAAACCACCGACTGATAAAGATGCCCTGGGCTCTTTTCTGGGTTTAGCAGAGTACTACGCAAGATTTGTATGTAATTACGCCCAGATGGTTGATCCTCTTCGCTGTCTGCTAAAAAAGGGTCAAAAGTTTATTTGGACGGAGGAATTGAATGGTGTGTTTGAAAAAGTCAAGGACTTGGTTATTTCCGCGAAAGCTTTGCATGCTTTTCGCGATGATTGTGTTTCAATGATCACTGTAGATGCCAGTATGAATGGACTGGGTGCAGTTCTTAGACAACAGGTAAATGGTCATGAACAGATGGTAGCTTTTGCTTCCAGGTCGCTCAAATCTTTTGAAAAAAACGATAGCACTATGGAGCGCGAGACACTGGCCTGTGTTTGGGCGGTCCAGAAATTTAAAATGTATATTTGGGGGCGGAAGTTCCAGATTTTGACAGACCATAATCCTCTTGCTTTCATTTTTAACAAGGTTTCTTCTAGTAATTCAATGTCTGCTAGGTTAACCAGGTTAGTTTCCAAATTGCAGGAGTTCAATTTTGACATCAAGCACATTCAGGGTAGTAGGAATTTTCGTGCTGACTGTTTATCAAGGATGTTGATCGAGGAGGATGATGAGGAAAATTTTGAGGAGGATGGGGTTGAGTGTGTGGCTGTTTTGGATGCAGTCGAGAATTGTGGTTCATTTGTCTCTTAGGAGGACTGGAAGAAGGCTTGTTTAGATGATTTGGTGCTGTCTAGGGTTTTGTCTTTTTGCAAAGGTTGTTGGCCTGAGATTAGAAATCTTTCTGGTGATTTTAGGAACTTCGCATTGGTTGCAGACGAAATTTCGGTGAAGGATGGAATTATTCATAGAGGTAACAAGTTTGTTCCTCCTTCCAGTTTGAGGAAGGTTATTATTAAAAAAGGTCATGAGGGTCACTTAGGTGTCACTAAAACTTGTATGAAAATTAGACAACACTATTGGTGGCCGGGCTTGGAAGCGCAGGTTAGAACTTTGATTGAAGGTTGTGAGGAGTGTTTACTTTCCGGTAAACACTGGAAGTTACCTAATCTTTTGTTACATTCCACTGAATTTCCTGAGGAAGCTTGGATTAAGGTGGGTCTCGATTTTTCAGGGCCCTATTTAGTTCTTCCTGAAGAGTTCTGATATTTGATTCTTGCAGTTGATTATCACTCTAAGTGGATGCATTATAAGTTTGTTGATGCTCCTAATACTAAAAACACTATTTTGTTTCTAAGCAGGTTGTTTTTGGTGGAGGGTGCTCCCAGATGTCTGGTCACGGATAATGGAACGCATTTTGTTTCAGAGAAAATGTGTTCGTTTTTGGGTTCTCTGGATATTAAACATCTGAAGGTTGCTAAGTATTCTCCCGCTTCCAATGGTTTGGTTGAGCGCTGCAATAAAATCCTTAAGGAAGGAATTCAGACTGCTATTGCTGCTGGCTTAGATGTTAAATCTTTTGTTGAGCAGAAAATTTGGAATTATAATGTTTCTCCACATTGCTCCACAGGGGTTACTCCTTTTGAATTACTTAGGGGTAGGAAATTCAATTCTTTACTTCTACCTTCTTGGCTAGCGAGTAAATCTGATGGGAAGTTGCATTCTGTTCAATTGTCTGAGACTGTGAAGTGTAGTCAATTCCGTATGAAAAAGAATTTTGACAGAAAGGGTTCTGTTGATGATGTGGATATTTCTATTGGTGATTGAGTGTTGTGTAAGAAACCTTTTGCGGTCAGGAAAGGTGAGTCTCATTTCTATGATCCTGTTAAGGTTTGTAAGGTTGCTAAAGGCTCTGTTTTTCTTAATGGTAGGGGTGGTGGAATAAGAGACAGGTGGTTAAATTGAGGGAGGATCAAGCTGACTTAATTAGGAAAAGGAAGGGGAGTGCTTGTTCTAATGATTTGGATTGGTCATTTTGGTTACAAGATCAGGGTGATAAATGTGTTGGTGTTGTTCCCGCTGCTGGTGGTGTCTCCGCTCCTAATGTTGCTGTTTCACGGGATGGGGGTGTTACTGCGGGCAGTTTGGTTAGGAGTGGTCGCACTATTAGATTACCTGCTAGATATGAGAATTTTGTTACTTACTAATTTTTTTGTTGTTGTTTTTTTTGTTTGTCATATTAAAGGGGGAGGTGTTGTAGTGGGTCTGATTTGGTTGGGGAATGTTTAGTTTGTTCCATGTTAGGAATGCTGGCTCTGTATTCTTCTGGAGCGTACGTTCCTGAGGATTCCCTCTGCTGTGTCAGTTGGATGAACCTGATTCTTGGGAACGTACTGCTCTGCGCTGTGGCTGAAGATTTGAATATAACAATAAATATTTCTTATCTGGAAATCCTACCTCCATTTGTCCGGATTCTATCTTGTTACCATCTCTCTCTTTGCATTCTCTTCGTGAAGATATCGGTGGAGGAATTTTTACAAATCCGCAAAGGAACAAGCTGTGTGGAACATTTTATCTGGAATTGAAGGAACGTTTATTGTCGTGTATGAGGTAAGAAAAGGAACATTTTACCTTGTTGCACATTGGTTGACATACGCCTGCGGCTGCATCTTTCGAGCAGCGGCGTAATTCCAAGCTCGAGTGTTCTGCCTGCCTCAGAACTTGTGGTCGACACACAGTATTGGAACTTTGCGTATGAGGTCAGTGCGCAGGGTCACGTAGCGTGACCTTGCACGACAGCCATTTTGGGGAGCAGTGAATACCAGATAAGCTCGGAAAGGAATTCATACGACCGAAGGAAGTAGTTGAAATGTTTAACATTGCAAATGAAAGCCGATTTTATCGGAAGAACAGGTGAGACTGTCGGGGCACTTAACATTCTGTGGATTAAGCAACAATTTTATAATTTTTTATTTTTTTATTTAAGAATTCAATAATTTTTTATAACGAGGACATTGTCTGAGCTGGGCACAATTTTATGGAAGAGGGCGACCAAAACGAAACTAATATAAGGGAAAACATGTCTCAACAAAAGTTCTCAATTAGTCCTCCACAACCGTTTTGGGCCACGGGCTCACAGCCAGAAATCAAATGGGTAAAGTGGAAGGAGTATTTTATTAATTACATTTCTGCTATTGATGAAAGCTGAACAGAAGAAGAGGATACTTTTACATTCACTAGAACCCAAGGGTTTAAAGACTTATTCACGTATGCAAGAAGTGGTTAATGCTGAATTTAGTGACTTTGAAAACGCTTTAAGTGATATGGACAGATACTTTGTACCAAAAGTATGTATTGGTGTGGTGAGACATAAATTCTTCAAGAGAAAGCAAAAGAAGGAGGAATTAGTTGATGAATGGGTAGATGACTTAAAATAATTGGCAATTGATTGTAAATTTGGTAATTTGCATGACGATCTTATTCGGGACCAGCTAGTCATGCACAATGATAACTCGCCTATACAAGACCGCTTGTGGGTAAATGTCGACGCGCCTTTGGATGATGTACTTGCTATAATGAGGAAGTCAGAAATGTCGGGCAGATGTGCCAATGTAGTTAAAGATGCAGAGAAGGAATCTGAGAAAGCGTCATCAGCAGTTTTTAAGGTACAAGGTGCATCTAAGAACCAAAATAGACAGTTTCAGGGAAAATGGATAAGTCAACCATTCAGGAGCCAAGGGAAGGAAAAGAATATAGAAGAAAGAAGGAGTTATCGATGCGATAGCCGAGAACATTTGGCTTACAGCAAGATGTGTCCAGCTCTAAGGAAAAAGTGTGGTGTGTGTGGTTTGATTGGACATTTTAGCAAAATTTGTCGTAGACGCAGTAATGTAAAATGTATTTGGAGTGAAGAATTGAGCGTGGACGGAAGTGAAGAGGATGATGAGGTTTGTGTGAAAAACGTAAGGGGGAATTTTATGCTAAATATCAAAGATGAGTCACTGGAAGGTAAACCAATATGTGAATTGTCCTTATGGGGTGTAAATTTGAAGGTGTATGCGGATTCGGATCTCCATACACCCTCATTAATGAGGAGGTATGGAAAAAGAAATTTACACACAAAATTGGAGATCATTTGAATGTCTCTGATGTGAACCCGGTGAGTTACACGGGGGAGAAAATAGATACGTTAGGGTTTAGATGGCTTACATTTCTTTTTAAAGGGAGAGTAACAAGGGGAAGTTGTACATTGCCAAAAGTGGACCATCCATGTTAGGATGGCATGACCAGAAGAACCCACATATTATATTAGGCCCTAACAGTAGAGAGAAGGTACTGGTTTTAGATGAATGTAGCAAAATAGAGGATGCATTAAATAACAGATTTGCAAATGTAGTTGGACTAAAGTTGGGGAAGCTAAAAGGATTTGAGCATAGGATCATGCTCAAAGATGACGCCCAACCGAAAGTACACAAGGTCAGACCTATCCCTATGCTAATAAGGGATGAGGTAAAGAAAGAAATACAAGGTCTTTTAGCTAAAGGAGTTATTGAGGACATGGATACGTCCGAATGGATTTCTCCGGTGGTAGTCGCGAGAAACTCCAACGGAAAAATTTGTTTGTGCATTGATTTGCGCCATCTTAATAAAACTATTGTTATTGAAAGATTCCCTTTACCAAAGATTAACAAGATGGTTTCTTCTTTGAGAGGGGGCAACTTGGTTCTCCACAATCGACCTATCTGCTGCCTATCATCAGGTGGTTTTAGAACCAGAGTCAAGGGATTTAACGGCTTTTATCACACCATTCAGATGTTATCAGTTTAAGCGAATGCCATTTGGCCTTGCATCGGCCACGGCTGTATTCCAGAGGTTAATGCACAAATTATTTGGAGGAATTGAAGGAGTATGTTTCTTCCAGGATGATGTTTTGATTGCGGGCACTGACAAAGATGACCATGACTCCAAATTACTTAAAGTGTTTGAGATACTAGATTCAGCTGGGTTAACTTTGGAGTTATCCAAATGTAAATTTGGTGAAAGAAGCGTTTCTTACCTAGGCCATATCATTGGTGAGGAGGGAGTCAGTTCAAGTATCAAACAGGAAAGGAACCTGCCCAAAGGTTTAAGGAGCTGGCCTATAATAGGTCCGAATTAAGAATCACTCTGAACCCAATGTGGATATCTCATAAATGCATAACAACTAGAATTGTATCAAAGAAGTTTATTATAGGTTATTCTAGTTCATTTTTATTCTTTTTTAGTATTTTTTAGATACAGATAAAAATGTGCAACAATAGCAAATATAAATATACAATAATACTATAGGGTTATTTCCTAAACAGGGCCCGTATTTCCGCAAAACATATCACCAGACACACAGACAGGGTTCCAAAGGTGGAACAAACGCCGACGCGCATTTCGGTGTATAGCGCAGCCCGGGCTACACCTTCATCAGGGCGGAGGTGAAGAGGAGGGAAACAGGGGCCACAGGAGAAAGGTAGTTCTCTTGATGGAGAAGGTGGAAGGCGCGCTGAATCTCCCAATTCGCTAGGGGGTCAGATTCAGGGGAAAGTTTAACTTGATAGGTCTGTAAAGCTTCAGACAGTAGGCAGTCCTCAGGGTAAGTTCGTATTCAATGTCCGCATTTTAAAGAAATTAGAATTGCTGTTTGAGGAACGGAGCACGGCTCTACGTGGGCTTTCTAGGGTCGTCGGGGTTAGCGCGGTCAGGAGTGGCAAAGGTCGGGATGATTGGAGACAGCAGGTGAGGTGTTCGCTCCCCTCCGGGCTCCCAAAGGGATCAGGGGGAGAGAGATAATGGCGTCTCCTGTAGTTTGTATTAGAGCGCGTTTCTTAGATTCGATGTGCGGACCAAACACCCGGGGCGGGACAGGTCAGGCCTAAGGTATCACTGGTGGAAAGCATTTTAACATCACCAGCTCCGGTGTCTAAAGAAGAAATAAGATCTTTTTTGGGGATGGCAGAATACTGCGCGAAATTCATAAGTAATTTTTCGTCCAAAGTATATAATATTAGATCTCTGTTAAAGAAGAATGTGAAGGTTGAGTGGACAAAGGAGTGTGAGAGAGAGTTTGCGGAAATTAAAATGAATTTACAAAAAGTAAGTGCGTTATCCAGTTTTGCCCCTAATCTGGATTGCTTACTAACCATGGACGCGAGTGATAAAGGGTTAGGTGCGGTACTTTCGCAAGTAGGCAGTGATGGAAAAGAGAGAATCATTTTGTTTGCGTCCAGAGCCTTGTCCCCTGCTGAAAGTAGATATCCCATAATTGAAAGGGAAGCATTGGCACGTGCATGGGCGTTAGAACATTTTTGTGCATTTGTGTGGGGTAAAATGGTCAACATCCGGACGGATCACAAGACGTTGGTCCATATTTTGTCCACGGAGGGGATTGCAACAGCGTCAGCCGGGTTAGCAAGGATATCTATGCGTATGAAGGAGTATATTTACAAAATTAGCTATATGC
This sequence comes from Lissotriton vulgaris, assembly GCF_964263255.1. Lineage (NCBI taxonomy): Eukaryota > Metazoa > Chordata > Amphibia > Caudata > Salamandridae > Lissotriton > Lissotriton vulgaris. Next base: position 905,097,735 of record NC_141695.1, read on the forward strand.
CGGGGAGGGACAATGTAGTGGGGGACTGCATGTCCAGAATACCTGCACCATTGGAGGAGTGTGTTGATGACCCATGGGGGAATTTCAGTGTGGCTTTAGTACAGGATTCTGGTGTTCCTGCCATTAGTAAGGAAGAATGGGCTAGAGAGCATGACAAGGATAAGGAATTAGTGGATGTCTCTAAGTATATTTGTAGAGGATGGCCTAAGGAGAAATTTATTACCAACAATATGAAACCGTTTTGGGAAGTGCGTGTAGAACTATCTTTTGAAAAACATGTTTTGTTGAGAGGGAACAGGATTGTTTCTCCTGTGCGTTTTTGTAAATGTGTCATGAAGGACACTTTGGGATTGTTGGAACAAAATTAGCTGTCAAGGGTGGGTTTTGGTGGCCAAAAATTGATAAGGAAGTAGAAGACTTTGTAAAAGCTTGCCAAGTTTGTAGTTCGGCCGACAAGTCTTTAAGAACTTTAAGACCAGCAATGAGTGAGGGTCTGATTCCTGGTTTTCCCTGGGAGACTATAGCGGTGGACATTTTTGGTCCAGTTGAGGAATTGAAGGAATATGGATTGTTTGCCATTGATCTTTTCACTAAATGGCCTGTAGTTAAATTTGTAGAAAAGGTTGACACTCAAACAGTCCTTAAGTTTTTAGACAAGATTTCTATGATGGAAGGGTTGCCTGTAAATATTTTGATGGATAATGGAGTGCAATTTTTTTCTAAATTAGCTAAAGAATACTTCGAGAGGTGTGGAATTAAACATAAGACCCCTGCTTTATATAATCCCAGTGGGAATGGCACAGTGGAACGTTTTAATAGAGTGATTAAGGGAATCTTACAAGCAGCTATTAATAGGAATTTGGATTGGAAAATACAGATACAGAAAGCTGTGTGGTCCTATAGAGTTACGTTACACAACAGTTCTGGATTATCCCCTTTCGTTATGATGAGAGATAGATCACCTAAGTGTAAGTTTAACCCTGGATGGTTAATTAAGGACAATGTACGACGATGGTCACCTGATGAAGTGAAAAAGAATTTGGAGTCAGTCCATTTGAAGAGCAAAGAATATTATGACAGGCTTCATGGTGCAAAAGATACTCAAGTCAGGATTGGTGATTGGGTTCACATCAAAAAGCCTTTTAGGGTCCAAAAAGGTGAGAATAAGTTTGATTTGGCTAAGCAAGTTGTTGAAGGTTTTAGGAACTCAATTAAGCTGAGTGATGGGAAAGTTTGGAATCTCAAGGATGTGGCTTTTGATGTTAGTCAAGATCATGGTAAGGAGGAATTTGAGTGAGCGCGATTAAGGGATTTTGAGTGGGTGGAGGATTACTTTGAGAACAGCGAGTTACAATCTGAGTTAGCATTGGGGGAGGATCAGAACTCACAGTCTCAAGGTTGTTCTCGTGGTGGTGCGTCAGGTGTATCTTCTCAATTAAGGGGAGGAGAAGGATTGGTGGATGATTCTGTTGTGGACAGTGAAGTAGGAAAATCTATGTTTGACAAAGGCAACGGATTGGACAAAAATATTGATCCATGTATTGAAAATGTTGATTGCACAAAGAGGAAAAGGGTGTTGCCTGCGTGGCTTAATGAATATATAATGTAATGTTCTGGTTATACATATTGTTGTTCCAATGTCATTATTTTAATATTTATTTCCTTTTTCTTAACATCTTTTGTTTCCTCTTAGAGGGTTGTTCTATTTTATTATAAGGAGGGGGGATGTGCTATATTGTTTTTATTTGAATGATTGTTATTGCTTTATGGCTTGTGTTGGTGCGAGCCTTGGAATGGGAGAGTATCATGTAAGTTCCAGTGAGGCTGGGTCAGTTGGAGCCTGGCTGGTGATCTGTGCAGTTGTGCTGCCTGGCACTACCTGTTCTTCCTATTCTTAATCTTCTAATAAAGAACTAAAGTAATCTGACTACTTGATTACTTTACAGCTGGCAGCTGCCCCTGGGGGGGTTTTCCTCTTAACTTCGTGTAACAACTTAAATAAAGGACTCTACTTAATCTACGCCAGAAGTCCGGACTTCCTTTTGTTTACTACAGTGGACTGTATAAGAAGTGGGTGCTGGTGGTCAGAACAAAAAGGTGGGATTGATTTGCAGTGTGAGGAGCTGGCATTGGGGGGCAACAGGAAGTGTGGGTTGTAGCGGTCAATACAAGGTTTTGATTTGTAACAGAAAGAGAAGGTCACACTTGTAGTCAGTGTAAGCATCTGAAGCCAATGTGCAGTGTGAGCGTTTCACACTGCGGTGCTTAATTTGAGAAGTGTGGACCACCGGCCTTCATTTTGAGGATCAACACTTATATTTCGTCACCAGACTTTGCCCCAGAGCAAAAACCAGAGAAACACATAGAGTAGAATGGAGGAGGAAGAAAAATATGAAAAAACATTGCAGAAGGAAAAAGAAGGGAAGAAAAAAGAACCTACAATAGTGAGTTACAGGGGCAAAGAGTTTATGGTGGTGGATGAAAAAGGGATGAGTTAGGATCAAGATTAGGCAGCGTTGGTATTCAGCAACCATGACATTCGGCAGTGCTGACCACAGACTTTTGAGACACCTTTGGACACTGGCACTATTCATTTTTACAAATTAAGACCTGTCACTCTCGTGTGAAGGACGCAGCCTCCAGTGCTCTCAGATCATGCATCACCAATGGGGTGTACCCTGAACGATATCCTCAGACTATCAAAACCAGCAAAAGTGCCCCTTGTGCATCAAATAAATATAATAATTAATTTTGCATTTCATGTAATACAAATTTACAAACAGAGGAGAGAAATAGTTTGATTATTCAATACATTAATGTAGAACAAAATGTTGATATACGTGTACATATATATATATTTATATACACACACATGCACACACACACACACGCGCATATATGTATATATCTATATATATCTACCATGATCCTCAAGAACGACCGGGGTGGGCCAAACAAGGGCACAAACTCCAGTTAAAGATGCAATAAAGACATTTTATTGTCTTAGCGCTTGTAATACAACCACTGATATATCCACTCATAGACCCATACAGCCACTCATAGAGCTACTCGCATACCTACTCACTCACCGATAGAGTCAATCACACACCCGTTTACTAACCTATACAGTTATTCACACCCTCACTAATTTATTCATACAGAAACTATCACATACTCCCTAACCTATACAGTCAGTGACACAAGCACACACTCACCCATATGACCACTCTCGCAATCATTCAGTCACACAAATATTCACTCATATACTCCAACATTCACCTATACTGCCTTTCACATATGCAGTTAATCACACATATACCACTGACAACCATTTACTCACCGACACAACCATATACACACACTCACTTATTCATACAGCCCCTTGCACACACTCACTAACCCATAGAGCCACTGACTCACCCACGCTCTCATCCATACAGACAGTTACACACACCCTCATCCACCCACACATACATTGAGACACCTATACATGTGCTCAGACAACCAATCACTCACCCATACAGAAACTCACATACCCACTAACACTCCTATACAACCATTTATACACCAACTGACAGACAAATACAGACTTTCCCACAAGTCACTCACCCATATATTTACTGATACACTTAATTATTCGCTTATACAGTTACTCATGCACCCACTAAATTATTATTCAATCCGCACCTTTGTTTCAAACCAGATGATATATATATATATATATATATATATATATATATATATATATATATATATATATATATATATATATATATATATATATATATATATATATATATATATATATATATACATATATATACACACACACACATATATATATATATATATATATATATATATATATATATATATATATATATATATAGATATATCTACATGCACAAACACATACCTATAAATATACAGTGTCAGTCTGTTTTAAAGAATGCCCAAACTTTGAACATCATATCCGTTCAGCACTAGATAACAGAACATGGCACCTCCAGACAGTTTCCTGGAATGGGGTTATTTGTTCATCTCACCAAGTGCAGCAACAGCGTGAAGTGGCCTATTTGTTTCAGCAGTAGCCTTCAACAGGGCCAAGTATATGCCATTTGAGATGTCATGAGTGATTTCATCAGTGATGTCACTGACCCTGTCATGAGTGATGTAATATGTGAGGTCATAAGCAGTGCACTGAGGGGGTCCGAGTTATAGTTAGCTCACTAACTATAACAACTGAATTTCTCTGGTTTTGTACAAGTGAATTTCAGCATAACTATAACATCACTGTAACTTTTGTTTTTTCAGTGCATTTCTTATGTTTTTTATTCCATTTCCTAACTATAATGTCCCTGTAAAAAATACATATCTATAAATGAATATATATATAAAGAAAGCAAGTCCAATGGCTAAAGAGTAGCATGCCCAGTCGAGCCCTGATAATCTTACAGAATAGAGCTAGCTTGAATGTCCTCTTTCATCCAGATTCAGTACCACCCTCAAGAGCTCTTATGATGTCGACGTTTCAGTCTCCTTATTAGCTATTCATGGGGATCATCCTCAGGACTTGATGGAGGTCCAACAATTCAGGGGTACTACAATGAAATATAATTTTACCCAATTAATCAAAAATCTACAAATCCTCTTCTCTCTAGAAATAGTGTATCACTAATGCTCTTAAACAGAGAAATAAATGTTATATTTATTTGATAACATGCGCTCCAATTGTCGTATGACAAAAGGTAACATTAATATCATATATAAGTAAGTCTCAGTCTCCTTATAACAAATTGTTTCATCTTTAGCCAATATTAAATATTTCATTTGATCCATAGGGGTTCATTCACAAACATTTAGGAAAAACAAAAAAATCTGAATTCATTTAACTCATTAAAACTCATGATTCCAAAAACGCTTCATAATACAAATAAACACAGATATCCATTTTGTTACTAATCTTGTAGGCCTTTTGTAGGGAAACCCATGATGTTTGACTAAATTGATTATGTTGGAAAATCTTCCCACAAGTTAAAAAAGAGGTTAAGAGTTATTTTATAACACCTATACATACTTGCATTATTTTTATTTAAGCTTATTTATAATGCCCCATAACTGGCAAACAGCACTGAAAATCTGTGAAAATAAATTCCTTCAAATGAAAAAGGAAGGTGAAGATAACATAAAACATGAAGAAACATGAAAAAACATATAAGGCATAGTGATAAGGAACAGCAGCTAGGAATAATTACATGTCACATCATATTTAAGGTGCTGCTAATCCATTGCTCCCAACTCATCAAGGACTAAATGAGCTTTTAAGGTTCACACAAGTGACGCTATGTACAAAAGAGGAAAATTGGGAGAGAACAAAAAGCTGGAATTGAAACATTAGGCAAATAAACCCCACTGACAACAAGCCAAAATGAAATAAGCTACAGAAACAATATGCCATTTCTAATCGTCAGATCACTTTAAGGGGGCACTTACAGGTAGTTTTGTGAAATATAGTCTTTATCTCTTTAACACAAGATGGAATGCATGCTATGCCATCTCCCTTCAGCCTTATGTTGCTGTTTCACCATGTGACTTATTTGATTAAATATAGGTACCTTGCAGTGTTGGTAAGTATACTCTTATGAGGTAGCATATCAGTATGTTTCATTGTTTTTTCTTGAGAAAACAAAAGGTTGCAGAATCTATTAAAGAGTATGGATCAGTTTTACCGAAACTAGCTATTTCATGATGGTTTGGGAACTTACAAAAATAATTAATTTATCATATATTGTGGTGCAAACTAATGATTCTAATGTGCAGGCGAGATTGCGAGCCAATGATAACTCTACTTTGCAGGTTGTAATAGCAGTAGTCAAGAAGTTAGAACTTTGGAAGAGATGTACCAAGGTTGCTTTGAGCAAGGCTACCAGTTCAGACACTGCCAATACAGTGATTAGTGGTAGATCTTATTCCTTAAGGAAGGAGTGCAAAAGTTTATTGTATCAGAACAAAGATACTCCCACTGTAGATTACAGGAAGGTTAATTGCATATGGCCGGGATGCCCGCCACCCCCTCCCAACACAATCCCCAAGGATGGGAGAAGTCGGACACAGGTTTGAACTTTTGGAAGGCGGGAGGGAGTCACCCTCCCGGCCGTATTTAATAAAATATGAAACAAAATTTAAAACATTAAATAAAAGTTTCATAATCATGTACAATTTTCATTTATTACATTTCGATGAAGACATGTTCTTGGGCTAACCTTAACAGATCTCTAATACAAAGGTTTCCTAGCCGAGTCTAACATCCTGCAAATGCATACATTCTAAATTAAAATTGTACATCCTAGCATTAAGGGCCAACGGTAAGGTCTTAACCGGTGTCAGATCCCTACTACCAAAACTCTCGCCCTCTCGGTGTGATTGGCGCATGCGCAGAGGACTCTACCCTCGTTGCCAACTGTAACTTCCCTTGTCGTGGTGGGGGCCCCCTTTCCACTCGACACCATCTTAAAGGTCGTCCGAGTTCCTGTGTGAGGTATCTGTAGGAAGGACAGCGTGGACTCCCCCCCATCCCCACACTCTCTATCCGCCGTCGCGGATATCCGGCCCCCGGGAAATTAGTAGGAGGGGCATCTAGCCGCCTCCCCCCCTGGGAGGGGCCTATGGCCGTCTCCCCCTAGGCGACCCATCCTTAGTGGGTGCTGCCTCCCCGTGGGAGGGGCCAATGGCCGCCTTCCCCCGGGCGCTCCCATCCATTCTGGGTGGCGCCCCCTCTAGGGACCTTGAAATTACTGCTCACCGATCATGACCTTACCGCCCGACCAGAAATAAATACGACAGTTTGTTTACCTACTAAGGAAGGAAAATTCTGACATTGCCTTGATGTGTCATAAACTGCTCACTCCTAAAAAACATTATCCTACAGGCAGAAGTCACATCCCTAACTTAAACATTCCTTTACTTTCTACAAAGGAAAAAAGGCCTGTCTTCGGCAAAACTTTATTTTAAAACAAACATTGCCATAAAAGGGCTGGTGGGTGGGTCAAAATTGCTGCTTGTTCCGTCGAGGGCTCACGAGCAACGAGTGGGTGCAGCCTTCAGAGCACAGGAACAAGAGGACGCTTCTTCGGATTTCCCCTCTATTTATTCCTCTGCGAGAGGGCGTGTACCCTCCTCCGGTACGCCTACTGGGCGTGGTCTTCGGTGTAGGTGTCTAGGACAACCCCTCTTGGGCCGGAAAAGGCGCGCCCCGGCTACGCCGCTTCGGGCATACCAGCCGAGCCACGCCCCCCGCCCAAAATGGCTTCCCGGGGGGATCGGGGCACCCAACCATACGTTCGGGGGGACCGAGTGGTCGCCCCTTTCCATATGGCCGGGATGCCCGCCACCCCCTCCCAACACAATCCCCAAGGATGGGAGAAGTCGGACACAGGTTTGAACTTTTGGAAGGCGGGAGGGAGTCACCCTCCCGGCCGTATTAATTAAAATATGAAACAAAATTTAAAACATTAAATAAAAGTTTCACAATCATGTACAATTTTCATTTATTACATTTCGATGAAGACATGTTCTTGGGCTAACCTTAACAGATCTCTAATACAAAGGTTTCCTAGCCGAGTCTAACATCCTGCAAATGCATACATTCTAAATTAAAATTGTACATCCTAGCATTAAGGGCCAACGGCAAGGTCTTAACCGGTGTCAGATCCCTACTACCAAAACTCTCACCCTCACGGTGTGATTGGCGCATGCGCAGAGGACTCTACCCTCGTTGCCAACTGTAACTTCCCTTGTCGTGGTGGGGGCCCCCTTTCCACTCTACGCCATCTTAAAGGTCGTCCGAGTTCCTGTGTGAGGTATCTGTAGGAAGGACAGCGTGGACTCCCCCCCATCCCCACACTCTCTATCCGCCGTCGCGGATATCCGGCCCCCGGGAAATTAGTAGGAGGGGCATCTAGCCGCCTCCCCCCCTGGGAGGGGCCTATGGCCGTCTCCCCCTAGGCGACCCATCCTTAGTGGGTGCCGCCTACCCGTGGGAGGGGCCAATGGCCACCTCCCCCCGGGCGCTCCCATCCATTCTGGGTGGCGCCCCCCTCTAGGGACCTTAAAATTACTGCTCACCGATCATGACCTTATCTCCACAGGCCGGATAGTTGACCGACTATCCGGCCCCCCCACTCCTCCTAAAGGTCATGCTTCCTCAAACCCCTTAGCCATGCTATGAAGTCTCCTATGAGTAAATCATTCCCCTCCCTGGACAGGTGAACCCCATCATTCAGATACATGAGATCACCCCGAATACACCCGTGAGGAATACTATGCAACTGCGAAGAGCGAAACAATCTACCAATTTTATTGTTAACCCTTTTTACCGAATGGTTCAGTGCTGACACCGAAAGGCCCCCCGCCATACCTTCCTGGGAATCATGTGGGACCAGGCAATCGTGCACCCCGGGATTCTTTTAGCCAACCAGCTAACAGCAGACAAAATTTGTTCAAACAACACTCGTCTACCCAGTGTCACCAAGTCATTGCCCCCCAGGTGTACTATGACTACAGATGGCGGTGACCTTTGCCGCCCTAAGAGACCCTCAACAAATGTTTCGAATTGGTCGAAACCGAGCCCGCCCTTCCCATGGAAGGCCACTCTGTACCCGTATTCCCCAGCTGCGTGAGTCGTGTCACCTGCTTTGAATACGTCCCCGGCGCGCCTCACATATGAGTGGCCCACGACCCATACCACTCTCTCTCCAGACGGTGGTCCTTGACCGCTGGTCTCCTGGTGCTGGGTCGACTGCAAATTCCGCCCCGCGTGACAGGCTCGCGAAACTGTAATTCAAACAAAAGACAAGAAGCGTGAGTGCATGTCAATTGATCTTTACAACATGTGCAATCGCACATACCTTTTGAAGCAACTCGAGGACCATCGTCCCAACTGTTTCACTTCCTCAGCACTCTGACCCCTGGCTGTCGCCTCAGTAGCAGCCCCTATCCTAAAGGAGTGGGTCCCAAAATCGCACGGGTCCATGCCCGCAGCAGCGATTGTCAGTGCTAGCACCCTCTGGAACTGAAACCTCGTCAGTGGGGTGCCATCCATGTGCCTCAGCAAACTCCCCCTCCATGTAGCCGCCCTTAGTGCCAAGTATTCCTCTATACACTGTATCGGGCAGGTGGGGGACCCACGAGCGCGCTGCACGACAACACTATTTCCCATAGCCCCCTGGTCGGTCTTGGACCTGGCTATCGAGACCACCATCGAATCACCCCTAATTTGGACGTGATCCCTGCACAAGCCTCCCTCAACGTCTCTCTTATTCCTTGCGACCAGTTCGCTCACCCGCATAGCCCCATGGAATGCTAATGCGAAAGCCGCCCGGAACAGAACTGCTTCAAAATGGGAGGAGCACGTCTCGTCTAGTTTTGCTACAAGTAGAGACAACCTGTCTAAGCCAATCGGGCGCCTCGCATCTTGCTTGCGACCCTCGAGGCGCTGCCAGCCGCGAAGGGCCTTCTTAACCAAAAAGGAACTCGTCGGGTCATTTATGCCATGCACCTGCGCCATGAATGAAATGGCCGCCCTATGCCTCCTGGCCGTTGCCGCCGATCGGCCTTCTTTGTGCAGCGCTACCAGGAACCCCAGGAAGGATTCCTCCTGACCCCAGCTCTGACTCCCTGTCGGACCCAAAAATGTGCAATAGGAACGAAACGCTCCTTCGTATGCCTTCCTTGTCCTTGGGGCTAAGCTTGCTGCCACGAGGTCTTGTAATCTGGGGCACCGATTAGCCATAGTGCTTCGGGGAATGGTGCCGCCACTAGGTCCGCTGTAGGTAGATAACCCCTGAATGCCTGCATATGTGAACGAGAGAGTGCATCAGCTGCATGATTCAGTACGCCTGGCACATGTTTCGCCCTGAACTGTACATTCAGTCTCATGCAAAGCAGCACAACTTCTTTCAACAACCTCAAGATCCATTTGCAGGGTGCTGCCTGTTGGTTAATGCATTCGACAACAGTCATATTATCAGACCAAAATACCACTGAGCGGTCCCTGAAGTCGTCTGGCCATGCCATCAGAGCAACCCAAATGGGGAATAACTCCAAGAACCCAATGTTACCTGTGAGACCGCTGGAGTGCCACCACGTCGGCCATGTTTGCGCCGACCATCGATTACCAAAGATGGCGCCAAATCCCACGCTCCCCGCTGAGTCAGTCCACAGAACTAGTTCATCTGAAGACGCTGGCGGCTTGTTCCACACGACTCGACCATTGAAGTCCGCCAGAAATGCTAACCAAATGCGCATATCCTGGCGAACCTCTGCCGACAGTCTCGTACGGTGGTGTCCTTTTTTGAGACCAACCATAGCTTGTGCAATAGAGCGTGAGAAGGGGCGGGCCATTGGTATCACCCTCAATGCAAAGTTAAGCTGACCCACTGTTTGTTGTAACTGGTGCAGGGTCACTTTCTCCTTACCCAGGCATTGGGTCAAGGAAGCCCTAAACTTGGCCACCTTTTCCATTGGTAAACGGAAACATCCCTCCACAGAATCGAGCTAAATTCCCAGAAACTCCAGTGAAGTAGATGGTCCAACCGTCTTACCTGGTGCCAAAGGAACTCCAAACTCCTTCATGAGGATGCAGAAGTCATGCAGCGCCTGCGCACATTTCGTATCGCCGGCTGCTCCTAAGAACCGGGAAGTCATCAAGATAGTGCATAACATGCCTATGCCCTGTGGCCTCGGTGAATGCCCACTCTAAAAAACAGCTGAACATTTCAAAATAGGCACAAGAAATGGAGCAACCCATAGGCATGCATTTATCCATGTAATAACTCCCCTGAAATGCAAAAACCTAGCAAGCGCTGATCCTGTGGGTGTACCGGGAGCAACCGGAACGCCGATTCGATATCTGATTTCGCCATCAGCGCCCCGGGGCCCAGGTGATTTAACATGGCCACGGCATCATCGAACGATGCGTACCGCACTGAACAAACTTCTGGGTCAATGGCCTCGTTCACCGAGGAACCCCTTGGAGCAGACAGGTTATGAATAAGTCTAAACTCCCCCGGGTCTTTCTTCGGGACAACCCCTAATGGGGAACAGATGAACTCCGCCACCGGCGGGTGATGAAAAGGCCCTGCCACCCGCCCTAAGCTGACTTCTTTTGCAATTTTCTTCTCTGCCACGCTTGGGTTGTGCTGTACCGATAACTGGTTTTTACAAAAGGAGTCCCCCCCGAAAATCCCCCGCCGGGATGTGGAAGCCATGTAAGAATCCCTTCCTCAACACCCCAGCGGATACGTGATCAGGGTATTTGTTCAACCAAGGAGTCATAGCCCTGATATCAATGGGTGTAGGCAATCGGTCACAACGTTCTACCTCACTCCTGCTTAGACCCTCCTTTTCCTCCCGTCCCGCTATTTTTAGATCTACATGTACTCTCCGGGTGTGAGGAGTTCCCACAGCCCGCACACGCATGCCGGAACCTACATGTTCCCTGCGGTCTGTTACAGTTGCCTCGATTGAAGCTCCAACAAACCCCACGCTTGCCGCCATTCCCGCCGGTCTTGGGCTGGTAATCCCCACCGGCGCCCACTCGAAAGGGCACAGCGGGCTTTTGGTGGACGGACCCTGACCCGCTCCCGCCTGGCGAGGACGTACCTGCCGCCCCTGGCAGGAGATGCTTGTGCCATGACACCGAGTCCAGGCAATCCCAAGTCAAAGTAGCATCGTATTCTTTCGCTTTCCGAAATTTCATATCATAACCTTTCCATTCTTCCCCCTCATACATTGAATAAAAATCCATAATACGATTTTGATAGCAAGTTAACTCAGTCATCAGCTCGGGTTTACGTTCCCCCATAACTGCAGTAAATATCGAAAAGGCCTTAACCCAGTTCGTTACTGTCTTGTCAACCCTGAATTCCGCCATCTTGGCGCGCCATACACTCGGGTGCCACAAATTCTGGGTTTTCGCATATTCCATCTCGCGATGGTCAGTCAATAATGAAAACATGTTAACATATTTGTCTCCCCATATTAACTCCTTCGTGGCCATCGGGATGTGCTGTGCCACCTTCTCCTGCCTCGAGGGTAATGAACCCTCCCCTGCCATTGGCAATGCGAGCTTACCAGGTTCGGCCGTTGTTCCCGCCGTCTTCTCGTGGCCAACTGCAGGTCCTACCGGTGCCACCTGTGGGGAAACAAGAGGAACATTTGCCTTTGCGACATCTCTCGACTGCCGCAATTGCTCGATTAGTAGTCTGGCCTCCTCGGCCGGGTCTCCAGGGGCCACTGCCCCCCCTGCTTTTTTCTTGAGCCAAGCTGCCAACTGGATGGCCAATTCGGGAGGCATCTCCTCATCATTAGCGGGAGTAATCACAACCGGGATCGGCAGACCTATATCTGGGTTTGGTACCGGGTTGCCTGCCGGTGTGACGGGGGCGACTGGGGGTACCTCTGGAACCGGGACTTCCCCTGAAACCGCCCTCTTCTTGACCCGTTTCCCACTACCCTCGGGGACGACTCCCGGCAAGACCGGGCCTATTACCTTCTTAGGGTGACCCGGGTTGCTCAGTGCAGCCAGCTGTTTTTTGACCTCCGTCAAACCTCGACCGATCGATTGGACTTGTCCGAGTTTTCAGTCCATGCAAGCCATCTGGTTCGACAATAGGCGTAACACCTTATCCGTCTCGGAACCCTTTCCTGCTTTCTTGCCAGCCATGGTTTCGAGTATTCTGCTTCTTAGTCGATCAATGAGGTCCTGGACTCCCCGACTCCAAATAACTGAAAGAGAAACAACAAGATTACAAGTTCTCAAAATTGCTGCTTGTTCCGTCGAGGGCTCACGAGCAACGAGTGGGTACGGCCTTCAGAGCACAGGAACAAGAGGACGCTTCTTTGGATTTCCCCTCTATTTATTCCTCTGCGAGAGGACGTGTACCCTCCTCCGGTATGCCTACTGGGCGTGGTCTTCGGTGTAGGTGTCTAGGACAACCCCTCTTGGCCGGGAAAAGGCGCGCCCCGGCTACGCCGCTTCGGGCATACCAGCCGAGCCACGCCCCCCGCCCAAAATGGCTCGTTTTTGTTTCAGAAGCGGAAGCAAAGATCACTTGGCTCTTGACAAATGTTCTCCTGCTATCAAACAAAACTGTTCATTTTGGGCTCTTCTGGGTCCTTGTTCTACACTACAGTTTGCAAAAAGAAGCGGTTTGCACCAGGATTTAAGTGTATGTTACAGGATAAGTTTGGAAGCTCCGGCCACGCCCTCCAGTCGACCCCGACCAGAGGACCAGCCCCTCAGCCTGGGAGCTCCGGCGATGGAAGCCAGTCGACCCCAGCTGAGTAGTTTTCCTTCCCCCCCTTTGGATCCGGCCCTCAGCTTGGGAGCTCCGGCGATTGAGGCCAGTCGACACCAGCTGAGTGGCTTTCCCTCCCCCGCCTTGGATTCGGCCCTCAGTCTGGGAGCTCCGGCGAGTGAGGCCAGTCGACCCCAGCTGAGTAGCTTTTCTCCTCCCTCTTTGGATCCGGCTCTCAGCTTGGGAGCTCCGGCGATTGAGGCCAGTCGACCCCAGCTGAGCAGCTTTCCCCTTCCCTCTCTGGAGGAGTTTGGTAGTCTAGCCCTCACGATTTCATCTGGCTCGCCTCTTTATCCTCTTTCTCCAAAACTCTGGAAGGTGTTTTAAGAGGATCTCTTCCAGCCCTTGCATGCCATCTGTTGCCATTCGTTTGAAACAGGGACTGTACCGGGCTGCTGGAAGAAGGCAGTGGTATCTCCGCTCTTAAAAAAATCTACGCTCGACCCTGTGTGCCTCTCTAACTACCGGCCAATCTCCCTGCTTCCTTTTCCAGTCAAAATCATGGAAAAATTAGTTACCCGCACTCTGTCCGGCTTCTTAGAAGGGAACACCTGGTTGGATGAGACGCAATTCGGTTTTCGCCCAGCGCACGGGACGGAATCCGTGTTGGTGACCGTGTTAGACAATCTGCGGGCGCGAGTCGACAGCGGTCGGGCAGCATTTTTGGTGTTGCTCGATATGTCGGCCGCGTTCGACACGGTCAGTCATCCTACCTTGATTTCGAGGTTGGAAGAATGTGGGGTCAAAGACAAGGCCAGGGACTGGTTAATCTCCTACTTGGACAGCCGTCAGCAACGGGTTTCACTCCCTCCCTTCAGCTCAGAGGAGCGGAGAGTGGGACAAGGAGTACCCCAGGGCTCAGCCATCAGCCCTATACTCTTTAATATCTACCTCCGCCCTCTAGTCCAGCTCATTAAATCATTTGGGATCTCCGCATTTAATTATGCGGATGATACCCAGCTGGTCTTTTCTCTGGAGGGACAGGATGCAGTCCCATTGGAGACTTTTCACCGGTGCATGCAGGCTACAGCGGAATGGCTCAGTTTGAACTCGTTACAGTTCAATGGAACCAAGACAGAGGTCCTGCACTGCTCCACTGACCGAGTTCCCCGAGATCTCCCAGATGACTTTTGGCCCCCGTCCTTTTCAGAGACGGTGTCAGCCGCACAATCGGCGCGTAATCTGGGCGTCATTTTTGGGCCCAACCTGCAGCTGGATCTGCACGTAAATAAGACCACCTCAACGTGCATGATGCTGATGCTGCGCAAGGTTTTACCCCTCCTCCCTGAGCAAGCCAGACCAGAAGTAGTGCGAAGTACCATCCTAAGTCGACTTGACTATTGTAACGCACTGCTTCTGGAGGCCCCGGTAACACTTCTGGGCAAGCTTCAAAGGGTGCAAAATATGGCTGCCAAACTCGCCCTTTCCCGCCCCTACCACAGCTCTTCTACGGCAGCGTTGCAGGAACTCCATTGGCTGCCGGTCCATTTACGCGTTCGCTACAAAGCAGCGTGTATTGTGTTCAGGGCTATCCATGGCCTGGGCCCAATCCCTCTGCGGCGAATGTTTGCCTGGTATCTTCCATCCCGAGCTTTACGTTCCTCGTCGTCCAGGCTACTTGTAGTTCCGCGCTTCCAGAGAGTGAGGATGGGTGGCCGTTCGTTCAGAGTAGCGGCGGCCAAACTCTGGAACTCCCTGCCAATATCCCTGAGAAGTCTTGAGGATCTCTTAGCCTTCAGAAAGGCGCTGAAAACTTACCTTTTTCCTAGGACAGGTTGAGCTATTGATTTTGCTGGATCATGGGTCAAAGCGCCAGGATGCCCTTGGTGGTGACAGGTTGCGCTATATAAGTATACCACAATACCACAATACAATACAATAAGAAATTGCAGCAAATAGGAAAAGTAGACACAAGGGGGCTGATTCTGATCCTGGAAAAACGCTGTACAAACCGTGGTATGGAGCGTTTTCCCCATACAACTCGTACTTGTAAGGAGGCCCCTACAACCTAGGAAGTACGATCAGTACAAATAGACGCACTCCATACAAAATGTAAAAAAGACCATACAACTCGTATATACAAGCGATTCCGATTCGGATTGCTCTGTACGCGACGTTCCCATGTATTCCCGGCAGCAGTTTACAACCCGGCAAGTACGATTCGTACAAACGGCATGCGGTACGGCTCTTTTTTTACAAGAGCCAAAAAGTGCGGGAAAAGCCTTGTACACCCCTAAAACAGTATGAGACAGACTCCCCCATGTACGCGTTGTACACCCCATGAATACAGGGGTATGGTGCGTATGCACAGTGCGTACGGATGACACGGAAAGTGGGGTATGGTGCGTACATACGCGATGAAGGGGTACTGGTCATGTACGCACCGTACCCCAAAATCGCGTATGTACGCACCATACCCCAAAATCGGCCTTGTAATAACCGTACCCCAAAATCGCATATGTACGCACTGTACCCCAAAATCGCGTATGTACGGTGTGTAAATGCGCGATGTTGGAGTACAGTGCGTACATACGTGATTTTGGGGTACGGTGCGTACATGGGCGATTTTGGGGTACGGTGCGTACATGGGCGATTTTGGGGTACGGTGAGTACATACGTGATTTTGGAGAACAGTGCATACACAGGCGATTTTGGGGTACGGTGCGCACATATGCGATTTTGGTGTACGCACCATACACATGCGGGACCCCTGTACGCCTCATTCCTCTATACAACCCGTACCCCGGTATGAGTCGTACCCCCAGAACGAGTCATACCAGGGTATGAGGCGTATAGTGGTTCGCTTCCCCATATATAGGCCATTTTCCATACAAATCGTATGCTGACAAACTGGTACGAATCGTACTTGATGGGTTGGACAGCCTTTTTACAATTTGTATTGTCTTTTTTACAAGTCCGTGTCGTACAGCTTTTCCCGATCCGATTTGTAAGGATTGGGCCGATCTGTATGTATTTTTCCCGTACGAATCGTACTACACGGTTTGGAAGGGACTTGTACAATTTGTATGGAACAAAACTATAAATCCTATTTGTATGGAAAAAAGAATCCAGGATCGGAATCAGGCCCCAGGAGTGTCTTTTGACCAATGAAGTAGATGTTTTAGGTTTGGATGTAAAATGCAGAAACAATTCAGTATGTGCTATGGTAATAGGTGGGGTTTCTATTGACATCTTTGCGATTTGGAGTCCTCCTTGTATGCTTTAGTACATAAGTATGCTTGAAAGAATTATTTTTTCCAACACTGGTGATGGGCTAGAACGTTCAGACATTCTGAAAAGTTATACAGGAGTATCCAATCTCATGCAAAGTTTCAGATGACTAAAGTTTAATTTTAAAGGCAGGCAAGCTATGGCTAAACTTTTGAAGCCAAAAAGGGACCATCAGTATTATGCTGGATGTCCAAAGGTCTTTAGGCATTCCTATGGGCCCAACAGTACTGAAGAAAGGGGTGTTGACAAATAGCACTGATGACTTTAGTGAATCAATTAGAAAAGCATTTACGAAAGTGTTTTCTGGTACTCTAGGAAACATTTAAGATTTTCACAAAATTTATATTAGAAGAAGAAGCAGTTCCAATTTCACATCAAGTGAGAAATATGCCCATCAAGGTTAGGGTCAGTCAGTCAAATAAGTCAGTCAAATAATCATTATTCGGGTTTCTTGCAACCATAAAAGAATATAACCAAGATTTTTTTTTTAAATAAATAGAATACAGACAATATATAATAGAGTTCTTGAAAATAGAAATTCATAATCAGCAATGTGACAGTGAGAAATTAAATTGATATTTCACCAAATAGCAGCATAGCACTAGTTAACAAAAGGAGACAACGATAAAAACTATCAGACAACAACCATAGATCAATATGCAAACAACATATATTGATCTTTAAAACAACACTTTGTACCTAAAAAACAATGATATTTAAAAGCAGATGTTTGAAAAATCAGATTAGAATTTTTAAAAGTCATTTCCCAACCAAATTCCGTAAATGGACAGCTGTGGAAATATATCTGGAGACCATTAGACAAGTATTATCGTCATTTAAAAGCTGGAGGTGGTATAGGGTCGGCTGACACTTCCTGATATTTAAAAATATTAATAGGGGGATAGTAAAATCCTGCATGGGTTTACTATGAAGTCGACAAAAAACAGGAACTGCAGCATGATCTGTATTGATTTAGAGTCACACGAGCATGGATCCAGTTGAGCATCGCAATATGCTTTGCGAGGATAGGAAACCAAGAAATGGGAGATGCTAAACCTAATTCTCATAAGATAAAACATTTTTGCATGACAAAAATAAAAGGAGAGAAAGGGTTCAACACTTTACTAGATATACTAGCATACTAGAGGCAAATGTTCCAAAACTCTCTTTTTCCCTATCTCCAGGTGCTCACTAGTCAACTTTAAAAAAGAGAAAGAGTCATTTTTTAGCTGAATTTTTGGGATCTTGGCATTACGTTCTGGGTTGTGAAAACAATCCACCAGCCCCACTCCCTCCAACTGCCTTTTTATGTAATTAAGCCATTGTATCTTCTGCATATGGTCGAGTCTAAAACAATCCAATATCATTGCGCAATTAAAGGCCAGCTAATCTTTTACCCGGTAGGCAGACAAAATATCGATATTTTAATATCGACCTACAAAAATATCGATATTTTGATATTGAAGGGACAGAATATAGAAGGTAAATAATATTGATTTTTTTTAAAATCGAAGGGACAGAATTTCGAAGTTAAGTTATATCGATTTTGTTAATATCGATGTAAGTAATATCGATGTTAGTAATATCGATGTTAGTAATATTGATGTTACCAATATCGATTTTTATATGATTTTTATGTATATTATTATGTAATTAATATGTATTTTATTTTATTTTTTACGTAATTTAAGTATATTTTGTATTTTAGTACCGTAGCGGGTTGTGGGTTTATAGGGCAATAGGGTGGGAAGTAATTTAATTATACTGAATTATTATTATTTTTTGGAATTATAAATTAATTTTAATTAATTGGTAATTATTTTTTTTTAATTGGTGATTTATTTTAATTAATTGATAATTATGTTCTCTAGCGGGTTATGGGTTTATAGGGGAATAGGGTGGGAAGTAATTTAAATGTAATTAAGTAATAATTTGTTTTCATTAATTGTTTTTGCTAATTATATTATTGTCAATTTTTAATTGGTAATACAATTTTATTAATTAGTAATTCATTTTTATTAATTGATTAATTGATAATTATGTTAAGTGTATTATTTTATTATTGGAGTTTGTTTTGTGTTTATAGGGGAATAGTGTGTAAAGTAATTGATATGTAATTAAGTAGTTATTTAATTTATAGCTGGGTCTTGATAATTAATTTTATATTAATTATTAATTGGTAATTATTTAAAAGTATAATTTTTGGGTTATTAAATTAATTTATTCTTGCTTAATTATTAATTGGTAATTAAATATTACTAAATAATATTTGTTGATATTTTTAATGTATATATTAATAAGTAATTATTAATTGGCTATTCATGTTTTACCATTAATATTTTTGGTTTAACAAATGATGTAATTGTTCAATATTAGTTAATTGGTAAGTACTTTTTAATAATTAAAATGCGTTTGTTATAAGAAATATGTTATTGTTCAATGTTTATTATTTGGAAATTGATATTTATTAATTATTATTAATTGATATTTATTTTTAATTTATTGTTAATTAATTATTCATTGGTAATTATGTTTTAAATAATTATTTATTGGTATTTGTAAATAGTTTAGATCTATTTAATAATGCATTCTTTAAATATTTCAAAATATTAATTTATTTAGAAGTATGATATTTTTAACTTCTACTCTATCCAACACTTCCCCTACTGTTGCACTCTCTGGAGTGGGAATAGTAATTTTTACCCCTACGCTATCCAACACTTTCCCTACTGTTGCACTCTCTGGAGTGGGAATAGTAATTTTTACCCCTACGCTATCCAACGCTTTCCCTACTGTTGCACTCTCTGGAGTGGGAATAGTAATGTTTACTCCTAAGCTATCCAACACTTTCCCTACTGTTGCACTCTTTGGAGTGGGAATAGTAATTTTTACCCCTACGCTAGCCAACACTTTCCCTACTGTTGCACTCTCTGGAGTTGGAATGGTAATTTTTACCCCTACGCTATCCATCACTTTCCCTACTGTTGCACTCTTTGGAGTGGGAATAGTAATTTTTACCCCTACGCTATCCAACACTTTCCCTACTGTTGCACTCTATGGAGTGGGAATAGTAATTTTTACCCCTACGCTATCCAACACTTTCCCTACTGTTGCACTCTTTGGAGTGGGAATACTAATTTTTACCCCTACGCTATCCAACACTTTCCATGCTGTTGCACTCTCTTGAGTTGGAATAGGAATTTTTAGCCTTACACTATGCAACACTTTCCCTACTGCTAAGCTAAGTAAGTAAAATGTTAGATAGGGTAGGGGTAGAAATTACTATTCCCACTCCAAAGTGTGTAACAGTAGGGAAAGTGTTGCATAGTGTAAGACTAAAAATTCCTATTCCAACTCGAGAGAGTGCAACAGCATGGAAAGTGTTGGATAGCTTAGGGGTTAAAATTACTATTCCCACTCCAAAGAGTGCAACAGTAGGGAAAGCGTTGGATAGCGTAGGGGTAAAAATTACTATTCCCACTCCAGTGGGTGCAACAGTAGGGAAAATGTTGGATAGCGTAGAGGTAAAATTTACTATTCCCACTCCAGTGAGTGCAACAGTAGGGAAAGCGTTGGATAGCGTAGGGGTTAAAATTACTATTCCAACTCCAGTGGGTGCAACAGTAGGGAAAGCGTTGGATAGCATAGGGGTTAAAATTACTATTCCCACTCCAGTGGGTGCAACAGTAGGGAAAGCGTTGGATAGCGTAGGGGTTAAAATTACTATTCCCACTCCAAAGAGTGCAACAGTAGGGAAAGCGTTGGATAGCGTAGGGGTAAAAATTACTATTCCCACTCCAGTGGGTGCAACAGTAGGGAAAGCGTTGGATAGCGTAGGGGTTAAAATTACTATTCCCACTCCAGTGGGTGCAACAGTAGGGAAAGCGTTGGATAGCGTAGGGGTTAAAATTACTATTCCCACTCCAGTGGGTGCAACAGTAGGGAAAACGTTGGATAGCGTAGGAGTTAAAATTACTATTCCCACTCCAGAGAATACAACATTAAGGAAAGTAAATACTTCCTATATTATTTAAAAATCTAAAAATGAATATCTATTAATAATTAATTAAAAATAATTAACATTTTTATATAATATAATAATCAATATATTAAAATTACTAATTAACAATAATTATTTCAATTGATCACCTATTAATACAAATGAATGAAAAATTAAAAATTAATTATTTAATAATTAAAAATTATTTAACAATTATTTCCAAATAAATACATTTAAATACATTTTACTAATTAATAATAAATTTCTTCCCACCCTATTCCCCTATAAACCCACAACCTGCTACAGAAAATAAATTATTAAAATTAACATAATTAACAATTAATCAAATTAAATTAATTGGCAAATACAATTTTTATAATTACTCATAAATACTTAATTAATAATTAATTCTAAATAAATACCAATAAATAATTTTGCATATTTAAATAATTATAATTTAATTACTTCCCACCCAATAAATTTGTAAAATGTACATAATTACCAAATAATCAATTAATTAAAATTAATTACCAATTAAAATTTAATTAATTAACAAATATAAATTAATTAATAATTAATTAAAAATTACTATCATTAAATACATTTACATATTTAATCAATTATAATTAAATTACTTCCCACCCTATTCCCCTATAAACCCACAACCCGCTACAGAATTAAATTACGCAATAATTATAAAAACAAAATTCATTAATTAAAATTAATTATAACATAAATACACACTTTTCACACATATTACAACATAAAAACTACACTATAAAAAATTAGATATTATTAAAAAATCGATATTTTTAACTATGTATATTATATACTTCGATATTTTAACTTTCTATATTTTAACAGTCGATATTACATCACTTACCTTAAAAACGATATTTTGGTTATCTATATTCTGTCCTGTCGATATTTTGTCCAGTCTATATTTACAACTCGATATTATGTCCATTCGATATTTTGGACTCGATATTATGTCTGTGCACCCTTGGGTACGTAGAAGGATACTCTCTCATTGAGGTATTGGGTCCGATGTTGTGGAGGGTTTTGTAGGAGTGGGTGAGGAGTTTGAAGTTGACCCTCTTCTCGATGGGGAGCCAGTGGAGACCTCGTAGGTATTGGGTCATGTGCTCATGGCGCGGTGTCCCGAGGACGAGTCTGGCAGAGACGTTCTGGATGGTCTGGAGTCTGTGCAAAAGAGTTTTGTTGATTCCTTCATAGAGGGCGTTGCCATTGTTCAGTCTGCTGGTAAGGAGTGTGTGGGTCTGGTATCTGTGGTATCCAAGTTACCTGTTTCAAGGTAACTGGATGCTACCTGTTCTAGAGTGTTGTGAGATGGAGTCAGTTACTTGTGGCAGAGCTGGAGTGATGTTGTACCTGTCTGTAATCGTATAATAAATTCTTCTTGTACCGACCCTGCATCTGTGGTTCCTACAATTTGGTGACAATTTGGGAACAAACCACACCACTCCTCTACTAAAGAACAGTAGAGTAGAACAGTAAGAAAATTAAAGAAGCAGTCAGCAGGCCTTCAACTCAGCACACCGGGGGATTACAAGCAAATAAACGGACTCACCGTTGAGAGTTACGGTCTCTTCATCCACAGCATGTTCCGGGTCTTTGTTCTCTGATTTGGAGAGTTCTTAAGGTACGGAACGTTTTCGGGGTTTTGTTCGACCGTAGGTGAGCACGAGACAGTTGCGCGAGTCGTGCCTCTGACTCAAGCACTCGAGAAACCCAACGCACGCAAATACTGACGCCTGCCAGCAGAAGGATCTCAGACCTAGCGACGTGATGTCAGCGCGTATTTACGTGACGTGCCGCCATCTTGAGACTATTTTTGCACATACATTCAGTGCAAGAAATACGGTGACAAGCACACCAGAGTCTTTATGTGTGTCAATTAGGAAGCTTCCGGAAGCAATTATTCAATCGTATGCATACCGGAAGCGTAATTATATGGTCGAGTTTTCAAAAGCAAGATTATCTCTTGTAACAATCATTTGAACACTGTTACGCACTGAAAGGTCATACATGGTGAGTGGCACATGCAGATATTGCTGGATCAATTAATTACCACAGAAGAGCTTTCTGTTGTTACATGTGAGTCGCATTACCACAAGAGAACCTTTTTGAAATAAGCTTATAATTGCTTCTTGTTTTGTTCACTTTTTGAAAGAAGTTATACAACTGAAGGATTTTCTCCGCAAGTAATACTACTTACAGTCCTGTGTGTCTTATAGATGAGTACACCAAACTGTGGACTCACAGATCCTATTCCATTCTTGGCACACCCAGGAGAACCCATTTTAAAGTGCCCAGAATGGGAAGATTATTTTCTGAATTACATCTCTGCTTTAGAAGAAGAAAGCGAGGATGAATATTCACCTTCCAGGAAAAAGAAATTACTTTTACATAATTTTGGGTCCTGAAGGTTTACGTGTGTACTATCAGATGGAAAAAAAGGTTAGAGTTAGTAGTACTGATGTATTTTTAGAAGCTCTAGAAGACTTAGACCTCATTATCATCCAACTGTATGTGTTGGAATAGACAGATATACTTTTTTCCAGAAGGAAACAAGAAGCAAATGAAAGTGTTGAGGATTACGTTGCAGCTTTGAAAAAGTTAGCTATCACATGCAAATTTGGGAATTTACATGATGATTTCATCAGAGATCAACTAGTCATGCATTCATCTAATTCTAGTATCCATGATAAACTTTGGGTGGTTGGTGAAGCGCCTTTATCAGAGGTTACTCTAGATGTCAAAGAGGTGCGCCAAAGCTGTTTTAAAAAAAGAAAGTGAAGTAGTAGGAAAAGTGTCCAATGTTCCAAAATAGGAGAATAAAAAATCTGATAAGTCTAATTTCAAAGATTCGAATAAACCCAAAGTAACACAGAATGACAAAAGTCAAGGGGATAGAGTACTCACTTGTTACAGATGCGGCAATAAAGGTAATTACGCAAAAGATAAGCATTGTCCTGCATGGAAATCTAAGTGCACATTTTGTGGATTCACAGGTTATTTTGCCAAAATGTGTAGAAGGAGATTAAATAGACTAGGTCGCAAACAAGTTATGTGCGTATGGGATATCAATAGTGAAGATAATGAAGAAGAAGATTCATTAAATGAGGATGATGTGTTGTGTGTTGATGATGAGAAGTGTTTTGACAACATATTTTTAGGAATAGGGTCAGACTCTCAAAAGAAACCTCGTTGTGACATAATTATTGATGGTGTACAAATTATTGCAGACCCAGGCTCCCCGTACACCATCATTAAAAAAAATGTATGGGTAGAAAACTGTGTTAAAACCCTTAATAAAGAGTTATGACCTATTGATATTCACCCTGTAACATTTACTGGTGAAAAAATCCCTATGGTTGGTTTTACAGTTGTAAACCTTAAATTCAAGGACTGATCTGCAATGGGGAAACTGTATGTAGCTGAAAAAGGTCCCTCTGTTTTGGGGTGGAGGACCAAGGAGCCTTTGGAATTATTATTACTGGATGATCAAAACCAGGTTTTGATTGAGTCTCTTAAAAATAAATTTCCAAATGTATTTCCAGGTACTGTTGGCAAACTGAACAGCTTTGTACATAAAATCATTTTAAAAGATGGGACTATTCAGTTTGTCATAAAGCTAGGAATATTTCATTAGCTGTAAGAGATTGTGTTATGGCTGAGCTTGACTCCTTGGAACAAAAAGGAATAATTGAGCCAGTGGAATGTGCTGAGTGGTTGGCCCCATTGGTCGTTGCAAGGAATTCAGATGGTTGTCTTTGTCTATGCATTGACCTGAGAGGCCCTAATAAAACCATCATTGTGGATAAGTTTCCACTTCCAAGAATAGACAAATTATTG
The DNA here is from genome assembly GCF_964263255.1 of Lissotriton vulgaris. Taxonomy (NCBI): domain Eukaryota; kingdom Metazoa; phylum Chordata; class Amphibia; order Caudata; family Salamandridae; genus Lissotriton; species Lissotriton vulgaris. The sequence continues at coordinate 905,122,203 of NC_141695.1, forward strand.
GCTCAGTCACTAGGTATAAAATGTTTTTCAACAAGTGATTTGACCTCAGCTTATCACCAGGTTCTATTACATTCTGAAAGTAGGAACCTGACTGCATTTATTACCCCATTTGGATGCTATAGATTTGTATGTATGCCTTTTGGGTTAGCGTCAGCCGCTGCGGTTTTTCAGAGGCTGATGTATAAAATCTTTAAAGGCACCAAGGGGGTAACTCACTTTCAGGATGATATCCTAGTCATGGGTCGAGATAAAATGGAACATGACAAACAGTTAGAATTGGTGTTGTGCAAACTTTCTGAATGTGGATTGTCAGCTGAATGGAGAAAATGCAAATTTGCTATGAATTCTGTTACATATCTAGGTCATGAGGTTGGAGGAGAAGGTATTTCACCAAAAAAGAATGTAATTAAAGCCATAAAGGAAGCTCCATCCCCGATTTCAAAAAAAGATCTTAGGGTTAACAGAGTTTTATTCAAAATGTGTTAGTAATTTTGCCTCGAAAACACAATCTCAGGAATTTACTGAAAATCAAGCTAGAATTTAATTGGAATCCTGAATTACAAAAATACGTTGACACTATTAAGAATGAACTATGTTGTGCTCTTCCTTTGCAGAGATTTAATCCTCTGGCCCACAGCATCATAACCATGGATGCAAGTGTGGCTCACTGGTCAGAGCAGGCAGACCCTGAAGCAGAGGTCAGACCCGGGACCAGGGTTCAATTTCCGACGCAGCAGGGTCTTGAGCTCAAATGTCCATGGACTCGATAATTCTCGCTTCGGTGCCTGACCTAATCATGGGTTCACACTCTGCAACTCTGGGCATTAAGCTTGCTTAATCTCCACAACGGACCCCCGCGGCGGGATGCCTGGCTTTTACCTTGGGGATGTCCTGTAGGGGCTATCTCACAGGGAAAAGCCAGGACGGGTTCCCAAGGCAAGCGTGGAGATACTCCTTCGAGGGTCGATTCAGGTGCTATATAAGAAACATAATAATAATAAAGTGGTAAAGGGTTAGGGGCTGTACTAACACAAATTAATGATTTAGGCTAGGGGTGTACAGTGGCTTTTGAGTCCAGATCATTAAATTCTGAAAACAAATTTTCTGTAATTGAAAAAGAGATGCTAGCCATTGTTTGGGCTACAGAAAAGTTCAGACAATATATTTGGGGCGCAAGATTTACCACCCGCACGGATCAACAGCCATTGGTGAAGGTTCTTACTATTGAATATTCATGAAAGCCACACCAAGAATTGCTAGGATGACCTTACGTCTTTTAGACTTTATATATGATGTGGTTTACTTACCTGGTAAGAAAAATCAAGTGGCAGATTTTTTGAGCAGAGCTCCTTTACCTTATTCTGTCAATAATGAGAATGAATGGGACAAGTTTAGTGTAGCATGCATTTCGGATTCTAATTTTGCAGACTGGGATAAAAGTGGTGTAGCAATTATTCATGAAGTAGATCCTAACGCTATTTCTAAAGTTGATTGGATAGAGGAATATACTAAGGACACTGTTCTTCAGGTTATTAAATAATTTATTCTTAATGGATGGCCTTGTAAGAAAGGCATTTTATCTCACCACAGGAGTTTGGGGAGGCTAGAGATGGCTTTCTGTTGATGATAACGATGTGATTTTGAGAGGAGATAGATCTGTAGTACCTGAAACGTTAAGGAAAAAGATTCACAATATTTGTCACAGTGGACATCTTGGCATAGTGAAACTTAAAAAAAGAGTAACACTTTGGTACTGGTGGCCAAATATGGACAAAGATATTGAAGGATTAGTGAAATCATGTTGTGTTTGTTCGAAATCTGATAAATCACAATTGTTACTCAGACCATCTTTAGGTGAGAGGAATATTCCAAATGTTCCTTGGGAAGAGATGAGTGTTGATTTGTTAGGTCCTGTGTACGATACGTATGGGAAACCATGGTATCGGTTTGTTATTGTAGATAATTTTTCAAAATGGTCTGAGGTGGTTTTGACTGATAACATTGAAAGCAGTACCATCATTGATTGTTTGGAGAGTTTGTTTTTAAGAGAAGGAATCCCCAAAGTAATTTTAAGTGACAATGGTATTTTGTTCAGTGAAGATCAATTGCTTCTTGACTAGGAATGGTATTAAAGGAAAAAAGACACCTATTTATCATCCTGCCGGAAACGGGATTGTAGAACGATTTAATAGAGTGATAATGGGTAGTATTCAAGCTTCAATTAGTGTTGGTAAGGATTGGAAGAAAGAACTGTTCAAAACTATTTGGGCATTCGTTCGGGATTACACCTACAGGAACTGGTTACAGTTTTTTCAGAATCTTAAGAGGTAGGGAACCTTTTACGAAGGATAATGTGGCTTTGAACCAAAAGAGAATTTGTAGCAAGTGGCCACCTGTTGTCGTAAGATCTAATTTGAAAAAACTACAGGAAAAGTATAAAGCTCAGTATGATCAGAAACACAATACGGAAGATGTGTTGCTTAAGAAAGGTGATTGGGTAAGAGTAAAATTTGCACACAAAATTAGGAAAGGTAATAGCAAATTTTCCAATCCACTAAGAGTAATTGATGGGTATTCTAAATCAGCCACATTAAGTGATGGTAAAGTGTGGCATATTGGCAGGAACAAGGTGCAACAAAGTTTTGAATTGGGGCAGTATTCATAAGGACAAAGTAAGTCCTTACACCAATTGGTTGTGGGATGAAGTTACTAACTCAAATACTACAAGAATTACTCAAGGTACTTCATCTTCAAATACTCAAAATGGAATATCTTCAACTGCTGATCTTGCAGATAGTCATGTTATGAATTCTGCTGCTTCTCCGTCAAGAAGTAGACAAATTGTTCTCCCTAAGAAATTTAAAGATGTTGTAATGTAACTTTGTTTTGTTTCATTTTGATTTGTGTAAAAGAGGGGGTTATTGCTTGCATTGCTTATTTTTAAGGTTGCATTGCTCATTATTATTGTTGCATAATGCATTGTTTCTTATTGCTTGCATTAATTATTATTAATGTTGCATTGCTTATTAATGCATTTACTTCTGTTAGTTAAATTTCTCATTTATGTATTCTGTATTATTATGGTGTATCCTTTCTCTATAATTGTTATAACCTTATCATTTTCTTGTGTTTATTATATTCTGTTAAAAAGGGAGGATGTGGTATTTGTGGTATCCTAGTTACCTGTTTCTAGGTAACTGCATGCTACCTGTTCTAGAGTGTGTTGTGAGATGGAGTCAGTTACTGCTGGCCAAGCTGGAGTGCAGTCGTACCTGCTGTAATCATATAATAAATTCTCCTTGTATCTATCCTGCATCTGTGGTTCCTACAGTGGGTGACGGTCCTTCTGCAGTCGGGGGGGTTCCATTTGAAAGTCTTACAGAGGATGCGAAGGCAGTTGAGACCAGCCGCAGCCGGTGGTGGGAGTACCTGCGGGCGGTGACGTGGGGAAGGGCAGAGTGGGGGATACTAATGTATGTATTACGGAGTTTAACATGTAAGTAACCATATAAATAAATAAAACAAAATTTGTTGCGCGCACTGCATCGCATTTGGTGATGCGGTGCACGCAACAAAATTTGTTTTATTCATATATATGTTAACTTATCTGTTTAACTCCATAATCCATACATTACTTCTCCCCACCTTGCCCCTCCCCCTCCCCACGTCACCGACCGCAGGTACTCCCACCACCGGCCGCGGCTGGTTGAGACTAGTGGAGGCGATAGCGTTGATCTGGCGGTTCATGGAGAGGGTGGAGTCAAGGATGATGTAGAGGTTCCGAGCCTGGTCTGTAGGGTTGGGTGGGCTCCCGAGGGCAGAGGGCCACCAGGTGTTGTCCCAGGCGGAGGTGCAGGACCCGAGGATGAGGACCTTGGTCTTCTCTGAGTTTATCTTCAGGCAGCTGTCCTTCATCCAGGCTGCCACATTCATCATACCTTCCTGGAAACAGAGTCTGGTGTCTTCGGGATTCTTCATGCGTGAGAAGATGAGCTGGGTGTTGTCAGAGTAGGATACGATGCTGAGCCCATGCTGTCCGATGGTGGCTGCGAGGGGTGCCATTTAGATGTTGAAGAGCGTGGGGCTGAGTGATGATCCCTGGGGTACTCGTAGTTGATTTCTGTGGGTTTGCAGAGGAAGGGAGCGAGTCGGATCCTCTGGGTTCTGCCGGAGAGGAAGGATTGGATCCGGTCGAGAGTGGCTCCTTGTATTCCCGCATCGTACAGTCCGACTGCGGGAGTGTGATGTGAAAGGGTGTCGAAGGCTGCGGAAAGGTGTAGGATGGAAGGATGAGGGCCGCGGTGTGTCCCTGGTCAAGTAGCATGCAGATGTCATCAGTGGCGGTGAGGAGGGCGGTCTCGGTGCTGTGAAATCCTGACCGGGAGGTGTCCAGGATGGCGTTCTCTTCTATGAAGGCAGTCAGCTGTGCATTTACGTGTTTCTCTGTGACGTTGGCCTCAAAAGGGAGGAGAGAGATGGACGGTAGTTTTTCAGGTCCGTTGGGTCGGCCGATGATTTCTTGAGGAGGGGTTGACCATCCGCCCGTTTCCAGTCATCTCGGCACATGCCTGATCTGAGGGAGGCGTCAATGGTGCGTCCTAGTTCGGGTGCGATGGCGGCAGTGGCCTTGTGGAAGATGTGCTATGGGCAGGAGTCCGTTGGGGCTTCTGAGTGAGTTTTCTTCATGGTTGGTGTGATGAGCTCGACTGTAACGGGATCCCAGGACGTGATGGTCGGCTTATCTGCGGCGTTGGGTACGAGGGTGGGGGGTAGGAGGGTGGTGCTCGTCATTGGTTCACTGAAGTTGTCATAGAGTTCCTTGATCTTCAGATGGAAGTAGGAGCTTAGCTTGTTGCAAAGTTCCTGGGAAGGTGTGACGTCTGTGGCTTCGCAGGTGGGTTTTGCGAACTGCTGTATGACGTTGAACAGTTCATTGACATTGGTTGCGTTGGTCTGGACTTTGTCTCTTATGAAGGTCCGTTTGGTGTCTCTTATGCGCTGGTGGTATTCCTTCAGGGCGCTCTTGTGGTCATTTCGTGTTTCCGTGGTTTTCAGGTTTTGCCAGGTTTTCTCTAGGCGTCTGCAGCAGCGTCTGGCTTCTTAAAGTTCTGTGGTGAACAGACGGCTTTTAGCGGGCGTTTTTTGGTGGGGTGGTGGAGGGGTGCGAGCTTGTCGGTGCAGTGGGAGACCCAGCAGTGAAATTCTCTGGCTGCTGCGTTGGTGTCGGTCCGGTGGGGTGGGTTATTGACGGAGGGTGGTGTTTGGGTGCTCCTCTGTGACTTTGCTCCAGTTCCGTAGTGGCGGGCGTAGGGAGGGTTTGGGTGCGGTGGTTGTGTTGAAGGTGAAATGGACAGAGTGGTGGTCAGTCCAGAGGGGCTGGGTGGTGTGGCGGAAATAGATGTTTGTTTCTCCCGCGAAGCTGGGGTCGAGGGTGTGACTCGCTCTGAGGGTGGGTGTTTTGACGAGTTGTTTCAACCCTAGGTTGGCGAGGTTGTCGAGGAGAGTAGTGGAGTTTGGTCATTGCCGTTGTCGAGGTGGAAGCTCAGGTCACTGAGTAGAATGTAGTCCATGAAGGTGATGGCGTGGGGTGCCGTGAGCTCGGCGATGGCAGTTGCATGGTGGGTGCGAGGTCCTGGCGGCCTGTAGATGAGTGTGCCGCATAGCATGGGCCGTGGGCTTGTCTGGATCAGGAAGTGAAGGTGTTCTGTGTTGGAGTGGGGGTCACTCTTGCTGGATGTGGAAAGGCGGAGGGGGGTCTTGTGTGCGATGGCAAGTCCTCCTCCTGGGTGGTGTGGACGGTCCTTTCTCTGGATATTGTAGTCATCAGGGATGGCGGTGGCGAGGTCGGGACCGGAGGTGGCGTTGGTCCAGGTTTCTCTGAAGAAGGCGACGTTGGGTGAGAGGGTGTCAAGCAGGTCCCAGATCTCAATGGTGTGTCAGTGCAGGGAGCGCACATTGAGCAGGATGCGAGTAAGGGTTTCTGTGGTGTGTGCTTCGGGTGTTCCTTTGGCAGTCGCGGGGTCTCTGTTGATGGTGAAGGATTTGCCGCAGGGTCTGCACGAGAACTGCCCGTGGGTGGTGTATGGCGAGGATCTTGTGCAGTCGGCATGTCTCCCGGGGTTGAGTGCGTGGAGGGTGATTGAGTCGTAGTGGTGAGGCCTTGGAGAACCGGGCACTGGCGCTGGCCGTGATCGGTTCGCGGACGGGCACAAACAGGCTTGCCTTAGGAGCTCCTTCGGCACGCCAGCGGTGTGACCGTGCAGCGGCCCCCCATTATGTAGGATGGGGGGAGGGACGTGAAGTTGGGAGGCGGGAGCAGGGCGGTCAGGCGGAGGGGTCACAGGAGAAGCGGCGGGAATGGGGGGAACGGCAGAGAAACGAGTGGAAGAGGGGAGAAAAAACGGGCACAACAGTGAGGCACAATAGGCACAATATCAAGATATAACAACAGTCAGGCACAAGAGGTAAAAAGAGGCACAGTGCAGGAAAAAAGCAGCGGTCAGGCACAAAGAAGTGGAATTAACGGCACAGAGTGGATAAAACAAGTTAGGCAGCAGTCAGGCACAAAGAGGTAAAATTAATGCACAGAGCGGACAAAAACAAGTTACCAGCAGTCAGGCACAAGGATGTGAAATTAGAAGGAACAGAGTGGAGAGAGCAAAACCAGAGTCAGGGTAGATTCGAACCCGGCAATAGTGGGTCTGGCAGGCGAAGCAGAGCACAGCAGAGCTGAAGGGGAGAGTGTGATTCTGAGAACGAAGTCGGAGGTCTCACTTCCAACTACATGTTGCTTATTTAACAACATAGAGAGTTGGCAGAAGAGCCAAGAAATGTCATCTGCTGAATTAACACAGTTTATAATCAATCAGTAATGGTATCACATCTTTAAAATAAATGACCTCCTACACCTTCAAGCTAATTGCTTCTGTAACTACTAAAAATAGGGAGGAGGCTCTCATGGTCAATATGTATTCCCATCCTGTTTAAAACTGATCACAAATAAAGGCTGTAGCCAGGGGGAAATATAGCATTGATTTACTATATGACTTAAAGACAGGAAAGAAAGGAGCCATACTCCTAGTGGAACAGGAATATTGGTATCTAATCAAATCACATCAGGTGTTTATTAAGCGCGACTACTCACTAGTAAGGGTCTCAAGGCACTGGGGGTATCGGGGGGTTCTCAGGTTCCAGCCCATCAAGAAGGGCGTCCGTCGAAGAGCCAGGTTTTGAGGTTTCTAACAAAGATGGGGAGCGATGTTATCTGTCTGAGGTGGAGTGGAAGGTCGTTCCAGGCACTGGCCATGCGGAAGGAGGAGTGGCCTCCCGATCTGGTCTTTCTGATGCGGGGGACCACGGCTTAGGAGAGCTGGGCTGATCGCAGGGTCCTTTGGGGTGCGTGGAATTTGGGTCGGCTGTTCAGGTATGCTGGTCCGGTGTCGTGGAGGTCCTTGGGAGCGTGGGTTAGCATCTTGAAGGTGACTCCAGCTTCAATGGGGAGGCAGTGGAGTGTGCGCAGGTGCTGGGAGATGTGGCAGTGGCTTGGCAGGTTGAGGGCCAGTCTTGCGGCGGCGTTTTGGATGTTCTGTAGCTTGCGGGTGAGGTTTTTGTTTATTCCGGCATAGAGTGTGTTGCCGTAGTCGAGCCTGCTGGTGACCAGGGCATGAGTGACCATCTTTCTGTGTTCAAGGGATATCCATTTGAAGGTCTTACGTAAGCCGCGGAGGATGTGGAAGCAGGAGGACAAGACAGAGTTGTTTTGGTGGTCCATTTTGAGCTCTGAGTCCGGACGATTCCCAGGTTGCATGCGTGCTCCGTGGGGGTGGGCGGGCTTCCGAGGGCAGAGGGCCACCAGGTGTCATTCCAGGCATCTGGGTTTGGGCCCATGATGATTACTTCCGTTTTGTTTGTGTTTAGTTGTAGGCAGCTGTTTTTCATCCATTTGGCGACGGCTTCTATGCCTTCTCAAAAGTTATGTCTGCCGGTGTTTGGTTAGTTGGATAGCGAGAGGATGAGTTGGGTGTCGTCTGCGTATGACACAATGTTGAGTACGTATGTCCTGACGATGGGGGTGAGCGGAGCCATGTAGATGTTGAAGAGCGTAGGGCTGAGAGAGGACCCCTTGTGGACTTTGCAGGTGGTAGGTGTAGGGTCTGAGATGAAAGGGGGGAGTCTGACCCGCTGTGTTCTGCCGTAAAGGAAGGAGCGGATCTAGTTGAGGGCCTTGTCTTGGATCCCTGCGTCATGGAGTCTGCGTATTAGGGTGCAGTGAGAGACTTTGTCGAACGCTGCTGAGAGGTCGAGGAGGATGAGGGCTGCTGTTTCTCCTTTGTCTGGTAAGGTACGGATGTCGTCTGTTGCAGCAAGGAGGGTGGTTTCCGTACTGTGATTTTTTCTGAAGTCGGATTGGGAGGAGTCAAGGAAGTTGTGCTCTTCGATGAATGTGGCGAGTTGGCTGTTGATGGCTTTCTCGATGACTTTCGCTGGGAACAGGAGCAGGGAGATGGGCCTGTAGTTTTTTAGGTCGGTGGGGTCCGTCGAGGGTTTCTTCAAGAGGGGGTTGATCTCAGCGTGTTTCCAGTCCTCAGGGAACGAGGCGGTTGCCATGGAGTGGTTGATGATGTGGCAGAGCATGAGTGTGATGGTGTCGGCGGCTCTGTTGAAAATGTGGTGGGGGCAGGGGTCTGTGGGGGCCCCGGAGTGGATTGACTTAATCGTCTTCAATGTGTCTTCAGTGGTGAGGGCTGTCCAGTTGTCGATCGCTGACTTCACGGTGTTGAGTGGTTTGTGAGGGTTCAGTGTTTTGGTTGTCTTTGTCGAAGTTGTCGTAGATGCTCTTGATTTTGTGGTGGAAAAAGGTGCTGAGTTTGACGCAGGGGTCTTGTGAGGGAGGGATGTCGTTGGACTCGCTGGTGGGTTGAGCGAACTCATTGATGATGTTGAAGATCTAATAAGATTTAATGTGAGTTTCTCTGTTGCTGTTAGCTAGTTACCAGCCGTCATACTGGCTCAGTGTCTTCATTTTAAAGTTTGAAAATGGTAGCCTAAGAGAGTTCTCAGATTACTCCTAGCCATGTCCCTTTAAATATGCTCCTAATCTCCTAGTATGAAATGTGCATGGGCTGCATTGTTGAGTAGTAATACATTTTTTGCCTTTATAGTAAAAGCCTCATTGAGTTTACCACAGGAAACATAGCTAACTGATATGTTATCTGGTGAGTTTCCATGTTTCTTTGTAGAAGCAATAAACTCTTGAGGGTGGCAGAACCATTAAGTAGGCTAATAACTTTGACCTCATAAGAGATCAGCCTTTCAGTAAAAAGACTTTCCTGTCAGTGTGGCCTTTCAGCAATTCTTAAGCTTCCCTGATATTAATGTATTTTAAGTCTCTTCTTAACAGTAAACGTCTTTATCAATGCTCTTTCTGAAGATACGCTCCTACAACTGACTAACCTGGAACATGACTTATTGGAACTGGGGATTTTAGTATGAAACTGAAGTTATCATATTTGGATTTAATATTGGATTACTTTTTGAATGTCCTTGAATCCCTTATTGCATAAACCCTTTTTCTAAGTCATTATCAAATTGCAATATAGTGAGTCAAATTTTAATTACGTTTCATCAAGAGGCATTGAAAGGAAAATTCCCTTCTGATAGTTCAGCTGCTGTAACTTTCAGAATCGCCAACGTGCAGAACCCAAACGATTACTTTATCTCCCCATCCTATTCTGTTCATGTGATAACTCTGAAGTAATGAAAAGGAAGATAAGTGATAATGACTTGGTAGAAAACCTGAACTGAAGAAACCATGAAAGAAGAACAGATAAGTGGCCAAATGTAGGGATCAAACCCTGAGGGGCAAAAAATATGGACTACCTCGAAGAGGTATTTAATGTGTTATTATCTTAAAATTGCATAACAGCCAAATTGAAATCCATTGCACCGTCTTTCTGAATGGGTCATCAAAAAACACCACAAATATTTTTCAAGGGTTTAATTTTCTCTATCCATTCGATCTTATGTTTGAGGATAATAACTACTTGACATAAAATGTACTACACCAAATTACTTCAACAGTGTTCTCTAAAACCGAGATATAAATTGAGGCTCCTTGTCTTTAAAATGACATGGGGAGTCCATGCAATCCGACGATTTTTTTTAGAAAAACTGATGCAAGGCTGGGAACAGGGTGAACCTTTTCTATCGGAATTAAACACCCTATTGTAGTGAGATAATTAAGTACTACCAATAACTCAGTCTTTGCTTCTGAAGAGGGTAAATATGTTATAAATCCATGCAGATGTGTGACCAGGTTTGTTGACGAGTTGGCAAGGGTTGCATTCAGCACCTTGAATTGAGCACATATGCTGCATTGTTTGACAAACTTCTCAGGCTCTCCCCTCATTCCCACTCCCTGTACCACACTCCTGGGGAGTAAGGAGCACCTGTTTCAGAAAAGGAAACGAGGCGTGAGAAGTTAGAGCGAGAGTTCACATGATTCTCGCTTTCCCCAAGAGGGTTGTTGGGAGATCTGGACTAACCTTTCTGAAGCAGCAGATGGTACAGCGTTGCAGAGACACACTTTAACTCACTGTCAAGAGAGGAAACAGAAGACAGTGAGTATTGAGTAACAGAAGAGGAGTTCTATAATAGGGAAGTATGATGGCAAACTGTGATGCAGCTTACCTGCTCTGAGAGCATGTGTTGCTGTAACTAACCCCCAGGCAATCCTGGAAACATACCAGAGAACCGAAGTTGAGTTGCGTTTGCCAAACCAAAAACTGGAAATCTGAATCCAGGCCCACAAAACAGGTTTGTAATTGCTGAAGCTTAATCACAGGGAAAGTGGGAGCTGGGGCAAAAATCTAAAGCAGAGTCAAATACCAAAGTCAGTCCGAGACCAAAACAAAGGTCCGTGCAAGAAATAGGGAGGAGGGAAACGAAGGGAACGGATACAGGGAAAACAACAAAGACGAGGGAACAGAACTACCGGTGCAAGTTAGAGCATCAAATGGAAGAGTTGAAACAACCAATGTTGTCAGAAACAGTCTTCAGCATCTACTAACAGTTTATAGATCTTTGCCCACTCTGACCTGAAAGTCAATCACAGGTGCTGAGGCGTGTGAGGCAGTGCTTTTTAAACCTGACCCTAGGACTGAATTTCCTCCCTGAGTGTTGTTTCCATTGCCCCATTTTTCATCTCCTTCATGTTGTACGTTTCCCGACGCTCTTATGTGTTTTGTTTCACAAACCTGACCTTTTAAGAAGAGCATAAAGAAGAGTATTTTGAGCTAAGCTAGAGTCAAAACCCATTCATGGTGAAATTGTAATGTTGGTGTATGTCTCTTGAAAGGAAATCTCTGAAGGAAATGCTAAAGTTGCCCAAATACATACCTGTTCAAGGCATTAACCTAGATCTGTGGTACCGTTCTTGGAAGTATTTGGCAAGGAGTAGATCCATTATTGTTCTCCAAAGAATACATCAGGGGATTAAATATACAAAGAGGCAAGTCACAAGTAGTGGTCACAATTTGCAAGCTGAATATTTGCGACCTAGCTCTGATTTTGCGATACATCATAAATACTAATATATCATGGTGCAAAATCTGCAGCTGCACAGGAGTTGCAGAATGACTAATTAATATTTATTCAGCAGGTTGCTATTTAAGACCCCCGTGACTGGATGCAAACAATGGGATGGCCGCCTTGAAGGAACAGCAGACCACCATTCCTCCATTTGCATTCCCAAAGTGGAATCATTTTTCTTTTTAAAGTGGTCAGTGTTCTCTAAAGAAGTCAGTGCTGTTTTTTTAAAAATATAATGTTTCCTCTTTGGGAAAAAAGATGTGGGGATCCTGCAATGGTCTCCCGACACAATTCTTAAAGGGGAAGCTGTTCAATGGGGGTGGCTTTCCCTTTGGCACTGGCTTGCCACCACCTTTGGGGAGTTGGTAACATTCAATGTGCTGCAACCGTAATTGCATTTGCAAACCACTGATACATCTTTTTTTTAAATTCACAATTAGGACACAACGTCTCTTTTTTGCCCTTTCCTTTTTGCAATTCGATATGAGTCAGTAAACCGATTTTGCGATTCTGAATGGTTTTAACCCGTTAAGTGCGCCGTAAATTCCGCCCCAGTGCGGACGTTCGATTGCGCTAACGGGATCCGGACGTCCAACGGTCGTGCGCAGCACTAGCGAGGTAGTGCACGCGACGACCGTTGGACGTTCGCAGCACTGAACGGGTTAATGAATCACAAGATGGGTTTATTCGAGAGCAAAAAGCAATTTTGCGGTCACAAGTCCTGTGATTTTTCAAATCATAGTTTGTGATTTCAAAATGGCTTGGTACATCAGACCTCAGATGCTACGTCTTTGCACTATGTGATTAACTTGGAAAAGAGTTCTTTCAAAAGTTCGATTAGGTTTGAACTCGTGTATTGCTAAAACTTAGTTTGGAATTAATATTCCCAAAGACTTAAGTTATCTGGTGAATAAATGCAGAAGAAAATGGTGATGAAGTGCCTTAGTCAGTTTAATGACAGGCACTGGCTAAATCCTCAGCCCAGTTGACTGCAGCTTAATTGGCTGAGTGGTTGGAGCAAGCTATTTAAAGAGCATTCCCCCACTTATTGAGGTCATTTTAGGGGTTGACAGGAGTCGCAGCTGCAACCCTGGCTTGCCCCCAGCAAACTCTTGCATTGCTTTTGCAACCCCTGGTCTCAGAGTTGCCAAAAACAATACAAAGCACAAAAGGTCTAATAAACACTGTTTACCTTCTGGAGATTCCACTGGGAGGTTGTCTAGCAAGTTATTAAGAGAGGTATATGGATAATTCCCCGAGCAGAAAAAAATAGAGGGAAGATCTAGAGGAAAGGGGAAATAAGGGAGAGTGAAATCTGGAAAGTAAAGATGAGAAAAATCTGGGCTTGGCAGTAGCGTAACTAAGGGAGGGGGGGGGGGGGGTAACGCCCAGGGCAGCATGAGTTTTAAGGGCGGCTGAAACAGGGACCCTTGACACAAACCAACCCCCCTGGTCTCACCTGTGGCTGTCACAGGGCGCCAAATGCCTCACCGCCACTGGCGGCGAAAGGTCTAGCTAAGCCACTGGGGCTTTGGTGGAGGAGCATAGTAAGGGAGTGAGCTAAAGAGATAACTGTTCCTGTGCACGCTGAGACCTCCACTAAGAGTTACATCCTGCACTTTTGTCACCTGCTCATTCTTGAACGTCCCCCCACACATTGTGCCACATTATATCTAAAAGTCTTTAGATGTCCTTCTATAGAGAGGGAAAGGGAGGCCTCACAAGATCAAAGAGGGATGATGTAGTCCTCTTAATCCACCTAAACAATGTTACTTCTTGCTCACTCACTATCTTTACCCCTTCAGTGCCATGGCCTTGCTGTTGAAAACATAAATGACAAGCAATGATGCGTTTAGTGATGTTGACTACTAGGAAACTGTTCATGGTCCCACCAGCTGATGCAGTGCTCAAGGGTCAACCAGCACATCAAATGCAATTAGCAAAAATCCATCTAGTGGAAACAGCAGTCCATTAATGCTGAAATTATTCAACTGATTTACAGGCAAGTTTTTGTCCAACTGTTCAGACGTCATTTGGATTCTGACATCTAATTTGCCTATTTTTGTCTTTCAGTCATGACTGGCGCCTCTTCAATTTGATTAAAAATTTCTCGCCACGTTAATCGGAGTTGTCCTCTTTCCCCCCTCCCTTCCTTGTCTCCCCACCCTGCCCTCCTAATGCCCCCTATTGCTGCAGACAATAACCCACTCTGCACGGCACTGTTTAGAAGCCACTGTTGCTGCTCAAAATTTAACCCCAAGCGGCCGCCAGCGCGAAAGGCCCACTCTGTTTCCACCTTCCACCTGCGGAACCCCAATGTCCAATTGGCCGAACTTTCCCTTGAATATGGGCCGCCAAAAGTCTGCCTCTGCCCCCACCAGTACGTCTTCCGTCGCGGGCAGTGGGTGCAGGAGAGCTCGCCAACCCGAACGAACGCGCCACGAGCTAAGAAGCTGCAGGCTCGCACCAAGGCACTGCGGGAAGAGAACAACTACCTGAAGCTGCAGCTAGAGCTAGTGATGGACATGCTGACGGAGGCCACCGCCCGGGTGCACATCCTGGAGGGCAAGCTGGATGATGGACGGAGCAAATCCCCGGAGACGGAGGACTTGTCTGAGTGCACAAGAGTTGTGGTGATGCCTCCCAAGCAAAAGGCGGCTACGGACAAGAACGTCTGCGGAGATCGAAGGTCGAAACATGCCAAAAAGAACACAAACAACTAAATGAAGCACATCAGTGAGAACGTAACAAAAAAAGTGGAGGCGTGCCAATGAAAAGACTAACAATTAAACAAGATGTACCAATGAAAACTTTAACAATAAATGAGAGTGCCTTCTAAAGAGCTATGGGAGTTATATTGTTAGTGCTGTGAATGAGTCCGATAGAACACATATTAAAGTTGAGCACAATGTAACAGGGCTGAGCAGAACTCTAAGGCCAGCTTCAACTTGGAGTTGTATACATCATTAGATGTTTATAGTGTGAGCAACTGAAATGACAACTTCTCTTTCCTAGATGAGCTTGTAAGTCCATCAGAAACTCTCTGGACAGTGACACAAGATCTGGGTAAGTGGGCTCTGAGGATGGAAATAATCCAGACTGGCCACATATGATGCTGTGCTAATGGCCCTGTGAAAATGTCATGTTTCTGGTGCAGACTCAAGATTGGTGGAGGGATCAGTGTGTCATTGTGTTGTTCTTCCTAAGGGCCAGCTTTAGGGCAGTGCGACTGGTGCGGCCGCACTGGGTGCTGACCTGTGGAGGGTTGGCGCCGACCTCAGATGGTGGCTATGTTTAGCAATGAATGGAGAGATGAGGGACACTTTTGCCCAGTGGTAGTGAGAGAATCCAGGGATGCGGTCATGTGGGCGCCAAAAATAATTGTCGCACCGGGCCCCACCAGCTCTTAAGCCAGCCCTGTTCTTCCTAACCATGTGAGTTCTGCACTGTTTTGCATGCAAGTGAGTGGCGTTTCCTCTCATGGTGTTTTTCCAACAAGAACATTTCCTTTCACTCTCCAGCAATGAGCATGGTTCTAGTAGCAGGATATATGGAACACAAGAAAATGGAATCCTCCATGTACAATGTTAAGCGGTGGGAATGGGCTTGGACACTTTTCTCAGAAAAGAGCAGGGATCCTCATATTTTGCCATCAAAGCTGGAGCCTAAATGTGCAGCTTGCAATAGACAATGATCATCTACTTAGATAGAGAGATAGTTAGAGAGACAGAGAGATAGAGAGATAAAGAGATAGTTAGAGAGACAGAGAGATAAAGAGATAGCTAGAGAGATAGCTAGAGAGATAGATAGAGAGATAGATAGATAGATAGATAGATAGATAGATAGATAGATAGAGTGATAGATAGAGAGATAGATAGATAGATAGATAGATAGATAGATAGATAGATAGATAGATAGATAGATAGATAGATAGATAGATAGATAGATAGATAGATAGATAGATAGATAGATAGATAGATAGATAGATAGTTAGAGAGACAGAGAGACAGAGAGACAGAGAGATAAAGAGATAGCTAGAGAGATAGCTAGAGAGATAGATAGAGAGATAGATAGAGAGATAG
Organism: Lissotriton vulgaris; assembly: GCF_964263255.1. NCBI lineage: Eukaryota > Metazoa > Chordata > Amphibia > Caudata > Salamandridae > Lissotriton > Lissotriton vulgaris. The sequence goes on from NC_141695.1 coordinate 905,137,874, forward strand.
ATAGATAGATAGATAGAGAGATAGATAGATAGATAGGTAGATAGATAGATAGAGAGATAGATAGATAGGTAGATAGATAGATAGAGAGATAGATAGATAGAGAGATAGATAGATAGATAGATAGATAGATAGATAGATAGATAGATAGATAGATAGATAGATAGATAGATAGATAGATAGATAGATAGATAGATAGATAGATAGATAGATAGATAGATAGATAGATAGATAGATAGACATTTCTGGTGGGGGCATGCTCTCTTCCGTGCTCTGTTGAGGTGGGATGTTCTGGCAGTACAGGTGAGGCAGCTGGGGGATCAGAGTGAAGCTCAGTTTCAAAATTACTTCAAATGGCAGCTGAGCCCTGGGGGTAGACAGCCTGCTGACAGGATGAGGGGTGGGAAATAGTCCTACCGATCCGTGGACCTTGTTGTAGGGAAAGCCCGCTTCTGTAATCTCTTTGGATTTTAAAGAAACAGCAGGATGCTAACATTTTTCTCCTAACTCAGGAAAGGCATCTATTTTATTGGACAGATTACATGTCATTGAACTAACGAGTCCCTCAATTCGGTATGCAGATAAAATGTAGGTCAGACTGTAAATAAAAACGTCTATACAGGAAATATTTCCGATCATTGTCAGTGTCACCTGTTTGTCAAAATCTGAGCAAACGCACCTTGTTATAGAGTCCGAGTTATTTTTTTAATAATGCATCGCCCGTATTCATGTCGCACAAACCTATTTTGGAGAGACAGCTGACCATTTTATGTGCCACAACAATTATTTTTGGTACCTGCAGGTTAAAAAAGCTTTGACAGACATGTAGAAAATGTCCAATTGAAAGACAATACTGAGACTGAGCACTTTTAAGTGCCCATCGGGTGGAGTAAAGGGCTCTAAACGTATCCTAATATCCAATTCAACACAATTCCAGGTTTTCACAATACCAGGATGACCTGATACTAGCTGATGATACAGCCCCTCTTAAGGTAATTATTGCTGTGGGGTTCAGAAATCCCAAGAACATCTTGATAAAACAGAAATCTGATCTGTTCATGAAACTTATAATTGTCTGAATGGATTTCTGGATCTAACTTAGATAATCATCAGCAGTAGTGTTCGTTAATGCCAATAGTTTCCATCGGGTATTATTAGATCGCTACAATCATCATCTTTGTCCATTTTATGCTGCACCAAGGATAAAGCACCAACTTCCGTATTCTGATGAGCTGCCATGAAACAGTCCAATTAAATACTGAAAATAAGAGACTCCAATGAATGCATGGCTTGGACATGATGCTGACTTAAAAATCCAAAATCTTTATTTAGATTTGTATCCATGTAGTCTTCAATGTATTTCTGCCATGTAATCCAAACACCATTAGTAGCCGCTGCCCTGTTTGAAAATGGTATCATTAGTTTTGAACCTTATCAGCTTACAAAAGTTTCAAGCAATGGGATGCAATAGTGGTTGTTGGTGGTTTAACTTGACAGAGAACTGCTCCTTTGGTAGAATCAGTAGCAACGTTTCCCCCATGTACATGAATTCAGCATTCAGATTATTGAACAGCAGAGCTGGCATTAGAGTTGTCTTCAATTAATCTAAAGCTTTTTAATACTGAGTCATTGGTTGGATGCAGAAGGGGTAACCTAGGAGAAATCTTTTGTCAAAGCCTAAGCATCTCTGAAGTTCTTTCTCTGACTGGTGTACCCGCCAATTCAGGATAGCTTAAAACCCGACTGGATCTAAGTACATAAAGATACTGCTTAAAAAGATTGATTATAGTCTTAAAAGGAGACATGTTTCAGGTGAAATTCACATTTCATGCATTTAGCATAAAGATGGGTGATGGTGTTCTGAGTAGTCAGCAGACTAAATGAATATATCATCTGGATACATTAACTGGTAGATATTGGTAATAACAGAGAAATGTCATTGTCTAAAGGCTGCACATCTGCTTAGTAACTACAGAGCTCAAAGGGCATTTGAACTGCTCATAGAGTTAAAATATATTTTGAAGTCTGTTTTCTGTGACTCTGCAGCAGAGCTTATACGATGTTACAATTGTTAACAAGTAATCACTTGTACTCGATCTAGAAGTTCTCTATTGAAGAGATAATGGTATCTAGTCTACATTTTAGTGATATTGAACTAATGATAGTCAATGGATGGCACCAATTCAGTAGTATATTGCTTAGCCTCATAGCTGCAATGGAACGTCCAGCTCCAGTGCTGGACGTTCCATTACGCAGGTGAGGTTCGAACGTTCAACGGCAGCACTACGGGGGTAGTGGTGCCGTCGGCCGCCGAAAGTGCGCAGCACCTAAGAGGTTAGAAATGAAGAAAATAGATAGCACAGGTGGGAGAGTCTCTTCTAAATAATTATTCAGAACATACATTTTGTTGACTCTCAAGGTATAGATTTTCTTACTTGGTTGGATAATCATTAAAAAAAATCATAAGGTCTGTGAGGTGATACATCAAATGTCTAATTCTAGCTGAAACCCTCTGCATAAATGCATTATTCATAAGATATCATAGGTTGTATCACCAGAACAAATTCCATACATGCCAACATTTAGAAACAAAGAAGAGGGACGATGGAAGAGGGTTAATAAAAAATACATTGGGGAACTTCCACTGAAGTGGAAGACTTTCTAAAGGGGGAAAAGCTGACATATAGACATTTTGGCTTAAGGCACATTCTCCCACCTAAATTGGTAGTGTTAGCATCAATGTCATCCTCTTTTTATCATGACAGGACAACAGTGAATTACTACAATTTTGTGGAACTGCAGGGTCATGTGAATAATAAGATTTCAATATGATCATAAAGCCATCAAAAATGATCGGTGAATATGTGCCAATTTAGTTCCTTTCCAGGAATCTTTACAAACAAGTTTTGGCAATGCCAATAGGCCTCTTTTTACGAGTTATTGGCTTCGTCAATGTTTTGGCTATGTGCTACAGCAGTGCTCCAACACGGAGGGCTGGTGGGAAAAAAAGCAAGATGATGAGGCCAGCGGTGTTCCCCTCATAGCGTTTTTTTTCTTATGTGGTATGGAATGGCAACACAGATGGCAGAGGGAGGGTGGATGGGTTTGAGGTCAAGCAGCAAATGCAGCAACAGAAGGAAGGATTGTTGGAGGGACAGGCAACATTGGAAGGAGGAATGGGCAAAAACAGATGGAGGTAGGGCAGGTGTGGAGGAGCAACAATGGAGAGAGTATGGGCAAGGAGGATCGGTAACAACGGAAGGAGTGAGGGAAGGTAAGAGGAGACGAGCAACAACGTAAGGAGGGAGGGTGGGTTAAGGGGGAATGGTAATATGGGGGAGGATGCGAGCAAGCAACACAGGCAACAATGGGGGAGGGAGGGCAGGTGGGGCATGCAACACAGACAACAAAGGAATGAGAGAGGTGGGTGGGGGCAAGCAACATGGACAACATCAGAGTGAGGGAGGGTGAATGGGAGTAAGAAGGCCGACAGCAGAAGTGGAGAAGTATACGAGGGAGACAGCTGACAAAGATGAACTTTTGTAGAGTGCTTAAACACAAAGAAAAATGTAACACCTACAGTGGAAAACAATAGTAATGTGTCAATTCTCAAGAGGAGAGACAAACACAAAAGGAGAAAATAAGCCACAGCAGCTGACCAAAAGAAGCAAGCAAATGAGAGTGACAATGAAGTTAAGCAATGACAAGCAATGGGCGGTCTCAAAGCCCACAGTAAGAAAATAAAAGGTCATAAAGACAGTGCATGGGCTGTCTAGGCGAGACCTAATATTGGACAATGAAAAACAGGACTACAGCTTTCTTACTCCACCAATTTCTGATGCAGTTTGCTTAAATTACACACATTTTTTAGGAGTGGCCTAATGCGCATGAATTCCATGCAAACAAACTGCTTAAATAACACCTTTCAGGCTTCAGTATGAAGTAAACTAAATTTTGGTAAAAAAATCCCAAGTCTTGTTTCATCATTAAAATCTACAAAAGTTGTTCCAAAATTAATGTATGTCCTCCTATTTTGTGGGGTTTGAATGTTTACCTTATCTTAATCAGACTGACACCATTAGAAATAGTTCAAAATCTGCTGGTCGAGCCTCAGCTGGCTCTGTCAGCAGAACACTTTGACCAAGTGGCCCATCCTTCACTTGGCAGCTGGGCCACAGGACCTGTAGCCTGCCCTACAACCAGTTTAGGGTGGGCTACCATCATTCATTTTATTCTGACTTGAAACCACCATGATAGATATGCATAGCCGTGAAGGAAAATGTGGAAAAGGGGAGATCATAGCTGAGAATCAAAAAGACAAGGTCGGGTGGAAGGATGTTTGCCTACAATGCCGCCAAGATCTGGAATTCCCTCCCTGTTCACCTGAGATCAACCCTAACCTCTCCTCCTTTCGTAAACAATTAAAAACACACCTGTTCAATACTTTTCAATAAAACTCAGTTCTCCTTCCTTTTTTTCTTGGTCTGCAACCTCACTCACCCAAACCAACAGGTTCCTCTAGGGCTTGGACGCCTCAGGGCAGCAATCGCGCTGTTATAAATCCACTTTCATTCATTCATTCATTCATTCATTCATTGCGCCAGGGGCCCGGGAGTCAAGTGATGATGGTGATGTAGATGGTGGTATTCGCTCGGATGATCCCCATTTCTGGTGTATGGAGAGCTGAAGAGGCAGCCAGAGGCTACCCGATCCACGTTTCAAAAGCCCCCTCTAGGTGTGGCCGATGAGTGCAGACACCTACTACTGAAGAGCCGGTGTGGCATGTTATATTAAGGGCATCTCATGTTGAAATACATGGGAGGGCCAGAGCAATCCATGGGAATGGGATAGGGAATGCCCCAAACCTTTGCTTCATGCACAGGTCTGTGCATGCAGAACACAATGATCAGTGGGAAGGGGATGGAAGCTTGGCCTCTTCTGTTGCTGTTGTATGATTCCACAAAAGATTGGCTGGTAAGGGCAGAGGGGGCAGGAAGCTGTCGAGGACTGTTTCAGACTGTATGTATAGAAATCCCTAGCCCCATGGAAACATCATTACTAGTGTAGTGGGATTAAAGGATTAGCTGGACCACTCAGGTGGTATTTGCGAAAACATTCTTTCTCTGACCATGATACATTTCTCTGCTTACTGTACAATGCTCTGCAGGCTCACGTCCCTACCTCAGTGCTCTAAAAAGATCAAACTTAATTCTCTTCATCTTGATATACTTAGGAACTGAATGTTAAAAAAGAAATATCTGCAAATCTACAAAGATATGTGTGAATCCAAATCCCATACGGACCTTTCTATCCCTATCTAGTATGCATCACCTACAACTCCCTTTACTCTAAAGACTAATTACCACTTAAACACTGTTTCAAAGATCAATTATGAGAAAATACATTATTGAATGCCGTCAAATGCTCCTTCAACATCTTATAATATGCTCTTTTGCTCTCTCCCTACAGAAATAAACTGTCACGAATGAATATTGTTTTTATTAAATGTTATAATCAGACCTAATATTTATTCATTTATTCATTTTGATTTCATATAGCGTAAACAAGACCCTTACGGGTGACAGAGAACTTTAAAAGTAGGACCTAGGGTATGTGTGATACAAACGGTGATAATGTACATTCATGATATTGATCACAAAAAACAATAGAACAATATTTACAAATATAAATGATAAGAGTAGCAGAGAATGGTCACTCATGAGGTTTAAGAGGTAGGAACCTTATTTTGAGAGGAATTTGTTGGAAGTAGATTTTTTTACCTCTTTCCTGAAGATGGAGGTAGATGGGTTGCACCTGATCTTGGGGTGCGGGGGGATGAGTTCCAAATTGTAAGGGGCAATTCTGGAGATGGATCAGTTGTCCGTTTTCTTTTTCTTGAATTTTTGTGGTTTGAGCAGTAACGAGCTTGTGCTTCTCGATGTTCTGTTTCCACCCGATAAGGTACATTTCTGGTAAATATATAAACGGTGGTCCTCATGGGGGCAGTGTAGTCCTTGACTTCCACAGCAATATTGACAAAACAGAGATAGAGATAACCTCTCTCAAGAGTAGGTTTTCAATTTTGTGTTTAGTGCTTTTATTTTTATGCATCTTCTCAGTCATGAATATGTACATCAATTTTAGCGATTATTATGCATTAGTTATATCTTTAACAAGCACTGGCGTTGCCAATAGGTCTCGCAGTAGGAAAGTTGGAGCTATTACAATTGCAAATAATAATGCCTTTTATTTTGCATGTTAAAAACATAAAGGGCTTTGTCATTTAAAAAACCTATATCTCCAACTTTCCTACTGCGAGACCTATTGTGCACTGCACAGTGTGTGTGAAAGTGGCACTGCGTGGCTGAGTGGCATTGCGTGGCTGAGGGGCGTTGCGTGGCTGAGGGGCGTTGCGTGGCTGAGTGGCGTTGCGTGGCTGAGTGGCGTTGCGTGGCTGCGTGGCGTTGCGTGGCTGCGTGGCGTTGCGTAGTTGCGTGGCGTTGCGTAGTTGCGTGGCGTTGCGTAGTTGCGTGGCGTTGCGTAGTTGAGTGGCGTTGCGTAGTTGAGTGGCGTTGCATAGTTGAGTGGCGTTGCGTAGTTGAGTGGCGTTGCGTACTTGAGTGGCGTTGCGTACTTGAGTGGCGTTGCGTACTTGAGTGGCGTTGCGTGGCGTTGCATGTGTGAGTGGCGTTGCATGTGTGAGTGGCGTTGCATGTGTGAGTGGCGTTGCATGTGTGAGTGGAGTTGCATGTGTGAGTGGCGTTGCATGTGTGAGTGGCGTTGCATGTGTGAGTGGCGTTGCATGTGTGAGTGGCGTTGCATGTGTGAGTGGCGTTGCGTAGATGAGTGGCGTTGCGTAGATGAGTGGCGTTGCGTAGATGAGTGGCGTTGCGTGGTTGAGTGGCGTTGCGTGGTTGAGTGGCGTTGCATGTGTGAGTGGCGTTGCGCAGATGAGTGGCGTTGCGTAGATGAGTGGCGTTGCGTAGATGAGTGGCGTTGCGTGGTTGAGTGGCGTTGCGTGGTTGAGTGGCGTTGCATGTGTGAGTGGCGTTGCATGTGTGAGTGGCGTTGCGTAGATGAGTGGCGTTGCGTAGATGAGTGGCGTTGCGTAGTTGAGTGGCGTTGCGTAGTTGAGTGGCGTTGCGTAGTTGAGTGGCGTTGCGTGGCGTTGCATGTGTAAGTGGCGTTGCATGTGTGAGTGGCGTTGCATGTGTGAGTGGCGTTGCATGTGTGAGTGGCGTTGCATGTGTGAGTGGCGTTGCGTAGTTGAGTGGCGTTGCGTAGTTGAGTGGCGTTGCGTAGTTGAGTGGCGTTGCATGTGTGAGTGGCGTTGCATGTGTGAGTGGCGTTGCGTAGTTGAGTGGCGTTGCGTAGTTGAGTGGCGTTGCGTAGTTGAGTGGCGTTGCGTAGTTGAGTGGCGTTGCGTAGTTGAGTGGCGTTGCATGTGTGAGTGGCGTTGCGTGGTTGAGTGGCGTTGCGTGGTTGAGTGGCGTTGCATGTGTGAGTGGCGTTGCGTAGTTGAGTGGCGTTGCGTAGTTGAGTGGCGTTGCGTAGTTGAGTGGCGTTGCGTAGTTGAGTGGCGTTGCGTAGTTGAGTGGCGTTGCATGTGTGAGTGGCGTTGCGTAGTTGAGTGGCGTTGCATGTGTGAGTGGCGTTGCGTAGTTGAGTGGCGTTGCGTAGTTGAGTGGCGTTGCGTAGTTGAGTGGCGTTGCGTAGTTGAGTGGCGTTGCGTAGTTGCGTGGCGTTGCATGTGTGAGTGGCGTTGCATGTGTGAGTGGCGTTGCGTAGATGAGTGGCGTTGCGTGGTTGAGTGGCGTTGCGTGGTTGAGTGGCGTTGCATGTGTGAGTGGCGTTGCGTAGTTGAGTGGCGTTGCGTAGTTGAGTGGCGTTGCGTAGTTGAGTGGCGTTGCGTAGTTGAGTGGCGTTGCGTAGTTGAGTGGCGTTGCATGTGTGAGTGGCGTTGCATGTGTGAGTGGCGTTGCATGTGTGAGTGGCGTTGCGTAGTTGAGTGGCGTTGCGTAGTTGAGTGGCGTTGCGTAGTTGAGTGGCGTTGCGTAGTTGCGTGGCGTTGCGTAGTTGCGTGGCGTTGCGTAGTTGCGTGTAGTTGCGTGGCGTTGCGTAGATGAGTGGCGTTGCGTAGATGAGTGGCGTTGCGTAGTTGCGTGGCGTTGCATAGTGTTGCGTAGTTGCGTGGCGTTGCGTAGTTGCGTGGCGTTGCGTAGTTGCGTGGCGTTGCGTAGTTGAGTGGTGTTGCGTAGTTGAGTGGCGTTGCGTAGTTGAGTGGCGTTGCGTAGTTGAGTGGCGTGGCGTTGCGTGGCGTTGCGTAGTTGAGTGGCGTGGCGTAGTTGAGTGGCGTTGCGTAGTTGAGTGGCGTTGCGTAGTTGAGTGGCGTTGCGTAGTTGAGTGGTGTTGCGTAGTTGCATGGCGTTGCATGTGTGAGTGGCGTTGCATGTGTGAGTGGCGTTGCGTAGTTGAGTGGCGTTGCGTGGTTGAGTGGCGTTGCGTGGTTGAGTGGCGTTGCGTGGTTGAGTGGCGTTGCGCGGTTGAGTGGCGTTGCGTGGTTGAGTGGCGTTGCGTGTGTGAGTGGCATTGCATGTGTGAGTGGCGTTGCGTAGTTGAGTGGCGTTGCGTAGTTGAGTGGCGTTGCGTAGTTGAGTGGCGTTGCGTAGTTGAGTGGCGTTGCGTAGTTGCGTGGCGTTGCGTAGTTGAGTGGCGTTGCGTGGTTGAGTGGCGTTGCATGTGTGAGTGGCGTTGCATGTGTGAGTGGCGTTGCATGTGTGTGTGAGTGGTGTTGCATGTGTGTGTGAGTGGTGTTGCATGGTTGAGTGGCGTTGCATGGTTGAGTGGCGTTGCATGGTTGAGTGGCGTTGCATGGTTGAGTGGCGTTGCATGGTTGAGTGGCATTGCATGGTTGAGTGGCGTTGCGTGGTTGAGTGGCGTTGGGTGGTTGAGTGGCGTTGCGTGGTTGAGTGGCGTTGCATGGTTGAGTGGCGTTGCATGTGTCAGAGGCTAAATATAGCACAGGGAGACCTCCAGTGGTAAGACAATCAAAACCAACTTAGAAAACATTTCACAGTATGAAGAGATCAAACTCATGAACGAGCGTGATACACCTCAGCTAAAAATCATGATAAATAACAACACACATTAGAAGTGAAACTGCAAGTACAGAAGGACCAGCTTTGCTTGTTTAAAACTCCCACTTCAGGCAGATGAGTGTAATGTGTAAAGCGTCTTGTGCACATGAGCAGATTGGAGTCTGGAAGCAAATACAAAGAAGAGGAATGACTGAGGCGCATTGGTGTGAAGCACATCAAAGGGCTTCTCCTCCCCTAATTAGCCGTTCCGGGAAACTGAAAGTACGGCCGGCCTGCGGCCGGCCATGAATAATTAGGGGAGGAGAAGCCCTTTGATGTGCTGGGCTGGCTGGCCCTGAATGCGCGTGCATGTTATCACGTGGTTCACGTGAACAGCATGAAAACCGCGGGGCTGAAAGCCCTTTGGTTTGAAGCTGTTTTCGCCACATGAATTCTCGCTCCGCTCGATGCGCTTGCGCACATCGATAGGTCGCGAGACCTAAAAAGAAAAGGTGCTCCTATAAAGTGACGGTGCAGGGAGAGTGATCAATTGTGAAAAAGTACATATGTGCTCTGTATATAAATATATTCATGTGGCTGATAGGGATAAGAGAGTGCTTGAAGTCAATAATCGTCAAGCGAGTATTGATATCCACCATCAAATTCTTAAAAACACAGTCCACGTAGATTGTTTCATCAATGTTTCGACTCCTGGACATAAGTTATTTAAAGCAGGGTCAATATCAGGATGTAGAATATACAGGAAGCACCAAAAATTGTGGCAGAAGATTGTTTAGTCATGTGGAAATTGAAATTCTAGTTGGTGAAATAACTTCAGGAAGGGTATTTATCAAAAAATCCAGTTGAAAATAGGGCGCATGCTGGATGCCTAAATCATCCGAAAATAAGCTCCTTCTTTAAATGCATTCTGTACATCGGGCTTTAATAAGTAGCTTCCAATGAACCCAGTTGAATAACAGGTGCAATGCTTGATGAACTCACATGAACCCAGCTGAATAACGGGTGCAATGCTGGATGCGTAAGTGATCTGAATTTATGTTCCTTTTTCATAAAATTATATTCAGTACATCGCGCTTTAGTGAGCTACTTCCATTGTCTCCTTCAGCTAGATTGCATTAAAGAATGGTACATTTTTAGGTCAGGTAGGAGGGAGTATTCTGGTGCAGCACTTTGTGTGTCGACAAGCAATTTTGAGGTGTATCTTGGCCTCATAGGGTAGCCAGGGCCGGACTGGCCATAGCGGGCATCAGGTGTTTCCATGGTGGGACAACAGGGTGGGGTCCGGTTTTGGGCCCCCTGGGGGCTGTTTTATGTTACCAGGGTCCTGCAATACCAGCCCCCTGTACCAAAATTGGGCAAAACTTGCCCTAGCAAACAGCTCGGCTGCACCTGCCTCCTCCCCCCAGGGGGAGGGGGCGGCTGAGCAGTTTGCCAGGGGCGGTTTCTGTTCCCAGTCTGGTCCTGAGGGTAGCCATTTTAGGGATTGCAGGTCAGGAGTGATGTGATCAAGTTTTTGGGAGCCAATGATGAGCTTAGCAGATGCATTTAGCGTAGCCTTTAGGGGTGCAAGTACAAGTTTCGGAAGACCTGCAGGGGTGGTACTAACGTAGTCTAATCTTGATAGCACAAGAGCTTGAACCGCTGTTTGGAGGTCTGCTAAGGGGAGGAAAGGTTTAAGTTTTCTTCAGATGTGTAATTGATGGTTAGCTCCTCTGGTAATAGAACTAATGTGTTGTTGCATGGAGAGGGCTTTGTCCCAGGTAATACCTAGGGATTTAGCAGAATAAATGATATATGGGGTACAATTCAAGGCAGTAAGATGAAGGAGCCAGTCTTTAATAATGAGGGCGATGGTGGGATGGTTAGATCAGTAGGAATTATGTTTTGAGGGCATTGAATTTGAGGTGGTTACGGATCAGCCAATGATGTCTTTGTTTCAGGCAGTTGCGACCAGTGCACATAAGAGCAATGGGGTGGTGGGGCGGGGTGGGAGGGGAGTCGACCAATGATGACGAGGAAAAGAAAAAAAGAAAACCACTTACCTTGCGCTGCCGCTTGCCGACTCACTTAAACCTCCCAACCCCGGCCCTAACAGAATATGGGCCTCCTTCAAAGTCTTGACAACACAGTCCTTGAATACCATCTGATTGCCAATAACAACCACTTATGACTACCTGATGTCATCATTTACCATTAGCAAAACGCACAAGATGATGGACGGAATGTTGCACATTGGCAAAACATTCACCCCAGTCACAGATCTGGGTTTAATCCATCGTTATTTTTCTCACCACGCCACCCCAGTTCAGACATGGCCATATACAAATCTGTCTTGACCCTGTGCCTCATGGGAACAGTCCAACCCGAACTGCCAAGCTATGTCTTGCCTGGACCGGAATCAAGCATCCTGGAACTGGTTTCTGGCTATCAGCCGTCATCAGCCAGGATAGCTTGACTCCAGTGGCGTAGTGAGCATGGGACCCACGTCTGGGCCTACCCTTCTTCCCACATAGGGCGAACAGGGAAGACATGGCTTGGCAGTTCGTGCTAGACTGTTCCCATGAGGCACAGGGTCAAGACTGATTTGAATATGGCCATGTCTGAACTGGGGTGGTGTAGTGAGCAAAATAACGATGGATTAAACCCAATTCTGTGACTGGGGGTGAATGTTTTGCCAATGAGCAACATTCCGTCCATCAGCTTGTGTGATTTGCTGTTCGCCCTATGTGGGAAGGGTATGCCCAGACATGGGTCCCGTGCTCACTACGCCACTGGAGTCAAGCTATTCTGGCTGATGACGCTAACAGTCGCTGCTTGGGCGTTTGGAGGTGGCGGCTGTTTTAGTGCCCTCAGCTTTCCTTCCTTTTTGGGGAACCTTAGGCACAGCGTGTTGCATCTGTGCATAAATCTGGCATTGATGCTAAAGCTTGTGAGGTGTTGGCTGGAGTGTGTTTCTGTCCTCCTAGATTTCCTCTGGCTGAGACAAATCTGTCTTTTCGTTGTTGTGCTGGCTAAGGGAGCAGAGGCGGGTTCTCGGTGCACGTGCGTGCACGCCTGCGCACCTCCAGGTGCAAAGGAAGCGCAGCGGAATGAGGGCCAGAAGCCCTTCCTGCCATTGTTAGTTTCCTTGCGTAGTAGGAGGGGGAGGTCAGTGACACCACATCCTCGTCATCATCCAGCCCAATAAACTTAATTGGTGTGAATTTAGGACTAGACTGGTCGATGAACAATCCGTAGCTCTGTGTCCCTGGTGACGGGAAGGGATCAAGCACAAGTAAAGTGAATATGAGAGGCTTGTGTATCATGCATACATGAATGCAATGTGCTCAGATCACACATAAACGCACACATACAAAAATCCCTCAACAAATAAATCTATCCACATGGCGCAACAGCCATAAGGGCACCTATGCACATAATGCAGTGACCCATGCACACAAGAGACACGCAGGTACAATAGTCACAGACGACACACATTTGGAAACACATATATTCACATGCCACACATTCCAACTGAGATACAGTCACAGACAACATACATAAAGGCAGAGAGGACTGGAAGATGAATGGATGGACAAAGTGGTGGGTGGAGCGATAGTTAACATGCATAGAACCACAAATAGACGTACAGATCAAGAGACACATATATACAGGCACTGTTCTAGAGGGTGGGCCAGATGGTCCAGGCCTACCCAAGGAAACTTTGGCCCATCCAAGGCCAAATTAGAACTGAAAAACAAGCGTTTTTCACCTTAATGTTTCCATGGGATCTCTCTTATCATTTATTTGAATGATTTACACCTTTGATACAGGCTACTTTCAGGCCTGGGGTGAGGTGTGAAGTTAGCAGAGTTTATTAGCTGCTGCGATGCACAAATGACATGGATATCCTCAAAACTGAATTATGATTCTGGGCTTATTGCATCGTATTTTTAAACTTCAATGCTTTGCAAAGTAAAAATCTGCCAACGTTTTTAAAAACATGAAAAGCTTTAAAGTAGCTCTGTAGGGCAGCAGAAACATTTCTGCAGCTGCACATGACCAGGAGAATGCTGCAGTCTTACAGTTCTGCATCTTAAAGATTTGTCAGGCAGTGTCCCTCCCCTTAAGCCGGGAGCACATCAAAGAAAGCAGCTCTTTGGGTGCTGATTATTGTGTTAATGTTAAATGCGGACTGATGCCGATGCCCAGGGATGGCTTTAGGGCAGTGCGACTGGTGCAGCTGCATTGGGCGCTGGCCGGTAGAGGGGGCACTGACCTCAGTGATGGGGGAGGGCGCTGTGTTTAGCAATAACTTATGAGTGGAGAGATGAGTGGCACTTTTGCCCGGTGGAAGTGAGAGAGTCCAAGGAGGCGGTCATAGGGCATGGGAGCGCAAAAAAAGATTGCTGCACCGGGCGCCACCAGCACTCAAGCCATCCCGGCTGATACCTAAAATATCAGATCAATTAAATACTTTGATGTTTTTTGGCAAGTACCCAATCACTTTCATGGCCCACCCATACTTCTTTATGGCCCACCCAAAGAATTTTTTTTAGAGGTGGGCCTGAGTATATGCACCCATGTACACAGGACAACAGAAATACGTGCCTCTATTGGCAGTAAAATAACATGCATACAGACTTACATGTATCCAACCACGTAACAAACTAAAAGATACCCATGCACCTAGACCAACACAAACACAGGAGCCCATGCATAAAGACCAACTGGAATAGAGGTACCAATGCACACAAGTCAAAGGACATAGAGGTATCCTGCAACACAGATTACCAGACATACAGGTAACCATGGAAACATATTAACATACGTACACATCTACACGGATGGCCAGAGTCACAAGTATTAGCACGGACAAAGAGATAGAAGGACAGAGGCATGGACAGACAAGCTGTTAACATGCCTACTGCCATCTATGCATAGACAGACCAACTCACAATTCAAAACCTATGCACTCAGAACACAGACATACACACCAAGACCAACATACATACAGGTCCCCATACACGCAGGCTAGTGGACAAACAAGCATACATGAGAATAGGACTTCTGGTATACAGGCACCCCCCACACACACAGACATCCAAGCACATAGCTTACCTACAGCGTTTATGTATCCAAATCAACAGACATCCACGCTCCAACGCACATAGACCAATAGGTATACAGGCACCCTTCCATACAGACCAAGAGATATACAAGTACCCACGCACACCACGAAACAAACAGAAATGCAGTGCACACAGACTTATAGACTTACAGGAACTCATTCACACAGACCAACACATGTACAGGTACCTATGAACACAGACATATAAATATGAATAGAAACAGACAAACAGAAATAAAGATGTACATTCACAAGCAAAAAGGGTCCACACAGAAAGACCAAGTATATAGGCACCCATGCAGAGAGAGCAAAGACGTCCATCCAGCCACCAATGCACAAAGACGAATTGACATATTGGTGCCTAGTGCAATGAGGCCCACATGGAGGCACTCAGAACAGACAACTTTCAGGTGGAATGCACATAGATCAAAAGACATGCAGGCATCCATGCACACAGTCCAAGAGACACACACACATGCATGGAAAGGAACGGGCAGAATAATGACGGATAAGCAGATAACTCACCTACAAACATGTATGCAGCTATAGATCTAGGCACACAGCCCTACATAGACATTAGCACTTACGTACACTGACCTGCAGACATAAGAACACCCATGAACACATATCATCAGACAAAGAGGTACCCAAGAGCACAGGTATGTGGTCACCTATATGCACAGAAATACAGGCATCCATCCACAGAGACAGACAGACACACACACTGGTACTCATGCGTTCAGCTCAACACGTATACAGGCAACTATGTACGGTGATGTGAAGACACTGATGCACACAGACCAAGAGAGGCTTATCTATAGAGACACATAGACCAACGGATTAGAAGATGCACATGTATGCAGAACAAAAAAAGACAAAGGCAACCACGTAGAAAGAACAAAAACACATAGGTACACACACGCAAACTGCAACTAACATATAGGTGCACATGCGCCAGAACAAAATACATTAGACCACCCTTTGCACAAAAACAAACAGACACGTTCCCCAGTGGAAACAGGCCAAATTACATAAAGTTACCAATGCGCACAAACCAAAAGACATTCATGCACCCGTACACAAAGAGAAAAAGAAATACAGGCAACCATGCATGCTGCCCAGAAAATATACATCTTCTTCAGCATGCAGAGAAACAGAAATAAGGGTACCTAAAGCACACCAGAAGTACAGGCACCTAAGAACATGGACGGAGGATATGCAGGTACATCTGTAGACAAGCAAGAAAAGACAGGTGGGCAGACAGAAAACACCCACAGTGATCCATGCATACAGAGGACTGGATATACACACACCCACAGACACACATGGAAGATGGGACAGAGGAACAGAGGGATGGACTCAAGAACGATGGACGGACAGATAGATAGATGATTAATGTGCGCTGAGGCAATGCATGATTAATCTAACGCCCTTTGCAGAAGAAATCAGAATGTATGTTGAATCAAAAGGCATGGGACCCCAACAGCAGCCATTCCAGCTGTGGCCTCTCCATGAAGATGAAGTCACCATGTACATGAAAACCTTGCCTTCTTTATAATGATCATTTAGAGGCAGGTGACGGCAACAATCAGAACATGCACACTGCATGCCCATCTCATTCCTTCTCTTTGGTATAACCAGGCATAGGTAGCAATGTAATTTAGTAGTTGCATCTCTTTAGTACCAACGAATATTGAAATCAGGCTTGCCGGAACACTCCATGAAAGCCGAACACAGAGTATCCAGCCCTGGCTTTTAGGTTTACAAACCCATTTTTATCAATTGGTTTAGTCCAATTGCTTTAATTGAAAGAATCAAATACTATAATTTGTTGAATGCACTGACTTGTAATGTGGAAGCCCACGCAGAAAAAAAATGTTTTACATATTTCGAACGATCTGGTGGCTTTAATTAGAATACAATTCAAAAAAGGGGGTGGTGATGAACAGAGTGTCTGAATTAAGCAGACCACTCTTACCCAGTCCAAAGATCAGGGCTTAATCCATCACCGTTTTTTAGCTCACTGCACCATCCCAGCTCAGAACTTGGCTATATGCAAATTAGTCTGACCCTGGCCCAGTGCATCATGGGAACAGGGCAGACCAAACTACCAAGCCAATTCTTATACTGGCTTAATTCAGACACTCTGTTCTGAGCTGGGATGGTGCAGTGAGCTAAATAACGGTGATGGATCAAGCCCTGATCTTTGGACTGGGTAAGAGTGGTCTGCTTAATTCAGACACTCTGTTCATCACCACCCCCTTTTCTGAATCGTTTTTGGCCACTATAGGTGTGGCAGGGTATACTCAGACATGAGTCCCTTGTTCACTGCACCATCAGGATTCAAGCAAGCCGGGCCGACGACGGCTGAAATGCCAGAAACCGGTCCCCGGAAGCTTGTCTCCTTTCTGGTGAAGAATTGGCTTGGTAGTTTAGTCTGCCCTGTTCCCATGTTGCACTGGGCCAGGGACAGACTGATTTGCATATAGCCAGGTTCTGAGCTGGGATGGTGCAGTGAGCTAAATAACGGTGATGGATCAAGCCCTGATCTTTGGACTGGGTAAGAGTGGTCTGCTTAATTCAGACACTCTGTTCATCACCACCCCCTTTTCTGATTCGTTTTTGGCCACTATAGGTGTGGCAGGGTATACTCAGACATGAGTCCCTTGCTCACTGCACCATCAGGATTCAAGCAAGCCGGGCCGACGACAGCTGAAATGCCAGAAACCGGTCCCCGGAAGCTTGTCTCCTGTCTGGTGAAGAATTGGCTTGGTAGTTTAGTCTGCCCTGTTCCCATGATGCACTGGGCCAGGGACAGTCTGATTTGCATATAGCCAGGTTCTGAGCTGGGATGGTGCAGTGAGCTAAATAACGGTGATGGATCAAACCCTGATCTTTGGACTGGGTAAGAGTGGTCTGCTTGATTCAGACACTCTGTTCATCACCACCCCCTTTTCTGAATCGTTTTTGGCCACTATAGGTGTGGCAGGGTATACTCAGACATGAGCCCCTTGCTCACTGCACCATCAGGATTCAAGCAAGCCGGGCCGACGATGGCTGAAATGCCAGAAACCGGTCCCCGGAAGCTTGTCTCCTTTCTGGTGAAGAATTGGCTTGGTAGTTTAGTCTGCCCTGTTCCCATGATGCACTGGGCCAGGGACAGACTGATTTGCATATAGCCAGGTTCTGAGCTGGGATGGTGCAGTGAGCTAAATAACGGTGATGGATCAAGCCCTGATCTTTGGACTGGGTAAGAGTGGTCTGCTTAATTCAGACACTCTGTTCATCACCACCCCCTTTTCTGAATCGTTAATTAGAATACAGGCTCCATGGATTAACTTTACCATGAGTAATTTGGTACAAAAATATACATTTGGTGTGTATCACATTGACAATGTAATTTGTTTTCCCCCCTTTAAGGAAATTAAAAATGTTCTCCATATTGACGTCCTGTAATGGCTCAGATGGAACAATCACACTTACTACAAGGTTATTTTACTCTTTTTGCCTCTCAAATATTGGAATTACTCTTTGTTTACATCCCTTTTCAGACATAAATGGTCTTATATTACAAGAGATTGATTCAATCGGACACTAATGAGATAAGAGCTCAAATACTTTTAAATGAATGCCTTATTCCGTAGCAATAAGAATGCAAGCTATTACTCGAAATGCTTGTCCAAAAAGAGATTTTTTGATGATGAACATTGTCAGAACTTCTTTCAGAGGGCAATGGGGCTCACAAGCATTATTGGGCTCAATCGTGGGGTTGAAATAACCTAAAATTCTATTTTTTTAAATTATTTTTTTATTATTATTTGATTACCCATGTTTTGGAAGGCTGCAGTTCTTTTCACACCGGTGATTCTCTCCATTGACATAGGAAAAAAGCAAATTGTACTTCTTCCACCGTTAAAGGTCTAACAAGGTCCTCTTTTAATCTCAAGATCTTGTTTAGATTGTGATACTAGCACCATATATAAGATTGTGGATAAATATGCAGCTCTTCTTTTTTTCATCCTTGTTCTCTATCATTTTCAAGCCATTCCTATCACTAATCAGATAGCCCTATTTCGTTCTTCCCTCTCACTGATCCGATGTCCTCTTTTCATAACTTCAGAATGTTTTCTCACTTTCCAGCCTGGGAAGCTATGCAGATCATCTGATTGTCTTAATAAGCGATGTAGTGTTTCTTTAGAATCCCCAAATTATAGCCTTTAATTCATCTAATTCATCAATATATCTAATTTCAAGACCAAGAATCCTCTTTACAAGACAGACAAGACCTTGCTACCCTTTTCCTACTCTGCAGAGGAGCATAAGCTAGCATCTTACAACGTAAACCTGGGTTATGTGTTTCACTCACCACTTCACTGCAGGCCACCAAAACAACATTCAACACAAAATGCTCATCTATAATTTCATGGGAGTAATGGACTGAACCTTTGTCCCTTGAGCATTCAGTAATCGACCCTTGAATACAACATGCTACATTTGCTATTATTTATATAATTAATGGAGGGTGATCTGAGATGCCAGTGCAGGAGCATTCTGGCCTCTGTGGCTCTAGATTTATATGCTTGGGGCAGAAAAAAGAATCCAGTCTAGTGATTGATCAATACTACAGGGGTTACAAGGCATGGCCTCTAGTTTACAAGTATCAGCTTGCTACTCCAAGCATCCTCTGGGCCAAATGCATCTCTAAACTACACAAAAGGGTGTGATCCAAATCCTCTTCTTTCACTCCCTCTGATGTGAGCATCTTACTGCTCAACACTGTGCTGAAGCCTCAACTGAAGTCTGTGTTGTATATTTCTCTAATCAACACCATCCCCTCGGGGCTTCCAGTATGACCTGTTCTGGTTTACTGGCGAATTTTGTGAAAATGAAGGTGCGTCATACATGTTTCACATACTATAGGTTTCACTCCTCACGATATGGTTATGATCAAGACCCTATTGATGTAATTTTATAATTGTATTTTCAACATAATAGTCACACCCTAGGACCCATTCATAAATTGCGCTTGATATACTAAATTAATGTGCAACAATTCACAATTGCAGCTGATGTTTTCCATATACCCATACTCAATGTTCATATCTCTTGTCCAAATTCAAATACGCTTTTTATAAATCCTTATATTCGTGCAATCATTACTGGGTTCGCTACTCTCAAAACCTCTCTTGGGTCAACATATAACCACTTTCCAAAATAGTCCCAATATAATGTGCATGCAGTATGTACAATCAATGATGATTTAGATATATTCGTATCATAGTTTTTTAATAACCAAATTTGAATGATTTTCACAGAGAAAACATAAAAAACACAGCAAATAGTTCCACATGTCTATGAAGAAAGCACAGAGTAAAAGGACACACACTTGTATTACGCATTCAGCCCATGATATTCCCGACCACCTGCCCCAGATTTTGTCATGTTTCTGTGAGCACCCTTACATCTCATAAATCGGTCATTCTTGGCGGGTGCACTAATCTACTCCCCTCCTCCATTTCCCTAGCAAGTGGGGCATCAGAGATTTCCATTTGCATGCAATGTCTCATTTGGAAACAAGCGTGGTCACCGAACAAAGAACTGTTCCATCCTCCGCCCCCCAACCTCTTCCAGTAGACCCAGCACTGCAATCCTGGGGTTAAGGGTAATTGGCCGGTCTAGGACTAGAGAGAGTTCCCTACAAACGTCTTCCCTAAACGGGGTCAGGGCCTGACAGGTCCACACCATGTGAAAAAATCTGCATGCTGTAGGGAGCATCTTGTACATTGAGCCTGGGGAGCCCTTCTGGCTCGGTGTAAGTGCTGGGGCATCAGGTAGGTAATGTGTAGATAATTGAGTTGGACCATGCAAAGTTGGGCAGGGATAGCGATCTCTCTAGGAGCTAGATGTGCTTCCCACCTGTCATCATCATAGAGTTCTCCCATCTACCTCTCCCACCTTTTGCACAGGTCTATAAAGTGATCTGGAGCATTGATGATTAGAGAGTGGTATGTTCTAGAGATTGCACCTTTACCCAGTTCCCCATCAGGATATTAGCTTCAAGAGTGTTAAATTCTAGGATGTGTGTTCCAACAAGGCTGACGTAGCTGCAGATAATGATAGAATTGGGAATGGTAGAGCCAATAGTGTTTCTGCATCTCCTGGAATTACATCAAAGCATCCCCTTGACAGATGTCTTCCAGGTATGCAATCCCTATCTTGTTCTACTGCGCAAAGCCCTGTAGGTACTCCATGTGGTTCAGCCATTTTCCCTGTAAGGTCACTCGAGTGCATGCAGGGAATAACTGGGGGATGGGGGTCCCGTAGAGCAGGCCCAGAAGACCGCCGAGGCCCAAGAGGTGCATTCTGCCCAATATGTAGGGATGTCCCAACCCCGCTAAACAAGTTGTTTTTTGACACGATTTGTACGGCCAGGTATTAGGTGTATGAATCTGTAATACCCCGTCAAAGGAAGATTGCCTGCTGTTAACAAAGGCCACTCTGCAGTGAATGCCCAGGTATTTAAAGGAAAGACGGCGTAAAGGGATCCAGGGAGACCAAGATTGTCCACCTGTATCACCTGTTACCGGCATCAGCAGGGATTTAGTTTCATTGATTTGATGTCGGGAGGCTCCCTCATAAAGGCATATAATCTCCAAACATCAAGGGCCTGAAGATAGTGGGTCTTCGAGGAACAGTTAAAGGTAATCCACGTTTAAGGCTATTCGCTATTCCTCTGGTCCTCCATCCCAGAGCCACCCCTCACTCGAGCATCACATCTGATGATACATGCCAGGGTGTCAGGGTTTTGCGAGTTGCTGCCATCTCTGTTTTCAAACCAGCAATTAGGGCAAAGACCATTTCAAGACCCCATTTGGTGAATGTGTGGCACCCTTACCCTTAGGAGAGGGTAACTGTTAAATTGTAAATAGTTTCATTATCGTAAGCAGAGTTCCTCCCTAAGATGGCCGCCGCTGTGGTCGCTAAAGGCTATCTAAAGGCAGCGTCAGGTCTAGTTAATGTGCCTCGCGCGCAGTTTTGTATCTACGCACTTCAACTGCTTCATTTTCTGAGGCGGTCGCTAATTTCCTCGCTCCGTGTCAGTATTCGTGACAGGAGTGTTGAGGGTGTTTAGCGGTCCTCTAGTTAGAGTAGTTCATAGATTAAAAAAGGTTTATACATAAGTAGAAGTCCAAGACATTTCGTGGAGTTTGAAGTTCCACGTTTCTTTGAGTTTCGAAGCGGAACCTTCCTGACGGCAGAACCTGAGTGTGGAGACTGTATCTTCCAAGCCTGACTTCTTTGCATTCTTATGCGGAGGAAATGGCAGAGCTCCTGAGAATTGAGAAGCACGAGGGAGAGCGGCACAACGAAGAAGTAGTAAGCTTATTTCATTGACTGTATTCCCAAGCCTCTGTTTCTGCGAATTAAGACTCAGCAGTCCCTCATTGCACTTCCCCTAATTTTCCCTTCCCCCTTCCTTCCTTCCTGGTTCCTTTTTGCGCGCTCTGGATTTATGAACAGTCAGAAGCCAAGCCAAGGTTCAAGCGCCTGCAGCTTCCAACAGAATCCCTATTAAAGCATTCGAAGGATACTCCCAGGTAAAGAAAGTTCCATTAGAGGGTAGGAGGAAAGAATTAATAGAACAACCTGTAATGTTGGCTCCTGTTCTTCCAGATAAGAGTATTCAGCAGTCTACCCTTTCACTGCAAGAAGAGTGGCAATAACTTGGGAATTTCTAGTTGGACAAGTTTAGTTATTTAAATAGAGAGTACAGTCACAAAGGTGGGTTGTTGTTTATGGTCTCTCCCTAATCTGTGTATTAGGCACCCGTGCAGTACAGACAGCAGAAGTTCCTACGATCAGCGGTCTGAAGGGGATGTCAAAAGATTTCAAGTTGTCTCTTTTCTAATTTACTTCCCCTTTTCCCTTCTGCTGGTTTCTTTGCCTGTTAGGCGAAGTCACTGGTGGAGGGGCGATTGGGTACAGCAACAGGACTGCCCCTGCGAGAGAATTCAGGCCTTCGTGACAGATTGAAGTGCCCAAGTTTTTATCTCGCCTGGGCAGTATGGCGGAAGGGTTGAATTTAAAAGAGTTGGGAGAGATTCTAGTTGGTATTCAAAGGGAGATAGGTGCAGTGTGGGAGGAGAATCAAAGTTTAAAGGTAGAATTGGTAGCCTCTCGTCAGGAGACTAAGAATTTGGCTCAGAAGGTAGAAGGGTTGGTCTTAGGAAATCCTGTCCTTAGTTCTCCCATGCCTAGTACTAGTACCACAGTTCCAGATTCTAAGTCAGTCACACAAGTGATACATTCTGTATCGCCGTTAATTCCACTAGCAGCTCCAGAGAGGTTTTCAGGGGATCCACAAAAGGCACAACTTTTTTTAACCCAATGTTCCCTCCATTTTATGTGCCGTCCCACGTTATTTCCGGACGCTCAATCCAGGGTGGCCTTCATTCTATCCTATTTAAGTGGGGATGCGGCAAATTGGGCAATGCCTTTGGTTAGTGAGGATGACCCCATACTTTGTGATATTGACAAGTTTAAGACTGAGGTTTTACGTATTTTTGATAGGAGAAGGATTTCTCAGGCCACAGACAACGAGTTGCTAGAACTGAGGCAAGGATCTAAAGATCTCATTACCTATCTGACGCAGTTTAACAAGTTAATTCTGGAAGCAAATTGGCCCGAAGAGAAGCGAGCAGCTTTATTTTATCGTGGTCTAAGAGATGAAATCAAAGACATTCTTGCGCAAGTCCCGAATTGACCTACTGAACTATCTGCTCTGGTAGATTTGGTGATGGAATTAGATTTTCGTCACTCAGAACGAAAGGGAGAGAAGCGCCTGCTAAGGTGGGTATTCACCCAGTTTTCCATGTCTCTCTTCTGAAAAAGACTAAGCCACATTTGAGAATTGTCAAGCCACCAGATCCTCTTCAGATTTCAGGTCATACTGAATATGAAGTTCAGGATATTCTAGACTCTAAGTTCAGAAAAGGAAAATTGTTCTATTTGGTGGACTGGAAGGGATATGGTCCTGAAGAAAGGTCGTGGGAGCCGGTATCTCATGTCCATGCTCCTCAACTGATTAGAAGATTTCATACCCGATATCCCAACAAACCAGGACCGATGAATCGGTCTTTCAGAGGGGGTACTGTCAGGGTTTTGCGAGTTGCTGCCATCTCTGTTTTCAAACCAGCAATTAGGGCAAAGACCATTTCAAGACCCCATTTGGTGAATGTGTGGCACCCTTACCCTTAGGAGAGGGTAACTGTTAAATTGTAAATAGTTTCATTATCGTAAGCAGAGTCCCTCCCTGAGATGGCCGCCGCTGTGGTCGCTTAAGGCTATCTAAAGGCAGCGTCAGGTCTAGTTAATGTGCCTCGCGCGCAGTTTTGTATCTGCGCACTTCAACTGCTTCATTTTCTGAGGCGGTCGCTAATTTCCTCGCTCCGTGTCAGTATTCGTGACAGGAGTGTTGAGGGTGTTTAGCGGTCTTCTAGTTAGAGTAGTTCATAGATTAAAAAAGGTTTATACATAAGTAGAAGTCCAAGACATTTCGTGGAGTTTGAAGTTCAACGTTTCTTTGAGTTTCGAAGCGGCACCTTCCTGACAGCAGAACCTGAGTGTGGAGACTGTATCTTCCAAGCCTGACTTCTTTGCATTCTTATGCGGAGGAAATGGCAGAGCTCCTGAGAATTGAGAAGCACGAGGGAGAGCGGCACAACGAAGAAGTAGTAAGCTTATTTCATTGACTGTATTCCCAAGCCTCCGTTTCTGCGAATTAAGACTCAGCAGTCCCTCATTGCGCTTCCCCTAATTTTCCCTTCCCCCTTCCTTCCTTCCTGGTTCCTTTTTGCGCGCTCTGGATTTATGAACAGTCAGCAGCCAAGCCAAGGTTCAAGCACCTGCAGCTTCCAACAGAATCCCTAATAAAGCATTCCAAGGATACTCCCAGGTAAAGAAAGTTCCATTAGAGGGTAGGAGGAAAGAATTAATAGAACAACCTGTAATGTTGGCTCCTGTTCTTCCAGATAAGAGTATTCAGCAGTCTACCCTTTCACTGCAAGAAGAGTTGCAATAACTTGGGAATTTCTGGTAGGAAAAGTTAAGTTATTTAAATAGAGAGTACAGTCACAAAGGTGGGTTGTTGTTTATGTTCTCTCCCTAATCTGTGTATTAGGCACCCGTGCAGTAAAGACAGCAGAAGTTCCTACGCTCAGCGGTCTGAAGAGGGTGTCAGAAGATTTCAAGTTGTCTCTTTTCTAATCCACTTCCCCTTTTCCCTTCTGCTGGTTTCTTGCCTGTTAGGCGAAGTCACTGGTGGAGGGGCGATTGGGTACAGCAACAGGACTGCCCCTGTGAGAGAATTCAGGCCTTCGTGACACAGGGGCTCAATTGCCAATGCGAATAGGAGAGGGGAGATGAGATGAGGCAACCAGGGTTCCTCTGCGGATTGGAAAGGGTGGCTAGAGGATACCATTCACCCTGACTTGGGCGGGGGCCTGGCATAAAGGAGATCCACAAGCCCACGAAAAAGGGGCCCAAAGCATGCCCTTTGCAGTACCACCTCCAGAAAGGCCTTTGCCACAGTATCAAAAGCCTTCTCGAAATCAATTAGGAGCAAGGCTGTATAGCTGTTGAAGCAAAGTGCTTGGAATAAAGCTAGTCCCACTCTGTGAATACAGTCGCAGGTAGGTTTGTGGGGAATAATGCCACATTGGTCTGGACGGATCAAATGCAGGAGGGCTCGACCCAATCGGATAGTCAAGACCTTGGCATACACCTTGACGTCAACATGGATATTAGAAATAGACCTGTATGCGAAGCATTAGTCAGTTGGTTGTCCCACCTTAGGTATCACGATGACTAGAGCTGTGTCCAGGTCTGGGGCAAATGGCTCACAATCCGCTGCTTCTGTGTATAGTGCCAGAAGATGGGGAAGTATTAGCGGCTGAAAGCTTTCAAAGAACTCAGCCAGGAAACCATCTTTGCTTGGTGTTTTACTTGAGGTCAGGTCCAATAAGGCTCTGCCAATCTCTTCCGCTGCAATCGGTTGGTCATGGTTGTGGGCCAAGGATGGGGGTATTGTCGGCAGCAGGATCTCTGCCAGTATAGGTGCTTCAAGTTCCTGAGGGAGGGTGTGTGCATCGGCGCATTTAGCATACTGTAGTTGCCTGCAAAAACCTGTGCCACCTCTCTGACACATTTGCGAAAACTACCCCTACCGTATGGAATGGACCGTACAATTCTAGACGCTGTATCTTTGGTTGCCAGCCTGTAGAGGAGTTTGCTGGATTTATCTCCATGCTAATACACCCTTTAAGTCAATGCCCTCCAATACTGTTTGGCCTCCTCTAGGGAGAATTTTTTTTTTTCAAGATGGCCATCTGGTGAGGGATTGGCGTTTTACGCTTTAATCTCTAATCTCCCTCCAACCTGGACCCTCTTTACTCACCAGTGCTGTGCTCAGACTGCTGCCATCATCTCTCCAATCTCCTTTCCTGGTTTCAAGCTCTTCAGAGGGAATTAGGAGCATTTCCATGACCGGCGGAGCCCGAGCAACATGGCCGATGTCCGGTGGAGCTGCAGCGACAGCTATAGGGGAGACTGGCTCCGGCGAACCGCCTGGGCTGTCACCTACCCAGCCGGACATCTGGCATAGTTTCTACACGTTTTCTTCGCTGTTGTTGCCTTTTCCTCCCCCTGCATACTGATGAATCGATGATCGAAGGCCGTTGAAGGAATTCAATCTTGGCGGTGCAGATTCTTGGTGGCGTTTCTCCGGTTGGCTGGGATGAGGTCTCACTGCCTGAGGCCTTCCGGACTCAACTGCTGCTGCTCCCTACAGCCTGCCCTCCTGCTTCACCTCCCGTCCGGGTCTCGCTAGTGGTATTGCCAGGTACGGGGGTGCAGTTGCAGGGAGAATCTTGACACTACGGTGTGACGCCCCTGGGCTCTGTCTTGCTATCTCACCTCTTCCAGCTTCTTTGTTTCTTTACCCCAAATGTATCTTCTGATCAAACCCTGTAGGGCAGGCTTCCTAGAGGCCATTAGGGTCCCTGTGAAGGCCACCTTGTCATATTTTAGCGCAAAAAATGTCTGAGTGGTCCTGATCAACAAGGTACCAGGTGTTAAGATGCCACATAGGTCTCAGGTGCCCCTGGAGTGGTCCCATCTCAAGGAGGAGGGGAGAGTGTTCTGAAATGCCACAAGGGAGAATTTGTGTAGGTGAGGAACATCAAAAGCTGCAAGCCAAAATTGATTGATACTCAACAGCATTTTATGTGCTGCGGATGCATGGGTATACCTGTGCATGGTGTGGTGTCAGGTCCTCTATGCATCACAAAGACCCATCAAGTCTGTCCAGAGAAAGAGTTAGGAAGAGTGGGTGCAGTGGGCCAGCTGGGGAAGGTCTGACGAATCCAGAGCAGGACCGGGAACAGAGTTAAAGTCGCCACCCATAAGTGTTGAGCCTAAGAAAAGGACCAGCAGGATATTGCAAAGCATCTGCAATGTTGATTGAAGCCACTGATGGGGTACATAGGCTGATATTAGGCTATAGTGCCGAGTGGGATGGGTATGCTCAGACGTGAGTCCCATGCTCTCCACACCACTGGAGTCAAGCTATCCTGACTGAAGACGGCTGATAGCCAGAAACCGGTCCTAGGATGCTTGATTCCGGTCCAGGAAAAGGCATGGCTTGGCAGTTCGGGATGGACTGTTCCCATGAGGCACAGGGTTAGGCTGATTTGCATATGGCCATGTCTGAACTGGGGTGGTGTGGAATGCAAAAAAACGATGTATTTAGGCCTAGATCTCTGTACTGGGGTAAATGTATGACATTGTTCTGCATTCTGTCCATCAGCTGTGGTTTTTGCATTTGTCACCCCGAGTGGGATGGGTATGCTCAGACGTGAGTCCAATGCTCTCCACACCACTGGAGTCAAGCTAGCCTGGCTGAAGACGGCTGATATCCAGAAACCGGTCCTAGGATGCTTGATTCTGGTCCAGGAAAGAGATGGCTTGGCAGTTTGGGTTGGACTGTTCCCATGATGCACAGGTTCAAGGCTGATTTGCATATGACCATGTCTGAACTGGGGTGGCGTGGAGTGCAAAAAAAGTGGATTTAGGCCCAGATCTCTGTACTGGGGTGAATGTATGACATTGTTCTGCATTCAGTCCATCAACTGTCGTTTTTGCATTTGTCACCCAGAGTGCAATGGGTATACTCAGACGTGAGTCCCATGCTCTCCACACCACTGGAGTCAAGCTATCCTGGCTGAAGACGGCTGATAGCCAGACATCGGTCCTAGGATGCTTGATTCCGGTCCAGGAAAGACATGGCTTGACAGTTCAGGCTGGACTGTTCCCATAAGGCACAAGGCTAATTTGCACACACCCATGTCTGAACTGGGGTGGTGTGGAGTGCAAAAAAATGATGGATTCCCAGATCTCTGTACTGGGGTGAATGTATGACAGTGTTCTGCATTCTGTCCATCAACTGTGGTTTTTGCATTTGTCACCCCTATTGGGATGGGTATGCTCAGACGTGAGTCACATGCTCTCCACACCACTGGAGTCAAGCTATCCTGGCTGAAGACGGCTGATAGCCAGAAACCGGTCCTAGGATGCTTGATTCCGGTCCAGGAAAGACATGGCTTGGCAGTTTGGGCAGGACTGTTCCCATGAGGCACAGGGTCAAGGCTGATATGCATATGGCCATGTCTGAACTGGGGTGGTGTGGAGTGCAAAAAAACGATGGAGTCAAGCTATCCTGGCTGAAGACGGCTGATAGCCAGAAACCGGTCCTAGGATGCTTGATTCCGGTCCAGGAACGACATGGCTTGGCAGTTTTGGCTGGACTGTTCCCATGAGGCACAGGGTCAAGGCTAATTTGCATATGGCCATGTCTGAACTGGGGTGGTGTGGAGTGCAAAAAAACCGAGGGATTTAGGCCCAGATCTCTGTACTGGGGTAAATGTATGACATTGTTCTGCATTCTGTCCATCAACTGTGGTTTTTGCATTTGCCACCCCGAGTGGGATGGGTATGCTCAGATGCTCTCCACACCACTGGCACAGGGTCAAGGCTGATTTGCATATGGCCATGTCTGAACTGGGGTGGTGTGTAGTGCAAAAAACGATGGATTTGGTTCCAGATCTCTGTACTGGGGTGAATGTAAGACATTGTTCTGCATTCTGTCCATCAACTGTGGTTTTTGCATTTGTCACCCCGAGTGGGATGGGTATGCTCAGACGTGAGTCCCATGCTCTCCACACCACTGGAGTCAAGCTATCCTGGCTGAAGACGGCTGATAGCCAGAAACCGGTCCTAGGATGCTTGATTCCGGTCCAGGAACGA
Source organism: Lissotriton vulgaris (assembly GCF_964263255.1). NCBI lineage: Eukaryota > Metazoa > Chordata > Amphibia > Caudata > Salamandridae > Lissotriton > Lissotriton vulgaris. The sequence goes on from NC_141695.1 coordinate 905,166,440, forward strand.
CATGGCTTGGCGGTTTTGGCTGGACTGTTCCCATGAGGCACAGGGTCAAGGCTAGCAGGGGAAGGGAGTGGGTGCAGTGGGCCAGCTGGGGAAGGTCTGAAGTATCCAGAGCAGGACCGGGAACAGAGTTAAAGTCGCCACCCATAAGTGTTGAGCCTAAGAAAAGGACCAGCAGGATATTGCGAAGCATCTGCAATGTTGATTGAAGCCACTGATGGGGTACATAGGCTGATATTAGGGTATAGTGCCGAGTGGGATGGGTATGCTCAGACGTGAGTCCCATGCTCTCCACACCACTGGAGTCAAGCTATCCTGGCTGAAGACGGCTGATAGCCAGAAACCGGTCCTAGGATGCTTGATTCTGGTTCAGGAAAGAGATGGCTTGGCAGTTCGGGTTGGACTGTTCCCATGAGGCACAGGGTCAAGGCTGATTTGCATATGACCATGTCTGAAGTGGGGTGGTGTGGAGTGCAAAAAAAAGTGGATTTAGGCCCAGATCTCTGTACAGGGGTGAATGTATGACATTGTTCTGCATTCTGTCCATCAACTGTGGTATTTGCATTTGTCACCCCGAGTGCAATGGGTATGCTCAGACGTGAGTCCCATGCTCTCCACACCACTGGAGTCAAGCTATCCTGGCTGAAGACGGCTGATAGCCAGACATCGGTCCTAGGATACTTGATTCCGGTCCAGGAAAGACATGGCTTGACAGTTCGGGCTGGACTGTTCCCATAAGGCACAGGGTCAAGGCTAATTTGCATACACCCATGTCTGAACTGGGGTGGTGTGGAGTGCAACAAAATGATGGATTCCCAGATCTCTGTACTGGGGTGAATGTATGACAGTGTTCTGCATTCTGTCCATCAACTGTGGCTTTTGCATTTGTCACCCCGATTGGGATGGGTATGCTCAGACGTGAGTCACATGCTGTCCACACCACTGGAGTCAAACTATCCTGGCTGAAGACGGCTGATAGCCAGAAACCGGTCCTAGGATGCTTGATTCTGGTCCAGGAAAGACATGGCTTGGCAGTTCGGGCTGGACTGTTCCCATGAGGCACAGGGTCAAGGCTGATTTGCATATGGCCATGGCTGAACTGGGGTGGTGTGTAGTGCAAAAAACGATGGATTTAGGTCCAGATCTCTGTACTGGGGTGAATGTATGACATTGTTCTGCATTCTGTCCATGAACTGTGGTTTTTGCATTTGTCACCCCGAGTGGGATGGGTATGCTCAGACGTGAGTCCCATGCTCTCCACACCACTGGAGTCAAGCTATCCTGGCTGAAGACGGCTGATAGCCAGAAACCGGTCCTAGGATGCTTGATTCCGGTCCAGGAAAGACATGGCTTGGCAGTTCGGGCTGGACTGTTCCCAAGAGACACAGGGTCAAGGCTGATTTGCATATGGCCATGTCTGAACTGGAGTGATGTGGAGTGCAAAAAAATGATGGATTTAGGCCCAGATCTCTGTACTCTGGTGAATGTATGACATTGTTCTGCATTCTGTCCATCAACTGTGGTTTTTGCACCTGCCACAAAGCCGGCCTTCAATCTCCACATAGCAACCCTGGGGGTCAACGTGAGTGGTGGAGAACACTAGTGGAAACCCTTAGTACAGTAAAATTTTCACGACTCGGGAACCTCTGGAAAACCAGCATGAAACACCCGGTCATAGCCAAAGCAACCAAGAAAGGATCCTTGCGTGCCCAGTAAATGGGTCTCCTGTGCATCACCACTTCCAGGTGAAGGCGTTTCACGTATCGTAGGACGGAAAAAGGGCATATGGTCGACCTAAGGTACCCAGTTACCCCTTCAAAGGCAGATGGTGCCCATCACTAATGTCAATGTCTCTTATTTCAAAACCCCTAAGTACATGTTCCCTCCCACTACACCACCCCCAGCAGTGCTCCATATAGAGGTATTTATCGTGGAGGCATAGTGTCCACAGTACAGGTCCGTAATATGCCCTCATGTTTGTCTTGACTCTCACAAGGATTGAGATATTATGAAGGCGCCCAATGGTCACTGTCTCTGGATCTAAAGAGGTTGGGGGTGCTAGATAACATGGCCTCTGGGTTGGTAGCCCCTCATACACTCGCAGTGTGCGGCAGACTTGCTGATTCTCTGCCTCTCCGTAGGATGGGTCGATTCTTCTTGGAGCAAGGTCTTTTTCCCTGGCAAGGCTTAGGCACAGGGTATGGGGCAACATCCCCCACTCGTGTCCCAGTGTTTCTCAAGACATATGAGAGCCGCAAGTCTCACTGCTCCTTTGCCCACTCCCAGGCCTGCTCCAGAGTATTAAAGAAGTAGGTTGAAAAGTTGAAAATCACTTTAAATGGGCAGGGAAAAAGTGCATGTAACAGAGGTTAGGAGCTCAGAGTTTCTGTTTCACGCCCTCAAAAGAGCGTCTGCGCTGCTGGACTGCGCGTGTATAGTCAGGGGAGATCATGATCTTGGTGTTCTGGAAGCACAGGTCTTGGGGCTGTCTGACTTCGGGGAGAAAGGCATCACAGTCTCAAAGATTGAGGATGCAGGCGATGGCGGGGTGGAGTACAGGAGGCAGCCTCTTAACTAAAGACTGAAACGCCCTCTACGAATCAGCAAGAAAGTTTGGCGGTAGGGACCCCGGACTGGAGCCACTCCTTCAAGAGGTCGCCCACACCAGAAGTCTCTAGCCCCTGGGGAAGTCAGTGAATCACAGGTTATACCTCCCTGAGTGGTTTTCAGCGTCTTTGGCTTGTTCTTCCAGGGATGCTGTTGAAGAGAGCAGCTAGGAGACTTGGAGTTTAAGGGTCACCACTTCGTCTTCCACTGTAGAGACCCTGGCGTCAGTTTCCGTTACTCGGCCAGCTACATTGCGAAGATCCTGGCATGAGAGAGATACATCTACTTGAACTTCACCCATTTTAGCCTCAACTGCTTCTCAGGAGTCCTGGACTGCTTTGGATGATAGCCAAATCCGAGGGGGTGTTCCCTGTTGGGGTTGTTTTAACTGTTCCACGTGTTCCAGAGGCTGACCTACTGTATTGGTCCATTTTGGTTTGGGCCTGCCCTGCGCTGGTGGGAGGTTTGTCTCGCCCCATCACAGGGGAGTGTCAAGGGAGATCACCAGAGATCGATATCCATAGTTCAGTGGCCCACGTTGTCCCACCAGGGCAGCATGAGCAGCCACCACTGCCAGAGGCCATCTGGAATATGGCCGGCGGCACGTCAGAATAGAGTCTGAGTGATGGGACACATCTTCAATCCAGGCCTCCCCTCCCACACAGACTCCCTCTTCGGCCAAGATTGCGTGATGGATAAGTGAGGCCATCTCACAGGGTGTGGCCACACATAGGGGCTGGAGAGCTCAGCAAGAAGTGGTGACCCCAAAGGCCCGCACCTTCGGTGTGGTAAGCACCACCACAAAATTAGGACGGTCAATGAGGGGTTGAGAGAGCCCTCACTATTTGGTGGCCCAGTCACTCCATTGGGTGGTGCAGGGAGCCCATGAAGGAGCACTGTCTAGAGGCATCCCCGATACATAAGGGGCAGGTCTCGGTAGGCACTAGGACAGCATGTGCGGAGTCCTTCCTTACACTGTAGTCACCCCTGCGTGCCCCAAAACAAGCATATAGCCAAACCCACGTACAGGCCACAGCCCAGTACTGCTCCACAGCACGGTATGTGGAGGGGCCCAGCAGCCCAGATCCAGGACAGGGGGTTATGTGTCCTGGGGTTTAATCCCCACTACCATCGATCCCACGTCAGTAGTGTATACAGTGAAGGCGAGGATCACTACCAGGCTAGGGCGCAGGTGAGAGGCTGTACAAGGTACTAATGGGTACCCTCATGAATTATACTACGCTATGTATAGATAAACTAAATATAACTGATACAAATAGAGATATTATATATAAAATTCTTGTGGCTTTTCTGAAAAACACTTCATATTTTCTTTATTATTGAGGAGCATACAATGTGAGAACAGTTTCTGTTTTTTGACTCAGACTAAATCAATTAAATATTATATAATTAATGAATATATGTGCGATATGATGGGTATATTATATGAATTGTCTATAATAGATATCATTTATGACTAAAAATGAAATATCCATCTGAGTAGTTATGTTTTGAAATCGGTGCACAGACAAAATATCGACTCCAAAATATCGAATGGACAAAATATCGAGTTAAAAATATCGATAATAATAAAATATCGATAACAAAAATATCGTTGGTCAAAATATCGATTAAAATAATGATAAAAAAATATCGAGTACAAAAATATCGACAAAATATATATAAATAGTCAAAGTAAAAAATTTCAATAATATGTATAAAAAAGGTTAAAAAAATAATAATTTTTTATTAATAGTAATATAAATTGTAGTTAATGTTTAGGAGCGGGATGTTGGGTTAATAGGGGATAAGGGTGGGGAGTAATTTAATAATAATTAATTAATTAATATATGTTTGTAAACATTTTTAATTAATAATTAATTGGTAATTAATTAATATTAATTAGTTAATTAATTAATATCATTTGGTACATATTTTAAATTAGTAATTAATTGGTAATTAAATAATATTAATTAGTTAATTACATTAATTAGAATAATTTATTTATATATAATGTTTAGTTATTGTTAATTAATTATTTGGGAAAAATAATATTAATTATTAAATTAAATTAATTACAGCTAATGTGCTAATATATTTACTTTATTGTTATTGTTAATTAATAATTAATTGGTAATTAAATAATATTAATTAATTTTGGGTAAAGGAGTATTTTTAGGGTTCAGGGTCAGTTTTCAGTTTTTGGGTAAAGGGGTATTTTTAGGGTTCAGGGTCAGTTTTCGGGTAAAGGGGTATTTTTAGGGTTCAGGGTCAGTTTTCAGTTTTTGGGAAAAGGGGTATTTTTAGGGTTCAGGGTCAGTTTTTGGGTAAAGGGGTATTTTTAGGGTTCAGGGTCAGTTTTCAGTTTTTGGGTAAAGGGGTATTTTTAGGGTTCAGGGTCAGTTTTCAGTTTTTGGGTAAAGGGGTATTTTTAGGGTTCAGGGTCAGTTTTCAGTTTTTGGGTAAAGGGGGTTCAGGGTCAGTTTTCAGTTTTTGGGTAAAGGGGTATTTTTAGGGTTCAGGGTCAGTTTTCAGTTTTTGGGTAAAGGGGTATTTTTAGGGTTCAGGGTCAGTTTTCAGTTTTTGGGTAAAGGGGTATTTTTAGGGTTCAGGGTCAGTTTTCAGTTTTTGGGTGAAGGGGTATTTTTAGGGTTCAGGGTCAGTTTTCAGTTTTTGGGTAAAGGGTTATTTTTAGGGTTCAGGGTCAGTTTTGGGTAAAGGGGTATTTTTAGAGTTCAGGGTCAGTTTTCCCTACTGTTGCACCCACTGGAGTGGGAATAGTAATTTTAACCCCTACGCTATCCAACGCTTTCCCTACGCTTGCAATCTAAGGAGTGGGAATAGTATTTTTTACACTTCTGGTATCGTACGGTAATATAATAGTATATTATTTAATTATAGTATGTTACTATATATATATGTTTTAACAAATAAGATTGTAATTTTTTTTTATTATTTTCATTTATTATTTAATTATTATAAGTTAATGTAAGTATTTTTAAGTATATTTTAGTAATTAAAGTTTAATATTAATTTAATTTAACACTGTTTTTAATAAAGTCGATATTTTTTACAACTATATTATTGTAAACGATATTTTGTACTCAATATTTTTGTACTTACCTGTTTGTAGATACAAACTCGATATTTTGACTGTCGATATTTTGTCCACGATATTTTTGCAAGTCGATATTTTGTCCCTCGATATTATTTCAGTGATCCTTTGAAATCATGTAGAATATATGTGCTTTGGTAAGGAATTTGGTCTCTGGATTGGACAGATCAGTTAGTATACTCTACTTGTGGGGTATTGCAGTTGTTAAGTTAAATTATACAACAGTAGATATTTAAGATTTGGTTTTAACTATTTTTTATATAATGTTTGTATTTTTTATAAATAGTATGTATGTTTGCAATTTCCAGCCTAGAGAAAGTCGCTAAAGGAGACTAAGCACTTTCGCTGTGCTTGCAAAAATAGATCTATGATTATTAAAGAAAGTATCTAAGGAATGCTTCAATCTTGAAAAATAAGAATAAAGAAAAATTGTTACATTTGGAATTTCGACTGGACATTTATGTTTGGACTCAATGAAAATATGATACAAATATATCGAAATCATTATTGATTGGACTTACTGAGTGAACATTATACTGGAAATATCACTGAATTATTATGTGTTTTGCTTAAAAAATTACACTCAATACCCACACAGTGTTACTTGGGGACCGCTACCCATTTGTGAATGGGTTTCCACCAACTTCAAGTTGGTGGTAAAATTCGAATGTTTTGCGATCACATTCACGGTCGCAAAACATTCATACATACTGCTGCAATTCGATATTTGGAAGGGATGACCTAAACATGCCCCTTCTTCCAAATATCGAATTGCAAACCCATTTTGAGAATTGGTAACAGGTTGCTGAATCACAAAATAGGGTTTGATACATAGGAAAAGTATTTTATTGTGTTCGCAAATGGGCTGATTCTGTGAATCAGACTGTTTGAAAATGCTAAATAGGTTCGTACAAGTGGCCCCTAGTCACCAATTACACATGAAGGCAATATATCTAGAATCATAAGGAATGATATTAACAGTCATGTAACTTGGTAAGCTAAAATAGAACAAGCCCTTTAAGATAATGTTGAGGTTTCCTCATTTCAATGCTTGCAAGAAATAAGATCCCCCCTTATTATTTGTTATCAACAACTTTAGCACCACATTAGTACCCAAGCCAGATATGCCAGGGCTCCAGCTGACTTGGAGATCTAGCACAGGTGATGTGGTATGCCACCTGCAGGCAAATGCTGAAGTAGAGGACGAGGCACACATAGAATAGCTGCTTTGCTAGGAGCTCCCCAACAATGGCTCTTTGTGAATGCCACAATGGCTGCAACTAATTGGCACCTCGTTTGAGCCACACAGATGGCACCATCTTGAAGAGAGGGAGATAAATGGTGAGACGTGCCAGCAGCGGGGAAGTCACCAACACCTTGTGACCAGTTGTCAGCCTAACATAACACCCTCTCTAGCTGCTGCTCATCACTGGTCCACCATTAAAACGAGTATCTATAGAGAATGTAAGAGAAATACAGTTTCTTTTGTTTCTCTTTTACACAGCTGAAGTAATGGACTAGTGTCGAGCTAATGTACTAGAGTTCATGCATTTAATACAGGTGGTGGAATATCATACCAGCCTCATCTGTAAGTGTATGCGAAGCAGGGATTTTGGATATTAAATGTAGGGGCTCTTAGGTTAAAACCTATACACACTTTAGCAGGTATCCTTGGTTATTAATTTTCGTTTCAGACTAGAGTAGAGAAAGATCAGTCTATGCACTTAACATTAAACACTAACTAAATTTACTGGTTCTCAACTACTGATCAAATTTAACAGCATAGAGGGAGGGGAAAATATGCCATGAAAGATCCCAGCACAAGTAGCTTCAGAATATGAGGAGCTCGATGGGAATGGTGCACTACAACGTCACCAAAGAGCACAGGGGCATATTAGCAAGGAATAACGATATTTATCGCAAAATGCGCTTACATTTCTTTTATCACTGCCTATCGCTGATATGTTAGGGGAGAAAACATGCTATTAGCAACGTTTTTCTCCATTGAGCTAAAATATCCAGCGATAGTGGCGAAATGCGTGAATATCGCTGGAAATCCAGCGATATTCACGCATTAACGCCAATGGGGATTTAACCTGACAATCCACCTCCCATTGGATAAACAGGTAAGTCATGCTTTTAGCAGGCGTTATATTATAGCGATAATCGCGCTTAGCGCGATTTTTTTCATCGCTTCGCCTGCCTTGTGTAAAAGACGATAGCTGTGTTAGCGACTGCTTTCAGTCGCTAACAGTTTGGGTGTCAACACTTTGCATGTCATTAGCGATAAATATTGCTGACATGCAAAGCGGGCCCCAAACCGGTCGTTATTGCCTAAAAGCTGTCACTAACTGCTGTTAGCGACAGCTTGCTGATAGGGCGATAGAAATATCGCCACTTTAGTGGCAAAAAGTGCCGCTAAAGCGGCGATATGGCCCTTGCTAATATGCCCCACAGTGTCTCTACTGGTTAGAAAGAGGCGACAAGCTGTTCTAGGGCATCACGCTCAGCCGCCCAACCCTCATCAGGCCACCACTGGCCACAGCCTGAGGCAGGTAGGCTGCTGAGACTGGCTCTCTATACAGTGCTTAATTTGAACATGTGGTTGCAGGTGGGGCCCAATAGCTCGTATTATTCCTGCACATACTTTGACCCATGAAGCAGCATAATTTTTCTCCACCCTTAAACTCCACAGAAACGCCATATACATGTTGACTTAAAGCAATATATCTACTGTGTGCCTTAACCTTCTAAATGTAAAGTGACGCACCAAACATACTGCTGGAGTGTATACACTGTAAAAAGTAGTCATGCTCATTCACGTTTATATGTGTGTACTTTGAGTTATCCTGCTTTTACTGAAATTGCCTTTCTTATGTACTCATCTATTAACCTGTTTGGTGCTTGCGTCGGCCTAACGGCTAGGGCGCGCGACCATGGACCTGGGGATCTGGGTTCGAGTCTCAGTAAAGACGCTAAACATCTTGTGATTCTGGGCAAATCACTTAATCTCCCTGTGTCTAACAAAAAGGAATGTGTGTCCTCATGTAACGTAACTGGTGCTATGTAAAACGCTCTGTTACCCGATTCTGTTCAAGTTCGCGCTATATAAAACTCTGCAAAAGAAAAAAGCACTACCTCCCTGGTGCTGCGCACGTCAGTTGGCCATCGCAGCCCCGCAAACTCATTAATTCTCCCACACTGGGGGAGAATTTGTGCCGAGGAAAGGGTTTAATATTTTGCATTTATTTTGTGATCGTAGGTGAATATGAAATCAAGTATTTTCCATGCACACTGACTGTTTTACTAAGATAGACTAACCAAAAGCCTCAAGCATTTGGTTTTCAATTTTTAACCTTCAACGTGAAAGTTTTGCTTGCTATGCTGTGCTGTTTCTTTTGCAGGTGTCTACATAATCTCATAGCATCCGTATTTTAGAGTTTTTTATTAATTTTTCCTAGTTGCACCTACCTCACTTTTCACGCCACTCTCCGGTCCACTGCGGCGCCTGACAGTCGTCTGTGTGGAGAGAGCAGGCGGGAAGGAGAGTACAGCCGCATCGACGGGCACCATATTGGGGCGGTTGACATTCTATAACTACAAAATAGGCTGAGCCTACTACTTACTTAATCGGCCATGACGCGGACCCGCCGCCAGTGCGCCAAAAGCAAGCCCGTCTGCGCCCGTCCGTGCATGGACCGCTCACAGTGCCAGCCACGCTGTCGGTTTCAGGTGAGTCCGTATTCATTATGCATACTAACTCCCGAGAGGCTCTGCTGGCCTTGTCTTTCCCCAGTCTGTCCTGTGTAGGCCCTAGTCCTAATAGTGTCACACGCTCAGTGTGCCATATATACAACCTAGAGCTTTCTAATATCAAAAGCACACTTAGAGGGACCTACCTTAAGACCCAGTCAAGGCTTCAGTGTGTGCTAATTAATGCACACTCGCTTATCAAACATAAGTTTGAATTTGCCAATTTTGACGAGGAACAGAGGCTTGACATCCTGTTCATTGTAGAAACCTGGGAAGATGAAGCTTAAGGGCCTGACCTGGTGGTAGCCATTCCGCCTGGTTTTGCCATCTTTAGGAAGGACCGTAGAGGGAAAAAAGGCAGGGGGCTCGCAGTTGTTTATAGGAACTACTTAAAAGCTACCTTCAATGATATTTCCCCGGGAGCATCATGTGAAGCACCTTTCCAAATAGTTATTAATCACACTCCTTCTTTCAACAGGATGTTGATCTATCGCCCCCCTGGACCTAGGGCCAATTTCCTACAATCCCTGGGGCAATTATTAGAACATAAAGTTAACTTCCAGGATTACACCATACTCTAGGACTTAAATTTTCATTTAGATAATGCACAGGACAATGACTTGAAGGCTCTGACAGACCTTCTCACGAGCGTTGGTCTGACACAGCTGACAGAAGGTCCTACTCACAGAGCCGGTCACCTACTGGATGCGGTTTTCTCTGATTGTCCGCTTTTGAAATTTAAAAGCATCTTGCAACTACTTTGATCTGACCATGCAGCTGTCTTGCTCACTCTTACCTTGCCATCTTCTGCAGGTAACAAGCAGGTGCCCACAACAAGCCAGAGTTGCTTTCTCTGGCATTGCCTCAACCACACAGAGTTATTTTCCTAACTTAGTCGTAATAGTCCACCCCTATCCCTTGCTCCAGAGAGAGCAGCCCTAGATTACCATGACTGAATCAAGTTGGTAGTACGGGCAACAGCCCCCACAAAAACCGGGATAAATTACGAGGACAGTCCCCACAGAACCATGGTTTTCGGATGAGCTTAGACTTCCTAAAAGGCAGTGCCGCTGGCAAGAAAGGAGCTGAAGACTCAAGTACGATCCCAAGGAAAAAGAGCGCTATAGGGAAATACTTACCCAGTATAAAGGTAGGATCCATTCTGCAAAAATCAAGTATTTTAAGAGACTATTGGAAAAGCCAAGAATAATGTCACAGTTAAAAAACTTAGCCAAGTGCAGGTCCACAAAGAAGATATTCCGGATCAAGCCTTTTGTGATACTCTGGCTTCCACCTTTTGTAGTAAGTTCGGTGATATTTACGACAATTTTACACTTAATCCTACCCAAGTTGCAAGTAGTCGGGATCTCCCTGTGCTAAAGCTCCCCAGCAGCCCGGATTTCACGCTCCTCTCTGAGTTCCCATCAATTACATACGATCAGGTGTTCAAACTTCTTTTTGCTGCCAAATCGAGATCACCATTGGATCCGTGCCCCCCAAGATCGTAATCTCGTCAATCGAACTGATAGCCAGTCATCTCACAGAGCTGTGCAATCTTGTTCTTCAATCTGGAATTTTCCCAAAATTATGGAAAAAGACCTTGATTCTTCCATTATTAGGAAAAACAAATCTGGACAAAACAGGCCCTCGCAACTACCGCCTGATAGCTCGCCTGCCATAGTCAGCAAAAAGCTCTTGAAAAATATATGAATCAAGAACTATTGTGTTCATCAATGATAACAACATTCTGGATCCATTGCAATATGGTTTTCGAGGCAGGCATAGCACAGAGCTTGCATTGATTATGGCTGCTGAAGGGACTAGGCGCTTGGAAGATAAGGGAGGCATGGCGGCACTGATCCTTTTGGATTTTTCAGCACCATTCGACATGGTGGACCATGGCCTCCTACTAGGTCGCCTTCAAGAAATAGGTATTGCTGGCACCGCCCTATGATTGTTTAACTCATTCCTTTCTAACTGTGAACAATTTGTGGAGATGGATGGCCTGAGCTCTCAGAGTTTTAATCATCCATCTGGGGTCCCACAGGGCTCTTCTCTCATTATGACTCTTTTTAATTTGTATGTGGTTCCCCTTGCTAGGCTGATCAAATCCTTTGATTTTGACATGGTGTCATATGCTGATGATACTCAGATTATAGTGTCCATCTTAGAGGACTGTTGCAGCACTATTTACAACTTACATGCCTCTATGGGACAGGTGAGCAAATGGATGTTAGAGAATTGTCTTAAGCTGGGCTCCAATAAAACTGAGGTTCCTCTTTTTGGCAGAGATGTCTCCCATTGGTCCTCAGACTGGTGGCCTAGCGAACTTAGCCCTCTCCCCACTCCTGTCCCCAAGGCAAGGAATCTGCATGCTATTTAAATTACCTAAATATGCTTCTGCAAAGGCAGCCCTTAATTTGCTTCACTTGCTTCTGGTGGAAAAGAGGATTAAGTTCAAGGTTCTCTGCACCGCTTTTAGGGCGCTGCACAATCATGGTCCTGCATATCTGACTGACCACTTCCGTTGGTATACTCCTCCCTGAATGCTGCGGTCCACATCCCATCAGCTGGTGGAAGTTCCCAAGGCACATATATCTCACTGAGGTGGAAAAAGCTTCTTACACATTACCACTAGATTGTGGAATCAATTGCCACTCTCACTGAAAAATGTATCAGACCTGATATCCTTCAGGAAGGGTCTGAAGGCCTGATTTTTTTAGGCCTAAAGATTAGCAGTGATTAGTTCTCTTTTTCTCTGATTCCACATGGCTGGTAGGAGGGTAGATGTCAGCGCCAAGATGCCACTGGGTATTAGTACGCTATATAAATATAGAAATAAATCAATAAAATAAATGGATGAGAGGCGTTAACGTACTAGGAGAAGACTCCAATTCATGTTGTATCAGGAGCAGGGAAAAATCCAAGACTATCCTCATGTTCAAACTGTAGGGTGGGAAAATCGAGTAATTTTGTCAATTTCTGCTGTGAGAAGGTGGAAAACTACTGGAGTCGGTGACGTGGAATTCACGAATGTTCTATGGATTTAATTGGTGTTCAACCTGATAGTCTTTAGAGCAGATACCCTTTGGACTCTGAAAGGTACAGACCTCTCTGCTTATATTTCTACTAGCAGCCCGCCCCAGCGTTGCCTGGGGCAGAAAGGGGCTGGGGGCAGTACTCCCGCTCCCGCCCCGACCCCCTCCCGCACCGACTCCCTCCCGCCCCGACTCACTCGCGTATAGAATAGATTTGGTTCGAATCCTAAACCCTTTGCGCCCCAGTACCTCCTCCGAAACTGCTGCCTCCACACCTTTCCTTGGGCCCCGCAAAGCTCCCGCAACCTTCGGCAGCTCCGAGCTGCAGATGTCAGCGTCAGTAAGTCCTGGGGAGCAGAGGATGCGTTCCAGCAACTCTCCAAGCAGTGCGCTCAAGCGCGGACCCTCCGCTCCACCGCCCTCGTCGCTCGGACTCTCCAGCCCGGCACTCGGCTCCCCCGTTGTCGCCGTCTTTAGTGTGTACAAAAGTGACAGCTCCGAGGCCCGGCCACAGCTCGCTGCAGAGCCGTAGACCTAGAAGAGAGACACTGAAGACAAAACCTGATAATAGTAAAAGAAGAAAGACAATACCAGAGTATCGAGACTGAAATCGAGGCATTACTGCACCGCCCTCCTCCTTGTCCTCATCACGCACGTCGCGTCGTGGCCAGCGCTAGGTCCCGGCCGGTGCTACTTTCAGGGGACTACTTTGTTTACAAACGTAATTTTTTTAATTTACTTTTTTATTTTTTATTTATATAGCCTATGTCCACACCCTGACATTATCATAGATGTATCGGGTGTGTAGATTGGCACTGTGGTTCCCGAGTTTACCTGGCCAAAAGGTGCAATTTCTCTCTTTATAATAGTAGTATGGATTGCTGAGCTTTATGCTATGCATTGCTTCGATTTGGAGAACTTTGACTGAAGTTTCCACTATGCTGAAACCTTCCTGTTTTCCTTGATGTAAGTAGGTTTCCCTAGGTTCCCCTATTTTAACTTACAATTAGTTTAGGATTGAAACCTGTACACTTATCATCAAATCTTATTTATTATCTGTTGTATTGCTGCAACTGAATTTTTTGTATGCCTTTTGCAAGTAAGTCTTAATTTCATTCGACTTTTCTGATTTCCTGTGGTGATTCTGTATCTTTACAATATGTTCTTGGGATTACATACCATACCTGGCCGCAAAAGAATTACATTTAAAATCTGTTGCTTAACACACAAACCTCTGAGCGTTAAAGGACCAAGCTATCTTTCAGCAAAGTTAACACCCTATCTGCCAGGCAGATTATAAAATCTACAGATAAAGCTGTTGTTATAGTCCCTCAGGTTAGGAAATCTCGTAGAAGAGGCAGATCATTCTCTTACCTTGCCCCCCTGAATTGGAACTAGCTACCCATATGGAAATGCACTGATCACCTTAAATTCAGAAACTTTATGAAGACTGAGCTGTTTCTGGTATAAGGAATCTTATTTGCCTGTGTCTTGATCTGCGCCAAAATACCCCTCCCTGGGTGATTCGTGCGCATTATAAGTTAAAATAACATAACATACATCCAACAAAATCCTAGACACCTCCCAATCTGGATTCTGCAGCAAACACAGCACCAAGATGGCCCTCCTCGCCGCCACAGACAACATCCACGCTCTCCTCGACCAAGGCCAAATGACAGCCCTCATCCTCCTGGACCTATCAGCAGCCTTTGACGCCGTCTCCCACCGCACATTAGCCACCAGACTCCATGACGCCAGCATCCAAGGAAAGGCCCTAGACTGGATACGCTCATTCCTCACCAGCAGAACACAGAGAATAAGACTCCCACATTTCCTCTCGGAGCCAACAGAGACCAGAAGTGGAGTACCCCAAAGGTCCTTCCTCAGCGCCACCCTCTTCAACAGCTACATAACCCCCCTAGCAACCACTGCCAAACACCACTGGCTAAACATCGTCTCCTATGCCGATGATACCCAACTCATCCTCTCCCTCACCAAGGAATCCAAATTCACCACGCACAACTTCCAAGAGGGGATCAAAGCCATTGCAACCTGGATGAAAAACAGCTGCCTAAAACTCAACTCAAAGAAAACAGAAGTCTTCATCCTCTGCTCCACCCCCTCCACATGGGACGACCCACACAGGTGTCGTCTATGGGAGGACACCTGTTGGGGTCAGAAACCCACCGACCCCGACAGACCACGCACGTAACCTCTGCCTCATACTGGACTCATCGCTCACTATGAATCGCCAGATCAACACAGTCTCCTCCGCATACTTCAACTCCCTCCGCATACTATGCAAAACATTCAAATGGAGACCCTTCTACTCCAGAACAATGGTCACTCATGCTCTCATCACCAGCAGACTGGACTACGGCAATGCCTTCTATGCTGGTGATGGAGCAAGTATTTGCACGTTAAGCGACTTGCTTGTATCAAGAACCTCGAATAATGTTAATAGATTAATTCAACCTGTTTGTCTTACTAATATTGCACATTTTACACTACACTGGGTGTCCCAGTGACGCTTGCCTATGTGTTTACTAAACAGTAATAACGCTTGCCTCTAAAATGGCCGCTGCTTTGCGGGAATTTAGTCTGCGCATGCGTCGGTCATACCCATGTGATGTGACGCACTCGCAGTTCTGGAGGGAACTTGTTGCTCATGCGCAGTACTGCTAAAATTGCCACTTTGTTTTCTCACATGCTCCGTGCTTGCATTGCCGCTTTTGCAAAGCTGTCTGTTCTGCTTAACTCCTAATGCTATAGTTATTATAAAGTAAGGGGTGTAGTATAGCCAATCACGGTATAAAGTGTATTCATTTTTCCTGTGTTTCTAAATTGTTTTCGCTTACTTTGCATGTATCATACTCCTTGGGCCTGGGAGGCGCTTGCTACTCCATATTTGAAGCTCCTATGGTCCCAGTCACGTGATGGGGGGAAATGAACCTTGCCGCAGTGGAACTCAGCCAGCTGGCAGCCAAAGCTAAGATGCTCATGAGAACCGACCTGTTACCCAGCAAGACGAAGCTGAACTGTTCCTGCATTTGCAACCTTTGTATTAAAACTACTGTGTACCCTATTGTATTCTATAAATCTTATGCCATGGGAACTGGAATATAAGGGGTGGGTACGAAAATGAATATTAAGTCTGAGAAAGTCTAAAATTTAGGAGGTGCAATGACCTAACCTCCTCCTTTGACCAATCAGAATTTAGGGAACCTTTCACTTGCAACATTGGTGGGTGGTACACTGACCCGAAAACAGTATAACTAGCCTAGGTTTAGCTAGAGAAATTGTCCGACTTGTCCGAATAGCTGACCTGTCACTGACCCAACGAACTCTATAGGTGATTGATACAGAGAGCTGCGGAGCACTCTGTCCGTAATTTCCACAGAATAAGTTGGGGTTTGGGAAACTTTAAGTGCTGGCGAAGCACTTTGCTGGGAGATTCGAAAACCCAATCGGGGTTATTGGCAGATTCCGCGCAGAGAGGGAGTAGCGCAGGCGTTGCATCCGAAGCTGCAGGTGTTGGTCGTTCCCTTTTGTGAGCCCAGTCCAGACCTGAATCCTGGGGTTATCCTGTCCTGACTGTCCATGAGCTGTACCTGCTTGCCTACTGGCAACCTAAGTCCTTGAGGGTCCCTTCCCGGCTTTTCCAACTGACCCGTGGCCAGGGTTAGTCTTCAACCTATCCTAGGTAAATATAACTGAGTGTGGGTGTTTGTCTATCTAAACTTCTCTCTCTTGTCCCGAATAAAGCATAATTGCCTACGTCCTTTCCCTGTTTTCTATAAATAAGGTTTTCGTGCAAACTTGTCTATTAGCATGTTCCACTTTTTCCCTACCTTTAGTCAAATATTGAATCGTTCACACATATAGTATGTTCCATTCTTACCCTCCCTTTAGAGAATAAGCGCATCTGGATAAATCAAATTGCATAAGTTTAGTTTCTTATAAACCGTTAGTGAAACTCGAAAGTCTGCTTTGATTAGTATGTTCCCTTTCTTTACCCACCTTTAGTGAAGCTTGTGAAAGTCTTCTGACCTAAAATAGCGTGTTCCTTATTTCTCCCTTCCCTTTATTTTCCGATTTCTAAATGTTTCTTACTCTCATTCATAGCTATACAATCTTTCTAATTCTAGTTATAGACAGTTTGATCTGTGTAAATTTGTGGCTCATGGCATACGATGAAGAAGAGAATTAGATAAAAGTGTTTAAAACTTCTTGCGTCTGTGGTTATTATAAAGTACAAACCGTTATTTCAATGTTGCATGGTATTTTGGTGCTGTCCGCTTAATCCCACAGCTAGCTCCTGATCCATTGTGATCTTAGGTACCTGTTACAAGGACTGGTAAGTCAGGTACACGGAAGTAGAAAGAAGTAAAACTGAATAACTGATAATAGTGTGTAGGTTACCTGATTAAGTATATATAAAGTATATGTGAAAAATTATTTTTATTGGCCCAAGTGTGCATTATGTTTAGTCGGGTGACCTGCGCGCTCTATCACTGGAATCAACAAAAAACTGCCCTGCAAACTCCAGACCGTCCATAAGGCAGCAGCCAGACTAATCCTCAATATACCAAGGTACAACCACATCACCCAACACCTCAACGACGTCCACTGACTCCCTGTTTAAAGAAGAATAACTTTCAAGCTGCTCACGCATGCATACAAGGCTCTCCACAACATCGGACCTGAATACCCAAACAACCGCCTCTCCTTCCATGCACACAAGAGAAACCTCCACTCAGCCGACCTCTCCCTAGCCACCATCCCATGCTTCTACAGGAACAGAGCGGGTGGAAGGTCCTTCTTCTACCTTGCAGCCAAGACATGGAATGAGCTCCCCCTCCACCTCCGACAAAGTCTGACAGTGCACCAATTCAGGTAAGACCTAAAGACCTGGCTCTTCGAATGACCCCAACGGAACTACACACACCTCCAATCCAGCGCCTTGAGACCCTGATGGGTGAGTAGTGAGCTTTACAAAACACTAATTTGAACATAACATTCATATATAACAGATTGGCCCTTAGTTTGTAATAAAACTCATTTAACTTTATTTATTGATTCCTGATCCTTAATGTGTGCCCAAATGAGCTACACCGTAAATTGAATTGTTTGATTGATGTTAACTCCCCTTTACCTCTCGGGCAAGTTAGAAAGGTTCATCGTAGGATAAATGGTAGGACCGGCCCAGTGCTCCATCACCCAGACAGAGAAAAATACAAAAAGGGCAAAGAAGGAGGGAGAGAAAGACAGAAAAAGCAGACAAAGCGTGAAAGCAGGAATTAACAAAAACCTGCAAGACTGAAATTACGAGGCAGGAAGTGTGTGGTGAGGATAAAAAAGGCATGAGGTAGAATCAGGACTACAGAGCGTTAGAATTTGGTAACTGGATCTTCAATAAAGTCAGCCTCTGGCTTCTGAGCAAAACTTTGGGCCTGGCTCTTATTCTTTTACAAATTAGGCACTGCCTTGATGAGTCGGTCTGCTCAACCCTGTTTACAGTTTACCCGATACCAATCCTTTATGTGGCAAGTACTCAAATTAATTATTATTTCCAGCTGCATATATACCAAACAATATTAACCATCCACGCATGTATGCAAAATATTAACTCACCCATACTACAGCCAATCCAACTTAAAAAGAAAGGCTCTGCTTTGTGAAGAAACCCGGGAGACCAGGAAGTAATGGTACCCAATTTCAACAGCACTATGAGGCCAGCTTGCAGGGGTATACACAAGTTATATTAACATGCACTAAAGACTTCCACGTAGCCTGCGGGCAATTTCCCAGGGGCTCCTGTGAAAGTGAACTTTCTCTCTATCTCCCATCGGTCTATTCCTCCATCTCAGATTTTAAGGTATTATTCAATTTTTTTGTCATCATGGGGCGTGAATTAGCAGAAAATCGGATATAACATATAAATAGGGCTTCCGGTTTTATGGTATTTATTTTTTTGACATTTCCGTCTGTATTTATCTATATTTATTTTTTGCTAATTATATCTGTATTTATCCAAATTTATTTTGATTTTTGTGGAAAAATGAAGCTGAAATTAGTATATTTCCACGTTTATTTAACCGATAAATATGTACTCATGCTTGAATGCCGGCCAGATTTCAGTGATATGAACACCAGCAGAAGATAAATCAATGCACTTATATGAAAATATGCACATTTCAGTATCAACCTTTTGCATAGATACTGGTGTTAAAGCCTCTAAACAAAAATTCCTTACTTTTTAACCCCCTCACCTATCAATTCACACAGCTATTGGCCTGGCAGTCATGGCAGACAGGATTTAAAATTACTCAAAAAGCAACCAAATTTCCATTTTTATCCACATTTTAAAATAAATACAGACAAGAAAATTAATGTTTTCTGTCTGTATTTATCTGTAAAAATCAGTAAAAACGGAAAACAGGGAGCCTTACATATAAAGCTGTTCTTAGCGGGGGGGGGGGGGCTAAAGTATGTTTGTCCGGGGTCCCCTAACCCCTTAAGATGGCACTAGCACTGCACCATTTCCTCCATAGCCCTTACACTCAGCACTACCACGGTTCACTACAGACATGCTCACAAGTTCTCCTCATGCAAGGCACCCTCTCTCTCCATGTCTTTCTCGTCGCCTGCCTGTTCCTGCGCCCACCCCGCCTCTCTCTTCATGTCTTTCTCGTCGTTTGCCTGTTCCTGCGCCCACCCCGCCTCTCTCTTCATGTCTTTCTCGTCGTTTGCCTGTTCCTGCGCCCACCCCGTCTCTCTTTCGCGGGCTCTGCACATTCCCCCATGGCCACCCCCTACGCTCCCGAAACCCCTCGCTTCCTGCGCCTGCCCTCTGGCTGCATACCCCCTGCTTGTTGTTCTAACCTCTTTGTGCAGGACCCATCCTGTGTCAGGAAGCCACGAGGAAGGCTCAGTGCCAAGACCAAGAGCCTTCCTCACAGCTGAAGCGCCAAGGTGGACAGAGCGCTGAGAGTGCATTTAAGTTCATAGAGCGGCGCAGGGCACGCTGGGTAATATATGCCAAGGGGCTCCCATCTCCCTATTCGGATGGTGTGGGGGTAGTAAGTAAAACAAGTGTTGTAAAATGACCGGCATGAGGTTGTCTCTTGTGAAGGTGACAGTGGTGATTAATCTGTAGTGAATGGTGACGGTGCCGAGTGAGATGAATTCTGTAGATGGCGGGGTACCGCGGAATGTGAATGCGTCTATATAAAGGCTGACTGGCTGCTACGCATGACGAATTCTAAAGTGAATAGTCACTGTGACGATGGGAAGGAACGTTATAATAAAAGAGTTTGGGGACCTTCAGCATGAATGGAGACTGGTGAGCTTGAAGACGTGCAAAGTGAATGGCGAATGCGAGCTCGGCGTGAGAACGAAGTTTATAGGGGATATTTACACCTATTATTGCAAGCGTACAGGAAAAAAATACTGTATGTGACGTGCTTCGTGGAAACGACCAATACTGTGTATTAGAGGCAGTATCATTCGTCAGTTTAAGCCCCCGCACTGTGCTAACCCGAAGGTGACTGTACACTTTGGCTAAAGGGTTTTTAAGAGAAGTGGTTTTTCAGACTGCTCTGAAGACTAATGTTCAATCTAGAACATATTAATCATCCTTTTATTCTTATTCACATTAATGTTGTCGTTGTTATTATTATCAATACTAGTAGTAATAAATACATTTCACATGTGGGGTTAACGCATCTCTTTCTTCACCCTGCTCTCCCCCCCAAAAAAGCCTCTTCCAAAGCACAAAGGAAGCCTTGACAATTAGAATGACCCACTGGAAAAACAGGATGTGTACATTTCTTAGACAACATCATCAAAAGGAAAGGAAAGACTTGTGGTATTGTGTTGACAGGGCTACTTTTCAATTGTGTTGATAAGTAAGTCTTAATAACAGAGCAGTGCGCATTTCCTTCTCTGCCACAAAGCTGAAAAATAAATGACCCACTTCCTTGTTTTCCAAAAGACAGACCTATAGCGAAAACTTGGAGATTTTGTGAAATACTTTGTGGAATCTGAGGCCAAATGTTGAGGGCATATCATGAATGTGAGCGTTTGGGCAGGGCACAGCTCCGAGTCTGTTTTTAAGGCATTGCACTCTCCAAAACACACACATGCACTTAAGTCAGAAACGCTCCGTTTTAATCCTGGACCTACAGACAACACTGCCCAAAAACAGTGAGTGGTGGTTATCTCTCTTTTTTCAAATATGCTGGCTGCAGAGAATTTCAGATTTTAGTCCTGCACTTTAGATGGTCAACTATCTTAAAAAAAGTGGGAACCAGTGCTTTGCTTCAAAGCTCACGTTCAAGATGTTGTTGTTATGTTGTGCAACTTTATAGAGCGCACTATCTTCCAGAAGGCTATCCTGGTGCTGCGCAGGTGCGAGTCTAAATAAACCTAGGGCCTAGGTCGGACTACTTAAAAAAGCCATGTCCTCAGCTCCTTGCGGAATTCAAGAAGTGAGGTGGAGACTCTTATGGATAGCCGCACGTTGTTCCATGCTTTAGGAGCGATGTAGGAGAAGGCTCAAATGCCGGATTTGGTTTTCCTTATGCGTGAGATGTGTGAAAGTAGGAGTTTGGACGAGCCGAGGTGTCTGGACGCTTTGTAATAGTAGATTTGATTGTTGAGGTATGCTGGGTCAGTGTTATGTTGTGCCTTTGAAAGTGTGGGCGAGCAGTTTGAGTTGTGCTTGGGTGTGTTTATGAGGTGCCAACGGAATTCTTTCAGGTATGGTGTGATGTAAGCGTGGCATGGGGGGTTGAGAGTGATTTTGGCTGATGAGTTCTTAATGGTCTGCAGCCTTCTGGTGAGTTTTTTGTTAATCCCAGCAGACAGGATATTCACATAGTCCAGCCTGTTTGTGACGATGGCATGAGCAACGGTTTTCTAGGTGGTGATTGTCAGCTATTTGAAAATCTCCTTCAGCATATTCAGGGTGTGGAAGCATGAGGCAGTGCCAGCGTTGACTTGGTTGGACTTGTCGAGTTTGCTGTCAATGATGATCCTGATGTCCTTGGCATGGGTGCTGGTGGGTGTTGGTCTGAGTTCTCTTGGCCATTGGGTGGAGTCCCATGGTGAAGTGGTCTTACAGAAGATCACAATTTCAGCAGGTGCGGTGCGTCCATTGGGGCGTGGGGGCGTAGCCCCCCCCGCCCGCAGCCGCCCGCAGCTCCCTCGGCGTTTCTGAACTTAAGTTCAAGGTGGGAGAACTGACAATCATGTCAGTCAGCATGACGTCAGACCGCCCACCCCCTTCAGAGTTTGAAGAGAGTGGTCGGTCTGGCGTCATGTTGACTGATATAATTGTCACCAGGGTAACATGCAGAAACACAAGTGCACATGAGTGGGGACGGAGGGGGAATTTTTTACCCATGCCCACTCATGCGCACTTGTGTTTGCGTTTTTTTGCGCATGCCCATTAGGAGCCCTTCGGACTCCTAATGGGCGTGCTTCGGGCAAAGAGTAACCTGTGCCCCAAGTCAATCCGATTGGCTGAGGGGGGCTGCCAGTCACGACGTGAAGGGGACAGCGCCAAGGGGAGCAGAGGTGGCACGGACCCGGACCGGCGTTGAGAGGTAAGTTTTGTTTATTATATTTAATTCCCCCCCCACCATGACACCCCCCGACATCCCCCCCGTGAAATCCCCCCCCCCCCCGCGAGCCGCGACTGGGTAGGAGGCACATGCATGCAAGCGAATGAGTTTAGACTCGTGTGCAGTGGAAGAGGGAAGGCAGTGGCCGTAGGAGACAGACAATGGCGCTGGATCTTGAGCAGTGGCCGGACGGTAAAGGTGTGTGAGGGGAGCCTCTTGTAGGAGGAATGCATGCAGTGCTTGAGGTCGGATTTACGGATGCAAAGTGAAGGTACCACGGTGAATGAGGGGCGCTAAGACTGAAGACATGGCGCAGTGAGTAGAGGTGGGCAGGTGGCTGGAGGGAAGGAGAAGGAAACCTTGGGTCGCCAGGTGAAAGTGAGACCAGGGTAGCAGTTCTAAGGATCAGTAGGAGAGAAAAGATGAGGCACACAGGCTAAGAAGCAGGAAGCAAGGATGTGGGATAGCAGCTGGCATGTTAAAAATGTACACTCGAGGCATGGTCATTGATTTGGTTAGTTACTTAAAAAACATTTTCCTGGGATGTTATGTAATTACCAAAGAAAAATATTCTGTTGGTTTAAAATGTGCGCACAATTTATGCAGCTCCGGCATCTGCTATTTGTGGGACTAGGAGCCGGCACCCTGTTGGCCTGTAACATTCCACGGAGCCGCTTTTTGCAATCTCTGCACAGGGTTCTCAGCACTTCCCTCATCCATCAATATTCCGGTGTCCGAGCTCTTCGTCATCAACAGAGCCCCTCGTGACAGCGGGCCTGTTTCCTGGCGGTCCCATCCATCACGTCCCCTTCACAGACCTGGCTGGCACCATAGTATTTCTTTACTCGTTTTATTTAACTTGGTTTTTTTAATCCACTTATTCGCCCCTATCACTAACAGTCTTATTTTCCTTTTTTCACTACCAGTGTTATTCACCCCATTCCCTCTAACACCTTCTGCAATAATTCAGCATGAAAAAAACAAAGTTGTGTATTCCTCAGGGATTCTTCATAGTATTTTTCGCCCAAAATGTCACATCACATGTTTATTTTTATTTTTATTAACGCTGTTTTCTGTGTTATTGCATTCGATATTTCTTTCAGCCTGCTGACTGGGAACCGTAGGAACGTGTTTATTTTACTTATGTAAGTTTTTTGTTTAGAGCTCTGCGACTTTGCAGCTACTGCAGAGCACTTACGGGGTGGGGGGCTGGGGGAGTGTAGGTGATAACTTGTTCAGTACAGGCATACCTTTTAATCTCACGGGTACCTTTAGTCATTCAAAGGCTTTTTAAACAGACATCACTTCAGATCTGGAGTAGCACTTCTGAAAAACTTGGAATGCATGCTTGTGTCAAGGGAATACATAGCAAGCTATAATGCTCTCATGTTGCACTAAAGAGATGAGGGGTTAAAACTGGAAAAAACATGAACTCGGAGCAGCAGGAAGGGTAGATTTTTCTTTAATGTGCCTTAGATCCGTCCACTTTGGAAAATAAACTTATTTGTTTTATTGTTGGTAGACCGTAGCTGCTTATACGTTCTTTGTAATAGTTAACTTACAGCTTTCCCTCCTAAGTGATATGTTTCCTGGTAGTACTGACACACACTGTATGAAATGATAAACATTGTACGGGCAGACTAGAAGTATTTATGCCAAACCACTTCCAAAGTTCTGGATTTAAGTCAACCCAAGCAAAATCTAGTTGGTGTATTTGCGATAATTGTGATTTCATATTGGAAAGGCCTCTTCGTGCATTACGTTGCATTTCTGTGATCGCTGTTGCCAGTGAAATGAGATTCCATAGTAGAACACATTGTCTTGTTGCAATTGGAGACATCATGTTTGTAAACCATACTTTTTTCAGAAAATTCTGCATACTAGAGCAGCAGCTCCATTGCATGAAAACAGAAAATTTAAGGAAATAGTGTCATCATATTGATGTATAGCACTGCACAGCCAATGGATGTATTTATTGTATTGTTAAAACCATTACAACTGTATCAGTCAAAAGTTAATATGGGCAAATGATAACATCGGCATATGCAAAGATTGTCCTTTATAGCTCATAAAAAGTGGCAATTTCTTAAATGATAAATAATTCAATCGTATTGCTTTATTAACCTTCCTGTTAACCTCAAATTTGCTTTAAAATGCACCATTTGTCCACTCTTTTTTCAAAATTTTCTCGGGGGAGAACACCCCAAACCCCCGCAGATTGTTTGAGCTCACTCGCTACACTTGCTCGCCGGAGTGCAGTACGACAAAAATTTTACGCCTCACCACTTTCAAATGCCACCAGCCACCACTGAATTTCGGACTTGTCAGTGTTTAGCTTCAGACAGTTGGTCTTCATCCAGTGGGTGATTTCAGTTTTTGAACTTGATTCAGTTCAGTCATTGAACTTGTTCTGGGTACTGGGCGTCTTGTCGGTGAGGCAGAGAATACATTGCGTGTCATCTGCATAGGAGAGAACGCTGGTATTGTGAGAGCAGACAATACTGGCTAGAGGGATCATGTATCCTTTGAAGAGTGTTGGGTTCAGAGATGATCCTTGCCCAATTCTGCAGGTGAGGTCGTGGGTATCCGAGGTGTACAGTGCCAGGCTGACAGACTGGGTCCTTCCAGTCAGGAAGGACCAGATCCATGAGTGTGTGCTTGGAAGCCGATGTTGTGTAGGTGTTGGATAATGATGGGGTGGGAGACCATGTCAAACTTTTCAGAGAGGTCCAGGAGGAATAGGGCCACCCTGTCTCTTCTATGCAGGTCATGCAGATGTCATCCATGGCGGCGATGAGGACAGTTTCTCTGCTGCAATTGTGTCTGAAACCAGACTGATTGATGTTGAGGGGTTGGTGGTCATTGAGGTATTCAGTGAGGAGTCTGTTGATGATTTTTTCCAAGGCTAGGATTGGTAGCAGGAAGATGGGTGTTTAGTTGGCAAGCATTGAAGGGTCCACAGGGGGTATTTTCAGCAATGGGAGGACTTCGATGCGGTCTGGCAGAGGGGCACGTTTGGTAGCCCAGACCATTTGTTGGTAGCGTCTCAGCTCAGATTTGAAAATGCTCCTGTCTGCACTGTCCAGTATAATTCTCCATTTGTGCTCCAATTGTTTGCAGTGGTGCTTCATTACTCTGAGTTCCTCTGTGTACCAGCAGGCCTGAGGCCTAGCTCTTGTTGTATTGCTGCGTTGGAGCTGTGACAGGGAGTTGGCACAGGAAGTGATCCAATTGTTGAAATTCTTGATGGCTTTGGGGAGGCTGTGGTTGCGTACGGGTCAGTGGGATTTGAGAGCAGTGTTCCAGTGTTTCAGTCCTTGTCAGTGACGCTGACAAGTGGAGAGGTGTGGTGCAGCGGCCAGGGCAGCTGACTTCGGAGTACAGGGTTCACGGTTCGATCCCCGGCTCCGGCGGCAGCTTAGCCCAGCACCATGTGGCTCTGGCCAATAGCTCACGTAATTTCCGCGATGGCCGCAAGTGCCTTGAGACCTGTAAGGTTCAGTAGTTCGTGCTTTACAAATTTGGATTTCGATTTCAAGTTTCGACAGGCTGGTCTGATAGTGGTGCATGTGCGTTGGCCCGGGAGATACTGATCTTGGTTGTGATTGCAAATGCAATTACACAATTAAAGGCTCTGCTTGACATGACCTAGACTAAACTTCTTCTGCCAATGCTAGCTTCTTGTAACTTACTGGATAGTCAACCCGTCACACCATTTCACCAGTGGTCATTACACCCCTATGAAATTTCTGATTGTCGTTGCTGGAATTGACTGGAGGTCTGTGACTGGGGTGTTGACAAGGCAGACCCAACACTTTCCTTACATACCTCGTCATCTCCTGAGGCGGAAGCCGGGAGACCACTTAATTTTAAAAACTGTATTTTGTGTCACCATTTAGCGAATTTCTTGTATTTTTAACTCACTCACCCGTCTGCCACCACTGGAGCGGGCTCTAAAAACGCCGAAACAGCGACCCCTTCGCTGCAACATAGAGATTGTCAACAAACAATCCTGACGCCATTGACGGCGAAGGAGAGAGGCCACACCTACTCCTAGGCCACGCCCACCCGCCGATCAGAGTATAAAAACGCTGCCTTCAGCGCCACGAAGCCAGAACCTCGTCATCTCCTGAGGCGGAAGCCGGGAGACCACTTAATTTTAAAAAACTGTATTTTGTGTCACCATTTAGCGAATTTCTTGTATTTTTAACTCACTCACCCGTCTGCCACCACTGGAGCGGGCTCTAAAAACGCCGAAACAGCGACCCCTTCGCTGCAACATAGAGATTGTCAACAAACAATCCTGACGCCATTGACGGCGAGGGAGAGAGGCCACGCCTACTCCTAGGCCACGCCCACCCGCCGATCAGAGTATAAAAACGCTGCCTTCAGCGCCACGAAGCCAGAACCTCGTCATCTCCTGAGGCGGAAGCCGGGAGACCACTTAATTCTAAAAACTGTATTTTGTGTCACCATTTAGCGAATTTCTTGTATTTTTAACTCACTCACCCGTCTGCCACCACTGGATCGGGCTCTAAAAACGCCGAAACAGCGACCCCTTCGCTGCAACATAGAGATTGTCAACAAACAATCCTGACGCCATTGACGGCGAGGGAGAGAGGCCACGCCTACTCCTAGGCCACGCCCACCCGCCGATCAGAGTATAAAAACGCTGCCTTCAGCGCCACGAAGCCAGAACCTCGTCATCTCCTGAGGCGGAAGCCGGGAGACCACTTAATTTTAAAAACTGTATTTTGTGTCACCATTTAGCGAATTTCTTGTATTTTTAACTCACTCACCCGTCTGCCACCACTGGAGCGGGCTCTAAAAACGCCGAAACAGCGACCCCTTCGCTGCAACATAGAGATTGTCAACAAACAATCCTGACGCCATTGACGGCGAGGGAGAGAGGCCACGCCTACTCCTAGGCCACACCCACCCGCCGATCAGAGTATAAAAACGCTGCCTTCAGCGCCACGAAGCCAGAACCTCGTCATCTCCTGAGGCGGAAGCCGGGAGACCACTTAATTTTAAAAACTGTATTTTGTGTCACCATTTAGCGAATTTCTTGTATTTTTAACTCACTCACCCGTCTGCCACCACTGGAGCGGGCTCTAAAAACGCCGAAACAGCGACCCCTTCGCTGCAACATAGAGATTGTCAACAAACAATCCTGACGCCATTGAAGGCGAGGGAGAGAGGCCACGCCTACTCCTAGGCCACGCCCACCCGCCCCTTTTTCTTCCCATAAAGATGTGCAATTTCCGGACGCGCAGCGGACAGGCGCAGCGGGCGCGCCGTCAGCGCGCCGAAGGCGTGCCAAAGGCAAGCCCGTCTGGGCCCAGACGGCCTCAGGCCCAGACATTATGCCCAATTCACAGACTCACATATCCTACACCTCGGATACCCTCCGACTCTGGAATACAAAAAAACATCCTCAGTGTGAATTCATCCTTAAGGATGACACCCCGTTCACAGGATGCACCCTCTGTGACACCCCTGAAGCCACGGAACCCAGCCACACGCTTCGACTCGGCCTCCTGAACTGCAGGTCTCTGGTAAAGCACTCTCACGAGATAAACCTTCTCACTCAAACCCTCTCGCTAGACGCCCTATTTCTGACCGAAACATGGTTGACCCCCAGCAACGACTTTGACTTGGTCAATGCAACCCCCCCCGGCTACCAAATCTGCTGCCTGAACAGACCGGTCGGAAGAGGCAGCGGGCTCGCCATACTCTACAAAGACCATCTCAGCTGTAGAATCGACGGCGGCACGGTCAAGGATTGTGAAAACTGCAATTTCACCCTCCAGATCTCCCCTACCACCTCACTATCGGGTCTCCTGGTATACCGACCACCAGGCTCGCTAGGAGATTTTTCAAGCACCCTGATGGACCACATCCTTCTAAAAACAATATCAACGCCCAATTTTCTCCTCCTAGGGGACCTGAACCTACACTTCCTAGACCCGGCAGATAACACTGCCGCCAACCTCCTAGCAGACCTTATGTCAGCTGACCTCCTGCTTCTGAACTCGAAAGCCACCCACGAGAAAGGACAGCTCCTAGACCCAGTCTTCACCAACATTAGGAACCTCCAAACCCAAGACCCCACTCCTCTCCCATGGACTGACCACTTACTGGTCCCTATGTACTGGTCCCTTCAGCCCACCCCGGTTCCCAAACAGAAAACTAGGATACAAACTAGACGATGGCACAAGTTAA
Source organism: Lissotriton vulgaris (assembly GCF_964263255.1). Classification (NCBI taxonomy): domain Eukaryota; kingdom Metazoa; phylum Chordata; class Amphibia; order Caudata; family Salamandridae; genus Lissotriton; species Lissotriton vulgaris. The sequence continues at coordinate 905,194,804 of NC_141695.1, forward strand.
GACCAGAAGAATGGGAAGCGAAGCTACAGGAATCTGATGGCCCCCTCTCAACTGACCCAAACACCGCCGATAGAGAATTCAACAGCTGGCTCACCAACCCCCTAGACAGCCTCATCCCACTAACTAGCTCCCTTAAGCATGTAAAAAGGATTAACCATGCTCCTTGGTACACTCCGCCCCTGAACATTCTAAGGAAGGAGTGCAAAAAGACAGAGCGTACATGGAGAAAAAATAAATCCGCGACGGATAAAGACGCTTATCAAACAGCCATGAAAGCCTACAAACAAGCCCTCCATAACGCAAAAAGCTCCTTCTATGAGGAAAAAATAAAGAACTCCTCTTGCTCGGCCAAAGAGACTTTCTCTATCCTCAGAGAGCTCCTCAATGTCCCAGCCCCCCCGCAGATACCCATGGACCCCAAAGCAGCCGAAGAAAAATGTGTCAACCTAGCCAATTTCTTCGACGATAAAATCAAAAAAATCCTTTCTTCCCTCCCTGCCACTAATCAGGCCACCTCTGGAATAGCCAAGGACCCATCCCCTGCGTTAGGGAACCCCCCTGATAAACCCGATCCACCTCATTTAGCTTCATTCGGACCAGTCACGGAAGAAGAAGTGGCAACTACTCTAGCATCTACGAAGAGTGGTGCCCCCAGCGATTCAGTTCCCATACGGTTCACTAAAGACATCGCTCGGACCATTACAACTAGACTTACTGCCCTCATTAACACCTCGTTTGTCCAAGGAGAAGTCCCACAAAGCTGGAAGGAGGCCGTCGTCAAAGGACTTCTTAAGAAGCCTTCGCTAGATCCCGCGGACCTATCCAACTACAGACCCATCTCGCTCCTCCCTTGGATAGGTAAGGTCGCGGAGAAGCTTGCAAACAAAAAGCTATCTCACTTCCTAGAAGCAAACCATCTCTTGAAAAACTCCCAAACAGGCTTCAGACCAGGCCAGGGCACTGACACCGCCCTCCTGGCGGCCGTAGAGAAAGCTAGGGAAATCATTGACACCGGAGGATCAGTGGCAGTGGTCCTCCTAGACCTAAGCGCGGCATTCGACACTGTCAGCCACCAGGTCCTAACCCAGCGCCTGGATAACACTGGCGTGAAAGACAGTGCGTTGAAATGGCTCACATCCTTTCTCTCCCGACGCTCCTTCCAAGTCTGGGAAGGAGAAAGCCGCTCCCCCTCGATCCCCCTCCGGTGTGGAGTGCCTCAGGGCTCCTCATTGAGCCCCACGCTTTTCAACGTGTATATGGCCCCACTGGAGGAGCTGGTCTCTCCATTCGGAGTCACTATCGTCAGCTACGCTGACGACACTCAGCTGGTGGTGACACTCTCACACCCCAAGCTAGAGCCCTCCAATCTGCGAGACTGTCTCTCCAACGTCCATCAATGGATGAGCGACTCAGACCTAAAGCTAAACGGGTCAAAAACGGAGATCCTGCTCCTCGGTCACAAAACTTTGAGCCTCCCCTCCAACCTCTGGCCCACCTGTATGGGTGAACCCCCTACTCCTAAGACAGAGGTTAAGAGTCTGGGAGTATGGCTGGAGACAGATCTCACCTTCAGGACACAGGCTAGGAAAACAGCCGGCATCTGCTATGGTCTACTCAGATCATGCAGAAAGGTGCTTCCCTTACTACCATCCCAGTCCCGTCTTCTGCTAATTCAAGGCTTAGTGCTATCCAGGCTGGACTATAGCAACGCCATTTACCTCGGAGCGCCGGAAGCCACCCTCCAAATACTGCAAAAAACCCAAAATGCCGCAGCCCGCCTACTCACGAACACCCCAGCAAGAACATCAGCCAAACCAGCTCTGAGGAAACTTCATTGGCTCCCCGTGAGGGAAAGAGTCGTCTTCAAAGCCCTCTGCCTGGCCCACAAGGTTCTGCACAACGCCGGCCCCCCATTCTGAGCACTTGGATCACTCCATATATACCGACGAGAGCGCTCCGGTCAGAACAGGGAAACCTTATCGTTGTCCCTAGGGTGAAGAAGGCCCGCATCGGTGGCCGCCGCTTCTCGGTCAACACAGCCAAAAAATGGAACGCCCTCCCCCCGAGCCTCAGAGCTGAACCAAACCTCCTACGATTTAGGAAATCCCTCAAAACCCTTCTTTTCCCCTGATGCATCCGCAGCTTCTTTTTGCCCCCTCCTTAGGAGTCCGAGGTTTCAGCGCTGGGATACTCGAGGGTGACTACGCGCTCTATAAAAACCTAAAATAAATAAATAAAATAAATACCCCCAAACACGTCTGCTATTAGGTATTCTTGTTTTGGATACAACATTTTATTGGCATTTAGTAACTACAGCACTGTACAATTACACCCAAGAGTCTGTGACATGAGAATCACAAATACCACAAGTACAGCATTGCATAACAATAGAAAGGAACAATTCTGCTAGCACTGAATCATAGGTTTAAACCACAGAAATGTGTAAATGGTCTAATCTTGCACCTCACATTTTGCTGTGTTTATGTGGGCACCCCTCACTTAACAATATAGAATATTCAGTCAGAGCACATCTATGTACTCCCCTGAACCATGCCTGGATGGGAGGGGCAATACTTAGCTCTATCTCTCCTAACTCTGTCTTAGTAGGCAATAGTCTAAAACAAGAAGAGACCGCTCCCCTTGTGCATATCCCTATAGGCCCATAAGTTCCAGGAGCACATTTTGCTATAGGGTATTCTATGACAATCACTCAGCTTTCCACTAGACTTTACCGGAGGTGGCGTTAGGCGTGGGCGGAAAATCCGTTCCGCTCGCGGATTTTGCGGATTTTCGGGAAATCCGCAATCCGCGAGATTTGCGAATTTCCCGCAAAATCCGCAAATCCGCGAGCAGCGGATTTTGCTCGCACTGCTCGCACTGTTCGCGTGAGTTCGCGCCCCGCGAATAAGTGCAAAATTGCAGAAATACGATCTTGGCAAAACTGAAAGTAACTACTTACCAGGTTCAAAAGTTCAGGCACATCATTAGTAGCCATTTCCTGTAGTGCTTCCTGAGGGGCCCCTCCAGAGTTCAGTTGCCAGTTGAAACTATTATGTGACCCTGCTCTGAACCTCAGAATAGTTACACATATGCCACAAAGGTCCTGAATTACAGCTAAGGGAGACAAGCAGGAGCCAGGCTGGAAGTTAAAATCCATTAATCAGCCCCTAATTCATTATTGTCAGTTGGGGCAGGGCAGGTGTTGTAACTAATTTTGCAACAATGAAAGCACTTAGCAAGTGCAAAAGATCACTAATCAGGGCGCACTAAGGAAGCAGGTGCCAGCTAAAAAAATATTCTGTGACACATTAATCAGCCCCAAATTAATTCAGGTCACTTGAGGCAGGGAAGGTGTGCTTTGCTTTGCCGAAAATAATGTACACTGGACAACCAGAGGGTGTAGTGATGAAACAGAGGGTGGCATGGGTGGGCCAGAGGGTGGCATGAGTAGTCAGAGAGTGGCAGTGGTGACAGAGAGTGGCAGTGATGAAGAAGAGTGTCCCAAACAGGCTGGACACGTAGAAACAACAAGTTCGCAAAACTTGCGACCCGACAGGTAAGTTCGCAAATTGCGAAATTGTAAAAACCCTCGCGAACTGGCAGAAACACGGGCGAACACAAAAAAAAAAAAAATCCGCAAATTCGCGGGAATTCGCGGATTTTGCGGATTGCGAATCCGCAAATCCGCAAAATTCGCGGATTGCCAATCCGCAAAATCCGCTCATGCTTAGGTGGCGTCTGCGGGCGGTAGAGTCAAACAGTACGATTGGATAGAAGACCTTTTTTTCTAGATATTCTTTTGTAGAAGCATTCTCCTGTTGGCCCATAAGACTGCACAACCCTGATTTGGACTAGCCCGTATCGCGGCTCCGAGTACACAATGGGGAATGTCGGTCTTGCACCCCGAATCACAACTTAAAGAAGTCAGTTTCCGAACAGCAGTCCAAGCTCCATAAAACTCCCATAACAGATGAATGTCATGCTGCTTAGATGCTGAGGAAATGTGCAGGATTAAGCTTTCATGTGTGGGTGGGGGCAATATCCACAAATAATGTGCAGATGGAATCATGGGTGGGATAAAACTACCATTCACCAATCGGAGGAGTGGGAGCAATGGGTCCCCTCACTCTGCCATAAACCTATCCTTCCTTTAGGCTAAACAGCACAGAATGGGGCCCTGAACCTGTACCGACATCTCCACCTTCTCCCTTGACAGGCAACTGGGACCTTATGGTAATGGGGGGAGGTTAATGCTAAGGACACAAAAGAGCCCTGAAACCTGTCCTGATGCCTTCACCACCTCCCTTTACAGGCTCCAAAAAACAGCCAGAGCAAAGCCCTTCAATCCCAACTCCCTTCTAGCAGGGGTAGTGGAGAACTCCAGCTTTAGAGCTGGTCTTCAAAGGGGTTAAATCCCCCACCAGGAATCACATCATCTAAGCCTGAAGGAAACAGCGAGTAAACAGTTCAGCCTACCTCGAACCAATAGACTACCACTCCCTTCATGATGTAATAAAGGTTTACTATAGCACAGACTCAGACATCGGTGCATTATGAACTGTGAAAGATAACTTTTCTGAATCATATAAAAGTAAATGAACTGTGTTTGCATCCGGGATACCTGACTGTTGTGTAAAATGACTCATAGGGTGACAGTCACAATATAATTCCACAGAGCAGCCATCATTAAAAATATACTGCTGGCCTTGCTATCAGCAGCCAGGAAAGCAGCATGGTGGCTGTGCAGTTCTCTTGATCACCTGTCTCGTTCTGACAAATACACTTCGTCAAACATGCTCCACAGTGGACCCTTTGACACTAGTTTTCCCCTGAATCATGGAGAGCTCTACAGGATCCTGACTTTTAAACCTGCATTGTTTTGCCAAAAAACACTTAGGCCACATATCATCACTTTATGTCAGGTCTTCTCAACCAACGGTTTACCTCAAGTTGCTATCTTTGACCCAACCCGTCCATGTAGGGGCTTGAAAGCCCTCAGAACCTCAGCACGGGGTGAGACTTTACAAGTGACCAAGATAGTGAGTCATTAACATACATTAACAAGAACAGTATTATGAGCTATAATGATACAATCGGATTCCACTACTTTCTCCTGAGAGTGACATAGCTTTCCTTATTCTTCATCCTCTGATGATGGATAACAGGGGGCGTGCCTTATTTTCTCATGGCTTTCACTTCTTATTCCTGGAGTGGGATAATAGGTTGGATTTCACTGCTCTGCCCTGAGCCTGGGTGCACCGGTATGGTGGTGTTCACTACTCTTCCTTTGGTTAGAGAGCGAATGATGCATTCCAATGCTTTCTTTTAGGTGGACATGATGGCTTCCTCTAAGAAATGGGACATGGTTTTCAAGACCAAGATTTACTGCAGACAAAAGTGGGAAACATCCTTTATCTCGCATGCATTACTCCGCATGCCATTACCCCACATTTTTTACACTGAAATAACGTTTACAATGCAGGGCTTTACACCGCAAACTGTTACAACGCATTCCCCAAAGTAACGCCCCAGTGGAGTTAGAATAGTCAAGTCAAGTCAAGTCAAAAATAGCTTTATTCGGTATTTGACGAAACACCATATAAGCAAACATTACAAAAATACAGTTTAAAACGACATTGATGAATATTTACACACTAAAATAGGGTGTTACACAAGTGTTACACAAATTCAGGATCTTACCCTGGTCATCACTACATTTGATATTAAAAACCATTTTTTTAAAAGAAGAACTATTTCCTCTGGAGAGTGATTAAAACGTGAGACTTTGTAATTTCATGATCAGTGGGTAGAGGTAAACATGACATATTTGTGTATTATATGATGTTATTAGGCACATGATAATACTCCAAAAACCCTCATCCTATTCATCATTTCTCATAGACCCTCTACATTTTATGATGAACGACAGAAATTTTATCATTACTCTAATAGTACATTCATCCTGGAGCAAGTACAATCTGTGGAGGGCTGCTTTACAGCTTCTTAGGCCCCACAGTTTTAACAAGGGTAATAAATGTTTTTTTCTTCCCCATTGGTAGTATTTGCAGAAGAGTATGCAATGTATATTGGACTGGGTGGCTATTCCATCACACGGGCACTTGGTCATTTTCACTGACCAATCATTCGGGGCAGGGAACGTTATTAGCCTAAACAAACAGTCTGTCCTCATACGAGCTAGCAGCATTCTATGGTAAGGGGAGATATTTGGCGCCAAATAGGGATGTAAACCATGTTCATACAAAATCTGGCGATGAGCTATAATGGTGGACTTGCTCCCGTCTAAATAATGTCTCCTGTCCTCCAGTAGGCCTAGACACATCTCTTTTAGTGCTTTTTTGTGAATTTGGGCACATGATGCTGGATCCGAGAATAATTCTGGGTTGCCAATGGAGTTCAGGAATTTTTTTACATAGGTTAGCCAAGGTTGGTTAGCCCCATTTCCTTGTTGCATGCAGTCCTGAATCACCTCCCTGTTAAAAATCGTGTCCTCACATGTCCAGATCTTATGCCACAACATAACTGGCGCTATCTTTATGATGTCGCTGATGTGAGGTCTGTCCAGTTCTTTGTGGCAGATGGTGGTGGATGTGGAACGTGGGACTCCAAGGAGGTACCTCAGGAAGGCATTTTCCATCCTTTGGATTTCGGAGCTATCTGCAATTCCCCAAATCCCCGCCCCATAGACAGCTGTGGACACGCATTTTGCTACATAGATCTTTAGTAGTGTGTCTACGGGTTTCCCGCCCAATTTTTTGGCAAATTGCTTGACCGCCCCTATTGTGCGGGTAAAGGCCAGGTTACGGGAAGTGATCGCTGCTGACCAAGACCCCCTATTGCTAAAAATGATACCCAGGTAGGAAAAAATTTTCGACGTCGCTATCTTTGATTTATTAACAAATGTTTTGCACTCTGGGGCTTTTATTCTCATTGTGCATGACATCGTGAATGTTTTACCCACATTTATTATAAGGCCTCTTGAGCTCATGAAGGTTGCAAAACCTGTTAGTGCCTTTTGGAGTCCCCGCTGAGTGCGGGCCATTATCACCGCGTCATCCGCATATAACAATAGCGGGACTGCAGATCCGTTTATCTTGGGGTAGTCCACCTCTAGGGCATTCATCGAGTCCGCTACCTCGTTTATGTATAGATTGAATAAAAACGGTGCGAGAATGCATCCCTGGCGAACTCCCTTACCAATTGGGAATTTTTTCGTTCGCTCGCCATTTTTGCCATGTCTCACCGAGGCTCCTGCATCCCTATAAAGTTCCTGGATAAAAATTAGAATATTTTTATCAATCCCCATTTTGATCAGGGTTTTCCACAGGGTTCCATGGTCCAGACAATCGAAAGCCGAAGTTAAATCGACAAATGTCAGGAACAAGTTCCCTTTTTTTGATCTTATATATTTATTGATTATAAGGGACAGGTTTAAACCCTGCTCTATGGTTCCCACCCCCGACTTGAAACCATATTGCAATTTCGAGAATAACCCGTTGTTTTTGGACCAGTTTTGTAATTTAGTTAGTAGAACCCTGCCAGCAACCTTCATTAAGTTGTCTAAAAGAGAAATGGGGCGGTAGCATTTTGGATCTTGTCTGTCTCCTTTTTTAAATATTGGGATGACTATCGCTTCCTTCCATGTACTGGGGAAGCCTGATTTCGTATATGCGTTTAAGACATTTGCAAGAAGGGGTGCCCAGAGATCTATGTTCCCTTTAAAGAGATCAATGGGTATACCATCAGGCCCAGGAGCCTTTAGGCTCGCACTCTGTGATATCGCTTGTTCCAATTCTACAGGGGTAAACCTTACATTTAATGGGAAATTTCCCTGTGGCTGTGGGAGGATCTCACTCTCCTCAGCCAACTCTTCTTGTATGTTCAGCAGGAGTGAGTCTTTCTTATAGAGTGCAGTGAAATGATTGACCCAGACATCCTCAGCTATGCCAATTTCCATAATGTCCTCCTTCCTATCCATAAAGAAAGGGGCGTTTACCTCTTTCCAGAAGGACGTATTGTCCCTTAATGCACTTGCCTTTATCAGGGCTTCCCAAGCTGCGTTTTTAAGTTCTTTTTTCCTTATCAGGATAGTGAGCTTGTAAGCTTGTCTAGCCTTTTTGATTTGATTACTATCCCTGGGAATAGTCTTTAGTGCCTGTAGAAGTGTTTTATGAGCACTAGTGCAGGCTCGGTTAAACCAGCCATATTTTCTTGTTACCTCCCTTGCCTTTAATTTTTTAGTTAGCTTAGCATTTATTTCTACTTTAATCTCGTCAAATGCTTGTATTATTTGTTCTGGGTTATTACTTAGTTCCAGGCAGATGTTAAATTGTCTAGTTTCTTTCTGTAATAGCTCTTTCAGAAAGTTCGTGGGTTCGATTTTTGCCCATTTAATGGCATAGCCATTTTTCCTAGCCAGTGCCACTGAATGGCCATGTAATATCTCAGCGGTACTAGTTTTTTGGGCACCCATTATCCCTAGTTTAAGGGAAATACTAATGGGGTAGTGGTCACTTATTGCTAAGCCCTCCGTTTCAAACCCACCCACCCAGCCCTGGTTCCTATTTGAGACCAGGATGAAGTCTATTACAGTGCCTGCCCCGTGGCCAAAAAAGGTTGTTTGAAACTGTACTGGTGGCTGACAGAGTTCATTAGCGAAAGCCAGATCCCATTCGTGCATGAATTGATTTAGTAGATTTCCCCCTAAGGAGTGTTCGAAGTGTGTGGTGGGATCCCCTTGCGCATCAAGAATACCACAGTTTTTTGATTGGCTGTAGGGACATAGGTGACAATTAAAATCCCCTGCTATCACTAGGCAGTCTGCCGCCTGGCCGCCTTTCTTTAACAAGGAATCCAATTCCGCAATTAGACTTTTTACCTCTACTTTTGGCATGTTATTATAGAGGTTTATCAGGAAGAAGCAGCGCCCATTTAATTTAATGGACACGCCTTGTAGTGAACTCCCTACGCCTGTTTTTTTCCCGTTTACCTCATAGTTATTCTGTTCTATGTTACAGAGGTTAGAGGTGAAAATACAAAGTCCCCCGGAGCCTCTGCCTCGGTTGCCCTGGATCGAGGGAATGTAAAAAGTACTAAACCCCTCTACTGTTGTCTCGTATGGGTCCCAGCACTCCTGTAGACAAACTATGTCCTGCTTTTCCATGAAAGTTAGGAATAGCTGGTCCTGCGCTTTTTTTGCAAGACCAGCAATATTCCAGGAGGATAACTTGAGCATACAAGACCCCTGCACAACAGCACGGGATACTTCCTGTCTGGGCTGTGAGACCATGCACATATCTTGGGCTGCTATAGTCTTTGGACTCAGATGATTAATGTTTTCTGCTGGGATGGGGGCATCATAGATTTTTTGAGGGGGAACGATGACTTCTAAAATCCCTGTGGTACCCTTTTTTGGTCAATCGACCATGTCTAGACAGTCAAATCTGTTCCTCATGGGGACCCCCTCCCAGTAGTCGAAATTTGGGTTGCCTCTACTATGGTGCCAGGAGCGGGGGTTCCAGCCTCTGTTCCATCCGTTATTATTATTGTTCCTATTTCTATTTCTGTTAGTGTAGCCCACCTGGGTCCAGGGCCAATCCTGCACATCATTCCAGCCATTTCTATTTTCATAATTTGGGGTATTTAGCGGGGGATAGAAGAAGGAAAGGCGTTGTACATCCACCTCCCCCCTTTTTTCAAGTGCTGGCCAAGAGGAGATATAATCAGCCATAGCAGGGTCGTCGCAGTTAATTATAACGCAATCGCCCTGTAAGCTTTTATCTGTATCCCCTATCCAGAAGACTCTTCTGAGTGAATTAATTCTGCTCTGATGCGATGGCTGTATGGGTCTATTTTGGCTAAGCCATTGCATAACTTTATTTCTCAGAGACCACTGGGGCTCGTCCGCGCCCTCTGGTAATTCTGAAACCCCTGTTAGAACCACAGTGAACGGGGTGGCCTCAGGTGGAAGATGGAACGGCCGTCTAGGTCTAAATCCCGTCCTCTGTTTCCCCTGCACTTGAGGGGGCTGTGATTTTTGGGATTTTTGTGTGTTCTCCTTTAAATTTGCTAGTTGTTTGTTTAATGACTCTAAGGCTGGGGTAGGTTGTGTGCAGTCACTCGCGGTGACGGGTTGGCTCTTACCCTCTACAATTTGGCTCTTACCCTCTACAGTTTGGGGTTTGGAAGTATTTTGGAGATTCTGTTTTGCATTTTTCGTGGGCTGGGAGTTACCTTCTTTAACTGGATCACAGGACTTTGGGCCTACGGCTGGTGTTGTGGATGGCTGCGTTGGTATAGTCGATTTGGCCGGTTTACTTGGTTGTTTGGTCTTCCCCCCCCCCATATCTAGGATGCTGAGTGACTTCTGCGTAAATGCAGGAGTATTTAGTTTGGCGAGTTGTTTTTCTATTACCCTTATGCTTTTCTCCAGGGGTTTCAGGTGGTGTTTTAAGAGTTCTCCCATGCTATTTGTGAGGAAATCGTGTAGCGTCACACATGAGGTACAAGGTTTTTGTTTGCCCCCCACTGCACCTAGTGGCTCTTGGTTCCCCAGTGTCGTGATGTTTTGTGCAGGCGTGTTTAAGACCACACTACTTATTAGCGTTGGTGTTTGTGACACTATAAAGTTATTGCTATTTGTATTCAGGTTATTAAATGTCTCACCATTTGGAGGAGCTAATAATTGCGCATGTGGCTTCGCCCCCTTGTTTGATTTCTTGGGTATAGCACCCTCCCGGGCCCCCATAATGTTAGATTCTGTAGGAAATTCATGACTATGTAAGAGTTGTAAATCTGGTGTTTTTTCCAGATCCACCCTGGAGTCCGACTCGGAGCTTAATGACAGCTGTGTTGCTGACAAATCCACAGTGTTTGGAACTGTGTGAATTTGTACACTTGTGGGATTCAGCAGGGGTATAATCGACCCCTTTTGTATAGGGGTCTGTGCTGAGGCCAACGGGCCCATAGACGATCTTTTTCTGGCCATCTCCAATTCGTGGGACACCCGCCTATCTATCAATTGGATAGTGTTGTCAATGGCTGCATTGGCCTTGTGTAGGAATAAGTCAAGTGGGCCCGTAATGTCGGTGGTTTTGTCAGTTTTTTTGCTTCTAGTGATTCTAGACATAATTATAATTTATAATTTTATAATTATATAATTAAGGGCTCTGCTTCACGGGGACTATAACTAGTGGGTCTTATGCAGTCAGGACTGGCAACGCTGTTACAAATAGACAAATTAAGACCCAGTAAGTTACAACCACACCGTGCAACGGGTGGACGGAAGGATATGCAACAATATTAACAGAAATGAAAATACCGTGGCCCAGTCCAGTCTCTCACAGTCTGGAACGGGCTGAAACGGGCCCGCCCTTGGCCCGGGCTTCGCCTCGCGCTTCTCCTCGCGCGCGTCCCGCGTTGCGTGAAGTATAGTTTTATTTATAGGTGGAGTGAAAGGGCGTTACCGCCGGGGGAAGAGGCACCAGGTGTTGGAAGCAAAGGCTTCTGGTCCTCGCAGTCCCCCGGTGCAGGCAGCCAAGCAGAGTGGGGTCTAGCGCACGCTGGGAGCTGTTGGACACTCCGTCGACCAAAGGAGGAGCTCCCACCAGCAGCGCGACCTCGAAGGGAATTTCAGGCAAGTTTGGCGCTAGTTCGCTTTCAAAGCGTCCTCCAGCACAGCAGCGAGTCTGTTTAGTGAGTGGCACCCGCGAAGCGGGTGTCACGAAAGGTAAATAGGGAAACCACAGGTGATGGGCGTTACCGCCGGGGGAAGAGGCACCAGGTGTTGGAAGCAAAGGCTTCTGGTCCTCGCAGTCCCCCGGTGCAGGCAGCCAAGCAGAGTGGGGTCTAGCGCACGCTGGGAGCTGTTGGACACTCCGTCGACCAAAGGAGGAGCTCCCACCAGCAGCGCGACCTCGAAGGGAATTTCAGGCAAGTTTGGCGCTAGTTCGCTTTCAAAGCGTCCTCCAGCACAGCAGCGAGTCTGTTTAGTGAGTGGCACCCGCGAAGCGGGTGTCACGAAAGGTAAATAGGGAAACCACAGGTGATGGGCGTTACCGCCGGGGGAAGAGGCACCAGGTGTTGGAAGCAAAGGCTTCTGGTCCTCGCAGTCCCCCGGTGCAGGCAGCCAAGCAGAGTGGGGTCTAGCGCACGCTGGGAGCTGTTGGACACTCCGTCGACCAAAGGAGGAGCTCCCACCAGCAGCGCGACCTCGAAGGGAATTTCAGGCAAGTTTGGCGCTAGTTCGCTTTCAAAGCGTCCTCCAGCACAGCAGCGAGTCTGTTTAGTGAGTGGCACCCGCGAAGCGGGTGTCACGAAAGGTAAATAGGGAAACCACAGGTGATGGGCGTTACCGCCGGGGGAAGAGGCACCAGGTGTTGGAAGCAAAGGCTTCTGGTCCTCGCAGTCCCCCGGTGCAGGCAGCCAAGCAGAGTGGGGTCTAGCGCACGCTGGGAGCTGTTGGACACTCCGTCGACCAAAGGAGGAGCTCCCACCAGCAGCGCGACCTCGAAGGGAATTTCAGGCAAGTTTGGCGCTAGTTCGCTTTCAAAGCGTCCTCCAGCACAGCAGCGAGTCTGTTTAGTGAGTGGCACCCGCGAAGCGGGTGTCACGAAAGGTAAATAGGGAAACCACAGGTGATGGGCGTTACCGCCGGGGGAAGAGGCACCAGGTGTTGGAAGCAAAGGCTTCTGGTCCTCGCAGTCCCCCGGTGCAGGCAGCCAAGCAGAGTGGGGTCTAGCGCACGCTGGGAGCTGTTGGACACTCCGTCGACCAAAGGAGGAGCTCCCACCAGCAGCGCGACCTCGAAGGGAATTTCAGGCAAGTTTGGCGCTAGTTCGCTTTCAAAGCGTCCTCCAGCACAGCAGCGAGTCTGTTTAGTGAGTTAGAATAGTAAATTGCGTTGTAATGGGGATTGGGTTGTAAAGCCCTGCGTTGTAAAAGATTCTGCGGTGTTAAAACATTGGGTAATGGCACAAGGAGTAAAAGTGTCCGGGGTAAAGTGTACTATTCACAAAAGTATGTACATGTCCACCAACTGCAAGCATCTATATATAAATGAAACACTATTCCAAGGAGCCAAATTTCCCTTCTGACATTCCTTGTCAAGAGCTACACAGCAGGAGACTACACACAAATATCATGGGGACACGATTGTAATATGTAGGACACAACATTTGCCCCACTGCATTTTAAATGACACAGGAAAAAAAAGTATCACATGTAGAAATAGGGTCAGTGAGCTAGGTATCAATTAATATTAAAACCACACAATGCACTTGCCAATTCTCACATAAAATGGCCTAGTCACAAACTACATTCTGTAGCACGTTTAGAAGTACTACAATAGAACTACTCGGGTATTACAAAAAGCTATTCAGTAACCTGGTGCAGAGATCTATGCCCCTGCCACTCCTTTCTTCTCTATGCGGAGATCTACTCACTAATTCACAGATGGCTACACTCAAACAGATATGATTTTGTAGTAAATGTGGGAGGAGGGAGTGGCGGGAAAATAGGGAATACTTACTGCAAAAGGGGAAGGTTCAAAGAGTCGCTATGTAGTGTGGAAAGATCTTCACACATGCATGTTTACCACCACGTGGCAAATGTGGGATGCGCTATGAGAAGCGGTTGAAAAACAAGGCATATTTACCGCAAAATAGGTACATTTTAGAGTGGAGCAAAGGGAGGTTAAGGGGGTGTTTGGGGAAACAAACACCCACCGACGAAAGAGTAAGCCCTTTGCTATTCAAAAACGGCACTTTTAAAGTTAGTACAGCCAAAGAAAACCCACTACACTAGTAAATGCACTACATCTCAGTCTTGGGATAAGTCCAGCACTACAGATGGCCAAACACTCGTACTGCAAAACAATCCCAAAGAAAATAATCCAGCCACCAATTGCTAAAGAAATATATTGGAAAACAAAAAAACATATTTTCTGGTTTTTTTAGGTCCAATATTTTTTAAATGATAAGGAAATCGTGTGTAATGTTATTACAAGGTTTTTTAACCCCTTCCCCATGGGGCTAATTCCCCCGCTGTGCTGGGGGGCGCGCAAAGCGCCGCGGTGCTCATGACGAGCTTGGCTCATCATGCAGCACGGTGGCGCTGTGCTCATGACGACCTGAGCTCATTATGACCACACCTCTTCCAATGGAACGCCCAGCACAGCAGGGGAATTATCCCCGCGTGGGCACTGCGCAACGGTCATGACGAGCTCAGCTCATCATGAGCACAGCGCGACCGTGCCTCATGACGAGCTGAGCTCGTCATGAGCTCGAAACGGGTTAACATCCAATATTTTTTCTTTAAGGCTAGTCCTGTTAAATTGACTAGTAAGGGTAATAACACTAGCACTATAACTAGTAATGAAACGAGCGATTGCTCTGAACCTCACCAACCTTCTACAGGTGAAACACATTTCAAAATCAAACAATCACATCATGCCTGATCACATACGAAATTACCTTATACACCAAATAACTATTTCTGCCTTCAATTTGTCAGTGAGTCTGTTTGTGGCTTTACCGCTCACTTTGAGGAATACTTATTTCAGAAGCAAATAGAGGGTGTACATGCAAAGGATCAATATCTTTGGCATGTCCAGGGAAGCAGTCATTGACAGGTACCATTTCTAACCTGAAGTGATCATGGACATGGTTGCAGACTGGGAGTAAAAGATTGATTCACCTACAGCCTGCTCCTGGGCTTTCCTTGTCCCTGTAAAAATACTGTCTGCACTCTATTCCATGGCCATTGGATCTATCCAGAGTGTCAGCTATGACAATGTAGGCAATTCACAGGCAAGCAAATAATCAACTTATTAGATGCATGAATAGAAAAGTGCACCTGTGTATTGCCATGCCCCATCCATACGTGGAAAGGTAAAGGGTGGCACGGACATTGTATGCCTTTAGCCACTTCCTCTGTGTGGGAGATGCCAATGGCTGCACCCATGTGTCATTCAGTTACCTCACCACACAGCACACCTTTTCTGCTACAGACACCACTGGTACCACATCAACGTGCAAGTTGTCTGCAATGCTAGTGACTACCTCACTGATCTATATACAGCTTTTCGTGGAAACACACGCAGGCCTGGACTGGCCATAGCGGGCACCGGGCAATCTCCCGGTGCGCCGCAAGGGTGGGGGCCGGTTTTGAGCCCCTGGGGGCCGATTTTGTTACAGGGCCGGTTTTGCAGCATAGCTGCAAAATCCGCCCTGTATCAAAATCAGCCGAAAACCGGCCCTAGCAAAGCGCTCGGATGCACCTCCAACCCCCTTCAGTGGGGAGGGGGGCAGGCCGAGCACTTTGCCAGGGCCGGTTTTGGTTCCCAGTCCGGCCCTGAACACACAACAGCTACATCATCCGGCAGTCACCTCTTGCAAGTTGTTTGGTTGCTAGGGATGTTGGTGACATGTGACTCATTGGTAAGTAACAATATCTACATTTGCATCTGGGGGGGTGACAATTCAGATATGTGTACCATATAGGGCTTCTGTTGTGTGCAGGATTGGTGTAGCCTGTGTGTGTTGCACAACATCCCAAGGCGACAAGGCTTGACCCTGATCTACGCCCACATCCAAATACCCAGGGTGGGGCATCAAATAGAGGTCAGGGTATACTGGTATGGGATCAACTGCTTGTTTGGTTAATGCATTTATGTGGTTGGACAGTATATTATCAATGATGAATTGTGGGCTACCACACCATCACTATATACAATCATGAAACAACTCTGTTTTACCCCCTTCTATGTGTCCAACGGCCGGGAGCCATCCGACGCTACAGTGCTCATGTGCGCAAGATGGCTCCCGGCATCCACACACATGGCACAGGCGATCCCTCTGGTGTGGGCACCAGAGGGATTTCCTTTCCCCAAAACAGCCTTGGGAGCTGTGGAAGAGCTTCCCTAGCTCCCGAGGCTGCACTGTTTTTAGGTTTCGCCTGTCGAAAGCTGCGCAAGCAGCGTTTCGCGCAGGCGAAATCTTTTGTTTTGCAGTATGTGTGCTTTGTCCGGCCTCTGTTTCCATTGGCTAGCTCCATAAATGGAGGCTAGCCATTGGAAAACAGAGGCGTCCGTCATTCTGCGAGGCGACTCGTGGGCGTTCCTGAGATTTTTCTTATCCAGCCCGTTTTAGGACGTCAGTGCGGCGGTGGGCGGGGTGTATTTTTTTTGTATTCCATGTTTCGTTTGGTCATTCTGTGGCCGACCACCGCCGGAGGAAGTCCAGGTGAGTGCTTTGATCATTCCATCCCCCCCTCCCGCTGTCCGTGCCTTTCCCGCCCCCCTCCCGCTGTCCGTTTGCCAGTTCCCGCCCCCCCTCCCGCTGTCCGTGTGCCCGTGCTTAATGCTTGTCTTACTGGGAGCTGCTCTCCCAAAGCAGCTCCCTTGCAGCTCCATCACAGCTCCTTCACATTCGCGCACCAAACCGCCACTGCAAATAGGGGTCTGGCTTGGGCGGACACCCCCCTGGGGCCACTAGACACTGGGGCACCCGCAACCCAGCCTCAACCCAGCCTCACCACCTCGGCATTGGCGTTTGGCATTAGTCTCTCCGTTCTCAGTGTTCGGCAGCTCACTCGCGGATCACTCGCGGCTCGTGGAAAACCAGGCGCGGATTCACAGCAGCGTCGAGACAGACCTGACCCTACGAATGGTATTTGTATACTAGCAGTGGAGAAGCACAGTTCCTCTGAGTGTGAGTTGACCTGACTTTCGAAAGTGTTCTACCAACCTGTTCCTCGCATTGATCCTCACCCGGAAAGCACCAGTTGAAGAGTATTTTATTTAAAAAGATTGTTCCTTAGCATAGGGCAGAGCCTGGCTCCAGGATGCTCTTCTACTCTCACAGCCAGCGGGGCGGGCAGTTTCAGGGAATGGGGACGGGAGGGAGCACGCTGGGAACACTGATTGTGCTGGGTCATCAGCAGACGTCCATAAGCACTCAAGAGTCTCACATGTACAGGCACATGCGAGCATTTAGGCATGCAGAGATTAACACACATTCATACACAATGCTCATTCCAGTGAGGCACATACACAGACAGATACAAACACAGGCATCACACGTGCAGCCACAGCTACAATCACAGACTACAAGCAAACAGGCATAAATGGGCGCACAGGTTCGTGGAGAATGCAAATGTATTTGTGGATACATGCATGACTAGATGAATGTATGTGGTGGTGCATTGATGGATACTTGGATAGTGTGGGTGTATACATGGACGGATGAGTGGCTGGGTGAAGGGATGGCTATGGGTAACTTAATTGACAGATCTAGAATGCATAGATGGATGGATATCCCAACCATTCATCCATCGATTTACTAATGTATTAACTTATTTATTCATATACCTTTTACTTATCTCTATTCATTCACCCCGTTATCCTTACTAACTCATTCAAGCATGGATCCACTTGCCTGTTTATCTGTGCACTCAATAACTTACCCTGTAATATACAGTCCCTTCCGGATTCATGCACACCCGCGTTCATCAGTGTGTTGACTCACTCACTCACCCACCACCACAGACTCGTTTAAAAAGGCCATCAGGGGTCGCGTGCTCGCCCTGGAACTCGTCATTACAAATATTATAATGTAAACCGGCGAAGCCGAGATCTCACAGCAGCGCTTTATTTTCTCATGCACATGGGCATTCGGACTCATATCAGATGCGAATATTCCAGTGCATGTGTATTAAACAATCAATGGCTTTCTTCGTTTCATGCCTTACAGATAATGACACAGCCCAATTAGCAGTATTGTCATTTTATCCTTTGTTTTTAGGGGTTTTTCCAGTTTTCCCCGCGGGCTTTTCTGGGACGAGATAAGTGACAGCATTTAAGCGCAACTCCGTGAAGTGTGACTTTTGATTAAAGGTAGCAGGAATTTTAAAGTATAAAGAATGCGAATCTGTTTTCAAAACTAATACATAAACACAAATTTTGTCATTTACAATGCCAATAGCTCTAACTTTTCCAAAGGCGAAACCATTGCATTGTAAATGCTTGTTTTCACTGAAATGACAACCAGCGCACACTTCACCCTGATGTCATTTCAGTGAAAGTGAAACTGAAATGAGCCCATTGGCTCATTTCAGCTTCACTGCCACGGTACTCAGTAGGCTATCTCAGCTGGAAGAAGTATCATTGGAAAGGGAAGAATCTCCCCTTTCCAATGGTACCCCTCCCTAGTGGATCCCTGCTTGGGGATCACCTCAGGAGGGCGATCCCAAAGCAGGGATCCACCACTAGACACCAGGGAGGGTGGGGTGGGCCTTTGGCAAGGGCCTTTGTGCCCCCAAATAACTGTGGGAAAATTCAGTCTTCCTGCCCCACCTGGGGGCAGATGGGGGCACACTAGATGCCAGTGATTCTTTTTTATAGTATTTAGGGGTAGGGGCGGCCCTTAATGGGCATGCCAATTCCCCCACTCCCCAAACAACCTCCATAGACTTTCTGCCCCCCTTATGGGGCAAATGAGGGGAATTACCCCCAATCTACAGGGATTTCTTTTTATAAAAGAGGGGTGGGGTGGCCCACAAAGGGCAAGACCTTGCCCCTACCCAAATATATATGGAAAAAGTCTTCGCCTACCCCTTGGGAGCCGATGGGGGCAATAACTCCCAAATATGCCCTACGGGGGGCAGAAAACACACTAGGCATTATGGATTTTTTGTAATGTCTACATGGGCGGGAAATGCCCAAAATAGCATGCCAACACTCCCCCACCAATCCCAAAATCTGCCCCCCCCCCCCCCCCCCCCCCCGGGCAGAAAGCACATTCAGCACCAGGGTTTTTAAAATAAATAGATATAGGCGTGGGGGATGCCCAAAAAAGGCATGCCAATGCCCCCCCCCAAAAAAAATCCAAGATTTTCTGCCCCCCTGGGAGGCAGATGTGGGCAATAGCCCCCGATCTCCCCTGGGCTGAAAGCACACTATGCCCCAGGGATTTTTTTTATGTCTATAGCGGTGGGGGCTGCCCAAAATGGCCCTCGCTTCCCTCTACCTGCATTGGCATTGGCTGCGTGTGCGGCTTAACCAATGGCAAACATGGTAATGGTATGCTATTTCATAACTGAAAGCAGTACACAAGTGGCTGGTACATGCTGATGTGTACTTCTTAATAAAGCTTGTTATCCACATCCATTGTCCATAGTACCATAACAGTGCTCATTTCCCTTACATTAAACGGGCATACTACACCATAGCCAAGTTCAGATTTACAGTAGCCAACGCCATTAACCTACAACAAAATAGCGCAGCACACTTATAAATATGAAATATAGACAATCCACAATAAGACAGGTTTATAATTCAATTGTTTTTCCAAGAAAAAGTTGATGTGTTCTTTCAGTGTTGAAATTCATCCTTTATTCAAACATTTTTTTGTCAGTGTGAGAACCTTGAGGCTCATACTGACAATGTGAGTAGATTGAGGCCTACGGACAGACAATGTGAGTGAATTGAGGCCTACAGACAGACAATGTGAGTATACTGAGGCCTACGGACAGACAATGTGAGTATACTGAGGCCTATGGACAGACAATGTGAGTATACTGAGGCCTATGGACAGACAATGTGAGTAGATAGAGGACTACGGACAGACAATGTGAGTAGATTGAGACCTACGGACAGACAATTAGACAATGTGAGTATACTGAGACCGACGGACAGACAATATGAGTAGATTGAGGCCTACGGACAGACAATCAGACAATGTGAGTATACTGAGGCCTACAGACAGACAATGTGAGTAGATTGAGGCCTATGGACAGACAATTAGACAATGTGAGTATACTGAGGCCGACGGACAGACAGGGTGAGTAGCTTGGGGCAGGGCTACCACTGTTAGGAACTTGCACTGTTGTGTGGACTTTAGCGTCCACTGACTTAATTTCTGGAAAAGTGCACTCTTCTATTATATATGCACCCTTCCATATTTTACACCATGGCGACGCCTTTAAATGACCATAACTCTAAACAAAAAATCAGTAAAATGCAAACTAACAGTGAGACGTCAGATTCGTGTGTCTAGTGTATAGAATTGCTTTGGCTGTGACCTTTCTTTTTAGAGAGCACGTCGTGCTTCATCTTGTCATCACCTTTTAATCCACTTAAGATTTATCTACGTCCTTTTTCATTGTTCCGCCCATTGTCCATCTT